>NW_024429205.1:28305537-29505537 GCF_017639785.1 Mesocricetus auratus | reverse complement strand
GGGCACCCTAGACAAGGGACAGGCATTTCTAGCTGTGCAGAGCGGCCACCAGATCCTGCTGCATGCCGCAGCCCGCATACCCGTTGTACAGCAGTGTGCAGAGTGAAAAGGCAAATCGGAACAGAAAACCTTCAGCTTATTGCTATTTTTAAATTTTTATTTTGTGTGGTATTGGGGGCTGGGGATGGAGCTTTATGGCATAATGCCTGGGATTCAAGCTCTAGTACCACACACACACACACACACACACACACACACACACACACACACACAATTAACTGAGGGCCAAGGTCTAGTGGCAAAGTAGTAACAAAGCGTGTGTGTGTGTGTGAGTGTGTGTGTATGTGTATGTGTATGTATGTGTGTGTGTGTATGTGTATGTGTATGTATGTGTGTGAGTGTGTGTGTATGTGTATGTATGTGTGTGTGTGTATGTATGTGCGTGTGTATGTGTGTGTGTATGTGTGTGTGTATGTGTGTGTGTGCGTGTGTGTGCGTGTGTGTATGTGTGTGTATATGTGTGTGTATGTGTGTGTGTGCGTGTGTATGTGTGTGTGCGTGTGTGTGCGTGTGTGTATGTGTGTATGTGTGTGCATGTGTGTATGTGTGTGTGTGTATGTGTGTATGTGTGTGTGTATGTGTGTGTGTATGTGTGTGTGTATGTGTGTGCATGTGTGTATGTGTGTGTGTGTATGTGTGTGTGTGTATGTGTGTATGTGTGTGTGTATGTGTGTGTGTGTATGTGTGTGTGTATGTGTGTGTGTGTGTGTGTGTGTGCATGTGTGTGTGTGTGTGTGTGTTTTGGACTGCCCTGGGATTATGTAATGAATTCCTTTCCTTTGAGGTCTCCTACCTCAGGATTGCACCATTCTGTGGATTGTCCTCCAAGGGATTTCTTCAACAACTTTTTGACACAGTCCATTCTCATTTTTAACAATGCCTGTGGGCATCTTTTTTTTTTTTTTTTTTTTTTGGTTTTTCGAGACAAGGTTTCTCTGTATTGTTTTGGAGGCTGTCCTGGAACTTGCTCTGTAGACCAGGCTGGCCTCGAACTCACAGAGATCGGCCTGCCTCCTGCCTCCCGAGTGCTGGGATTAAAGGCGTGTGCCACCACTGCCCGGCTGTGGGCAATACTTTAAAGGTTCCTTATTGCAGAAATAGGGAACATCTCTCTCCCTGTATTACAGACCTTCCTGCTACCCTTAGTGTGGGGAAGTGGACAGAGAGAGCACAGGCTTCTGATTCAGGTGGATCTGCTACTACAGGCATGGTACCTGGGGTTTAGCTCTGAGCCTGTTTCTGCATCTTGGCCCAGCCGTGGGGAGGATGAGTCAACCAAGGCCAAGTGCTGGCCCTGTGGGCAGAGCTGCTGGGCCCTGATGTTGCCGGCTTCTGTGCCCATGCCTGTTCTGTCCCCTCTGGGAATGTGTCACTGTCTATTCGCACTGAGCTCGCCCAGGGTGGAGGAGATTTTGAGACTACACAACGGGAATATTCCTTTCCATCAATGTTCCTATGTGAAGGTAGCATCTAGGCCCCAGGAGGGAGTGCACTTAGACGCTGCTGTGTGGTGGATAGGAAGAAGGGACTGTGTGATGGTCTTATGATCTTGTCCTCGGTTACCTGACACCAGTCTCCAGGGGAATTAGCAGAAGGCAACTCAAATTTCAGAGGACATATTTCTGTCTGAGGTCGAGCTGTCTTCTCTCTCCAAGGGCCTGTACCACACCCTCCCGCAAATAAACGACTCAGCCTTGTTATGGAATGACCTACATGGAAGCCTAGCTTCCCGGGGGCCGCACAGAGAACGGGACAGTGCTTCAGGGGCAGCCGAGACTCCTGTGAACTGAACAGGGCACAGGCTGGCCAGGAGCTGAGCTGCTAGTGTCTTTGCTGAGCTCCCTTCAGAGCTCTTGTTCCTAACCCTTCCTCTTCCCCCGTGGGCCTTGCGGTGTCTCTTATAGTCAAGATGGTGGCACGCAATATACCCCAATATCTTCTAGTATCTTTTTACAGGGTCTCCCTCTGCCTCTCTGTCCTCAGTGTGGCGGGGTCTCATCCTCCTGAAGCTGACTTCTCTACACCTCAGTCTCCCATGTGGTAATGGACTCATTTAGTCATTCCGAGCTCCAGGAGAGAAGGCCGAAGGCATTCCATATTTCTCTCTGAGTTCCCTGTATGTTCTCCCTAGCTCTGGATTCTGGTATTGGGGATTTCTCATAAACAGGGAGATGGCTGGGGGATGAAAAGCCAGTTAGTACCTGGTATTACATTGGAGTAAAGTTCTCGGAAATTAAAAACAGAATTAGATACTATCATGCCCACAAACATAAGCTGAATACTTATGAGACCAGTACTATCATCAACAGGATACCTAAGGCCTGTTCAGTGATTTTTCATGTTTTCTTTCAGCTCCCATTGCATTAGCCATTAGGGGATAACAGGTTTTGTTTTCAGTATTTTCTTTTGTTCATAATAGCCCTGAATTTGCTTGCTAGCCTCCGATTTACAATCCTCCTGCCTCAGCTCCAGCTGGGATGGCAGGAATGTGCCAGCAGCCCTGACCTCAGGTGAGGACGATCGCTCTAGATCATTTTGTTGTTTTAAAGGTTGGCAATTAGCCTAGCTCAGAGGCCTTTGTTCCCTTGAAGCTCCGCTGTGCTGGGCACTGACACTAACCCTGGCGAGGCACCCACTTCCTTAATGACTGGTGGCTTTCTACAGAGTACAGTAAGTGTTCTGTTTACTGTTAGGAGGAGGTGCTGGGACACTTAGGGCCTAGGTTTATGTTCACAGCCCAGACACCTACCGAGTAAACATTCCCTTTCTCAGGCCCAATCTCACTCACCTAGCTCCACACCCTAGGAAGAAGAATGAGGGAATCAACGGAAACACATTCCAGAGAAGTTTCAAATGCTAGCTATAACCTCCAGCCTTAAAGGAGACCAGGACTGTGGTTTCTGGGCTTAGAGTGAAAGGTGACTAGGAGCCTCTGGTCAGGCCTCCATTTCTTTATCTGATAAATGTAGAGATTGGCCTGTGTGACCCCAAATGTCACAGGTGACTGAAGGTCAAGGATTTCAATCCGGACCTCTGTCGGGGGTGAGGGGTAGGGACTAGGGGAGGTGGGTGTTGGCTTTGTTCTTAAATTCTGGGAGGTCTGGTTCTATTCTTCAGATGGTAACACCACCGTCCCTTTGATGCATCCAAGAAGCTTGGAGCAAGTGGGGCCAAAAAGTTGAAGAGTCACAGAATATCAGACAAGGCCAACTATAAACAAACAAGCTCGGGAAACCCCAGGCCACTTGCAGAGGTGTCTTCCAGAGAAGAGCTGACCCTTCCAAAATCACTCCTGTAACTGGAGAAAAAAGGACAGCTTCCCAACTAGCTTGCTTGCTTGTCGGTTTTTACTTGGGAGAAAAGCCCAAGCCACCGATACCTTTGGAGAGAATCACAGCCCTACTATGGTCCTTCCGTTGGGCACAGCAGACCTGGACCGTACAAAAGAAAGGGCTGTTGTCGTCACTGCTTTGTAAAGACAGATCTTTATTATCTTTGGATGAAAAAAAAAAAAAAAGAAGTCACCACTGCTCCTAGAGAAAGTTTGTTGTAGATAAAAGGGAATACACAGCCAGAGACATCGACGCCTAGGAGACTTGAAAGTGAAATCGGCTTAACTGAGCCGGGCCATGAGAGGAGAGAGCAGGACAGAGAGAAGAGGGGAGCACTGACCAAAAGACTGTCCAGCCAAGGGGCTGAGTTATACACAGGGCCAGAGGAGCACGGGAAAGAAACCCAGCCCAATAACTGGGCTGGAGAGTTCAGGGTCGGGGGCCAGGAGGACCCTGTAACAGGTTAGGGCTGAGGGATGCTGGGAGAACCTGTGGCCACCGTTAGCTTTGATACGCTCCTAAGCACCTTAGTCCCAGGTTTGAGACCTAACAGTATTTCTATGGGTGTGTGTGTCTGTGTCAGTGAATGCCACGTGTGTGTCGTTTCTGTTGTTAAAATGTTTAGGTTTATCCAGTAAGGAGACACAAACAACGATCCCATGTGGAGTTTATTGGTAGACAGGGAGGGAAAGGGGGGTGAGAGGTAACCAACCCATGCAGAGCTGAGAGAGAGATGAGAGAGATGAGAGAGAGAGAGAGAGAGAGAGAGAGAGAGACAGAGAGACAGAGAGACAGAGAGAGAGACAGAGTCAGAGAGAGATGAGAGTAAAAGAGAGTGTAAGCAGGCAGGGGTCAGTCCTTTAAAGGGGTCCTTTGCACCTGCGTGGTTCTCAAGGGAACTCTGGGCTGGCCAGAGTGTTGCCTGAGTGCATCCTGCCAGGTAACAGGGCAGGCCAGCGTAATGCCTGAACCTCTCAGCTTCTCAGACTGGACCTGAGTTAGTCTGACAGTCTGGTGGTGGTGAGACATATCTTTCCTTTAATCCCAGGCAGAGGCAGGAGGGTGGATCTCTGTAAGTTCAAGGCCAGCCTGGTCTACAGAGCCAGTTCCCAGGATGACCAGGGCTACGTGGAGAAACCTATCTCAACAAACACAAACGCAAACAAACAAAACGAGTAGTCAGAATGTTGCTGTAAGCACTTTACATTCTTAGAGTATGGTTTGTCTTCCTTTGCACAGAAAGGACCATATTTCATGTCCCAGGAGTAAATCCCCTTCTAGACCCTCTCAGGACTGATCATATCCCAAGCGTTGGCCTTGTCCCTGATTTTTCTCTTCTTCAAAGGTTCTTCCTGTGGTATACCATATTTCTTATGGACAGGTAGTCCAACCAGTTAACCTCATTCCAAGTGACACTTTCGAGGGGTGGAGGCTGACACGCTGAACATAACTGAAGGCTAGAGCAGGAGGCACTCCCTCCCTCCCTCCCTACCTCCCTCCCTCCCTCCCTCCCTCCCTCCCTCCCTCCCCCTCTCCCCTCCCTCCCCCTCCTCCCCTCCCTCCTCCCTCCCTCCCTCCCCCCACTCTCTCTTTTCTTTTTTGGTTTTTCGAGACAGGGTTTCTCTGTGCAGCTTCAGAGCCTGTCCTGGCACTCGCTCTGTAGCCAGGCTGGCCTCGAATTTACAGAGATCCTCCTGCCTCTGCCTGGGATTAAAGGTGCATGCCACCGCCGCCCGGAGCGTAGGAGGCATTTCTGAGAGGATGGGCCAGTTGTAAATGTGCCAGATGCCAGGCCAGGTGTGCGGAGGATGAAACGATTCAGGCTCGGTCACAAAGACAACAGCAGAGTAGAAATGTGAGGCCTCTATCATGACAGTAGCAAGAGAGAGCAGGCACTTTACATGGAAATGACGACTTACTGGCTTCTCTGTGCTTCCCCTGTTCTCTCTTCTGTCTGTTAACCTTTGTTTCTTTCCCTCTCTACCGTCGCCTGATTGCACTTTCCCCGCTCGGGACAGTGCACAGAACTGCAGCTCCCGTGAAACACAAGAACAATAAAAACCATAGCTCTCCAGTTAATTCTTGTTAGCAGGAAAACCCTGGAGACTGGAAGGGTCTGGTGGGTCAGGCAGCTGTTGCTGATGGGAACCAAATGATCAATTTACCCTCTAAGAAAGAGGTTCGGCCTGTCTCCGAACGGGGTTATATATGCTGTGCAACCACCAGAGGCCTGGGACTCATCTTCAGGACAGGAGAAAGACAAAGAGCCAGGACCAAGTCATTTAGGATCCCGTCAGTGCACTCCTACCCCCAAGTGACTTCAGGAAGTCAAGGTGCTTCTTGAACTTCTGTGTCTTCATCTGGAGCGTGGCTCCCTGCCTGTTCTATCAGCTCACAGGGCTGTCTGAAACATAAAATGAGTTGATGTTTGTAAATAAATTCTATCCCGAACACATACAGTGCTGTCCCTCCTTCCAGGGGAGCTCATTTCTTAGTTTACTGTGGGGAGGGAGGGGAGAGCAAGATTGGCAAGTGTCCCGTGCCTGATTAAACAGGAGAACCGAATCATTGATTTCTGAGTACAAATGTTCAAGGGCTCCAAATACCACATGTCCTTCCAATGACCACAGCCCCTGTGGTGCGATAAACTTTATTTAAATGTAACCCAATCGTTTCCACAGTCTCACAAGGAAGCTGTTTTCTTCTCCTTTAGACAGAGGAAGAAACCAAAGAAACTAAGTCATGCTTGAGTTCACATGGAGATTTGAACTCGAATCTGTGTGACTTCAGTTTAATGGTATGGCATTGTTTAACTTTGATGGTAGAACTAAAGCCAGGCATTACACGAAGCCACCAGGGTGCATATGCCCTGGAGAAACGAGAGAAGTAATGGGGATCTCTGGGGAAGTTACCCATTCTGTGGAGACCCTTGGGTCCAAGAGTGGCCAGTGCCAATAGATGGGCGCGTGGTCTTCATCCTCCATCTCCACTCCAGTGTCACTAGGGAGGACCTGAGTTCACAGCTTGAGTTCAGTTTTGTAGTCTTGCTGCCCAGGCCTAGTTGGGAGACAGCCTGAGAGCAAGGGCCGGGTGTGGGTGGCAAGGAATGGGTCCGCTTCAGTCTAACCCTCTTTCTCAGTGTAGAGCTATCTCCTCCCTGAGACCTATTTGTTGATGTTCCCAGGACTTCGGCAGAGGAAGGACACAGTGGATTTAGCCATTCGAGAAAGGGCATCCTCTAATTAGGTCATTTGGTCTCATCCAGGTGGTCAAGTCGTCTGCGTGGGCATGATTTTGTTCTGTAGAAGCCAGGCCGACTTTCAGCTGGGCTGGGAAGCCTGACTCTTTGATCTAAAAACAAAGTCAGTGGCCATCACCAGGAGAGTCCCGTCCTGCTGGCAGGCCTCCAGAAGGGGGCGTTGCTGACCTATCTGTTTGGATTTGACAGAGGTTTGGATAGTCCGAGGCTTCAAAACAAGCATGTCCCATTACCTAGCAAATTGCATCATCTTATTTAACCTATAGTAAGCCGTTGCTGATGGAATTTACTTACTTATTTGGTAAAGAAGTGTAAAAAATTTCTACAGTTGTTGAAAAGAGCTCCATAAAAGGAGTGAGACTTTTAGATCATTATCCAAAAATCATTTGCTCTTTAGTTTACTAACCATAGTCAGGTAGCAAAAAAAGGCTTATAGCTAACATTCATAAAGGAAACAAAACCTTTAATGTGTCAAAACAACTCCACCCCCCCAAAAAAAAAACTCAGAAAGAAACATATTAAGAGAAATTAAAGATTGACAAGAAAAAAGGCAACAAACAAAATCAGGCAGAAGACATGGACAATTATAATACAAATCTAAAAGATTTTTAAGCACACAAATGCAGTCTTACTAGTGGTCAGGGAGGTTAAATGAAAGAAAAGTGAGATTCCATTACAACCCCCTAAGATTTGCCAAAGAATTGGGGGGATACAGAGGGATGCAGACACAAGGTATTTGTGGATAATGAGTTAGAAACTGCTCCCCAAGTGTAGATGTGGAAATACCTTCCACTTAAGAGACTCTTTTAGCCGGGTGGTGGTGGCCCAGCCTTTTATACCCTCAGAGGATCTCTGTGAGTTCAAGGCCAGCCTGGTCTACAGAGGAAAGAGCTCTTAATTGCACACAAGGCTGTAGAAGTATTTGAAAGAAAAAGAAAGAACAAACGAACAGATCTAAAGCAACCTAGATGGCCACCAAGGAAAAACAATCGGCTGAATGGTAGGAAATCATAAAGTTGGGGGAAAGCAGCCCCCCAAAGGTTGTAAGAGGTCCATTAATAGTCACTTAAGATCTACTTTCATTCTATGTGTCTGAGTGTTTTGACTGTATATGTGTATGTGTACCATGACCATGCAGTGTTCGGGAGGCAAGAATAGGGCATCAGATCTTGTAGAACAGGGCAGACAGTTGTGAGCTGCCATAGGATTGCTGGGAATCGAACCCAGGTTCTCTGGAAGAGTGGCCAGTGCTCTTAACTACTGAGTCGTCTCTCTAGCCCATTGCTATAAGTTGTAAAGAATAAGGGAAAAAAAGAGGTACTTAATTATTAGGCTGCAGAAATTAAGTTGGCAAGTATTTTTGATACAATTTGTTTTGGTCACATCAACTCCTGGAGTTAGATGATGATTTTGTAAACTTCATCATTAAAACTAGATCCTAAACCGGTATTTATCCCTAGTGCATAAATGGGCTTTGGGAGTCCATTCTCTATAGAGGGACACTCTCTTGGCCTGGACACATGGGGGCGGACCTGGGTCCTGCCCCAAATGATGTGACTTCGATGGTCCTTCATGCGAGGCCTCGCCCTCCCTGGGGAGTGGGTGGGGGTGGGATGGGGGTTGGTGGTGGCTCTGGGAGGATGGGAAGCAAAGGGAACTGGGATTGGTATGTATAATAAGATTGTTTTTAATTTAAATATGCCGGGCATTGGTGGTGCACGCCTTTAATCCCAGCACTCCGGAGGTAAAAGCAGGTGGATCTCTGTGAGTTCAAGACCAGCCTGGTCTACAAGAGCTAGTTCCAGGACAGCCAGGACTACACAGAGGAACCCTGTCTCGAAAAACAAAAACAAAAACCAAAAAAAGAATTTAAATAAAAATTTATTTAAAAAACCCCAAACCCTAGGTACCCTAATCCCCAGTATCTGTGACTGAACCTAGGACCTCAGACATCTACGTAAATGCCCTGCTATTGAGCTATGTCCTCCACTCTTTGTCATTCTGAAACCCCGCCTCACTGAGTTGTCCAAACTAGTCTTGATGTGTGTGTGTGTGTACATAGCTCATACGTGTAGATGAGAGGACAGCTTGTTTATAGTGTGTGTGTGTGTGTGTGTGTGTGTACATAGCTCATACGTGTAGATCAGAGGACAGCTTGATTATAGTGTGTGTGTGTGTGTACATATGTGTGTGTGTACATGCCACAGCTCATACATGAAGGTCAGATGACAACTTGGAGGTTGCTTGTTTTCTTTCACCATGTGGGCTCTGGGAATTAAACTCAGATCCTTAGTTTTTGCAGCAAGTTCATTTAGCCCCTGGGCATCTTGCTGGTCCAACTAGCCTTGAATTATTTTATCTATCATCTACCAATCAATCTGTCTGTCTGTCTGCCTGTCTATCTGAGACAGGATTTCTCTGTGTAACAGCCTTGGCTGTCCTAGAACTCACTCTGTAGACCAGGCTAGCCTTGAACTCATAGAGATCCAGGTGTCTCTCATGTGCTGGGATTAAATGCCTTCGTCACCACTGCCTGGCCTTTACCTTGAGTTTTTGATCATCCCCTTAGCCAGGATTAAAGACCTGCAAGTCCCTTGTTAGTGATTTACTCTCCTCAATTGAGACATCTGTTGGAGGGGCTAGACATTTGGTGGCACTGCCTACCTTGAGTGGATCTGGTATTCGGAAGTTCAAAGGGGAGGGTAGAGCACAGGGAAATGAGACCAGGGATGAATGGGAAGGAAGGTCAGCCATGCCTTCTAGAACCCATCACACTGGCCTCGCCTCCTCGTGTTAGGATGACTGATGAGCAGCTGCTATGTCACGTGTCTGTCCTGGAATTCTTATTACCTCTCTGGAGTCTGGCTCTGGCCAGTGAGGACATTACAGACAGCAGGTGCAGCCTTCCCACACAGGGAAACCTCTCTCTAGTCACATTGGACAACCTCCCAGCTCTTTCTTTCTGCCAGGGCCTTGTCCTCAGTTGCCTTCCGACTTTGTCACTAATCCCTACCTCCAGTTGTGCCAGTCATAAAGTAATAAGCAAATTTGGGAAAGCAGAACCCTGGGCTAAGGTTGCAGAGAGCCAGCCCACGCAGGGTTAAAGTTTTCAACACAAACAGGTGTGGTGCGATAACACCTGTAAGCCTAGCACTAGTTCCAGACACTGAGATGGCAAATTGACGAATTACCTATTGACACTAGGTACTCAGAGAACAAGGAAATGGCCTGGCTCTTCCTTGGAAGAGCCTTACAGCTCAGAGCAGGAAACAGACAGTGAATGGGCAGTTACACAAACATGAGATCAGAGGCAGGCAGATCTTCGTGAGTTCGAGGCCAGCTTGGTCTAGAGAATGAGTTCCATGACAGCCAGGACTACACAGAGAAACCCTGTCTGGAAAAACAAAAAACATAACAAAACAAAACCAAAACCAAAAAAGGCTCGGGTAAGAGCCGCATGTGATGGACACTGGGACACTAACGACTGAGAAGAAATCCTATCCTGGAAGCCTGAGAAGGCCTTAACTGAGATATGAAATTCAAAGTGCTCCGTGCAGGGATCAGGGAGGAGGGGAGGTAACTGGCTAGGTAAAGTGGTATATACTTACAGTCTCAGCACCTGGGAGGCTGAGGCAGGAGGACCACCATGAGTTCAAGGTTGGATTACATAGTGAACTTCATTCAGGTCATCCAGGGTTTTAGAATGAGACAAACTTCACCCTCTCTCTCAAAAAAAAAAAAAAAAAGAAAGGAGAAGAGTAGATAATGTTCCAGACAGAGGAAGCAGCGGGGGTCTGTGGCCAAGAACAAGGGTGGAAAGAAATAGAAAGCCTAAAGAATGCTTTGTAGAGGGGCAAAAAGAATGGTATCCTGTCCCCCCAGGACATCTACTGGAAGAGCATTCTCCCCTCTCCTTTCTTTGATCCCCTCTCTCTTTAACCCCCTAAAATCCTTCCCGTGTAATTGCTGGTGACTCCGGGTAGGATGTGGGGTGGCAATGGAGCCGGGGTGAGGTATTTGAAACCCATGAATCAGCTCCCTTGCGAGGCAGAAGAGACTTGGCCAATGTGATTTAGGGTCTAGAGATGGGGACCACATCTTTCTTTATGTTGGTGAGCTCAGGAGACAGAATTCAAGAGAGATCTGAAGCGGCCATGCTGCTGGCTTTGAAGACAGAGGCAGAAGCTACCAGCCAAAGAACTCGGGTGGCTTGGAGAAGCTCAAGATGGCAGGACAGAGGTTCTCTTTTCTGGAGCCCCCTGAAAGAACGCAGCCTTGCAAATGCCCTGGACGACTCACCTTCAGAACTATGAGGCAATAAATCTGGGTTGCATTTTAAGCTGCTTAGTTTGTACTAACTTGTTAAATCAGTAATAGTCACTGAACACTAGGACAGTAGTTTCCAGAGAGACCTGGGCAATGTTATTATAGCAGTGCTTCTCAACCTGTGGGTCTTGGGGCGGGGGTGGGGTAGGGGTGGGGGTGGGGGTGTTGAATGACCTTCTCATATGAATTGCCTAAGACCATAGACATTATGATTCATCATAATGATAAAATTACAGTTATGAAATAGCAATGAAAATAATTTTATGGTTGGGGGTCGGCACAACACGAGGGTCGCAGTGTTAGGAAGCCGCTGTGTTAGACCAAGGAGGCAGAAGGAAAACCCACCCTGGGTTTCTGGGTCAAGAACCACGGTGAGCTGAGGACCCGTTCCCTGTGCACTGGAGAGAGCCTGGAAGAGGGGTGGTGAGATACTCAGCTCAGGGGGTGCTGCCTTTGAGGAGTTCATGGGGGTTCAAGGACAAGACCTCACACTGAGTGATGGAGTCAGGAAGACCGATGCTGTTCCCCTCTTGTGTAAAGATGAACTCAGTTCTCCACTCTGAACCCGTGTTCTCTGTTGGAATTCTCATTTCCCTCTCAAGGCCGTCTACAGGGGCTTTCCAGTATCCCCGGGTCCAGTTCCCACTTCTCTCTGCCCCTCTCTCTGTCTCTGTCTCTGTCTCTGTCTCTGTCTCTGTCTCTGTCTCTGTCTCTGTCTCTGTCTCTGTCTCTCTCTCTCTCTGGCCTGACCTCTTCCTCCCTACTCAGATTTCAGGCTTTGTTGTGGGCTCCATGGGTAGGAAGGCTCTGCTTTTGCCATCGGAATCTGAGCCTAACTTTACTGTGTCGGGATTGGAGAGCCCTGGCCCCTCTCCCTAGCTTTTGCACACACTGTTCTAGCTGTCTGGGAGAATACCCTTCTGGAAAGAACCACTGGTCTGTCTGGCTTGACACTCAAAAGCACTTTTGCTGGCTTTTTTCCTCCTCCTCCTCCTCCTCCTCCTCCTCCTCCTCCTCCTTCTTCTTCAAGACAGGGTTTCTTTTTGTAACAGCCTTGGAACTTGATCTGTAGACTAGGCTGGCCTTGAAATGAAGAGAACTACTTGCTTCTGCCTCCCGAGTGTTGGGAATAAAGGTGTGCGCCACCAAGGCCAGCTTCTAAGGGATTTTTGTGCACTGGAGATAATTCTGTTATGTGAATAACATGGGTTGAACAGAACTGTTGACTTATGCACACCTGTCTTGACTGTGAGTTCCTTTTTTCTTTTCTGTTTTTCAAGACAGGATTTCCCTAGATAAACTTCCTGGCCATTCTGGAACTTTCTTTGTAGACCAGGCTGGCCTCGAACTCACAGAGATCCCACTGCCTCTGCCTCCTGAGTGCTGGGACTAAAGGTGTGCGCCACCATGCTTGGCTTTCCTGACATATTTTTGGGTCCAGAATGTTACTGTTGGGCTGGAGACTGTCAGTGTGTCTTCACTCTTACAGTGAGGTGAGCTTGCCTTCACAGCAAGTCTTTCCTTGTCCGGTTCGTGACAGGCAGTGTATTAATTAGCAACAATGCACGTGCCTGGCTTATGCAATCCGACCTTCTCCTGCCTCCTTCCAGTGAATCTGCAGGGCTCACACATCTCCTGGCCTCCTTGAAAGACATCTGTCCTTGGCCTCGTCTATCTTGTTTGGCAACTGGAGCAGGAAGGAATTGCATTTGTCCTGGAATGTCTTGGCAGGCTTGGGTTCAGGCAGAGAAGCCAGTTAACTGTGGGAGTGAGAATCAAACTGGGCTAGCTGGAAAAGGACTGTAAAATCCCATCTGGGTACTCTCTACAGGCTGAGGGAAGAGCTAATGCCGAGAAATGCTGGGCTAACGGGATCTGAAGATGCAAAGGGACCAGGGATCACGTGATCATCTTAGCTACTGCTTACCTGTCACATGCCTCCTTCCCAGCAAGACCCAGCGGGCACAGGTCCAAGCAGCATGTCTCAGTTGCCCAGCTAATTTAGGGAACTCAGAGGGAGCCCAATGCAGGTGGGATTCCAAGAGGACATGTCAGTGTTAAACAACAACAACAACAACAAAAACCAAAAAAGAAAAAAACAACCCTGCCCCACTCCCTTCTGCTTAGACAAAGAAGACAGATTTAGTTGATGAAATTGCACTGTGGCCTGGCTGTGCCTTCTGGTCCCCTCCAAGGTTAAAGTTGTTGGTTTGATAACCTGCATGACAAACCCCGGAAACACCGAGCTAGAGGACATAAAAACTTTGTCTATTTCTGCAAAGGATGTTATATCTAAAAGCCACAAATAGGCCATTAAATAGCAGAAGAGTATCAGACATTTAAAGTCACCCTCTTCCAGAATCATCCAGAATTCAGGAGAAATGGCCTTTCCAAGGGAAATACCCAGAGATTCCCAGCCTGTCCTCACTGGTCCCTAGGATGCCTCTTACATGATATTTACTGAATCTGACAGTCAGCATATAGCTGAGTGAGTGCAGTCCAAGCCCTAAGACTCTGGGACCCAGACTTAAGAAGGCTCAGCTTGTATGAAGCCCAAATATTGCTGAATTATTTCCAGATGTTTCTAGCTTCCTGATACCCCTCTATAGCCTCAAATTCTGCTTTGAATGTACTGTCTTCTAAAGTAGACTTTAAAAGCTGCTATGCTTTTTCTACCTGCAAATTTTTGGTCCCTTCTCTTGATAAGAAAACACATTTCTCTGTAGAAACTGAGCTACATTTTTCATACTGTATTTCAGGGTGCAACAGGTGATTTTCAGTATAGGCTCTGCCTCTGTCCTCTGATTTCTCTCTAGTATACCCATCTGCCTGCCTGCCTGTCTTTTTGTTTGTCTGTGTGTATGCATGTGTATGTTTATCTATGTAACTCTGTATCTATCCATCCTCCATCAGTCCATCCATCATCTGTCTATCTATCCTCCATCAATCTGTCATCCATCCACCCATCCACCCATCCATCCACCCATCCATCCGTCTATCTCTATCTGGCTATGGGCACATCTTTTCTCTTAGACTCTGCCATTCTCTCCCCAACTCTGATGTTTTAGAGTCAGGTTCACATTTCCAGATGATTTTCACCTCCTTGCCCCAGTTGGTGACTATGGCCTACTTGAGGCCATTTTTCAGGATAAGGACATTTCTGGCCCCTGAGGTTTAATCACACATCTATCATTCAAGTCCACTCTCCCTCCCATTCCTTGCTGGTGGATGAACAGTTTGGTTGAAGGAGTCAATGATGGGAGAGAGACACCCTTTGCTTTTAAAGCCTTCCTTATGGGGGAAATCCAATTCTGATTTCCCTTTCTCATAAAAATACAGATTAGGGGTTTTTTATTATTTTAAATTTGGGATGAGGGTCTGTAGCTGATCCTGTATGTATGGGCTTGGAATTTGTTTTTGGAGACAGGGTCTCATCATGTAGCATTGGCTATCCTGGAACTCACTCTGTAGACCTGACTGGCCTCGAACTCAGAGATCCCTCTGCCTCTGACTCCTGAGTACTGGGATTAAAGGTATGTGCCATTATGCCTACTGATGATTTATTCTTTTGTTTTGTTTTAGAAGCACTCCTATTTACGTATCAATCCCCCCCATGTTCCCCACCACCCCC
Source organism: Mesocricetus auratus (assembly GCF_017639785.1). Lineage (NCBI taxonomy): Eukaryota > Metazoa > Chordata > Mammalia > Rodentia > Cricetidae > Mesocricetus > Mesocricetus auratus. The sequence continues at coordinate 29,490,929 of NW_024429205.1, read as the reverse complement.
AAGGATAGTGAGGCCCTCCACGGGGAATTTTCAAAGTCCCTCACATCATTTGGGGAGGGCCCAGGCCCTGCTTCCTGTATCTGGGCTGCAATAGTATCCTGCCGCATCCGCTGCACAGCCTGTATCTGAGAATGTGGCGAGGCTGTCGGGGATTGACAACACAGACCAGAAGGCTCCTCAAGAAGGATCTCTTTTATTCCTACTCTGGCTGGTTATTATATACCCTGACACCAGAGGTGGGGATGGGTGGGTCTGAGGATGCAGTTAGTCTTTGGAAAAGGTCGAGGACAGGGCGGTTCCCATGGGCACGCCCTTTTCAGGAACATATTGCCCCGGGCATTGTATTGTTTTTAGTAAACATGTTTTTAGTAAACATTGTCTTACAGCTGCCTACTCCCAGGCTGATGGGGAAGTGGGTCTCTGAACTAGGTCTGGTGTTCCCACAGTATCCCTCCATAGGGAATGGGCTCCCAAAGTCCATTTGTGCTCTAGGGATAAACACTGGCTCCACTGTTACAGGTCCCATAGACTGCCCAGGCCTCCCAGCTGGCACCCACTTTACGACTAGGGTCTCTGTGCTCTCACTAGGTCAGGTCAACTGTTTCTGTGGGTTTCTCCAGCACAGTCTTGGCTCCTTTGCTTATCCCTCCTCCCTCTTCACAACTTGATTCCAGGAGTGTGGCTCAGTGTTTAGTTGTGGGTTTAGTTGTTTCTGCTTCCATCAGCTACTGAATGAAGGATCTAGAATGGCATATAAGGTAGTCATCATTCTCATTATAGGGGAAGGGTATCAAAGGTGGCCTCTCCACCACAACCTAGATTCTTAGTTGGGGTCATCCCTGTGGATTTTATTCTGATTTTTTGTTGTTTATTTTTTTGAGACAGGATCTTGAGCTGTAGCCTAAGCTGACTTTGAACTCACAGAAATCCTCCTGCCTCTTGCTCCTGAGTGCTGGGATTACAGTTGCGAGCCTCTACTCCAGGGTGTCTTTGAAGGTCTCAATTGTAATCACCACAACCAAGGACCAGGAAGTGCTGTTTCCATTACAGAGCCTTGTGCACGGCTCAGCTGGTTTTGTTAGTTTTGACACTGTTTAAATACTGGCTGAAAGGCAGAGTGAGTTCAGTTCCTATGATGTCTCAGATCTTGGCTGAACTGCATAATGGAATTCACAATACCAGTAGCTTATTTTACAGAACATCTTAAATTAAAAACAAACAAACAAGTTTCCCATGTTGGGCAAAGCAGTATACACCTGTAATGGCCCCACTTGGGAGGTAGAAGTGGGCCATCAGGAGTTTGAAGTCAGCCTGAGCTACATGAGATCCTGTCTTAAAAAATACCACCATTACCATCACCATATAACTCTGAGGTTAGACAAGACAAAGCCTTTAGAAATATTTGATGGGGGAAGTCCTTTTGTGTATATGTTGTCCTATTGGTTGATGAATAAAGCACTGTTGGCCAATAGGGAAGCAAGATAGGTGGGACTAGGAGTTGAGGAGGATTCTGGGAAATGTAGTCCAGAGTGGAGAGTCGCCATGTGATCCTGGGAAGACAGGACACATGAGGTTGCATCCTTTGTAAGATAAGACCTTATAAAAATATGTATTAGTAACTATGGGTTAATAATTAAGTCATAGCTAGCCATTAAGCATAGCAAACAGCCAACAGCTTCATAATTAATACAGCGTCCTGCATGTTCATTTGGAACTGATGTGGCTCAGAGACCAGGCTAGCAGGAAGAATGCACATTACAAATATTGTTGACCACTACAGAGAAAAACTGCAGTGCCTAGTCCTCCAAAGTGTGTATAAAGAGGACAGTATGAGTCAAGCCACATGGCAGGGCCTAGGTAACTTGGTGCAAATGCTCTGTCAACCTTTTCCTGACTCAGAGGCTCTCTGGCTCTGTCTACTGGCATCTGTGTTAGACTCAGGATGGACTATGTCAATTCTTACCTAAGACTTATTTATGGAGCAATTGTGGAGGCTGGGGCAACAGAGTCCAAGGTTTGGCTTGGGAACTGATTCAAGGACAAAGGCTTCTGTGCTGTCTGAGCAAATACTGGGAACCAGTCACTGTTGCGTGACATTCACAGTTCACATCTGGTGTTGGGAAATCTGCACTTCCAGCCAAGGATGGCATCCTGGCTGGACACGAAGGTGTCATTGACAAGATGTTGTGGGAAGGTGTGGACACCCAGCCAATGGCTGACAGCACACAGAAGAGACAGCGAAGGACTAGTGGACACCTGATCCAATTCTCTTGTCCTAGAGGGGGCCCTCCAAGGGGCCAGCCATAGGTCAGGTCAGGCTGAATTAAAATCTTTGCGGAAGCAACTGAGTGGATAGGTGTCAGCAAGCAGCTTCTTGGCACAATGTTTTGCCAAGCAGGCTGGTCAGAGCAGGCTGGGCCCTCTGGGGCTGGAGCTCACTTGTTCACATGGCTCTTCTCCAACGGCAGAGAGAGGTCATTGAAGGCGGGCTTGGGGGCAGTCTCTCCAGGGCCCACCAAGGAGGTTAATAGCAACTGTCCCAGTAAACAAGAGTAGCCTGTAAATGTGAACATAGAAATCTTTTTTGCTTTGTTTTTCAAGACAGGGTTTCTCTGTGTAGCCCTGGCTATCCTGGAACTCATGCAGTAGACCAGGCTAGCCTTGAACTCAGAGATCTGTCTCTCTCTATCTCCCAAGTGCTGGGATTAAAGGCATGCACCACCGCTACTCGGCCATAAAACTCTTTTTAAAGGTACTCACTTCACCTGTCTTACAACAAATGGAGCCCATCACAGAAAACCACACCTGGGCACATGCAGAGGTCAACAGATCCTGGGGAGCCCACTCCAATGGATATACATACATCATAGCTCCTGCATCTATGGCTCAGGGAACATCACAGAAAAGGGGCCAGAAAGACTGACATATACCAGAAAGCCTGTAGAGAAACAGTCCCTAGTCAAGACTGAAATAATAGCAATGTCAAAAGACACATTAATGTGTCTTTTTTGAGAACCCATAGACTACAGGTAACTGCTAGGGAGAATTAGCCTCCCTCATGGATGAGCCCCTTATTGGCTGTCCAGTGTAGAGTGGTCAACCTCAAAACCATGTAGACATGATCAACAAAAACGGACACATAAGGCTGTATTTGTATATATTTGTGTGGATACACATGTGTACATTCTCATGCATGTAACAGTAATAATCAAAGAAAAAAGAGGCTATCATCCTGAGAATGGGGGTACATGGGAGGAGGGAAGCTGGGAGGGATTGGAGAGAGGAAAGGATGTTGGAAGGTGATGTAAATCTATTTCAATTAAACACACACACACACACACACACACACACACACACACACACACACACACAGAGTGTCCACTTTATGTCGGAATCAAAGAATGTGGTTTGTTTTTTTTTCCAACCAGGAAAATGAAAGGCAAAGTCCTCATAAGATGTTTAAAGCAAATAATAATCCTTCAGGGTTTCCCGCAGGAGCTGTTAGGCCCTGTGCTGTTCTCTGGACTTTTCTTCCCTGTTCTGTGTGTTGAGTGCCCATGCTTCCAAGTAGGTGAGCTGTACTGGGAGTAGGGGATGCTTCTGGGAGGTTGCAACCAAGTGATCATGGGACGGAATACTAGGATGGTTCTTTTCAGCAGTGGTGGGGACAGTGAGGGGAGAGACTGAGGCTTGTGGGAAGGGGACAGGTGTGAGTTCTCAGTCAGCCGTGACTGAATGGAGGTCCAGCACCACTCCTGCTGGAAAAGGACATTTGGGACCCACCAGACTTCCTCTCAAGAATGCTAAAGGTCACAGCGTGTGCTTCACACCCAGGTGCAAAGGAGGGCTCTGGGAACCCACAAAATGTGATGTGGCCAGAGTGATGTGTTCTCCATAATACTGACATCCATTGAGCATCTATAGCTAATACGTTATAGCATGTAGCATACTGTATGCTAGGCACTGTTCTGACACTGGATAGATATTTACTTAGTCATCCTAAAGTGGGTGGTAGTAATATCACCATTTTACAGCTGAGAAAACAGAGGCCTAGCCGGGATAAGTAATTTGTACAATGTGACCCTTGCAGGGTCTGAATCTAATCAGCTCTAGAGGCAGGACTGTTAGCTTTTTGCATTCTTGTGTCTTCATGCCTTTCACAGTATGTCTGGGTTCTAAGGTCAACCATTTACCTAGTATATTGTGTGCTCTTACATCCGTGTACACAAATGAGTCCGTAGAATTTCTTTCTAAAATGGCCCTAGGAAGCAGACAGATCGTATAGCACTGACTCCAGGACAGACCTCACACTTCCTTTTCAAGACCACGTGGCTAGTGCATGGCTAGTACTCAGGGTTCCTTTCATTGCGTCACGTGGGTTCAATCTTGCATGTTGGAGCATGAACAAGCAGTAATACGCAACAGTCAAATTGCAGTCCGGGAGACTTAAGACCCAGGATTTGCTCACCAGGAACTGCTTACAAAACAGTGAAGCAATCACATCTTGATGCTTTGGGATTGCAAAGACAAAACAGACCTGGGTCTCCACACCTGATAAGCAGTAACTATAGGGGTGCATGGGTAGAGGACACAGCTGTGCTTGGTCCCAGCGCTCCTAAAGTTGGTCCGTCAGAGTGACCTGAAGTAATGGGACAATGGGAGTCCTTCCTGAGGATGCCCCATCTTCCTGAGTTGCTCCGGTGTGCCTTGTATAAGAATCTTACATTCTGATTTCTAGCACAAAAGGGTACCAAAGTCTAGACACCTTCAGTAAGGGTGAACCCTCTTTAGACAGAGTAGCGGCCCTTCTTCCTGGTGGCCCTTCTTCCTGGTGGCCCTTCTTCCTGGTGGCCCTTCTTCCTGGTGGCCAGCTTCCCTTGGCCAGCTTCCCTTGGCCTGGCACACACATCGTTTTTGGTGCCCGGGGTCTCCTCTATTTTGGAAGGTCCTGGGCAGGGTCACAGGCAGATTGTGTTTAGTTCAGAGGACATTAGCCAGTGCAACTTGGCTCAGAGTCTCCTGGTTACTGATAAAAGCAATTTAAGGAAGGGGGCGGGGCTTAAGGGAACATAGCCTACAAGGTGGAGGAGGCTTGGCAGTGGGAACATGAGGCAGCTTGGTCACATTACTTCTGGGGTCAGGAAAGAGAGAAAGATGAATGCTGTCTCTTAGCTCTCTTCCTCCTTTCCCCCTTTTACTGAGTTTGGGTCCTGAATGCATGGATGGCATTGTTTATATTCAACATGGGCTTTCTCCTCAGTTGAAAGTCTCCAGAACCAGCTTCATAGATATGCCCAGAGGTGTGTCTTCCAAGTTATTCCAAATCCAGTTAACTTGTCAACAAAGACTAACCATCCTGGCCCAATAATCCTCAGTAACCCTTTAATTTCAGGAGGAGAGCTTGAAGAGACCATAGAGCAGCAGTGCTCAACCTGTGAGTTTTGATTCTTTTGGGGGTCAATGGCCTTTTCATAGAGGTCACCTACAACCACTGGAAAACACATATTTTCATTATGATTAATAAAAGTAGCAAAATTATAGTTACGAAGTAGCACTGGAAATAATCTTATGGTTGGGGTCACCACAACATGAGGAGCTGTATTAAAGGGTCACAGCATTAGGAAGGTTGGGAACCACTGCCACAGAGACTACTTTTTTATTTTATCGAAAGTGCTGGCTAAGTTTAGAGTGCAAAAACACTTGCCCCGGGCACTAAACCACTCTGGGAGAGCTGGAAGCAGAGTCTGGCTCCAGAGTGTAGGGCAGGATATGTCCACTGCCCCAGGAAATGTCATCATATCGAGATGCCATGGTGTTATCTCCATAGTCAAACGTGCTTCTGAGATTAAGAGAAAAGATAGCAACATTGTAATAAATCTTGTTCTGTCCCACCAGCCAGCTCCCAAAAAATGACATGGAGAATTCTTATTAATTATGAAAGCTCAGCTTTTAGCTTAGGCTTGCCTCAACTATCTCCTAAACTTAAATTAACCTATTTCTATTAATCTGTGTTCTATCACTTGCTATTATCTTGCTTTCAGATTGCAACTCCTGTTACTGTGCATCCTGGCATCTCCTCCTTTCTTTTTCCCAGAGTCTTCTCTGTCCCTGGAATCTCACCTATACCTCCAGTCTAACTATTGGCTGTTCAACTTTTATTACACCAATCACAGAAAATACATCTTCACATTGTGTACAAATATTTCACAACATTGCCCCTCTTTTTCTTTTTTCTTTTGGTTTTTTTCGAGACAGGGTTTCTCTGTATTGTTTTGGAGGCTGTCCTGGAACTCACTCTGTAGACTAGGCTGGCCTCGAACTCACAGAGATCTGCCTGCCTCTGCCTCCCGAGTGCTGGGATTAAAGGCATGTGCCATCAAAGCCCAGCTTACATTTCTCCTCTTTTGTCTAAATAAAAAGGAAAGGTTTTAACTCTAGCATAGTATACGATAATAACAATTATCAGGTAAGAATTACATTTACAATGTCTAGTCTGCTTTTATTTGGTAAATTTAGAGAAAGTACTGAATTATTTATCCTATCTTAGTGAGTCCAAAGTTTTATACCTAAACCACATTCTATCATAACTTGTATTAGCATCCTAAAAATATCTTTTTAGACCTCAAACATTTTCTTAGATAAACAATTTAAGCTTTTATGTTTCTCAACCTTGTATATCTCTTATCTAAGTTTCTTTTTTGAATTTGATAACAAAGAAAACTGTAGCTATAACTATCTCATCTTCAACTTCACCAGAGATCTTGGCAGGATATTATATTAACTGAGTAAACAGGAAGTACTCAGCAAACAACTTCCTAAGCCATTAAAATGAAAGAAACAGCTGGTTGTCTGGACAGTCAGTCAAGGTTCCTATGCAATGTTGGGGGGCATCCATCTTTGGCCTACAGGCCTAGAATATCTGACAGACTTTTCTGTGAAGCAGGAATTGTCCTATCTTGCCTTGGCAAAGTTTGGCAGTCACTTTCTTAGGTGTGCTGCTCATCCAATTTGGACAGCATTCTGTCAGCAGTTGAGGTAAGGGCAGTTTCTTACCCAAGGAATAATTTTGTCACAATGAAAGCAAACTCCATATGCAGGTTTTCTAACATCAATTATCCTTTTTTGAAATAAATTGCTGCTGATGCGTCTCACTGTCATGAAAAGCCTTACATTAATAAAACATCTTAAGCCAGGCAGTGGTGGCACATGCCTTTAATCCCAGCACTCAGGAGGCAGAGGCAGGTGGATCTCTGTGAGTTTGAGACCAGACTGGTCTACAAGAGCTAGTTTCAGGGCAGAATCTGAAGCCACAGAGAAACAGTCTCAAAAAACAAACAAACAAACAAACAAAAAACCAAAACAAAACTAAGCAAAACACCCCCCAAAAAACCCATCTTAAATGTCACATTCTGTAGGTCTTTGAAGTGTTTGAAGACCATCTATCTATCTAAAATGTACCTGTGTCTGACCTTTTTTTTTTTTTATGAGACAGGGTTTCTCTGTATTGTTTTGGAGGCTGTCAGTCCAGCCCGGCCTCGAACTCACAGAGATCCGCCTGCCTCTGCCTCCCGAGTGCTGGGATTAAAGGCGTGCGCCACCACCGCCTGGCTGTGTCTGACCTTTAAAACATACCTAACATGACTACAAGTTTGACTATTACAGATGACTAAACTGCATTTCTTAATTATACATTTTTATTTTTTGTTGCTGTTGTTTGTTTTTCCAGACAGGGTTTCTCTGTGTAGCTTTGGAGCCTGTTGGGGAACTCACTCTATGCCCATGACATGGCAGGCATTTTACCGAGCAGGTTGACTGCTCAAGTGCTTTGCTGGCAGCTGGCTCTTAGAAGAGCCATGCCCCCATATGCCAAGCCTACCTGAAGGGCCACTTTCTCAGGCCTTACGTGGATATTCAAGATTCCATGTTGGACATCATATGTAACAAGTCTTTTTCTGTCCTGCCAGCCAGCTCCCAAATAAAGACACGAAGACTTGTTATTAATTATGAAAGCTTGGTCTTTAGCTTAGGCATGTCTCAGTGAGTTCTTGTAACTTAAACTAACCCTTTTCTATTTATTTGTGTTCTGTCACGTGGCATCACCCTCAGCTTGCATCTCCTGTTTCCTCTCTGCGTCCTGGCATCTCCTCTTTTTCCCAGAGTCCTCTCTGTCCTCAGAAGTCCCACCTATACCTCCTGCCTCGCTACTGGCTGTTCAGCTTTTTATTACACCAATCACAACAAATGCATCTTCACATAGTGTACAGCTATCTCACAACACAGAATGTATTAGCCGCTCTACTGGGTGCTTGCTAAGGGATGCTGAGGGGTTTTACAGGACTGGGGTTTTCTTGGTCATCAGTATTTCCATGTCTTACTTTGCCTCCCAGATCCCCATCATGAACTGGGAGATGCTTCTCCAATGCATTCTCAGTGCAAAAAGTGTGAGAAGCATGATGGAACCCCAAGCCACAGAGCCAGGAATCTGTCTGCAAGAGAGAGCTATGTGGGAACCATCAAGCGGGATTCAGATCCCACATGTCCGCTGCCACCCGATTCTAGTCCTGCTTCCTGGCACTACCTGCTGGCCTGGCAGAGGCAGGATTCAGCCAGAGGGCACCCCAGAAACTGTGAGGCATGAGACACCAAGTAAACAGCCGGAGGAATGCCTCCGATTGAATTTCAGCTCTCTGCTTGGGAACATCTGTCCTACTCTGTGGCTGGGAAAGGGGATGTGGGGTTGGGAAGGACAGCGTCCTTCTGGTCAAGGGAAGTGGTCCAGTCCAGGGGGAAGTTGTCATTGGGATGTTTGGTGGGGAGCCTGCAGTACATGGGATGGGAAAGGGGAGATGAGGAGAAAACCATTCCCCACACCCCCTCATCCCCTTGTCTCCAAGCACTCAGCTCTAAACTGTGGAATTCTGCCTACATTTGCCTTCAAGGGAAGTTTCTGTGATTGGAACTTTTTTTGGGAAGCGCTGATCTAAAGAGGAGACACAGAGTGGGCGTGAGCAAGCTTGCCAGCTCCTGTAGGAACTTTGTTAAGGTGGTTCATCCCAAGAGCCAGGCCTCCTTTATCCTACCATGCTGAAGCATCTCCAGGGAACTGTCGTCTGTCCTCTCATGGGAAAGGGGTCAGAGCCACTAAGTGTGTAGCTCACTTTGCCTTGGAAAGGTTCACATGCTCATGACTCCCAGGACAGCACCATAGCTTGCTGGCTTCCAGCCTCACCCCACCCACCACCTAGCCCTAAACCCTCTTTAAGATGAAAGTGTGGCGGTGACTACTCGATGACAGGGAGGGTTGAGAATCAAGGCGTGAGGGCTGCAGATGTAGCTCCGTTGGTGGATGCTTACCTAGCATGCAAGAAGCCACGAATCCCATCCCCTGCATTGCACAGACAGTTGGTGCATCCTCCACTCAAGAGCTGGAGGCAGGAGGGCCAGAGGTTCTCGGTCATCCTCAGCGACGTAGTAAGTTCGAGGCCAACATGACACGTTCTCTCAAAAATAAAATCAAGGAAATTATTATCACACACTGACAAGGAAGAAGCCAGATGGGGTGGTAGAGAGGGAGAGGAGGAACTCTAAGACCATGAACACGCTGAGAATTGCTCCGGCAGTTAACATCATTAGTAGTCAAACAAGCTTCTTCAAGCTGATAGCAAGGGATGTCGAGAGTCTAAGGTAGTTCCTGCTGGCTCTGGCTAGGTAAAGTAGGCTAATCAGAATGCCGTGGGAAGCCAGAAAAGACACAGTTACTCATCTGATTCCACACGAGGCTCCAAGAGCCAGCAGGAAGCTTGCCACTGTAACACACCCTGCTGGAAAGGTCAAAACTACCACGAGAAGACTGCAAGACAGCAGGCAGATCAGGAGTGTACTCTGATAGTCAGCGGAGGACCCACAAGTCTCCAAAAACAGAAGACCGACACCTTTGCTGACTTCTGAATTCCTGAACACCAGCTTGCTGTCCAAATTCCATGATGGGCATCAGACTCCACCTCCCCCATCCTCCTTGCTGTTCTGCACACTTAGCTATTAAAGGAAAGATGACTTTTAAACCAGCATTCCCTAGGTAGTAGGTGTGCAGGTGGGGGACTGAACTGATCTGGGAGTAATGATGACGTTGGAAAAGATGAAGCCAAAGAGGGAAAAAAATAACAAGATTATTAAAAGATTGTAGATTTTGGAGCAAACCTGTTTTCCCAAGAATAGAAGCTATGGAAAGTAAAAACAGGCATAACTTTTTTTTTTCCATTGAGATTCTTAGGAGTAGATGGATTTCAGCCCAAGGGAATGATAGCATAGTAATTCAACTCTCTTGTCCCCACAACTAAAAATAAGGGTGATTAAAGACTGGAATCCTAACTCTCCTTCCAGGCAGCAGGCCCTGCTCCTGAACTTGCAAAGCGAGTAAGTCAAGAGCAGCAGAGAAAGAATTGTCTTTAGAAATATTTTGGGTACCTTCGACCCATCGTTAAGGAAGGAAAGTTGAGAGCCATTGACCATTACTGGGCATTACTGGGGTACCTTCTTCGGCTGATCACTTGCTGGGTGGGACTTCACTAAGTGCCTGGACTTTATTCCTGAGTCATCTGCCTTCCTCAGGCCACTGGCCTAGTGACAATCTGAAGTTCCTCTAAAGTCTCCCAAGCTGCATCTCCAAATGCTTCTGTACTATTTGGAATATCACCCACATATCTCCAAGTGTCTGTCATGGCATTTGCTGTATTTACATTAGGAACTCCCATCACTCCTGCCATGCAGAAGAGCCCGAGCCAGCTGACCCAGGAAGCTGTCACTCCTGATGACGTCTCAGATCCGTCAAAACAAGCCTAACCAACAACAGGATCCAAAGAGAATCTTCTGTGTGGAGCCAGCCAGGGCGACACATGCATTCTCAGAAGCGAGACTCAAGGTTTCTGAGCAGGAGAAAGGTCAGATTGGTGGCCAAATGGGACAATAAGAGACTGTGCAGGACTGGGGAGAAGAAAAGGTCTGGGGTAAAAATACAACCCTGGGGCTGGGGACATGGCTCAGTCAGTAAAGTGTTTGCTGTGCAAGCATGAAGTCATGAGTTTGATTCCCCAGAGGCCATGTAAAAAAGCTAGGTGTAGTACATGCCTGTGTAGATAGAACACACCAGCATAATACATGCCTATGATGCTAGCACTGGACAGGTTGAAGCAGGAGGATCTCCGGGGCTTGGTGGCGAGCCACATTACCTGAATTGGCAAGTTCGGGTTCAGTGATAGACTGTCTCAAAGAACGGTGGAGAATGATTGGGGGCACCTGACGTCAATCTTTGGCCCCCATGGATGTGCGTGCCCCACCCCACACAGGCAGGCATACACATCTTGAAAAGTCCTGAGCAACAGCAACGAAACAAAAGACAGATTTAACTCCATCTCCTGATGTGTGTGTACTTTTGAGATTGCCCTGTGTTACATTATCTGAGTCTTTCAAAATACACTAATTATAGGGTAGGGTATACATTGCTCTGCGATCTATTTGCCGTATATTTAAGGTCTATAGCTTATGAACTTCTTTGACTTAAATGTGTTGGTTATAACCAAGCTGCAAAGAATCCTGTGAAAGGTTAGGAAGCCATTTAACGTCTTTACAGGGCTCTTCATCCTGAACTTCTCACAGATATCCTCTCCACCCTAATACAGATTCCCTGTTACCGTTGGAGTTTCCGCTTGAAGATCACAAACTTGGTCTTGTTTTCCTGTTGAGTTATTCTCTCTTTATGTTATCTTGGATTTCAGGAACAGTTGGAATGACCAATAGATATCTTTGTGACAAGGGACTTAAACGATCTCCCTTAGCAAGATGATCCCCACAAAGAGGGTAATCATTTATGGTACAGAGGCTGAACCCTGGAGCAGAAGCAATCTTCTCATTGGAACTAGAACATTCCTTTGAAGTGATGACAGCAACAACTTCTTTGGACCATCCTGAAGAACCAGAACTAAGATAGTGATCAGCAAGCTACCCCCTGACAAGGGCAGCTTAATTTAGTCCATTTCTCACACTCCTTTGCCCCATTCTTTCTTTCTTTCAACCTAAAGATGAGCCTGGGATCATTGCATTCCTTTTTTGTTCTTTTCACCACTGTGTGTTAACCTTCACAACTTGTCTCTGTAGGGAAAAGGGACCAGTCAAAGTAACACACCCTGAGCAGAGCCAAAGAAACACACTTTGGCCTTGCAACCAGAACTAAAGAAATGTACCCTGACCCTGAAACCAGTGCCAAAAGAAGCACACTTTGTCCCTGGAATCAGAGTCAGTGAAAGAAAAGCACCCTAAACCAGAGCCAAATCTGACCCTAATCCTGTGCAGAAAACTAACCAATCCTGGAGCAGAGCTCTAGCCAATCTGAGCGCAGCAATAAAATCTGACCAATCCCCACCCTGGAAGCCCTGTATAAACCCTGCATCCGTTCAGCTTGTTCACACTACTTTGCTGTGGGCTGCCACTCTGGCAGAGGGCAACCACTCTCCTGGATCCTTCCCTCCCAATAAACTCCTTGGATGAGCTTTGGGTGAAGATCTTCTTTTGAGGTGGTGGCGACGGAGCAGAGCGAACAGGGCTGTAACACTTTTGCCCGGGAAATCTTCCCTTGGCAGAGCTCGGCTCCCTGCTCTCTGCTCTCTGCTCTCCAGGAGCAGAGCTGAACTGTAGCAACTTCGCCGGAGAAACCTCCTGCCGAGCAAAACTGCTACACTGGGCAAAAATCCCCAGCTGGAAGACCCTGTTCTGCCTGAGCGGAGCCAATACACTGAGAAGCCTTTCCCTGAGGCAGGGCTGTAAGCAGCTAAGCTTACTGCACCTGTGGTAGTCCTTGGCTCCCGAGCTCCAGGACACCTTTCCACCTGAGCTGTATAACACTCAGTATTCTGTGGCTCCCGAGTTCTAGGGTACCTCTCCACCTAAGCTGTGTAACACTCAGTATTCTGTGGTTCCCTAGCTCCAGCATACCTTTCCACCTGAGCTGTGTAACACTCAGTATTCTGTGACTCCGAGTGCCAGAATACCTGACCCATCCCGATCTGCCCGAAATGCCAACAGTCTGTGTAACTGGGGTGACCAAGATCACCCGCTCCTGGAGCCTGGGCTTTTGACCTAAAACTCTAGAAAAGGCAGACAAGGTGACCATGTGCCTGTCCTGACTTCAGTAGTATAGACTTGTTTCTAGGGTTTGCCTCCAGTATTAGAGACTAGAAGTCAAAAATTTTAGGTGACAGGACAGCACAGAGCCAACTTGATTGGTCTCGAGGTTTCTCAATAATTCCAGCCGTTCTCCAGTTCACCCTGGCCCCCCGAAAACCACACCTGGTGGGCAGTGTGAAGGTGTTCTGGGGTGCAGTGAGGGGTGGTTGTTAGGGAGTGAAGCAAAGGCAGGCCCAGCTGGAGCCATGACAGTGAAGACCGGAGAATGCTCGTCAGGAAGCGCCCTCCAGTCCTGGGCCTTTAATTGCCACTAAGGCTGCACCTTCACCAATGGCCTCTCACTTTACAGTGCCAGCCTCAGCCGCTCTCCATGACCCATCTGTAACTTTAAAACCAGTACCACCTGGTGACGGCACACTACCAAGTTGGGATGCCAGCATGGAGTACCACCTTTACCACCAGTGGGACGCAGCTTCAGTGTGCTGACTCTCAGGAAATACTTCCTAGAAGGTTTCACCTCAGTGATGCTGGTCTTCCTTCCTTCCTTCCTTCCTTCCTTCCTTCCTTCCTTCCTTCCTTCCTTCCTTCCTTCTTCTTCTTTTTTTTTCGATACAGGGTTTCTCTGTGGCTTTGGAGGTTGTCCTGGAATTAACTCTTATAGACCAGACTGGTCTTGAACTCACAGAGATCCACCTGCCTCTGCCTCCCAAGTGCTGGGATTAAAGGCGTGCGCCACCACAGCCCGGCTACTCAGAGTTCTTTAAAGCAGTGATACTGTGGACCTTCAATACAGTTCCTCATGTTGTGCTGACCTCCACCCATGGAATTATTTTTGTTGTTACTTCATAACTGTAATTTTGCTACTGTTAGGAACTGTAATGTAAATATCCGATATTTCCAATATTCTTAGGTAATCTCTGTAAAGGGTCCTTTGGCCTCTAAAGGGGTCATAACTCTCAGGTTGAGAACGACTGCTCTAGAGTAACAGAATTTATAGAATGTCAGCCAGGCGTGGCGGTATACTCCTTTAGTCCCAGCACTAGGGAGACAGAGGCAGGTGAATTAGAGGCCAGCCTGGTTTACAAAGTGAGTTCTGTGGCAGCCAAGGTGGTTACACAGAGAAACCCTGTCTCAAAAAACCAAAACCCAAATAAAAAGGGGATATATTTAGAAAGGGGATATGTTAGAATGACTTACAGCTAATCCAATAGTGGGTGGCTATAAACAGAAAGTCTAGGAATCCATTAGTTGCTCAGGTCTCAAGGCTGGATGTCTCACCTGGTTTTCAGTAAAGACGGGAGTCCAGAAGAAGTCTCTAATGCCGGAGAAGGACTCACTAGTGAGGTGAGAGCTAAGAACAAAGCCCCCCTCCTTCTGGTTTTATACAGGTTTCCAGCAGAAGGCGTGGCCCAGATTAGATTAACCGTGTGTCTTCCCACCTCAAAGGCCTGGGTTAGATGTAGTCAAGCTGACAATCTAGAATCACACACACTTTGTCCACAGTGTCTCATGTGTCAAAAGTTCATTTCTTAGGCTGGGGAGGTAGCTCAGTAGATAAGGCCGCTTGCTACAGAAGCAGGAGGACCTGGATTCAGATCCCCAGCACCCATGTAAAAGCTAGGGAATGGCTGTGATGCCTCTAACCTCTGCACCGTGGGAGGTAGATTTAGGAGAATTGCTTGGGCACCAGTCTAGCTCCAAGTCTAGTGAGAGACCCTGTCTCAAAGGGACAGAGCTGAGAGCAACAGAGCAGAAGCCTGAAGTCTTTCTTTGGCTTTCATTCAGAAACACACAGGCACACATCACACATATACATAAACTCTTGTGCATTACAGCACAAACCCATTCACACCATGTCACAGACACAGACACACACACACACAGATACAGACACACACACAGATACAGACACACACACACAGATACAGACACACACACACAGATACACACACACAGATACAAACACACACACAGATACAGACACACACACACAGATAGACACAAACACACACAGAGATACATGCACACACACGCGCGCGTGCACACACACACACCATGGAACCAACCAAACAAGCAAAACATATCCCTGCTTTGATTTCTTTCAAGGCTGAGTCCGTGGCACACGCATGCTAACTCTCAGTTACCCATTCACCTGCTGGTGGCACTTGAGTGACCTCCACCTTTTGATTATGGTGAGTGGTGCCAGTGTCTCAGCTGTCCCTGTTGTCCCTGTTTTCAGGTCTCTTGGGTTTATAGTCAGAGTGAAATGCTATCTGTTTTTAACTATCTCCCATACTGAGCTGGAAAATGAACTCCAATACTAAACATAGGCAGAGGTGCAGATGTTCTAGGGCAAGGTCACTGCAACCGGCCCACTTGGAGTCCCCACGGGAGCCCCTCACCATTTCAGAGCTCTAGATATGGTTGCTCTTCTCTTGCAAGCAGCCAGGCTCCCAGGGCAGTGTATGAAGATGGGATGTCTTCAGGGACTCCTCCTGGGAAGGGCAGAGAAAGGCAAACACCCTTGCTCCTGGGCAGAAGGATTCTTGGGGGGGCAGGAGAGAGGAAACAGCATTTGAGCTTTTCTTGGGGGCCAGGTGCTGCACCTGTTTCTTTGACGGCCAGGGATATCATTGTTTGCCTGTGGCGCTGGGGAGCTGGCTGAGTGGGTATCTCACTGACTTCAGGGTTCTGCAGCTGAGCTGAAAATGCAAATATCAGCAGACGCCAGCAGATGCTACATCCTGGAAAGGGGCACATGAGGTGCTTCGGGCATTCAGGGTGGGGAGAGAAGTCACACCTCAGGGGCAGAGGGGAGTTTCTGTGGTCAAAGGGTTGTTGGACCAGGCCATAAAGGCTAATTTTATTTCTGCAAGAAGCTTTGAGGGCAAGGCGGGTGTGGGGGAGGAGGGAGTGGTGGAGAGTTGGAAGGGTTGGAGGGGGATGTAGAGCAGGCAAGGCCAGCATCTTTGAGCTGTTTTGGAATCCTTTTTCGGCTAAATCTGTGTAACCCTTAAGCCTGGTGATTCCTGTCCTTTGTGCCCCTGGTGCAGGGACTCCTGGGAAGCAGACAGATGGGTGTCCAAGAAGGAAGGCCTCTGGGAAGTGCCTTCAGGATTGAGGCCTGTGGCTGTGTGAGCAGGAGAAGGGAATAAAATCAAAGCCCCACAAATGCCATGGCCATCCAGCGGCAGTTTTGGAACTGTGTGGTCTCTTCCCCTCATCCCTGTGAGCACGAAGGGGCCTAACCTTTCTCCATGCCTTGCTCTGCCCTTGGCTGGCCTGGAAGGAGTGAGATGGTTTCTTCAGCCATCAAGATAACCCTATTAACCACAGTGGCCTGGCAGAGAACATCCCCACCTCCACAAGAATCTGCAGCACTTAGCTTCATATTCTCACAGGCAGCGCTTCCTAGGATTCTCTGAGTACAGGCTAGCCAGGGACCCCTTCGAGGCTGACAATGGTCAGACATCCTCAGCCTCTTGTCTCCTTCACCCAGGTGCCGCTTAAAGAAAAACCAGCTCGAACTGTTGGTTAGTATATGTAACATCTTCCACGTTAGACAAAAACAAATATATCTGTTCTTATTGGTTGGCTCATTTCACTGACTAAAAACTATAGGTTTAGGCCTGGAGAGATTGTTCAGCAAGTAAGAGCAGGGGCTGCTCTTCCAGAGGACTTGGGTTCAATCCCCAGCATCCATATGATAGCTCACCACCGTCTGTAACTCCAGTTCTAGGGGACCTGACACCCCTGTCTGGTTTATGCAGGCACCAGGCACATGTGCAGTGTATAGAACATACATACACACAGGCAAAACACCCACATACATAAAATAAAATAAAGAACACATTTGGGTTGGAGTTATACGGCTCAGTGGTAGAGCACCATCGAGCACATATAAGACTCTATAGAATACAAAAAGAATATGTTTATTTATTCCCAAAAGGAAAGTATAAATATACATAGAAAAATATATCTGAAAAAATAATTTTCTGGGATGTTCCTTGTTAAGGGGATTATAAAGGTAATGTGGCAGCGAACTTTCCATTAATGGAGATGTCAGAACTGTAGACCTTGCTGCAGCTGTGCATTTCTCTCCACAGTCCCTGGATTTTGTCGAAGCATTGTAACTAATTAACGCTTAAGGAGCTGATCAATGAGTCAGGGCCAACCTCTGGTATGTCCAGAGAAATGATCAAAGCAAGTCTTTGATTATATTCCTGTGTCTGCTTTTCTTGCAGGTGCCAATTCCAAAGAACTCATACAGAAAGATATTAGTCTGTGAACCTGAGAATCGAAGATGGTTTCAGGAAGGGTTGAATGCAGGGACTTTGGAACGTCACCAGAGCCCAAGTCTGTCTCTTGTTCTGGCTCAACTCTCTCCATTCACATACTTACGTTCTTCTCTGTCAGTAGATTAGCTGCTCCAGATTTTTCAGGTGCATGGTCAGATGGAGAGAGCTAAGATTTTTTTCTAGAAGCTTGAGCATGTATCCCTCAGAGGGTGGAGCTTGAACTGTCCTCAGTCTTGTGCCTGAGTCGGTGGCTATGGTCAGGAGAATGACATATGTTGATTGTTGTGGGCGGCAACCAAGAACTGAGGGTTTGTCTCCCCTCCCTGCTTACTTCGGTGGATTGACCGGAACTGAAACCAGAAGCCATGGCTGGAAGTCTGCAGGCGCAGTTGGGGTTGTTCCGGTGGAATTGGTGGGTAGACACTTAGTGTCTATTACCTCTTTTCAGGGATGCTTTGTGACTTGCAAGGAATTGCTCATATAGTTGAATGTATAGTCACCAGGGAGTGGGACTGTTAGAAAATAGTAAAAGGATTAGGAGGCGTGACCTGTTGGAGTAGATGCGGCCTCACTGGAGGAAGTATGTCACTGGAGGTGGGTCTTGAGGTTTTAAAAACCCATACCAGGCCTCGGTGAGCTCTGTGTCTCTGTCTCTCTATCTCTGTCTCTGTGTCTCTCTCTGTCTCTCTGTCTATCTCTCTGTGTCTCTCTCTGTGTCTCTCTCTGCCTGCTGCCTATGGATCAGGATGTGAGCTCTCAGCTTCTGCCCCAGCACTGCGGCCACCCTCATGCTGCCGTGTCCCTGCCGTGATAATGACCTAAGTCTCTGAAACTGTAGGCAAGCCTCCGATTAAACACCTTTCTTAGTAAGAGTTGCCTTGGCCATGGTGTCTCTTCACAGTAAGAGAACGGTGATGGTGACTAAGACAAGACTAGCAATGACGCACTACAAACACACACATGACAGTGATTTCTACTGTGATGGTATTCTATCCATTGAATGACCTCTGCAGTTCAGACCACTGAGTTTAGTCAGGGCCAAGACCCTGTTGCCAAGCGCCCTTGGGGAGCCACTGGGTATTAGTTGTTGGCCTGGTGGGATCCAAGAGGCAGGAGAGCTATCTGTTGAGCTACTGTGGCCCGCCAAGACAGCGGCAGGCATGGAGACCGAGGCGCTGCTGGGTGTGGCTGTAGCCTGCCCGGAGCTTCAGCTTCCAGAGCACAGCCTAAGCAGCCCCGTGCTTGGGGACCTAGTCCTTCAAGGTCACTTCCAAATGTCCTCGGCCCCTACAGTGATTTTGTGGGCCATCAGATACTCAGAGACAGATCCTTCCTGGTCCGTTCAGCCCAAATGGCTGTCTTCCTCCAGACTCTCAGCAACTTCATAGCCGCCTTTCCACGCCTCCTCTTTCCTCCCGCCTTCTCAGCCAGCGGGGACGCCGCTTCAGAGGTGCTCAGGCTCCCACCCAGTCTTGCTTGCCGCTGCATCTAAGTAGAGTGTGTGAGGAAGGGTGCTATCTTGGATATTTTCTGCAGTAAAGGAAATAGAAAACGGAGAAGGCTCTTTCCTTCTGGGTTTCTGGGCATGCGCATGCTCGTGCATGGCATGTGTTCGTGAAGGAGCAGCTCATGACACTCGAATCAGAGTTTGGAAAGCTTGTAGCCACAGGCCCACGGATAGGGGCCAACACTGGGAAGATGACAGAAGGGTGTGGAGCTCTGAGGCTGTCTGAACACTAACTTACCAAGTTTTACATCTGGAATTTTCCCTGAATTCTCTCTACTTTTGGTGGGATATGTGACTCTCTGCTTGTCTGTGTCAGCTACAGAGGGTGGGGTGGAGGGGATGCAGGTGGAACATGGATTCCAATTCTGCTAATGTCCTTTGCAGAATTCATCAACTTAGCTGTAGTCAGGGATCCTCAGGTGTCTGCAGGAGATTCAGACAGATGTGTGTTCTGCAGTATTGAAGACATCAAGTCTGGCTGCTGGCTTTCCACATTTCCTTCTTGATGAAACTGTGGTTTTTACACATGAAGCTTCAAGAATCCTCTTGTCAATTTCCCCACATAACCTCTGTCTGCAGTCTTCAAGGTGAGCAGAGCGAATACCATTCGCTCTGTATTTCTGGTGAGAAAACTAGGACGTAGGCTTAAATTACTTGGCAAATCTCACAGCTAATTAAGGAGGTTCAGCTTGTGTGACCCCGCTCTAATTTAATTTCTTTCGTGCTACATTGCGGACTCCAAATGCTAGCAAACTGATGTGTTAAAAAAACAAAACTCAGAGCGATGGGTTCACTCTGTTCATGCTGAGAGGAGCAGAGGGTGCAAATACATGTGTTCTTTTGTCCCACACAGGGAGACCTCACCGGTGTCCTTAGGACCACACCATGCCCTTTTGTGTTCAGTAGATCTGGGGCCTTTGTATGACGCTCCCCTTAGGCTCACTGGATGGTAGAAGAGAAACTGAGGCAAATCAGGTGAGGGGCTCGTGGTCAAGTCTGGAAGTGCTCCCTGGTTGCCATTTGTGACATCAGGTGGTCAAGTCTGGAAGTGCTCCCTGGTTGCCATTTGTGACATCAGGTGGTCAAGTCTGGAAGTGCTCCCCGGTTGCCATTTGTGACATCAGGTGGTCAAGTCTGGAAGTGCTCCCCGGTTGCCATTTGTGACATCAGGTGGTCAAGTCTGGAAGTGCTCCCCGGTTGCCATTTGTGACCGTCTCACACAGAAGACAGGAGATCCTGCATGGGATCTACCTCACACAGCAAGCTGCCTGCTGGCTCTGCAGACTCTGAGACCTTCCAGGCCCCTCCCCTGGCTCTAGCTACAGTCTATTCTTCCTACTCTGCCATCAATACTTTCTCTACATGTTTCTTTTGCCTTTGGTTAGTGTCACCAGGAAAAGCAGAGTCGACAGAGGGGGCAAAGAGGCCCTGAGTGGCAAGAGATACCGTGTGGCTGTACTGTCCAGCTGAGCAAGCTGTTTCACCAGCTGTTCCCGTTGCTGTGGAAGCGCGGCTGTGTGGTCCAGTCCCTCCACACATTAGGGCCTTAGGCCTGGGCCCCTGGCTTAGGTGGGGCTGAATCCCACTCCTCTGTGGTGGAAATGGGAGGATGACAAGACAGTAGGGTCAGACAGATTAAAACCCAGGATTTCTGGCCTAGTCCTCCATCTACGGGGGGGGGGGGGAGATGAAGGGGGAAGAAGGTGAGGGGGGGGAGGCAGCTCTTGTGGCAAGGCACGGGCAGTGCCCTGCTGTGTTCTAATTCCAACTCTCTCTCCCCAGATAATTCACACACAGGGGTGAGCTTTAGCTTTAACGGTGGAGTCACTCCTTGTGTCCAGTGCCCTGGGTTATAACTGAGTGTGATAGGAGCTTTGCCACAACCTAGTTTCTTCCCCTTAACATCTGTTGTCCTGGTTAGTTTTTATCTTTTTAAAATTATTATTTTTTATCATTTTTATTTTAATTTTAAATAGCTTGTTTTACATGTCAATCCCAGTTCCCTCTCCCTCCCCTCCTCCCGCACTCCCCTTCCCCTCACCCCCCACCCTTAAACTTATTTATTTATTTTTATTGTGTGTGCTTTGCATTTTGTCCATATATATATATATATATATATATATATATGTCTGTGTAAAAGTTTTAGATCCTCTGGAACTGGAGTTATAGACAGTTGTGAGCTGCCATGTGGTTGCCGGGAGTTGAACCTGGGTCCCCTCAAAGAGCAGCCAAGGCTCTTAACCACTGAACCATCTCTCCAGCCCCCTGGTTAATCTTTATTCTTAACTCGACACGACCAAGAGTTCCTGAGCGGGATCTGGTGGCCCTGGCTGGTGACTGATGTGGAAGGGACCAGCCTACTTTGGGCGGAACCATCCCAGGCAGGCAGGCAGCACGGGAGAGGCAGGCTGAGCATGAGCAGTCTTCCCCCATGGTCTCCGCTGCCATGTTTCTTCTCTGCTTGCACTCCTGTCCTATCCAGAAAAGTGTACGCCAGGTAAAACCACGCTGCTTTTGGTCGTGGTGTTTATCATAGCAACAGAAACCAAAAGAGAGTCTGAGCTAAATGAGAACACACAAGAGAGGCTAAATAAATGTAGGGAGTTTTGTGCTTGACCCACCATGGATCTAACACACTATCACTACTATTTTATTATGTGTGTATGTAAGTATGTATTTATTTATTTTACATGGGAGCTTTTACTGGGGGGAGTGGGGAAAAGGAGGAGAGAGGGGGGAGAAAGAAGAGGGAGAGGGAGCGGCAGAGAGAGAAAGAAAGAGAGAGAGAGAGAGAGAGAGAGAGAGAGAGAGAGAGAGAGAGAGAGAGAGAGAGAGAGAGACCGTCTGTCTCTTCAGAGGAGCAATGGAAAGACTATTTTATTTCATTCTTTTTTAAAGAAAGATATATCCAAAATGGGATTTAAAAGACTTAGCGGTTTCCGGTCTGTCTTAGTGACTTTGTGTTACTGTGAGCACAATATCTGACAGAACAAAGTGAGGAAAGATGTATTGGGCTTGTGATTTCAGCCTTCCGTGGTGAAGAACTAACTCATGCAGAGTAGCCCAGGTCATGGCAGTGGAACTGCATTCTAGGGCTGTTCTCGTCATAGCTGATTAGGTAGCAGAGAATGTGACAGGGATCAGGGCCCAGGGGAATAACTTTCTGAAGCCCATCCCCAGTGAACTACTCCAGCCAGCTGCCCCCTCGAAGGTTCTACACCTCCCCCGATAACACCACTGTCCAGGGTCCAGGGAACAAGTGTTGCAAACACGAGCCCGAGGGGCTTTGCAGATTCAAACCATCACCCACAGCTTCTCAGTCGGGCACAGACCATTTTCAGGTCCACAGTGCAGCGTCTTCTTCACGCGGATAAAGGGACTCTCAGCTGCTGAGGGACGCCTCCTCCCCTACCTTTCTGCCATCAAGCCAAAGGAGTCCTCAGACAAACCATGAACCCAAATGAACGTGAAATTTAATAGGGGTTGGCCACACGGTGGGATTAGACTATTTTTAGATGAACTATTTAGATGACTATTTTTAATATTGTCCCCACCCGCTCCACATTCATGTTTTGAATGCTGCCCCGAGGCTTCCCCTTGTCAGCACTCGGTTTCATTTCATTCCAGGCTTCTGCTGAAGGTGTGATGGGAATATGTGGTGCCTTTGGGGTTTTGTGTGACCAGTTTCTGGCCAGGGGCCAACTCCCTCACAGGATGTATTTGTTAGGATTTTAGCTTGCTAATCAACTCTGCCAGTCTTTTTGTACAATATATCTATATCATCTATGTCTGTCTATGCTGTATGCTACCCCAGAAGTGAGATCAAGATGGGTATGCTGGTGTCCTGTAAATGCTTTAAAACTTAAAAACACTAAAATTATGTCCATGCACACCTATGTATGTGAGCATGTGAATGCCAGTGTTCAGGGAAGTGGGGGTCAGAGGCATCAGACCCCCTGGAGCCGCAGCCACAGCGGCTGTGAGTCCTGATGTGGGTGCTGGGAACTGGCCTAAGGTCCTCCGCAAGAACAGCATGTGCTCTGAACCACTGAGCCGTCCTTCCAGGTCCTGTAAGTGCTTTTTTGTTTGTTTGTTTTGAGTGAATACATGAATGAGAAAATGGGGAAGGAGCTGTAACTTAGGCCTTTGGTGGCACACTGTCTCCCTTTTCACTCCATGGTCGCCTGGACCCTCGGCACCAAGGTCTTCATACTGTCTCCTGAACAGCCCCAGGATCTCCTCTCTGACACACTACCCTCGTTGCCCTACAAAAAAAGGGGGCTGTTTTTAAATGGGATTCTGGGAAAACGGCAGGGTTAGCTCACAAGGAAGGGAGAAGGAATTTGATGTCCATTTAGAGACATTGGCAGACTGGACAGAGGAAAATATTGGGGGTGAGGGAGGCAGAGAGGCTTTGTGGGATCCCAGCTGTGTGAGGCTGGCCCCGGAGACCTGAAAGCCAAACCCCAGCCAGGGTAGGCAATGACACCCATTCTTACTCACCCATTCATCTGGATCAGCTAAGTAAGGCGGAAACACGGTGTAGGTGGGAAAACCAGAGCCCACCTGGAATGCTTACAAAAGCCAAGTCCAATGTAGCTTTGTAGCGTTCCTCCACCATAAACAGCAAACATTTGTGACCTCACGTGTTCCTTTCTGCCTCTGCAGAACGTCTCACCTCACCTCACTCACTTTTGTGTGTGTGGCCTTGGATCCAAAAGAAAAAAATTCAGTGATGACACCTGCATTGTGGTCTAATTCTGTCTGTTTCTTAGCACCATCTGCAAATTTGACCAAGAGCCTGAGGATCCTGAACACACCTTCCCCCTGCTGCTAACCTTAGACCCGCTCTCTCCTCTCCTTGAGTCCCTTCCTGTCACTGCGGTATCACATTTCCTCCTCTGCAGCACACCACACCACACCACACACACACACACACACACACACACCACATATACCACACACACACACACTCACACACATGCACACACACCACATACACCACACACACCACATACACACACACAAACACCACACACACACCACATACACACACACACCACACACACACACATGCACACACACCACATACACCACACACACCATACACACACCACACACACACTCACACACACATACCACACACATACACTCACACTCACACACACACCACACACACATACCACACACACCACACACACCACACACACACCACACACACACATGCACACACACCACATACACCACACACACCATACACACACCACACACACACTCACACACACATACCACACACATACACTCACACTCACACACACACCACACACATACCACACACACACCACACACACCACACACACACCACATACACACCACACACCATACAACACACACCACACACACACCATACACACACCACACACACACCACACACACACCACACACCACACACACACCACACACACACCATACACACACCACACACCACACACACACCATACACATACACCACACACCACACACACACCACACACACACCACACACACACCACATACCTACCACACACACCACATACCTACCACACACACCACACACACACCACACACAAATACCACATACCACACACACATCACAAACACCATACACACCACACACACATCACACACACTCATACACACACACACCACACACTCACACACTCTACACACCCCACGCACACACCACACACACATCACACATACCATACACACATACCACACCCCCCCACATCCCTAATGAGTCCATTACGTGTTGCTCATATGTGTACGTGTTTGGGGCTGTCTTCTTGGGATGGATTCTCCGTCTCTAAGAAGGAGAATCTGTAGCGCTTCATTTAGAGTGAGGCCTTGTGAAATTCCCCCATCCTTGTTGCCATGTCAGCTGGTGTTACCATTTTGCAGGTCTTATTTGGACAACTATGCTACCGAGACCTCCTGGCTGCAGTGTCCCTAAAGTGTATCTCACTGCTGTGTCCTGGTACTCTGGTTCTTGCAGTCACTCTGAACCATCTTTTGCAAGCTCCCTCAGCCTTAGATGAAGGGTTGCTTTGTAGATATACCAGCTGGGGCTGGGTACCCCGTGGCCACTGATTCTCCGCCTTTTGACTGGTGTGGGTCCCTGTGATTGTCTCCACCTGCTGTAAAACAAAACAAAAACAAAAAGTCCTTTGCTGAGGAGAGCTATACTTAGCTATTAGTGTAAAAATAAGTATTCAGAATACAGTTAGAAATTATACTGACTTAGGAAAATATTAGTATTAGACTCTCCTTTTTTCTTATTAATCCTTTGTACTTAATGGAGATGATGCTGATGGAATGAACCAGTGAAATTTGCCTTGTTCCTAAAGCAACACATAATAAACACTATGACTGTACTATTGCAAGGTGACCTGGAGTCCCTGGAACTCCATGGGTGGCGTTTGCATCCTGAGCACTTGTTGCTTTTCATCTCTGCTTCCAGATATTCTCTCTGTCTGTCTGTCTGTCTGTCTGTCTGTCTGTCTGTCTGTCTGTCTGTCTCTCTCTCTCTGTGTCTCTCTCTCTTCCTAGGCTATGTAGCAAGTTTGAGGTCACCATGGGCTGTTGGTATTCTGTGTGCAGTCAGGGAGCTCGGCTCACAGGGTCCATCAGGATGTTTCCAAGGGCTGTGAGTTGGTGCTTCGCTGGGTAAAGGCACTTTACACCAAGCCTGCTGATTTGAGTTTGTTCCCCCAGAACCCAGGTGATTCCTCCAGGTTGTCCTCTGACCCTGACATGTACATCATGGAATACTCAAGCGCACAGACTTGCACACACACACTTATAAATAAATTAATAAATGTAATGAAAATATTAAAAGCAAAGATGGTTTAGGGAGTTCCTAACATGAACACAGCCATTGTCAGCCTCCAGCAATGTTTAAAAACATGCATTTTCATAAAGATTTCCACTCTGTGCCTGCAATACAAGAGCAGAGTGAACAAAGAAAAATGAATGCTAATAACTCATCTCCCCCTACCCCCTCACCTCACTATCGTCTTTTGATGCTGCCAGCGGATCTTCAGAGTGCGAGTTCTTTAAAACCAACCGCATGGAGCTATGCAGAAAGGGAGGTGGGAGCAGCCAAGCTGCAAGCTTGATTTGTGTTTCAGAAGGAACCCTAAGGGTTGGTTCACAGAGCCAGCCCAGATTCCCAAGAGATGCCAGCGTGTCTAGGCCTAGGGACTCCCAGCTAGACCCAGGGCGTGAGCCAGTCACTTCTCCCTCTGGACCTCGCTTTGACTGCAGGATAGGGAGGGAACTGGTGAGGCTGATTTCCTGGTCTTTCACAATGAACTCACAATGTTCAATGATTATGCATTTTGACAGAGGTTTCCAATTGTCCTGATTAACAATCAGATTCAATAAAAAAGTCATTGGATGTCTTGAGTGTCCTGGATAATCAGATCTTCACTCAAATGGCCTCCAGGGTTTTTGTTTTTCTTTTTTACTACATTAAAAAATAAAGCTTTCCCCCCTTTTTGATGTGTGCTTACTTATTTATAACTTTGAAAAAAGTAAAAGCATGTCACTGTATCAACTTTGTTTAGCTAGAAGGATTTCCTTAAAGCAGAGTTTCCAAAATACTTTAGACAGTGACTTGGAGTTTTAGAAAGTCAACGTTTGTGGACTGGAGAGAGGGCTCAGGTAGGAAGTACTGGTCTTTCAAGGAGAGCCTAGGTTTGAGATGGAGAATTATGTAAAAAACTATGATAAAAATTATGGTTTGTGTATGGCACCACACATTTGGAATCCCAGTGCTAGAGGGCTCCCGGGATTCACTGGCCAACCACCCTGGCCTAACGTGCAAGCTCCAGGCCAAGGAGAGACCCTGCCTCAAAAGTAAGGTAGATGGTATTCCTGGGGATGATGCCCAAGCTTGTCCTACACACACACACACACACCCCGCACCACACAAAGTAAATATAAAAAGGAAATCTTGTCATTTGTAGTAGCAGGGGTAAATCGGAAGGCTATTGCGTTAAGTGAAATACATCAGACACAGAATGACAAATACCTCAAACATTCATGCTCTTACACGTGGGATCTAAAGAAGTTGATCTTGTAGAGAATACAGGAGTGACCAGGGACTGGGTGTGTGTGTAGGGAGGGATGGTTGTTAGGGACACTCGTTCTTCAAGACAGTGTTTAGGAGTCAGCTGTGCACCGGGCACGCTAGTGCACGACAGTAATCATGAAGAGAGAGGAAGAGGAGGCAGGGTGATGAGCTTGGCGCCAGTTTGAACTACATACATCTCCCTCTGTCAACTAAAAACCAATTAGATAAAAGAGCCAAAGCCGTCAGTGACTGAGGAGAGACCACCCAGAGGTTGGTAGGTGAAAGGGATGGAAAGGGCAGAGTGGCAAAGCACCTCAGCGGGAGGGGTTGAGGAGTCAGGGCAAGAATGTAAATTAACTGCTGGGGAATTAGTGCCTAAAGGCTAATTAGGGCTGCTTCACAGTCTGGCTCAAGTCCCTTGTTTTGTCCTAAAGTGGTCATGGCTTGTGTACACAGAGCATACTTGGAGAAATAGTGCCCATTCTGTGGGAGAGACAAGCGTAAAAATGTTATTTTTGGCTTGCTTAGAATAACTGAGAAACTCCATAAATAACGGCACCAGAAATGATGGTGGTGTACTCGCACAGTGCACCCTATGAAATGGAGAAAGTATATGAGTCAGCTACACACATCCACACGAACACATCTCAAGCTCCCTTGAGCAGTACTGAGTTGAGGCAAGAGGCTCCTAAATTTGAGGGCAGCCTGGTCTACACCGTGAGAGTCTTGAGGAAGCATAAAGTCAACCATTGAGTAAGACAGTAAATTGAAGAGACCGCAGTTCTTACGGTTTCATCATTTGATATTTAGGAGGAGGTACCACTGGGGTCCCTAACAAATGGTTTAAAATTGTAAAGGAAGGCAAGGGTATGAGCCCAGTGTCAGGTCAGTGGCTTGCCCTGTTGTGAAGGGAGAGTGGGACAATTGAGGATCCAGTGCAGAGCCAGGGTCCAGCCTCAGCTAAGCTGGGTGATGAGGTTCAGGTTTCCTCCCTCTCTCCCCCTCCCTCTACCCCTCCCTCCCTTCCTCCCTCCCTCCCTCCCTCCCTCTGTTCTTTCTTTTCTTTTCCTTTTTTCTTTTTTGAGAAGGGGTCTCTCTGTGTAACTGTCCTGGCTGTCCTGGAACTCACTCTGTAGACCAGGCTGGCCTGGAACTCACAGAGATCCACCCATCTCTGCCTCCAGAGTGCAGGCGTTAAAGGCGTGTGCTACCACCCTTGGCTTAGGATATTCAGTTTTGTTTCTTCTTTAAAATGTGAATCTATGCAGTGTTATACTCTTTTGTGTGACTTATTTTACCATGAAAAATGTTAAAAATAATCTTAGCTAAAGCCAAGACCCCAACAAAAGGGAGAGTGTAGTGTGGCGTCTGCAGACAGCTGTACACACAGCTCAGTGGCAAGTCTTGAATGGTGTGTGAAGCGGAAAGAAGGGGTTGTTACTCTCCTGAACACCTTCTCCCTTTACTGGGCACCAGCAACTGGACTGATGTGCGTGGACAGTCGGGACCATAGCCTGTCCTGGCTAGGACTCTTTTATACTCTGCACTACAACACTAAGGACTAGTTTTCCTGAGGGGCCACCATTTCTTCAAGCTTTCCCATATTTTCTGGCATTCAAAGTAGGATTCTGACTCCTTCCATGTGCACAAGCACATTTGAAGTTAAAAACCAGAAAGCATTTTGGACAGCCTAGATGGCTAACAGAGCTTCCAAAGTGTGGTCGCCCAGAGTCTGATTACCATTTTAGGGAAGGCCTCTCATTGGCCTGCTGAGGTCTACTTTAAATTTCAACTGGTTTGCAAACACATTTTTCTTTGGCAGCTGTGGCTTGAAATCCTCTGGCTCTCTTTGCTTTGGGTAAACACACTGTGCAGGCTTTTTTCAATCCCTCATGCTAGGCGGCCTTTCTTGCCTGGAAGTTACCCATCTGATGTCCCATCGGGATGACAGAGTAGGTGGCAAAGTGTGCCTGGTGCCCTGGCCTCTGAGAATTCCCTTTTATAGGGAATTTCTGGAGGAATAATGCGTACTATAAAGTTTCCTCATCCATTCTACATAAATTTTCATTTTGTTTTGGGGAATTAGAAACCGGTGGCAGTAACTCAACTCTGCATTTACCAATTGGATTAAAAGTGACCACAGACTCTTGCAAAACTAGTTCTGGAGAATAGAAGGCCTCACGGGCTCAGGGCTGGCTTAATAAAATCATTTCCTGGTTTAGGAGGGGCAGAGAGGCAGCAGAGAATTGGATTTGCCCACGTGGGCAGAAGCGGGAAACGCAGGAGCCTGCGCTCGTGGTTCGAAGGCAAGCCATAGCCCTAGGCACTGTGATAGTTCAGTGAGTTAGGTTCTGAGCCATTCTCAGGGCTCAGCAGAAGTACTAATCGAGGTGAGGGGAAGGGCCAATGGGAAAGCCGTTCCATGCCTAGTCCCTCTCTTGCGTGAGATGGGGACAGATTCTTGGGTAGGGAAAGAGAGTGGGAGATTTTCTGGGATTAGGGTAGCGAGGATGTGTTAGCTTTCTTGTAGCTGTGACTGAACTCCGACTAACACAACTTACTGAAAGGCGCATTTTGTGTCCTAGTTTGAGAGAAGGCACGTTGCCAGGAGTGGGAGGTGGCTGGCCGCATCGTCTCTGTGGTCAGGATGCAGGGGAAGATGGACACTAGGGCTACATTCGTTTCCTTCATCTTCCTGAGTCAGACCCTGCCGGGAATGGTGCCGCCTGCACTCAGGGTGGGGTCTCTGCACCTCATCTGTGGCAACTCTTTTCCAGAGTTCTCAGAGATGAATCTCTTAACTAGATTCTAAACACCAGGAACCTGACAGGCAAGATAAAGCACCCAGAAGGGGGTAATGAAAGGGCGTGAGAAGCTCAGGCAAGGCTTAGGGATAACTGCGATGGGGTCTCGCATGGGGGCAGAGCCTGGTGCCAGGACACACATAGGATTGGGTAACTGGACGCTTCACAGCAGTGCATGCTGGTCACAGCCAATGCAGGGAAATCAGGGACAATCTAGATTTAGAAAACATTACAGCCACAACCCACCGCTCAGGGGATGCTTTTGTGTCTCAAAGATAGCCAGAGACAAGAATGCCATCATGAAGCACCGTACTTTTCTGACTTTCTCTGTTATGCTAAGCATTAGAGACAGGAATGGGGCTGATGCCATACACACACCTGTCTGGGTCTTGTCTAGGCCTGGGAGGGCTGAAGGGAGGCCGTGAGGGCCACAAATACTTGACTGTGTGTTTAAGTGGGCTGGAGTTGCAACAAAGGCAGGAATGACGGGGTGGTCAACTGGCAAGTAGTAAGAAAATGTTAGAGAGAGGAAAAAAAGAAAGGAAGTGCTGATGAGACCGTGTCAGGCCAGACATGGTGATGCACACCTGTACGCTCAGCACTTGGGAGGCAGAGGCAGGGGGATTACCTTAAGTTTGAGGTCAGCCTCAAGACCCTTTCTCACACACACCAAACCCCAAAGAAGACTGTATCACAGATTATACAGCAAAATACATCCCTCCACTCTGATTCCATTCAGGCCTGAGCCGTTAGCACAGGGAAAGGAGATGGGGGAATGGGAATCGAGCTGAGAGTTTTGCAGAGAGAAGGCAGCGCAGTTCTCCGATGCTGTCTCCCAGTGCAGTGGGAGGTGGTGACGGGGAGTGAGAGAGCTATTTTCACAGGGTGACAGAGAACAGTGGTTTGCTTCTGTTCTGGATTAACTCACCGGGATGGGACACAGCTAGAGGAGATCCTGACCCCCAGTGAAGCGCCTCTCTTTGAGTGTGAGGGCAACCATGATTCCACGTTGAACCCTCCATCCTTGGCAAGCACACAGGGTCATTCCCAGAGGGCCTCCAGGGAGATGTGAGATACCTTCCCAGGCCTGGGACACTTGGGGAGCCTGACTGGTTGGGGCCAGTCGTCAGGAGCCAGGAATGTTGCTATTGTCCCCTAGTGCCCACAGCCCAGTGAGAGCGGGAGACACTCCAGGAATGGGAGTTAACCAAGTGTGATCTTCAAGGATCATAGCCTTGAAGGAGGCTCCTTCAGGGCATGGTGGACTTCCCGGCTCAGGTCAGCTTCAGCACAGCCTTGACGAATTCCCCCTGCCTGCCTCTAATTCCATAGAAACTATCTCCTTCCTTTAGATCAAGGGTTGAAGTTTCTTTTGTCTGTATACAGAGGCAGATGTGAAGTATTTTTGGCTTTGTGGACTACACAGTCTCTGATAGAACTGTACAAGATGGCCCTTGCCGCATGGAGTTGGCCACAGGAAAGTTTGAAATTAATGAATGTGCCTGGATTCAATATGGACACCAAAACCAGAACTTTTTGGTTTTTCGCAAGTTGTAAATGTTTTCTTCTTTTTACTTTTTTTCTTTTCATGAACTGGAAAATGAACATTTAAAATATTTTAAAAGTGTGTGTGTGTGTGTGTGTGTGTGTGAGTGTATGTGTGTAGTACCTGTGGAGGCCAGAAGAGGGTATCTGAAGTTTCGAGTGGACTACCTGGGTAGAGTCCTCTGGAAGAGCAGAGGGCATGCTCAAATGCTAACCCTTCTGCAGCCTCTAAAAGAACCTCTTAAACCATAATCCCTGTGAGAATGGAAATGGTGTGGCACTGTATCCCTAGTGTCGTAGCACACCTGATGTGTTTACTAGGGAGGGACTCAGTAGATGCTTGCTGGAGGAGTGGATTTCACTTCAAAGGAAGCCACAGCGCAGTGAGCCGGTGAGTGAGAACTCACACTGGTGTGGTCGTGGGACCACTGGAGAGCTGAGTAGTCGTGGTTCTTCCATGTTCCTTCTCAAACCACAACTTCAGCCTCCCCAGATGTTGTATTTGGTGCCGTACGGAAGCTCACAGGTTTTGGAAGAGGGGACTTCACTTGAGCAATAAACTATCCTATGGAGTAGATTTTGGGTTGTTATCTGTCAACGTGACTAACCTGTAGAAATGCCACTTTAATTCCTTGGGTATTTTGTTAATTTGCCAAATGGAGACCATGGCATGCCCAGTCTACCTTGGTGGTCTTTGAAGGATAGAGGTAGAGGTTCTGCAGACACTAAGATCCCTCAGGGGGCTGAATCATGTGGATATTCTCTAGACTGGAAACTTTCTTCTTTTTTCCTCTCTCCCTCTCTCCTGCCCTCCCTCCTTTCCTTCCTTCCTTCCTTCTTTTTTTTTAAAATCCTGTTTTATATGGACAGATTAAATTCATGCTCCTTCTGCCGTAGGTTCCCAATACTAGGCATTACAGGTAAATACCACCATGGGTATTTTCTTGCAATTGAAATTAGTTCTACAAAAATGCTCTATGGAAACTGACACCTAAGACCAATTTTTTAAAAACAACAACAATAAGTAAATAAAAACCCTGGTTATCTTCCAAAAACAGCCTGTGCTGGTGTCTCAGTCTGCCTCTGCCAACACCTACCCTTGGTTTCAGCTTAAGGCCCTGTGCTGATTGCTGTACCTTTTCCCACCTCTTGTGAGTCATTCCCACACTCTGTTCTCAACTGGCCTCCAGCTCGACCTGTTCTTCAGGCTCTGTGGTTAACCACAAACCACCCCACATACCAGCACGTTAACATGGGCTCTTCCTCTGAGTATCAGCATGCAGGTCTCTCCAGAAGCCTTGAACATGCGTAAAATTGCATGCAGAAGTTTTCTTGGGATTCTAGCTAGGATCGTGGCTCTGGGCCGGCACCCCTGGAGTTTACCCTTGGGCCTCTGGGTGCTGTCCCAACAAGCAGCAGCAACATAGTCAGACTGCAGGGAGCGGTTTTCACCCTCCCCCCACACTTTCCACTGCTGCCAAAAGCTTGCCCTGCCCAAGGAGTGTGGAATGCCATGGGGTGGGCAGTTAGTAAGACCCCTTGAGAATTTCTTCAGAAGGCCTACTAAAATGATTATTCTGATCCAGGAAGCACAATTCATTATCAACATATTGCTCTATTGACTCATTTTTAAAATTGTAGTGTACAGAGTGGGAAGTTTAAAATTACTGGCGAGCATAGTGAAAGCAAAATCTCCTGTGGTTATTCCATCCAGAAGCTAAATACCAGCAAACATTTCAGAAAGCATTCCAACGCCACAGCACATGGTATCTCAGCCTTGTTTTGTCTGTTTTGATTTTACATAGTATGTCATGCACACATAGCCACACCATAAAAAAGCTTTTGCAATGTGGCCCCTTTTTTAATGACTATACTAGATCGTGGTAGTGGGTACAGTCTACTTAGCAAGTACCGAGAGCTGGACATCAGGCTCATCTCCGGGTTCCTGCTGAGGTGAGCATCTCTGTTAAATGCCCATCTTGCTGCTTCTTCAGGTCACCGTTTTAGAGATGGAATTAATTAGGTCAAAGGCTTTGCACATTTCTAAAGGTCAGATTGTCTTCTAGAGATGATCCAATTTTGTTTCTATCAATAGGGCAAAAATATCCATGTTCCCTGGGACCCTTGTCAGCATATTATTAGATATTTAATGACTTTGAGTTTGATTGGTTAAAATATATTTGAAAACTCAGGAGGCCAAATGCTTCAGTGAGTTCTTTTAGCTACTTATGCTTCTCATGTGATTTGCTCTTTGTAAGTATACATAAGGCTTTGTCTGTTCCTTGTTTAATTATGTCAGGCAGCTCATAGATTCAGATTTTGCCTACCTGGAGACAAAGTTTCTTGAGAAGGAGGATTGTGATGACGTATGAGGCTGGGGGAAGAGGGAGGAGAAGGTGACGGGGAGTTCTTGAGATACAGGAGGCATCTGAGATACAGGAGGCATCTGAGATACAGGAGGCATCTGAGAGATGGGTGTGAGGCAGCTGGGGATCAGTCATGGTGTCAGGAGACACGGGGGTCAGGGTGGGCAGGAGACACGGGGGTCATGGTGCCAGGAGACAGGGGGGGTCAGGGTGGGCAGGAGACACGGGGGTCATGGTGTCAGGAGACACAGGGGGGTCAGGGTGGGCAGGAGACACGGGGGTCAGGGTGGGCAGGAGACACGGGGGTCAGGGTGGGCAGGAGACACGGGGGTCAGGGTGGGTGTGACCAAGCGGGAGGCACAGGGAGATAGTGGGGGGTCAGGGTGGGTGTGAAGCAGCAGGGATGTCAAAGTGGACATGAGAGAGTGGGGGGTGGTGTCAGGGTACACACAAGGCAGCAGGAAGTGCCAATCCTACAGAGAGTCTGAGTGACAGCACCTGAGGAGAACCCTGGGAAGTAAAGTGGAGAAGCGCAGCTGTGGGAACTCATGGGTGGGGGGGGGGGGAGGACCAGGTTCTGAGTGACAGGAGTCCTCTGTACCCAAATGACAGGTCCCACTTCAGGGTTCCTGGCTGGGTAGCCTCGTGGCAGCCACCCTGTGTTCATATAATTCACTTTCAGGCAGGGAAGGAGACATTTACTTCATGCCCTCTCTTTGTAACATGTGCACACACACACACACACACACACACACACACACACACACACTCACATAATGTTGTTCTGGGGTTACAGGTAGGCATAGCCATCTCCCAGCTTTCTTACCTGGGTTCTGGAGGGTTTGCAAGAGTGTTCTTGCCTGCTAAGCCATTACCCCTGTCCCATTTCTCTTTCTTAATGGGTGGAGGAGGTCTTTCTTAGAAGGGTAACTTCTTGTGTCTCATATATGAAGTTGGGTTATATGCCTACTGCCAGACCAATGACTCAGAGGGAAGGGGAATCATCCCGACTCGTTTAGGACAATCACCACTCAATCCCAAGAGGCACTTCTGTGCCACATAAACAAAACTAGTTCTCTTAGTGAGCGAGGTGGAAGAGGAGGATGGCTGTTTGGTGTCTGTGACACCACCAGTGTCTGTCACAGAATGCTGACACCCCGTTTGCTTGATTTAGTGAGTTGGGAGGGGGCGATGGAAGGAAGAGAAAAGACAAAAACAGAGTAAGTGGGCCACACAGCACTTTCAGGGATTTGCAGTCTAACAAGGGGATGAGACCAACAAGGATGTATATGGACGATGCAGACGAGGGACATGGACACAGCCTCGAAAGGAGGCCAAGAAGAGGAGTGAGCATGCGCTGGATATGTGACTGCCTCTTCAAAGTGTCCTAGCTATGTAACCTTTGCAAAATTTATTCATCTCTATATCTGCCTCCTGCGAAATGGGAACTGTTAGACTTTCCTTTTACCAGGGCAGCAATGGCACACGCCTTTAATCCCAGCACTCAGGCAGGCAGATCTCTGAGTTTGAGGCTAGCCTGGTCTGCAAAGTGAGTTCCAGGACAGCCGGAGCTACACAGAAAGCCCCTCCCTGGAATTTCCTCTTTCTAGTTAGTGGAGAAAACAGTCCAGATGTTATGTAATAGTTAATAAAAAATAACTATATATATAAATTCCAGCAGTGTAGAGTTAACATATAATCCAAGAATTCCACCCCCAGAGATCTACCCAAGAGAAATGAAAACATACGTCTGCACAAAAACTTGTCCACAAATGCTCCAAGCAGCTTTTATAACATTCCCAAAGTAGAAACAACCCAAATGTCCATCAGTGGGCAGATGGATAAACAAAGTGTAGTGAGACTACAACACAGAACATGCTGTAGTAAGAAGAGATGAAAGACTTGCATTGTACTCTACAATCTCTGTGAATCTTGAAAACGTAATACTAGTGGAAGGCATTCAAATACAAAGGACCACATAGTGTTTGATACCATATATGAAAACTTTCCAGAATAGGCAAATCTATAGAGCCAGGAAATAGGTTAGTGGTTTGTGGGGCTGAGAGAAGGGTCTGGTGGCGTGGTTGTACAAATCTGAATATAGTAAAAAAAATTACTGACTCAAACATATTGAATAGATAAATTGTATGGTATGTGCATAGTAAAATTTTTAGAAAAAAGTAAACAGGAAAGAAGAAAAGGGAAGGCTTTAGAGAACTGTCCAATGAAAGACCTTCACAGAGGGTACTTGTCCAGGACACCTAAATCCACCTTTGAGGTCCACGCTGCCACGCCTTACCATGGCTCAGCACTTGGGAATGCCCCGTTCAATCTCTGAGAACTCATTTCTCATGAGAGAAGTTGGACACCTTCTTCCCTAGACTCCCTTGCTGCCAGGAAGCCTATAGCAGAGCCAGACCGGATAGTGAGGATAGGAAGACGGTGCAGCTGATTGCAGGAGAAAGAAACAATGTATGAATCTGTATAGGAGGCAGTGGTATCAGGCTACACCCCCTTTCTCAGGCTGCTTGGTAGCCTTCCGTAGCTCAGGTTTCCGTAGCTCAGGCTGAGTGTTGATGGGGTGAACTGTAGGGTCTGAATCCGGGAGGGGTGGACACGCTGGCTCTCCAGGACCACTTTAGCCGTGTGGTTTGGGCATTACTCTAATTGTCTAGAAGGGAGGCCTGCTCCTGGGCTCCTCCAGGGATTTTGTGAACTACCTAGCATTCCCCAATAGGTGTCCCTTGCACTTAAACCAAGCAGCTTGGATTTCTGTTGAAGTAAGTGAGGCTCACAGCTCATATAACAGGCCTTTCCACCTTGAGCCACCCTCCCTGTGAGAGCAATAAACCTGGATTTGTGAAAGTCACAGAAGAAAAGAAAACATAGCGTGAACCCCGAGTCTTCCAGCAGACAGCATGGCGTTAGCCTGCCTAGAGAGACCATGGCTCTTCCCAGAGTAGGAGTGGCCCCTCTCTTCCTGTGGAAGACACCCAGCTCCTTCAGAGCTGAGCCTCCACTTTCAGGGAGTCGAACTTCTACTTTAAGGGAGTTGAGCCTCCAGTTTCAAAGACGTGGTGGCCGAGTACATCTCTGTTTCAGGTGTTAGACACAAATCCCTGCCGTCGATGGATAATTGTATGTGCATGCGTGCATACGTGTGTACATGTGGACGTCGAAGGACAATGTGTAGAAGTCGGTTGTGTCCTTCTACCAAGTGGGTCCCAGGGACCAAACTCAGGTTGTCAGGCTTGGTGACAAGTGCTTCTCTTGCTGAGTCATCTAATTGTGACCTCTTCTCTTCTCTTCTCTTCTCTTCTCTTCTCTTCTCTTCTCTTCTCTTCTCTTCTCCTCTCCTCTCCTCTCCTCTCCTCTTCTCTTTTCTTCTCTCTCTCTCTCTCTCTCTCTCTCTGTCTCTCTCTCTCTCTCTGTCTCTCTCCCTTTCCCTCCCTCTCCTCCCTCTCTACCTTGGATGCCATTCCTTAAGTGCTGCTTCTTTAATTATTTCTTTTTTGAGATTATAATTATTTTATTTTTCCTTTCCATTCCTCCCTCTAAAGCCTGCCACATACCCCTCATTGTTCTCTTTCAAATTTATGGTCTCTCCTTTTTTTCATTAGTTGTGGTTTCACACATATATGTATATACATTTGTATTTCTAAATACATAAATGCAACCTGGTGAGTCTGTATAATGTTACTAGTACGTATGTTTTCAGGGCTGACCATTTGATATCGGGTAACCAATCGGTGTCTTTTTCCCTGGGAAAGAGTTTTTTGTTTGTTTGTTTGATTGATTGATTGTGAGTCTAGCATTTAACAGCTGAGCCATCTCTCCAGTCCAAGACATTTTTTTAAAGACAGATTTTCTAACTTGACCTAGAACTTGCCAAGTCTAGCTTACACTGACCATTAAGCTCCTGGGATCTAATCTGCAGTTGCAAGTGCCATCAGGCCTGGATTTTTTTTATGTGAGTTTTAAGGACTGAATTTAGGCCCCTCTGCTTGTGCAAATACTTTACTGACTGAGTTACTCCCTAGACCCCCCAGTCCCTGCCTTTGAAAATCTTCCAGTCTGGTAGAAAGAGATGATAGACACTAGGTATAAAATACATCATGTCACAGGTGACTTCTATGGAGAAGGAGATAGGGAGTCCTGGGCAGGGGGTGGGGGATGTGATGCATTTCTCCAGAAGGCTTCACTGAGAGGGTGAGAATGGAACAGGTTAGGGGCTAGGTAAAGGGACTGCCACTATCCTTTCTGGTCAGACACAGTGTGACTGTGGGACTAGGTAAAGGGACCGCCACTATCCTTTCCCGGCTGCCTGGTCAGACACGGTGTAACTGTGGGACTAGGTAAAGGGACTGCCACAATCCTTTCTGGTCAGACACAGTGTGACTGTGGGACTAGGTAAAGGGACTGCCACTATCCTTTCTGGTCAGACACAGTGTAATTGTGGGACTAGGTAAAGGGACTGCCACAATCCTTTCCCGGCTGTCTGGTCAGACACAGTGTGACTGTGGGACTAGGTAAAGGGACTGCCACTATCCTTTCCCGGCTGCCTGGTCAGACACAGTGTAACTGTGGGGACTGTGGGTAAAATATTTGGAAGGAAAATCTGGAGCATGTGGAGGCTTCATGTTCTGATGACAAGAGAGTTAAGATGTCCCTAAGGTGACTTGGATCTCCTAGGATCAGTACTTCAGGGCTTCCTGGAGGAAAAGACTTTTGAAGATGGCAAGACCAAGCAGCCCGCATACTCACTGGGCTGGCAAAGCCTGGTTTTTAGTCTTGGCGAATTTGCTGGGGCAGATTTCCTTCTTTGGGGGGTGAGGTCCCCCTGCAGTAAGTCTGCTGATGGCTTTGGGAAATGTCCTCTGCACTTACTGCTCTGTTAAACAAACACAGATACCCATTTCATATTCTGTCTGGGTTCTAGATTCCCTTAGAGCCACCGTAAGCCAGGCTGTGCCTTTCCTTTTAAAAAAGTAAAACCACCTGATGGTAATAACCTTCACCTCTTCATCCTCCTCCGCGCTGTCATTGTCACTATGATGTAAGAGCTCAGACAGGAGAAGGGCACCAGACGTCCCCTAGAGTCCGAGGAACGGCAACACAGATAACACCTGGGTTATTTGCAGATTTTATTAGCGATGGACTTTATGTCTCAGAAGTTTTATATTATAGGTCTTTGCTGTTTTCAGGAGGGATAGCTCTATACCTGGGAACATGGTCTGAGCCAGCACATAGTTACATCCAGGGCACCCAGCTGTGACTGCTAACCGGCTTCTAATGTGTCTAATGTGTCATCTCTCATTATCCACGAGGAACCTCTCCTACCAGGGCTGGTTGGGTCTCTATGCAAGGAGTCAGATAGAAATCCAGGAGAGGGAGGTCCTCGTGATTGCATCTGTCTTTTACTACATCCTAGAGACTCATTTACTATCTTCCAAGCTAAATTCTTAATTTCTTTGCCTTCAGCTTGATTATTGCTGGGGGCTTTGTGACTTGAAAGCCTTTTGAGAGGAGCAGAGATGGGAGCATGGGAGAGGCAAATTGCTATGATGTGTTTTTTTTTTAATGCCTGCGGATGTCTTAGATGCCATCTAACCCAGTCAGATAAAACAGCATGAGCTCAGGATTTTGCATTTAGTACCCCTCGGATAATCTGGTGGCAGTCAGGGGGAAAATGTTAGTAAATATTAAGCTTATCTCTCCTCAGCCTTGACCCATATATTTCCTGAGTTCTGATACCTGTAACATAGCATAACTCTAATACCACAACTTATGCCCAGTTACTCAGTAGAAAAAATGTTCATGCACCAGAATGGTGGTATGTGTCAGTAATCCCAGCACTCAGAAGGCAGAGGCAGAAGGATTACAGTTTTGAAAGAAGCCTGGGCTACAGAGTGAGACCAAGTCACAGTGACAGACAAAGAGAGGAGTTGGAGGGAGGGAGCGCTTACACAATTGTGTGAGAGAGTGCATGTCCACAGTCTGTCTGAAGATATTTATTGATTACTCACTGTATAGAAGGCATCTGCTGACCTGTGCATCATGAGTCATGGCCTCAATGAGCTTTGCACTTTGGTGGGAACAGCAGGGTGACAACTGAAGAAGGACAGAGTGCCAAGCAAGGGAAGAGGTAAAGGGCACCAGGAGAGGTTGGGCGTTTTCGGGTGGCATGGCTGAGGACCAGATGGGGGATTGCAATAGGCAAAGTGGCTGCCTTCCAGGTCTCTGTGGTCAAAGACAATGACTGTCAAAGGAATGTGCTACCCACTATATTCGATATACAATATAATCATCACACACATTCTGTAAGTACATATTATTAACTAGGGTTCAGAAAAACCAAGTCACTTTTCCAGAATCATACTGCTAGTAAGCACAGAAGTGAGGAGTGTGTGTGTGTGTGTGTGTGTGTCTGTGTCTGTGTATCTGGGTCTGTGTGTTTGTGTATGTGACTGTGTGTATATATCTTTGGGTGTGTATCTATGTGTGCATGTGTCTCTCTGTACATACCTCTGTGTGTGTTTATGTATCTGTGTTTCTATGTCTCTGTGTGTGTGTGTCTGTCTGTGTGTGTGTGCATGTCTGTGTGTGTGACTGTGTGTGTACATGTCTGTGTGTGTGTGCCTGTGGTGTGTGTGTCTGTGAGTGTGTGTTTGTGAGTGTCTGTGTGTGTCTGTCTGTGTGTGTCTGTCTGTGAGTGTGTGTGTCTGTGTGTGTGTACGCTTGTCTGTGTGTGTGTATATGTGCATGTCTGTGTGTGTGTCTGTCTGTCTGTCTGTGTGTCTGCAGCATGTGGAGGCCAGAGATCAGTGTTAGGTGCTTTCTCTCTTTTTTGTTTTTTTGAGACAGGGTTTCTCTGTGTAGCTTTGGAGCCTGTCCTGGAACTCACAGAGATCCATCTGCCTCTGCCTCCCGAGTGCTGAGATCAAAGGTGTGCACCATCACCATCTGGATTATATATTTATGTACTTTAACTCTGTGAGTGTTTTGTCTGCATGCATGTATGAGCACCACACATGTGCCTGGTGCCCTCAGAGGAAAGCATGGAATCCCCTGGAGCTCTGGTTAACCGATGGTTGGTTGTGAACCATAGTGTGGGCGCTGAAAATCAAACCCAGGTCCTCTGAAAGAGTAATGAGTGTTCTTAACCATCTTATTTATTTATTTGGAGACAGAATCTCTCACTGAATCATCTTATTTATTTATTTACAGACATTGCCTCTCACTGAATCTGGAACTGACAAGGCTGAACTGGCTGAAAGATCACCCCATCCTGGGGATTCCCCTGTCTCCTCTTCCCAGGTGGGAATTTCAGGTTCCTGCCACCTGAACTGGGAATCTGAACTCAAGCACTTATGCTTGCATGACAAGCACTTCCCAGACTAAGCCAGTTCCTTGGTCCCAGAAGTGAGATTTATAACCAAATTCAAGGCATACTCTTTTTTTTTTTTAAGACAGGGTATCTCTGTGTAGCTTTGTAGACCAGGCTGCCAGGCTGACCTCCAATTCACAGAGATACCGAGTGCTAGGATTAAAGGTGTGCTCCACAGTCGCCTGGCTCCAAGGCCTTACTCTAAGGATTAGTACTTGGTGGCCTAATTCATCACTACTGCAAACCCAGTTGCAGTGGAGAGCAAACTGTGGTTCAGACAGTACTGCCCACTGACTGTCAGTCTCTGAAACTGCCCAGAACAGTGTCCCACTCCAGAGACCCAGGGTCAGAGGACCTGGTAATTGGTGTCAAGTCTAAAGAAAGGGAATGGCAATGCCTAGTTAGTATTCTTGCTCTAAGTAGAGTGACTCTTGAAGATGTCAGTGTTTGCTCCAGCCTTCCTGTGCTCCCGGGTGAGGAGAGAAAGTGAGCTGCTTTTCAATAACTCCTCCAAGTCTCCCTGAGACCAGACTTTCCCTACAATGTGTCCATCTGAAGATGAGTTCAGCTGCCTGTGTCATTCCCCGTAAGGGCACAGCTGCAGACCAGCTTCAGCTGCACTGGCTTAGAAACCTTGAAATGTGGGTCAAGATCGGGCTTGTTATTATCATGGTTGTTATTTTTGACCCCCTTCTGCAGGGAGGGGGAGGGTCATGGAGACTGCAGGCTTTGGACACAAGAGCAAGTTAGCAGATGGTGGCACTCGCAAACTGCAAACAGAGTGTATGGGGTGAGGTGGGTGGCTGTCTGGGTCCCCGTGTGCACTCCTCCCCAGCTCGACGACAGATCTTTGTGCCAGGACAGCTGTGGAAGAATTTACCTCTGTTGTTTCGGGGCAACCGCAGTGGAAGTAGGAAGAGAGGCCCAGAAAAATCTGAGGATGCAAATGATGTGTTGGTTTTTTGTGTGAAAGCTATCTCTGAGGTACCCTGCCACACTTTATGGTCAGTCTTGTATTCCTGAAAGAGAAAAGGGCTGGGCTTGCTGTTTCTTCTTTTGTAGTCTTCTGTTGTGTTCCAGTTCCAAACAAAGTTCTAAGCATGTAATGAGGCTTAGTTAATGTTTGCCAAAGCCAACCATGAAAGAAAACCAAAAGCACTTAAGGGGCTTCAAGCCCATTGGGAAAATGGCCTTTGGTTTGACGGCCCTAGGGGTTCGTTGAGGTAGTCATACATCCTCGACAACAAAACACCTGAAGTAAGTGGGGGGCAGAGGTGTTTTAGGTTTCAGTTTCAGAGGCTTCAGTCCATAGTTCTTGCCTTCATAGATTCTCCGTCTGTAGAGAGACAAAACCACCATGGCTGGGGAAGCATTCGTCAGAGGGTACCCTTCTCAAGGGGGAGAGAGGGGTGGTGAGGGCTAGAACCAGGTGGAACCTCAAAAGCAAGTACTCAGAGACTCACTTTCTCCAACTAAGTCGTACTCCTTAAGGCTTCTCCCAAGCAAGCAGTACCATCATTTGGGGACCAAGTGTTCAAAACAGGAGCCTATGAGGTGGGGGGGGGGGGATCTCAGTTTCAAAGCACAGCCTGGGTGTTGCCTGGAACCGAGTGCAGAGGCTGCTCTGGAGAGCTCCACAGAGGAGCTGAGGTGGAAATGGAGTGATCCAGAGCCAGAGTCTGTAAGGTCTCCGTGCTGATGTAGGGAAAGTAGGCAGCTAGAGAGATGGAAGTAAGAACGCTTTTCCCAAATCCAAGTCTACTTGGAAATACAGTCTGGAGACCAGCATTGCTTTTCACTGAAAAATCAAATGGTATTGAAGCCCCTGTCTGGCAATGCTGCCAAATGCAAGGTCTCGAGGAAAAGAATATGGTTTCTAAGAATAGACTGAGGCTGGGCAGCTGGATGGAGAAGGCATTTTTCAGACTTCTCAGTATCATCATGTGAGCTTCGAGTGATGCAGAGATGGCAGGCAGGAACTGTGTTTCATTTGGAACTGACTCCTTCAAACTCTCCCTCAGCATGATTGCTTGCATTTCCTCAGCTACTTTAAAAGAGTGAGCTGCCTGCCGGGCGGTGGTGGCGCACGCCTCTAATCCCAGCACTCGGGAGGCAGAGGCAGGCGGATCTCTGTGAGTTCGAGACCAGCCTGGACTACCAAGTGAGTTCCAGGACAGCCTCCAAAGCCACAGGGTCTCATAGGAAGAGCAGCTTTCCTGCCTGGAGAATCTCACCAGACCCCATTCTCTAGTAGCAGGATGGTTCTGAAGCGTCTGGTCTTGCTTGGGAGAGAAGGGCTGGGTCAGCCCTGCCCACACTTCCGTGTCCAGTCCTGTGTTCCTTTTCCTTGGGCATATGCTCTGGGAACCCACCAAAGTCTCAGGAGGAATCTTGTTCCAGGGGTGTGCTCTTTGAGTTCAGGGGAATGAATGCAGCTTGTTTGGAAGATGTCACTCTCTTTTCTTCTGTGTTCAAGGGCTCTTCCTGCCCCCATGGTTTCATGGTCTCCTGCCTCCTGCATCTCATCTATTCATAACCTTAGCAGGGATGGATGTCTTACTTGCCC
This sequence comes from Mesocricetus auratus, assembly GCF_017639785.1. Lineage (NCBI taxonomy): Eukaryota > Metazoa > Chordata > Mammalia > Rodentia > Cricetidae > Mesocricetus > Mesocricetus auratus. Next base: position 29,447,164 of record NW_024429205.1, on the reverse strand, counting down.
CAAGGGAGGAAGAACTGCTAGACAGATTGCTCTAGATACTGTTTCTCCTTTTGGGAACAACATTGCCCTCAAGCAGACTCTAACTGTTGTGCCGGCTCTCTGCTTTGGGTTGAGGGCTGACTCTCAAGGTTTATTCTCCCCTGCCTGGCTTGCAGGGAGCAGGAAGGGTTCCTCACACCCATCTTGTTCATGGCAAGGGAGCCAGGGGACGTTGTTGAGACCCGACTTTTTGCCCTTCTGAAGTTCCCCATTAATCTTGCACTTTTCTAAAAACTTGGAAACCTCGGGAGTCGGGAGATGGTTCATTGTGTCAGGGCACTGTTGTATAAGTGTGCAGACCTGAATTCAAACCCCCAGGACCCATGCATGTAAAAAGTCATGTGTAGCCATGCCTGGGCTTACTGACTGACTGCCAGCCCAGATCCAGGCTCAACAAGAGACCCTGTCTCAAGGGAGTAGGGTGGAGTAAGACGGAGTAGGACACCACCTGGCAACTTCCTCTGGTCTCCAGATGTACACCTACACACACACATTTGTATCACACACACAAATGCATGCACACACACACAAACATATATGAATGAATGCACACACTTACAAAGAAGGTGGTCTCCTGGGACGATTAAGATGGTAACTGCCAGCTCCAATCTAAAGATTCTGAACCAATCAGAGCTTTCTTTTTTTTCAATTTTTTTTATTTTAAATAGCTTGTTTTACATGTCAATCCCAGTTCCCTCTCCCTCCCCTCCTCCCGCACTCCCCTTCCCCCCCACCCTCCCACCCTATTGCCAAATCCTTCCACATAGGGGATATCAGAGTCTGTCATTTTACAGAGCTTTCTTCCTAACACCCAGAGACCATCCAATGTTCTCACAGGAAGAGGGTGTTGTCACTTGAGAGAGGCAGGCTCAGGAGAGAGCCTGGTCCTGGGGAGAACAGTCCGATGGCACTGCAAGCCTCCTGTATACTTGACACAAGCTTGTCTCCACCTTCCATCCTCAGCTGTCTAAAAGCTGCTCTAAGGGAATGCCCCACAAACAATTCTCAAATAGGGTTCAGCCTTCTTATGGTCTCAATGGGTGTTCACGTGGTCCTGCAGACTGCTTCGAATAGCTTGGGTGTGGTTCCTTGGCGATCCAGATGGTGCTGAATGGTTGATTCCAACTGCCCTGTCGTGGGGGCAGGACTGTAGCATCCATAAGCTTTGTCATCATCATGGTAGACATTTCTGTGGTATCCATGAGTTCAGCCTCCAGCATCAATTCACCAAACACCCTTCTTAAATATTCTCCTGTGCATTGTTCAAGTGGGACACAGAATAAGGCAACACCTCTGTCTTTTGAAATCTTCTGGGAGTTTAAAATCAGCCTGGAAGATGGATGGGAATTTTGGCAGAATGTCATTGGGTGTGATTACATGTGTGAAACAAGAAATATTGATCACAAAGAACACTTTCCCAAATGCTGACAGAGGGACAACCTAGGTCTGCAGGTGACTCGGTCATCTTCCCAGGCCGGGTGACTTTCAGAAGAGTTTTGTGAAGGGATATTGCTTTCCCTGAAGGGGAGAAGGAAGGTTAGTATTCTCAGGGGGTAAGATGAGAACACAAGCATACACCTGGGGTACTTCACTCCATCCTACTTTAAAAAGCTGAGTTGTAGGCGGGGAGGTGGCCCAGTGGATTAGGTGCTCGTGTTCAGGCATACAGACCTGAGTTTGGGTTCCTCTGAAAACTGTGCATGCTCTCTCTCTCTCTCTTTCTGTGTGTGTGTGTGTGTGTGCATGTGTGAACTTCATCTCTGAGAGAAGCTAAGACAGGAAGATTGTTGGCTGCCAGCTGAGCTGCAGGTTCAGTGAGAGACCCTGTCTCCAAGAAAATACAATGGGGAATAATAGAGGACATCAATATCCCCCTTGGGCCTCTGCGTGCACTCACCCATATGTGCATATGTGTGTGCATGTGTGTGTGCATGTATGTGTGTGTGCATACATGTGTGCATGCATGTGTGTGCATACATGTGTGCATGTATATATGCATGCATGTGTTCAAAGTACATGTGTGTGCATGTGTGTATGTGTGCATACAAGTGTACATGCATGTGTATATGCATGCATGTGTGTTCAAGTGCGTGTGTGTGTGTGTGTGTGTGTGTGTGTGCGCGTACATAAGCAGCCAGGATTTTGAAAGAAGTGGACGTTGTCCAATCCTGAATACATGAAAGGGACTAGAGAGACGGAAGCTGAGATCAGACTTTTCCATCTCTTGGCCAATCAACCACATGGTCCTATTAATTCCACCTTCCAAATGCAATGATGTAATTGGAAAGATGAGAATTTGACCAGGTCTCTGCTGTAGTGTATGAGCCCTCTCACTGGGCTCCTTCTGGTCTAGCTTCTCATCTTTCTACTTCCCCTAATCAAATACTTTCCCTCCCTCCAGTTTCTTCCAATCCTGTTCATTATTATTCTTATCACCATTGGGGCTCGCTTCCTCTACTTGGGCATTTTCCTCATGGCATTTCTCAGTGGTTGCTGTGATACGATAAAATGTCACATTTTGAGTGCTTGGTCCGCTAGTGGCACTCTTCTGGGAGGTAGTGGAGCCTTTAGGAGGTGGGTTTTGCCTGGTGGAGGGAGGCCCTCGGGCTGGGTCTTTGAAGCTTGTATCTGGCCTCTGTTTCTTGATGTGAACATTGTTGCTTAGTCCTGCCCCTGCCCCTGCCCCTGCTGCGTGTTCCCACCATGATGAACTGAAACTCTGGGAAACTGAGACCAGATAGGTCATTGCTCCTTCAAGTTGTTCCCTTCAGGTGTTGTGGTCAGAAGGAACAAACAACAGTCATTTCCCGATCCCCACCCCCACCCAGCACCCCGTGTCCCTGTCTAACTCTCGAGTATCCTTCGCTGCCGCCTTGCCCTCCTCTTTACACAAACCAAGCCGCAAGCGCGTCACGTGATGTCCTTAGGTCTTTGCACGTGGCGTTTCATCTCCTCCCAAAATTGCAGCATCGCGTCTGTGCAGCAAATCCCCATTCGTCCTTTACAGGCAGACTCTGGAACGCCTCTTGAGACCTTCCCCTTCAGAGCCAACCGCAGTTACTATGCATTTATTTTTATTTTGTTCCTCTTTCATTCCGCCCCTGTAACAAGCTCTTGGAACGATGCTCCTCGGATGGATACCAACCGCTTCAGGGTGAGAATCGCATTATTTCACAGCCTTATCCCCCCAGTACAGCACGGGGCTGGAGGGACTATGGATCGAAATAGACTAAGTCAAGTTTTGCAGGGTGCCTCGCCTCTCTGAGGGTGGGGTTGGGCATGGTTTATTCTGCAAATTCCAAGAGAAGCTACAGTTGAGGACTGTTGGGCTTGCGATGACAATGGACCCCCTGTTTCATGTCCCTTTGTTTAGCAAAACCTACTATTCCTCTGGCCTCGTTCTGACCACCTGTATATTGGCAGTTCTGAACTAGAAGATGTCTACTAAGGTCCATTTCAGATTATTGACTGTCCTCCAAATGCTACAATGCTTTCCAACTTTGGATAAGGGGAGTTACACCACGCTACCTCTTCACAGGGGGGAGAAGTGTGCTGTTCTTCTTGGGACTCCTTCTCCTTTCTTCCTTTCCCACAAGGGTGGGGACTTCCTGCAGGCCATCCTTGCAGAACTAGTCGCTGGCAGCCTCTGGGATGAGAGACACAAGACTTCACAGGACTGAGCTGGCGATATTGGGTCTGTTTCAGGTCCCTGGAGATGATTTCTTTTAGCTATTTCAGGAATGAATGGTTTGTCCATATTGCATTTGCTTTTCAAAATATCATGCTGCCCGTTTGAGAGCACGTGTAGGGATATAGCATTCAAGTGTCAACACTCACTTTGTGGGAAAAAAAACCCAGCAACGAACAATAGCAACAGCAAAAAAAACAAATATAAACAGTGCTTCTCATGCACTTTTCTGGCTGACCTGCTGGAGTGGGAGTCTCATGGGTTCCCTGTTGGGTGTGGGGAGATTACCTAGTGCTTAGTCATTGAAGACATAAGCCTGTTGTCAAAGGCGACACAGTATGTTTCAGTCACAGGTGAGCCCTTGTCCCACAGGACAGAGTAAGGGCAGGACCCATGATGTCTCCCTCTCCATTTGAAATAAATCGTGCCAGCCTGTCTCTGCACTCAGCACGGATTTGGTGCCTTGCAAATGAAAGGAGCTCTGACTTGTGCAGATACGAGCCATTATCTTGCCATCTGCTGTCCTGGTTTCCATATAGGGATGATGAAATGCTAGGGTTTTCTTGAAAGCCTGGGAGCAGACGAGAACACCCTGCTTTGGGAGGCATTAAATTGGCTCTCTCGCTTTAAATGCCGTGGAATCCAGCCAGTTTCAGAGGTTCCTATTTCCCACTGTGTTGGGTGCTGCATGGTAATTAGGGGGACCAGCATGATCCCCTTCTCTTTCTCAGTTATCTGCCATGTGGGGAGATTTCTTTATCTCCTCTTCCTGTTGCATGGTAGATCCCTACCGATGCCAGGAATGGCTCCTCCTCCAAGACTTTCATTGAACTGGTCTAGAGTGGGTACAAGCTTTGAGAACCTTGCCAAGCTCCCGGGTGATTTTCTGTGCAGCCAGGGCTGTGAGCCACAGAGCAAGGCCTTATGCAGCTTAGACTGCCCTTATTTGAGGAAAATCATCCATAGAGACTCAGTCTTCTCTTATGAATCTGGTTTTCAAATCCAGCATTTATTGAACTGTTATGGGTAACATTATGTGGTGCCAAGATGCACATATCCAAACCTTTTCCATCTAGAAATTATAATATACTTTTTGCTTTTGTGATAGATCATCGCTATATAACTCAGGATAGCCCTGAACTCTGTGTGTGTGTGTGTGTGTGTGTGTGTGTGTGTGTGTGTGTGTGTGTGTGTGTGGCTTTTTGAGACAGGGTTTCTCGGTGTAACCCTGCCTGATTGTCCTAGAACTAACTCTGTAGATCAGACTGGCCTTGAACTCAGAGATCCTCCTGCCTCTGCCTCCCAAGTGCTGGGATTAAAGACATGTGCCACCACCGCCTAGCAGGCTTGAACTCTCATTCCTTCTGCTTCAGCCTTCAAAGTGCTAGATTATAGGTATATATTACCACACACAGATTTAGTTAGTTTTTAAAAACTAGCATTGGATTTTGTTCTCAAAAACCAACCAAACTAAACAACAGCAATATCCCGCTTCAATCAAATTAGAACACCCCCCTCAGTAACTGTTTGGTGAGACTGCTTTAATAGTTACTACAATTTGTACCTTAAAGTGTCCCTAAAGGCTCTTGTGTTAAAAGCTCAGTCCCTACTTGGCACTTTTTGGGGATGATGGAGAGAGGTGGGACCTGGTGGGAGCTCTTCAGGTCCCTGGGACATGTCCTTGATCTCGATAGTGGGACCCTAGTCTCCTTCACTTCCTGGCCACAATGTGATTGGTTTGCTCTGTTACAAACTCCATCTCCCCATGGACCAGAACCCCCAACACTGTGATCCATAATGAGTCTTTTTCTTCATAAGTTGGTTGTTCAGGGCATTTGTCACGGTAATGGAAAGCTATCTAGCACTGTGTTAAAATGCAAACTCTTTCTGCTCAAGAAACTCCACTGTGGGAATTCATCCTGAAGATAATAGTGTGCACACAAAGGATGCCAGCAGAACATTGCTTTTCTCTTGGAAATGCTGGAAACTAGTAAAACACTGACACAAATGTATCTCAGAACACTACATATGATTTAAAATACAGGGCAATTGCTTTTTAAACAGATGTGGAGAAGCGTTCACAAAACACTAAGGAGAAAAAAAATCAGATCATCAATAGGTACAGTCTGACCGCATTTTGAACTAAAAGGGTTCTTCTGTCCTTATAGAGGGGAGAGAAATCCCTGACTGGGAAGCGTGCCAGCGTTGACACAGTCTGGACCAGGGAGCACAGTAACTTTACAGCTTTGCTTTGCCTGAGGAAGAAGCTATTAAAGGAGGTTCTGGATGACTCTTGAAGGCTGGCCAGTTTTCGGACTCAGAGAAATTTCCAGGGAGAGTCAAATTAGAAACAGTTGATGTAGCTGAATCAGGAAGAACTGGGAGCTCTCAGGGTCGCAACATTGTTCTTGCTGGATTGCAGGTGGCTCACCCAGCTCTCCTGTGCTGAGGTGTGGCCACAGGCTGCCTTGAGATGTGGAGAAGGACTGCTGCATGAAGCGTGGCTGTGGGATTTCCCACAGAAAGGCTTCAGGATGGAGAGGGAGGCAGGGAGGCTGGGAGCCTCATCTTGAGGGTGGAAATACTCCATTCCTTCAAGTTCTCTTTTTATTTTTTTTTATTTTTTATTTTGGTTTTTCGAGACAGGGTTTCTCTGTGGCTTTGGAAGCTGTCCTGGAACTCACTTTGTAGACCAGGCTGGCCTCGAACTCACAGAGATCCGCCTGCCTCTGCCTCCCGAGTGCTGGGATTAAAGGCGTGCGCCACAAACGCCCGGCTCAAGTTCTCTTTTTAAATAGCAAAACTTTACATTTTATGTGAGGCTTAGAAAGACTAGTTATGTATGTTGAAGGCTGTGCCTCACCAGTGATAAGGGAACAATGGAAGGGAGGTTCAATTGGAGAGAGAGATGAGAGATTGGGTGGGAGGCTGGGGAGGACCATTAACACTAAGGATGTGTGAAAAATCTGTGTGAAAACTGTGTTCTATAGGCTTCCTGCAAATATATGTGCATACATTTTTCCTGAAAATTTAAATAAACAAATGAGTTTAATTTGAGTTACCCTGCACAGGGGATAATGCATCTCCCAGAAATCATAGGTTACCAAATAAAAAGTTCAGGGCCAGGAATGGGATACCTTGTCCTAAGCTTTTGGTCAAGGGTATCCCAGAGACCCACAAAATAATGCAAGCTATTGACATTGCTCTTGGTTGGTAGAGAACTTACCAGAACTTGATGGTAAGATCTTATTGTTTATTATTTTGGTCACAAGACATGGAAAAATCAAGTTGGTACTGATCAAGACGCATCCTTCCCATTGCCTAGTTTTCACAGTACTGGAAAGTGTGCAGGCTGTTGAGGGAAAAATTCATTAGCAGTTTTATCCACCCATGAACCCTGTGAGCTACAATAAAGCCCCAAATGGCAAGACGTGCTCAGGGGTGCAATAGTGGCATTGATGTTATTGTGGTATTAACTGCCACCCACTGGAGTCAGTTCCTTCTTTGTATGATGTGGGTTGAGTTCATGCTGCCATGTGACTGTCACTAGCAAACAGGAAGCTTTGTGGCCACTCTACCTGCTTATGACCTGTTGACTATTATCATCCGACCTAGACTTTGTCCCCAGGGACTAGCTGGCTCTTCTCTGAGCCTCTTACCTCACTTTGCTTGGACTTAAGATCTGTAGTCAGCTAGTCTGGCACAGGTCTTGGAGGAGCACCCTCTCCTTCCTAGTGAGCAGGGGTTCCATGGCTCTTGGCTTCTCTGTTGACCTGGAATGCCCTTTTCATGCCACTCAGCCAAGAGAGGTTCTCAAGACTCAGCCTAAAAGTCCTGCTGTCAGAGAGATGCTTTCCAGCATCCCAGGAAGAATTAGCTGTGCCTTTCCCTGTGCCTTCCTGGTACTCTATGTGCTCCTGGGAAGCTGCCCGCATCACATTATTGGCTTGCACATCCCTCCTCCCTTGGGGTCAGGGGCTTTATCTCAGTAGACCTGTGGCTGTGCCAGATGTTCAGGGAGTGCTTCCTAAACGTTTGTGCAACAAAGGATCTCTAACTTCCACTTGGCCTCAGGTTTACATTCTGGCTTCTAAATGCTGGTTACCCTAGGTGATACCAGCTGCAAATAGTACCATTAGTAGCAGGAGAGACTTTAGAAATATTCGAATCCCATTAAGGCATGGTTCTTCCTCCCTGTGCTATGCCACAAGACCTCTTAGGTGTATTCGCAGCCTGTGGATCGCAGTCCTCTGATTAGTTTATATGCTGCTCACTTTGACATTTCTGGTCAATATCACCTGACCCTAGCAATTAGCTTTCTTAGGGTTGTGCCCTCTAAGTAGTATCCCCAGATGGTAATTATCACAAACCCCTTGGCAACTTATTACTAACTACAAACAGGAGGAAGTATTTTAATATATGCATAATTATGTATCCTTAAGATCAAAGGCCTGATCCTTATAGATGAAGAAGGTGACCCTTATTCTCACAGTCAGTCTGACTTGTCTTTATGACTCATCTCACTAACAGTTGAGGCTGTGGAAGGCTGGGTTATCTTACCCATGGGTTTTCTTTTCTCCTTGTGCCTGAGGAACTTACAGAAGTTCTTCTGTGACCTGGTCCCACAGTGTGGCCTCTCAGGGCAGTGTGGGGCTTCAAGTGAGTTCTAGTGACTGTACAAAGTCATGGAGGTAGAGGAGGGGAATACATATAAGAGTCCTAGCCAGGTCCCAATCTAAGACACAATTTCCAGACATGGGGAAAAGCAGAAGCTGTGATCAGAATTAGCCTGTAGCAGATAATGGTTGGATATTCAGGAGCAAGGACTAGCCATGGCTTAGAGACAAAGGTACTTATCATTTCTCAGCAGTAACCATGACAATGCCACGTAGACTGAATTTCGATGGTACTTCTGTATTTTATAGGCACTATTCAAAACCCTGTTCAAAGGCAAGGAAAAAGAGGTTGAGCATTTTGATAGAGATTTTACTTTGTAAGTAGCCACCCAAACGTAAGATCTGCCATTTTATTTGTAACATTGAATGTTTATAGGCAAGGAAAACAAGGTTGAGCATTTTGATAGAGATTATACTTTGTAGGTAGATCTAGCATTTTATTTATAACATTGGATTCTATTTCCTGTGAAGTAGGCAGAAGTGCTTGTTAGATTGTAATGGTCAAGGTCACAGTTTGTATGCACAGCAGGTTCATTAAGTGAGAAAGAGATTTCATGTTTCATCTTCATCCCTATATATTGTTAAATATGCAATTCTGCAAAAACAGATGTCACTGGTGATTTAGACAGGTGTTCCTAATTAAGCATCTCCTATATGCTAGGCTGTGTACTTGGTGCTAAGAATACAGTATTGGTGTCAATAAGTTCAGAAGACAATTGCAGAACAAATGTAAAACCAATGTGATAAAGACTTAGATAAAGGCACACACATAATGGAGCCATATCTAACTCAGAACGGGAGTTGGGGGTCAGCAAAATCCCCGAAGTCTCTGCTCAGTCAGTCCCTCATGGCTGGCATTGCAGGAGGAAGAGGAACAGTTGGAAAGCAAGCTGGTAGCTTTGGTCTGGGAACCATGGAGAGTGCCGAGCAAGGCATCAGTGAAGACCTCAGGAGACAAAGGGCATCGCTAAAGGCGAGTGTGTCTAGTGTCCGGTGAGGTCTTCCACGTGCTGGGTGTCGTGCTGAGCAGACTTCATGATCCTCCTCACACCAATGCCAGGAAGTGGACACTAACTGTCCTTATCTATAGATGGTCAAGTTTGTGCCATACAGCTGTATGTTGGAGTAAGGATTTGAACTCAGCCCTACACTAACTCCAGAGCCGATGAGCTTGCTTTCTCCCATTTATTGCCTTTCCTAAGGAGTGACCTCATCTAGAATACAGAAGAGGGCCTGGGACTCAGTTTCTTTCCTTTTCCTCACTATATTGTAAGTCAGTGGTGGGAAAAGAGTCCAGAAGTGGCTCATCTAAAAACAGACAGCACTCTCCATATTTCTTGATATACTGAGACACAACAGAGGAATTCTTATTTTCCTAGATGGGGCCAATAGCTAGAACTCAGGAACAAGACACTGACCCTCACTTGTTCTCACAATTATAGCAGTTCCTTTTGATTGTCCTATTTCATCAACTCTATCCTAAGTCCTCTGAAGAGGCATTGGACCTTAGTTTCAAAAGAAGAGTGATTTGTGGGAGGTAAGAGGTACTCACTAGGTGTTAAATCCACCTCTCCATGGGCAACGATGAGTGAAGGCTCAGAGATGTCAAAAGGGAACTCTGTCACCAGAAGCAGACATTTGTGTGTGGTTTGTTGGAAGCTATTTTTCAAAAGGCTTGTCTACCTCACTCAATGGTCTTTATAGCCTGGTTGGCACAATGGATTGGGCATTTCTGGTTTTCTATATTGTAACTGGACATTTGAAGGGAAGTGGAATTAATTCGTAGTTAGCCAACTTTGGTTGTAACATTGAGTTGTCGTCTATATTTGTCCAACTCTTTGTGGAAACTAGAACTTGTTCGTGTGTGTGTGTGTGTGTGTGTGTGTGTGTGTGTGTGTGTGTGTGGCAGAGGGATGGACAGATGGACAGACAGACTGGCATCCTTATGTTGAGGCATGACTGTAAGGGAATTCTAGGCCCAGCACAAGCCCTGTGTTGACTGCCAAAAGCAAAGAAACAGAACTGAATATTCCTCCAGGGTCTACGAATAAGACACAAAGCCCAGAGGATCTCAAATAGACTAAACACACTCAAATGGGGCAATTTCAGAGCCAGGGAAACCGTAGGTGGGCATTGTAAGACAGGGGCTCCCTATGAGACTGGCACACACAACACTTGCTTGTATTCGCCTCTGACTAGGGCCTGTCTGGGAGTCATTTGAAATTAACCTTGCTTAAAAGTGGACAGCTCCAGCCTCTATTTAATGATTTGCTTTCCCAGGCTCTGATGAGCCATGAACTCGAGCATAGACCTGGTATTCACACACACTGAACCAAGAGAAGGGGCATATTAGATTCTTACACAAACATCTAGACCCAGCAGCTCCTCTCCTTCTTGTCTTGTACATGGAAGCCAAGCTGCCATGGAATGGGCGTGACCCACTAGTGTTCTAGTCCATGTCAGTTTCTGTTGAGGCAACAGACAGGACATCTCATACATCATCTTTATTTAACAAGCATTATCTGGGTTCTCTGTGGAAGCTCACCATGATGAAAATAGTCATGGTTGCCCCAAAGTGTGATTTTCGTCTGCTTGCTGTCTGGATCTCACTAATCAAGCTGGTTGAATAAATAGGGCTTCTCTGGCACTCACTAACAAGCATAGTATCTGAATGTCTGTCTTTTCTCCTAGATCAAAAACATAGTTCCCCATCTAAGTATAGAATTCTCTTTTCCTTTTTGGCACTGGAGAGATTAAATCAAGGGCCTCACACATGCTGAGCACAAGCGTTCGCCCACTGAGCTACAGCCCCAGCCCTCCAGAAATAGTTGTTGAATCAACAAACCCAGGGGCTCCATGTTCCTCTCCCGTAGAGAACTGAAAGGGGAAAGATGGAGTCTGCCGGTTGAATTGAAACAGTGATGGTATCATGCTGGCCTTTGGGAGAAGCGACCATCAAAGGAAGGTCAACGTGGGCTATTAGAGAGGAAGACGTTGCCCAGAGAGCGCCTCCTTCCCCCAGAAAGCTTCACATCTGAGCTCTTCCTGTTTTCCTCCTGACCCTAGAGACAGCTGCTGAATCAGAGAGAAGATTGGACGCTTTTTGCAGGGGCAGGTTTTTGCATTGCCTGGAAATTATGAGCTAATGCTTTGCCTTTGTGGTTGTGAGTGGTAGGGAACGCAGTGGAGACAATGGCTGTCTCCTTCCTCTCAGCTATGGAGAAATACTGCCTGGCTGGAGTTAGCGGAGACTCACCACAAGGAAGTCACGCTGCTAACTGCTGCTCAGGTCACAGCACCCGCAGGGCACCTTCCCTTCTCATGGACGCGGACAGTTACTCAGCTGAGAGCACTGTCTGTGGATCTCTGATGAACAGACTTCCAGGGCCTGGGTTTAGGGATGAATTTACATCAAAGCAAGCAGTTAACACCAAACTTTACACCGAGCAGTGCTGGGCTGGGAATCTCTGCATTTGTTTCCATCAGTCACTGGATGAAGGCTCTCTGATGACAATTGGGGTAGTTACCAGTCTGATTACAGGAGATGGCCAATTTAGGCTACCTATCTGCTGTTGCTAGGAGTCTCAGCTGGGTTCATCCTTGTAGATTTGTGGGAATTTCCCTTGCACCAGGTTTCTACCCGATTCCAGAATGCTCCCTGCCCTCCCCATGAAGACATCTTTCATTACTCCCCACCCCATTCCCTGCCCAGCCCAATCCTCATCTTCCCATCCCCGCCTAGTCTAAGCAAGAGATAGTTTCTACTTGCGCTTTCCAAGGAAACTCCCCCTCGGGCACTCCTGGCCTCCCGGGAGCTGTGGTTGTAGCACTGGTAGCCACATCTTGTGTCACCTGCCTGGGAATCAGAGAGTAGGCTGCAACCTCATGCTGTGAAACCACCCCTTCCCAGAGAGCTAAAAGAAAACCCCCTGCCCTGGACTTCTGCCACATGGGCCCTGATTCTTTCTTTGGAGTCTTTTCCACGCTGTGTGTCTCTGGTGCTAGAGCCCTGAACTCTCCCCGAGAGTCCGTCCATGGTGTCCACAACTCTTCTAACATATCCTTCCCTCAGTCTCAGTTGAAGGGACCAGATCCTCACCCAGGCAGAAAAGACCCAGCATGATGTAGGTCTCTGACTCAGCATACTGAGCTCCTGACCTTCCCTAATTACTAGGAATAAATAGCCCGATACCCTCCATGTGGCAAGGAACCACTCAGAAGTTGGCTGGTGGGCTCTGAACTGCAGAGCATAGCAACTGCCCTGGGAGGGCCTCTAGGCCATAGCAACCATTCCTGCAGGTGCAGCTGGCCAATAAACTCAGAACAGGTCGCCCAAGCCTGGAACTGCTCCAATCCTGAGACAGCTGCGGACCCCAGACACTCCCCTTGCTCTATCCCAATATTTTCCCTGCCCCACGGTAACCTCCAGGTCTCCCTGCTTCACCCGCTGTATCGGATGGACGACCCCAGTTAATACAGTTAAACTCGTTAATTAAAGACTCTTTGCTTTTGAATCAGATTGAGTTGGTGATTAGGGGTTTCAGAGTTTGGGCACAACACAGTGTCCTCGAACCTGCATCTGAGACCTTCCATCTCTCTTGTCCTTCTGCCTAAAAGCGGGCAGTGGCTCAAGAGGCAAGGAATGACTGGGTCTTCTGAAGGCCACCCGCCTCCCTGGCAACAGCGCCACACAGCTGCTACGCAGATCTTCCCACCCGTGAGTCACCTCAGCACCCGTGGTACTATTCTTTTAGGGTTCCTCATCCACTACAAGGTTTACATGCATAGCCTTCATTTTCAATTTTCTCAGTCATGCCTTCTTCCCGTGTGGCTGCAAACCTCAGGTCCTACCTGCAGATGCCCCCTAGGTCACAGAAGACCCTGGCTCAGCAACCTGTACACAGGCCGCGCCTGGTCCAAGCTACTCACTCAGGCCCGTCGCACTTGTCATAGCTTATGCCCGTTGCTATAACTAATACTACTGACTGGATCATTTACAAAGAATAAAGGTTCATTTAGCTCACCGTGTTCGTATCTTGCAATGTCCAAGGTCAAGGGACCAGTTCTTACTGTTGGGGACTCTCTCTGGAGTTCTGAGGTGTCTTACTGTTGGGGACTCTCTCTGGAGTTCTGAGGTGTCTTACTGTTGGGGACTCTCTCTGGAGTTCTGAGGTGTCTTACTGTTGGGGACTCTCTCTGGAGCTCTGAGGTGTCTTACTGTTGGGGACTCTCTCTGGAGCTCTGAGGTGTCTTACTGTTGGGGACTCTCTCTGGAGCTCTGAGGTGTCTTACTGTTGGGGACTCTCTCTGGAGCTCTGAGGTGTCTTACTGTTGGGGACTCTCTCTGGAGCTCTGAGGTGTCTTACTGTTGGGGACTCTCTCTGGAGCTCTGAGGTGTCACAGGGCATCGCGTGGGTCTCCTTTTCTCTTTCTATGGAGCCACCAATCCACCCGTGGCTGGAGACACTCTTCGGATCTCATCTTCCATTACATCGTTACCCCTAAACCTGTCTTACCTACAGTATGTGCTCCCTCAGGGCAGAAGCTGGGTCTTAATTCACTTTTGTATCTCCAAAACACAACAGCATTAATAAGTTGTGAGTACCTGCATGCGTGGGACTCGGAAAGATCATTACCTCTGAAGGTCGTTGGTGGGTGCAGTAGGTGTGTAATGTCATATAGCTATAATCTCAGCACTTGTGAAACCCTGTTGAGAGAGTGTGTGTGTGTGTCTGTGTGTGTGTGTGAGAGAGAGAGAGACAGAGAGACAGAGAGAGACACACACAGAGAGAGAGAGTGTGTGTGTGTGTGTGTGTGTGTGAGAGAGAGAGAGAGAGACAGACAGACAGACAGACAGAGACAGAGAGAGAGTTTTGAAAGCATGCCAGGTCTCTGTGTCTTGTCTCTCTTTTTGTCTCCTCATTGATTCCCCTAAGAATCCATGCCACGGTGCCCCCTAGTCCATCCTACCTTCTCCTTATGTAGGCCAGGAATGGCTTATGCACCCTGGACTGACCATTAGAATCACTTGGGAAGTGGTAGACACATGCTAATGTCTATACCACACTCCAGACCAACTGGACCTGTGTGTAGCTGAGCTAACTTCCCTCCCAGGGCACACACACCTCCGTATCTCAAGGGCAACAGACTTTTCAACAACATTATTTGCTATTTATAGCTCTTAGATTCCACAATAGAAATGGGAAGTCCTCAGGAGAGTAATAAAAGCAGAACAAAAGTCTTCAAGTTTTGGATAAGAGTGTGGTCTGCTACCCTGGCCTGGGCAGCAGCTGTATTGGAAACATCTTCTAGGGAGTATCAGATGTACTTCTCTGCTTTGGTACTTTGGTCTTGTAATCAATGGTTGCCTAATCTTCCCTGGGCCTTTTGGTCACTATGTTCCAGCCCAGGACCAGCAAGTTCACAGCAGTTTACTCAGGACTTAGTACTCTCTGGGGCCCAGATTAGCCGCTATCTTTGTCAGACTCAGGCAATCTCTCGTTAACTGGCGTTGGTATCCTTCTAGGAGGCCAAGCTGTGATTGCCAGCGTATTGTTCAAAGACCTGCACCCTCTTCAGAGGTCAGCTGGGTAATTACATCATGACTAGGGCAAGGCAACCAAGACCCTGGACTGGGCCCGCTGCCTTCTGAGTGCCCAGAGTAATTCAATTTTGGCTTTCCCACTGCTGCCGTGGCGTAAGAATGCAGCAATTTCTACTTGAAAATTTCCTCATTAGCCATTATGGGCTATCTTTCTCCAACTACCTCTGGAAGGAAGCCACAGACTACATTAAAAGCCTGTAACCTTATTTTTGGGCATTTTAACGGGACTGCTTGGGTTGGGCTCTGCCAAAGAGGTGAAAAGCAGCTTCTTGTTATTCTTCATTACTGTTGGACGTGGAGGGACACAGACATCATGGATCAGACGTCTCCTCAGGCCTGGCCACCTGCAGAGCTTCTTAAAGAACCAATGCTTAGGTGAACTTACCCAATCCCATTTCCAGAGGCAAGACTCAGGCACTGTCCCCTCATGAGCTAATGTACAGTTAAGGCTGCAAACCTTTTGTTAGCTAAAATTCCTTCACTTTTATGTGATACAATTGGGACCGAGGTGCTTGGGACTAATTCTGAGCTATTAACTTTGCTTTGATGTCCAGGGTGTCTGAGAAGCCAGAACAGTAAGGCGCAGCCGGAAATGTTCAGCATTTTACGTTCCAGAGGAACTCTCCCGATCACTTATCTGCTGTCTTGCCCTTTCTGACTCTACTTTTTACATTCTGAAGGAAAACCCTCAGAGGGTCTAGATTCTTCTCTGAGTTCCCCAAGTCTTATTTTACCCATTCAATTTTACCCCTGCTCTAAGTCATCTGGCAAGTGGCTGTTTCCATTCTTGGTCCGATTTGGCAGCCAGCTCCACTAGGTTGCCCGTGAGGACTGTACTTTTTCAGCCCTGTTTTGAAGCTAGATGTTGGGATCTGGCACTGTAGCAAGTGTAACAGAGAGGAAGGCAACGTTTGGGTGTTTCCTGGCTCCTACTGGGTCACTGTGGTGAGATGGGGCAGGGCAGAGGGTGGGGAAGAATGAGG
Organism: Mesocricetus auratus; assembly: GCF_017639785.1. Lineage (NCBI taxonomy): Eukaryota > Metazoa > Chordata > Mammalia > Rodentia > Cricetidae > Mesocricetus > Mesocricetus auratus. Next base: position 29,431,174 of record NW_024429205.1, on the reverse strand, counting down.
CCAGGTTACAGTAAGCAAAGACCTAAGTGATGAGGAGTGGGAGCTCCTTGACAGACTGCATTCTGGTTCCTCACCTTCCTCACTGGCTCTGAGGCAAGAAAAGGAAAGGGCATCAGGCTCCATCAGAGTTGGAGACCTAAATCTAGAATTGACCCAAGCTAAATATAGTATGGGTCACATACACTTTTTTAAAATGTGTGTGTGTGTGTGTGTGTTCATGTGTGTGTCTGGAAGAAGTACAGGTGCACATGCATACCTGTGTATGTAGAGACTGGAGGACATTATCCACTGCCAGATGCAGGAAGCCTGCCCGTCCTCCTTGAGACACAGCTCTCACCCATTAGACTTGACTGGCTGGTGAGTCCCAGGGACCCGATGTCTTCCACCCCAGCCCCCACAGTGTGGGCTGCCACACCCACACTTTTGTGTCGGTACTGGGGATCAGATTTAGGTCTCATGCTTGCAAAGGAAGCGCCCTACCGATTGAGCCACCCTTCCCATCTATGACCTGTCAAATGACGGAGTCACCAGTCCATGTAGCTGTCTCTTCTGGGTTGGGAGAGGTAACTATGCAGAAAGAGACAGCTGAAGTGAGAAAGGAAAGGAAGTGCCATCAAAAAGGAACTTGCACAGCCTGCTCTTGGTGTCTCATGCTTGCAACCCAGCATTTGAGAGGTGAGGCAGGAGAATCAGAGGTTCCAGATCATCTTTGATATATAGTCAGTTCAGCAGTCAGAGGTCAGTCTACCATACTGAAAACTGCTAAAAAAAAAAAAAGAAAGAAAGAAAAAGAAAGTTTCTATCAAAACCAGTTGAGAAGCACAGGTGCTTTGAAAACATAGAGGAGAAAGGACCATTTTTAAACAACTTATATCAGTTTTTGAGATGAGACAGACTACTAACATCTTGGAACAGTTTATTTACGTGAAAATATCATGATGATGAATATTAAGTTTTGTGTTACTACTTATTGTTTTGCACTACATACTGTGGAAGTCCTGATTTGAGTGGCTACATAATATATTACCACCTGTTTATTCTATACTTTATGCTGCTATTTCTTTGTATCATGAGATATTTTTCCTTTAGAAATTTGATAAACGTGTTTTTGACAAAATGACCTCAAAATCTGCTTCTTGTAGTGTGTGTGTGTGTGTGTGTGTGTGTGTGTGTGTGTGTGTGTTCTTCAGATAAGTGAGGACTTTATTTCATGCAAAGCAAAAATCCACCCACACATAATGTTTGGGAAAATCTCACTTGTTTTCTTAGAAAGGTCTGGAGACTCTAACAAATGCCTACAGCTTCCTTCTATTCATTTTGTGTGTTTTTGTCTAAAGATTTCACAATTCCATCCCCACCCTGGCTATTCCCGTGGGTTATAAGAAAAAGGAAAAAAAAATTTTGTAGGCCAAGAATTGTATGCATTCTTTTTGGCATGCTCCTGCCTCCCCACTGTGTATATTTAAGGTTCTGCATAAATAAATACTATAAATATAGATGTTGTGGGAGAGGGCTTTTGCTGGCTGTTTTTCTGGGGCCTAGTAACAGTTTTGCTTTGATGTTGAATAATTGAGGCTGGTTTAGGCTTTAAAATACATGAGGCGCGCGCGCACACACACACACACACACACACACACAAAGTATTGATTTTCACACATGACCCTCTGGTAGACTTGAGGGGGAAGATAGTAAAAGTGAAAGAGGAAAAGAGAACAATGGAAGGAGAAGAAATCATAAGGGCCCCGAAACACGCACTCCCTGACTCCCTGAGGACAGATTAAAATACGAGTCCAGATTTAGTAGCTCTCGGGAGGGTCTGAGGTTTTGCATTTCCAACAAGTCTTGGTTTGGACATGGTGCTGGTTTTGGATCCCATGTAAGAGGCAGAGCTCTCACTTAGGCTGCAGCCTTTTAGCAACAGTGCAAAGGCACATTCCATTCTCCACCCTGCCTCTCCCCGCCCTCTTGGGTTAAAGATGGTTTCTGCTTTGTGCATGAAATGAAGGCTGCTTTACAAGGCCTCTCACACATTGCATAAAGCCCATCCTTCCCTAACCCTTACAGCAGTTTCTCCTTCCCCTCTATCACGAATTTTTACTTCTTTAAGCACCATTTTATCTTAGGTTTATTTACTCTATGTGCATACGTGTCTTGCCTGCATGTGTGCTCACTGTGTGCATGCCTGATGCCCATGGTGGTCAGAGAAGGGTGCCAGATCATCTGTAACTACAGATGACCGTGAGCCGACACGTGGGTGCTAGGAACCAAAGCTGAGCCTTCTCCGAGAGCCACAAGTGCTCTTTACCCCGATTTGGTGGCTCTTTCGTCTCATGTCCAGCCTTTTCTTAGCGGCTGTCACATACTCAGTCAGGTCTCCCCTCCTCACTCTCCCCAACTAGTTTCATTTCTTCAGAGACCACAGCACAGCCTTTACAGCAGAAACAGGCCTCCGACCTTTCTTCTGGCTCTACCCACGAACGAAACCACAAATGGGATCACCCAAATGTAGACACTTCCAGGTACACTGGGTTTATCACTTCTGCTCAGCACTTGACTCTGTGAAGCTTTGCTCCCCACACGTAACGCTTCCGGGCGGGCCTTCTCCCTCAAGTGTGGCTTCTGTGGTGCCATGCTAAACTGGGAATTTTTAGATTAGCAGTCCGTGGGCGCTTGTGCAGTTCTCTCCAGATGAGACTAATTCTCAAGGTTGTCCAGCAGCTGCAACTGAGGATCTTACAAGATTTACAGACATCCAAATGTTTACTTCTTTGGCCTAAAAACAGTGACTTGGGAGTGAATCACTGACCACATACTGTAATGCCACCGTCTCTCCAAGCCCACTAAGGATGGGTAAACAGTGATTAAGTCAAGGGAGTTGAAGTGAACTTATCCAGTGCTTGGAGTTCACTTAACTCATGAGAGCTGAAAGCTGCTTGGCTGTGATATCTTTAAATAATTCCATTCAAAACTGACGCAGATCAGGAGAGGACCTGGACTTGGTTCTCCAGCACTGGGGAAGAAAAAGATAAGACACTAACAACAACAAAAAAGCTGACTTATGTCTCATTCTCTCGGATGAAGCTTTTAATTGACTCTTGTTTTCACAAACTTACAGCACAATGGTAAATGGTGCTTATCACGATGTGCCCGAAGTGTTTGCTCAAATGCCTTTTGAATCGTCAATGAAAGCCTAGAGTTTTGCTTTGTACTCTTTGGTGTTAAATAAATTTCAAGTTTATTCTTGGGAGGTTGGTTTTCTATGCCTACTATGTCTCATGTTGCTGGATTACATTCCAATTTACCTACAATTTTTTTTTTCGAGATAGGGTTTCTCTGTGGCTTTGGAGGCTGTTCTGGAACTAGCTCTTGTAGACCAGGCTGGCTTCGAACTCACAAAGATCCGCCTGCCTCTGCCTCCCAAGTGCTGGGATTAAAGGCGTGCGCCACCAACGCCTGGCTCCAATTTACTGCATAACTGTACACCCTAACAGTTTGCATATCCAAAATTCATATGGAAGTGGTTCTTTAATTTATCTGAGGGAAAATATTCATCATCGCTTTTCTTTTCACACTTTTCAGATAAGAAAAAGAAAATGGCCAGTTTCAATTCAACTTAATGCAACAGACGTTGGGTAGGTTTTATGTTTATGCATAGTTCTGGGCAATGGAATTAAAGGGGCAGATAGGACATGGGCATCTTCACCTAGGGTAATTTAGATGTGGTAAATGTGGCTGAGACTATTGTAGCTACCAAAGAAGAAATAGTCAAATGGAGGAGGCGGTGTGGGGGAGAAGATTCTTAAGGCTAAAAAGGAGTTTCCCTCTCACATGAAGAGGAGGGGTCACTTCAGAGAGGACTCCGAGAAGTAGGCTCAGCAATAGTCCAGAGGCGTGTTAAGTAAGAGACAGGGTGGGATGGAGCCCATTCGTCACGACAATGAGCAATCGCTGTGGTGCTTCCCCACTGAGAGACTGAAGCCCTTGACGACCCTTAGTTGGAGGGTAACTGTGAGCCCAGTACACGGCAGCTCCAGCATTTGGCTGGCCCTCTTTTTACACTGGTTATCCTTGCTCTCTGATGAGAAATCTTTTCTGCCCTTAGGTTACTAATCAGCCAGTTTCAGCAAAGCTGCCTGGAGCCGTCCCGGTCAGGGTCTACACGGGTCTCACCAAATAGATAGTGTGATTTGAGGTTTCAAATCATGCTATGTATTGATGACTTCATTTAACACAGTGGTTCTCAGCCTTGCTGATGCTGCAACCCTTTAATACAGTTCCCCAGGTTGTGGTGATCCCAACCATAAAATTATTTTTGTTGCTACTTCATAACAGTAATTTTGCTACTGTTATGAATTGTAATGCAGATATGTGTGTTTTCTGGCGATCTTAGGCAACCCCTGTGAAAAGGTCATTCGACCCAAAGGGGTCATGACCCACAGGCTAAGGGGAACTCAGTCTAAGTATCACTCAGTCACTTGTAGTCTTCTCCTGCCTGACCACAAAGGGAAAAAAGTGTTTGCAAGCTGTTAAATGAGTCACAGTACAATTGTTTGGCTTAATACCTGCTTTGTGTTTATGTGAAGATAATTTAATGGATTAGTTAGTTCTTTGGATGAACAGATCATCAGTGTGTGTGTGTGTGTGTGTGTGTGTGTGTGTGTGTGTGTGTAGAGATGAAAGGAATCAGCTCATATGATTATAGAGGTGAATAATGCTAACATCTGCAGAGAATTTCAGTTCAAATTTAAAGGCACGAGAACTGGGTCTGCTGACGGTGAAGTTCCAGCCTGAAGCTCTATGGGTTTGGGACCCAGCAAAACCCCACTTGGCACTTGGACAGGAGGAATTCTCTGTTCTACTCCAGGAAGCGCTAGCCTTCTCTTCAGTCTTTCATCTGATCGGATGGGGCTGCAGACACCTTAGGTAGGGATCTCCGCTTTACTCTGCCTACCAGTTAAATGTTAAGCTTGTCATGAAACACTGTCACAGCAGCCTTGATACTATAGGCAGATTCATTTTCACTAGGAACACATGGCCTTGGGCATGGACTCGTCAGTTACTGCTCAACTGTAGGGTAGGCTCCACGTACAACTCAGGCTTGGCCTTTCACTGCCTCAGGGACCAGGCAGAACAAGCCCTCAGGGCTTGGGGATCTTCTCTTCCCATTCTGAAGAGCTCTCCTTTCCATAGCCTTGACTCCACACAGCTACTATTGTTTTACCTTTATCGTTGATTCTTTCTGAGTGACACGAGCATTTTCAGACATGCCGTCACAAATCCAACGACAGAGTAGAAAAATGAGTAGGGGGGAACAAGTACAGATAAGGAAATGGAGGCCAAGTAACTCCACTCAGGTGTAACCCTGAAGGAGCATGAGGAGTGTCAGGGAGTTGGTCTCTCCTGCAGCCTTTTGTACGTGGGGCCACTCTCCACTAACCAGGTACTGGATAGTTGTCTTGGATGGAGGTTGTGATGTGAACTTCAAGACAAGGGCCTCTTGTGCAGTCAAGGTCAATTCCCCAGAGAAGAAACCAGCCGTGAGCCCTTCACAGCCACCCAAGTGGGATACCAATAAGGTTCAGCCATTATATGGGATCAACACAGGTTATGGAGCAAAGTTGAAACCATAAGAGGCTGGCCTTCTCCTGGCTTCCTAGAATGAAGTGGAACTGGTATTAGTAGGAGAAAGAACCATGTTTTCTAGGCTCTCAAGCTTATTAAGAGTGGGAACTTCCCCTTTAGGACACAGGACATAAAATTTGCGTTCAGGATTAGGTTCACGCTTACGCGTTTGGTAGATCTTGAAGCCTAAGCTGTGCCTGCTTTGTCTGTCTCTGGCGTCTCAGCAACCTCATGTGGAAGAAAACATTATCTTCAGGATTTAAGCAAAATTGCCCAAGGACATCTGTGAAGGAAGCAGCTAAAGCTACATCAGTCTGTTTCTGGCTCAGAGTTTAATGCCTGCTCTGGTGTATGGAGAGGGTTAAGAGACAGTGAAGACGCACCGGGCCTGTAAGGCATTTTTATTAAACGGACAGTCAAGCTGTGAGGTGAAATGTTTGTGGGAACTTAGCTAATTTGATCAAAAGTAATATATTTTTATTTTTCCTCTCCAGTTTTTTCACATAGGCTTGCTGGATTTGTACAGTGTTTTTAAATTTAATTTAGTATTATTTCCCAGTCCTTCTGGTTTGACTCAAAGTTGCAAGTTCCCAAACCTGGCATGAATAATAAATTGATAAATTTCCAAGGCTGGTGGTTATTTGATTGAGCATGAGAACAGAAAATGGAGGGTACTGGTTATCATTCAAAACACGAGTCTGTGCATTATCACTCCACCAGAGTGTATCCGTGATGGACACTAAGCAGTTCTTCAGGGGCGAGGCTGAGGAGATAAGGGAAGGAAGGGTGTCTCCTGGCTTGTAGGTGCAGAGCAGTGACAGAGTTGGTTTCTGAAACTGTTGCCAGTTGAGACTGCAGCCCTGGATGCTGCAGGCGATACCCAACGGGTTTGCTCATCCACACTTTCATCAGCCGTGTTTTGGAGGCATTCCTCAAAATGGGTGTTCATAGTTGGGATTTTGTTGACTTCTTTGCCTTCTTTGCTGCAGACTGAACATCGCCGACCATCGAAAGGGCTGAAAAGCTCTGTTGAAAAAGCCTTTTTTTTAGCTTTGTTGAAAAAGTCGTTCTTAGCTGGACTGTGGTGGTACACACCTTAATCCCAGCGCTCCAGAGGCTGAGGCAGGTGGATCTACACTGAGAAACCCTATCTCGAAAAACAAGCAACCAAACGAAAACAAAAGCCCTTCTTTCAGAAACGAAGTTCCCAGCTCAGGACACAGCTCTTCTCCCTGCACTGTCATCTGTATGGCCACCACCCCAGCACTCTCACCCACTGATAATTTCTGCCTACAAATGCTCGTCCGCTTCCTGATTCTCTTCGCTCCCGTGCAGAGCGTTGCACCTCAAAGGTCTGTGTTGCATCTTCCCTTTGCTACACGGAGCAAGCATGTCTGACTGCTTCTCCAGCACTTCGCATTGTACGTAATCATGTGGGAGCAGTGCTTGCTCGGTAAACGAGTGAGTGAATGAATGAAATACAATTGTTTTGTCTACAGTACAGCTTTATCAATACCAAAAGAATCACTAGCCTGGCTCTCCAACAGATTTGCTTGTGTTTCTTCCCCTACACACATGAACTTGTCAGTGCCCGTCCTCTCTGACATTACTATTAAGCTGTGATCTTTACATATGTTCAGAACGCCACAGAAACAGGTCTCATAGTCATGGAATACATGCAATTACCTTGCGGTCACCACTAGCCTTTCTTTCTTTCTTTTTTTTGTGAGACAGCCTCACTGAGACTTCTTCCTACTATTTTCATGGAAAAAGTGAGGTGTCAGGAGTTTTGATCCCTTATCTGGCCCTCCTTGGGCAAAGGGGAATGCCACCACTCTGGATAGGAGTCAGACATACTTGAATTCTTCCTGGAGCTCCACTACATGATGTTGTGCTTTGGGGGAAATTACTTATGCTTTCTGCAACAGCATCTCTTTTTCAAAAGATTTCTTTTAGTATTTTAACTGTGTTAGGCGTGTGCGTGTCTCTGCCTGTGCGTGTGGAAGTGTGGGGGCCAGAGATACCAGGTCCCCGAGAGCTAGAGTTACAGATGGTTGTGAGCCACCTGACACGGTACTAGGAGAACAGAAAGTGCTCCTATTGCTGAGCCATCTCTCCAGGGCCTGATGCAGTATCTCTTAACTGGGTATAATTATAAACGTTTTTGTGAAGAAGAAATGAAACCATAGAGGTAAAGTTCCTGATATGTTTTCTCTCCATGCGTAGTAGATGATACATGACAGCCATGTTTATTCTTCATGTTAGCTGATTGGGATGATACGGGAGTCATTTAGATAGAGGCCAGACTCACAGTTAGACAACATGATAAACATGCTGAATATAGTGTCTCTCAGGACTTTGGATATGAAAAATAAAATGTATTCTGTGTTCACAAAGCAATGTTTAAAGTACTGGAGAGCTGGTTCAATGGTTAAGAGCACTGGCTACTCTTCCAGAGGACCTGGGTTTGATTTCTAGCACCATAACTCCATTCCAAGAGGATTCTATGCCCTCATCTGGCTTCTGTGGGCATCAGGCATGCACGCGGGGCGCAGAAGTGTATAAAGACAAAACACCCATATTCATAAAACAGAAATGAGTAGAAATGTTGTGGAATATTACTTTAACCAGGCAAAGATGGTTACATTTGTTTATGCTGCATTTGTTTAGTGATGTAAAGATGTGTTTCTTTGCCTGCCTAAGGCACCTGATTGGTCTAATAAAAAGCTGAATGACCAATATCTAGGTAGAGAGGGATAGGCGTGGCTGGTGGGCAAAGAGAATAAACAGGAGGAGGATTCTAGGTGTGTGTGTCTGTCCAATTTTACATTACAAATATGATAACCAATCACATTAGATATTAAGATGGAAGAAAAATATAAAGGCTTTGTTGGCAGTATTTCTACTGGAAATATTAGGATGCAGGGTGATATACTTGGCTGTGGCCTCTAAAGAATGCCAGTCTTTCCTCTTCCTAAATCTCCATTTCTAAAACCATTCAGATTGAAGTAGGTCATGTGGTCAAAATACCCAAACAGAGTGATTCTGCTCTCAGAGATCCATGGATAATAACTGAAATAGTTGGAACTAGAGCTTACTGAGCATGTGTGGTGAGCAGACACTGTCTTAACTCTTCTACCAATTTTACATATTTCTCACTAGAAACATCTGTGATACCAGTACAGGCAAGGAAACTGGGCCTTAGATATTGTCACACAGCTAATAAAATCTAATTCTTTTGCTTTCTCTAAAGTCTTTATTAGATTTCCTATTCACTCTCATTCACATCTTCAGTATTGTATCAGCTAGTTTTTGAGATGACAAATGCCCAAGAAAAATCAACTTAGGGAAGGAAAACCTGAGTTTGATTTTAGAGGTTTCAGTCTATGGCTTTGCTCTTTCTGGGGTGAAACAGGGAAGAAAGGGGGATAACAGTAAGGAGTCAGGACAAGGCACACTGTTCAGTGAAGGCCCCCAAAGATTCACTTCCTCCAAATAGATCTCCCATATTCCACAGCCTTCTGATTGTCCAAAATTTGGATTCATCAATGGATTAAGTTGGTTAGATCAGAACCCTTACAATCTAATTATCCTTGGTAGATATATTCAGAGGTATTCCGTACTAATTTCCTAAGGTTCCCTCAACCCAATCACATTGACAATCAAGATTACTCCACCCACCCCTACAATATACACATTTTAGGTGGTGCATACTTGTATCTATTTATGGGAAATGGTATGGTTTTAGATCTTGCATGCAACAATCAGACCTGTGTAACTGACATAACCCATTACTTCAAGCATTTATCATTTGTTCATATTAGAAACATCAAAAATTCTCTTTTAAAGTCGATGATTGCTATCACCATGACGATCCCTCTAATCTATGTACTCTTGGGGGCCAAATTTTGGCCTTTCCCTGAGACTTCCACCTTACTGCCTGTTAAATTCATTAGCATATGTACAAATTCAAGCACATTCAATGTGATAAATCCTACCAGACTGCAAACTCTGAGAGAATAAGGAGTTTGGTCTCTTGTGTTTATGGCTATTCCCATTCTATAGTAGGAGATGTCTGTAGATTTGTCATTGACCTCTTTATCCTTGAATGAAAGATTGTCAGAAACTTAGATGCAGGAATATGTTTCTGGGTTGGGAGCTGGCATTTGAAGTTCTGTGCTATCTATGGGAAATGTCTTCTGATCCAGGGTCCTCACAGGTCAGCTTGACAAAACTATAGGTACGAAGTTATCCAGAATGTGTGGCTAGGTTCTGAAGATGGCTTGCAAGAATGTGTAAGATCTCAAGAGTAGCATAATTGCTTAGGAGAAGTATGCCTTCTCTTGGTTTTAGAGACAGAGTGAACATTTCCCCTAGATCCTCATATAGACAGTCTTGCATAATGAATCTACCATATCCTCAACTCATCTGTGATGGAATATTTGTTGCCATCATCCACTGTCTGCCCTCAGTAAAAAGTGGATGTTGTTTTCTGAAGGTACAATCAGGAGTCATCAGACATACCAGTGATGTCACTGGAGACGCAGCCACCCATCCCCCCATTCCTGTTTTAACCATCTCATTCCTCTGTGACACACCGTACAGGGTTTTAAGAACAACTGGGCACCCTGAGGAGGATTCATTCTTGGGTTTTTCTGGAAGTAGCACTAGAAGTTTATTTAAAAAAATTTTTTGAGGCAGAGTCTTCATATAAATCTTGATTTGAAGTCTTGATATGGCTGACCTCAAATGTGTGATCCTCCTACTTCGGCTCCCTGAGTACTGGGATTACAGTTGGGCACCACTGTACTAGACTAGTATTAGAAATTTAAATGCATGCAGGCTGACCCACATACACTCTGTGCTTTCTCTCCAACCCATTGCTCACCCTGAAGATATTAGATTGAAAAGACCACTCTACTTGGAGAGAACCCAAAGGAATGAAAAAGGTCTTGCTGTTTTCTGCAAATGCTAAACAACTCAGCAACAGTCACCCAATTTGATGCTGGTGCTCTTTATTTCAATCCAAATTTAAGACAAGGATGGCCTAACAAAGAGACAGGTCTAGCCCTGGCCCCACAGAACTGCGAGTTCTCCTTGGCCAGCTCTGGTGGTGTGACAGGGAAAGTGGGAAAGACTACACTTCTGCAGTTCTCTTTGGAGGAGTGAAATAAATTCTAAACCTACCGCTTTGTCATTTTTAAAGTCCCCCAAGTCTAGAGCCAAAATAATTAGGGATGCTGGCAGAGTTGCAGGAAAAAAACGCCTCTCTCAAGGCTTTGTTCTGTTCCGGTGAGTATGCCAGTTCTGCTAGGGATTGTGTAATCCCGACATCCCTGGGAGTATACCAACCAAGTAAGGAGACAGCCTCCTCCTCCAACCTGGTCCAGCAGGTCCTGAAAACAAAGAACCATTTCATTGCTCATAGAACCAACTTGGACCATGTAGGGCTGGATTTAAAGCTATGATCCTCCCAGACAAGGTGGCTAGGAAGGCACCATGTCTGCAGTTATTTAAGTCAGGATTTGTTGATCTGTGTTTAGGTTTTATGCTTCCTTTCATCCTTATCAAAAGAGAAGACAAAGAGGGTATGGGCAGTGCTGCATGTCCCTGCTGAGGACAGCAGCACAGGCTGCAACCTCAAAGGGTGTTATGAGAAATGTGATTACCTTAAAGAAGGGTGTCTCACCAGGGTGAGTGACAGACACCAGGACTGGTCTCTGCTTCCTGACCTTAGGTTTGGAGAGGTGAAGGCTCTAATTTTCCCTTTTAGCTACATCAGATAGACTGGGTTGTTTTGTTTTTTGTTTGTTTGTTTGTTTTTCAGTTATAACCTAAAAGGGATCAAGAAAATCCTTTCCCCAAATCTTTTTCTTTGAAGTATACACAGGACTTTGTTTCCTACTGAAAGCTGTTGGGTATACTGTTGAGTATACTATTAAAATGTATTTACTCTGTGAAGAGAGCTGCCTGAAACGTGAGCTGTTTTCTAGTAGGGACAATGGCTAGCAGGGAAGAAAAAGCTGTAGAAGAAAAACCATTGGGTGAGTCAAGACTTGGACCAGATGGCAACTCCCTCCCTTTAAGACTATGTTATCCCTCTCTCCATGACTTGCTGTCTTGGGCTTTTCCTCTAGAAGCAGTTGGGCAACCTGAGGCTTCATTTTTGGATTGTTCTAGAAGCAGCACTAAAATGGCCTGGAAGAGGGGAAGAGGGTGTTTTAAGTGAAGGAAATACTTTGTGTCCACTTCCTGTCTTCCAGAGCCACTATTAGACAAAACACTGTTTACATTCTCCCTTGTGCCTCGCCTGAGTTGAGGACAGAAGTGTGTGTGGGGGGGGGGGGGAGACCAGAGAGGGAAAGATGAAACGGAAAGGGAAAGGGAAAGGGAGAAGGTTGTGGGCAGAAGTGGTGGGGACAGCTTAGGCAGGTTTGCTGGAGCAGCTGCTCCCAGTTGTCCCCAGCAAAGGCCCCTAACGTCTGGTGCCTGACGTATCTGCAGGTACTAGAGGAGAGTAGAAGCAGGCGTGACTCCGGCTAGAGCCACAGGGGCTCAAGTCCTGTCCAGTTGCAATCTTCTCTGACCTTTGGAGCTTTTGAATCCGTAACAAGACCAGGTTGGCCACATGGTCTCAAAGGTCGCTTCCAGCTGGAGCAGTCCTTGGGTTGTGAAATGATGATCTTAAAAGCCCTGTGACTTCACCCCAGTACAGAGCCACACCTCACAGGGAGGACACCCTGTTGACACACGGGAATGACCAGTTTATGAGGCTTCTGTCACCCTTCGCTCCTAATGCTGAGTTTCACTGCTTGGTAGAAAGTTTACAGGAAAAATGTCTGGAAACTGCTCATTGGTTCAATTTCTCCTTTTAACCTTGAGATAAGAACACTCTTGTTTGGGTCTCAATTATGTAACTCACTTTCCCTAAAACTCTGCCTGACTATTTGCTATTCTGCTTTTTAGCTGCCCTGGTTCCTGCCTTTAATTTGATTGCCTTGTATTTATGTTAATTTTTTCTTCTGGTCTTTTCTCTTTCAGATCCTGACAGTATAATCACATTGTTTCGTGTAGTCAACACTGAGACTGGTGCCTCTGTCCAGGACGGACAGTGGCTTGTGGCTGCTCTGGGAAAGCTTTGCTTCAGGTTAAATAAAGAGATCTCCCCACAACCCAGATCTTCTCCCCCAGCCCCCAGCCCGTACTCCTTCATCCTTGTTTGTGAGCATCTCCAGGGATGAGAGTCATTCATGTACTCCTCAGAGCAGTCCTCCTTCTCCAGACCCATTGCCCATCATCCTTCCACAAGATTAGCTATAATGGTCTCATTTACTTACTCTGAGCCTTGCAGAGAGTGAGGATTCTATAGAAGCAGCACACTCAGAGAATATGGAACCACAAGAGGATGTGTGTGCTGCCAGAATGGGAAGAATTCAGTCCAGTTTTGTAGAGTTCTAATAGGTCTTACTAATAAAAGCCTGGAGTCAGAGACAGGGGAAAATGCTAAGAGATCAGACAGAAGAAGGAGCAAGCCAAAGCCACCTTTATCTCACTGGCTTCCCAGCAGAAAAAAGGTCCTGTTTCCTCCCGCCTATATTCCTTTCTCCGTCCAGCCATCTCACTGCCTGTCTGTCTGTACCAACCTCCAGACCTCCATGGTTAGCTAGTGGCAAGCTCCATCCCCTGATCTTCAGACAAGCTTTATTTGTACAAACAGAACATCACCACGGAGTTTTGCAGAGGGCGCTGGTGGAGGAAGGGAAGGAAGGAAGAGGGCTCCCAAGGTTAGCTGGGGTGTGCTGTGGGTAGACTCTGAGCCTTCCTAAGGGAGAGAGGAAGTAGGTGGTCTACAGCAGCCTCTGTGCTGGGCCTTCTGGACCTGCTGTTGAAGTCCTGATAACAGAAACCTGCTGTGTCATTTGAGTGCATTAACACAGGGCAGGCTGATGAGCATCCCAAAGGAGAAAAGCATGTAGACTTTACCTAAGGAATGTGGGGTGCCTCCTAGGGCTGAAATGTATTCCTCATTAGCTTTCCAGTAAAGCCGCCTCTGGATCCTGTGTGCGATGTTATCAATATGCTAAGCTTTATGATCTCGCAGGGAGAAAAGTCTTTCAATTTTAATTCTTTCTCTGCTAAAAACATGGCTTATCTCTGTTTTCATTTTGCTGTCGAAATCCTCTTACCTCTATATCCACTTCCTAACAAAATACGCAGTGACTTTTTTTTTTTTTGATGGGGGCGGTTCTCTGTGTAGCCAGGACTGTCCCGGAACTCAGACTGTAGTCCAGGCTGGCCTCGAACTCACAGAGGTCCATTCCACCTCCCAAGGGCTGGGATTAAAGGCCACCGCAGAGTCTTTTTAACCATGTCTCTCTCCACTCCAGTCCCCCAGGAGGTGAAGGCCCCGCCCCCCCAGCTCATTTACATGTTGTTTTTGCCTAGAACACTCTCTCTGCAGTTTTCATGCTCCCATCCAGGGCACAGGTCGGGCTACACCTCTCTTCTCTGGTCACCCCAACTAGAGAAGCCAGCTGGTGGCTCCGTGGTGCGCTGCTGCATTGCTTCATTTTCCTCACAGCAGTGACTGTCTTCTCCCATCCGATGAGGTTCGCAGCCACAGAGTCTGCGTCCTGTCTGCTGTGGTTTGTCTCCCTCTCTGGGAATGGTTCACCGGGATACCTGCTTGCAAAGGAAGCAGTCTCCTAATGGTATTCTCACAAAAAATCACATTTTGTAGAAGTTCTTCTGTACGTGTTAGTTTTCAAAACCAATTTCATAGGCACGCTCTAGCTTCTCCTTCAGGACAACCCAATGAGGCAGGTAAAACGGGCTTACATTTCTCTAGAAAGGCTAATACAGTGAGAAGCGCTGACAGCGAGGTAGCAGGACTTGTCTAAACTTCTTCAGCTTGTTAGTCCCAAGGCATGGTCTTTCCCCATCAGGGTCAATGCTTTCCATCTTCTGTCTCCTAGTCCTGTCTTGTGATTTCCCTTAACTTCCCAGAACTGAAAAATCCATCCTTGTGGGAGATGAGAAAGCGCCCTGAGAAGGAGGGTGAAGTATGCCTGGATTCCTCAGGAATGTTTAGGACAAATAGCCCAAACTGTGCCCAGGGTTTCGGCAGATCGCCGGACCAATCGATATGGTGGGAACCACTAAGTCTGGATAACAGCACTTCTCTCATTGCAGAAGGATTGTGCTACTTTTACATGGAAACGGTGAGGGTCTTGAACTTTCTTTTTTTTTTTTTTTTTTTTTTTTTTTTTTTGGTTTTTCGAGACAGGGTTTCTCTGTATTGTTTTGGAGGCTGTCCGTCCAGCCTGGCCTCGAACTCACATAGATCCGCCTGCCTCTGACTCCCGAGTGCTGGGATTAAAGGCATGTGCCACCACCGCCCGGCTTGAACTTTCATTTTTAATTAATATCAAAAGCATCAGCTACAATCCATATTTTTACCTTTAAGGCAAATCTATTTGATGAGTAATGAAAAATGAAAGTCATCATCACTGTTCTTCTAGAATAGATGTAATAACAAGAAATATTTTTTCTTTTGTGTCATAACAATTTAATTTGTGTGTGTGGCATATGTGTCTGCATGTATACAGAGACCAGAGGTTTATGGTGGGCATCTTCATCTTTAACCTTTGCCTTATGGCTTTTTTGTTTTGTTTTTTGTTTTTTGAGATAGGGTTTCACTGTGTAGTCCTGGCTGTCCTAGAACTCACCCTGTTAGACCAGACTGGCCTTGAACTCAGAGATCCACCTGTCTTTGCCTCCTCAAGTGCTGGGATTAAAGGTGTGTGCCACCATCACCTAGCTTACCTTGTGTTTTTACGGCAGGGGCTCTCACTTTTTGTCTAGACTGACAGGCTAGCCAGATCCAGAGGTCCCTTGCCTCCATATCTTCCTGTGCCCAGCTTTTCACATGGGTGCTGGAGTCAGGGCTCAGTCTTCACGCTTACACAACAAATATTTTATTTCCTGAGCATCTCCCAGGTCCACAAGTGTTTTAAAAATTATCTGGAGCAGAGGTTCTCAACCTTCCTTGTGACCTTTTAATACAGTTCCTCATGGTATGGTGACCCCCCAAAACTGTAAAATTATTTTTGTTGCTACTTCATAACTGTAATTTTGCTACTGTTATGAATCATAATGCAAATATTTGTGTTTTCTGATGGTCTTAGGAGGCCCCTCTGAAATGATCATTGGGCTCCCGAAGGGCGTGACCCACAGGTTGAGAACTACTGAGCTAGACGCTCTGACAACGTGGCTGAATGATTAAGAACTTGTGAATCCAAGTTAGCGTCCCAGCACCCACATGGTGGTTCACAGCCGTCTACAACTGTAGTTCCAGGGGGGGCAGTACATTAAATGCAATGAATAAATCTAGTAAAAGTTTGCAATAAAAAATAAAGTTACCTAGAAAATCAGTTACAGAACAAACACGTCAAGCTCAAAAGGTCAAAATACTTGGTCATTCAAGCTCTATTACAGAGCTATAGTCCTGAAAACAGCTTGGTATTGGCACAAAAATAGACAGGTAGACCAATGGAATCGAATTGAAAACCCGGGTATTAACCCACACACGTACAAACATCTGATCTTTGACAAAGAAGCTAAAAATATACAATGGAATAAAGAAAGCATCTTCAACAAATGGTGCTGGCATAATTGGAGACTGGCATGTAGAAGAATGCAGATCGATCCATGTCTATCGCCATGCACAAAACTTAAGTCCAAATGGATCAAAGACCTCAACATAAATCCAGCCACACTGAACCTCTTAGAAGAGAAAGTGGGTGGTACCCTTGAACGAATTGGTACAGGAGACAGCTTCCTGAACATAACACCAGTAGCACAAGCAGTAAGATCAACAATCAATAAATGGGACCTACTGAAACTGAGAAGCTTCTGTAAGGCAAAGGACACAGTCAGCAAGACAAAAAGGCAGCCCACAGAATGGGAAAAAATATTCACTAATCCCACAGGGTTGATCTCCAAAATTTACAAAGAACTCAAGAAGCAAGTCTCCAAAACACCAAAGGACCCTATTAAAAAGTGGGCTGCAGAACTAAATAGAGAGTTTTCAATAGAGGAGTCTAAAATGGCTGAGAGGCACTTGAGAAAGTGCTCAACATCCTTAGCCATCCGGGAAATGCAAATCAAAACAACTCTCAGATACCATCTCACCCCTGTCAGAATGGCTAAAATCAAAAACACCAATGACAATTTATGCTGGAGAGGATGTGGTGAAAGGGGGACACTCCTCCATTGCTGGTGGGAGTGCCAACTGGTCCAGCCACTTTGGAAATCAGTGTGGAGATTCCTCAGAAAAATGGGAATAAACCTACCACAAGACCCAGCAACTCCACTCTTAGGCATATATCCAAAAGATGCCCATTCATACAACAAAGATGTCTGTTCCACTATGTTCATAGCAGCTTTATTTGTAATTGCCAGAACGTGGAAGCAACCTAGATGTCCCTCACCTGAAGAGTGGATAGAGAAAATGTGGTACATCTACACAATGGAGTACTATTCAGCAGAAAAAAATAATGGAATCCTGAGATTCGCAGGCAAATGGATGACACTAGAAGAAACCATCCTGAGTGAGGTAACCCAGTCACAAAAAGAGAAACATGGCATGTACTCTCTCATATATGGATTTTAGACATAGATCTGGGGAGTGCCAGCCTACAATCCTATGGCCAGAGAGTCTGGGAAACAGAAACTTTATTTAGTGGCTGATCGAAGAAGAAGCAGACTCCCTTGGTTAAGTACTGAGCTGAACTCAAGAAAGCCAGTATCAGAGAGGGAGGACTGATGATCAAAGGGATTAAGACTAGGCTGGTTTAACCCCCAGAAACAGCTGACCAGACAAAGGTTAACTCTTGAATCCCAGGCATCAGCCTGGGAATCCAGCATGGGACTGATCAAGACCCCCTGAATCTGGGTGTCAGTGAGGAGGCCTAGGGATTCTATTGAGCCTTGGGCAGCAGATCAGTACCCATCCCAAGTATACACACGGACTTTGGACTCCCATAGAACAATGTGAGGTGCACTCTCACCCTGAACTCTTGGGAAAGGGTCTAGGCCCTGCCCTATATGAAATGACACACTATGGACACCCCCATGGAGGGCCTCACCCTCCCTGGAGAAATGAGGGGATAACGGGGGGGGCACGGGAGGAAGGGAGGGAATGGGAGAGGGACCTGGAACTGACTTGTGAAGCAACCTTGATTCTTATCTAAATTTAAACTGGAAAATAAAAAAAAAATACTTGGTCATATGCAAAGGTCATCAGAAGTGAATTTCTACAGTTTCTCTGGGCTCCAATTCTCCATCAATAAAAGATATTTTAAAGAAATGTTGATGTGTTTGTAGGACCTGAATATGATCCTTCTATGACATTTTTATTGACAAATAGCCATTTTAAAAAAGCCATGTATGCTTAGAGAGACAGCTGAGCAGAGCCTGAGGACCTCAGTGAGGTTTCCGGGACTCTTGCAAATTGTCCTCTCATCCCTGTGCGCTAAACAAATGAGGATGTAAAAAAGCATGCAACTCTTACATTCACAATGTGAACTCACTCATATAACCAGACATGATCAAGACATCAGTGCCTAACGGCAGCCTACAGTTTTCATCTCTCCTCAGCCTGGTGGCTAGCATTCCCAAAGGTAAGCACTCTGAAGTTACGCGTGCACAGTGGGTTAGTTTCGCTGTTGGTTTTTTCCTATCATCCTGTCTGAACACCTGTCTGTTCATCTGCCTCTTCACACCATTGTTGTGATGCCCTTCCGTATTGATGCTTATCAGTGCAGTCGGTTTATTGCCACTGCCTCGCAGTGTGTCGCTGCTGGGGTACATTGTGCATCTACTCTGTGGTCATTTGGGTTGGTTGTTAGGGCTACTATAAGTAGTGCTTTAGTGCGCATTCTTGTACGGGTGTTTTGATGAAAACATATATGAATTTCTGGGAGTTAGGAGAGTGGCTTGCTGGATCATAGAGCATACAGACATCATTTTGCCTCTATGGTAGTTGATTCCTGGACTGTGTGAGCATACTGAAACCTGATGATGCTCAAACTCCTGATATAAAATGGTATAGCACTTCATATCACTTATCGCCTCCCTCCCTCCTTCCTTTTTCTCTTCCTCCCTTCATTCCGTCTTTGGTTTTCCTGTTTAGATAGGGTTGCTCTTTATAGTCTTGAGTAGCTTTGATGTCACAACATCACTTTGGATGGCCTCAAATGCCTGGCAATGTTGCTGCCTCAGCATCCTGAGTGCTGGCTTTTCCCTTATACATTACTTATAGTATTTAATACAATGCAAATACTATATACTGGAGATCGTATTGTTTAGGGAATAATGACAAGAAAGAAAGTCTGTGACGTGTTCGGTACCAATGCAATAATCGCTCAAATATTTCCCATCTGAGGTTGGCTGAATCCCTGGGTGTAGAAGTTGCACATCCAGAGAACCCATTGTTCATATATCCATAAATAATGCAAGTTTCCCAAAGTTATTTCACTAATTTATCCTTTTGCCATTGATTCATAAGAGGTCTAGTTGTCTCACATTATTGCCAACACTTGAAATTATCTGTCTTCTCATTTTAGCTGTACTAGAATATAACCTATGCTAGCTTCTGATACAGTTAAATTATGATTAATTTAATTTGTTGTAATTTAATAAATGTATCTGTGGGATAGTATATAAGAAAATCAAAATCACAAAGATAAAAGACCAATGTTGATACTCTCTACACTCTTGCTTTATTCTTTATTTTCTCCAAATAGATAACTTCAGTCAGCTAGCATGACAGCAAGGTTCTTGAGGTCAAGAGTTTGCCATAGATATATGTGATAGTTTATACAGTCCTTAGCAACTGCTGGGCATGTCATAGCTGCTTAATAATCTCCAATTGTATTGGGCTGACCTAAATGATGGGGGCAAATGAATTAAGATCTATGGAATATTTCAATGTCTTTGCCTAATCAATAATTCCCTGCCTAATTACCCCCTTAAGATACATCTTAGGGTGATGATGACAAGACCAGGAGAGAGGTATTGTAGACAATGCCCAACTGCTTTGTCTCAGAGCCTACACTCCAAATGCTGAGAGTCTGTGGGTAGAATGAACTCCTTTATTCAACTGGCTTTCCTGAAGCAGGTATGTCATACAACTACAAAGTGGAACAGACAGCAGACTGTCACTTGGGTATCAGGAAGGAGCGCTGATCAGATTCTGCTGCGCTAGAAGGGGCTTTGGACTCAAATGTCTGATCTCATTACACTGACCCGATTTCCCTACAGCCAAATCCAGTCTGATAGAAACATCTCCAAAGGCCACAGTGATCTCTAGGAGATGTAATTCCCCATTTTGCTAATCTGGAAAAAAGTCCTAATTTTAAAACACTATTTTACTCATCTTTATAAGGCTCTGTACTCGGTTGCCCATGTTAATGTACAATACTGTGTCATACTATGTACATTAAAGTTTTTCCCTCTGTGTTAGTATACGTTGTGTGTGTGTGAATATGTGTGTGTATGCCATGGAATTCATGTGGCAGTCAGAGGACAACCTCAGGTGCCAGTCTTTGTCTTCTAATTTGTTTGAGACAAGGTATCTCTTGTTTACTGCTCTGTATGCCAAGATAGGTGACATGGGAGCTTCCAGAGACTTCTGTCCATCTCCCATCTCCCTTTAGGAGTGCTGGGCTTACAGATGTGCATTGCCTTGCCTGGGTTTTAAATGGGTTCTGAGGATTCCAGCTCAGGCCAGGCTTTTGAGAAAAATGCTTTATCCCGGAGACTTCTCCCTGGCCCCTATGAACATTCTTATTTATTTTGAATATGAGCTGTTTCTGGATTGAAGTCCTGCGAAGTTATCATTTTGGTGCTAATTTAGTTTGGACTTGACCAGCCACCTACTGAAATAACTGGTAGAAATATCCTTTCTGGTCTTATCAGTCTTAGACCTTGACCTTCAGAAAGAAAGATGAGTTTTAATAGGCATAATCGTGAATGTGGAGTTTATGAAAGGAAGGAAATGTGGACCTGAGAAGTGTGGAAAACCGAAAACCCTAATCAGTTGGAGACATGTTCTGAGTCCTCCTTGGGCCAGCCGCCATCAGGCCTATCAAGATAGGATAAGTGTGCCTGTGTTTAGGGGATGGTGGACAAAGAAAGAAGTTCCTGGAAAGAGTGTTGTGGTGAGATCCAACAAGCAGAACAGATAGTAACTGTATACTGTTGCTAGTGGGACCTGGCTTGTTCTGCAAGCTGAAAGCGCAACAGCAGGTAATCAGATCCAGTGTTCTGGGCCTCTTGGGACACAGCGATTGTTGTAGACTAGACCGAGAAACAAGGGGAGGATTCATTCTCTCTTCTTTCTCTCCTATCAGGGTTGGCCGGCTTCCCAAGATATGTGGGGAGATGGAGCAGGCTGTGAATTACAGGATGCTTTTCCTTTGGGAATGGGTTTTAGGCCTCTGATCCCCCAATGGGTTTCTTCTTTTATCTACATATTTGCTTCTCAATCTCAGATTGAGCTGTCTTGACTCTTGAGTTTATTTTATTCAGGTCCTTTGAGCAGCCATGTGGATAATTTTGATTAGTTGGCAGCAAGTACTTAGGGGTGTGCTGTTTCAGTTCCTTGGTCCGGAGTTGTGTAGAGTGATGTAGTTTCAAGCAAGTTTCAGGATGGTGCTTGTCAGGTGGAGTCAATGATGTGGGGCAGTTCAGATGCTTCCAGTCGAATCAGGTGGAGTCAAGGAAGTGGATCCTCATTCTCTTTCTGAAGCAGTTGAAAATTGCTGTCAGGAAATCCCTTCTCTGGAAAACTCAAACATTAATGTTAACAAAGAAATATTTTAACTTTTATATGTATGCATACCAGAAGAGGTGACAATAGGGAAGATGGTAAACATGAAGGAAATTAGACTTTTCAGAAAAAGAAATCCAGAGATAATTTTATTTTCTTCTGTCTTTTATCAATGGCTCTTTGATATAATACAGAAATTCTAAATTTTATTTAAATAATATGCTTGAATTTAGAGTAGGAGAGACAATCCAACTCCTAAGGTAGCTTCAGTTAAATTAATGGGGACTGAGGTATGTGAAGAAATAAAGATAAAAGGGTACTATGAAAAACAATATAGAGAGATTTAGACTTTGATACCACACAGTGAGTTACTGTTTGTTTGATGGTCCTCAGGGTAGCTATTCATTCTTCTTCAGGAATCCATATGTCCAGTATTCTTTGCTGAGTTTACCTGTGAAGACAAAAAACAAAACACTTCTCTTTCCTTTTAGGAGGTCATTTTACCCATGGTAGAATATGAATTTGTAGATGAGCTGTTATCTTCCTCCTCCTGAGATGTCTTCTGTTCTGATTGAATCTTAATTAATTTTGATGGAACCCAAAGGTTTTCTTCTCCTGTGGAAACAAAAGCATAACCCCTTCCCCAACGTAACACATATCCTGGTTTCCAGACTGAGGTCATAACATCCTTAAAATACACTGGTTGGTTCAGTTCAGAAGTCTTCTCTGTAGTCCAGTGTCTTTCTGCTGCAGTTTGTCCTTTTTCATCAGCATTAAGAAAATTCAATGTTAGTAAAGCATTGTGTAACCTGTGTTTAGGTGTCTTTGTTTTCCCTGGCTGTTTATGAAGCATCTCTTTTAAGGTTTGTTTAGATCTTTCAATCACTGCTTGTCCTGTGGGATTGTAAGGTATACCAGTTACATGTTTTATATTATAATATTTGAAAAATTGTTCCAGTATACTGGAGACATATGCTGGAGCATTGTCAGTTTTTATTGTTTTAGGTATACCCATAACAGCAATCACCTCTAAGAGGTGTGTAATAACAGAATCAGCTTTTTCAGAGCTGAGGGCAGTAGCCCATTGGAAGTCTGAGAATGTGTCTATGGTTTGGTGTACATATTTCAAACTGCCAAATTCTGGGAAGTGAAATACATCCATTTGCAAAAGTTCATTTCTGTGAATACCTTTAGGATTACAACCTGCTGGTAATGGAGTGTGATTGTAGAATGAGCAACTGGGGCAATTTCTTACTATTTCTTTGGCTTGTTGCCAGGTGATAGAAAAATCCTTCTTTAAGCCTTTGCTGTTAACTTGGTGTTTCTTATGAAATTCTGAAGCTTCCAACACATTACCTACTAATAAACGATCAATTTCATCATTGCCTTGTGCCAGAGGACCTGGCAGACCTGTATGGGATCTGATGTGTGTTATATATATATATAGGATGAGTCCTGTTTCTGATGGTTTCCTGTAATTGTAAAAATAATGAGGTTAATTCTGTACTAGCATGCAGTCTCAATGTGCAAGACAACTCTTTCTGCATATTGAGACTCCGTGACTATATTGAGAGGCTCTGTAAAGTCTTTAAGTACCATGAGAATGGCATATAACTCTGCTTTTTATACGGAGTTGTAAGGGCTTTGAACTATTTTACTTATATTTCCTGATTTATACCCTGCCTTACCTGATTTTTTTGCATCCGTGTAGAAGGTAAGAACTCCAGAAATAGTTGTTTGCCTCACGATACATGGAAGAATCCAAATTGTTTTCTTTAAGAATTTTTTTTGGTATAGTTATTACTAATAGTTCCCAAAAAGTCACTTCAAGCTATTTGCCAATACTCATTATCCTTCCATAAGGAGGAAATTTGCTCATTTGTTAAAGATACAATAATTTCAGCTGGGCTTTCCCCAGTCAGTTGACGAAGCCTTAACTTACCTTTTAATATCAAATCGGAGATCTTTTCTATATATGTTTTCAATTTTTTATTCTGTTTATGTGGCAGAAATACCCATTCTAGTATGATGTCTTCCCTCTGAATTAATATTCCTGAGGGGTATTCTCTAGATGGTAAAATAACCAGAATACAGTCCAGCTTTGGATCCACACCATACACATGTGCTTCTAATATTCTCTTTTCTACCCATTCTAATTCTTTTTCAGCCTCAGCTGATAGTACTCGTGGGCTGTTTAGGTCTTTATCTCCTTTTAAAGCCATTTTCAGGTGTTTTAAATCATGCCCTTCTACACCGATAATTGTCTGTAATTGAGAGATTTCTCCTAATAGTTTTTGAAGATCATTAAGAGTCCAGTAACTATCTCTTCTGATCTGTACTTTCTGCGGTCTAATTTTCTGAGCATCTATTTTATAACCTAAATAGTTAAATCTCCTCTTTGTATTTTTTCTGGGGCAATTTGTAATCCCCAGTGAGGCAAAGTTTCCTTTACTGCTTCAAACATCTTTTCCAAAGTATCCTTATTTGAATCAGACAGTATTATGTCATCCATATAATGATATATTAACGAATGTGGAATTTTTTTACAAATTACTTCTAGAGGTTTATTCACAAAATATTGACACAAAGTTGGGCTGTTTAACATACCTTGAGGTAGTACCTTCCACTGGAATCTCTGTACTGTGAAGGCGAACTTTTCTCTGTCGTTTTCTTGTAACGGTATGGTGAAGAAGCAATCTTTTAAGTCTATAACTATAATTGGCCAATCCTTAGGAATTAGAGAAGGTAACAGCATCCCAGGTTGTACAAACCCCATAGGCTGAATTACCTTGTTGATGGCTCTAAGGTCAGTAACCATTCTCCACTTACCAGACTTCTTCTTGACAACAAAAACAGGTGAATTCCATGCACTAGTTGATTCCTCAATATGTCCAGCATCTAGCTGTTCCTGAACTAACTTCTCCAAAGCCTCTAACTTCTCAGATGTCATAGGCCATTGACCCACCCAGACGGGTTCATCTGTCAGCCATTTTAAGGGTAGAGCTTTTGGTTTCTCTGTAGGTTTGGCACTAGCATCCTGCTTCTGTACAGCCTGTACATTTGGCATGTTTTCTGTACTGCCTTACTATATTCTTACTACCACTAAGAGCTTGTCTATAATTCCTAGCTGATACAGGAGGAATGTTAATCTGCGTATTCCATTGCTGTAATAGATCACAACCCCAGAAGTTTATAGCAATATCTGCAACATATGGCTTTAACCTTCCTCTCTGTCCTTTTGGCCCAAGAAATTCAATCCATCTAACGCTCTGTTTAACTTCAGATAGGGTTCCAATCCCTAAGAATTGAACGTTAACC
The DNA here is from genome assembly GCF_017639785.1 of Mesocricetus auratus. Classification (NCBI taxonomy): domain Eukaryota; kingdom Metazoa; phylum Chordata; class Mammalia; order Rodentia; family Cricetidae; genus Mesocricetus; species Mesocricetus auratus. Next base: position 29,406,399 of record NW_024429205.1, on the reverse strand, counting down.
TCTTCTAAAGCCCAATTTGGGGGCCAGGACTTCTGATTAATGATGGTGACGTCACATCCGGTGTCTAAAATGCCATTAATCACCATATTATTTACTTTAACTGTTAACTTGGGTCTATGATATTGTATAGAAGTTTGCCAAAATATATGTTTTGTATTTCCTCCTGATATAATTGATTCATCCTCTGGAGCTAATGTATTATCCAGTGCTGTATTATTTACAATGGGCAGTGGATCTTCTAATTGTCCTGGGAGAGGCTGTCCTCCACTGTCACTGGGAATGACTGGATAATTTTTCTTTCTGGGGCCTGCTTGAGGTCCTTATTCCCATTTCCCAGCTGTAAAAAACTACCTTGTCTATCTGTAGTGGACCAGAATTCGTTGGTCCAATGTTTGCCCTTTCCACACCTCCCGCAGAGACCAGGAGGCTGAGGCCTTCTGTTTGATGCATTCCTGGTAAAAGCATTATTTCTAGGAATGCGTTGTCTACAGTTCCCACTCAGATGTCCTATTTTCTTTTTTTTTTTTTTTTTTTTTTTTTTTGGTTTTTATGAGACAGGGTTTCTCTGTATTGTTTTGGAGGCTGTCAGTCCAGCCTGGCCTCGAACTCACAGAGATCTGCCTGCCTCTGCCTCCCGAGTGCTGGGATTAAAGGCGTGCGCCACCACCATCTGGCTCAGATGTCCTATTTTACCACAGTTAAAGCACGTGGCATCGTTATGTCTGTTAAAATTCTTGGAGATTGCCTTCCCTACCCAGGCCTCTATATCGTCACGGGTAGGGTATTTGACATCTTGGTGCCTCCTCAAGCCTGTAGAAATAGCTTCACCTACCCAAGCTCCCATATCCTGACTTTTACATTCTAGGTTCGCTGTATGTAGGACCCATTCCTCCAATGGCGCTGATCTTATTTTTAATGGCCAAATTACCTGCCTGCATTGAGGATTTGCGTTCTCATATGCCAAAGATTCTATGAGGAGTTGCCTAGATTCTGGATTTGCTACCTGTACTTCTATTGCTCTGGATAATCTCTCTAAAAATTCAGTGAACCTTTCCCTTAGACCCTGTACTACCTTGGTATAGGGTTGCATTATCTCTCCTGTTTCACAAACCTTATCCAAGGCATTTAAAGCAGCTGTACGGCATAAAGACAACATGCACTCGTCATATGCAGACTGAACCTGCGTGTCAGTGTAAGCACCCTCCCCAAGAATCTTATCTTGGGGTACTTCATGACCTTTCTTTAATTCCTGAATCTCTAAGGCTTTCGCCTCTTGCCTCCATAAAGCTCTCCATTGAATTTGACAAGAATTTTTGAGCACTGCCAAGGCTAATTGGGCCCAGTCTTTTGGGGTTACTTTATTTACAGTGGCCCATGAGGTTAGGAGCTCTCTGACATAGGGACCATACGAAACAATGGCCTCCTTGATTCTCTTTAGGTCCTTCATCTGTATAGGTTCCCATTGATAAGCAATGGGACCATTTGAGTGCTTTTTCATTGCTGGTTTTTCAGTTACAGACACTGGGAAAACCATAGGTGAACGCATAGCAACCTTAGGGAGGTCTTTCTGGCATTTGAGAGGTGTTGGGAAACTCCTGTCCTGACCTGTTGCCTGTATGTCTGATTCTGAAGTATCAGATTGGATGTCTTCTAAAACCTGCAGTCTATTCATCATTGTTTCTCTGAGCTCTTGAAGTTCTTGGGACAAATAATTTTCTAAGGACATCATGGAATCTTTCATTTTTTTTACATTCATCATTTACACATGATTCCAAATATTTAATATTCTCATCCTTAGAAAGTATCTCAATGGCATGTAAACTGCCTTCCAGAAATGACGTTCTATCAGCTAGTTTGTCATTGCTCTCAGACATGGAACAATTCTTTTCTGTTAGCATTTCAGTCTTATGTTCCAGTCTTTGTAGTTTGCTAGTGAAATCATCAAACATGGAGCAGTTTTGTTGGTTAAACGTTTCAACATTATCTTCCACTTTTTCTATTCTGTCTGTTGAACACATTTTTTCCTGAAAGTAATTCAATTTTTTGTTCTGTCTCTTTAAACCTGTTTGTCAGACCTTATCATTTTTAATATCCTGAATATTTTCTACCAAACCTTCCTTACTATCCTGCAAGGAATTTTCCATTTCCTGAATTCTTTGTATTAGGATTTCAAAACTATCCTGCGATGACCGTATGACCTGTATAAATTATGCCCTATTTTTGAGCCATTTCTTTAGCAAAATTATATTGATTATGAAACTAATAATCACCATCGTGGGTAGGAAGTACCTTTCAGGTAGGTCCTCAACCCTTTCTAAAATCCCATCCATACAAAAACCAAGAAAATTCTTAACATCCTGCATCGTAATGTTAGCTGACATTGTATAAAGCAGTTAAGTTTGTTACAGTGGAGTTTTATTCAGGCCGAAATCAGCAGGCCGCCAGTAAAAGAGCACGTGGCCTCGAGAGAAATCTCGGAATACCACCTAACCTTACCGGCAGGTAGAAGGTGCTGGTTCCTGGCGGCAGGATTCGTGCCTTGCCAAGAGAAGTGGTGGGGAACTTAGCAAAAGGAGAGTCCACGTGTGCCTGGTCAGGCCGAGGAGCAGCCGCTTTTCTGGGTGCCTGGATCCGGATTTCGAAACTTCTGACACCAAATGATGTGATAAACAGCACATTTACTGAAAGTAAAACTGAGTATTTATTGTAGAAATTACTCACAAGATACCAAACAAGTAACCCAGATGAGCCGAGTAGTTTTCCGCCGCCAAACTGGAAGCTGAAAGCCGGAAAAAGAGACCAAGACTTCCTTTGTTCAGTCTTTTATACCTTCCCCTGTAACGCCCCAAGCCATGCCCAAAAGTGGGCCTGCCTAGTGACGTAGTTCACCGCCTACGTCTGTATACGTCTTTAGTTATGCCTAAAGTGGGTGTGGTTAGTGGTGTGGTAAACCGCTCTTTTATTACCTCATCTATATGCGCCTTTAGTAAGTCACATGGTTAATGGCAGCATTGTTTTCCTCCTACAGTGCTGTTTGCTAATTCACTGGTGCCAAGACTGGGCAGGTCTGCTTTCATAATTGGTTTAGCCTAAGCAGAGAGAGTGCACACAGCTCGTCAACAGTGAACACAGCAGCTCTGAGCAATGAGGCGGTACGTAGGAACGTCTCTTTCAGAGGAGAAAAGACTCAGCACCGAAAACACACCTTCATTTGCCCGATCTCTTGTGTCCTTATGAGGGCATTTAAAACTTTGGGGCCAACTTTGTAACTGTGGAGGACAGATATGCAGACTAAAGACAACCCCAAGAGTAATGAAAACCCCCAAAATGGAAATATCCTGATAACTTTATGTTGTCATTGAACAGTTGTTTAGCAACCATTCAAATTGTGAGCATGGCATGTCTGAGCTATTACAGTCTTCTTGGTTTTTTAAAATAATTTATTTATTCTGTGTGTGTGAGTGTTTTGTGTGCAGGTATACAGGTGCACCTCATGCTTGAGTGGTGTCCAAACAGATCAGAAAGGTGCTGTCAAATTCCCTGAAATAGGGTTTGCAGACTTTGTGAACCACCATGTGAGTTCTGGGAATCAAACCCAGGGCCTCTGGAGTAGCAGCAGGTCCTCTCAACCAATGAGCATCTCTCCAGCCCTCTACAGGGTTCTTTTTTTGTTGATATCTGGTTTTGTTTTGTTTTGTTTTTTGGTTGCGTCTCTGTCAGTTATATTAGTTTAAATATTGAATAAGCCAGGTTAGGGTTAGGCCTCTAGATTAGGCCATGTCCAACACAAGGTTTTTAGAAGTGCCTGTGGACGCTGAGATTGCCTTAGCGCTGTAACACGTTTCTGTGGGCCCTAACTGCCTTTGGATCTGCTCCTTTCCTTTCTCCTACCATGAGGAACACCTGAGAGCCAGTTGTGGGAAGATGGATTTTTTTTTTTTGGCTCATGGTCTCAGAGACTACAGTCCTTTACGGCAGGAAAGCCGTGGTGTTGTGGCTCAACCCCTGGCCGTGGAAGAGTGTGGGTTGTTCTCGATGCTGTAGATCAGGAAGCGAATAGACTCGGGTGGGAGGGAAGCTGGCGTATAAGCCTCCAGGGGTGACCCACTTCTGCCGTCCCGGACTCTCTCTTCCCTCGGAGGTTCCCAACCTCTCCCCAGACCTCACCAGCTGGGTGCCCAGGGTCCAAACACAAGCGCCAGGGGGCGGGGTGGGGGAAAGGAGAGAATTTCATTCCCAAACCACTCGGTGGAGGAACCTGCTCCAGGCTTGGAAGTGTGATCAGAGCTCTCACCAGCAGAAGAGGAGAGCTCTTGGGTGTGTTTGTGCCTGAGCAGACGAAGGTGTGCCAGATGTGTGCAGGAGCCCGTGGAAGTCAGAAGAGGGCATCAGATCTCCGGAAACTGGAGTTACTGCCGGTTGTGAGCTGCCGCTGGGAACCAAAGCGGGTCCTTGGGAAGAGTGGCCAGTGTTCCTAACTGCCCGGCCACCTCCGGGCAGCAGTTTCTCAACCCGTGGGCCGCAACCCCTCTAGGATCGTACAGCAGATACTTGCGTTATGATTCACAACAATAGTAAAATTACGGTTCTGAAGTGGCAACGAAAATAGTTGTATGGTTGGAGTCAGCACAACAGGAGAAACCGTGGTAAAGGGTCGCACGTTAGGAAGGTTGAGAGTCGCTGTCCCCGGGCTTTAAAAGCAACACTGCTGCGGAGTTCTGAGTCTGTGACAGGTAACCTGCCTCTCCTTTAAGGCGCAACAGCCCGTTTACAGTCACACAGCTGCTGCGGTGTCTCCTCACTGCCCTGGACTTTATGCGCCCTCTCAGTTACCACCCGTGGAGGATGGGATAAAAGAAAGCAAAACTGCACACGTGGAGAGAACCCCAACATTGGGAGCTAGTCTTGACCTTCAGATTTAAACATGGCCCTAACTGAGAACTAAAAACAGCAGCTTCCCATACACACATGGTTACTTTTATTCCTACATATCATAGGAGTAAGAGGAAAATATTTTATCCACATTGAAATTATTATTATTATTATTATTTGGTTTTTTGAGACAGGGTTTCTCTGTGGCTTTGGGCTGTCCCGGAACTCTCTCTTGTAGACCAGGCTGATCTCGAACTCACAGAGATCCACCTGCCTCTGCCTCCCGAGTGCTGGGATTAAAGGTGTGCGCCATTACCGCTTGGCCACATTGAAATTCTTACATGTAATTATTTTAGCTATCTGGCTGGGACAATGTTTAATGGTATGCTAGTGAGGACAGTGTTTTCTTTCAAGCCAGTTTTGGCCTTTGCTTCCGTCCTCCTAGTAGTATCTATTTTCAGCCATTGTTGTCACTCAGCTACACGATTTGGGGCCAAGCTGATTAAACATCCGACACCCTTGGGTAAGGACAGGTAGGACGAGGGGGAGGTGAAGGGTGAAGACGACTCACAGGACCTCTAACGGGAGCTTGCTAGGAGCGAAAGTCCTCTAATTAGAGGAACTGGCTTCCTGAGACTTGGAGGCGTGTCCAGCCAGGAGTCGAGAATAGAACAAGCTACAGAACTAATCAGGAGGTCCGGGTTCCTTAGACAACCAGAAATGCTTAGGAACAAAGTGAGGCTCGGCATGCAATTCTGGTCAGCTGTGGTACCCAGCGGACCTGACTTACGATGCTCTGTCTCCAGGAACTCAGACAAAACGCTCTGACAAGAGGAGAGTCGTGGAAGGGCTGACCTGACAAGGCAGAGAGGCGCATTTCACATGAACGCTTTCTCAAGCAAAAACTGCACTTGAAGCTTCTATATGAGAGAGAGTGTGGGTAGATGGTTTCCAAGTTTGGCAGTAACCTTGACATTTTATTTCACTTCCTTTTTTCCCTTTAATTGACACCCTGACTATAGTTTCCCCTCCCTCTATTCCCCCAACCCCCACCCCTATCTGAATCCACACCCTTTCTGCCTCTCTTTATAAAAGAACAGGTTTCTAAGGGAGAATAATCAAATATAACAAAATAAAATGTAATGAGATAATACAAAAATGATCACATCACAGTTGGACAAGACAAACAACAGAAGATAAAGAGCCCAAGGGAAGTCACAATAACAGAGAACTACTTGCCCACACAGTCAGGGGTCTCATAAAAACACTAAAGTGGAGGCCATAATCTGTACACAGAGGACCCGGTGCAGACCCGTGCAGGCCCTGTGCCTGCTGCCTTGTCTGTGAGTGCACAGGGGTGTTGATCGTGCTGATTTAGAGGGCCTTGTTTTCTTGGCATCCTCTGGCTCTTATTCTGCTTCTGCTTCCTCTTCCACAGGGAGTAACCCTGCCGTTTGATATAATAACAGTACAATAGCATGAGCCTGTGTATGATAACAGTGCTGTGCACCCCTTCTAGATCTGCAGAAATGAAAGGACGGGAAGGGTCAGTGTGGTTGTGAGAGTTCTTACCAGAAATCTGGGAGTGGAATCTGGAGATCTTGCAGTATTTGCTTCTGGGTTCTGTGCAACCATTTCTCAATGGCTCTCCATGAATCAGAATGTGTGCCGCACAGCTGTGCTGGGAGAGCGCACGCCCTTGAACTACATCACAGGCTTCTTTGATGGAGCAGAGCGAAAGGGGCTGCTGCCAGAATAGCACCAAGATCCAAAGGCTCATGACAGACACTCGCCGCCCTCCTGTAAGTGTCTCTCCTGGAATCAATTTGGGTTCTGCGTTGTGAGAAGCAGGCTACACTGAACAAGCTTTCTTTGAGGTGTGTTATTGACGTCACATGCTCATGACATTCACAAAACAAACAAACAACAAACAAATGGTGTTTCGCTGTGGCTTCGGACTCAACGGTGGGAAGAAGACAACTCTTCAGTTCGGATGGTTTGCTTATCCTGAAGGGCACTAAATCCTGATGCAGAGAAAGGGGTTTTTTTATGGAGAATGGTCAACCCAAATAGGTGGAGCTACTGATCTCAGACACCCAGAGTTCTTCAAGCTACCATGGGCAGCAGGCACAAGAGTTGGATTGTGAACTCCAGTATGAACTAGGTGGCCTTAGGAAACTACTTAGTGTTCCTTTTGCTTTGTGTCTGTCCATGTAAAATGCCATAGTACCTCTGTCTTAGAGTTATTGTGAAACATAATTTAGAAAGCAAAGCATTGCTGTGGTAATATGAATTTCCTAGTAAACATCGGATGTAATTAACAGACTTAATGGAAGATTTCAAGGAGTTTCCCTTATGATTTGTACATTGAGACTCTTCCTGGAGCAACGGCTAACGGAACATGCTTCCGACATGCTTCCTTGTGTGAGCACTTGGCAAGGGAGGGTGTCTGAGGCGGAGGTCTGTGTTCTTGTGTGGCCCTCACTGGGCTCTGTTGTGAAGTCCTTGTACACATGTGTGGAGCTTTTGGAACTGACCCACCTGTGCCTCAGTCTTTGTTTCCTAGGGCCCACTGCTCCTTTTTTGCTAATGGAGGTCAGCTCTGAATCCTGCTCTGCTTCCTGGTTTGGATTAGATACTATTGTCACTACAATGGCCTCTGATTCTTAATTCTGCTACTTTCCTGGTCCTTGATAGAGTGTATGATACCCTCTGAGCCCTAGACAGGTTCAGGAGTGATAACGGAGGACCATTTCATCTAATCTCATTTACCATCACTTTTAATCTTTTTTTTTTTTATAAAGAAAGACTATTTTGTCTGAATTCCTTCCCTGAGTTTCACACAGAAGAAAGGGACACACATCCCCCTTGCTTTCTGTTTTCTCCCTAATCTATTTAACAACAACTAGGATGTAAGCCCAACCAGGGAAAGCCAGACCACAAGTGTCCTGTGTCCTTCAGGGCCTTGCTGTTGGGCTCAAAGGTGACAGGAACATGTGTAAGTACAGAGGCTAAAAGTATCTCACAAGGCCCAGCTCCAGAAGTTATGTGTGTGTGGAGTACAAAATAATATTGTAAGTATATGAAACAAAAAGCAATCTATAAGAAATCCTTTCCATCACTACATATGTAAAATTGTAAAAAGAAGATTTTGTCTTGATCAGTGATTAAAAATGAAATTTCTCTCCTATCAGTAATATTTTGAAAATCAATAGTATATACAACTATGAATATCTCATACATCTCAACCCAAAACATAATTTAAGTTTATCACTAAAAAGAAATTTGCTATGTCCTGACATCTGAAGCTTCTACATAAAAGAGACCTAGAGAGTCTCTCCAAGTTTGACAGTGTTCCTAAAAATTTATACTGCACTAACAATAAAATGTTATGAAGTCCAGAGTTCTAAGGGACCAATAAATGAAAACTCATAGATTATACCACAGGATAAAATAAATTCTTTCTATTTTCTTTTCAGAAAAATGGTGTCTCCAAATTGGTATGGTATGAGTTGCTGATAGAAGATTCTACAGCCAAGAAGTCAAGGAAATGCTTAGGAAAATATTTCATGAAGTGAATCAGCTGAAAGATGATTTTTTGAAGTATATTTGTGGTATCTGTGGTATGTACTGGCTCTGTGAAATTTGAAATTTGGGGTAGGATTTCCTTTTTAAAACTATTAAATCTTGCAGCTGGGCATTGGTGGCGCACGCCTTTAATCTCAGCACTCGGGAGGCAGAGGCAGGCGGATCTCTGTGAGTTCGAGGCCAGCCTGGTCTACAGAGCGAGTGCCAGGACAGCCTCCCTCCAAAACAATACAGAGAAACCCTGTCTCAAAAAATCAACAAACAAACAAACAAACAAAAAAACCCTATTAAATCTTAAATTTTTATAACCTTACTGAAGAGATGTTTCATGTGTGTGGATGCTTAAAATTCTGTATCTGTTCCTGCAGGGAGCTGCCTGGGCCACTCCAATTGACAAAGGCCACCCATAGGTATATGTGCACATCTGTGGGACCGTGTCCCGCAGGTGAATGTTATATATTACTCCTAGTCGTCAAACAAAACGAAAACTAAGAAATGCTTTGCTTTGTGTGGAGGCCCATAGAAGTGGCTCCTCCATCTTGACTTAAGAGAGTTTGAGCCTATTACTGCCCCTTCAAGGTTATACCGCAGAATGTTTGGCCTAAGGTATGGCAATTGTATGTCATGCCTTTTCAATGGGATATCTGGTTTAGGGTGTGGTCACTTGATGTTTTAGGTATTGAGGAGGTAATTACATTTGTTTGCTCTGATATTATGGTTAGGAAGTCTTTTGCCTTCCCCTCTTTTGATTGGGGTATATAAGAACTTGGAGCAATAAACTTGGGGCTGATCACAGTAATTACTGGATGTCCTCCTGACTCTTCCTTCTGTTTCTAGTTTATTTCTTTCCTTAGTCCACACTCCTCCTTTCAAGCACCAAGGAGTACCTTGGCTGGACTGAGCAGCTTGGTTGTATTTTGCAACAATGTTACCTTATGTAGCCTAGGTGGGATACATAGGTAGTTCTTTCTAGGCCTTTTGAGTACTCTGACTGTAGGCGAAGACCACCATGCCTCGCAGAACCATTGCTCTGGATAGCAGAAACTAACCAAGTGACTGCCAGCACCCAAACCTGGTGTTTGTTGTGGTGATGCATTTACTTGTAAGCTTACATCATTTTTATTTATAGATTAGTAAGTATTATACTGTGTATTTGTCATCTATTGTTGCATGGAAAACTACGCCAAAATGTCTTAAAACACTATCATTTCATCCTATTTTACTAAATCTCCCTTTTCTAGGTGATCAGGACAAGACTAAAAGGAATCTGTTTCCTGAATCTAGCGTCAGGCAGTGGCATTATAGACACTGTCTTTGATTAAGCAGGGAATGGAAAGAAGGTGTTTATACTTTAACCTTCCCCAGTTGAAGACAGATCTCAAGGATGCTGGGCAAGAGGGGTCACAGCATGAAACCAGGGGAAAATATTGGGGTTTAGGTGAGATTGAGCCACTAAGATACAGTAATGAAACTTCTTTAGTGGGAGTGAAACCAAGAATTAAATAGGTTGTATTGACAACAGATGCTAAGGACATCATGGGGGTGGAGTGGTTCTGCTACCAGCAGGCCAGTAAGCTTTTAAGAGTTAATTACATTTGGATTTGAGATAGGAAGGGTTTGTTCTGCAGTTATGAAGTACGTTGATTATAATAATATGGATGTAGACATCTCAATGGTAAGAGACACTGTCTATGGCTCCTCTGGGAAGTCTGAGTTTCCTACTAACTTCAGAGGCATTCATGGGCAGGCAGGCTATGGAAACATGTCAGGCATTGTCAGCATGGGCAGTCTGAAGTAGAAACCATTCAGTATCCTCTTCTCCTAGGAGCTGAAAGCACATGGCAATGTTTACTTCATGCCACAAGCACCATACTCTGTGTTATGGGAGCTATTTCCACTCAGTTACTGTGTTTGAAAAAAGTGCTACAGAGTGTGATATAGTTCTATAAAGTCCTGCCAGTGACACTTTGTATGAAGACCATGACTTAAAAACTATTCTGGTATGTGTTCTTCTGAAACTACTCAAGCAGTTCTAAGGATGGATTTGGATTTTTTGCTGTTAACTCTACTAAACTGTAATACAGATTTAAAACATTAAATATGTGTTGTGTGTCCTATGGTACGTCATGTACAGGTCAGCAACAACTTTTCAGAGTTTTCCTTTCCTTCTACCATGGGTTTTGGGGACTGAATTCAAGTGTTCAGGTCTGTATGGCAAACATTTTTTCCCCTTGTGCATCCTGCCAGCCCTAAACTGCAATTCTTTAGTGACTGCAAGATCCTTTAGAATTCTGTAAAAGTCATTTGTTTGAGAGATGATCCCCATTCCATCTGGGAGAGTGGTTCCCATGGATGCCTTTGGTCTGGGCCTCATTTACTCCTGCTGTCTGAAACAGTCTTGTAGACATCCAGAACCCATGCAACCAACTGTCTGGGGCCCTGAATGAATGGCTCTTATGGTTATAGACTTTTTAGTCCATGTTATTCAAAGATCATAACATGTTTAAAAATATGGGCAATCCAAACAGATAGAAGCAGGTTGGATCTCAGCTCTCTAGCTTACTAGAAGCATGGACTTCAACAAGATCTGCAACTTTTTAAGTTTCAATGTCTTCCTTTGTAAAAGGCTATGAGAATGATGCTGATAGTTCTTGTCCCATGGGATTATTTTTGTAGGAAAAATAATCACGATGGCTGTCACTTATTGATGTGTGTCGGCTCTGGGCCAAATGCTTTATTTATACGACCTGTGATCACAATGCAAACTGCTGCGTAGAGACCTTCCCAGCAGAGGAACTGAAGGAGGTTAATTAACTTTTCAAGTGCATAAAACCAAATGGCATGGTGTTCTTTTCACTGTGTTGAATGGTTAGGGCCGCATTTATTTATATGAAACTCATGTGTCCCAGTTTAAGGCATTGCACCTCAAGATGAATATGGGTTGGAGGAATCATTGACTTTCTGTTGCATTCATGAAGGACAGCAGCCCCTCATTCTTGACAAAAATGGACTACCATGTGTTAAAAGCAGAAGGAAAACACTCTAGTCATAGTGTTCCATAAGGAAGGGCTGTTTTTCAGGATACCCACAATTCTTGACCTGATGATATGGACAGGAAATCACGCACAGCTTTCCATTCCTAGAAAGGTCAGCCTCAAGAACCCCTCCTGCTCTACACTGGGTGCCTTGGGTGGTGCTACTGAGAGGTGGGGGCCTTGAAGAGATGGGGCTCAGTGGGTGGGGCATCAAAGAACCCTAAAGAGGCCATTGGGGGCCGGTTCTTAAAGGGGATGTGGAATTCCGCCCTTTCCTATGTAATGTTTGCTACTTGGATTACAAAGAGGTGATCAGTCTTGCCCAGTCACACCCTTTGTAAAATTGCCATTGGGCACTCCACCAGATACCTGGAAACAGTAAGTCGACCTGATCATGGACTAGAATCTCCAAATTTTTGAGCCCAAATAACCCTTGTCTTTATGCATGGTTTCTTTCAGCTATTTCTGATAGTAACAAAAAGCCAAGTAACACAGATGCTTGATTTTTATATGCATCTACTCCAGCAGGGTCTCCAACTTCCCTCTGCTTCTATGGAAAATTTCTTGTCTGGCCCCTCCATGGAAAGCTCAATCCCAAAGGAAGCCTTTTCTGAGGCCAATCAGTTTGTTAGGAACAGTCATTGTTCAATTTCTGGGACTAATCAGTGACTGCTAGGCCCTGAAATCAAGGGAAGTCTCTTGCAGAGTCTTGGTGAGATTGCCAGTGATTGGGCCAAGTTTGTGGTTTCCCACGCTTTGAGTGCTACCTGTCCCCAAAGTCATGCCCTGGCTGCCTGCTTCTGCTTTTCATCTTCTGGGCTGTGAATCGACTCTGCCGATGTGCAGAGGTCCTCATAGTCCAGGGTAGCAGCAACTTCACTTCCTGTAAACCATTCTTGCACCTATCTTCAGGAACAACAGTTTGCAAGTATGCTAGGCTGGAGTTCCTCCGAAAAGTCATCTCAGCGAAAGTCACCAGGTCTCCAGAGAATTCAGTTGCCCCTAACACACAGAGAGCAACTTAAGTTATTTGAATAACAGCAATATCTAGTACCTTTTCTACCCTGGCTATTGGTTTATGTTTTTCCGTCCAGTCCCCCAGCCCAACCCCATCTTATCTATCTGATAGACAAGGGAACAGTTTCCACTAATGCTGTCCAAATCTCTACATCTTACAGGGAGAATCTCTTTTTCATTTCCCCACCCTTCCCTTCGTCCTTCAGAAAGATTCTTAACTAGAATAGGGAAGTACTAAAGAAAAGGAGACAGAGATGCAGGGAGAGGTGCGGAGGGGTAAAAGGAATGAGGGTGGGGGGGGGGAGAAAAACACAAGGGGATGCGGAAGCCTGGGTTAATGGAATGAGATTCCTTGGTTAAAAGTGAGGAGGAAACCCACATAGGCTCTTATTATACTGGATGCCTGTATCACACAAGAGTTTACCCTGAGCAGCAGAGGGTGACCTGACATGGATGAAATTACAGGTTAGAAGGTACTCAGATAGCTATGTGTTGCTAATTGTATCAACTTTAATTTAGCAAAAACTATGGTTTTATTTTGACATTAGAACTACTTCCTAAAAGTTTGAAGTTTTAACTATCCTGTGAGTGAACACCTTTTTTATTCTACACACCTCTCATCTAACAAGTAATTGGCAGTACATAGAGCATTTTGGAACCATCCTTCAAGCCCCCCCCCCCCCCCCTTTGCCTCCAAGCTGTACATCACAAAGACAGAGCAATACAGCTTCACAAGTGGGTGAAAAGCCTCCCATAAAGGAGGGGGAATGTTAATTATCCTTTGGAGTATGTTGGTGGTTCAGATTTCAGAATCAGAACACAAGTTATTCATCCAACAGTGACAGGAATATATCCCCATGTAACCCTATTATCTCCTTTTACCTTTACTGAGTCGCTTTCCAATTTTTTTTTTTAATATTCAAACATGTTTTACATGACTGGACCTTTTTATTATTTTGCAATAACCTGACATACATTATGTTTTTCCTCTAGTGCCAAACTGTTCATGACAGTGATTCTTCATAACTCTGTAATAAGATGTAGAATGTATGTTTGCATTAATCTTTAATCTATTAGAAAGATAATATTTGACTGTGTAAAATAAATAGCCATTTTATTTGTACTTTGAAGAGTTGTATGTGTTTGCTGCATGCGCTTGCCCATGAGGATACATGCGGAGGCCAGAAGTGGACACTGGATCCTCAGTTGCTTCATCATCTTCTGTTTTGGAGACAGGGTCTCTCACTGAACCCAGAGCTCACTAATTGGCTAGGTTGGTTGACCAGAGGGCTCCATACAGGTCCCTGCTCATCCCCCAGCTTTGCTGACAAGGTTATGTACTGGGCACACCTATGGTCCCATAAAGATGGCATCTTGCCTCCAGGTCAGAGAGTTAAAAAACTGTCTTAATAAGTCAAAAGACCTAAAGGTCTAAGGCTTGTTTACTGCAGAATGTTTCAGACTTGGTGACTGATATCTTATCTAAATAACAACAGACCTGGGCTCAGGTAGTTTACTCTTGACTCTCAAGGCCGGATAAGAGGTGTGGTTACCAAATGGTTGGAGGATTAAGGGAAGAAAGTCTGTTTGCTCCTTATACATGATAATTGAAGTTTTTGGCGGTGTCCCCCACTTTTGGTTGGGGTATTTAAGAATGTGGAAGAGTAAACTTGGGGCATTCAGTATTCACTGGATTGCCCTTCTGACTCTACCCTTTGTTTTTGTCTTCTCCTTTGTCTCTTCACCTGTCCTTTCTCAGTTCACATGCCCTCTCTCAGGGCTGGTTCCCACTGAAGGCCCAAAGACAGGTTCCCACAAGTACCAGGCACACAGCTTGTTCACACAGGCAGGCGCTGGGGATTCCAGCGCCGTCTTCATGGAACCATCTCCTCCGTTTTACTTTATGAAAAATAAAAAAACCCCGGGACTGGAGAGGTGGGTCAGGAGTTGAGTGTATACGAATTTTACAGAGGACCCGATTCAGTTTTCAGTACCCACATGGCTGGGTGGATCACAACCACCTGTAACTACCTCCAGGGGATCTAACAACCTCTTCCATGTGTTGTGGGCACTCACATGTACACACACACAAACAATTAAAAATTAGTCTAAAAAATCAAGATACTGACCTAAAAATAAATAACTATAAAGCTTTTTGGGGAAATAATTTAAAATTGACAGAAAATTTCCAAGAATAATACATTGACCATAGTTATCCATAGTCACAAATTATTACCATGTTGCTCCTCATCGTCGGCTTTCATTTTCTCTCCCAGCATCTTTCTCTATTACATTTTTCTGACCATGTGACAGGAAAAGTGTATATAATAGCCCTTTACTTCAAATCATCCCAGATTTGGTCACTGGAAGCGCCTTCAAATTGACTCCTATGCCTTGCTGACATGCCCCATTAAAACTGGAGTACCCCTTAAGTTTTACCTCAGAAACCGTGCTCATGCTCTGCCTCACATCCCTCCGACCCCAGCTCTGGAGCCAGCGATGTCTCCAAGGGCATCATCCTCTAGGAAAGGGCATTAAAGATTCATCTTGGGAGCGGATGCCCGCATTAGAGAACCGCACTGGGTGCCAGTGCTGGGTGGCTAAACATCTTGGTGGGATTTAGAACCCCCTAGGAGACAAAACTCTGGGCATGATTGCGAGGGTCTTCTCAAAGGGGCTCATCTGTGTTGTGAAGGACCAGCCTGAATATGGAAGGCACCATTTCCTGGGCTGGGTTCCTGGACTGAGTAAAAGGAGAAAGCAAACTGAGCAGCACCATCTATCTGGCTCTATTTCTGATGGTGGATGCAATGTGACCGGCAGTTTCCTGCTGGTGCTACTGTGTCTTCTCTGCCTTGATGGGCTGAACCCTGGAACCATGAGCAAACTAGCAAACTTCCTTCTTCATACTGCTTCTGTCAAGTATTTGCTATAGAAACAAGAAAAGTAACTAGCAACAGGCACCTTTGCTAATAGGAGGACATGGCTGAGAAATAATCATATGTGTATATATGTATACCCATATATTCACAGTTATACTTTTATGTATAGTAGAAACCCAGAATCCATGTCAACACCTGAAATTAAATCCACTCCATAGGAGTCACTTAATCTTCCCTCTTTCATTATTTGAACGACCCTTCTTTCCTCTCCAAAGCCATGACTCCTCGGAAGTTAAGACATTTTTAACTCATTTGCTCCATCATGTTGTCAATCTAAAAGAAACACAGAATTAATTGCTGTTTTAGTTAGGGTTTCTATTGCTGTGACAAAACGCTGACCAAAAAACAATGAGAGGAAGAAATGGTTTATTCCAGCTTACAGCGTAAAGTCTGCCATCAGGGAAGTCAGCTGGATCTGAGGCAGGAACTGAGTCCATGGAGGATGCTGCTCACTGGCTTGCTCCCTATGGCTTGCTCAGTCTGCCTTCTTATACCACACAGGACTACCTGGCAATGGTTGGCACCAGGGGGGCTGTGCCCATTAATAAAGAAAATGTTCTACCTACTTACCTACAGGCCATGCTTATGGATGCATTTTTCTCAATTAAAAGTTATTACCAGATGCCACTCTGTCAAGTTGACATTGAAACTAGCCAGCATAATTACATTGCCCATATCTCTATAAAGTTTTATTTATTTACTTATTTATTTTACAGAAGGGTTTGCTTTTTGTTTTAATATTTATTTATTATGTATGTATATAGTATTCTGTCTGCATGTATCCCTGCAGGCCAGAAGAGGACACCAGATCTAATTATGGATGGTTGCAAGCATTCATGTGGTTGCTGGGAATTGAACTCAGGACCTCTGGAAGAGCAGTAAGTGCTCTTAACACCTGAGCCATCTCTCCAGCCCCAAAGTTTTATTTTTTTAAGTTTTTTTTCTTTGTGTGCCTTCTTCCCTGACCTTGAATAATATTAGAAAGCAGTTTTGATCCAATATTGTATTTGTAAACTACTTGGATCGTTTGAATTTCCTTTACCCTCCTTTTTGAAATGACTGTCATTAGTTTTAAATCCTATTAAAATTATTTTCAAGTTTAGCTTTCCATGAACAGTCTTGCACTTTTCTGTGATTTCTTTTATCCCATGTTAAGAATTTCTCTTGGAAATCACTCCAGATGAATTCACAGAAATCTTCATTTCTTTTCATTTAAGTGGTATAAAGTGATCAATTATGATTACTTATCATAATTTCTCTAGCTTGGACATCTAATTTCCACTCTCCTGCAGTTGCAAGAGCTATGGCAATGGGCAATCTTGGGCACAGCATTCTGCGTTGTTGGGAGTCTTAACAGCTGGTACTCAGAAATGGCATTGGTGCCTTGGTGGGAAAGCCATACAGGTATTGTAGCCAATACAAACTTTTTCCTTACGATCACACCACTTTGTATTCTCATCAACGACGCAAGGAGAGAGTTCTTTACATTTGCCAGCACAGTGTAATCATAAACTTTTGGATTTTTGCCAAGTTGGTGTGAAGTAGTTTCTATCTGCCATTTTAATGTGTTTCTCATATGAATAAAAAGGACATTTTTACATGTTTGAGGTCCATTTTTAGAAAATTTAAGGGACTTTATGGATGTCTTCTGCCCATTTTTTTAATCATTGGAATTAAAAATCTCAAGTTGCCTATTTGGCAGTATATCTTTGGATCTGACTAATGCTAATTGGAGGCAGAATAGCAGGGTTCTTGTGGATTAGCTGTGAGTTGCACCGTGTAGAACCTCAGTCTGTAAGCAGGGCACTGGGGCAGTGATGTCATTGGAGGAGGTGCTCTGTTTACCTTCTAATACTACACCAGCCACTTAGGCAGGCCAGTGCACACCTGCTGCTCTGCAAGTGCCACCTACAAGAAGACAGCAGTGACAGCACTCACCTTTCAAGATTAATGTGCAGACTCATGGCTTAACTTGTACTTTAAACAGTGCCAGGAACAGAAAGCATTCCACAAACATTTCTGTTCACAGTCATCATATTCTCAGTGTGTTTATTTGATCCCACGGAGAAGCTTAAGTCAAGCGTCCTGGAACCTGAAAGTTTACATGTATGAGGCATATCAGTAGGAGACTCAGAATTTTAATTAATTTGTTCATTAATGAACTCACTTGATCATTAATTCATTACTCATTTGATCATTCCATGAGCATTTATGGAGGATCTGCTATTTGCTACACACAGGTCTCGATGCTGGAGACACCACAGGAAAGACTGACTTTGATCCCTTGGCACTTACTCTTTTGTGGTAGAGGGGTTGCTTGTCTATTTTATCACTTGCATCTTCAGTATCCCAGAGCAAGATTAATGCATGGATCAGAGAATGAGGGAACGAGTGACTGATGGGAGAACGAGGCCAAGAAATGGGAAGAAAAATGGCAGAGTCCAGAATGTCCAGGCCCTGTCAACCATAGCTGAGTAGAGAAATTGTGTGATCCTATTTATATTCAAGAAATTTCAAACCTGTGGCTGGGCAAGAGTCCACAGGAGAAGGAAAAAACCTGTCACAGTGGGACCAGGTAGAGATGACAAGGGTCTGAATGAAGCCACAGGCTGACAGTGGTGCCAGGGAGGGACTGAGTTAGGGAGATGGTCCATAGTCACAGCTGGCAATGTGGAGAGGGTTTGAAATTGAAGAGAGATAACTTCTGGAGGGTGGCTTTTTAAACTTGAATATGAGGTGACCCCAGGTCAGTGTCCATTCTTGCGGCCACCTGCATTAAATTTGTCTCTGTTCACTGGAGTCAGAAGGTGTGGGTCTATCTGCGGTGCTGTAGATTTCAGTGTCTGACAGTAGTACTCCCCTGAAGACCAATTTGCAAGCAGCGTAGCTTTGGGGATGACTGACCTTTCTGGGTTATCTGGTGGGGCACACTCACTGTCATACAACTGCTAGCAATAAATGCCCAAGGCAGATGTGCATACAGCAGACTGTGAATAGACAGCACATGAAAGCCCGTCCAAAGCTGAGCATGGTGGGCGTGCCTTTAATCTCAACAAATCGGGTTCCAGGACAGCTAGGGCTGTTACACAGAGAAACCTGTCTCAAAACAAACAAACAAAAACAACAAAACCAAAACTGAAAACCCCAAACTCAAAACAAGACAAATAATCCCCAAACCCCAAAACAACCCTCCCTCCCCAAGCAAATCTTCAAGTAAGAAAGCAGCTGCCTCTGCTGCTCAGGGAACATGGAACCAAGATGCAGGGATTTAGTATGGGAAGGAGCTTACAATCCGTTTCCTCAAAGACAGAGAACAGGTGATTTAGTCATTTCCAGAGGCAGAGGCAGGTGGATCTCTGAGTTCCAGGCCAGCCTGGTCTACATAGTGAGTTCTAATACAGCCAGGGCTACACAGAGAAACCCTGTCTTGGGGGAGGGGGATCCTCAGACAGTCTTACAAAAGCCCCTCTGAAATGATGCTCTGCAAGGTTTGATGACAACTAATGCTTTTGTAGATATCTAATGGAATTAAAGGTTGTGAAGTTTAGGCTTAAGAGATTAGGACAAGATAGCCATCTGGACACATGGGCTCCCACCTTTACCAGAGAAAAGGAATTTCTAATGCCACTGCGGATGTGGTAAAAAGTCACGAGAATAGGAACCATGTTCCACAGGATGACATTTGTGTTATAAAGTTTATGGAATTTCCTACATGTCACTGCACTCCCATAAGAAGGTTCATCGCAGTTAGGAAAGGACCTGTTATGATCCATTTTCTAATCAGAGCGCCCCCCCCCGCCCCCAACCAGGCACGTATAGTTAAGAGGGCAAAGTAGGCTCTCAGAAGAAATAGCGAGCTAATGCAAACAAACTGCAGGGAAGAGAAATGCTCTCTGAGAGTGCAGGGGAAAGAAGATAGCAAGAGAAGCCAGGCACTGGCGACAGTTGGCAGGGACGAGGGCTGGGGATAAGAAGCAGAGGAGGGAAAGCATGCGACTGCAACCTCACGTGCCGGGCACGAGTGCACACCGGAGACGTGGAGAAGAGAACTGAGAAAGGAGGGACTTGGTTCCCCGAAGATGCCTTCTCCGCCCTGCGGCAAGGGGGTGTGGCACGGGGCCGGGAAGGTGGGGGCGGGAGACAGTGGCGCAGGCCGCGGTGGGTCCCCCGGTTCTTCCTGGAAGCCGGAGAGCGGCGGAGCGGGGCCGCGGGCAGGGCGGGCGGAGGCGGAGCGAGGGCGCGGATGGGCGTGGCGGGGGCGCGCAGGGCGGCGCAGTCCGAGGGCGGCGCTAGGACCCGCAGGCCGCCCCTCCGGCTCCCGGGAGGTTGATAAAGCGGCGGCGGCGTTTGACGTCAGTGGGGAGTTAATTTTAAATCGGTACAAGATGGCGGAGGGGGACGAGGCAGCGCGCTGGCAGCAGCCGCCCGAGGGGCTGAGGCGCCGGCGGCAGACTAGCGACGCGAGCGTCGGCGTCAACCACGTCTCGTCCACGACCTCCCTAGGTACGGCCGGCCGGGCCGAGGCCGCGGGCGGGGGTGGGGGGCGGCGAGCCGGGAGGGCCACGGCCGCCCGGGTCGGGAGCGCCGGCCGCCCGGCGGGGTCCGAGCCAGCGGCCGGCCGGGCTGGGTTCTCTCCGCGGCCGCTCGCAGGGCCTGCTGGCCTCGGCCGCGCCCCGCGCTGCCCCGCGCGGCCTCCGAGGCGGCCCGCGGGCCTCGGCTCCCTCAGCCGGCGGTGAACGGGCGGCCCGGCCCCCTGCCCGCCGCCGCCGCCGCGTGGCTGCCGCCGCGTCCGCCCCGACCCGAGGGGGCGGCCGCGAGCCGGGGCCGCGGGGCCGGGACGTGCGCACCGAGGTCGGCGGCCGTGCGGGCTCGGGCGCCCGGCGGGCGCGCTCTGCCTTGGGCGTCTCGCGCGGTCCGGGGAGGGACGGGAGAGCGCGGGGCGCGGGAACCGCGGCACCCGGCTGCCGGGGCGCGGAGCTCGGCGCACGCACCGTCCCCGGTGGGGGCCGCAGTCCGCAGGCGGGGCTGTGGCCCGGGCTCGGGTTCCTGAGCTCTCCGACCCGCCCAGACCCGTTCGCGGGAGTTGTGCTTGGCTGGGGTTCCCAGTGCTGGCTGAGGTTGTCAGACGCGGGTTTGGAGCCCCCGGGGCTGCCAGTCGTTGGCTTCAGGCTGAAAGTGTCTGGTGTGAGGTCACCCGGTGTGTCGCCGAATGTGAGCTCCTGCTGTGCTGTGTGTTTCCGCGGCGCCCCTGCCCGCTCGAAGACGCAGTTGCGCGGCCAGCGCCGTGGTTGTGTGTGGCGCTCTTATTTTTAGGAGCTTAGCATTTGACCTTTCACCGTGGTGTGAGTTGAACGCTTCAAGTCCTCCTCATTGAGAGTTGTGATGGTGGCTAAAGGCATAAAGTTTTTAGAAGGCATACAAATTAGTAGAGCTGTACGATTAGATATACGTGAGGTCAAGATAAAGAGTATAGTAAACACACTGAGTGTGAGATTGCTTTCCTGTTTCCTTCTCCACAATCTGATAAACGTAGGTTTTACTGGGTGAAACTCAAAACGTTTGGATTAAATATCAACCACAGACATCTTATAGAAAACTTTAGATTACATTTCATCTTAATATGGTAGCTAGTGGACATATGTCAGAGGTGAGAATAGGTTAGAATTTTTCTATGAGAAAAAGAAATGTTGTTACCCGTCAGCTCCAGACACTTGCCAGAACTGATAAGCCGATAACCCGGATAGCCCTCTGCCCTTGAGAATACTCCCAGAGGGGCTTTCCCTTATTTAGGTGGCTGATGGTTGAATTTAAGTAGCTATTGTCCTGGAGTGGGGGAGGGAGTAAGGTGAAGTGGGGTGTGTTTGTATGTGTGTTTGAGATGCAGTGTCAAAAACACTACTCATTAGGAAAAGCTTACATCTGATTCAGTCATGGTTAAGAGCATATTTTTATGCTATTGGACACTGAGAAGAGACTCTTGGGACTGTTGATAAATAGTGCTTGCCCAACATTTATGAAGTGTTCCTGTCTGCTGCTCATAGTTCTGGCCTTTCTTCTGGTGTGGACGACTTTCACTTAATAACCATTCCTATTAAATGACTTCCCAAGACAGCCCCTACACCTGCTAATTTGCTTCTGAGTCACCTATGTGTGTGCTCCAGACCAAATAAACTCGTTAGGATTTGTGTCAAAGGTAAGAACAAGCACTGTGAATTCCTAGGGATTCCTCTATTTTGATGATGTCGAAACTCTTCCTCCTCCCTGTGTTTTTTTTAGAGTTGTAGGAATGAGTTTGAAAGTAATAAAGTTAAAAAGTGAGTTGGGGTGATCCTGGTGTCACTTAAGTGACACAGACTTGGGAAGATGTCTTTTGCCTCTAAGAGAAATGTTTGGGTTGGGGTTTTAGGAGTTTAGGATCTCTAGAAAACATGTTTTTTTAGAAAATGGAGGACTGTTTTAGAATTTAGTCACCATGAGACTTAGGGACTTCATAAAGTTAACAGACAATTAAAATTTTATGTACAAGGAACCTAATATTTTCAAGGTTTCTGGTGTTGATGGTCTCATATCTCACTTAGATGAAGACAGGAACCTGTGTTATGTTAAGCACACAGTTAGCAAGCTGTGAAGTCACATAACCGCTTCTTACCTTGGGTTACCATAGTTTGGAAAATATTAGATGGGAAATTAATAAATAAGCAACCATACATTTTAAATTGTGTGCTCGTGTGAACTTATGGAAAAAGGGAAACAACCCCAGGTCCCTCCCACCCCATATGTTGATGATCAAACCAAGGGTCTTGCAAATATTAGGGCAAGGGCTACATGTTCAGCCCACCTCCAGAGTGGACTTAGGAGGCAACACTCAATCAAGAGGCATTATTGGCCCTTGAAGTTGATGGGACTCTAGGGTTCTGTAGGTGGGACCAGTCTGTTTGATAGAGTACTTTTGCAATTCTGTGGTCTTTTTTTATGGGGAAGGGCAGAAGAATCTACAGTAAAGGGATGTTTATTTAGAGAAAATAAGTCTAGAGAGCTGTAGGTAGAGTCCACATAGGTATACAGTTTTTCAGGATTCTTTTTTTTAAGATTTAAAAAATAATGTATGTGTACATGCACCTGAGTACAGGTGTGAGTTGTCAGTCCCCTGGAGATAGAGTTATGGCTGATTATGAACCACTTTATGTGGGTACTGGAACTGAGCATGGATTCTCTGGAAGAGGAGTATACTGTCTTCACCACTGAACCATTTGTCCAACCTGTCTGTTTTTGGTGCTGCTTTATAACAACTTTGGTAGAATTTCTGATTATTCCCCAAAATGACTGTTTTGAAATCGTTAGACCTTTTCCGAGATCATGCCTTTCTGCAGCTGGTAACAGGTGGCTCCCAAGAGTGACAGGAAGGCAACCAGTGTGATATATAGTTGAAGACATTTTTTAAAATGTGAGGCATATTTACAAATTTTTGTTTATGGGAGATCTGTTTGACATACAAATGTGAGCAAAGCTTTTTTTTTTCAAGCAAGGTTTCAAAGGTAAAAGCCAGACATAATGCACAGAAGTAAACTTACTTTTTTTTCCTTTAATGTTAATTTTATGACTTTATAAGGAGTGTTTTCTCTGGGGAAAGTACAGAGAAATAACTTTAATTTCTTTTTTCCTCTTCCTTAAATGCAGTGGTATTGTGATACTGTAGCAGTTTGAAGTTTTTAAACCCCAGGTGTGTTTCTTCATAGAAATTGGTGTGTGTGTGTGTGTTTTTAACCTTAAAGGAAGATAGATGTGACCAGAGGATAACTGAACTTGATCCCCCAATAAATTCATTTTTGAAGTTTTGTCTTATCTCTTAGTCTCTTTTGCCACCAAGAAATGGAACAGTTGAAGGCTTTCTCTGTTTTAAAAGTGGTAGAAAAAAACACCAACCTGAACATTTGATGACAACCAGGTATTATTTGGTGCTTTAACTCCCCTGCATTTTATTTCTTAAAGCCCCCCCCCCCTTGGGGAGAGAGCTCAGTAACTATTCCCATGGGAGAGAGAGTGTACTGTTTCTCTAGTCACAGAAATTTCACAGGTACTTGGCATTCCTCCCCACATTTAGAGGGGGTAGGGGCTCTTCACTGGACTGCCACGTGTAATTAGAGATGACTGAATAAATGAACTTTAAAATGCTAACTGGGAAGGCGTATGTAAGGCAGCATCTAAGGGAAAGTGTAGACAATTCAGTCAGTTTGCTAGACTGTTTTTGTTTGCTTTACATGTGATAAGTACTTAAGATTGAACCCAGGTCCTTGCCTACAGAGTCAATGTTTGTCATGGAACTGTAATAGCTATACTACCCTAGCTAGACTTGAAATTAAAAGTAGGCAGGGAAAGGTAGATGTTGTAGAAAGTAGAAAAGTCAATGAAGTAGATCAGTCTAGTGTTAGGGACAGTTAGACTCAGATGCACCAGCTGTTTAGTTACAGTGTTCAAGTGATGTACATATACCTGTCTCTTTGTGTGTGCACTCATCAGATAGAATTTGTAGTGGGTTAGTGATTTGCACTACTTACTCTGGGATAGATACCTATACAGTAGTTGGTTTTATGGGCATATAAAATAGCTTCTAGAAATGACGTTTAAGTCAGGGAAGACTAATAATCTGTCACTTTCCCAATGAGATAATATGTACTTTGGACCAAGTTGTACATAGTTTTCTGGCCAGTACAAAAAAACTGTATCTCTGTGACGGATACTAGTGTAACCAGTTAGTGGCAGCCAACATAGCCAGAACTCTTAACTGGAGAGATACCAATCTGATGAAAGATGGTTATCTAGAAACTTCCAGTACATTTTCATCTTTTGTTTTTCTTTCAAAATGTCCAGTTTTGGCCATGGACTTTAATTGTAGAGAAGGATAGTGATGTAGGGTTTCATAGATTATGTGGGAAGCAGATGACAGAGTATGTGTTTGTAGCCTTTTAAAACTTATTTGTGTGTGTCTTAGTTTGCTTTCTATTGCTGGTTTAAAACACAGATCAAAAGCAGTTAAGGGAGAAAGTGTTCTGACTTACATGTCCTAGCTTGTGTCAAGGTGACAAAGTAAGTAGCAGTGTACATGTGCAAACATGCCTACTGGCCAGAGACACTTGTAGTGAGTTGCTTCTCTCCTACCATGTGGGGTCTCAGGATCAAATTCACAGTCTTCACACTCTGAAAGCACTCTTACTCAAGGCACCTCCCCAGTCCTAGTGTGGATTATATTAGGCTTTGAAGATTGGATGGGTTTTAGATATCGAAGTATTAGCCTTACACCTTGATTGACAGTGTGTTGTTTACTCCTTCTGTAAAGTAATTTAGGCGCTCTAGAAAATTTATAGCATTCTTGAAATTCTTTATTTCTAAGAATTTTCAATCTAAAAGAGGCTTAAGTATTTAAAAGCAACTGGAGGCAACTGGAAAAATCCAGTGGTGTTAATAAGCATGTTTAATAACAAAAGAATATGGGCTATTTTTCCGTAACTAAGTAGAACAAAGAATCTCAAACGACTGAATAATTTTTGGAGAAACTCATAACCCAAAAGTGACTCAGGAACTCAGGGCAGTCTTCTCCCTTGTTTTTGAGCAGGTGTATTTATTTACCACATAGAATCCTGACATGGACCCTAAAATCATCTTGGAACAAAAGAAAGAGTAGAGTGGTAAACTGACTTGTTGGTTTTGTTTTAGTTTTTTGAGGCAGGATTTATCTGTGTAACCATTGTCTGCACTTGAACTTACTCTGTAGACCAGGTTGGCCTTGAATTCGGATATTTGCCTGTCTCTGCTTGCCACCACACCTGGCTAAGGGGAAACTGATTTTTAAAATCCTGTCTTTTTCAGATTAATTACATTTTATCTAGTTTGAAGGATAGTTATCCCTCCCTCCCTCTCCCTCTCCCTCCCTCCCTCCTCCCTCCCCCTCCCCTCCCCCTCCCCTCCCCTCCCCTCCCTCCCTCTCCCTCTCTCGTTTTTCGAGACAGGGTTTCTCTGTAGGTTTGGAGACTGTCCTGCAGCTAGGCTGGCCTTGAACTTACAGAGATCCATCTGCCTCTGGAGTGCAGTGATGAAAGGGGTGTGCCACCACCTGGCTCCCCTCTTTTTATAACCAGTTTCATACTAGACATTTTGCCGGTATTGAGACAATATGTTTAGTTTTTGAACTGCTGCTGTAGTAGTCACCACACACACACACACACACACACACACACACACACACACACACACACACACACACGGAGGGGGGGAGAGTGCCTCGGGGCCACAAAAATGTCTTTAAGCCTTGAGATTTGTCATGATAACTCTGTTCTGAATTTAAGCCCAAATCTCTGTGTCTCTGTGTGTGCTCAGAGCGTGTGTGTGTGTGTGTGTGTGTGTGTGTCTGTGTGTGTGTGTGTGTGTGTGTGTCTGTGTGTGTCTGTGTGTGTGTGTGTGTGTGTCTGTGTGTGTCTGTGTGTGTGTGTGTGTGTTTTGGGCCAAACAGGGAACTGTTGTTTGTCTAAATCAAGGAAACCTCTTCTGGTTTTTTTTTTTATTCTTCCTGACTGTGTTATAAAACCGTGTAGACTTTGTACCAGTATTAGTTTTGGAAGTGAAAATGATGTTTATTGTCACTTAGTAAAGGCTTTTATGAAAACAGTGCCTCTTATAAAAATATGGAATAATTTTAATGTTAACTCCTTGTCTAGGCCAAAGAAGGGCATTGATGATTGCACTCTTGCATGTGTCTTTGTCCGATTTCACTGTCACCTTGGCATTGGGCTTCTTGCCATAGATGAAGCTCTTCTGATTGCCTTCTGTCTGATCCCTCTGGTTTTAGACTCCTTTACAGTTCCCACTCACTCACCACTTATACTTTATCTCAGCATAGCTTTGATCTTGTCAGCTCTCTGCTCCAAACTTTTTCCTGCTGTCCTTAGGGATAATGCCCTGTATTCTTAGCCTTCAGTTTTAAGGTTAGCCTTCACTTGCTCTCTCTGGAGACGGAGAGATTTTGTGTCCTTATCTCTAGGATGTCTTCATTGACAAAGTGATTTTTTTAAAACTTTCTTTTTATTTATTCATCTTTATCCCATCTATTTGCCCATCCCTTTGCAGACACCCTCTGTGCCTGTTACCCCTTAGCACCAAATAAAACAAAATTTAAGAGAAAAAAAGAAAAATAAAGAAAAAAAACTTAATCTCGTTTTGGAAGCTGCAGTGTGACACAGTGAGTCTCACAGTAAACCCTTTTGTCCCATGTATCTTTAGTTGCAAGCTTGTTGCAAAGAGTCATTGGTCTGCTTCCCAGGCCTCTGGATTCTGCTACACTGTCGATGCTGGGCCCGCACTGGGACTCCTGGATCTCCTGTTGTTGACCTGTGTGTGTTGTGGAGATCTGCAGCGTTGGGTCTGTGGGTTATGCTCCTTCGTGTGCAAATCACAGATAGGTTGGCTGACAACCTGATTTTAAATAATTCAAAATAGGACTGCCAGCACATTCAGGAGCTTAAGTATATTTTTAAATCATAAATTCATCTAATACTTGTGTGTTGTTTAAAGAGCTAACTGGTCAGTACTTCATGGCAGTCTTTGGAAAAAATAATTTGTGTCCACACATAATCTATTACATTTTTCCTCATCTAGTTCCATAAATGCATAAAAGGATTTTATGCAATAGCGTTCTTTAAGTGGGAACAGCAAAAAAAAAAAAAAAAAAAAAAGTATGGCATCAGTGCTGGTTGCTATGGAAACAGGCTAGATTTCAAATGGAAGATAATATGTGAATTTTATAGGAAAGACAACTCTTTGTTTCCTGGGTTGAGTATAGTGAAGGAGACAAACTATATTATATACTCCCCAGAGCATTTTTGAGGCCCGTAAGGTACTGTGTTCCTGACTGTACTAGTGGGGGGAAGTATGTGATAATTGACATACTAATAAACCCTTTTCTGAAGAGTGTGAGCCTCCCCCTCTCCCCTCCAGTTTACATTATAGGTCTAGTTTTCTAGAGGGTAAACTTTATAAATCCCTACTGGTATTTTTTTGTAGGAGCAAATAATGAGTTAAAATGCGTTCTAGTGCCTGATTGGCTAATAGTTGCTTGTCTCCTTCAATAACGCATTTAGTTGAAGTTTGTGTGCTTGTCAGTATTCCTGTCACAGACTGCACCAGCTGGGAGGCAAGACCCAGCACTACCATAGACCTTGCCAAGTGATTGGTCATCCTGGAGCACTGTTTTCAGTCCTGGCTACAACATGCCGACATTTGAAAGTACTCTTTCCATCTTTTTTTTTTTCCTTTAAGTAGAGGTTGTTTTAGTTTTTTTGTCTCTTCTGCTTCTTATAGACTCAGTAGTTTGACTTTGTTTGAATGAGTCTCGAGAAAGAATGGAGCTTATGGTACAGCCTGAAAACGTTCCCCTTCTTTGAATACTTTGTTTGAACATTATTAGAGACCAGCCGAAATAAATTTAAATGCATGACATTTATATACTAAACTCCAGTAAAATATTGTGACCTTTGTTATCCATATGATTTTAGGATTATGAGTTTTGGCCTCATCTTGAAGTTAATTACAAACTCAGCTTTTCAATATCCACCTTAGACTTTTTTTTTTTTTTTTTCCGAGACAGGGTTTCTCTGTATTGTCTTGGAAGCTGTCCTGGAACTCGCTTTGTAGACCAGGCTGGCCTCGAACTCACAGAGATCCACCTGCCTCTGCCTCCCGAGTGCTGGGATTAAAGGCGTGCGCCACCAACGCCCGGCTCCAGAATATGCATTTTAACAAGATCCTTAGATTTGTATTAAAATTTTGAGAATGAGGTTAGAGAGATGACTCCAGAGTTTAAGACCACTGGCTGCTCTTCAGAAGTTCTGAGTTCAGTTCCCAGCAACCATATGGTGGCTCATAGCCATCTATAATGGGATCTGATAGCCTCTTCTGGTATGCAGGTATATATGCAGATAGAGCACACTATATGTAAAATAACAATAAAAAAGAAATAAAAACATGTAAGTTTTGAGAATGACTGCTGTAGAAGACATAGGTCATGATCTAGTCTCCTGCCTACAACATTAGTCATACAGTTTTAGAATAAGTCTATAAAGCACTTGGTATTTAAGTGTAGAGGCTAGTTTTTAAGCACATGGATTAGCATTTCAGTGTATGTATGACCTATAAGCCATGTCTTCTAGGGATTATATGTGCAATTTATTGATGCTTAAGACACTCTGGGACTAGGAAAAATGCCCCTTCTTTCCTAATAAGAAAGGCTCAAAGAATTCTTTAAGAAATTAAGTATAAATAACTTAGAATTAAATAAGAACTATTTTTTAGTTTTTTTTTTTTAGAGTGGGCAAGAAATTTCTTAATTGTCACCAGCAGAAACTTCAAAATTATGTTTTCAAGATCCTGTAATTAGTTCATGAGGAAATATGTTAAATTAAGGAGTGATAGAATTGATGAACAGCTCCAGTTTTTAAGTATGTATTTATTTTTGTGTGTGTATGTGTGTGTGGGTAGGTACACTTGGGTGCAGATGCAAGTGCCTGGAAGGCCTTGTATCTTGTTACTGGTGGGGTTACTGGTGGGGTTAGAGCTGCTTGCCTGGGTGCCATTTCTCCAGCTCCAGGGTTCAGTCATACAGGTATAGTTTTTCTGAAGTTGCCGTAGAAGTGGACAGTACTGATTAGATTGTTTTTGTTCTGCAGAATGATTTTTAAATTGGTAACATTGATTCTATTAAGAAATGAAAATGCATGGGCCATTGGTGGTGTACACCTTTAATCCCAGCTCTCGGGAGGCAGAGGCAGGTGGATCTCTGTGAGTTCGAGGCCAGCCTGGTCTACAGAGCGAGTTCCAGGACAACCTCCAAAGCCACAGAGAAACCCTGTCTCGAAAAACCGAGAGAGAGAGAGGGGGGGGGGGGGGAGAGGGAGAGAGGGGAAAATGCTAAGAGAAATTGGAAGAATCTGACTTAAAAATGCCTTGCTGAGATAATAATTTACATAAAATCCCCTGATTTGGTAGTATTTTTGGGTGAGTTTTGACAAATATATAGTTTATAACCTGAAATTGTGATGCAGAATAATACCTCAAAAGTTTTTTTAAAAAGTTCCTTCATAGTCAATACATTTGTTCTCATCACTATACAGTTTTATATAATGACACACACATAAATATATAAATGTGATTGTGGTTTTGCTTAATTCAAGAATTTTATAAAATGGAATATAGTACAATAATGTATGTGTGGCATCTTTCACTTAGCACACGAAAAGTTGTTTAGGCTTATCTGTGTTTCTATGTGTATATTTATATACATACGTGTGTGAATGTATGTATATGAGCCATTTCTTGCATTGTCAAGTAGCAGTTTGTTTTATGGATTTAACACAGTTTATTTACTTTCTAGTATATGAACAAACATTTGGGTTATTTCCAGATTTTGGATATTATGAATAAATATGCCGTGAACATTTGTGTTTAAGTCTTTGGTTGTCATATGTTCTCACTTCTAGCTGTCTAGGGTTATGATTGCCGACAGGTATTTAGCTGTATACAGGCATTGCTATTGTCTGGTAATGCTAGCTGGTGTTCACAAGTACTTTGCTGTGGTGTTAATTTATACTTCTCTAACACCTAATAGTCAGTTTACTATTTGTGTATCTTCTTTTAATTGTGTGGTAGACATGTCTTGTATACTTAAAAATAATTCTTATTTAAGTATATTCTGAGTATTAGATTCTGTTGTCTACTTATGAGGGATATGATTTATATTTTTGTTTTCTATTGTCTTTGTCTGGTTTTGATATAAGTAATAATTTTGGCTTCATGAAGTGTACTGGAAAGAATTCTTTTTCCTTCTGTCCTAGAAGAGTCTATAGAATTGGTTTTATTTATTTATTTTTATTTAAAGTTTGGCATAACTAACTGAAGCCATCTGTATCTAGCTTTTCTTTGAAGGCATTCAGTGGATTTGATTTTAAAGCTGACTCTGTTCATCTTTCATACTAGTGAGTACCTTCTTTTAGTCAGCCAACTGTCAGTGAGTTTCATTTTTTTCCTTTTAAGAAAATCTTTGCTTTTATGTGTGTGGGTGTTGTGTCTGAGTGTGTCCGTGCCCACTTTTGTGTGTGTGGTGTTGTGTCTGAGTGTGTGTCCATGTCCACTTTTGTGTGTGTGTGTGTTGTGTCTGAGTGTGTGTCTGTGCCCACTTTTGTGTGTGTGGTGTTGTGTCTGAGTGTGTGTCCATGTCCACTTTTGTGTGTGTGTGTGTTGTGTCTGAGTGTGTCCGTGCCCACTTTTGTGTGTGTGGTGTTGTGTCTGAGTGTGTGTCCATGTCCACTTTTGTGTGTGTGTGTGTTGTGTCTGAGTGTGTGTCTGTGCCCACTTTTGTGTGTGTGGGTGTTGTGTCTGAGTGTGTGTCTGTGCCCACTTTTGTGCCTGATGTCTGTGGAAGCTCTGGAAGAGCAGCCAGTGTTCAGACCTGCACGATGTCTGTCTCGCCCCTCAGCTAACAAATAACAGGCTTAAGTCTGATTGTTAGTTCCTGTAAGTGTATTGTTTCTAGATGGGATTCTTTAGGAAATCAGTGTTGTTCTGTGTTACATGTCATTTAACTTGAGAATGATGACTGGAAAAAATAATCAGCAGGCATTTATTAAAAGCAAAGCATATTGAATAATGATTGTTTTTAGTACTAGTGCAGTTTTTTAAAGGAATTTTCTCAACTAGATTGGCTAGATTGATGGAGGTGCCATGCATCTTTTAAAGCTCTTCCAGGAATAGAGTAAAACAAGCCTAGGAGATACCCTTTCCTTGGTATATGAGCAACTTCAGAGGGCTGACTACTTTATTCCAAAAATTTTAGGATAATTTCTTAATTATTAACTGGTTTTTATTTTTCTTGTTAATGTTCTAATTTTAGTGAGAGTATTAATTCAGATTAAGTTTTCTTTGAAACTATTGTTCTTTTTTCTTGGCATTGTAGCTTAGCCTATTGCATTCACTTCATGAGAAATTATATTTTGTTGATGATATTCTCAAATAGTAATTCCCTTTTAACTTCTAGGTAATAGCACTGGAAAACTCCTCAGTATATCTTTAATGGCACTAGTTAACCATTTGTCTCTCATACTTTGCACTAAAAACTTATTCCTTTGAGAGCTTGCTTCCCAATATTTAAGTGTTTTATAGATTGCAGATTAAAGTATGCCTGAAAAATTATTGCTTTGGGGTTTTTTTTTTTGGTTTCTTGCATTTGCTAATAGGCATCCTATCATGTTTCCTACATCATTAATCAACCTGTTGGTTTTAATAGCAATGACTGGTGATTGCGCTGACCTAGGATCCTTCCCTTCCTCCAGCTGGGCCATTTTGTTCTCCAGCTGTGCTTTGCTGATACTATTGGCCGAGGCTGGGAGATAACTTAGCTCTTTCACAAAGGTTAAAATAGCATTGTACATTTCCAGAGTGACAATTGGTTTACTTTTAAACAGCTTGACATTTGATGATTTGCCTTAGTTTTCAGTTCCGTTCTCCTTTTGGGACTCATAGTTGGATGTTGTGCCGCACTTCTGAGACTTGGCTTGTCCTTCATTCTTTTTTATTCTTGCTACTCAGATTACAGTGTCTTTGAATGTTTTCAGACTTTGCCACTTCCCATTCCTAGTGTCTATTTAGTAAAGATTTTATTATATTATTCAGTTCTTGATTTTTCTTTTATTTCTGTTGGTGTATTTATGTATGTGTACTCATACATGGGTGTGTGTGCATGCTCACACATGTGCACAAGAGAAAACATGAAGAGACCAGTGGCTGGAATGTCTTTCTTAGTTGCTATTTACCTTATTTTTGAGATCGGGTCTCTTGCTGAAACCAGAGCTCACCAGTTCATCTGGCTGGCTGGGATCTTGCTACTGCTTTCCCAGTGCTGGGATTACAGATGTGTGCCTGGTGTTTTTTATGGGTGCCAGAGATCCAGACTGATGCTTGTGTGGCAAGGATTTTGTGTTTATACTACATTTATTTTGCATGTATCTGGGTATGTATGCGATATAGGTCTGTATATGTGTGCCCATATGTGTTTGGAGGCCAGAGGTTGATGTTGGGTATTTTTCTCAATTTCTTCTCAACCTTATTTTTTGAGACAAGATCTTTCACTGGTCATATTATATTATGCATTATAGAGTCTGGAGTTTTACTCAATTTTTGTCGTGATAAATTAAAATTAGCCTCGGATACTTTATGATCACTCAGAATTGATAAATTAGGGTTCACCCTTGTCATTGTGTATTCAAAAAACTGAGAAGGACCTTCCTCACTGTTTGCATGAATTTCCTGTGTGTGTGTGTGTGTGTATTATATGTAGGCATGCATGCATGAACCTGGAACTCAGCAATTTGAATAGTCCCGCTGGCTACTCCTCAAGCTAAGATTCTAGGCATACACCATGTCAGGGCCTCTGGTACATTGGTGCAGTGGATCTGAACTCTGGTCCTATTCCATGAAAAGCACTTTAGTTAACTGAGCTGATTCCCCAGCTCCTGTATGATATTTCAGAACTGCATCCTACATATCTTTTCAAGTCCTGGTTTTGGACTTTGTTTAGATAGGTCTTATTTAAGGACAAGGTCCTTAATTGTGACTCAGGGCTTTTCTAGTGTTTCAGCCTGAGGTTTGATGTGTAAGGTATTTCCAGTCTGTCATACCCAGAATTCCAAAGGACCTGCTTTTTGGTGATGGCTTCACCTCCAGCCTTGTGTAGCAGGCCTCAGGTGGGCCTGAGACATGTTCCCCTGCACCTGTGAGGTTGGTGCCCTTGTCCAAAGGCTTCTGGTTGCTGGCTGCTTTTTCTCTAGTGCCTACCTCACAGATTCCGACTGCTTTAGTATTTGTGGACTAAGATTTGCTCTACTCAGTTCTACACTGTAGTTAGGAAATTGTTCCTAACTAAGGGATTGGAAATGAGCATAGTGCTCACTTTGTGTCTTTCTTAGGGATTGCTTTTTTGTATTGCAATGCTGGCTAGTGTTAGTGTTTGAAAAAAAGATGCCTTTGTGTGTTTTGTTGAGTTGCTGCTTGTGGCAGAGTGACTGTCTTAATTAGTGACTTCATGTTTCCAACTCCTTATGTGCCCAGTTACTTATATTTTACAAACAAAGCAAAGCAAAAGGGGGCTGGAGAGCTGGCTCAGTGGTTAACAGCACTGGCTGTTCTTCCAGAGGACTTAGGTTCAATTCCTAGCACCCACGTGGCAGCTCAAAACTGTAACTCTATCTCCAGGGGATCCAACACTTTCATCCAGACATACATGCAGGTAAAACACTAATGCACATAAAAATAAATCATTAAAAAAAGGCAGAGCAAAAGCAAACAAAGCAAAAGAAGAATTGGGGCTGGTTCCTAGTACTTTATCTGCTTTTTCCTCACTATCTTATTTATAAGTCATCCTTAGGGGCCGGGAGGAGTTCATCAATTAAGGGCTAATCCTCTGTTCTTGCAGAGGATCTGAGTTCAGTTCCCTGCACCACTTCATGTGTCCCAGAAGTACAGATTGTGGCGTCTGTGTCACGAACAAGTCCGAGGTATCGGGAAATGAAAGACAAGATGTCCAACCGTTGGTGCTAAGAGAACGTGTCTGCCGCCTTTATTGCCAGGAGAGTGCTTGTATGTATGTGCCACACCTATGTGTCTTTCTTGCAAGTGCTAATAGGTCTCTGCCTCTCATTGTAGAGAGGGAGCAGCCTTATATACAGGCTTACAGCACAGTGGAAAAAAACCCACGTGGAAGAGATAGTGTTTTCCTTGTGCTAGATGTTGATGTCAGTGGGGCAAGGCCGGGGCAGTAAGCCAAGACTAGAAAACAGGATGCACCTGTGGCTATCAGCTGACAACCCAGAGACCCTGTTGAGGCTGGGACACAACAACAGATAACTCAGCTCCAGGAGATCCAACACCTCTGGCCTCTGCAGGCACTTGCACTGACATGCACATACTCACACACTACTAACACACACACACACACACACACACACACACACACACAAAGATAACAAATCTTAAAAACCATTTTTAATTTTTAATAGTGCATTTGTATTTTAGGCTGCCTAATATGTCAGTTATGGCTAGAAGTTGGCCCATTTTCCAGTTTTGAGACACTCAGTATTAATTTTGCACTACTAGAAATAACACTGGAAAACAAACTTGTACATGATTGTTAACACCTTTGTTTATTTATTCCTTTATAGCACTTTCCTAGAAATAGGTGTACCAAGGTATAATCTTGAAGGCTTTAAGAAACATGCAATGGAGCCAGGTGGGGGTGACACACGCCTTTAGTCCTAGCACTCCGGAGGCAGAGGTGGGCGGATTTCTGGAGTTCAAAACCAGCCTGGTCTACAATAGTGAGTTCCAGGACAGCCTCCAAAGCTACAGAGAAACCCTGTCTCGAAAGATTAAAAAAAGAAAAAAACAATAGAACGAGCTCTTGAATACTTATGAGATATCCTGATTTGGACATGGAATGTAAATGTTAAGGTCTAAAGACCAGACTTCAAAGTACTTTATTTTGTCAGATAACCAATGTTTTCAATGAACTAAGCAGACTTACTTAGTCAGCCTTACTTTTTAAAAGTTGTTTTAGCTTCCTGTTTGAAATTTGAATGATTTAAAAGATACTTCCATTGTCTCTGAAAAGAGTACTCTGTTCTCTTTCTGTAATTTAGGTTTGGGTTGGTATAATACAGCTAACATTAGAAGCATTTTAATGTAGTACAACTTGGGAGCTTTTTTTTATTGCCTTATAATTATACTTATAGTTTGGTGATAGAGATAGGTCATCTCTTTTTGGTTTTTCGAGACAGGGTTTCTCTGTATTGTTTCGGAGGCTGTGGGTCCAGGCCGGCCTCGAACTCACAGAGATCCGCCTGCCTCTGCCTCCCGAGTGCTGAGATTAAAGGCGTGCGCCACCAACGCCTGGCGATAGGTCATCTCTTAACTAATACATGGTGAATAGATGTATTTGGTAGACTTAAGAGAAAAAGATAGGTAGATTTTATTTCTTAGAGCGATTTTAAGTTCAAGCAAAACTGAGTAGAAAGTACAGTTTCTAAATGTCCCCTCCTTATTACCAACATCCTGTTTTAGAGTAGTTCATTTATTACATTAACTTTCACTGATGTGTTATCCAGAATGGATACTTCACATTAGAATCCACTCTCAGAGCTGTACATTCTGTTTTTAAAGTTAATTAATTTGTAAATATGTAATGAGTGTATTCACAATGATATCATTTCATGACCTAAAACACTCCTCTGCTCTGCCTATTCCTTTCCTTGCTCTGAATCTCTGGCAGCCATTTCTTAAAAATTAAATAAGACAGGTGGTGTGTGTGTATGTGTGTGTGTGTACGTATGTACGTGCTGCACACACTTGTGCTAGGAATCAGTCTCAGATGTCATCTACCTTTTGGGGGGGGTTCTCACTGGCCTGGGGCTTGCCCATTAAGCAAGGTTGGCTGTTGAGTGCGCCTCAGGAATCTGCCAATCAACACCTCTCCAGTGCTGTGGTTGCAGCAAGCACACGGCACCACTCATTGCATTTTTGCAGAGGCTCTGGCAGTAGAACTCTTCAGCTTTAGTGACTGAAATGTCTTTTCCAGCCGGGACAGGTCTTGTGGTGAATAGACCATTACATGTATTTAGTGTTTAGCTGTGGAGAGAGATTTGAGAAGCAGGTGTCATCAGTAGGCAGGTTTTTTAGTTTTGGCTTTGATGAAAATGCCACTTGGGAACTGGGTTTGGAGAACTGACTTAGGCCTGAGGGATCATGGAGAATACTTGTGGACTGAAATATCTCCTACTCCCAGCATTTTGGCATAGAAGAATGATAATATCTGTTTTATACATAAGGTTTAATTTTCATTTAGAAATCTTAGAGTGATACTAAATTGAATAAGACTGGATCGTGATGATGTAATTTACACACTCCTCAGTATGATGTTTTTCCCCTAAAGTTGGACCAAATGCAGATAAAGTAAACAAATATTACAGCAAATGAATAAAAGTTTATTTATAAATTTTGCTAAAATACTTGTACAGGTAAATATTTTGTGATTGTTTGCAGTAGAATGTCTTACTGGTAGACCTGTAATAATTTTTATTGTAATTTCTGAGTAAGTGTGCTTTCTTCTAAGCTGGTTGTCACTTATTTATGAAACACGTATGGAGGCATAGGATGCCTCTTACTGTATCTAAGTTTTAGTAAGTATAATGTTTACTGAGTGTTGGAGAATGAGAGTGAGCTAGCATGAGCTCTCACAGTTGTCTTGGCTTGCATGTGGGAGTCAGAAGAACTTTGGGGAAGTTGACTAGTGCTTGCTTCTGTGGGCTCCTGGGGTTGAACTGAGGCTGTCAGGCTTGTGCACCCAGGGCTTTTACTCACTGAGCCACCTCCCTGGCATTGCATCTGGAGTCAGGTACTCTCCTAGGTGTTAGGAGATAGCTAGTCAGTAGGATGAGTGGTGATACATGCATTCACAGGAGGTACACATGCAAATGTTACTTTAGAAAAGGACTATGGATGGGGTGAAAAGCCTGTTTCAAAGTGGCTGGGAGGAGTCTGTAACTTTGAGTGAGTGAGTGGTTCAGAAAGTCCACACAGAGGAGATAACTGTTGTTAACCCAGAAGGAGGACTTGTGATGATGTGTAAATTTCTAAGGTCAGCATTCTATACAAAGGGAGCTTCTGCACAGGGTGAGATTCTAAGGTGGGAAGCAGGTCTGTTTGCTGAAGGGACACACCAGGACCAGATGGCTGGGCCTTTGGGGATGGGCAGGAGTGTTGCAGGATTGGGGGGGGGCTTCATCTTAGCACTCTGGTGTCTGTGACAAGTGACAAGGAAACTAAGATTTTTCTTTTTTATTGTTTTAAGTATTCTTTGGTAAAGTACAGTGAGAGTTTTATCAGTATTTTAGTTGTTTAGGAGGGGATACATATATGTAAATATTCAAAAGATATATCAAAACTAACAGTATAGGAACATTAAATTTAATTAGGGGCCTTGGGATTTTTTTTTATTCTTGGAAAATGACATTTAAGTTGAAACTTGGGGACTATGAATTGGTTAGGGGTTAACATGGGGAAGAGCGTATGATACTCCGTGCAGAGGAGACCTTACCAGTGTGAAGACTGACGGAAGACTGGCCTGGTTTACAGCGGGGAGAGCTGCATCAAATGGCAATAGAGAGATGGGCATCAGGACAGTTTGTCAGACAGAGTTTAATGAGATGTATTTAGTTTTGGGGAGGGGAGCAAGTGTGTTTCTGATGTAGACCAGTATGATATAAATAGGATATACATGAGATAAAAGATGGTGAGAGGACCAGGTTTGATTAAAGGCCAAGGGGAAAGGATATATGTGAAGAATGGACCCAGATTTGTGCCTTAGCAACAAGTATGTGGTGGTATTAGTGTGTAGCCACTGGTTGAGTGAAATTCACAATAGCGCTTTGGCATTTCAAAGTGTAAAAGTTCCTGTTGGAGTATTTTAAACCACTTTTACCTTAGAAGCAAACACCCACAGTGCTTACTGTGTACCACAGTACTTAAACTCACTTAATGCTGATGACAACTTTATGAGGGAGACATGTGGTTGCCATTACAGATGAGAAGAGGCACAGGGAAGCCTCATGTCAATATGGAGGACATTTTACATTCTTTCCTGGGGTTAATCTCTAATTAAGCTTGGAAACTTAATCACACAGTTTGCATACTGTTTTAGCACTTATCTGGTTTTTCCTAATGATTTCTTGGAATTTTTAGCTATCTGTACCTGTCCGGCAAAGCTAACTTTTGTGAATTGAAGTATCCTAATGTGCTGTAGCCAAATGTTATTGAAAAAGGAAATGATAATGCCCTCTTTAATTAAATGTGGATTGCTTTTACTTGCAAAAGTTCTGCAGACTCACTTGCACTCTGTAGTGCATTATCACTACTCAAAGCACATTTTGAAAATATGTTGATTTGGCTCTACAGTATTAAAGGTGCCTTTCCATATGGCAGGGGTGGCAAATCAGATAAGCTACATGTTTCCTTCTGTTAAGAAGTCCTTAATATAGATAGAAGTGCCGGTCTGTGGATGGTGCTTATGTGGAAAATGTGTTGTTCGGTTGTTGACTAATATGTTCTACTATGTAGACGGGCCCTTCTCATGAGAGAATGGAGAGGCACAGTGGGTATCAGAAGTCTCCTTAGAGTGGAAATTGACACTTAGTGGACAGGCTCAAGGGAGTGTGGCTTACAATTTTGATGTAGGAACGTTGATAAGGTCCCAGTGTTAATCTAATTGCTACATGGCATCAGGTTGGTAAAGAAACTGAAAAAAGATACATATAAAGAGTTATTGGATACTTTTAGTATTTTAAAGAACAGAGAGCTAATCTTTGGTTTCTGTAGTTATTTTATCATGGTGTGTGTTAGTGAACAAAGGAACAGTCCAGTTGTTCATAGAAGCTACATATTCTTATAGTTGTGGCTGTGGTGTTTGAGAAAAAGCCCAGTGGACAATGGCACCTGGCATCTCAGAGGCTTGTTTTTCTCCACTAAAACAATCCTGTGTATCTTGCTTTGGTAAGGGAGCTTATGTAAGCCGTACTTGGAAAATTTGGGACTTGTTAGCTTTATTGGGCCATATTTGGACACTCCCTAGAGCCCTAACTTTTCAAATTCCAGAATGAAAATCACTACAGTTTATCTGCTTTAATCTTTGTGCTGTGGAGTAATTTTCTAGGCAATGGATACAAGGAGAGTTGAGCTCTAAAGTATGAGGTGAAGCTGATTTTTGCCCATGTCTGTGCCTAGCTGCAGCGTTCATTCCTAAAGCACTGAGAGGTGTTTGCAGAGTGCTGAGGTGCTGGAGAACAGCTGTTGCTCACAGTTAGTGGATCAGTCAGTTCAACGGAGATAGAGGACCTAGTACATGCTTCTAGAAATGGAAAATCTGACTGATAGTGTTTGCCCTGTTATAGAAGGATTGGAAAATTCAAAGAAGCGTGAATGTCTTTCTCAAAGTTCTACAGAGAGAGTATTTCAAATTTTGTTGTAGGTGAGATTCTTAAGGAAAAGTTGGTATAGGGATTAAAGTAATGTGTTTCTTTCTTTTTAAATTCTAGGTGAGGATTTTGAAGATGATGACCTAGTAAACTCAGATGAGGTTATGAAGAAGCCATGCCCAGTGCAGATTGTTCTTGCTCACGAAGATGACCATAACTTTGAGCTTGATGAAGAGGCCTTGGAGCAGATACTACTACAGGAGCACATACGGGATCTTAACATAGTCGTGGTCTCTGTGGCAGGAGCCTTTCGTAAAGGGAAATCATTTCTCCTGGACTTTATGCTTAGATATATGTATAATAAGGTGAATAGTGTCTTTTAAATTGACCCTAACAAATACGTAAAATTGCCAACCAACTTAAAAGAAAAAAAGACAAAGGCTAAAATTATATTTTTAATTTCTAGCTATGTCCGAAATATCTGAGTATATACTGAAAGATCACTGAGGTATTGTATACCCCCAACCTTTGTTATTTAATTTTTTTTTTACATATTTTCCTTTTCGGCCACGTATAGTAAGTGCAGTAGATGATTAGAGACCTTTGTACAAGTATATCTGTATTCCTCAAATTGTTACTTGTAGTGATACAATTCAGTTCTTCAGAGTGGCTTCCATGTTGTCTGAGCCCCATCTCTTCCTTTAAGTCAAATATACTACAATACTATAGTTTTTGTTTGTTTGTTTTTAAGAGTATGTCATGCTGTTTCTTGAATGAGGCCGTATTGTGCTGATCTTTCTGTAAGAGGCCTTCCTGTGCTTCTGGGGCTCCTATGTAATCTTCCCTACCTGATGGTTCAGGTGTTTCTATTAATAGTGCTTTTTAGTTGTTTGTTTCTAGCTAGGTCACTCTCAGGAAAGGTGCTTTTTTAAAAATGACATATCACTAGCTTCTACCAAAAATGTTTTTAGTAGACATGTTTTAATGGGTGCGTTTCCCTCCTCTACACATGCTCACTTTTAGACAGCGTGAGAGTTTTTGTTTTTTTCTTCCCTGCCTTTGACTTTTTTCCCTGAAGAAAACTGGATGGAATGGTTCACTTTAATCAGAATGCTTTTCTAATAGCTAAAAGTTGAGCAGAGGGAAGGAGAATTGGACAGGAAGCAAGAAGAAGGTTTTGGGAAATTTTGGAATAGGACACTAGGATAGAGTTGCTTTGCAGGGAAAAGCTACATTCAGAAGATACATGAAGACACCAGAAATAGCACCTAGCTAAGTTTTGCAATTATCTAAACACCTGTCTGACTGCTCACTGTTATGGTTCATCTGTCTTGAATAAGAGAGAAGCTAAACACTCTCACCAGTTTTCCCTGTAAGCACTGCAGTAAACTCTTTTCATAGGAATCTCTTAAATGTACCTTAGTATCAAAAAGAAGGTTGGAGTTCATATTAGTGAACAGTATTTTATGTGTCTAGCCAATTAAAAAAGCTGTTATATTTTAAAGTTTTCCACTTAAGGCTTATTTCAGAAGTACTGACATATATGAATAGTGCCACAGTCCTGTTTTGTTTTGTTTTTGTTCATTTCAAGGCAATAAAGATCTTCTGTATTTTGAGGTTCTCTAATTCCTTAAATTAACTTTTTTATAGTGTACCTCTGAGCTGTGAACTTCAAATACCTTTAATTCTAAATAGGTCAGAGATAGTAAGTGGAGTGAGGGGGAGGAGACTTAGATTTCTTGTCTAGAAATAAAAACTTTCACACCACGTAACATATCTGTGTCATTGGTTAATCAGTGACTGTCCAGAGGGAGAGACAGCTCTCTATATTATGTGTTCATAACCACAGGAATGAGCTCTCCCTTTACTGTAGGAGGGTCTGTAGTCACAGAATGGCCTGAGAAAGGTTACATTCTCAGTGGCTAGCTTCTAAGTTGAACTAGCTCTCTTAGCTGTAAGCTGGAAGGTTTCATATATACTGGAATGATTGATAGAATTCACCTTCTTTTGTTAATCAGAGATTGATTGCACTAGGCAGTGTCTGACTTTTTATTTGTTGATAACATACTGATTTTAGTGGTGAGTCATGCTTTTCCTAGGGAATGTAGGTAAACGAGACACAACTATCACTTTAATGTGTAGTGAGTTATAGAAGAATTAAATCATGCAACCAGAGACAGAATTGGTGGTGGTAATGGGAAATGGCTAACTTCCCCCCCTTTCAAAAATATATATATACACTCTCGTGTTGTGTAGAATTTTAATTTTTTCTATTGATATTTCAGATAAATATGTATTCCTTAAAATATAAGTATGATTTAAAAGCCGAAAGATACATAAATCTACAGTGTGCAGCTTGATGAAACTTTGTACATGAATGTACACCTTCACGACCACCATCCTAAAGTTCTGTTCCTTCCTGGTTTCTGAACTCCAGTGAAGGAAGTCATGCTGTGGATAAGCATATATACACATGCAGCATTGCATGTTTCACAACATGAGTAAAGTGCATTTTGCTTACTTGTTAATCTGTTGATGGAGATTTGATTTGCATTGACCTTAATTTTTAGTCCGCTGCTTGTAGAACTCATCTTCTTTGAAAATGATGTAGGGTATCTTAGTGTTAGTTTCTTTCCTCTCCCCCAAATACAAACTAAGGAGATTAGATGCTGATGTTAGTGGCCTCAGGGCTATTTTCTTCCCTTCTGTCTCTGAGATTTTGATTTTGGAATTGGAATTAATTTTCCAGCCTCCCATATGCTTTGTTATGTTGTATTGCTTGAAGTTATAGAAGTTAGGAATGGATGAAATAGAGAAGCTTACAGAACATTGTTTGATGTCATAAGTTTGATGCCCTTAGGAAAGTATTTTCAGTGGGGCTTGATTGAAAATCATGACTTGCTGGAAAATATTCTTTCATTGTAGCATTTGAAGTATTCATTTGTCTTTAGACTTCAGAATGTATTTATTGCCTTTTTGGGTAACATAAAAAAATTATGGGACCTGTGTCATGTAGTATTTTAATTTTGGATATCTAAAAGCCTG
Organism: Mesocricetus auratus; assembly: GCF_017639785.1. Classification (NCBI taxonomy): domain Eukaryota; kingdom Metazoa; phylum Chordata; class Mammalia; order Rodentia; family Cricetidae; genus Mesocricetus; species Mesocricetus auratus. The sequence goes on along the minus strand of NW_024429205.1, from coordinate 29,363,844 downwards.
GTGTGAAATTTCAGAGATTTTGGGTTTTAGTGTGAAGTTTTTGTTAATCTAGCTAGAAGGAGACAGCTGTCTAATGCTCTCTAGCTGTGGACTATATATGCTTTAATTTTCTCGGCTCTCTTCCATTGTCTTGGGTTTCCTTAAAACTCTATTTTTTGTTTGAAGAGTGTTTTTGTTTTTTTTTTTTTTTTTCATTTCACCTCTGTGGTTTAGAAGCTTTTTAATTTCACACAATCCTAGTCCTTGGTATTCTTTCCTATTAGAATTTTTATGATTACTATATTGAATCTGATGATGATATTGAATCTCGATGTCTTATGCTAATCTCTGAGCAGGATCTTTCTGTTTCCTAATGTCATCTTCAGTTTCTTCAGTGTTTAAAAGTTTTTGTCGTAGAGGTTTTACTACTTTAGTTAGATCTATTGAGGCTTTGCTTCTCAGCATTGTCATTGTATGAAAAGCTGCTTATGTTGGTTTGCATCAGGCTGCTCTACTGAAGGTATCAGTACTAAGAGTTCCTGTTAGTCTTCAGGGTCTTTCATGTACTAAAGCATGCTGTCAGCAAGTGGGAATGACTTGACTTCTTCCTTTCCATCTGGGTCCCTTTCTCTTACAGATTAAGCTTACTGGTCAAGGGCTGTATTGAATAAGAAAGGAGGTAGGGGACGTTTGTCCAATTTTGATTTTAGAAGAAATGCTTTTATGTTTTTCCTAATTTAGTATGATATTAGCTACAGGTTTGTTTTATGTGGGCTTTATTATACAGGGGTTTTTCTTTCTATTTCTAGGTTCTTTGAGGCTCTTATCATGAACGGATGTAGGCGTTTGTCAAAGGCTGTTTTTGGTGCCTTTTGAAATGATGATGACCGGCTATGACCTTCATTAATTTGTTTCTCATTTATTTTAATGTTTTTGAGATAGGGTTTTGCTATATACCCCAGCCTAGTCTTGAGTGTCCATTGACCCTCCTGTTCCACTCTCCTAAGTGCTGCTGTCCCTCACTTCTTACTCCCGCTTCTGCTCCTTACCCTAGAGGACAGGACAGAGGGGGCTGAAAGTGGCTGATTGTGCTCCCAGTTCCACATAAATCTCTGCTAGGTTAGTTTGCCCATAAAGTCAGGTCTCTGTCACAATGACTGTTCTGGTGTATGTAATTGAAAACAATCATTTTCCCTCTAGTGAATTTAAAAATGTTTTCTTTTTCCTTCCAACTGTACCTTGATGGAGTCTGCCTCTAGACTTGGTAATTTAGTGTAGTTCTGTTCCCGTGGGGAGCTCCGCTGTGGGTAGCTCTTGGCCTCTCAGGTTTTGGGGTGGTATTTTGCTTGTGAACTCAGTTTTTTTTGTTTGTTTGTTTGTTTTTTTGTTTTTTGTTTTTACGAGACAGGGTTTCTCTGTATTGTTTTGGAGGCTATCGGTCCAGCCTGACCTCGAACTCACAGAGATCCGCCTCCCGAGTGCTGGAATAAAGGCATGCGCCACCACCGCCTGGCTGTGAACTCAGTTTTTTGTTCAAGGAAAAGTCATAATTTTGAGTTTGGCCTTTTTTCTTGTAAGGGTTTGTAAAGACTTTGGCTTTTACAAATGAGGCTGAAACTCAAAGTTCATTGCAAGATGGAAGTCAAATCCAAAGGGGGCTCTTTCCCCTTTCCATTCTAGCAGCCCTTGGGGTGCTTTTTTTTTTTTTTTTTAAAGCAGTATCCATAGCATAAAATACACTGTGTTTTTAAGTGATCACATTGTCTGTAGCAGTTGCCATCTTCTTTCTGGTTTGCAGCTCAGAAACTCTGGGGTGTTTTCCTCGTCTTGTAGGCTCTGGAAGCCAGTGTTGATTCGCCTGTTTGTTCTTTCCAACCTCCTCTGCCTCCCAAGTGTCAGGGTTAAAGGCATGTGCCACTACTGCCCAGCCAATTTTTGTCATCTTTTAAAATTATTTTTTAACTGTCTTTGTTCTTATTTCTAGGACTAGAACAATTGTTAGCATTTTCTTATAAGCCAGGCAGAATGAAGCAGAACTTTAGTTTTCATGAACTTACATTCTTATATAGGAAAGAGACATAGAAACAGATATCGTATTGAATAAAAACAGATTCTGAAACAGGTTTCTGAAACAAAGATTTTCTTTAGATGCCTTAAGTAAAGGATATGTAGACTTTAAAATGTAAGCAGAGTTGGTCATTTACATCACGTATTTAACATTCTCAACATATTACATTGTGGTATACTCACTGTTTATAATATTTATTTAGGGTAGAGGACATTGAACGCAGGTAAGGCCTTGTGTATATAGGCATGTGCTCTGTCATTGGTCTGTACCAGTTCCATACTTTATAATTATAGTAGTTGTGTGCTTGCAACTTGAGTTAAAAGGTATCATACACCCACACCCACACCCCCACACCTCCCTTATCCCACTATACTATACCCACCAAACCTCCCACTCACACTGGTGATGAAGATCACACCCAGGGCCTCAGGCAAGGTTCTTCTATTAAGCTAAATTTCCAACCCCCCAGAGATTTTATTACAGAAATTCTCAAACATACCTCAAAATAAAGATAATAATATTATGAACCCAAGTGACCTGTAGACATTGGTTGTGGTGTTTTATGTATTTCCTTTGTATGTGTATTTCCTGCACAGTTTTAAAGCAGTTGCCAGGAAGGCACACCCTTTCATCACTGATACTTAGACATCTAGTAGATGAAGACTCAATTCTATTTTCCTTGTACACAAAATGTCTTTCTTCTGCTTTTCCTGTTGCTTTTTTCTTTTCTTTTCTTTTTTTTTTAATGATAGTTTGTGTTTGCCTGTTTGTATTCTGAGAGAAAGAAGGCATGGAGTCAGATAGGCAGGGAGGTGGAGAGGAGCTGGGAGATTGGAGAGGAGAAACTATGATCAGAATATAGTATGTAGGAAAAACATTTTAAATAAAAGAAAAATGGTTATGCCCATTTAACACACTATCTTATAGGGAGAATAATTTGGGTTCTGATGCCTGCTTGTTTTCATAAAAAGGCTTCCTTCCTCCCCCTAAACCAGATTTGTAACTGGTAAGTCTTAGTTATTTTTAAAGGGCAGTCCCAGCAGTGTGAAGTGTTTTGTATGTACTCTTCTAGGAGAGGGCTACAGTGTTGACAGCCCTGCTATCTGAAACTTGGTTTTACTGTTCTGTACAACAAGATACTAAAAGAGCTGGTTCCTGTTTTTTTATGATCTGTAAACACAGAAGAGCTTCTCCAGAGGGGAAGAGTGTATGTGTGGGTGTGGGTGGGTGGGTGGGTGGGTATGTGTTCCCACTCACCTGCAAGTCCAGAGTGGAAGCTTAGGCAGTCTGACAAGGCTGACTGGAGGAGACTAGCGCTCTGCCCAGGACTGGACTGTCTGAGTGATGCTAGACCGGGTGTTTTACCTCTCTGGACATGTCCTCCTCTGTGAAATACGGGATGGGTGACTTTAACAGTTGCAGGTTCTAATTTTGTTGTGTTTGTTTTACACTTACTTATCCTTGATTTTTAACAGGGTTCTCAAAGTTGGATTGGTGGAAACAACGAGCCATTGACCGGGTTTACGTGGCGAGGCGGCTGTGAAAGAGAAACAACAGGCATACAAGTGTGGAGTGAAGTCTTTGTGATTGACAGACCTGATGGAACAAAAGTAAAACTCTGCTTACACTTCCCTATTTTCTCCTATACTTTCTCCTGAGCAAGTTTCTTGTATTAGAATTTAAAACAACACAAAATTATTAATGTCAGGTACTTTAATAACTAGTGTATTGAAATGTATAATATATAAATACTTGATTTAATTGCTGTTTTGAACTTTATTATTTAATGTATAATTTTTTTAGGCACTTTTGGTGATCATTTTACTAAGTATCTTAAACTTACAAATTCCTAGGTGGCTGTGCTGCTAATGGATACCCAGGGTGCCTTTGATAGCCAGTCAACCATTAAAGACTGTGCGACAGTGTTTGCTCTGAGCACTATGACTAGCTCTGTCCAGGTGAGAGTGTGTTTGATAAGTTCATCCCATCCTACCCATGCACAACATCTGCAAAACTCTTTTGATTGAAGAAAAGTAGATGAGAAGTTAGAGAGAGCTAGTTGTTCTCATTAGTTATTGTGTTTCTGTGTGCTTTTCTGCGTCATGGTGTAAATTAGATACTTCACATAGAAAGTGTGAAGTGAGTCACCTGTGTTTTATTTTTTACTATCATAGAACCAATTTCTATTAGTTCTTCGACAATTTCAGTACATTTTGATCAATTTACTCCCTTCTCCCAACTCTTCCCAGATCTTCCCCACCTCCCTACTGTGTCTTCATTTAAAAAAAATCTACAAACCATTGCATCCAGTTTGTTCTGGGTATGTGTTCACCCACTGCAGCTTGGCTTACCTGTCAGAACTGACTCTCCCTTCTCCCGTAGCTGTTTCTGTCAGTAGCCCTTCAGCCAGAGGTGGGACTCCCTGCCTAGCCCCTCTTCGTGCTGGGATTCTGTCTGTTTGAACATGTGTCATTCTCTTTTTGATGGAAAAGTTCTTTTTTGGCCTCCATGGGTACCTGGTGTGCATTTGGTATACATGCATACATTCAAAAATAAATCTTCAGTCTGGGTGGTGGTGTCACACGCCTTTAATCCCAGCACTTGGGAGGCACAGGCAGGCGGATCTCTGTGAGTCCGAAAACAACCTGGTTTACAAGAGCTAGTTCCAAGACAGCCTCCAAAGCCACAGAGAAACCCTGTCTCAAAAAACAAACAAACAAAGCAATCATGTGATTCCTTAACAGAAACCAAACCAGAACACACCAAAACAAAACACCAAATAATTAAATAGCAACCTAGCTTTCTATTTGGTATCTTTGACAGTTCTTAATTATTCGAACTAAAGGAAATAAAAATAAAAGAATCAATGCTTTTTAGGTTTTTTGAGACAGGGTTTCTTTGTGTAGCCCTGACTGTTCTGGAACTCACTTTGTAGACCAGGCTGGCCTTGAACTCAGAGATCTGCCTGCCTCTGTCTCCCAAGTGCTGGGATCAAAGGTGTGCACCACCACTGTCCATCAAGAATTAATATTTAAGTTAGAAATTCAAGTGATAGTTAGGAATTTATAGCACTGGTTTGGTGTAGAAAAGGACACTGCCCCGTGTGTTACTCACACTCTTAACTGTACAAGTTCTCCTTTTCAATTAGATTATCTTTGTTTAATCTAGAGTGTTAAGTTGACATGCATCATTTTTATTCTTTTCTTTTTTGGGATCATTTGTGGTTGGTAATTCCATGGCTCAAGTATTAATGATTGAAGTGTGGTTTCTCAAATCCTACTGGTGATAGTATATAAGGAAGCATATCTGAATATAAGGTTGTCCTTATTAGTGATAGTTCATAGGCAATACTGTCAGATGTGATGATTTCTAGTAATGTCTGAAACATAGGCAGTCTCCTTTAGTTCCCTTCCTCCTTTTCCATAGCTTGAAGCACCTGAGAGGGAAGAAGATTGGGTAACTGTGTGCAAAGACACGTTCTTTTCAGCCTAGTTCCTGTTATAGCCAAGGATCTCCCTTGGTTCTATGCTAGGGCTTGACTCTCTTAAATTATAATGAAGGAGCTCTCTATCCTAAACTTTGTTGCTATCCTTTGTTTATATAACTTTTGGATGACAGGAAATTTGGTTTTGGACAACTTACACCACTTGGACATTTCCTTGATTATAAATAAAGATTTTTTTAATCCCAGCACTCGGGAGGCAGAGGCAGGTGGATCTCTGTGAGTTCGAGGCCAGCCTGGTCTACAGAGCGAGTTCCAGGACAACCTCCAAAGCAATACAGAGAAACCCTGTCTCGAAAAACCAAAAATAAATAAATAAATAAGGAGTTTACTTATCCTATCTCATATGTAGCTGTGTATTATAAGAGATGAGATCTAAATGAGATAATGCATATAATAAGAAAAAAATGTATTCTTTTGTAAGGGGATGGTAATGGGGATTACATTTGTGGTGTTGGTTTACCAGCAAATGCTCTCCCACTGAGCTTCATTCCCAGCCATCAGTATTACTTTCTACAGACCTTGGAAGTGTTTTCTTTCTTAAATAAATTGTGGCTTCCAGGCATGGTGGTACATACACTTCTGTAACCTTAGCACTTGGAGAGCTGAGTTAGGAGCTTGTGAGCTACATAACAAGAGCTAGTTAGAGGCCATCCTGGGCTACATAGCAAGAGATGAAAACATTTTTTTCTTTTGGGCTGGCAGACAGATGACACATTGATCTTGTTTACTTTTTCAACAGATTCTTAGGATTTACTGAGTACAAGGCAGTATATATACTAAGACCCAATGATCTAAGATAACAAGTGCCAGTCTTTGTTCTTACAGTCTACCCCTCACAGAAGAGGATCTACACTTGCGTTCTTAAAGTTTAGGTCCACATGAATAAGAATAAATTGGTTATGTTGCTAGCTTTTTATATTTTAGATATTTGGCTGGGATTAACCGGTGACTAAGCATCCCCTTTTGGTGTTACTCTTGACCGATCAAGTTTACCTAGATTATCACCTATTTGTTGTTAGAACAAATTGTTCTCTCTGGTACGACTGCATTTACTGACACTGAGCTCTGTTATGAAAGGACTGGACCTAACAAGCCCTCTCCAATTTGTCCTTTCTGAGAACAGAGTGCAGCCACTATTAGTTCTGCTCTGTCTTGGGAAGCCTCCAGAAAACTCTAAAAGGGGCAATGGTGCCACCTACTGTCCCTTCGCTAGTTTCTGTGGCCTGGTAAAAATGGCATGTTTCTTAGGCTCATCAGATCAAGTAAAGAGACTATTTCGTGTGTGAGGTTGCATGCCAATAATTGCAACACTCTGAAATCTTAGCACATGGGATGCAGAGGCAGGAGAATTGTAAAAGTTCAAGGTCAGTCTGGGCTAAGTAGGGAAATCATTTTTAAAAATTTAAAAGAGAACCAAACAACCAAAAACCCAGAACCTACTGAATGAATATATATATTCTGTACCAAGAAGAAATATATTTTTCTGAAAATTTGGCCCTCACATTCACCAGCTTAGAAAGGAGTAAAATAGCCTTCACCACTCTCCTACTCCCTTCCCCCGCAACTCACTTGTAGCTCAGGGTGACCTTTGACTCCATCTGATTCTTCTGCCCCTACCTCCCAAATGTGGGAATTTCAGGAGTGCATCTTCACAGCTGGCATCAGCTTGTCTTTTTAAAATGACCATGACACAACATTAAAGAGATCAAGAGAGAGTAAAAGAAAGTACTTACCACACTTAGGCCCTGAGTGTGTGTGTACGCTTATGAATTCCCCTTCCTTTTAAGAAGAGCTTTCCATATGTCACTGGCTAAAACTGTGGCTAAGTGATTAATTTGCTCTGAGTCTAAAATAACCTTCCTAATTAGAAGGGATTTTTTTATTCATTAAAACATTGATTAAAAACAGAATAAATTTTATTTTAACAGGTATATAATTTATCCCAGAATATTCAAGAAGATGATCTTCAACACTTACAAGTATGTTTTAGAGAATATATGCCAAAGTATCAAAGCCTAATTCTTTCTTTGTTGTAAATTCAGAGTTAGAAGTCTATAATCTTTTTGAATTTTGTATGGCTTTTAATGTTTTGTATGTTGATTGCTTAACTAGAGGACATTTCTGATATACTTGATTCATTAGCCAATAAAACACCTGACTTTCAAATATGAATAAAGACTGACATCTACTAGTCTGATACAGATAGTTTTATTGACATCTATTACTCTGATATAGATAATGTTATAAATGACTTCTTTTAGGCTCTTTGGTAGCATTGTTTTAAATAACTTGGTTTGGTAGTTATTTACAGAGTATGGAAGACTTGCAATGGAAGAGATCTACCAGAAGCCATTTCAGGTAAGTGTTTTAACACTTTAAAACCCTACCATGAGACGCTTTAAGCCCCAAGGACATTACAAATTCATTTCACACCAGAGTTGAAAGAAACTATTGGCATATCATCATCAGCTTACTAATAGTTGAAGCCCAACAGGATAGGAAACAAAAGGAATGACTAGATTAGATTAGCTTACAATACTTGGTGGAGGATGCTTAATTGGATGTTATTTAATTCCAGAACTTAAGACAGCAGAGAATTTAAGACAGTATGTCAAATTTATTTTACACCTGGTAATAAACAATTAGAAACTTTTATAGGTTTCCTTTTTTTTGTGATGTACTACAAGTTGAAGTCAGTCTCCCCGCTATTCTTCATTTCATATGGAAAAGTTTGGGTAGTTTATTTTTTTGAAGCATCTAGTTTGCAAGCTACTATCCATACTGTTAACTGCAGTGAGTGGAAGAGAATTATTATTGTGTGTGGGGTTCTTCCTGTGTGATGGCTTTAATAGTGATTATACTATTAGTGAGTTTACATTAATTTTGCCTCATTTTTATCTGACACTTCTGTTTTAGGAAGTCACTTTTATGAAACTATTGGGCAGATCATGGCTTCCTTTTGTATATATGGGTTAAATATACTATATTTGGATTATATAAAATTTTCTAATCTAGAATAATTTATCTACCTAGGAGACATTTGCAAGAGTCTGGGGATATTTTTGATTGTCACAGTTTTGAGGGGAGGTTAATGCTGCTGGCATGTAATGTAGAGGCCAGAGATACTTTACTATAACGCAGAGGACAGTCATGTACAAGTAGTTATCTGGATCCAATTGTTGGTAGTGCCAAGAAATTAACCTTGTATGGATAAAACATTTGTGAAAATGGTCTCTTTAAAACCAAATCTATAGCCAGTGTAGAATTAACCATCTAGAAGTAGTTGTTCTGATATACAGGTTGATTTAAAATTATTATCCAGACTCTCTGACATACCTATTCATTTTTGGCTTTGGGTATTATTGCTCCCATGAGTCTTGATGTGTAGTGAGGTTCTCAAGTAGAGATGATTGGTTGGTACATGGGTGGGAAGTTGCTTTAGGTGGGCCATTGATTGTAACTATGAAGAGTATACTAATCATTTGGTTACTGTAGCCATTTTTGTTTTTAAATTTTTGGTGCTGTGGATTGGACCTAGGACCTCAAGAATGACAGTGTTCTACTCACTGGGGTACTTACTATAAAGGTTATTTGTGGAAGGTAGTTTTCAGTAAACAGAATTTTATAAGAAGTGATTTGTATTTTTTTTCTGTATATAGACATTAATGTTTTTGATTCGAGATTGGAGTTATCCTTATGAACATTCGTATGGTTTGGAAGGTGGAAAACAATTCCTTGAAAAGAGATTACAGGTAAGCTCCATTTCCTGGGGAAGAAAGCATATGCCTCAGGTCAGGCAAAGGGGTGGACTTCCTAGACTGCCCTGATACTACCAGTTACTGTCATGGGAATAAATGAATTGTCCCAGCATAGTCACATGTTGCTGTGTAAGTGGTGACCATTTGCCAAAGAAGATACTCTTAAATAAAAATTAAGGAACAATTATTCCTCTCGAGTGAACTACCTACTTGTAAATATTCAAAGACTGATGATTTGAAAGAGACTTATTATTAGTATTACTATTATTGTGTGTGCCTTTGGTGAGTACCTGTCATAGCATGCCCAAGGCAACTTTGTATAATTGCTTCTCTCACTCTACCTTTACATGGATTCTTGATATCATACTGAGGTCATCAGGCTTGCATGACAACCAGTGTACCTGCTAAGCCATCTAGGCCTTTTCAAAGAATACAGATATCCTCATTCCTATGCAATATGTTTCATGAGAGCATTCCTGGAAAATGACTTCATGAACAAGGTCATGACCCTTTATCCCTAAAGGCACTTTCCTGTGAGAATACTCAGGTATTTCCAGACTCTGGAAGACAGTGGAGAGAGGTCCTTTTATTATGTGCTTACTATGATAAAATAAAAATTATTTTATTATGTGTAATAAAATGATAAATATTTTATTATTATGATCCTTTATTGGAAGGTTTTTGTCTGTGGTATGGTGTATTTCATTTCTCAGCTGCATTCAAACAGAAGAAAGCAACACGTAACATATTAGTCATACTAACTAAACTCTGACGTATATAATTCAAAGTCTTAAGGTTATTACAACAATACATCCATTCACAAAATTGCTCATACTCTAATTGTGCAGCTTGATGAGTTTGTAAAATGAGCATATATGTAACTTGTGTCAAGCACTCCATTCCATATGCTTACCCCCTCCTTAAAATCTCTGTCTATCACTCTTAACAGACTTGTCTTTATACTTCATATGAAGTACAAAAGGCTCACAGAGGCCTGTCTCTGCCTCTCTAGTACTGGGATTAAAAGTTTGCACCACCATGCCTGGCTCAGAATGTGTTCTTTTGTGTCTTGTTTGTTCAATATTTTGTTCCTGAGAGTAAACTATATGGTTACCTATAGTTTATTAGGTCATTCTTGTTACTATAAAGTATTATGCTGGTAACAACTGCCCTTCATTCTATTGATGGAGATTTAGGTAGTTTCCAGGTGTTAATTATGACCAGTGCATATTTTGTTAGAATGGCCTTCTAGTAGAATATTTGGGAGAATGCATGGATTAATTAATATATAAGCATGCAGACAGAGAGTGGTGGTGTACACTTCTAATCCCAGCTCTAAGGAGGGAGAGGCAGGTGGATCACTTATGAGTTCTAGGTCAACTTGGTTTATGTAGAAGGTTCCAGACCAGCGAGAGTTGCATAGTAGACCCTGTCTAAAAGAACCTCCAAATCTAGACATGGTAGTAATTATTTAATTTTTTTAGTTTAGAACTTTCTTTTAATGGTGGAAGGAGAGAACCATTCTGGAAGGTTGACATCTGCATGTGCCTTAGCACGCACATACATACATAAAAAAATGTAATAAAAATGTTTTAAAAGGAGTGTTCTTAAAATACATAGCAGTCTCTTCTCAAAGATCCAGTGACTGACATAAATAATATATAATTATGTAGAGAAAGCATTGAATTCTTATTCTAAGTTTGCTTGGACTGCACTGGAGCTCTTTTTAAAATTGATTGTAAGTTTGTATGTGATGTGAGCGCAGTGCTTTTGGAAGCCCTGGAGTGTGGGGCCAGCCTGGCTCTCTGTGATAGCAGGGTGTGCTTTTGACCCTGAGACAGCCCTCCAGCCCTACCCAGAGCTTCGCTCAGGTGCTATCTTTCCGTTTTAGGCAAATTAATATTTTGCTCTTTTGGTTTCAGTTTGTTTAGTTTTATTTTGACATAAGCACTTGAAAAGCAAATTCATTATTAGTTTCTAAGTCATAACCACAACTTGTTATTCAAGTATTAGATATTATAAATAATTGTTTGTATGTTTTGGAACATCAGTTTCTCTAAGAAAATTGCCTTTTCGAAGTAGCAAACAAAATCTCCCTCTAGAGTAGCCTGAGTGTGTGTAGGTGTGTGTGTGTCCTTTTTAAAATTAAAAAAGAAAATCTCCTTACTACATTCTTCTTTAGGTAAAACAAAACCAGCATGAAGAACTACAGAATGTCAGAAAGCACATCCACAACTGTTTCTCAAACCTGGGTTGCTTCCTTTTACCACATCCTGGTCTTAAAGTTGCGACGAATCCTAGTTTTGATGGACGACTGAAAGGTGGGTATTTCCATACATGCTAAAAGTATTTGTTACTCGTTGGCAGTCTGTATTATACTTTAGTTTTACTTCTGAGATTACAATGTGATTATACCATTTCTCCCTTTCCTCTCCTCCTTCAAACCCTCCATATTCCCTCCTTGCTCTATTTCAAATTCATCTCTTTTTCATTAATTGTGTGTGTGTGTGTGTGTGTGCGCGCGCGTGTGCATGCATGTATAATGTTAACTCATATGTGTGTTTTCAGGGCTGACCATTTGGTATGGGATAACCACATGGTTTGCTCCTCCTGGGGGACGACTAGTTCACCTACTCTCAGCATTCCTTAGTTGCCTGTAAATGCATCCTTAAATTTCCTATTTTAGTGGTAGCCATGTGATTGCTGTGTTCTCCTGCTGGTTCTAGCCTGCCTTGGGTTGCCACCCTTTAGCATACTGATTAATCCAGTTTATAATGTGATCTTGCTGAGGACTCATGTCTTGAAGCTTCTGGATTCTGAGGGCATTTCAATTGTGGTCTGCTGAATCAAGTGTGTGACGAGAGAGAGGGAGAGGGAGAGAGGAGAGAGAGAGAGAAACTTTTTTTTAGAAAAAAGAATACTTAAGTAATAGATGCTATGTACTCTTCATAAACAAAATTTCATGATTCCATCAGTGAGAACTTGTTTGTGTTTTTGGACTAATATGTTGGCTAATTTCATGTCTACCAGATATCGATGAAGAATTTAAACGGGAGCTTCGAAATCTGGTTCCATTACTGCTTGCTCCTGAAAATCTGGTTGAAAAAGAGATAAGTGGATCTAAAGTCACTTGTAGAGATCTTGTAGAGTATTTTAAGGTAGGTGAACTCTAAGCTAAATGGCTGTCTAAAAAAGAAATGTAGTTAACTTTTAAAGCATCTTCACGTACAAGAAATTTACTTTCAAGAAAATAAAACCATATATTTTTCTGCCTTGAATCTGTTACATCAACCTTAAGGTTATAGCAGAGTCTGGAGAGAGATGGCTCAGTTGTTAAGAGTACTTCCATAATCATGAGTTCCAGAGTTCACATCCTAGACACCATGTAACGAGCTAGGCATCTATCTCACATGTTTGTGGCATTCGAGAGGGCGGAGAGAGTAAGATGGATAGGGCTTGCTGGTTACCTGCTCACTGAGAGAATATGAGCTAAAACCATGAATCAGAGGAATGTCGGGGTATGAGAAGATAACATGTAACTCCTGGTCTTTGCGTGTTAGCATAAGCTGTGTGTATACACCAGACTCATGAGCACAGAGACACTCACATGTGTGTGCACATGGCACATACAGAGGTAAACAGGTAAACTTTTTTTTAAAGGTACAGTACATGGTGTTTTCCGTTTGGTGATACTCTGTTCTCAGAACTATCTTTCCTTTTCTGCATCTCTGATGTGGAGAGGGGAGCCATTCTTCAGATTGTAACACAGCTCTGCCATTTTGAGTGATACCTGGAAGTGACTGCATGATTCTGTATCTCAAATTCTCACAAAAATCTTCGCTTAGAGCTCTGAGAATTAGTAAGAGTAGCTAAAAGTGTCTATACTGGTTTGTGAGTCCAAATAAGCTACTTGTGTATATTTTTTTCCTGTTAGGACAAGTTGATTAGACAAGGTTGTATTAATAGTAGTTGTAGATAGGTGGGTGGGAAATACAGCTAGGGAAGTTAATGTATTTTGCTTACCTGTAGATACTTGCAATCATTGTTAATTACAAAATAAGTTTGAGTCAGTAGAAAGTTGAGGTGAAGATTCGTGTTGGAATGCCATAAACTTGTCCTCCTTACTTTTTTCCTCCTCTTCTGTTGTTTGAGAATTTTATACTTGTGTATAATGTCGTTGATTAAATCCATACTCTGTTCCCTTGCTACAACTTATCTCCTAAACCCATTCCCCACTTTTCTCTTGAAACTGTTTTTTTAAACCCAGAGTCTATTTCTTATGCTTTGACTACAGATTAGGATTTCTTTTTCCTTTGAGTTAAAATATTTAAAATAATGGGTTAAAGTGTTTTCTAACATTTATGTATGGATGACATTTTACATACAAAACTCTTAAATATGAGGTACAACTTTAGACAAGTTGGAATTATACTTAGAAATATTTCTGTAGAGTTTTTACTTGGCAACATTCCTATGTGATGAAAATCAGAACAAGATTAACTTTGTTCTAAGTCCTAGAACTTCATTTTGGTGTGGTGAACTATTATGTTTAATATGTCTTTGGGGACATGGTATATAATTGCATTTTATATCAATACAGTGAATCTTCTATCTTTTTAGGCATATATTAAAATATATCAAGGAGAGGAACTACCACATCCAAAGTCTATGCTTCAGGTAAGAGTAAGGAAGTGTGTGGGGTGGTGGTGTGGTTGTATATGTTTGAGGGAGAATTAAAACCATAACTTCAGAGGGATACAGAAGATAGAGGTACATTAGCTTCATTGCATATAAACAAATTTTTATGTACTTAAGATAGCGGATGAACTCTTAAGGTTTGTATAAGTTTTTTTTTGTTTTGTTTTGTTTTGTAACTGCAAATGGAAGACCCTGATCATGTATTGACTGATAGAAATGTGAGCCTTGTTACTTTACCTTCAGATACCAAAAGTATACAAACATTCTCTTTCACAGGTTGCTTTAATATAGACCCCTTTGAACTAAATTGCTTTTGCCCTGAGCCTTTGATGAAGGGTTGTTGCTTGATCTAAGAATTCATTTCATTTGCTAGTCATGGGCTGCTTCTAGTGCATGTTCTGTGTGTGTCCTTTTGGGGTACTATTATTTTTATATACCTTCTATATTTTAAAATTTGCCACTTTGGGCAATTCCTCAGTTTTATAGTGGATTAATCCAGTATTTATATTAAAGCTCATGCAAGAAAAAAACAACCCTGGTCTGTGTGTTTAAAAATGACTCACGTGAATCTGGTCGTTCATACAAGGAATTTTTGATTCCTAGGGACTCAGCACATTTTTGGATTATGTCTGTCTATCTCTGTCCATTTTCTGAGTGCATAAATCTGTTTTAGCACAAACCCTCTCAGATGGAAATTAGACAGGGAGTCCTACTGTGTCATATTCCTTTACACTAATGCACACTTCCAAAGGAAAGTAAAACAAGAGCTTGATATTTTTCTGTTCATTTTCAGAATTATTTGTTGTGTATAATCTGTTAATAGGAATTTACAGCCATAGGATACTTTTCCCCTTACAGTAGTAGCATATTTAATTTTGTCTTTTAGGCAACAGCTGAGGCTAATAACCTTGCTGCAGTAGCAGGAGCAAGAGACACCTACTGTAAAAGTATGGAGCAGGTTTGTAACTAATGCTAAGCTTTATGCTAGATAAGAGTAGAAGATGTTTTATATTTATAGTAATTGAACTAATTTGTACTCCTTACAATTATCACGCTACCTTGTCCTGTAATTGTCTTTTTGTGATCTTTGCTGGAATAAACTGTTAGAAAGTAAGTCACATGGCTAGCTAGTGTACAGGATACACAGGCTCCACTGCTGTTTTCTGACTTTTAATTCAGAATGCTAGTTAGCCCATGATGGGAGTAACATTAGCTTAAGACCAATTAGTTTCTGCACTAAGCTCACTCAGCTTTAAAATACTGTGTTACGTGTTCTTTAATCTAGTCTCCTGCTGGTAATCTGTTGTGCTGCTTTGGTTTTCTAGTGTAAACTCTGTGTCATCGTCTTGGTGGTTCAGCCACATTTGGAAGGTTACTTGATTGATGCAGTTAAACACAAAAGAATAGGATTTGATTACTTACTAGTTATGCTCAAGTTTAAAACTGAGCCATGTAGGTGGTTTAATTTTGAGACTGAAATCTAGGAGCAGGGGTTGCCTTTCAAAGTATTACTTTTAGCATGTAATCCCTCATTTTTATTTGACTTGTACAGGTATGTGGTGGTGATAAGCCTTACATTGCACCTTCAGATTTGGAGCGAAAACACCTGGATCTCAAGGAAGTGGCACTTAAACAGTTTCGTTCTGTGAAAAAAATGGGTGGAGATGAATTCTGCCGTCGGTATCAGGACCAGCTTGAAGCTGAAATTGAAGAAACCTATGCAAATTTTATAAAGCACAACGATGGCAAAAATATCTTCTATGCTGCTCGTACCCCTGCCACACTGTTTGCAGTAATGTTTGCTATGTATATAATCTCAGGACTGACTGGCTTCATTGGCCTAAACTCTATAGCCGTCTTATGTAACCTTGTCATGGGGCTAGCACTGACGTCCCTTTGTACGTGGGCATATGTTAAGTACTCTGGGGAGTTCAGAGAAATTGGAACAATGATTGATCAGATTGCTGAAACACTCTGGGAACAGGTTGGTATCTATCTTTTGGTTTTGCAGTGACTAATCTCATTTTGTGTGATTTCCACTCCCACTTCCTACATTATTTGTACATATACTTTTCCTTTACATGAGGAATGCCAAGAGGATGGACTTTTTGGTTTGTTTGTTTTAAGTTTAGAATCTAATTTAGTTAAACTTTTGTTTCTCTATTCATAATTATAGTTTACTTTGGTTAGCTTCAATCTCTAATGTTTTTGGTTGATTCTTAGTTATAAGTCTGATGATTATGCCAGAGAGGGCTAGATTTACTAATAATATTTTTCTTTAAGAAAATACCGCTGGTAAGAGATTTTAAAGGTAAGGAAAAGAAGTTTGGAAGTACAGTTTGGAAGTAGTTTGGGGGAGAAAAATGAAATTTCTTTTACATTATTAACAGGAAACTATAGGAGCAATATTGGAGTTAGGTGCTCGTATCTTCTGTGGAGATATTGGCAATTTATTGCAGTATTCCAGGACTAATAACCCCACAGATTTTTCAGAGAGAGAGAGAGAGAGAGAGAGAGAGAGAGAGAGAGAGAGAGAGAGAGAGAGAGAGAGAGAGAGAGAGAGAGAGAGAGAGAGAGAGAGAGAGAGAGAGAGAGAGAGAGAGAGAGAGAGAGAGAGAGAGAGAGAGAGAGAGAGAGAGAGAGAGAGAGAGAGAGAGAGAGAGAGAGAGAGAGAACAGAGTGGTGGCGCACCAGAGAGACAAAAGTCAGCTTCAGTGGTCATCTCTCACATACGTCAGTGAGAGCACTTGCTCTGCAGTTACCTGTTAAGGAAAGCTCTTCTATAGTTTTCCACCTGGTTGCTTGAGTATAGGTAATTTCTCTTGTGGTTGTTGTTAAAATCATCCCCATTAAGTACCCAAACATCACCTCATCATCCCAAGGAACAGAATGAACGCTCAGGCTACTACTGATGGGCAGTAGGAGAGGTGCTCTTAAACTCACGGTTCTCAATCTCCCTAATGCTGCGGTCCTTTAACACAGCTCCTCATGGTGTGCTGACCCCAACCATAAACTTAACTTCCGTTTTCACTTCATAACTGTAACTTTGCTACTGTTACAAATAGAAAATGTAAATAATTTTTGGTCCTAGAAGTTTGCAATGGGGATTGTGACCCACAGGTTGAGAACCACTGATATAAAGTAACCCATTCTATTAATTTGGACTTTTCTCTTTCAGAAATTACTCTTATGTATTAAGATCTCCTCTGGAGTTTGTGTTTTGACATTTTGTTAAGTTCACATTTTCACCTCTTAAAACCAATCTTACTGCGATATTTTCTAATAGAAGATGGATTAATAATATCACGGCTTTAAAAATGATCTTTAAATTGTTGAAGCAGTACTGTCCTTGTACCACCTGGGTTTCAATAATTATGTAGGAGCTTTTGATACCCTTTCTGTTAACATTGACTCTAGGACTTTAGAGGGACTGTTTTTATAGAGCAGCTTCATGGGAGTCTCAGGTGTGCAAAGTTAGTTTCCGTGTAGTAGAGCGAGATAAGAGGCACAGTCAGCATCCCCAGTCAGAGAAGACTTGAGCTGTGTCCAGCAGGCCTGGTCTAAAATGTCTTTGCATTTCTCTTTTCCTTTGCTTCAGAGGAGTCCCAGGAAGGTGAGAAACCTACCCAGTCTGAAATTCTTCTAGTCTTTAACTCTAGCTTCAAGGCACTCTGAGTCACTTTCCTAACCCATCACTCCATGTTTTAGGTGTTTTCCAAACTGTTTGAAGTCACTAGACGTCGAATGGTTCATCGTGCTCTTTCATCAGCACAGCGACAGAGACTGTCATCCAACAATAACAAGAAGAAAAATTAGACAGTATTTTTAACTTTTTTCTCTATCTGAAGTGTTCACACTTATTCATGTAGGACAATAAGACCGTCTGGGCCGGTCTGCATAAATGCTGTATACATACCAGATTTGATGCTGCATATAGGGTATGGATTGCACATCCATCTCATAGGATTTGTAAATGGTTTGAGTAAGAGGAAAGTAATTTTGTTGCATTACAAAATGTCTAACTACATTGTTTGTTGCATCATAACTTTTTTTTTTTGGGAGAAGCATTCTTTTTATTTCTCACATTCCTGGTTATTTTGCCATTGATTTGAATTGAAGTTTTTATATGTTTTTATGTGTACTCTTTTTTTACCTCATGTTTTTGTTTGTTTTGCACATCTCTCATACCACAGGTATTGAAGCCCCTGGGTGATAATTTGATGGAGGAAAACATAAGGCAGTCTGTAACAAACTCTATCAAAGCAGGCCTGACTGACCAGGTGTCTCATCATGCCCGATTAAAGACAGACTGACAGTTCATCTCCTCATGGACTCCTCTCCCTTTTTCATGCTTGCTGTACAATGAGAACTCAAATAAAAATAAACCAAAGTTTACAATCAACTGTAGAAGTAGTTTAGTGTAACTGGCTTCACAGATGGCCGCCACAGAGTGTGAACATTGTTGGTTTCCAGCCTTATTCTGGTGTCTCCTTAGACCTGGGGATGGCTGAGGAGCAGTAGTTTATCATGCACATTGTGCCATGTTTAATTCTTTCCTTTCTTTTTACTGAATCTAATGTTAGTGAAATTTGTCTTATGTAAAAGGATATTTCAGGGAAATATTTTAAGAAATCTATTTAGAGTCTCTTTAATATAGTGTCCCATTGAAACTTTAATTTTTAGAGAATTTATGAATCACTGTATTAAGAATCAGATCAGAATGACAATGAAGCCTTTATTGAGCCACGACATTAAAGTGTATATTGCTTTACTGCCTTCCATGCCAGTATTACATAAATGCATGTATCAGAAACGTCACAGAAGTCACATGACAACTCTTAGAGCTGAGAAGGTAATTCTGAGGTGTACATTTGTCTTGCCTTTTAAGATTTGTAACCCTGCCCTGAAAGGAGATGCATATCTGGGAAACCTAACTGTCTTTTTGCAGTGTAGCCTTCATGTACATAAAATATGCCGTTAATTTTATTGGGGGAGAAATTCCATCCAAAAATGTTGCCTACAGCTATGAGTTAAGAGTGTCTGTACAGTGTGTAGCTTTTATTTTCTAAAAATCACAGGTAGGGCATGTATATGAATTATAAATATATAAATACAATTTTGTATTAAAAGTTTTGTAGTTTACGGCAAAATCTGGTTCTGTGGTAGGCTAATAAGTACAGTCCCTGTGAAAGGAATGTTTGTGGCTCATGTCAGTGTGTGAATGCATAGACAGTTTGGAGTTTTGATATATTTGTGATATTTATCTTCCTTGAGCACTTCGATCTCACCCCAAGGGAATTCAATGGGAGTGTTTTATTGTGACTCGTCCTCTGTTGCATTTTAAAGTTCTTGTAATTTATTTTCAGTACATAATTAAAAATTTGTTGTATATATAAAATGAAACTTGTGATTCTTTTTAAAGGAATTCCTGAAGTCTGTATCTCACCATATAACTCGTATTTGTTCATGCAGAAAAGAGTGTGGATTAGGGTGCACCCAAGCTAGAGCTCAAGGCATCGTACTTCAAAGTTAAGCTTGTGAAAGTTACATTTCTGTGTCTGTAAGGAGGGTTTGTTGTGAGAGCCTATCTGGGATTGATTAATTTTCCTTCTTCTCACCCATCTCTCTACCTGCCCTCATCGTGTGTGTGTGTGTGTGTGTGTGTGTGTGTGAGAGAGAGAGAGAGAGAGAGAGAGAGAGAGAGAGAGAGAGAGAGAGAGAGAGAGAGAGAGAGAGAGAGAGAGAGAGAATGAATGTGTTATGTAAAGCTACCTTTAAGCTACCTTTTTAAAAAAATTGCTTTTTTGAGACAGGGTTTCTCTGTATTGCTTTGGAGGTTTCCCTGGAACTCTGTAGACCAGGCTAGCCTCAAACTCACAGAGATCTTGTGTGCCTCTGCCTCCCGAGTGCTGAGATTAAAGGCATGAGCCACCAATGCCCAGCCCTTTTCAATATTTTTATAACTTCCTTTACAAAGAACTATTTACAGCACTCCTGTTTGGTTTTTAAGTAAAGAGAATTATGTTGAGTTGCATGCATGAAAGGTTTGCTTAATTTACTTTGGTTGGTCTATTTTCCCCTCGCTCCCATTCCAGTCTTGGTTTTATATGGCTGTTTGTTTCCATCTATAGTAATTGCTGCCCACTCATCCATCTGTTCTTACACAAAAGAATAATCCTAACAGGGCTCTCTATTTCTCTGACCATTTTGTTTTATGAATGCTGTAAACTGTTTTTATGAATGAGAAATAAAGTTTGTTGTATACTAGCAATTGATCTGAAATTAAAAACTTACACAGCTTTTTTTTTTTTTTAAGTCTAGACCATTGGACTCCATAGTATTTCTTGCTAAAAACAGTGTTTTCCTTCAAGAATTCTCTTCAGGACTCAAGAAAGCACTTTAGTTTCATCTGGAAGGTTCTGCACACTGTTAAGCAAGAAGCAATGAGAACAAAAAATGGATTAAAGACAAAACATTGAAATAACATCAGTATTAAATGTATTTTCTGTGGCACATCTTTTCGTAGTGTTACAAAATAGGTTGGCTTTTTTTAAACTTAAAAGATGGTTTTTCTCAATGACATAATTTATCTTTTTAAGACACATCTTTTGTAAAAGGAACAACCATTTGGGACTCTGCTATTGAATATGTCTTTTCATGATTGCTAGTCATCCTTCTACAAAACATTTGTAAAATTAAATAGTAGTATTTCACATTTGAGACTTAATGTTTTCTTTAAAAAGAATATTTTTAAAGTTGTATATTTGTGTGGGTATGTGTACCAGAGTACAGGTGCCCATAGAGGCCAGAAGAGGACGTTGGGTCCCTTTGAACCGCGGGTGGTTGTGGGTTGCCCAATATGGGTGTTAGGAACAGAGCTTGGGTCCTCTGGAGGAGTGGTGAGTGCTGTTAGCCACAGCTTATATAGAATTGAAGCTGGCATGACTGCTTGTTTCAGTTATGTTTCATTATGTGCTTTTAAACATTTGGTTTTAGCCTGGTTAAAGGCCTTTCAAAACATACTTTACAGTAAGAGGGCTGTTCAATTTTGGTTCCTTGGACAAATTACCTATAATGGAGTTGGGGCCTTGGCTGTGGGGTTAGTGCTTGCTGTGGAAGCATTAGGGGCAGAGTTTGGATCCCTAGAACCTACCTAAAGCTGGAATCCAGGGCTACTATGGCAAGAAGGGTGGATGGAGACAGGAGAATGCCTGCAAATTCAGGCCTGATAGCCTGGTGTATGGAATAGTATCCAAGAGACCCTCAAGGTAGAAATTCTGAAATTCTGACTGCCAGCATTCACACATGGAGGCACACACACTACACAAATCACACACACGCGCACACACACACACACACACACACACACACCTGACCTCTATGATACCAATTTAGTGTTTTAGCCAGGTAATAAATCTGCAATTGGATTCACTGCTTAGTTGCAAGTGTGGTGTGTGTCCCACTGCATACTTTGAAGCTTTAGCTTAAAAATTAAATGACCCTTGTTCTTTCCTGCTAGCCTGACTGGGCTGATCTGTGGATACTGGTGCTTTTCCATTCCTGCGTTGGTGAAAGTCGTCTTGGAGAGTTGATGATGTATTCTGCCAGCTATCTTTCCCCTTGGCTACACAAGTCAAATGACTTGCTTGGGTTCTGTGTGTAACCAAACCTCAGTAAGAGACTGATGGGGAAGTCCTGTGTATATGTCAATAAAGCACTGTTGGCCAATAGGGAAGCAAGGTAGATGGGACTAGGAGTTAAGGAGGACTCAGTAGGAGAAACACAGGGAGTCATCATGTAGCTGCCATAGGGGTAAGAAGTCCGGACCCTTTTCTCCGGTAAGAGAAATACTTAGATTAACAATTATGGAGTAAATACTTTAGTCAGAGCTAGCCAGTAAGAAACAAGCAAGGCCAACAGCTTCATAATTGATACAGAGTCTTGTGTGTTATTTGGGGACTACAACTTGACAGCCCAGGTGACTGGTGGGGAATAACTAAAGCAGCTGGCAAGGAAAAGGCTTCTCTCAACAAGAGATGGTGTTGGAATTCTTCAGTAATTGACTTGTAGTGAAAGCCAAATTGGAGCTTCCTGAAGCAGCACAGAATTACTACTTACCTACTTTAGTAGTCTTCCATTGAACCCTAGAGACTTGGATCTACATTTTGCTGGGTTTAGGCAGAGGAATGAGCTGTCCTTAACATACTACAACAAAATACAATGTCCATGCTTTCTGCAGTGTGGCTTCAGGTGCTCCTCAGAGTGACATGTCGAGATCAAAAGTCCCTAAAGATGTATCTGTATAAGAGCTGAGGAAGGGGTAACATATTACTACCTCAATAAAACGTTTCCACCAGGCTTGTGAAATTGAGGGGAAATCACTCCATCAAAAGTCTTGGCAGGACATGGCGGTGCATATCTTTGATCTTAGGACTTTGGAGGCACAGGAAGAGGTAGGATCAAGTTCCAGGCCAGTATTCAAGAGGCTTAAGGCAGGAAAATTGAAAATTCAAGGCTAGCCTGGGCTACATGGTGACATCCAGTCAGTGTCAAAAACAAGAAAAAACCCTGATCAGAGATACAGTGGTATAACAGTCCTGGCTGGGTACATGCTGTTTGGCCACATTCTAAAAAGTGCTAAAAGTAGAACAAAGGTTAATATCAAAGCAAAAGTGCGAGTGTAGGGGGGTGTATGGGTGCTTTGTCAGCATGGGTAATCACCTGTTATACTTGGTTATATTTGACGTGAATCCAGGATTAGGCTATACATGATAAATCTCTTTTTAAAATTTGAGACAGGGTTTCACTATGTAACCCTGACTGACCTGGAATTCACTATGTAGACCAGGCTAGCCTCAATTCCTAACTACCCTAACTACCTACCTCTGCCTCCTGAGTACTGTGATTCAAAGAGTTCACCACCATGCTTGGCCCAGTTTTCTTTTTATGAGGATGAGAACAAATCAATGATGTGTGAAATGTGCTTACTGTGTAGGTACAGAAAACTATCCTCTCAATTTTGTGTTAAACCTCTGACCTGCTGATGGCTTGACCAACTGTATAATACACTTCTTGTGGTTTGTGGGTTTTTTTCCCCAGTGATGCTGAGGCTGGGACTTGAGACTTTTTGTACGCTAGCCAAATGCTCCACTACTGAGCTACATCCTCTGCCCTTTGAGAGTTAAAAACAGTTTTCTCTGGCATGTTTATGTGATCAGCAGGCAACACAGACATCAATGAGTCTGTAGTCACTAACAGCAAGGATGACCATCTAAACTGGCCCGACTTATTCTCCTGGAGCATGAAGATTCCTTCACATCTGTAATTTAGGCTCAGGGAGGTGGAAGGGCTTGACTTAAGACTGCTTCTCAGCACACCACTTTCAAGTTCTGTGGGCTTGCACAAATGCTTTGACAGTTGAGCCTTAGTTTCCTACCTTTAAAGTAGGAGCCATATATACTTTTCAGTTATCTTAGGGTGAGGTGAGAATGTATCAAAACATCAAGAGACAGACCTTTAAATCCTTTGTGTAGAGATACATTTTAGAAAGCTACCAAGTTAGGTCTATTTTTAACTTGGTTCTGCTTTGTAAGGAGTTTAACTGAATTTTGGAGCATGGAGATACTGTTTTGTCTATGGAAGATAACCTTCTAGATTAAGCTTCTTAGAAACGAATCCTTTTTTATTTTTTGTCTTTTATATTATACAATATTTATACATGGTAAGTGCTCAGAATTTTTCCTGTTAACCCACTAAAATTTTCTTGCACAAAGACGATGTGCTTTGACCATAGACTCCTATTATTTTCTTCCTTCCCATCCATTTTCTTCTTACCAAGTCTCCCACATGTTTTCATTTTCATATTTTTTTTTTTTGTCTTTTGAGACAGACTTTCTCTGGGTAGCCCTGGTTGTCCTGGAACTCAGTAGAGCACCCTGACCTCAAACTGAGAGATCCAATTGCCTCTGCCTCCCAAGTGCTGTGATTATGTGGGATAATGCTCTTGTACATTGTAAAGATTTGTCACTTGTATCGGTTTAATAAAACGCTGATTGGCCAGTAGCCAGGCAGGAAGTATAGTCAGGGATACCAGACTAGAAGATTTCTGAGAAGAGGAAAGGCAGAGAGTGAGTGTCAGCCAGATTCAGAGGAAGCAAAATGAGAATGCCTTACTGAGAAAAGGCACCAAGCCAAGTGGCTAACCATAGATATTTATGGGTTAATTTAAGTTGTAAGGGTTTGTTAGTAATAAGCCTGAGCAATAGGCCAGTTTATAATTGATATAAGCCTCTGTGTGTTTATTTGGGACTGAATGGCTGTAGGACTGGGTGGGACAGAAACTTTCATCTACAGGCGTGCACCACCACTGCCATGCCCAGAATATTTTTAAATCATTGACCTCATTCCCCTGCCTACCCCTTTCTCTTTCTAACTGTAACAGCCCCTGTGGATAAGCTAGATGGGTATTTGATAACTATTGTCTAACCTGAGGCTAGATTTTCTCCCTTGGCATCAAAATACTAAGACACAGAGCCATTAATTTAAACCTGGTAAAGTGCCATGGAAGAGATAGAGGTGAAACTTCCTAAATATTTAGATTATCTTCAGAGTTTTAGTATAGCAAAACTGATTTAATAAGTTTTCTGGATGTCTGCCTATAACCTGGAGTTGGCTCCTAGCCTGTCTGTTTGGATAAAGTCCTGCTTATATTCATCTTGTAGATAATAGACAAAGAATGTTCACATGACTTAGCATAGAGCAATTGCTTCTTGGAAAGAATGAAAGCTTGACATTCAGACTGTCTATGCCAGGTACCACAGTCCAAGCTGTGTATGCTCATCTGTAGCTGGACTTTTCTCTCCCACCGCCAGTTCCTGAATAACCACTCAAGGCTTAATATGAATTATAATTGTTTAGCCTGTTAGCTCAGGTTTATTATTAACTAGCTTTTGCAAGTAAATTAACCCATTTATATTACTCTATATTTTACAGTGAGGTGTGTGACTTGTTACCTCACATCTTGTTCCCCCTGTGACTGCTGGCATCTGCCTTGACTTTGCCTTCTTTCTCCCTGTATCTCTGCTTGGATTTCCCACCTAGCTATATTCTGCCCTGTCATAGGCCAAAGAAGCTTTATTCATCAACCAATAAAAGCAACACATGTGCAGCATATAGAAGGACATCCCACATCACTCATCTCCACTGTGTGTGCGTGCGTGTGTGCGTATGTGTGTATGTGTAGTGGTGTAGGGGCAGAGGTTAGCTTCTTTCTCTGTTGCTTTCCACTTTTTGTTTTGGAACAGGGTCTTTCACTGAGTCTAGAGCTCAGTAATTGGCTGAAATGGATGGCCAGCATTCTTCCCCGCCCCCTCCTGCTACCAGGGTCCTCCTGTCTCAGGTGTGGACTAGCATGCCCAGCTTTTCATGTGACTACTGGGTTCCTGAACTCAAGACCTAATGCTTATACAGTAAGCATTTAGCTATTGAATGGTCTCTCTGACTCCACACCTTCATTTACATAGTCACCTGAGTAAAAACAGCCAGTCTCAGACTTTTGAGCTGTACAACACATTGTTTTTTCATATATATAGTGATTATTACAGTCAACCAAATCAGCATTTATTATCTTATATGACTGTTCCCCTTGTGTGTGTGTAATGTGTAAGGGTGCTTAAAACCAACTCAGCAACTTTCCAGCACATGATATTATTTTTTATTTATTTTGTGTGTGTGTGTGTGTGTGTGTGTGTGTGTGTGTCTGTGCTTATGGGAACATGTGACACAGTGAGTGTGTGGAGATCAAAGGGCAACCTGCAGGAACTGGTTCTCTCCCACCATGTGGCTATGGGTGGCTGGACTCTGGCCTTGGGCTTGTTGGTAAGCCATCTTGCCAAGCCACAGTGCAGTGTGAACGGTAGCCCTTACACTCTGCACTTCCTCTCTCTGCCTTCCTTACTATATGCCTTTCAGTATGACGGCCTTTATAAGGTAGGGCTTGTCTCTGTTATCCGTTCTAGCTCATAGAACAGTGCCTGGCACAAGTGAGAACATAGTGCACAAAATATTAACTTTTTGAGTCTTTCAAATGTATCACAATTTTTTAAAAACTTTTTAAAGATTTATTTATTTATTATGTATATAGCATCTGTCTGTATGCCCACAGGCCAGAAGAGGGCGTCAGATCTGATCACAGATGGTTATGAGCCACCATGTGGTTGCTGGGAATTGAACTCAGGTCTCTGGAAGAACAGACAATGCTCTTAAGCTCTGAGCCATCTCTCCAGCCCCCTGTATCACAGTTTTTAAACATATATTTCAGCAGTACAGGCTATTAGATGAAATGACTGTCAGTCACAACAAACATGTAAATATCTTCATGCCAAAAGTCTGGAGAGGTCCCAAGAAGCGACTGGATATGTTTAATTGGCATTGAAAAATAATTGCACTTATCCAAAAGTGTCATATTTCTTATACTTCTGGTTGTGAGCCTCACCTTTAACAGCTAAGCCATCTCTCCAGCCCTGTATATTTCTTTAAAAAGTCTGACCATACATGAAATGAACCTCTTTCAGTTATTTAAAAATTATGCATATGTGTTTGGGTATGAGCACTTGTGTTGTGGGAGGTACAGAAGTCCTTGATCTCACAGATAAGCACTAGGGTGTCCTTGTCTCACAGATAAGGAATGTTAAACACACAGGACTGTCCCTTCAAGGGCAAGAGTGTATAACCTGTTTCTCACCCAGAAGGCCGGGAGTGAACATGGTTAATAGTCTGGTGACCAAGGCCACAGACCCTCTCCAGACGCTTATTGTGAGCTTATTGTGAGCTTGTTCATTTATAGAGCCTGTCTTTAGTAAGGGTGTACAATTACTTTGTAAAAAGTTTTTGTTTAGTCACATCTTAAGCTCTATTGCGCACATGGGATTGAGTTAATTGTCACCAGGAAATGTTTTGGCAAATTGTGTTGTGCTTAAATACACCTAAAATAAACTACTCAGGGTCAGATGTAGATGGAGGTTTCTGTCCCCCCTGGTCCCACACCTGTTTAGTCCCAAATAAATATACAGAGGCTTATATTAATTGTAAACTGTTTGGCCGATGGCTCTGGCTTCTTATTGGCTAGCTCTCTCTTAATTAATAACCCATTTCTATTAATCTAATATTTCCACGTGGTCTTGGCTTACTGGAGAATGCCCGGACCTGTTCTTCCTTCTGTGGCTACATGGTATCACCCTGGTGACTTCTCTCTCTTTCCTCTCCCCAGAATTATCGTCTGGCAGCCCCACCTATACTTCCTGCCTGGCTAATGGACAATCAGTGTTTTAATCATCAACCAATAAGAGAAACATAAATACAGAAGGACATCCCCATCAGTCAGACTCTTGAAGTTTGAACCAACACTGGCTATTTAGTTGGGTTGAACTGAACTGCCTTCTTGCCCTCTGCCTGTCCTGGTCACAGAGACCCCCATATTGTGTAGATGCCCATGAAGGCCAGAGGCATAGGATCCCCTGGAGCTGCAATTTCAAGCATTTTTGAACTGCCCGAGGTGGGTGCTGGGAACCAAACTTGGGTCTGCTGCAAGAGTAGTGAGCCCCTAACTGCAGAGCCATCCTTCCAGTGCTCTTTCAAATATATGTTTGGGCACCGTGGGTAAACTAATAGAGAAGAGTGG
Organism: Mesocricetus auratus; assembly: GCF_017639785.1. Lineage (NCBI taxonomy): Eukaryota > Metazoa > Chordata > Mammalia > Rodentia > Cricetidae > Mesocricetus > Mesocricetus auratus. The sequence continues at coordinate 29,336,158 of NW_024429205.1, read as the reverse complement.
TAAAGCAGAGGTCTTGAGGAGAACTGTAAAAAGACAGGGTGTTGATCAGTTTTACATTAGTTTGCCATGGTGGTATTGCCCAGTAAAGCTGGCTCTTAGATGTGGAGAGTGGTCATGTTGAATGAGTGCCAGATTTTATGTCAGTTGTGTGTGTGCCTATGGATTATTATATTTTTTCCTGATTGAAGCATAGTGGTGCCAGGTATGTGATATCAGCTGAGATCTTAGTGAAGACTTTCATAAAAGGGTGAAAAGACATTTTATGAAAAATTCCAAACATAACAGAGCAGTATAATGAATTCCCCTTGGTCCATCGCCGGGCTTAAATGGAATATCACACAGCCAAATTGTTTTCACATGTGTACTTCCGTTTATCTCACAGTAGGCTTACTTTGAAAAGTCTCAATTATTATATAATTTCGATCATAAATGTTTCCATATGTATTGTAAAATAAGACCATAATTTTAGCAACCATAGTATCCTTGTCATTCCTCAAAGAAAAGTGATTATTAATATCTAAATCCACTTCTCATCTAAAATTTCCCTGTTGTCTCATAAGTACATTTCTAAAGTCCTTGAGCTGCTATGAGAGACTAAGTTTAGTGTTCGTAAACACTGCCCTGTGGTATGCCTCAGGCTCTGCTCATCACTCATCGCCTCCAAGATGAAATGGGACCCACCAAGGGTTACACATCTACAGTGGGCCACTCTGACTATCAGTCAGGGAACACTTTAAGTGAGAAAAACCTCATTATTTTTCCCCCACCGTCCTCTTGCCATTTCAAAAGTTAATTTGCATTTCCTGTAATCCTAGATGGAACCCAGAGAAACATTATGCTATTCACTCACTAACTTCCTGCTCTCTGGTTCACTTCCTGTCCAGGCAGAATTTTTCAGGATGAAGACAGTAAACTTCAAAGAGCCCATAAAGAGCACTAGTTTGTGGGAGCAGTGGCGATGGCGGTGGGGGTGGGGGTGTGATAATATTATAGCTGTTATAGAAACTATTAATTTACTCCTTCAGTTTAATCATCCCACAAAACTTAATGTGTAGCATGCCATGTATAAATAAATACCTGTGTAACGGTCTCATCCAGATGGGCCACGGAAGAAGGCTCTTAAGGGAGAGTAGAGCAATTGTAGAAATATTTTTCAATTGGTTTTTGGTTTATTCATTCCACAATCATTTATTGGGTGGTAGTTATAGGCAAGAGCGGCCAGGTGGTGGTGGTACACGCCTCTAATCCCAGCATTCGGGAGGCAGAGGCAGATGGGTCTTTGTAAGTTTGAGGCCAGCCTGGTCTACACAGCAAGTTACAGGATAGGCTCCAAAGCTACACAGAGAATCCTTGACTCAACCCTCCCCTTCCAAACAAACAAACAAACAAACAAAAAGGGTAGCAGTAGGAGTGTTATAGGAATGTCAGTTAGCAAAAGAGGAAGGGATGTCTCTGTAGGAAAGTCAGACAGCAACAAATGTAACAGCAAAGTTTATGGTTTGTTAGAATGTGACAGCTCTAGGAAAAACTCAGAACAAGATGGGTCTGTGAGCCAGAGACAGTGTTCTGTAGAAATGGGATAGAGAATGGGCTTCACCCAGAAGGTGTTAATTGAACGAAGAGAAAGGTGAAGGAATGCACACCTATGTTTTGGCTGGTGCTAATGCAGTGTGGGTATCGTTTTCAGGGAATAGTTTGGGGACAGTTACCAGTGGGGACGGGGTGGGTGAGGGGTAGGAATAGTAGGAGACGATTAGGAACCCAGGCCATGCAGGTCTTTCTGGCTGTTGGATCCATGTAGGAGAATTGGGAGACAACGGGTATGGGGAGCAGAGAGCTGTGAGCGCTTACAGAAAGTTTACTTTAGCACATGACTGAAACCATCCAGGCCAGCAGCAGTGACCTTGAATTGGATGGTAAGGAGCAGATTTTGGAAACTGTTCATGAAAGAAGTTATGCTAAGTGTGTTTCCTAGGTGTGTGGCATATGGCTTGTATGTATTTTTAATCTTTACCACTGTGCTTGTAAAAATATTCAAAGATGGGGAAGCCGAGAAAGTCAAGACCAGTTACCCCCTACTGCCTTGTTTCTAACTAAACCAGACTTCCTAGTTCTAAGTCAAGACCAGTTACCCCCTACTGCCTTGTTTCTAACTAAACCAGACTTCCTAGTTCTAAGTCAAGACCAGTTACCCCCTACTGCCTTGTTTCTAACTAAACCAGACTTCCTAGTTCTAAGAGCAGGATCCCCTTTAGGTCATTTAAGTAAGAGACAGGAATCATAAAATCCACGAAAGCTTGCAGATTTCTTAGGAAACAGCCCTGAACCAAGTATGCCAGGGGCTGTAGCATGATGCAGCCTCCGTGCATGATGGGAACAGCCTTCAGTACCACTGACTTTATTATGTTTGCTTCAAACACTCAGTTGCAAAATAATGTCTTGGACCTTGTGGTGGTTTGAAAGGAAATGGTCCCCATAGGGAGTGGCACTATTAGAAGGTGTGACCTTGTTGAAATAGGTGTGGACTCATAAGTCACTATGGAGGTGAACTTTGAAGTCTCATATGCTCAAAATGCCACCAGGTGTCTCAGACCACTCCCTGCTGCATTCAAGGGAAGATGTAGAACACTCAGGTTCTTCTGCAGCACAATGCCTATCTGATGCCACCATGTCACATCACGATGCTAGACTAAGCCTCCCAAGATGTAGGCCACCCCAATTATCTTTTCCCTTTATAAGAGTTGCCATGGTGATGTTGTCTTGTCACAGCAATAGAAACCCTAACTGAGACAGACCTGGAGATCGGGTTGACGGAAATGGATGCCCTAATTGGTAACCTAAAATCTCAAAATCTCACTGTACTCTAAAAATTATTCTATGATAAAGGGTGGATTTATACTTGGGGGATGACCAAAGTCAGGGGGTAGTATCAAAGTTGTGTTCCCCCGCCTCTGGCTGTCCAGCACCAGCATACCTCTTCTTCCAGTACCTACAGCAGAATGTCACTCTCTCGTAGAGAGGTGGCATTCCCTCCTAAAAAGAGATCCCCACATCCCAATTTAAAACCTGTTTCTAGTTTCCTGTGTTGCACACACAGACTTACATTCCCTTTGGAGTTGTTCTGCATATGAATGTCAGGTTAGCTTCTCAAAGAAATTCCAGTTCTCTTGAATAGCTAGTTACTGAGGTATGTGAAGTGGTCAAACTTTAGCCGTAGTAAGAATTATTTCACATTCAATAAATGGTATCCCCACTAAAGATGGTTCCTGTGTCTCCATATCTGCCTTCACTGACCCTTGCAAGACGTATCACTGGAGGGCCAACTGCGGTGAAGTTGGAGCGAGGGACAGAAGATGACACAGAGAACTCCATATGATTTCTCCATAAAGGAAACCCTTTGGCTTTACTTTACCCCATGGTTTTTAGATGCTAGGCTCTCAAAGAAATAATTTCTTGGCAACCAGTCATATTTAGGAAATTTACTTCTCTCTTTAAAGTCTGAATGTCTGATTGAGCTAGTTTGTTGACCTCCAGGAATTATTCAAAGGTTGTTCTGGGTCGGTGTCCAAATGACAGTGCATGTCTGGTGGGCACTGAGTTATTTTCAAGCATGTATGAATACGTATGAATAGAACATTGTAAAATATTTGCAATTTGGGCTCATGACCGTTGGAATCACCAGGCTTCCACAGGGCTGTAAGCGTGACTTTCATACTTGTTTCTTCATTATATCAGCACATATTTCAGATGCCATGCTGCATTCTGGGGTACAGTGTTGAGTCACACATCCACGACTTTTCTCAGGGCCTTCGTTTTCCTACATAGGAGGCAGGTAACCTGCCAAACTCCATCTTTCCTTTCTGATTGCTGGGAAGCCCTGTCATTCACCTGAAGTCCAGCAGGGGGCAGACGAAGCCTATTTATGATATCATTCAGGGTAGCCCAGCATAGTAGATTATAACTCATTTCGTTCAGCTCTTGAGAGAAACTAGAATTGTGTTTATTATGCTTGTTATTTGTTTGACTTTAGTTGATCTGACATCATATGAGAAACCAGGTCCATTTCATCTTCCAAAGTAAAGATTTTCCTGGCATGGCTGCTGGAGGAGAGCTCTTTAAAAATAAAGTGTTAGGTGGATTCCATAAGTGTGACATTTTATTCAGGTGTTTCTTTATGTTGGACTGTGGCCACATTTGTTGCTGAGAGGATGCCGTTAGCTGATCTGGGGGGCACTGAAAAGGTGAAGAGATCAAAATATGGATGGGTTCTGGCATGATTCATTTGGTGAGCGAGTGTGCACGTGCATGACTCCCAGGCAGGCTTCCAGTCCGTCTGTGTGGATGACGAGATACAAAGGCAGCAGGAATAGCTAAGGACCTCAGTGAACCCCTCAGCTCTGAACATTCAGTACCATCTATGGATTGTAAGAATTAGAACGGCCCCGTCTGTCCAAATAAAGAATTCTGTAGTGCCCCAAAGAAGTTACATTTCATTGTAACACTTAAAGCTTGAGGAAATTATCCTATTTCTTACAAGGCCTTACTTTTCTTTTTCTTTTGGTGGGTGGCAGAAAACAGCGTAACGACATCCGTGTAGCTGTTGTCTAGGAATGGACAGGCTCGCACGGTGGTTCATAGTTACAGGGCATTACCGAGAGTGGCTCCCTGCCGGCTTCTCAGCTTCCTGTGTATGCGCAGGTGCAGTGCTGAGCGTCCCTGTTTTGGACTGCCTTTTCAAGGATGCTTAGAATCAGCCTTGGAAGATGCTATTTTCTCTTCAAAGTAAAAGGCACATTTGCTTAAAGCCTTCAGAGGTGTGATGTCTCCCTCAGGATCAACGAGCAAGCTTTCCCACTCTAATGCCACCAGTGAGCTCCAGGTTCAGTGGGAGACCCTGTCTTAAAAACTAAGGTAGAGGTAGTTAAGATGGCCGAGTGAGAGAGAGCGTGCTGGGGAAGCCGGAGTTTGAGCCCTGGAATCCGTGTAAAGGTGGAAGGAGGGGACCAACCCTACACAGCTGCTCTCCACCCTCGCTACTGTGCTGTGGTGTGTTCACGGGTCGTAGAATTGAGTAAAATGCTCATCCCTCCCGCCCCCCCCCCCCCCCCGTAAACGCGCATTTCCCGGTCACTTTCGGTTTCCAAGTTGGAAAAAAAATATCAAGGTAAGATGTGTGGAAGCCACCTTTGCAACTTTATCTACTCATTGCTTAGGATGGGAATGGCTGTCTCAATTCTTTTGCTTTAAGTGCTATGCAGAAACCAGAGAGCTTTCAACAATGGCAAACACAATTGATGACTCTGCCTCTTACAGAAGAAAACCATAATAAACACAAGATCCTCGGAGGCAGGCGAATTAGGACCACAAAATTCCAGGGTTTTGCAGTCTTGTAAAAGCACCATGGCAACTGCTTCGCAGTCTTGGATGGGGATTCTTTTCTTCCAAGTGGCCACGCCTCCGGTTGGAGGTGTCTCCTTCCCCCTGCTGTGTCCTTTGCTCATTGGCTTGCTGTGAGCATGACCATCTCCTGGCTTGGTAGACTACCCAGACCTCCAGAGCCAGCCAGTCTCTAGAGAGGACCAGGAAGTCTCCAGACTGGCCACCATGGCTGTCCCTCAGCTCCAACTGCACCGTGCCGGCCAGCGAAGGGTTACTTCCCTGGAAACGTTGCCGGCTTTCCACTCACCTAGTGTACATCTTTGTATGTTCACCCCGCCTGGGAGGGCACCTGCCATGATCAGTGCCGAGTTTGCTGGGGGCCAGAGGAGAGTCTTTGCTTCTGTTCTTACACCAGCAAGGTCTCCGTCATAACGACTGCGTCCTTCCCCTCCCTGTCCTTGTCTGTCCTATTTTCTGGCGTCTCGATGAAAGATCACTTTTGTGGAAGGAACAGACATCCTAAGCTCCACCCTACTCCAGATAAAGAATGCCCAGGAGCAATCTTTAGATGTGCAAGGTCAAGACAAAGATTGGGGAGCTGCACGTGCCAATGGGGTTTGGGGACTCGGTGTCCTCTCAAGCTTCAAGGCCCAGATGGTCTCTCCCGAGTCCTTCCAGGCCCTCTTGCCCTCCCTGCATCAAGTATCAGGAAAAGAAGCATTCTAGTGGGTCCCGTGGTCACACAGGAGTGCATTGTCTGCAGCACCCGTGTGTCGGGAGTAGGAGCGTGGTGTGACCAGCCCCTGAAAAGGTGATGTGTGTACAGAGAGCAAGCTGAGGCTCCGTGACAGATGAGGAGGACTTGGCGGAGACTTGTGGGAGAAGAGAACAAGCGAGGTACTCTGCTGTCTTGGTTATGTTTACACAGCTCAGAGACCAGGAGGGGAGTAAGGAGGCCTCAGATATGATTGCTGATAAGAGAGGGGTTAAGTCATTTCCTGGTGCCAACAGCATTGGAACCAGGACCACCAGGTCTCCCCCCTTCCCCCTACTTCCCTGGCCCAGAACTCACTTATCTTCCTTTGTCCTGAGTGCTCTTGGCTGAGATAATCACGTTAGTGGGTGCTTGGAAATGTGCCATAGTCATCTCCATGCTTGTGAGGACCCTACAGCTAGGGCACTGGGAGGAAGTGGGGGCTATTATTACCATCTGAGAAGAGGAAGAATGGGGTGTAGAATTCTGATCTCTGTGCCAGCGGATTCTAGATTCCGTGACAGCATTGGTAGCTGGGCATAGTCTATGAGCCTGTAATCTCTGGCTGGGGAGGCTGAGGCAGGAGAATCGCCAGAGCCTAGAAGTTCAGACCAGCCTGGACAACTAAGGGAATACTTACTATCTTCAAGCAAAGTAAGGGATGGAGTGGGGGGGGGGTGGAACTCAGACGGGGTGCTCAGGGAAGAGGAAAAGCCAAAAAGGCTCTTCCCATGCCTCACACGTGCTTCTCGGTGGGGATTTGCAGAGCTGAAGACCTCTGTTTAGGCTAGGGAGAACTATGTGGCCCTCGGTGAGCGACTGTGCCCCAGGAGGGACCGTGTAGAGCTTAGGAGAGCCTTAGAGGGAAGCCAAGGTGAGGGGGCGTTTTCACTGTCCTAGCCCTTCAATTATTTACTCTCCGATCAGCCAGCATCCCCTGGGTCATGTCTGTCCAGTCAGTTGCCAAACAGAAGTGAAAGGCATGCTCCATGACCTCACAGGCGGGTCTCAGGGCACCTCCGAACCATCCCGCATCTCTAGGAGAATGACGTCTCCCTGAGACTCAGCTGTCACGTCTTTTGCTTTTCCATCATTTTACTTGACTCGGGAGATCATCTGGGTCACTTTCCATCATGAAAGCAGTATGATAGACATGTAGAAAATTCAGCTTCAGCAGAACACCATGGGCTGATGCTGAGCCTTGGTGCTGGGGACACCATAGGTAGGAAGCAAAATGGACATGCTCAGTCCTCTAAAAGGAGCCACCAGCTTCTCGGCATCTGCCTCTGGCTGCTACAGATGCCTGTGTGTGTGTGTGTGTGTGTAAAGAATGTGGAAACCTGAATTAGGAAAATTCACCACAAAACCAGCATATGACATCATTAAAAACAGGCTGGAACAGACAAAGTGGGATTTGGTTTTAAGGCAAGTTGGTAGGTTCGGAACTACCCATTTCCTAAAAGCTATCTGTTCTAGGCACCTCTTCCAGAAAAAACTCACAATCCCTGATGTGTAACAGCATCAGGACCAAACCGACTGAGGAATGCCCTACCAAATTCTGGACCAGTGCCCTTTAAAATCAGAAGACTGTGTCAAACGGGGAGAGTCAGACTGTCACAGACTGGCAGACACTAAGGAGAAGCTGTGACCTAAAGAGTATGAGCATCTGGGGACATCAACAGGAAGTCTCAGTAACATCTGTGTCAACATCTACTTTTCCATTCTGAAGGCTGTGAACATCAGCAGAATGGAGGAGCACAGGATTTCTCTGAGCTGCATCAGCAAACTTCCTGCAAATCTCAAATTATTCTGAAAGAAAAAGCTCACTAAAGAGAAAAAGTCCCTCCCAAGCCTGGATAACCTTTGGTTGTTAGGCTTTCCACAGAAAGATGGGTTTCCAGCACCCAAACGAACGCTGTCCTGCTGCTGTCTTTACGCTGACCTGCGGGACATCCATCACAGTGATGAACTGTATGCTTATTTCCTTTGGAGCAGATGGTGCCAACGTCTTCTGAAATGGGACCAGAGCACATGGCTGTTCATACGAAATGCTGTCTTCCCTCTGTTAGTGAAGCATATTTTGTGCCTTCTCTCCCTCTGCCATGGTCCACAGTGACTGGAATGAATTCACAATTCATAGGCAGAGGGTTGAGGAGAAGGCTCAGTAGTAAAGCATTTGCCTTACAAGTTGAAGACTTGAATTCAGATGTCTAGAATCCAGGGACCTGTGATCCTAGTGTTGTGACATGGGAAGCCGAGGCATGGGGATCCCTGGGAGCTTGACAGCCAGCTGGCCTGACCCATGAGTTCCAAGCCGTGAGAGACGAAAAGTGGGAGGCTGAACCCCACTCCCCACGGACACCCACCCACCCACAGCACACATCCCATGAGCTCAGCCCAGGCCGAACCCCACTCCCCACGGACACACACCCACCCACCCACAACACACATCCCATGAGCTCAGCCCAGGCTGAAGACTGGCAGTTTGCCTAAGGTTGTGTGGTTTCACCTGCTAAGCTGTGACACGACTCAAAAAGACCCCCTCTCCTCTCTGTAAAAACATTCCCAGCATCAGGAAAATTGATGTTCCCTCTGACTCCACAGTAATGATATCACTCAGAAGAATTCCCAGACAATTTATCCCCTTGCAAGGAAATAGCTTCTCCTTTCGGTGCCCAATCAAGCAACCACAAATCAAAGATCGCCTGGCTGTGTTCCACTAATAGCACAGAAAGCCATTAGCTGGAGTCGTCTGAAAAGGGAAGTTGCTGCAATATCTGTGGTCTCACAAGAAAAGCTTCTGTAGTGTCAGATTGCGGTTGTCAAGAGGCTCGGTGGAGTCAAGCGTCACATTTCTCATAGCGAGAGGTTATTTATTACCCACGGAACGAACAGACTTTCCCTTGCTCCTTTGCATAAGACCAAGAGTCCTTTCAAGTTGAATTAAGCCTAAACGCAGAAGCAAGGCAAAGAAGGTGGCGCCCTCTTCTGTGATCTGCGGACTCCGCAAGGTTCTCTGTCCTCAGTCTTAGTTCATGAAGTTGGATTCACTGGAAATATTCCTTTGGGTTAAGACCAATCATCATCATTAACTTAACAGAAACATCTATTTTTCTGGGGGATGAGAACTACTCCCTAGTCCCTTTCTTTGTGATTATGAAGGGGCTACAAACTCTGTGACTCTGTGGCTTTGCCCACAGGCAGGCATTGTACCCATTCCCTTTGGTGGTTGGTTCAGGATTGGACATGGGACAGACTCCTGGCTAATTGGACGCCTTCCTCGGTTTGTTCTAAGAAGGATGTGTGTCTTATGCGGGAGTGGAGGCCGGGTGGTGGGGGAAGATGACCAGAAAAAACTCATCTGAACTGAAGAAAATGAAGAGACAGAAAAAGGATTGTCCTTGTGGTATTGTGTGTGTGTGTGTGTGTGTATGTGTGAGTGTGTGTGCATGTGTGTGTGTATGTGTAGTGTGTGTATGTGTGTGAGCCGGTGTATGTATGTGTGTGTGTGTATGTGTAGTGTGTATATGTGTGTGTGTGTGACTGTGTGTGGTGTGTGTGGTGTGTATGTGTGTATGTGTGTGTATGTGTGTGTATATGTGTATGTGTGTGTATATGTGTATGTGTGTGTGATTCTGTGTGTGTATGTGTGTGTGACTGTGTGTATGTGTGTGGCTGTGTGTGTGTGACTGTGTGTATGTGTGTGACTGTGTGTGTGTATGTGTGTGACTCTGTGTGTGTATGTGTGTGTGACTGTGTGTATGTGTGTGACTGTGTGTGTGTTACTGTGTGTATGTATGTGTGTGTGTGACTGTGTGTGTGTGTGTGTGTGTGACTGTGTGTATGTGTTTTCCAGCATCCTCTGTTAAAGCCCCATTTTGATTAAGCTTTGGTGTGTTTGTACTTCTGCCAGGAGGGGGCAAGAAGGAGCCCCTGGCCCTCATGGGCGTGGCTTCTCTCTCGGTTAACACCCTTCCCCAATGGGCAGGACAGAGCCTACCTGCTGGGCCCAGACCAGTTAGGAACCTCTCTCTACTGTCAGGAACAGAGTGCGCTAAGGAAACAGGAAATTGAAAATGTTCCCTTCCCCAAGAGAAGGGAAGCCAGAGTGTGGTGGGGGAGACGGGTAGAGGCAGGGCTGGGCTTTTCTGGCTTTTCCTGTTTTGTTTGGTTTTTCAACAAGGTTTCTTTTCAAGGTCTCAAAACTTTTTCTTTTTTAATTACCCAGCTGAGAAGACCTTTGCCTGCCTTCTGCATCGGTCCTCTTTCCGGTCTTGGAGAGGCCATAGAGCTGGTCCTGTCTGCACTTGGGTTGGCTCAGCCGACTCGGGAGAGGAGGGGCCACACCCGGGACTCCAGTGGCCAGGGAGCTCGGGCCTGCTGGGGCAGGGCGCTGCCTGGGACAGGCCCGCGTCGGTGATCCATCGATGGTCCGCCTCAGCTGGGCCTTTCTCGGGCATTGCACTGCGGGCAGCGGGCACGCAGACGGTTCAGTGGGGCGGTGGCTGTCTGCCTGGGGCCCGGAGGCCTGCTGGGAGGTGTGTCAGACTGGAGCAGAAGCGCGTGGGGATGGAGACTGATAAACTCCTTTTGTTCTTTTCAGTTATAAACAGTCCCAGGATTTGTTCAGAACTCTGCCACAGATGCTGGTGCCCTGCAGCTGGGTGGGGCAGACCTCGTGACCTTTACGCTCTTGTTTGTGTGGCAGCCTCCCGGATCCCAGGCTTTCCGGGTAACAGAAGAGGAGTTCTGGAACATCAAAGGCTTAACCACATTCACTTCCTGCATTGTTCGGAGATGCTAGAAGAAATGCTGTCCTTGCCGTGACTGGTGAACTCCAGGCTCAGAACATTAGAGTCACAGGTACCCGGGACTAGAGAGACGGCTCACTGGTTAACAGCCTTGCTGTTCTAGCAGAGGACCCTTGTTTGAGTCCCAGCACCCACCTAGCCATTGTAACTCCAGCGAGTCTGAGGCCCATTTTTGACCTCTGTGGGCACCAAGCACACATTTGGTGCACAGACATACTCACAGGCAAACATCCATCCATATAAATAAATAGATCTTTAAAAAAAAGACAGTGATACCTCATAGCTATTCCTCCATCAAAGATGACAGCCCTGGATCCCCATCTTTCTGAGGATATAGAGATATTTATGTGGTTCTCAGATGAGCCCTCTGAACCATGGAAATAAGTCCTTCTTCCCTTGAATTTTTGGTGTCTATCACTTCAGTTAAACTAGGCTATTAGGGTGACCAGTTACCACATAGTCCATTACTGCGAATGCTTCAGATTGCTAGATTCCTATGCATGCCTTCATTGCCACCACCAGCAAATGCTCCCTGGCCACCCATATCTGCTACTGAAACACCAACGCAAACAGCCTTCACCTCAGGATGCCAGCAAGACTTGAGATTTGGTAGTGTCATCCATAGTATCCTCCTGCCTTCCAACCTCTCTCCTCTCTCTCTCTCTCTCTCTCTCTGTGTGTGTGTCTCTGTCTCTCTCTCTCTGTCTCTGTCTCTCTGTCTCTGTCTCTCTCTCTCGGTCTCTGTCTCTCTCTGTCTCTGTCTCTCTCTCTGTCTCTCTCTCTCTCGGTCTCTGTCTCTCTGTCTCTCTCTCTGACTCTCTCTCTCTCTCTCTCAGTCTCTCTTCTCAGCTCTGTCTGCCGGACAGTTCTCAGACTTAGCTTTCCTTAGACAATGAAAAAGCACTTCCAACGGGAGGGGTCCCGTCACTCACACTGGCTGTCCATCCTGCTAAGATCTACTTGGAATGGCCTCCCTCATCCAGTGCTGTGACCGTCCTGAGAGGACAAGGCTCACTGAGGAGGTCCCAACCGTGAGAATGCTCCCCTCCTGGCTTCTTGCACTAGGTTGACTCAGTGATGTAGAAATCTTTCTCTGCAAGGGTGAGAGACACGGGGTGTAGCGCCCTGTCTGATGGGAAGGCAGCTCCAAGCCCTACAATTTGTCTAAAGCATCCCTGTGGCAGTTTGCCGGTGCTAACACCCAGGCAGGCTGGAGTGACTGGGACCCACCCTCGGAAGCGAATTAAGCCCTTGGGTGAGACTTTCTGGCAGTGGCTTTCCATCAGAGCTGTCTGTTCCCCAAAGGGGAGTGAGACTTGGATTGTTTTCACTTTCACAATGATTGCCTGACACGCTGGAGGAGTCATGGCCTTCCTGGGGGTGGAGAGATGCAAGCTAATCTGCTTGTGTAGTACCTGTTGCTCATACACTGCTCTTCATACATGTTGGATGCTCTGTGCTCTTTTTTCCCCTTTGTCATTTTTTTGATGACTACATTTTGATCTTTGAAATTTTCATACATGTATTTAATACTTTTGATTTCACTTTTTGACCCTTTTTATCCCTCTCCCACCCTCAACAGGCCCTGCATTCTTCCTAATGTCCCTCTGCAAGGCTATGTGGAAAAAAAAAAACACTTTGGTAATTGCCCGAGTCTAAATGCAAACTCCTAAACACAAGTGACTTTGTACACAGTGGTAAATTGTTTTTGAAGCACACAAGCACCTTGAACGTCAATGGATTGTTTATTTTCATGCAGCTCGCATGTGTGTTGTGTGTATGCGGTGTGTGTGTATGTGTGCATGCACGTGTGTGCACGTGTATATGTGTGTGTATGTATGTGTATGTATGTATGTGGTGTGTATATGTGTATGTGTGTGTATGCATGCGTGTGTGTGTGTGTGTGTGTGTGTGTGTGTGTACATGTGGAGGTCAGACATCCATGTCACATATCTCCCTCAGTAGCTCTGACCTTTATTTTTGACATAAGGGCTCTCTCTGCATCTCGATCTTGCTGATTCAGCTAGATTGGCATCTTCCATCTCCAACTCCAGTACTAGTATTACAAGTGCAGGCCAGTGCATGCAGCATTTTGTAAAATATGGGTTCTGGAGGGGTGAACTCAGGTTCTTATGCCTCCATGGCAAACACTTTAACCACTGAGCCAGCTCCCCGGTCCTACCCTAGTTTTTTGTTCATTTGGTTTAGAAGCAAATTAAGAAGTATACATTTTTACTTTTCACTTAAAAATTTTGTCCCTCAGAACAGATCATGAAGAATAACTCTGTATAATAGAAATACTTACTAGGCAACATGCTTTGAGAATGTATTTAAGGCAAGACACATGATTACTTCAGAGACCTCAAACCTTGACATGTTGGCCATTTACACCTTAATTTCTCAAACAGAGGAATTACGCCTTGGTTCCATATTCTTTAAAAAATATTTAGATGCTTTTGTTATGGTTATGATGTCAATCAAAAAGAATTTAAATCTGTGCTTTCTGCATCACTCAGGACAGTGTCCTTAGATGACAACAGACATTTAATATAGTTCCTGTGTTCAAATATTTGTTTATGATCATGAAGGCAGTGATAGTACTCAGTTGATGGTCATTGGCTAATAATAAAATAATAGAGGGTAACTCAGCCTTCATGTATCTGGAAAACTAATTTATCTGCAATAACCCCTGTGTTAAAAGCAAACAAACAAACAAAAACACAGAGGAACTCGGAGTTGCGGCACACTTCTGTAGGCCCAGCACTTGGGAGGTAGAAGTGAGAGGATCAGGAGTTCAATGTTATCTTCAGCTACTTCATGGGTTCAAGGGCAGCCTGGGTTACACTGAGACTCTGTATCAAAAGAACCGGAAGTAAATAAAAAGATGGAGGAGACAGACCTTACTTTGTTCCCCCTCCCCTTTGTTGCATCCTACAAAGAAGAAGAAAGATGATGGATGTTTTATGGATACCTGTTGTTTTATCTTTGGCACAGTGGCTTTGCCTTACTCTATAATTTTTAAGCTTATTTTATGTATATGAGTGCTGTATCTGCATGTACACCTGCAGGCCAGAAGAGGGCATCAGATCTCATTACAGATGGTTGTAAGTCACCATGTGGGTGCTAGAAATTGAACTCAGGACCTCTGGAAGAGCAACCAGCGCTCTTAATCTCCGAGCCATCTCTCAAGTCTACAATCTACTGCTTTTTGAGCTAGCAAGTGCTCCACAGTTACTGGCCTGCTTCCCTGGCAGCAGCCCTATCACTTATGTCACAGCCTTGGCACAATTCTGTTCCTGCAGGCAACTGGCTATGCTGCTGCCACTAAAGGTAACTTTAACTAAATCTCTGTCGCTCTAGTTATAAGTAAGACTCAAGAGTCAAAGGCTGGGGTGAAAACCTGCTAGCTCAGAGAGGGTGAGTAGCAACTGGCTAACCTCTCCTTGCTGGCAGTTCTGAAAAAGCCCATCCTTCCACTCTGTCAAAACAAAACAAACAAACAAACAAGCTGCACCACTCCAAACCCCTCCCTACTACTTCCTGTGCGTCTCTCTTCTCTTCCTGATGCCCTCTGATGCTCCATGATGACTTTCTGTCAGCTAGGTGTTCACTCAGCCTCCTGACGAAAGGCTAATTTTATTTAATCAATGCAAGTGTAAACTCAGAGTTCACAGTGTGATCCAGTAGTCCCCAACAGATGCTGTCATCCAGACTTTGCTCACCTTGGGCAAATATCTCAGAAAATACAAGTGACACCTTAGCCCTAGGCTAAGAATCCAGAGCTTCTTCCAGACAGGATTTGCTCAGGGAGGCAGTCACAGATCCCTACCACTGCTGTCCTAGCTCATTATCTCGGTGGCAGGGAAGGTCTAGAAATACCAAGAGAGGAAGGAAGAGCAATGATATCTCCAAGGACGTTTGGGAAACCTCAGGCTCCGGATACAGTTCATGAAATGATCTGGAAACTGGGATCAGAGACTTAGCATCCTGATGAGAGCCCTGCAGCCCTCCTATACAGATGTAAGGGAGAGAGACGGCACGCTCTGTGAATTCTGCAGCTCTGCTGGGAGGCAACAAAGACAGAGTCACTGGGCCTGGCTCCCTTCTCCTGCATCTGCACCTTTAGCTAAAGAAGCCAGTCACTCGAGGCCGTCCTGCTGGGACCTGTTGTCAAATGTGGTCCAGTACTCAGGGATTCCCACTTTTTCTTCTCACAGATCTCTCCTTCTGGATTTCCACACATGTGACTTCTGGCAGTGCCACTAAGGCTTTTTTTAAAACCCTTGTGGAGAAATCTTGTGATGAAGCCATCAGGAACGCCATTAATATTCAGTAGGCAGATACTCTGGGGACTAGCATTTTGCTAGGTTCCATGCCAGATCTTGGTGACACAAAAACAAGGGAAAATGGAAACTTCTTTATCTGCTGGGCAAAGACATGCCCAGGATTGGTATCAGGAGAGAATGTTTAAGGACTCTGGTTTGGCTTCTGACTCTGCCAGGAAATTACAAAGCAGTTAACTCTCTGAATTCCTCAGCTGCTTAATTTAATTAGCACAGGGTATGCACGGTCCTGTTGCTGGCACTGCCCCTCACGTTCTGTGTTGGGGAATCTGTGAGCCCAAGGAGAGTCACGGGTAACGGGGGTAATTCTTTCTGTGTTCTCAGAGGAGTCTGGACATGTGATTTCCTCCACTGTTTAAATTCTCATGCCACAGTTGATATATGCAAATAAACGAAGGGGCCCAGGAGCCACAGCGGTGCTTGCGAGCCTTCCCTCCAGGGATCTCCATCTCCATCACTGGGCGGATGGCTTTCCTCTTAGTATCTCTTCTCTAGCCCCCTAGCAGCGGATGGCATTCTAAGCTGGGTTTCCGGGAGCCTTGGTATTAAAGTAACTTAGCACGAGCTTCTCCTAGCAGTACAGATTTACCTAAATCTTGTGCACAGACACAAGAGTGCCTCTGGGGTGAGATTGTTAGGCAACAAGTAAATGAATATTCGACCTCTTCTGCTTGGAAAATTAGCAGTATCTGAAATTTCCAGTGGAATCACAAATGCTGTCATGCGTCTTGATTTTTGCCAATCCAGTGGGTGAAAAATGTCATCCACTTACTTATTGCCTTACTGAGTGTCTCTCTGCTGTTAGTGGGCCTGAATATTACTTGTGTATGAACAACCATTCATGTTGGGGACTTCTTGTTTTCTCAGTTGCCTTCAGAGTGGTCATCTGCTGCCCTAACACGCCTCTGCCTCTCTTTCTCCGTTTCTAGTTCTTTAACTTGCCTGTGGGGCACTCATCTATGTCTCTGCCCATGCAGCGGCCACTTTCATTACTTCAATTTTATGCTATCCCTTGATTCTTATCCCTTTCTAAGAGTGCTTTACTGTGAAGTCTCTGCTCTTTGTGTAAATGTGAGAACCACTGACCGATAACCTCAGATATTCTGGGTAGCTTTTCATTGGAATTGAATCTGCACTTTGGGGGGGGGAAGAGAAGGGGCATTTGTGAAATATTTTTGAAATATTGGCATGCTTCTGGAATAATTGGTGGTCTAGAGGGAAGATGTACCCAGTTATATTGCTACATCATATGATGGATAGTTTCAGCATGAAAGAGAGCTTGTGTGAAGATTCTCAGTCAACATAGATTACAACTCTGGCTTGAAAAGTCCCAAACTGTCTACCCATTTTTTCCCCAGAGCACTTGGGGTTGGAGATAATCATAGGGCTATCATTGTTGATGCCCAAGGGGGCAGTCCAGAATGATGATGATGGTTCTGCAGTTGAATTAGTCTGCCCTGGACCTGTATAACCAAACCACGTGACTATCCATTCTTTCCCATTATCCAAATTTGTAAATAAAAACATGGAGATACTTCTAGTGTTCTGTTTACCCCAAACTCTGTTTTCATCACTTAAGAGGTCTGTCTTTTCTTTCTCAGATAGATCCATTTAGCATCTCTTTAATGTCTTGTGAAAACTATTTTTACCAATGTTGCAAGCTCAGTTTCTGATAGTTTTGCCTCCAGAATTTTATTGAGTCCTTTACTACTATTTTCTGGTCATACTCCAACAATAAGTTAGAACACAACAAACTGTTACACATGATTCTATATTCTACACAGTTACAGGGTTTGGCCTGAGTTTAAGTCTTGACTTTGCCTTACTATGTAGGTAGCAAGTACTGCATAATCTTTCTGGTTATCTGATTTTTCATGTAGTACAGAGAGCAATGATTTTGAGTTGTACACATTACAAAGAAAGAGTCTTTCTTGTTTGCTTTCAATACAAGAGAAGGAGTAAATGTCAGCTTTGGACTCTAGCATGGAATAAGACAGCTCTAGTTATTCACAAAGGACATGTTCTAGAAGGCAAACTTAGGCTTACATAGAAAAAAATTCTGGCCCCCAAGGAACCCAAGAAATGAGTAAAGCTAGATGAATTAAAGCAAATGCGGATGGACAAAGCAAAGTGAGATGAAGAGATGGACAGCTGGAGTGGGGGGAAGGCAGCCCATGCTGCACATTGCTTCCTGGGGGCCCCAAATTTGATGTCTGCAGCTTTCCAGTATAAGGGACATAGTGATGTCAATGAGAGATACTACAAAGAGGTCCACATGGTTAACGAAGAAAGCAGGTTCAAGGGGACAGCTCTTTAGAAATGAGGGGCTTTGAACAAGGTTTTGAATGGTATAAGACTAGCATTTGACACACAAGAAAAAGCAGGTAGGCAAAGAGACAAGAGATAGTCCTGCCTTCCAGAGATGCTTTGTGGAGGCTTGGGCCTTTATGGCTGGGTTTCCTGCAGAAGGGACCTGTGCCCTGCAGAAGGGACCTGCGCCCTGTTTCCTATAGAAGGGAACACAAGCTGACAGCTTTAACACGGGGAGGGGGATGGTTCTGGCCCCACACGGCTGCAACTTTCTCCTCCACATATTAGAACTTAGCTTTGTAGAACGCTGTCATGCATGTTTCTCCTGACACGGCCCAAATCTGGCTGTGTGTTTGACAAATGCAGAACATTTAGAAAACCCATGCAACATCAGTGCCTAATAACTTCTGCCTTAAACAGTGAGGCGAACCACAAACTTAGAAATGGCCGGTATCCTTCTGGAGTGATGGGTTCCACATTTCCTACCTGTTCTGAGAAGTCTCTTCTCACTGTTGCCTGGTTGTTTGGACAACGTCACGGATATTGATGGCTGGGGGTGTAGAAATGAATCTCAGAAATAAGAGGAACCTAGTCGACTTTCATTTGCAGTTTGTTTTCCTTGGAAGCATGAAGTTTTGAGAGTTTTCAGACAGCTCCAGAGTTAGACAGATTTCTCTGGGAAATACAGCATGCACAGTTTCCCTTTTGAGAGGAAAATTAGATTTTTTTTGTAGCCTGTGACTATCGCAACCCATCTGAGTATTTGTATTTCAAATTTAGAGTTGCATTTCTCTATTGCTGTACTTTGAGGGGCTGCGGACCTTGGCTATTCCTTAGAAGAAATGTGGTTGACAGTTCCTCAGCTGCTGGCAGGTTCTGACCTGGGCCTTGGAATATTACAGGAAAAGATCTGAAAGAACGTGAACTTTCTCAGTCTGAGATGTGCCCCTCATTTAAGAAAGCCCAAACTTTATATATGAATGTTTATTTCAGCATTAAGCATCATAACCCCAAGACAGAAACAACTTGAATACCCGTTAACTGATGAGTGGGTAAACAGTGTACAGTAGCAGTGTACTCATTAGACAGCTGTGCTGCAACAGGAAGAAACTCAGTGGTGACGAACCTTTAAGATGTAAAAGACGGGAGCCGGGAAGACTCATACATTCATACGTGTATCTCAGTGAACTTACAGTGAGTGGCTGGGTGTGCGGTGGGGAGGAATGTCCTGCTGGGAAGTGTGGCCTGTGTTTAAGGATGACACAGTTTTAATGGTCATCCTGGCAGTGGCTGTCCAGTGGTGTGAAAATTCTCAGACACTGGTTGTGAACTTTCAACAGTGAATTCCAGAGTATGTAGTCTGTATTGATAAAGCTATTTTGTAAAAAGACAACTGTTGTGGTCAGTAGCCCCAACACAGCAGGAGTGTTTACATGCCTATCAGTACTTTCCTCTCCCTGCCACATTCTTATGGCGTCTTTGGGGAGGTTTGGGGAGGTGTAATCAGGGAATCATATTTACTAGATGACATAGTAGGGTTTTTTGTTTTTTTGAAAAGGTCCATTAGGCATCCAGGTTTTCAGGCCACTAATTCTAGACATGGGACAGACATGTGGTTCTGGTGCTGTCTGCTCTCCAGAGTGTACTCCTGGGCAGAGACAGCGGCAATGGGATCACATGGGCAAGCGGAGTGTTCTGAGTCTTCCTCAGGATCAGTGGCTGCATTGGTCCATGGGGGAAGAGGGAGCAGACATCTGTGGAGAACAGGGTTCAGACATCTGCGGGTTCCATGGTGATAGCACTCTGGTGAATCACTCAGCTTTATTCCAGAGTATAGGGAATCTGTAGGATTGCTAGGCCTGGGGACAAACCCTGATTTGCAAATCTGTAGGATTGCTAGGCCTGGGGACAAACCCTGATTTGCATTAAGTGGCATGTTCCTATCATAAGGCTGGGTCAGTGGCAACATGGTCCTATAGCAAGGCTTCTAAAAACAAGTTCTAGTTACTATATGTGCAGCAGGGGAAAGGCTTCCAGCAGGAAACTGTGCCAAGGGTCACGCTAGAGATAAGTCAGGCATCCACCCAGGATTAGAGACAGTTTTGAGATAAGGTCAGTCCTCGGGGCCTAGAGACATTCTGGAAAGGGCAGGTAAAGGGCAGGGATTCTCACTGGGGGTAAGGGGTGGGCTTTCCTCATCTTTCCGAGCTTAGAGAAAGCTGCCAGGCTAAGACAGACTGGAGCACCTGACCAGCAGGGCCTCCCAACAGTGGAGCTGCTGATTAAGCCAAGCTCTGGCTTCCTATTGGGTGTATATTGAGGCACTTCAAAGTTTAAATCAACATCCTGAGTCATGCACACATTTGTTTGAAAGGTTCCCTACCCAAATTCACTATCCTCAGACATCAATAAACATGACACTTGGCCTGACCCACTGACATTTCTTCAGAGAAGTGTGCACATCTCAAACAAACAAAATGTTAACTTGGGCTGCTAAAGTCTTGCTGTTCTGGTATTGGTGTACATGGCTGTGGAATGCATCTATATATAACATATATATTTACATCACTAATTGCCAAGGAGCAAGTGAGAAATATTTGCTGCCTGTCAAAATAGGTTCTGCTGCTAGAACACAACACAAAAGAAGTGTTTATGAAAAGACCAGGGATCAGTGTGGCGCAAAAATTGTACAAGATGCTCTGGTCCTCGGAAATGCCCCCTTCTGCTCCACGCCTGTCTGTGGGAGGAGAGTTGTTTCTCAATGAGACGCAGCTTTGTTCACACGTTGTGTTAGCAAAGGAAGCAGTCTGTGTCACACAAGGAGTTAAACGATTCCATTTCTCATCTTCATGGTTCTCTGTGTGGACACAGAGCTGGAAATCTCTTGAAGTGGTTCAGTTGGCTGCTCTTGGAGGGGCTGCTTGTTAAACATCACGGTTTGCTGGTTTCTTGTGTGTTTCCAGGGGCCAATAAGCTGTTTGTCCATCCTCACTATGAGGCCCAGGGAACAAAAGCCAGAGCCCCAGGAGCCTGTGGTGAGGGCTGAGATGACCTTTGATCCCCATTAGTGAGGCTGGGTGGAAAAGGAGTAGGGTTTAGCTTCAGTCACATTTAATAACAGATCTTGTTAGGGTTAAAAAAACAGCACTGGATTCCAGCTGCGACTTCATCCCGGGAGGCACTCAGACTGTCTTCATGCACAGCAGTACTGGGTGACCACTAACGGATCATCCTCAGCCCAATGGGGACCAAGGACCCCTGTCTGCCTCTGCCCAAGTCCACAGGCACTGCTTCCCCTCCTGACTTCAGCACGGCTCACTCTTCCTGATGCTCCCACAAAGTTCTGACAGAGACAAGGCACCGATCCAGAGTTTTCATTCATAAAACAGAAGCCGGACTGCAAAGCGATTCCGGAGGGCGGGGAGTTGGCTCAGCAGCGAGCAGTGCTGCCTGGGTTCTATCCCTAGGACTCAGGTTAAGAGCGGAGAACGGTGGCCGGACAGTCCTGGTGCTGGGGAGGCAGAGACAGCCGCGAGGATCCCTCGTGCCATTGCTCTTGGCGACGGGTGGTACTCAGTTAGTTTTCTCTTTTAGCACCCTGCTGGGGTTTTGAGGAGTCTTGACCCAGCCTGGCGAGGCTGGGAGCTGAGGCTACACTAGCTCTTCCCTGTGTGAGTGAGAGCGGGTCATGCGTTTTCTGTGCTGTTGACTGGCGCTTAGGGCCGTTGTCCAAGTCGGCGGTTCTCAACCTTCCCAGAGCTGCCCCCCTTTAGTACAGTTGCTCATGTTGCGGTTACACCCCTCCCCACCATAACCTTACTTCTGCTGCTTTATAACTGCACATTTGCTACTGCTATGAATCTTAATGTGAGTATCTGATATGTGGGATGCGGGATGGTCTTAGTGATGCCGGTGAAAGCGATGTTTGACTCCCCCAAGGGTGGAGACCCACATGTTGAACAAATGCTGCTCTAAATGTTCTCAAAGGGTTTTTTTTTTGTTGTTCTTTCTAGCTTCCCCCTTCCCTGATGCTTATGCCTGTGAGGAGAAATTTTGGGGTATTTTAAAAAAGATTTCTTTTTGAGGCACAGTCACACTGTCTATCTCTGGCCTGGAGTCATGGGAATCTGCCCTACTCTGCCTCCCAAGTGCTGAGATTAAAGGTGTAAACCACCACGACTGTGTCCCGTTCTGTTTTTTTTTCCCGTGGCTGTTGGTATTTGGGGGCACTTTGCTTCTTCAGTTCCAGGTCTGAAATATACGAGGCAAAAAGGAAAATCCTTGGAGCACGCTATGAAGTCACCCCGTGGATCTGCAGGTGGCTCTGCCTTCTCTCCCGTGGATCTGCAGGTGGCTCTGCCTTTTCTCTCCCGTGGATTTCCGGGTGGCTCTGCCTTCTCTCTCTTTCCCCTCCTCGCGTTTTATGTAAAATGCTCAGGGTTTTCACTTTTGCCAAGCAGGAAAGATGGGGAAAGCCAGTGTCTCCTATCTGTCAGAAGCCATCTTGGAACACATTTGAGAGAAGGGAAACACGTCCGCTTGTAATCGTACCTTACATAACCTGTGTTCATTTTGATGTCTTGTCAATGTGCTTGTGATATTGTACAGGGCAGTAATCAGTGTGTGAAAGTTAATATCCTCTTTATCCCATGTGTTGTATTTTAAAATATATAAAATGTTCTTTGGGTTTATAGATTTCACAATTATCATTTTAATAGTCACTGATATTTAATGCTATGAACATCTCTACTTAAGGAAGCATTTTTTAAGCCAGGCGTTGGTGGCGCACACCTTTAATCCCAGCACTCGGGAGGCAGAGCCAGGCGGATCTCTGTGAGTTCGAGGCCAGCCTGGTCTACAGAGTGAGTTCCAGGACAGCCTCCAAAGCCACAGAGAAACCCTGTCTCGAAAAACAAACAAACAAACAAACAAAAAAACACTAGACTATTCCTATACATCTCCTGGGCATGGGTTTCTAAGACAGATTTTTTTTTAGGTTAAACGATTTTTTAAAATTTATTTTTATTTCTATGTATCTTGGTATCTTGCTTGCACGGACATCTGTGTGAGGCTGTTGGATGCCCTGGAACTAGAGTTATAGACTGTTGTGAGCTGCCATGTGGGTGCTGGGAATTGAACCTGGGTCCTCCAGGAGAGCAATCAGTGTTCTTAGCCATTGAGCCATCCCTCTAGCCCCCAGATGGTATTTTTTTAAATGAATTTTGTAGTATATTGCTCTAATGCTCACGAAAATAAATTTAGAATTTTACAAAGTGATCTGCATAGCAACTTATTCACACCTTTTATCTCTTTTATATCCTACATATGCATCCTACATTTATACCCTACATTTCTCCTCTGTGGTCCATTTATCAATTAAAATCATAAGGATCCACTGTGCCCCTAACCCTGGACTTATCCCACACCTGCTCCAATGCTGGCCAGAGCAAAATTTCATTGATTTCTTTGTTTCAGGGTCGCACATGACTGAAGCCGGCTGCGAACTCACTGTGTAGCTCAGGATGGCCTTGCATTCCCGTTCCTTATCCTCCTGCTGCCCCCTCCTGAGAGTTGGACATAGACTCATGCCTGGCTTATGCAATGCTGGGGCCCTAACCCAGGACCGCATGTATGCTAGGCAAGCGCTCTCCTAACTGAGCCACCAGATTTCTGAAGATAGTGTGTCACCTGAATTTTGGGGGCCTCTTTGGAACCATGTCATCACAAAGAATGAAAATGTTCACTCCAGTTTTTACAGTATTCCTTTCCTTTTCTCAAAATTAAAACAAAAATCTTCCTGAGATTTAAGAGTGCCAATGAATCTAATAAATTTTAATAACATATATTCATGCTAGAAAAAAAGACATATGGTTGCTCACAGGGGATGTAAAGGTGCCAAAAATTTCAGTCAATTGAGTTCAGAAGATGTGTCTCCGAAGGAAGTTACATAAAAGGCCGAGGTGAGCCTGGGAAACACCAGGAAGACTAGGTAAGAGCGGTGATTGGAGTTCCCAGAGAAGCCACATGTTAAAGACTGCCAGGGAAGGGTGAGAAGGTCACTTGGTAAAGGTACTTGTCTCCAAGCCTGAAGACCTGAGTTCAATCCCCAGCACCCCCACTACTGAAGGAGAGGACTGACTCCTTCAACTTGTGATTTGATCTCCACATACCGCGGTGGTACATACATGCCCACCCATACATTAGCTAAAATGTAGTAAATCCTCCCCAGAAGACTGCAAGTCTTCATAAATCTGGTTGTGGAGGTTTGGAATGTTTCAAATCCAGAGTCACAATTCCAGTGGCTTTCTGGGGTCTCCTTGACAGTCAGTCACTCACTGTCCACCTCTGTGTGTGACCTAGCAGCCTTGGAACTCTCAGGGAAAGCCTTTTGGAATACCCTGACCTAGCAGACCATGACATTCTACAGTTACAGATGTCCGTAGGCAGCAGGTGGCTCATGGAATAGGTTTCCCACTTCCTGGAACTGCCTGCCTGGGTTCCCATCACTGCCTTGACCTGTGAATTCCTTCTGTTTCGTCTGTAACTATAAAATCTTCATGAAACCATTTCCATGCTGGAACTTGTTCTTTGGAACAGCTGAATCCATTTTCCTGACCTTACACCTTATGAGAGGGTAAAGAAAATGTACATACATGCCATGGAATATTATTCAGGCATAAAAAGAACAAAACTCCTGTTATTTTAGCACCACAGAAGGAACTGGGGGCCATCACTTGAAGTGAAATAAGCCAGTCACTAAAGACAAACACCCCCTGTTCTCATTCACTTGTAGAGACTGGGGAAGCTGGTATGGCAGAAGAGAGAATGGCTGTTTCTGGAGAATAGGAAGGGAACAGAACAGGGAACACAGAGAGAGCTTAGGTAGCAGACTGGAAAATACAGATGTGCAGGAAGGCTTGATGTTACGGTTTTGTAGCACAATGTGGTACTCAAGTCTATGACACTTTATATAGTTCAGAATAAATAGACACCTGAAGTATCACATGCAAATGATAAATGACTAAGAAGTTGAGATTTTAGCATGGATTCTCTCCCTCCCCCTTCCCCCTCTTTCCGTGTGTGTGTGTGTGTGTGTGTGTGTGTGTGTGTGTGTGTGATACAAAATGAGTGTAGACAATGCTCAGGTAATAAGTCTACAGTAAAAGGTGTTTCCCAGAAGGAAATGTTCCTTTGCAAACATCACCGAGACCAAGAACCAGAGCCTTACCACCCCAGATGCACCTGTGTGTTACTCTCATTCATCTAAGGTTAGCTATGATTTGATTCAGTCCTTGGCTGTGGGTCTCTGCTTATGCATCCATCAGCTACTGGATGAAGGCTCTAGGATGGCATTTAAGGTAGTCATCATTCTCATTATAGGGGAAGAGCATTTAAGGTAGCCTCTCCACTATTGCTTAGGGTCCTAGTTGGGGCCACCCTTGTAAATCTCTGTACAATTCCCAAGTGCCAGGTTTCTCTTTAAACCCATAGTGGCTCCTCTATTGATGAGTCTCTTTCCTTGTTCTCCTCTATTCCTCCCCCCACTCTGTCTTCCAGATCCCTCATGTTCTCCACCCCCTCCTCTTCTTCCCTCCTCTTTCTCCTCCTCTCTCCCCTCCCCTATACTCCCCATTTGCTCAGGAGCTCTTGTCCCTTTCTGCTTCACTGGGGGACTGTGTATGTCTCTCCTTCGGTCTCCTTGTTTCCTAGCTTTTCTGGAGGTGTGGATTGTAGGCTGGTAATCCTTTTCTCTATGTCTAATATCCATATATGAGTGAGTACATACCGTGTTTGTCTTTCTGTGACTGGGTTACCTCACTTAGAATGGTTTTTCTTCTAGTGCCATCCATTTGCCTGCAAATCTCAAGATTCATTGTTTTTTTTTCCGCTGAGTAGTACTCCATTGTGTAAATGCACCACATTTTCTTCATCCATTCTTCAGTTGAGGGGCATCTAGGTTGCTTCCAGGTTCTGGCTATTACAAATAATGCTGCTATGAACATGGTTGAACAGATGTCCTTTTTGTGTGAATGTGTATCTTTTGGGTATATGCCTAAGAGTGGAATTGCTGGATCTTGTGGTAAACTGATTCCCATTTTCCTGAGGAACCTCCATACTGATTTCCAAAGTGGCTGTAGGAGTTTGCACTCCCATCAGCAGTGGAGGAGTGTGCCCCTTTCTCCATATCCTCTCCAGCATAAACTGTCATTGGTGTTTTTGATTTTAGCCATTCTGACAGGAGTAAGATGGTATCTCAGAGTTGTTTTGATTTGCATTTCCCTGATGACTAAGGATGTTGAGTACTTTCTTATGAGGCTCTCAGCCATTTTAGATTCCTCTATTGAGAATTCCCTATTTAGTTCTGTACCCCACTTTTTAATTGGATTATATGGTGTTTTGGTGACTAGCTTCTTGAGTTCTTTGTGTATTTTACAAATCAACCCTCTGTCAGATGTGATGTTGGTGAATATCTTTTCCCATTCTGTGGGCTGCCATTTTGTTTTGTTGACTGTGTCCTTTGCCTTACAAAAGCTTCTCAGTTTCAGGAGGCTCCATTTATTAATTGTCAATTTCAGTGTCTGTGCTACTGGTATTATGTTCAGGAAGCGGTCTCCTGTACTAATTCATTTGAGGGTACCACCTATCTTCTCTTCTAAGAGGTTCAGTGTGGCTGGATTTATGTTGAGGTCTTTGATCCATTTGGACTTAAGTTTTGTTCATGGCGATAGATATGGATCTATCTGGAGTCTTCTACATGTCAGCCTCCAGTTATGCCAGCACCATTTGTTGAAGATGCTTTCTTTTTCCATTGTATAATTTTAGCTTCTTTGTCAAAAATCAGGTGTTCATAGGTGTGTGGGTTAATATCAGGGTCTTCAATTCGATTTAATTGATCTACCTGTCTATTTTTGTGCTAATAACAAGCTGTTTTCAGGACTATAGCTCTATGACAGTGCGTGAATCAGGGACGATGCTGCCTCCTGATGTTCCTTTATTGTACAGGGTTGTTATGGCTATCCTGGGTCTTTTTTTTTCTCCATATAAAGTTGAGAATTGTTCTTTCATGGTCTATAAAGAATTTTGCCTGGATTTTGATGGAGATTGTACTGAATCTATAGATTGCTTTTGGCAAGATTGCCATTTTTATTACGTTGATTCTACCTATCCAAGAGCATGGGAGATGTTTCCATTTTCTGGTATCTTCTTTAATTTCTTTCTTTAAAGACTCAAAGTTCTTGTGATACAGGTCTTTCACTTGTTTGGTTAGTGCTACCCCAAGGTATTTTATGCTATTTGTGGCAATTGTAAAGGGTGATGCTTCTCTGATTTCTTTCTCAGCCCTTTTATCGTCTGTATATAGTAGGGCTACTGATTTTTTTTTTAGTTGATCTTGTATCCTGACACTTTGCTGAAGGTGTTTATCAGCTGTAGGATTTCCCTGGTAGAGATTTTAGGGTCACTTATGTAAACTATCATATCATCTGCAAATAGTGAAAGTTTGACTTCTTTTCCAATTTGTATCCCCTTGATCTCTTTTTGTTGTCTCATTGCTCTAGCTAGAACTTCAAGTACAATATTGAAGAGAAATGGAGACAGGAATCATATTGAGTTTCTCTCCATTTAGTTTTATGTTGGCTGTTGGTTTGCTGTATATTACTTTTATTATGTTTAGGTATGTTCCTGTTATCCCTGATCTCTCCAAGACCTTTATCATGAAGGGGTGTTGGATTTTGTCGAAGGCTCTTTCAGTATCTAGTGAGATGATCATGTGGTGTTTGTGGATTTTCATATGTTGAACCATCCCTGCATCCCTGGGATGAAGACTGCTTGATCATGGTGAATGATTTTTCTGACATATTCTTGGATTCGATTTGCCAATATTTTATTGATTATTTTTGCATCAATGTTTATGAGGGATATTGGTCTGAAGTTCTCTTTCTTAGTTGTGTCTTTGTGTGGTTTGGGTACCAAGGTAATTGAAGCCTCATAAAAATAATTTGGTATTGACTCTTCTGCTTCTATTGTGTAGAACACTTTGAGGAGAATTGGTATTAGCTGTTGGATGTTTTGTTCTGCCTTCATGTTCCTCTCTCTCCCTCCCTCCCTCTCTCCCCCACTCTCTCCCTCCCCCCCCTCTGCCTCCTGGAGGGCCCGGGGACTGGAAGAGGAAGAGGCTGACTGGAGGCCCTTGGCACTCACTTCTCTGCTGGAGGGTGCAGGAGCAAGGCCTTGGTCATGTCTTTAGTTGAATAATTCACATGAGTAATTAGATCTGATCTCAAATCTTCATGCCGTTCAACAAGTCATTCTCTTTTTTACTTTTTTATTGGATACCCTTTAAAAAGCAAAAGTTTTTAAAGTTTGAAAAAGTCCCATCACTTTTTTTTCTCTCTCATAGATGGTGCTCTTGATGCCATGTTTGAGGAATCTTTGCCTGTCCCAAGTCTCAGACATTTTTCTTCAGACGTTTCAGTTTGGGAATTCACTCTAAACTGTTGACTACATTTTGAGTTGACTTGCATATAATAATCAGCAGTATTGATATCTAAAATATGCATAACTGTGTTCTTTTATGTTATATATCAAATTTCATTTTATAAATCACTAGCAGGCTTTTCTTTGCACATTGAATTGCACTGTTGTCTTTGTTAAAAGTCAGTTGGCTTATTTCTGAGCTCTGCTCTGCCCCAACAATGTATATGCTTGTCAAATAACACCACACAGTCTGATTTTCTGTTGCCTAATAGTAATCACTGACGTTCAGAAGTTCTTCAATGGCATTCTTTATTCAAATTATTTTGACTAGTCTTGGTTCTTTGATTTTCTACATAAATCTTACAATCAGTTTGCCAGTTTTCACAGAAGCACCTGTAGGAAGTTTGCTAGGGATTGTGTAGAAACCAAGGGAGAAGTTGACCAGTGTTGCTATTTGAACAGTACAACACTTTTGAATCCACACATGTGCTATCTCTCTCTATTTAGGTCAGAGGAGGAGGGATTGGGGTGTTTGATACTAATTCTAAACTACCATCAGTCTCATGATTGCTTAATCACTGGCGGTGAAAGTTGGAGACAACTCTTCAGAAGCCCTGACAGTCTTCTCTTTGCTCCTCCCTGTCTCTCCTTTCTTCTTCTTATACATTTGTTCGTTGAAAACAAAAACTTCAAAGGCTCAGTTATTACCGCCTATCATGTCTCTGCCCTCATCTACCGTCTAAAATGTTTATGTTGTTTTAATTTCTGGATATATACTTAATTTGGAAGTGTGTTACAAAGCAATGCTCAGTACCACATCAGGCAACACGAACACTAGGGCTTTAGCTAGTCCAGAGGACGTTGTTCGTTTGGGGTCTGAGATTGCTTTGGCATAAAAATGAATGAGCCGTGCACATGAACAGCCACTCGGAAACGTCAAGGCGCTGCTCTTGATGCTCTTACTGAAATGCAGTGCTGCAGGAATCTGTTGCATTCCGTTGACTCAGATCAGTCTTAATGGTGAAGCATATGAAAACCAAACTGTGTCAGAGGCAGTTTGTCATTTAGTAATTCCTACTTTTCTTTGATCGTGTAGCGTACTGTTGGGAAACATTGCTCAAAGGTGACTCCACGTGCATCCAAGTGCAGATGTGAGTCACGTCAGTTGACTGTGAGCTGGGTGACTGTTGCTGGCTGGAGTGGCTGAGCCCTCCATGCACCTGCCTTGTGCATTCTTGTCTTCCACTGAAGTAACCCTGAGGGTCCATGCAGAAGATGGTGACAGTCTCAAAACAGAAGCGGCCGAGTCCTCAAGTCACCACGTGGGGAACAGTGAGTTGTCCTAGCAGGAATGGTCACACAGACCTTAGTGTGTATCAGAAATAAAAGTTTAATATTGGGGCTGTTTCAGTAAATAATTTATTCTTATAAAAAGATTTTTCCTTTTCAGGGTAGGACTTTACATTAAGAGAAATAGTAACGGTTTGGATTTGTTTGCCTCTTCAATCAAGATACATAGAGTAAGGTTGGCCTAAACCAAGGAAATGACGGAATCTAATGCCCAATAAACTCATAGGAGTCTGTTCAAAGAATATATGTGTGTGTATGTACGTATATGTGTATATATTTATGTTTTGGTGTATAGTAGATTTGGGCCAGAATTCTGGCCCTTAAAATGCTTTGCTGGGTCCTGATCGGTTAGTGAATTTAACCTGTTAATTTTTACTTTAGCCTTTCTATTGTATCCCCACTCATGCAATTCATGTCCAGCCTTCATCATTACAGCTAGCACCGGGCCCGTGTTTGTAGTTGCTTGCCAGTCATCTTCATTTGCTCCTACAAAAGTATTTACAAGCTAAGTGACTAATACTAAACACCATCTTGCAAAACGCACCCTTTATTCATCTTTGTGCTGTATTGTACTTGCCTTGATAGGAAGCAGCTCGGAAAGGAAGGGTTTATTTATTTATTGTCTGAGGTGACACAGTCTGTCACAGTGGCGAAGGTATGTTGGCAGACGCCTCCATGCTTGTGGATGTGGGAGAGCGTAGTGTCTTCATGGTAGTAGGTGTCTAAGGCAGCTTGCTCTGATGTCTGGTAGATCAGGAAGCAGAGGACTAGACGGGACGGGCCATCGCTACCAAACTAAACCCCGATGACCTGCATCTTCCAGCAAAGCTCCACCTCCTACAGACTCCTAAAATAGTAGCACCAGCTGGCGACCAAGCATTCAACCACGTGAGTATTTCCGGGACAGCTCACCGGTGTTTACAGACATACTCTGTTGTGGTGGGAATTCTTCCGTTGTGCCATATACACAGGCATTGCGTGATTGATGTATAGACGCCTGGGAAACTTAATTGCACACGAAGTTCTATAGAGTTTCCCCCACAGAGCAGCGGGCTTGCTCTGTCAAATGTTCAAGACCTCAATTTGCTGTTGGCTCACCCCCAGCGCAGTCATGCGATCAGTCCTACAAATTCTCACGAACACCCCTGCAGCAGAGGAACGCCTCCCTCCAGGTCCCCTTTCCTCAAAACGTGTCCAGAAACGAAATTCCGACTGATGCATTGACCGGCACTTAACTTTAATGTTTGCTTTGCCCAAGGCACAGACCATGTCAGGGAAGATGGAGACACCTTCACGGCCTGTTAGTTACACCTCGGCAAAGCTGTCGGACAAGAGAGAAGCCTCCTGTAGCCATCGTAAATCAGCATCCCCATCTGTGAGGTCATCGGGATATTTCAAACGATTTTCAGCTCTCATTAGTCGAGGGCGTTCCACAGGCTGGCCCTTATCTTTTGTAACTTTTGCTGTCACAGCCTGAGAAAGCCTCTTGGGGGAGTGGCGTGTTCCCTGTGGGCTAGTCGGTCGTAATGAGCCACCAGCTGATGTGCCCTTTGTATATGTTGATACTAACCTTTCATGTTGCAAGATGTCGCTTTACCCTTGGCTTCTGCCATGTTACTCTCATTATTTCTAATAGGCGGCGGCAATTAGAGTCCTTGGAGCTGTTGGTCGCAGACATTCGGAGCGGGGAAGGGCCAGTCAGGGGGAACCGCCGCTTTTTCTTTACAGGAACAATGTGGTTGTGGTGCTCAGCCCAAATCTGCAGTGATGCTCAGTGGACCTCCGGCGAGGATGGGAAAGCCCACGCCCGGGCCTTTCACACGTCCTGTCCTCACGCTCACCACCGTCTGCATCCCAGCTCCTTTGTGAAGAATGACATGCTTGGCAGATATTTTAGGGCAGGGATTTGGATTAAGGACGATGCATTGAATAGAATCGGCAGTCGATGGGTATTCTCAGACAACCTCACCTCCACTCCCCATGGCTGGAAAGACGCTGACAGCCGTTTGGAGTAGCTCCTGGGTCCTTTGAGGATGATGGGTCTGGAAGGCCCCAGACTGCTGACTGCAATGTTTTGACTTTAACTCCACAGTTGTTGGAACCTAGTGGACCATATGTGAAAGGCCGTTCCTTCAAGGTCAGGGCAATTGGTGGCATTCTAACAGCCTAGCGGGAAAGAGAACGGAAAGGAGAAAAGTTCATATCAGGGCTAGTCAGTGCTAGGAAGTTACTGAAAGCACACCACAGAGTCAGCGTGCACTCTCTTTCAGCGACACCGGAGGCTCCCTGGGGAAGCACAGCCCTGGGTTGCCTTCCTTTCTGTTTCAGACCAAATGGAATTAAAGACTGAGCAGGGGATAGCTTCTCAGGAATGGCTTGGGCATGTTTCTAGATAGCACAAGTAGAGTATTTCCAAATTAATACAAGAAAGTCCCTCTATTAACCTGACCATTTGAGAAAGTAACACTTGGGGACCCCCCCCCACAGCCATTTACTGATGTGCAGCATCTCAGACCCTAAGCTACAGAGTTCTCCTGACCATGTGGCTGGGTGGCTGTTTCTGAGGGCGCCTCCCTTTTGAGACTCATTTGAAATGCACGTTCATTTCTGTCAGGTTGATCACATAAATATATGGTTGCTGCCACATGAAGAGTTCTGGCGTGCAACCAACAATCATCAAAACTTCTACCTGAATAGATAAGAACTCTCCAGAGGAATCATTGGATACCCCTCCTTCCTGAATTCCCTCCTCCCCATCCTTGCTTCTGTCCCTCCCTCCCTCCCTACTTTTAAACATTTAATCAGCTTGAATTATAAACAGGCGTTGAACTGGGAGCCATTGACGAGACACAACTTAATAATAAAATCAAAATCTAGGATGTGTCTTTTCCAGGCGACTCCTTCTGTGTCCCTCCCCCCTCCCCCTTGCTCTGTGGCTGGGCTCACAGCTAGTGGGAGGTGAAGGGACACTCTTGAGGTGAAGAGGAGACTTTAAACAAACTAATGGCATTGACTCTCCTAGTTTTCCTTCTGTTCTCATTTGGAGTACTCCCCAGGCCCCAGGATTAACAGTGGGCTTGGGGCTGGCTCCCTCATTACAGGAGGGTCCTGTCTTGGGATGTGTCAACAAGAGCAGGCTAAGACCACCGAAGGAGGGCTCAGGCCAGTGGGTCAAGCCACTGGGGAGGGAGCTTCAGCTTGTCCTGTTTTTGTTTTTGTTTTTGTTTGATTGGAGAGGATCTTAATTACTTATATATTTGTGTGTTAAAGTCTTGGTCCTTGAGAGAAGGAAAGGGACAAGCTGGCCACCCTGCTGTTTTGGGTCTGGGGTGCACAGGTTTCTGAGCCATGGAGACCCCACTGTTCACTAAATGCAGCCCAGATCACTGGGGCCAGGGCTAAGGTCCAAGGTCCACTTGGCAGTGTGTTTACATCACTCTTCAATTTCTTCATCATTTTCTACGGAGCCCTTCAAGACAGTAAGTGGTGAGAGGGTAGTGTGGCTTGAGATAGCAAGGACCGGGGTTCTGAACCAACTCATTTCATTATAGCACACAACCCAAGCCACTGCAATACACATAAAACACCCACAGAAGACCTATTAATTCCTGGAACAGCACCACAAAAAGGGATGCTTCATAGTTTGCTCTCTTTAGAAACCAAAGTCTTTTTTGTTTGGTCCTGGAGATAAAACTCAAGTCTTCATACATTCCCAGCAATCAGTTTATCAGTGGGCTGTATCTCCAGCCCCATGAGCATCATAGTCTTTTAAAAAACATGTATATGCATGTATAGTGTGTGTGTGTGTGTGTGTGTGTGTGTGGTGTACACCGGTGTGTACACACAGATAATAACCTCAGCTCAAGTGTCATTCTCTGGGATGCTGTCTACTTCTGATATGGCCTTTCTCATTGCCTTGAAGCTCACTAGTTAAGCTAGACCAGCTGGCCAGGGAGTCCCAGGAATCCTCCTGCCTCACCTCCCCAGTGCTCTTGCCATCATGCCTGACTTTTTATATGGATGCTGTGGATTTAACTCAGATGTTCATATTTGTGACGCAAGCACTTTGCCAATCAAGCCAAACCTCCCAAGTCTGACCATAATTTTTATATAACAGGTATATTAATTCCAGATTATCATCTGTCTGTTTGTCTGGCTATCATATGTCTTTTTATCTGTCTATCTATTTTCTATCATATGTATCTATCTATCATTTTAGTTTGCTAATTTTCTACAACACAGTATCATACTCTAAGTGGTTTAAACAACAGAAATTTATTGTCTCCTATTTTTGAAGGTTGGACGTTCAAGATGAAGGTGTTGGTAGGATTGTTGACTCTTAACAACTCTCTCCTTCATTTATTAATGGATGCCTTTTCCCTCTGTATATTCCCAGGGTACAAGGGTCTAGGGTCTGTATGTATAAATATTTTTGGGGAACAATTTATCCCATGATATTCTATACTTATATACTCACAAGCCTATCATCTGTTTTCTGTCTATTATCTATATGTCTATCTATCTATCTATCTATCTATCTATCTATCTATCTATCTATCTATCTATCATCTATCTATCTATCTATCAATCATCTATCTATCTATCTATCTATCTATCAATCATCTATCTATCATCTATCTATCTATCTATCTATCTATCATCCATCCATCCATCCATCCACCCACCCATCTGTTTGTTATCAAGGTACCAAAAAGGGACATTGGAAGAAACTAAAAGTGATGGCAAATTCCTGACCCTACTGAGTAAGTGACAAATACAGAACAGAAGCTAAAAGACCTCCAACTTTACAGCATTTGTGAATGCTGCCATTTGTCCTACTTCTATAGTCTTTAGAGTCAACATTTGCCTCATACAGTGTTGTATGTCTTGGAGTAGTGACTGCCTTGTTTCTTTTTGTATGCAACCAGAATTCCATGGTTACTAAGAAAGTCAAGTTCAAGAACAGGGGACCACGGGGCAAAGAGTGAATTATGGAACTAGATCTGGAAGGGATTCATACATGGCTGTGCTGTGCACGTGGTGTTGGTGATAACTCAACAAGAGTCAACACAAAGAATTTTCTTAATTTATAAGACAGAACTAGAAGGGTTTTCTCTCCCAAGTATTGTGTCCATAAATGGCCAGATCGTGAGGGACCTTTTATCTTGGCATGCTGATAGCTAGCTTGTGCCAATACACAAGGCTGAAGGAGGGCTTCAGAAAATAAAATTAAGTATGTTATGCTGAGCTACTGCTTAGAAGTAAGTTTGGTGGTGAAGGAACTGGCTATGCGGCACTTGGCTCTCTGCCCTAGAAGGAAGAACTCCAGAGAGCTATATGTGTACCTTGTGGGGGTCACCATTTTCTCCATAGTTTGTTCCTAAGAGACTGAAGACATTTCTTAGCTTAGTTTCAAGCGCCTCCTCATGAACTTGGGTGATGTTCCGGGGTTTAAATCCCTACAGTGGTTTGAGCTTTGGGTTATTTGATGCATGGGGATCTTCACCAGGAGGAGCTGTAGAGAGCGGTTTCGTCTTCCTGTGCCTCCAGCTGGACAGCTGCAGAGCAGTCTTGTCAGGCACACCTCCTGGGGACAATGGGGCTTGGCAGTGGATTACAGTCTGGTTCTTGAACTTCACACCTTCTGGTTTCAGCATGGAAACAAAGCTGTACCATTATGTGCAAAAGGCCTGTTATCACACAGTGCTGAGAGAGGACACGAGATATTCGGGCAAGGAGAGGAGGGAGGGAGGGAGAGAGAGAGAGAGAGAAAGAGAGAGGGAGGGAGGGAGAGAGAGAAAGAGAGGGAGAGAAAGAGAGGGAGGGAGGGAGGGAGGGAGGGAGAGAGAGGGAGGGAGGGAGAGGGAGGGAGGGAGAGAGGGAGGGAGGGAGAGAGGGAGGGAGGGAGAGAGGGAGGGAGGGAATAAGTACCAGGGACAAAGAAAGTAATCTTTAAGGGCAGGAAGAGGGTTGAGAGACGCTGAGGAGGAGGCCTGGGCACATTTCTTCCTGGAGCGTATACTAAATGGCTTAGTCTGAGTTCTCAGACCACTCAGTCATGTTTCTCAGGCAAAACCTGGAAGCCTTCAGCTGGACAGCGTGACTCTGCTGGGAATGATCGTTTACCATTGATACGTGGCTGGTGTGTGGCTGTGTGTATCTGTGTGACTGGTGTGTTGTGTGTGGCTGTGCCTGGCTGGTGTGTGACTGTTTGTGGCTGTACATGCTGTGCCTGGCTGATGTGTGTTTGTGTGTGACCATTTATAGCTGTGCGTAGTTGGTATGTGTTTGTGTGTGGCTGTACCTGGCTGGTGTGTAGGTGGTGTGTGCCTGTGTGTGACTGTGCATGGCTGTGTGTGGCTGTGCGTGACTATGTATAGCTGTGCGTGGCTGGTTTGTGTTTGTGTGTGGCTGTGTGTGTCTGTGTGTGACTATGTACAGCTGTGCGTGGTTGGTGTATGTTTGTGTATGTTTGTGTATGGCTGTGTGTGACTGTGTGTGGCTGTGCCTGGCTGGTGTGTGGTTGTGTGTTCTCACCACTCCTGGAGAATCTGCTGGAGCAATTTCAAGTCCACACAAACCTCTATATGGCTCTCTGTGATAGGGAAAGGGAGCCAGGCTTTGCTGCCAGGAGACCAGGGCTCTTTTGAATGAGCAAATTGTTCTCAGCTGTGTATTTTCTGTGCTCCCCAGCCCCCCAGTTTTGCATGTATGTGCTGGACAGTGTATTAGCATCTCAGAAAGACTTAAATCCGCACTAATTACTGCCTGACATGTCAATCCCAAACATATGCTTGTTCCCTCCTCTGGTCTTCCGCTGAGAAGATACGGGGTGCCTCTTTCTTTCCATGGTGGAGGCAAGGAGCTGTGCCAGCTGTCTGGTTTGTCCCTTGTGAATGATGGGGTGACTTTCCCATCTAAGTTGGCACACATTGTCTGGGTTTGAGATCTCAAAAGCCCTAGTCTTGGAAAATCTCTTAGTCTGGAGCGAGTGGCCGGAGTTGACACTCTGCAGAGCTGAGGAGTGGCTGCCTGAAGGCAGAGGAAGAAGTTAGAGGAGTGAAGAAAGCTACGGACAATAATACATTATCCCAAAGAGAACAAAGTGCTCCCAGCCGTGACGCCCGCCTTTCCTAAGGGCCCCTGAAGCTGGGCCACCTGTCCTGAGCAGGGGTCTTTGGGGAGGCTCCCTACATGGTGGGTGTTAGAAACCTTGAGAGGTTCTGAGAACCCTTACCCTACTTTTCTTAGGAGACTCTAGCTGGTTAAGACACAAGGCAGCAAGGCAAGGCCTCCCACCAGGAAGCTGCAGCTTCTACCCTCAGCACTCCCTGCTGGCCCTGTTGAAATGCAGGCCCTCAGCTTCGGCTGCCAAAGGCACGAAGCATGGATTCCAATTCTTGCTATGATTCTTTTCTGAAAGACTGGAGCTCTACGCCCGTGTCAAGCCTGGGGTGTCATCTACCTGTCCCAACCCCCACCGCTGTTCTGCTCTGTACCTACCACATGCCTTTTATCTTCCTGACCAAATTTGGGAATTTGGTAGAGGGGATCCCATGCCATAGTCTTTCTGTGGCCAAGGAACATTAGAGTGTCCTATCTATACCAATTCTCTTAGCATACAGGCTTAAATCCCCCAAACCAGCCCTTTTATAATTGCTCCACTTTCTCTTTAATATTTATTATTCATTGGACATTAGCTGATTATAATATTGGGTCAGGAATACAATTTGGAATGCTTACATCTTATTGATTGGACTTATTGCTATGCCTTGCGTCCAGAGAGCTTTTTTTATATCAGAGTAGTGCTCGATGAGTATTCCAGCTCCACGATGAATCGATGCACATCAACTGAACAAGAGCAGTGGCCAACTGGCACACACAAGTTGGCTTTGCTTGTCATTGCACTCCGAAGAGTTAAATGATGGAAGTGTAGCTATAATGCAAAAGACAGGTGACTCTCCCAAGCCTGTCTACCAGTGTGGATAGATTTGTTTTTAAAGTTATTGTTGTTATTATTATTGAGACATTGTCTCATGTAGCCCAGGATAATCTTGAACTTTCTACATATTGGAGGACAACCTTTAGCTCTTAACCTATTACCTCCCAAGTTTTAGGAGTTATGGGTGTTTGCTACCCTGCCTAGCTCAGTATTCATTTTTTAAGTATATGCTTTAGTGTTGAATGGCATTTGCTTTTCTTTGCACAATCAGAAAGGAATAGACACAAGGACCCATGAGTCAGCCAGGTTGTCCCTTTAAAAGCAGGACCTACTGTTACAAAGCAAGGGCCTGTCAGCACCTGTCATGTTCAATACTTGGGTGGGCAGGCACTAGTAGTGAGAGAAAGAAGAGCCCCACTGTGTGTTCCCATCTGCTGGATTGTCCAGGATCCTGTGGAGCCCCACTGTGTGTCCTCATCTGCTGGATTGTCCAGGATCCTGAGGAGCCCCACTGTGTGCTTCGTATGCTGGATTGTCCAGGATCCTGAGGAGAGAGGTTGCTTTCCAGGAGACGAAAGCTCAGGATGGTTCTACTGGATTTTAGCTACTATTAGGAAGGCATTCTTGCTTTAGCAAAGTGAATGGACTCAGGCACTCATCAAATGAGGCACAAGCACTCACACTCTTAGGTGCACACATTTAAGACCACTTGTTTCTGGAGAGAAAGTTATGTAAAATGACAATGTGTATGAAAGCCAGGGACAGAAGAGGGCCACGCTATGAGAGGAGGGGTGTGATATTTGTGGGTAATAAATGACCCCAACAATTCATG
This sequence comes from Mesocricetus auratus, assembly GCF_017639785.1. NCBI lineage: Eukaryota > Metazoa > Chordata > Mammalia > Rodentia > Cricetidae > Mesocricetus > Mesocricetus auratus. The sequence goes on along the minus strand of NW_024429205.1, from coordinate 29,297,961 downwards.
GAAAGGGGAGACAGAGAAGGAAAAAGGAAGGAAAACCAAATGCGCTATTAGTTATCAAAGAGTTAACTAGTAGAGGCTGGGCACTCCCTTAGCTAAGAGGTGCAAGCACGTGGCTCCCATTACAAGTACTTTGCAAGGCACCCAAGTGACAGTGATGTGCATCCAGGATTGAGAAGCATTCTCCTCTGCGTTGACTTTAGTCAGAGTAAACATATTGATGGGCCCAAGGGTGGTGCTGTTATCACGAGATGAGCTCCAGTTACACACAAGGCTCACGTTAGAGATTTGACATGCGCCTTGGTCCTCATGTCTCACCCCAGTTCTGAGCAAGTGGGCAGGGAGATGGCATCACTTGCTTATACGTAGTTAGAAGAAGAGGCTAGATAGATTAAGTTCAGACTGCCTTAAACAGAGCCTGTTTCTTTGGACCATGTAAACTGAGTCATCAAAGAGAAAACAATATTAAAGAGAAAGCACAATTATCAAAAGGGCCGATTTGGGAGATTTAAACTTGTGGGCCAAGCAGACAGGCAAGCTGGGACACTCTGCTGTTCCTTGATCACAGACAGACAAACTCCCAAATTAGGTCAGGAAGACAAATGGTATACGGTGGGCACAGAGCAGTGTTGGGTGGGGTTGGGGTAGGAGAAGGTACCCCAGGCTGGGCATGGAGGCATGGAGCCTCAGTCCTTCTTTAACCCACAAGGGGCAGGGCAGAGCATGCAGCCACCGCTGCTGCTGCTGCTCCCTGGGGTGTTGAGTAGCTTCGTGTGAGGGGAGCTGGAAGTCAAGATGGTGGGTGAGAGAGTCAGAAAACACAGATTTCAGAGCCAGGGAGGACGGAGATGATTCTGTAAAACACAAATGATGCTTCTCAGAGGAGTAAAACGGTCATTTGGAGATGGAGAGAAACTGGGCATCCAGTACTTGGGGGTTGCTGCTGACAGTATTAAAGTCAGTGTGCAGTGCTAACGCACCTAGGCATACATGTGGCCAATGGCATCCTCCTCAGGAAGAAAAAGTTATCCCTAGAGAGAGGTTTCAGGGCTTCATGCATTTGGGGGGCCACACAGTAGAATCCTTTCTTCCAGGGCTGGGCCTCCATCTTGGAATGTGAAGATGTTCCCTGCGCTAGACCCGCTTAGCTTCTCCTTCAGTGAATGTTTGGTTGCATCTAACCTTCTTTACTGAGAGTTGGTGGCAGCATCTTTCTCCTGTGACTTCAAAGGGTGTCCCCTGGGGCCATTTCTCCACATGGAGAGGTTACAAAGTAGCTTGTGCTACTCTAGTGACTGATTTGAGAAAGACTTCAGAACCTGTTGGTACCCCAAGAACTGCTGAAGTCATGGGTCAAGACCACCTGGAAAGATGGTGATGGTGCCCGGTAATAATGGCGGTAACTGAAAATGACCCTGTCACACAGACTGCTTCAAATGCCCTGCACTCTTTCTCAGAGGCCACGGAAGACAGAAACACTCTGTAGCGAGAACTTCTCAGTAAGAGTAAGAGAAGATGACATCATTGTCAGAGGACCAGAGCTGGGGGCAGAGCAAGTCCTCAGGTCTGTGCCGCTCACCCTGGCAGCTGGGGATGTTCCAAGGCCTGGACTCTGCATGGCTAAGCCTTCTTACCATCTGTGTTCCTTACTTTTGTTGTGACTGTGACAGAAATATATGACAACTGAAACTTGAAGGGAGGAAGATTCATTTCATCTTGCTGTTTCAGGGAGTAGAGCCCATTATGGTAGGGGCGGCTTGGGGTTAGGGCTTGCCTTGTGACGCTGGAGAGATGGCTCAGCATTTAAGAGTGCTGTCTGCTCTTTCAGAGGACCTGGGTTCAATTCCCAGCATGCACATGACAGCTCAAAACTGTCTGTAACTCTAGTTCCAGGGGATCTGATTCCTTCACACCAATGCATATAAAATAAAGAACAAGACAAACACAAGTTCAGTTTAGATCACAGGCAGATGGCAGGACCTCTGTGGTGGGATTTCCTTATGTCATTAACCAGAGAGCAAAAGAGAAAAAGTGTCCTTGTGCACAGCCTCCAGGACCCTCTACAGCATCTTGCTTCTCAAGGGCTTCGCCACTTCCCAGTAATACCATTGGGGACTAAACCATTAATATGCAGGGATTTGTTGTGTGTGTGTGTATGGGAATAAAACTTCAAACTGGAGCAAGCAATTAATGGTTGTTAGAGGGAAAGACAGCTTTGTAGTCAAGCTCTGAGAGTGAGTAGGGAGATAGGAAACTGGTGCGGGTGCTGGTTGGTGGAGTGGTTCTTGGTCCCACACCGGCTGTAGAGTTACTGACTGTAATAACTGAGAACCCTGTCCTGATCTGAAAACACTATCACTAAGCGTTGAGTGTAAAGTTCTGACCTGGCCAGCTGGAGACTCTCTTTCATGCACACTGTTGTGATATCCACCTGGGAAAGGGACCCCAAGTGGATGTCATACAGCCTGGCCCTTCCTTTCCACAAACAAACAAACAAAACAATAGCCATCACAGCAACAATACCTTACCCTAAGATGGCCATGTATGAAAAGTCTTTCCTAAAGGACATGAAATGGATGCTTATGCACCTCCCATACCCATATGTTGACCCACTAAGGCCCAGTGTGGTGGTATTTGGTGGTGTGGCCTTTGAGAGCTGAGTAGTTAATATGAGGTGAGGCCCTATAGGACAAGGGCATTATCATGGATTACTGTCCTTTTAAGAGTGAGAAAACGCCTATTTGGTGTTCTGTAAGATTCTTGTATTTTCATAGGCATATCCTTCTTTAGGTTAGGGAAGTTTTCTTCTATGATTTTGTTGAATATGTTTTCTGTACCTGTGAGCTGTATTTCTTCGCCTTCTTCTATTCCTATTATTCTCAGGTTTGGCTTCTTCACGGTGTCCCATATTTCCTGGATATTTTGTGTTAGGGATTTGTTGGTTTTGAGATTTTCTTTGGTTGATGACTGTATATCCTCTAATGAGTCTTCAACACCTGAGATTCTCTCTTCTATCTCTTATATTCTATTGGTTATACTTGCATCTGTAGTTCCTGATCGTTTACCCAGTTTTTCTATTTCCAGCATCCCCTTGTTCTGTGTTTTCTTTATCGTTTCTATGTCAGCTTTCAATCCTTCAACTATTTGAGTTGTTTCCTTCATTTGTTTGGTTGTTTTTTCTTGGTGCTCTTTAGATTCTTTGAGAGATTTGGTTATTTCTTGAATTTTCCCCCATTTCATGGATTTTTTATTTGTTTTTCCTTCTATTTCTTTGAGGGATTTCCTCGTTTCTTCTTTGAGGGTCTCTACCATCTTCATAAAATAATTTAAAAAATTTTTTTAATTTTAATTTTAAATAGCTTGTTTTACATGTCAATCCCAGTTCCCTCTCCCTCCCCTCCTCCCACACTCCCCCATACCCCCCAACCTCCCACCATATTGCCAATTCCTTCCACATAGGGGATATCTAGAGTCTGTCATTTCACTCAGGGTAGGGTCCAGGCACTCCCCTAGGAGTCCAGGCTGAGAAAGCATCCCTCTTTGTGCTATGGGCATACGATGTCTGTTTGTATTCCAGGGATAAACACTGATCCACTGCTCAGGGCCCCATAGGTTACCCAGGCCTTCTCACTGACACTCACATTGGGGGGGGGAGTCAGGATCAGTCCCATGCTGGCCTCCCACCTGTCGGTCTGGGGTCCAAGAGCTCTCCCCTGTTCAGATCAGCTGTCTCTGCTGGTTTTGCCAGCCCATTCTTTGCCAATTTGCTCATCGCTCCTCTCTCTCTGTCACTGGGTTCCTTGGGTTCAGTTCAGTGCTTAATTGTGGGTGTTTAACTCTGCTTCCATCCAGTCACTGGATGAAGGCTCCCAGATGGTTATAGATATCAAGTTCATTATCAGGAATGGGCATTCAAGGTGGTCTCTCCACTATTGCTTAGCTTGCCAATTGGTGTCATCCCTTTAGATCACTAGAGGTCACTCTGGTGCCTTCTAACATATGATTCCCTCGTCCCCCTATTCTACCCCCTGCCCCCACTCAACCTTCCTTTTCCCCCCATGACCCACTCTCTCTTCCTCTTCTCCCCCTCTCTTCTTCCCAGCTCCCACTCCCCCCACCCCTCGCTGTGTTCTCCATCCTTTCAGAGGATCTTGCCTCATTCCTCTTCTCTTGGTAACTATGCATATCTTTTAGGTTCTTTCCTGTTTCCCAGACTTGCTATCAGTGGAAGTGCAGACTGGCACTATCCTGATCCATGTCTAAAATCCATGTATGAGTGAGTACATACCATGTTTGTTTTTTTGCGACTGGGTTACCTCCCTCAGGATGGTTTCTTCCAGTGCTATCCATTTACCTGCGAATTTCAAGATTCCATTGTTTTTTTCTGCTGAGTAATACTCCATTGTGTAAATGTACCACATTTTCTCTATCCACTCTTCAGTTGAGGGGCATCTAGGTGGCTTCCAGGTTCTGGCTATTACAAATAATGCTGCTATGCAAATAGTGGAGCAGATGCCCTTGTATGAATTTGCCTCATTTGGATATATGCCTAAGAGTGGAATTGCTTGGTCTTGTGGTAGATTGATTCCCATTTTCCTGAGGAATCTCCATACTGATTTCCAAAGTGGGTGTACGAGTTGGCACTCCCACCAGCAGTGGAGGAGTGTTCCCCTCTCTCCACGTCCTCTCCAGCATAAATTGTCTTAGGTGTTTTTGATTTTAGCCATTCTGACAAGAGTAAGATGGTATTTCAGAGTTGTTTTGATTTGCATTTCCCTGATGGCTAAGGATGTTGAGCACTTTCTTAAGTGTCTCTTGGCCATTTTAGCCTCCTCCATTGAGAATTCTCTATTTAGTTCTGTACCCCACCTTTTAATTGGATCCTTTGGTATTTTGGAGACTTGCTTCTTGAGTTCTTTGTAAATTTTGGAGATTAGCCCTCTTTCAGATGTGGGGTTAGTGAATATCTTTTCCCAGTCTGTGGACTGCCTTTTTTTCTTGTTGACTGTGCCTTTGCCTTACAGAAGCTTCTTAGTTTCAGGAGGTCCCATTTATTAATTGTCAATCTCAGTGTTTGTGCCACTGGTGTTATATTTAGGAAGTGGTCTCCTGTACCAACTTGTTGAAGAGTATCTCCCACTTTCTCTTCTAAGAGTTTCAGTGTGGCTGGATTTATGTTGAGATCTTTGATCCATTTGGACTTAAATTTTGTACAAGGCAATAAACATGGATTTATCTGCAGTCTGCTACATACCAGTACCCAGTTATGCCAGCACCATTTCTTGAAAATGCTTTCTTTTTTTTCCATTGTATAGTTTTAGCTTCTTTGTCAAAAATCAAGTGTTCATAGGTGTGTGGGTTAAAATCAGGGTTTTCAATTCAGATCCATTGATCTACCTGCCTATTTTTGTGCCAATACCAAGCTGTTTTCAGAACTATAGCTCTATAATAGAGCTTGAAGTCAGGTATGGTGATGCCTCCTGAAGTTCCATTATTGTGTAGGGTTGTTTTGGCTATCCTGGGCCTTTTGTTTTTCCATATAAAGTTGATTAATGTTCTTTCCAGGTCCTTGAAAAATTGTGATGGAATTTTGATAGGGATTGCATTGAATCTGTAGACTGCTTTTGGCAAGATTGCCATTTTTATTATGTTGATCCTACCAATCCAAGAGCATGGGAGATCTTTCCATTTTTTCTGGTATCCTCTTTGATTTCTTTCTTTAAAGACTCAAAGTTCTTGATATACAAGTCTTTCACTTCCTTGGTTAACATTATCCCCAGATATTTGATGCTGTTTATGGCTATTGTAAAGGGTGATGTTTCTCTGATTTCTTTCTCAGTCACTTCATCATCTGTATATAATAGGGCCACTGATTTTTTTGAGTTTACCTTGTATCCTGCCACATTGCTGGTGTTTATCAGCTCTAGGAGTTCCCTTGCGGAGTTTTTTCAGTCACTTATGTAAACTATCATATCATCTGCAAATAGTGAAAGTTTGACTTCTTCTTTTCCTATTTGTGTCCCCTTTATCTCCTTTTGTTGTCTTATTGCTGTAGCTAGAACTTCAAGTACAATATTGAAGAGATATGGAGAGAGTGGGCAGCCTTTTCTTGTTCCTGATTTTAGAGGAATTGCGTTGAGTTTCTCTCCATTTAGTTTGATGTTAGCTTTTGGTTTACTGTATATTGCTTTTATTATGTTCAGGTATGTTCCTGTTATCCCTGATCTCTCTAGGGCCTTTATCATGAAGGGGTGCTGGATTTTGTCAAAGGCCTTTTCAGCATCTAGTGAGATGATCACGTGGTTTTTCTTTCACAGTTTGTTTATATGGTGGATTTCATTGATATGTTTTCTAATGTTGAACCATCCTTGAATTCCTGGGATGAAGCTTACTTGATCATGGTGGATGATTTTTCTGATGTGTTCTTGAATCCAGTTTACTAGTATTTTATTGAGTATTTTTGCATCGATGTTCATGAGGGAAATTGGTCTATAGTTGTCTTTCTTAGTTGTGTCTTTGTGTGGCTTGGGTATCAAGGTAATTGTAGCCTCATAAAAAGAGTTTGGCAGTGAGCCTCCTGCTTCTATTGTGTGGAATACTTTGAGGAGTATTGGAATTAGCTCTTCTTTGAATTTCTGGTAGAATTCTGCACTGAAGCCATCTGGGCCTGGGCTTTTTTTGTTTGGGAGACTTTTGATGACTGCTTCTATTTCATTAAGTGTTATAGGTGTGTTTAGATTGTTTATCTGTTCTTGATTTAGTTTTGGCAAGTGATATCTATCCAGGAAATTGTCCATTTCCTTTAAATTTTCGAATTTTGTGGAGTACAGATTTTCAAAGTATGCCCTGATGATTCTCTGGATTTCCTCAGAGACCGTTGTTATGTCCCCTTTTTCATTTCTGATTTTGTTAATTAGCATGCTCTCTCTCTGTCTTTTGGTTAGTTTGGACAGAGGTTTGTGTGTTTTGTTGATTTTCTCAAAGAACCAACTCTTTGTTTCATTGATTCTTCTCAGTGTTTTCCTGGTTTCTACTTGATCGTTTTCAGCCCTCATTTGTATTATTTCCTGGCATCTGCTCCTCTTGGGTGAGTTTGCTTCTTTTTGTTCTAGAACATTCAGCTGTGCTATTAATTCTCTAGTATGACTTTTCTCCAGTTTCTTTATGTGGTATAAACTTTCCTCTCAGCACTGCTTTCAAAGTGTCCCATACGTTTGTGTATGTTGTGTCTTCATTCTCATTGAATTCCAGGAAGTCTTTAATTTCTTTTCTTATTTCTTCCTTTACCCAGGGATGGTGCAATTGTGCATTCTTCAATTTCCATTAGTTTGTAGGGTTTTTGTGATTTGTGTTATTTTTGAATTCTAATTTTAATGCATGGCGGTTTGATGTTTTGATTATTATATGGTGAGATGACTTCTTTTTCTGTTCCAGCCTAGTTGGTGTTCTGTAAGATTCTTGTATTTTCATAGGCATATCTTTCTTTAGGTAAGGAAGTTTTCTTCTATGATTTTGTTGAATATGTTTTCTGTACCTTTGAGTTGTATTTCTTCACCTTCTTCTATTCTTATTATTCTCAGGTTTGGCTTCTTCACGGTGTCCCACATTTCCTGGATATTTTGTGTTAGGGATTTGTTGGTTTTGAGATTTTCTTTGGTTGATGACTGTATATCCTCTAATGAGTCTTCAACACCTGAGATTCTTTCTTCCATGTCTTTTATTCTATTGGTTGCACTTACATCTGTAGTTCCTGATCGTTTACCCAGCTTTTCTATTTCCTGCATCCCCTTGTTCTGTGTTTTCTTTATCGTTTCTATTTCAGCTTTCAAACCTTCAACTGTTTGAGTTGTTTCCTTCATTTTTTTGGTTGGTTTTTCTTGGTGCTCTTTAGATTCTTTGAGAGATTTGTTTATTTCTTGAATTTTTCCCCCATTTCATGGATTTTTTGTTTGTTTTATCTTCTATTTCTTTAAGGGATTTCCTTGTTTCTTCTTTGAGGGTCTCTATCATCTTCATAAAATAATTTTTAAGGTCTGTCTCCTCTGCTTTGTCTATGTAGTGCTTTTCAGGTCTTGCTGGCGTTGGGTCTCTAGATTCTGGTGGAGTCATGTTGGTCTTTCTATTGCCGAGTGAGCTCTTATTCTGTCTTCTTCCCATCTCTTCTTCCAGTGGGTGCTGGTGGGGTCTTTCCATCTCTGCTGGTCTCCTTCCTTCCTGAAGCTGAAGCTGAAGCTGAAGCTGGAGTCGCTGGAGGTTGGGGTCTGCAAGGGCTGATGCCTTTCCTGTGTGGGCAGGTCTCTGAGTGAAATGACAGACTCTAGATATCTCCTATGTGGAAGGAAGTGGTGATAGGGTGGGAGGCTGGGGGGGGATAGTGAGGGTAGGTGGTGGGGGGTGTGGGTGGAGGGGAGGGAGAGGAAACTGGGATTGACATGTGAAGCAAGCTATTTAAAATTAAAATTAAAAAAAGAGTGAGAAAACGGCAATGTGTGGGAAGACTCCACGAGAAAGGGAATGTCTGCCACGCAGCTGGATGACCTCACAGCGAGCTGCCTGAGCTGCCACTTCATCTTGGACTGCTATTTCCAGATGTTTCATCACTTGTGTCCCCAAGAAATGTGCATATGGACACCCAGTCACCAAGACGCTACTAAGAGGATGAGCTCTCAGGAGGTGATCCGGTCATTGTGTTTGTCACTTGAACATCACTGGGACCAGGATGCCGGCAAGAAATAAAGGAAGGAATGATTTAGTTTGTCCTACAGTTTTAGAGCATTTCAGCACATTAGTGGCTGGGAGGGTGAATTGGGGCAGCTCAATTTGTGGCAGTGGGAGTGTATGCTGAAGGCTGTTCACATCACAGTGGATCAGGATGCATGGACGATGGTAGAAATGAGACTGGACAATAACCCTCAAAGCCCACTCCTAGCTGCCTGTTTCCTTTATGTAGAACTCATATCCCAAAGGTTTCACAGTTGCCCAAATTAGCATCACACAAGCTGGGGAACAACTCTTCAAAACATGAGCTTGTGTTTGGGATATTTCAGATTCAGGCCTCAACAATGATGATTCCATCCTTATGAATGGAATTAATGTACTTATAAAAGTTCTGAGGGCCGGGGGTGGTGGCACACACCTTTAATCCCAGCACTCGGGAGGCAGAGGCAGGCGGATCTCTGTGAGTTGGAGACCAGCTTGGTTTACAGAGCTAGTTCCAGGACAGCCTCAAAAGCCACAGAGAAACTGTCTCGGGGAAAAAAGTTTTGAGGGAGGCTGTTTGGCTTCTCACCATGTGAGGGTACATAGAAAGTGTCACTGTGAGGAACAGGCCCTCATCAGATGCTAATCCACAGGCACCTTGATCGTGTACTTCTCAGACTCGGGAACTGTGGGCAACAGATCTGTGCTGTTTGTAAATTACCCAGAGTCAGGTTTTGGTCATAGAAGCCTGAACAGACTAAGACAGAAACTGTGAGGAAATAAGCTTGTGGTACTTAAGCTAATTGTTTGTGGTATTTTGTTATGGCAACACAAGCTGACTAAGAGATCAAGAACCTATTTTTGTGTGTGCTGGCTTGGGCTGTACTGATACCATGGACCTTTTATTGGCACGATCTATTTCACACCCACTCTTTCCTCCTTTCTTATATCTGTGGATTTCCATGGGGGATCAAATAGTCTTGAAACAGGTAGGCTGAATATAGGAAATTGATATTTTGTAGGTCAAAAGACATTTTAAAAACCATTGAGAAATCACTGGCATTTGAACACCTTCTTTTACCTATAAGATTTCTTTTTTAGCATGTGGTCCTCACATTTCTTGTTATTGTGTGGCTATGTCTTATATTCTGGGGGTGCCAGAAATGTAAGAAACACCCTGTTTTCAGGGTGTCAGCAAACTCTGAACTGTGGCCGGTCTCTGTTTTACAGTTTTACTGGGACTCGGCCACACTCATTTGATGACACTGTGTCTTTTTTTTTTAAATGTACAATAGCAGAGTTGAGTAGTTGACAGAGGTACAAAGACAGCACCACTTACAAAATTCAAAATACTAGTTGGCACATTACAGAAAATGTTTGCCAAGCCTTGCATCACACGATGACGGGAGACAGCTGTGATTCAGAGCCGCCATCGTTTTTCTCACTGGCTTCATCACTCCTCTTACATCCTGGACTTAATTTTCCTACCTTTGTCACTATCATTTCCCCCTCTACTTGTTTGAATGATCCACGTTTCAGCCTCCTCTGACCCCCTTCTGACTTGTCTCTGTCATCCAAGTCCCCATTCCTTTGTCCTCTCCTCTTAGCCGCCCCTCCTGATTCTTTCTCCGATTGCCTGGCCTGTCTCCTCTCAATCCCTGCTTCAGCTCCTCTGTCATCCCTTTCCTTTCTCTTTCACTCGAGCCTAGAGAGGGGTTGACTTATTTGACTTGGGAGGGGCAGGGAAGCCTCTCCTCACCTCTCACAGGGGTCTCCTAACCCTTCTGAAAATTTCATTCTTTCCATCCTTAGATTGTCTTGACTAATTAGTCAACAACACAAGGCTGTTACCTGCTAAGAAAAGGTAACCTTAGGATCAGGGACCATTTGGGCTGTCTGTCTGTCTGTCCTGATTGGTGACGGTTAAATTGTCAGTCTATACCAGCCAGACTGTTTATCATTCAGACATGTTTCTCAGACATCTTTGTTACAGGGGCTCCGTGAGGCTCAGCCGGGGTCCCAGCCTCTGGGTTTTAACTGGATTCCTCATACTTTGCCAGCACTGTGAGACAGAGTCCAGACGACAGAAATTAAGCTTACTGAACACTGGAATGGGTGTGTTTGTGCTGGGCGGTGCCTTTATTCCCACAAGTAATGTGTTTTGAATTGAAGTTGTTCTGTGGTTAAATGCCCCCCCTCCCCCAGGAGCATGTACTAGTGGTTGCTGAAGTCTTCCTTATGTAATAGTGCTAAAAAAATTCCCAAGCTGGGAGTAATCTTTAATTTCAAAGGTCTACCACACTCTCCACAGTGCCCAGTCATGTCAGAGTAACAGAGGTCTCATACTGCAGGGCTGCCCTGCCCCCAGGCCAGGGGTGAAGTGAGGAGCACAGAGCAGCCCAGGCTGTACCCAACTTTAAACTGCTTAGTTTAGAATGTTTCCAGGGCAAAGGCTCGATCACACTAAAGTTTGTGAGCCAATTCACTCTACATTTCTTTCCCTTTAAAATGCTTCTTTTCCTTTTGAATATTGCTTCCTTCTCTCAATACAACAGGACTAAGGCACTGCTGACTTCTGTATGACTTTGAAAAAATTTTACAGACCACTTAATCATTAACTACTGCATCTGACATATCAGTCTCCCAAATTCTGGGATTATAGGTAAACTTCCTTGTCTGGCTTATAGTAATTCTCATTAGTGACTATTTGAAACGTGCAAGCATGCCTCTGCCTCTGCCTCTGCCTCTGCCTCTGCCTCTGCCTCTGCCTCTGCCTCTGCCTCAGCCTCTGCCTCAGCCTCTGCCTCAGCCTCTGCCTCAGCCTCTGCCTCAGCCTCTGCTCCGGCAGTGCTCCTACCTGATGCGATGCCATTTACCGCCTTCCTCAAAGGCCAAAACCATGAAGCAACCTCATCTTGAAATGCTGAGTGTCTGAAACTGACCTAAATAAATGTCATTTCTTCATAATTAAACTGCCCTAAGTATCTTGTCACAGTAACACAAAAGCCCGTTTACAAAAGATGTATCATTTCTTCTCCCTAGAGAACTTTTTACGTTTCCTTCTTTCCCATACTTACCAACATTACTCAAGTCCAGGCTTCGGTGTGTTCCCTGCATCCCCTTAGACTGCTTGTTCCCCATGGTCTTTGAAGAGCCCACTAAGTCCCTTACTAATAGTAAAACAAACCTCCATTGCTCACCAAGGCAGCCCAAGGCTTCACTTCTTGTAGCTGTTGCAGCTCTATAACCTGGACAGCCCACAGGTTCAACTGAAACATTGGGTAGAACACAGCTCTGTGAGAATGAGAACTTCATGTACAGACTACCTGTCTAACCTTTTCCGACAACCTTTTAAAAGAGTTGTCTACAGCTGAGGGTCAGTTTCTAGACCTATGTTTCAAGGGAATATTATCCTGGTAAAAACCAAAGGCCAGCAGCCTTGAAGCTAACAATGCAGGGCCCCAGAAGCCCCAAGTCACAGGAGAATGTGTAACACTTTCAGATGTTATTAAAAGAAAACAGTAGACATTTTAAACCTTCATGACTTTGACATAACAACAGCAACAACAAAATATAGCCTGGTTAACATCTAACTACTTCACTCTTTAAAAAACACACGAATGTTCACTATGTTTTATTGGGACATGCTGTAGCAGGAAGCCACGGATCAGTGATTGAGAGCAGACATTATTCTTTATTTTTTTTAAATATAGGAAACTGTGTGTGTGTGTGTGTGTGTGTGTGTGTGTGTGTGTGCGTGCCCGCACACTCGGGTGCAAGCGAATGCAGTAAGATAAAGTGCAAGCCAGTTTTCCGGTTCCCCTTGACAGGGAACTCTTCTTACAGGCTCCTGCCAAGGCCTCATGCAGGTGGAGTACAAACATTGTGGATATGAGTTCATCACATTTGAGGGAGTTTTCAAACAGCAGCTTCTCATGCAAAACGTACCATGGGCTCCTTCCAGTCAAAGCGTCAGTTGAACTTTCCTGAAGCTTGGAAAGTTGCACGCTGTTTGTACAGTATCTCAGCATCCGCACTCTGAAGTGAGGCAGTTGGATCCCTGCCGTAGACTAAACAAATGAATAAGGCTGCGTGCAGTGTAGATAGTGTATCTACAGCTTCAGGCATTGTCTGTTTAACAGCCTGATTTGCGGGTGCACTTATATACACGATGGCCCATTGTGCTGATTCTGTGGTCAAAATAAAGATTAACACTCCTCCAAAGGAGAACAGGCCCATTTTGATGTCAACTAAAAATGAAGTCATCTTGAATATGTGAAAAGAAAAGCAGACACAACTGCTATCTTTTTCTTTATGTTCCTGGAGAGGACATGAGATCGATCCGTGAGTGACACTGAGAGCCAGCTACTGAGCTGTGCCGCAGACTTGCGTGGTGTCGCTCAGTTGGTCTTTCCAGATAATGTTTGGCCCGGATCTTCAACAGATGCAGATGTGAGTTGAGAAGGCCACAGCTGGGGCACCCAGGCCCTTGCTTCTTGTGACTCTTTATAGCAACAGTGCAGGAACACATGGGTGGTTACAGGGAAGGGGGTAGTTTATTAAGGGGGACATAGAACAGCCCAGAGGTGTGCCACCTCTCATCCTTGGCCTTGGGTCTGAGAAGACAAAAAAAAAAAAAAAAGGGATGAATCCAGGTCCACGGTGACCTCTTATGGGTCCCTAACACAGTTTCCTATCCTGAGTTTTTGGGCATGCTCCTTCGGTTCAGTGAAGCCCAGGTAGGCTAACAGTTGCCCATCTTACAGTTGTTGCCACCTTGCACGTTAATTTCTGGAATTTCTTCCACCATGGATTTTGATTCACCTTGTCAGGAATAAGGTCACTCTAAGGGTATGGAGCTTGAAAAACTAAATTTGATTTTTTGGTCATACCTTAACCTCAGATGCTTTCAATAGGGTTATGAGATAATTATTCCAAGAAAAATGAAAGGGTGAAGGCAGAGGGGGTGACTCAACAGCCAAAGGACTGAGAGCTGTTTAAAGTAGACAACAAGAGGGCAAATGCTCTTCTCTGAGTCAGGTAAGTTTCACCTCAGTAGAGATCTAGTCCTTACTGTATGGAGAGTCCACAGTCTTCTGTGACTTTTCTCAAAAGATCCATCTTGGTGAGACTAATTCATGAGTTGAATTTGAGTAGAACGGACTGCTTTTCAGAGGTTGGTGGGAGCTCAGTGGAATGCAGATTCACACGTGACGTCTGGGACACCGTGGGACTCCTGGGCCGTGCTAGATCTCTTCATTTTCTCTTTGCTGCTTACTGACTCTTCGTGTCTTCAAAGGGGGAAAAAGGAACATTATCATCTGATGATGACTCTAAAAAGTGCTTATCACCAAGGCAGAGACATGACGTAGTTCTTCTCGACAACTTGGGATAGCCCCCACAAACGTCTTGGGTACCCCGAGGCTGCTGAATCTCCACATGTGCTGGTGTGTTGTCTTTCTCCAGATTGTGGGTCATGGTGATATAGAGGGAACTTGGGCCTGTGGTGGCAACAGTGCTGCTGGAGAAGACTCTAGCAGCAAGCTGGGTTTGATGAGCACTTTCTTCCAAAGCACATTTGTAATCTTCACCGTCCTCAGAGGTCTTTTAGTTCATCCCTAAGTCATCATACTGGTCAAAACCTAGCTTTTATTCTCTCTCTCTCTCTCTCTCTCTCTCTCTCTCTCTCTCTCTCTCTCTCTCTCTCTCTCTCTCTCTCTGTCTCTGTCTCTGTCTCTCTCCCCCCCCACACCATTAGATGCACAAGTTCTTTTCTGCCTTGTTCTACATTTTTTTAAGTCATAGTCAAAACCTGATGCATTTTTTGTACATGAAAAAGAGGCCAGATTAGGGAATGACTTAAAGCATTAGAATAATAGGAAGAAGCAATGTTAGAGCTAACCTGTATATGTGATGGTCTGCACTAATAACTAGGAAGAAGACCCCAGGCTGAGCTTGTCTTAATGAGCAGAGAAATATGAGCTTGTCTTATTGAGAAGAGAAATATATGTTCAATGTGTTTTTTTTTTGTATGTGGATATTTACTGCTAAAATGTTTGAAAGCAACTTATCTTACTGAGCAGTTTAGAACTCCTTTTATTTACTGAGGCTGGAGAGATGACTCAGCAGTTAAGAGCACTTAATGTTGTTGTGATATCAACATCTGCATGTCCACGAGTGCCCTTAACTCCAGCTGCAGGGCATTCAATGCCTTCCCCCAACAGGCACCACATTCATGTGTGCACACCTCCGCACAGACAAACACACGTTTGTTAGTTAAATAAGTCTTCATAAACAAGATCTCCTCTTAGTTACATTATTGTTGGCATTATACAGTACAGATGCATCATAAAGTCTTTGCTGGTGCAAACGTTAAATCTAGGAGGATCCAGTTCCTGGTGAACACACACCAGGACTGCATCAGTCAGACTGCAGTATGCCTTTGTATTGGGAAGTTGCTAGAATTCCATTGTTTAGAATGAATAGAGCAGATTCAAACTATTCAAATGTTTGTTGAGTCTTTCTCTTTTGTACCTAAACAAGACTTGATGTGGTAGATTGGGGACCTACGATGCAACAGCTCAAAGAAAGAAGATCAACCAGACCAAAAGCCACACTCCACAAACCACACGTCAGCCACTTCTCCCAGCTCACAACCTCTAGCCAAAAGGCCAATCACCAGGAAAATAAGGTTATTCGCATTTCATGTCCTTTTTCTTAGACTTTTCAAACAAAGGCTTTGGGTGGATAGACAGCAGGGAGATGTAAGAAGAGAGACAGAATCTAAGCAGGAAAGCTAGCAGTTGGCTTTGGGTGAATTTCAAAGTCAAGGAAAAGGAAACTGTTAAAATGTTTTTTGTATCTATGCGCTTTAATCATTTTTTGAATAACGCTTCTTTTGAAATGTCATCTAGACTGTCTTTGCATGCATTCCCTTTCTCATAACCACGCCTTCTCTCTCCCTCTCTTCCTCCGGAGGAGTGTCCTGAGCGTTGGAGTGTGTTTGCCTCCACAGCTTGCCCCTTCCTGTCTCGGGTGTGCCCTGTGCTTATCTCCTTGAACACTGTTTTCATGTGAAGTTCAATGTAGTTCTTTCAACTTAACCAAGATTGTTACCACTCAGAAATTCTTGATGTCCTCTCCTCCAACTCCAAGTTTTTTTTTTCAACTCAGAGGAGTCATAGTTCACAAATTTTAAAATGTAGTCTTCCCTAACTCCTCAGTTTCTCTTTTTCACAACTCAATTTTAGTCTTTCACTTTTGATCTTTCTCATTCTTTTCCAGGGTATGGAAGTTGTTTCTTATTTTATTACTTTCAAGCTTTTCTCCAACATTGTGGGTCAATGATTTATATTAAAATAGTGACTGATGGGGCTGGAGTTGGAGTAGCTCAATGATAGAGTATTTGTCTGCCATGCATGAAGAACTGGGTTTGATCTCATCACTAGAAAAAAGGCATGTATTTTAGATATACAGTTTAGTGGCTATATATATATATATTATATATATATATATATGTACATTATGAGATTTTCCCAAAAAGTTAATTCAGTGTGCATCACCTAATATACTTAATATTTTCTTGTACACACAGAAAACACTTAAAATGTCCCCTGTTGGTGAGCTTAAAGTGTAGAACACTGTCAACGATAGTCACGTTGTTGTACATAGAACTCTGGAATTCACTGGCCTTTGTACTTCTTGATCAGTATCTCTCATTCCCTTGTCCCCAAGGCCTTATTGTAGGGAGCAGATCAAGCCCTGAGTGAAATTGTAATATTGACATGGGCACAGATGTGTCAAGGACCCCAGTGACTCAGATCCATGGGAGTGGCAATGCCTTCCCCATGTGAGGCTCAGAGGAATACCAAAACCTTTCTCTGCTCTGAGTGTTTATGAAGGATTAACCAGTGCGAGCAAAAACTGGCAACTGCAGCTTCCTCCTTCTGGATGACTGCAACCAGAGACAGCTTTCCTCCACCAACTAGCTAACTCCCCCACCTGTGCAGTGCAGAATAAAACACACCCAGTTTCCAGGAGGTTGCATCACAGTGAGCACAGCCCACTTGATCCCAGCTTTTCTTCCTTGTGTCTGTGCGTCTGTCCTTTCCTCATTCCTGAGTTGCCCCAGTCAGGCTTCCAGGACCAAGCCATTCAGGACAAGATGACTAGTGCAATCGTTCTGCTCTGTTAACGTGAGTGTGGCATTTTAAGGTTCTCTATATGTGTAAGAACGTGCAGGATTTATCATTTTCGTTTGACTTATTTCATGTAGCATTCTGTAGGAAATGACATTAAGACGTGCTAAGAAATTGGGCGTGGCTAGAGGCCTGTAAGGAGGAGTTAATAAAAGAGGAGAGAAGCACTCTCTTGGCTTCCGGTTCTGTGGCGAAAGCTGCTGACTCACCTTGGTTGCCCGTTTTCTCTTGTAATTAATTTCTACAATAAACAGTTACCTAGACCCTCATCAAGTGTGCTGTTTATTGTTACAGCATCCTGTCTTCCATGTTCATGCAAGTTGTTACAAATTGCAAGATTTTCAAGGCGGATTCCTATTGTGCTGTGTACATCTCAGCTATTACAAGCAATTCAGAAATGAACATGGGAAGGCAGACATACCCTTGAGATCTTCATTTCAACCTCCTTGGAAATGTACCAGGAGACGATATTGTTTGATATAAGGTCATTTTTAATTTTTCAGAAGCTATAATGCTATTATCCAAGAATATACATCAATGAAACAATAGTCCTTTCAAGAAATGGTTTTAGGAAAATTGGTCACCTATATGTAGAATAAAGCCAAACCTCTATCTCACACCACATAACAAAATCAATCAAGAGTGGACCAGATACTTTAATGTACAACCTGAAGTTCTAAAACTTCTAGAAGAACAGTGGGGGAATTCTGGACATTGGAATAAACACTGATTGTTTGACTATTATACTCAAAACATGGGCAGCAAAGGCAAAGATAGACAAATGGAACTGTAAACATTGTATTTTCATGTCCCTGGGAATATTTCTATCCAGAGGGGGCACCGGAGTATGTGACAGGGAGTCACATGCACACAGTGACACTTTAGTGAAGAGAGGGGAGCCAGATTCACCCATGGGATGACAAATTCCTCCATCCATCATACCAAACCTAGTTCGGAGACAGCAGGTCGCAGGAATACACTTTTGGCATAAGGGACTCAGGGATAAGAAAGACATGGAGGTAAAATCTTCCCTACCATCTCTGCATCCCACACAGCTAGTTCTGTACCACCGTTCTCCTCATTCAGGCTTCTGATGGGTACAATAGTCATTTCCAAAGTTGAGAACATAATAAAGGCATTTGGTATTAAAAACAAAGATGTCTTCCCAATAGGCTGCTATTTTCCTTGGCAAAACACAGAACTAGAATTACCACATAAAGTTGCAATAGTGTAGAGTTGATAAAGTATGCTTAGAATACATCACAAGGTGAGGTGCAGAAGGAAGGTAGCAAGACCATACTCCATGTTGCCACTGGATGATGGATGGCATAAGATGAAACATTCTGGTCCATTCAGGAAGGCTTGTGATTGCTGGTGCCTGAGTGTGCCAGCACGGACATCATACCCACTGTGTAAACAGCCTCGGTGCAGCAGCTGGCTCCCCATGCCCACACCCTGCGCCATTGCCCTCCAAGTTTTTCTTTAAGAGTTCAAGAGCTTCCCCAGATGTGGGCCATGACACTGGGACTCTTGGAGAAGAGAAGGGCTTTGTAGTCAGTGGAGTCTTCACTTCTGTCTCATTTCTTGCTGATGGCATTTATTTGCTATTTCTCCTGTGCCGGCAAGTTTATGACGTCTGTAGTCCTTTCAATAACCTTGAAAGAGAAATTTTTTTTACCTTGTTGAGCTAATCCTGAAGGTCAGACAAGTTAAGACAAAATTCATGTTCTTTAATCCTCATGGAGTGTGCAATGTATTCCAATTAATGTCCCACAAATCTTGGTTGATGGCTGCTAACCACACACTCACATCACTGGACAACAAGCTCACGACACTTAATCCCACTTGCTGTTTACTATTAAACTCATAGAGATCACACGTTGACCACAGAAGATGCTTGGAATTGGCCACTGAAGACCACACCTGACCTTCAGCTTACACACCTAATTCACCAGCCACACCTGCTCCCAGCCCAGTAGGCATAGCTCTCCATAGCTCAGAAATAAAATAATGAAGGCCTACAAGGTTGTGAGACTTGCCCAGGCTTATGCAACGATGTAGCCATGAGCAACACTGAAAGCTTCTGTGTTACACCTATAAAAGATCAAAACTGTTCATGCCTCAAATGTGTTTTATATAAAAGTGGTTGGCATTTTTTGTTGTTGTTAAACTGGACTATGTTGGCATTAGAACAGATTTCAGGCCCTGTTAAGTGAGTTCTGCTGGCTTTGGCGTGGCTCGGGTACAATGCTGACATCGATGAACTGTTCTCAGTGTCTGGGATTCCTTTTTCGACATCCTCTGGAAGGGTTAGAACACTGGGTCTCAATCTTTCTCATGCTTCAACCTTTTACAACAGCTCCTCATGTTGTGCTGACCCCAACCATAACATTATTTTTGGTGCAACTTTATAACTGTAATGAATCATAATGCAAATCCTTGATATGCAGGATATCTGATATGTGACCCCTATGAAAGGGTCATTGGACTCCAAAGGGGTTGCAACCCACAGGTTGAGAAATATGGGTTTAGCGTCTTCTGCTGCTGTAACCCTCCTTACTTGCAAGTTCTACCTCTTGGGTTCGGACTGAAATTTCAGCCTCTTGATTCTCCTCAATTTGCCATTTGACTGTGAGGGTCTTTTATCTCTCAAGTGGGAGGCCCATCTTTTGGTAACTTCTGTTTGGAGCATCTAAGCGTCAAGTTCCTACAGTAGAGAGTGAAGCTTTCCTCTCTTTTTCTCAGAGCTGAGACTCAGAAGAGATGCCAGAGAGGAGACGCCTTGATGTAGCTTATACTGTAGCTGTTCTCAGGCTGCCTTTAATGAGCATGAAGAAGGGGTGTCTGGGAGGGCCGGCACAGAAAGATGAGGTCTAGATGGACACCAGGGAAAGATGGGACACAGCCTAGAGTCATCCCCCATTAGAGACTAAGAAAAGCAGGAAGGCTGGGGCCCTGTGGGTAGCAGGTTAGGGGGGAAGGAGGAGAAAGCAGTGTGGAAAATCCCTGGGAGGAACAGAGATCTAAAAAACAGAGTGGCCAACATGGGGGAATGCTTCTGAAAAGTTGAGAAAAACGGTGACACCTAAGTAGGGTATGGACTGGGCAAAGCAGGGTGTTCACTGCCTTGAAGTAGCATGCGGGTAAAGGAGGCTGGTGGAGTACGCTGAGGCAGGAACAGACGGCTGGGAGAGCAGCGGTGACCACAGGCAGCCTTTACAGGAAGAAGCTGTGATGCAAAAGTTGAGGAAGGAGACTGTGTCTGCAGGGAGCATAGTGTCAAAGGAGTCTTCTTCTTGTTTTACAGGAGGACGTGCCTGTCAGGCCATGGAAATGACCCAAGAAAGAGGAGATTTCCATTATTCGGGAGAGACAAGGGCTAATCGTAGGAAGAAAGTTCATGGGAGGACAAGGAGGTAGTACCCAGGTCTCCGTTGGGAGGAGACTGACCCCCAGAGAAGTGAGAATGTGCTACAGTTGAGCATGCAAAGTGGCTCTCACAGTCTCATGTGTTTTTATTTATCTTTTTAAAGTTTAAATTAGAAACAAGCTTACTTCACATGTCAATCCCAGCTCCCTCTTCTTCCCCTCCTCCCCCCCCCCCCCCGCCAACCTCTCCAACCCCCCCCCAATTCCCATTCCTCCCCCCAGGAAGGTTAAGCCCTCCATGGGGGATCTCCAGAGTCTGTCATTTCATCCAGGGAAGGGCCTAGGCCCTCTTCCATGTGTCCAGGCTGAGAGAGCATCCCTCTGTGTGGGCTTCCAAAGTCCATCTGTATGCCAGGGATAAATACTGATCTAGTATCTGAGGCCCCAAAGATTGCCGAGGCCTCCTCACTGACACCCAGGTTCAGGGGGTCTGGATCAATCCCATGCTGGTCTCTCAGTCCTCAGTCTGGGGTCCATGAGATCCCCCTTGTTCAGGTCAATTGCCTCTGTGGGTTTTGCCAGCCCGGTCTTGACTCCTTTGCTTATCACTTCTTCCTCTCTGCAACTGGGTTCCAGGAGTTCAGTTCAGTGTTTAACTGTGGGTCTCTGCCTCTGCTTCCATAAGTCACTGGATGAAGGTTCTAGGATGGCATATAAGGTAGTCGTCAATCTCATTATCAGGGAAGGGCATTTAAGGTAGTCTCTCCACTATTGCTTAGATTGCCAGTTGGTGTCATCCTTGTAGATCTCTGGAAATCTCACTAGTACCAGATCTCTCCTCAGACCTATAATGACTCCCTCTATTATGGTATCCCTCATCCTGCTCTCCTCTATTCTTCCCCTGACTCAACCTTCCTGCTCCCCCATGTCAGGCTCATGTGTTTTAACACTTGGTCTCCAGCGGGTGGCGCTCTTCTGGACGGTGATAGACTGGGAAGTGGGCCTAGCTGGAGGAGGTGCAGTTCTCAGAGTTGGGGCCTTGAGGTCTGGCCCTGCTTTTTTCTCCTTTCTGCTTCTTGGTTCTCTTAGATGTGAGCAAGAAACCTCGTGTCCCTGCTGCCATAGCCACGGGAAGCTTCTACTGCCATGCCAGACCACTCTCAAACCATAAGCTAAAATAAACCACTTTTTTCCTCTAATTCTTGGTGGATATTTGGTCATCTCAACAGGAGAAGTAACTAATACCCATCTGTTTTGTGGATCCTTGCTGTGCATAGTAAGACCTGACACACACACCCAGGGTTCGGTAAGTATTTGACATTATCACCACATGCCAGCCTCTTTCGGTAACCAAAGAGAGCAATTGCTGGATAGTCTAACTCATGGCTCAGAAATTAACCTCAGATGACTGCACTGGTAGTTAACATAGCTTGGCCAGAGAGGAACGTGATCCAATGACAGTTGTCCTTGTTGCCCACAGCCCTCCTCAGGAGACATACACTCCTATAGATGCCGAATGCCTGAAAAACAGGAAGACCCTAGTGATGAGTGACTACCAACATGACTGCCTTTAAGAAAAACTTGTCATTTCCCCCGTCGCTTGATTGTTACTGGTAATAGTCTTCTGCGCTCAGAAGAGCAGCAGCTGGGAGAATGGTTACTGTGGAGAGAGCTGCCACCTCAAGACCTCCATCGTTGTGCAATCACGATGAAAATCACTCTCTGCTGACAAAGCTCTCCAGAGCTGTTATTTCACTGACCCCGTGGAGAAGGCTTCCTGACCAACTTGGGTGGCAGCCCAAGAAAACCCAGTGAGAGCAAAAGTTTGTTGTAGACTGGGAACTGAGAGTTCTGTCTTCGTGGAATGTTGTTTTAGATCGCCAGACCCCACAGTTGACAGATTCACTGACACAGTTCACTGGCTAAAGTCACGAAGGAAAGTCTACGTCCTCAACAGTATTGTTGAAAAAAACAAAACAGTGTTTTTCTTTTTTCGTTTTAAAAAACAGCAAACTCCCCCCACTGTTTTAATCAACAAAAAAGCGAAATAATCTAATAAAATTTAAGAATTGAAATGAAAGAATGCCAGGCAAGAGTCTTAGTTCTAAACTGGTAACAAATCTAAATTATTCTAAAACTAGTGACAGCTCTGAAATATTTGTGCAGAGAAACAATTTGTCAAAGGAATAGAGGGTGGCCATTGAAAAACAAGTAGACTGGGCTATAGTCACACAGTGAGCAATACAGTAGTGAAAAAACCACCTACAGATACAGCGTCATGACTGTATGTACCTCACAATGGTAATGGCAAGCAAAGAGGCCAGGTCCCGTGTGCGGAGCCCTGGTACATAAAGTGTGCCAACAGATACGATCTGTGCTGCTCTTGTCAGGGTCAAAGAGGATGTGAGGAGGGCATCCACTTACAAGGTGACCTCACTCAGGAAAACTCTTCCGAGCTGTGCACTTCTTTATGGTATTGGGCACTGAACCCAGAGTCTCGTGTGTGCCAGGCAAGTGTTCTACCACCAACCCATATCCCTAACCTACTTAAAAACTTATTTCTTATTGTTTGAGAATTTCATATACTGTATTTTTTTAAATGATTCATTTATTTACATTGGTGCATCTGTGTAAGGGTGTTGGGATGCCTAGAACTGGAATTGCAGACAGTTGTGAGCTGTCATGTGGGTGCTGGGAATTGAACCCAGGTTCTCTGGAAGAGCAGCCAGTGCTCGTAACCATTGAGCCATCCCTCCAGCCTCTCGTATAGTGTATTTTGATCATATTCACCCTTCACTCCTCCCATAACCTCTGCCAGATCCAGTCTTCCTACCTCCCACATCTCCCAACACGCTATACTTTCCATTTTGTTCATAGCATGTCACGTTCAGTTTATGCTGCACAGACACTCACAGGTGTCAGGCCATCCACTGGGGTGTAGTCAACTTACCAGGGGCCACACCCTTAGGGAAAAATGTTTCTACCACTACTAGAAAATACCGTCTATCACTAACTCCTCAGTTAGGGATGGGAACTCTTGAGTCTCTTCCCATCCCATGGCCAGCTCACTTTCTGCTTTTTAAATTTTGAGACAAAGTCTCACTTAAGTTGTTCATGCTGGCCTTGACATCACTCTGCCACTCAGTAGACCTTGAACTCATGACTCTTTGGCTTCAGCTTTCTGAGTAGCTGGGATTACAAGTGGGAACCCCTTTGACATGTTCCTGTCTCTCCATGTAGGTCACGGTAGCACTAGAGGTGCAGCTCTGAGGGTCCATGTCCACCCCTGCTCCTGGGCCGTAGCAAAGGATTTGGCTCAGTTCCTCTCAGCCTTGGATGCTGCCCTCGTTCTTTGGATCCTCCACGGGACATGTGCTCGTCAGTATCCTTACCCAACCATGTACGTCGATTTTTCCATCTCCCCAGATGGCATGTGAGAGGACTGTTGGCACACAGTAGGCACCCACAAGTAACCACGGAGACAGTTGTCTTTCTCCAGCCTAGCACGACTCCCCTTCTCACGCATGAGGCTAACCTCAGCAGCCAGAGTCCAGCTGAGCCCTGCTGTGGCGGGGACACACTGTTCTTTAAAGGGATTACTTGTATTTTTGCATTGTCTGTAAAGCCTGGTTCTCAGGAAGCGATCTTGCTTCCTGTAATTCCAGCCAGCCATCCCACTGTAATCCCTGAGTACTCAGAGCAGCGCATGCAATCTGAGACGAAAACGCACATCAGAGGGGTGAGCGGGTCAGGGCAGTGATGGGAATCTCCTGTCAGAGAAGGATGAGGTGGCAAGCTACAAGACACTGCACAGGCTGTCAGCCTTTGCTCCATTTTCGTCCCCGTTGACACTGCCATCTATTTGCCTTCTGAAGAGTTCCCTAGAGCAATTTTGACCTCTCTCTGACCTTTCCCTCGTTTTGGCTGGTGTGTGAGAGAGCTGACTCTTCCTCCCCTGCAGGGCCTCACCTCCAAGAGTCCTGAGCTCTGTTGGCCCCTGCAAGCAAAGGCTGCTCTGGTCAGAAGTGAAGGTGGGGTGACTCTCAGGGAAATGGACCAGGCCTTCAGGCTTTATTTCCTCAGGGAAATGGACCAGGCCTTCAGGCTTTATTTCCTCAGGGAAATGGACCAGGCCTTCAGGCTTTATTTCCTCAGGAAACACAAGGCAAAGACAGAGAGAATTGCGTGTTAAGTTTATTTAGGATCTCGATTTCATAAAACCTGCCTCTTTCTCCCACAGATGGGAGGTTAAGGAATTATTCTACACGGCTTTTTATAAAACTTTGTGTTGTGTTTGCTTCATTTCTGAGTGGGTTAGATAATTTGGGAAGACACAGCCAAGGAAAAGCCATCTCTTCTGAGCGGAAAGACCAGGAAACCTGGATTGTTTGTCTTCTGTGTTACACGAAACATTCCAGTTTCTCTTTCTAGCTTCATATTCTTTTATGAAATAAATGATCTTTTCCCAGAATTCAGGAAGATGTCTTCCCCAAATATATCAATGCTATTCACAGTTCAATGGAGTCAAAGGCAAATTAGTAACCATGTATACTATAGCCAACCTTCCTCTGGCTTTTTATATAGATTAGTGGAATATTATTCTTTCTTTCACCAACACTCTGAATCAAGCATTGCCACGGGCAATTGTTTACTAAATCTTGTTGATCCTACTTCTCAAGAGTTGGATTCCTTTTGCCACAGCTATCAACACCCAATGAGAATTCCGCTGACATCACTCATCCCAGCTCCATTAAGTAGCAATTGAGAGGGTACACCCATCTAGATGAAAACACTGACTCTTCTTAGTTAGCTGTACGTTCAGTCACCCCAAGCCTCAGCCTCTAGAGTGGGATAGTAATAATGTCTCGTACTATGAGAATTCAGACAAACGATGGGTATCTAGAGGTATGCTGTGGTGGCTTGAGAGAAAATGGCACCCATAGGCTCCTAAGTAGTGACACTATTAGGAGGTGTGGCCTTGTTGGAGTAGGTGTGGTGTTGTTGAAGGAAGTGTGCCATGGGGGCCGGTTTTGAGGTCTCAGGAGCTCAAGCCGGGCTCAGTGTGGCACTCACTTCCTGCTGCCTGAAGATCTGAGTGTAGAACTCTGGGCTCCTTCCTCAGCACCACGTCTGTCCCCATACCTCCACGCCTCCTGCCATAACAATAACAGATTAAACCTCTGAAACTGTAAGCCAGCCCCAATTAAATGTTTTCCTTTGTAAAGTTGCCATGGTCATGGTGTCTCTATCCAGCAAAAGAAACCCTAAGACATATATATGCCTTCAAATACCCGGTGATGTGAACTCAGCAGGCTGTTACTGCGAGCCCTCTCACAACTCCAGTTCATTTTATTCACTGTGGTTGAGTTTATCTTCGCTAGGCCACCTTGAATCCTGTTTATAACATCCTCAATACTGTAATCTACATTAGCCCCCCTTTCTATGTCTCTGGCCCAAACAACTTCAAGGAAGAAAGTCTCTGTTATGGCTCACAGTTTCAGAGGGGTTGTTTCAGGGTTGCTTGGTTTCTTACACTTTGAACATGGTGGTTGGAGCTTATGAAATGAGCTTCTTCACTTCATTATACAAAGGAAGCGGAGAGTGACAGGAAGTGGCCAGGGACAAAAATCCTCAAGTTCGCTCCCCGTAATGACCTGCTTTCTCCATCTAGGTCCCACTTCCTAAAATTCCCACAGCTTCCCCAAATAGTGCCGTCAGCTGAGGGGCTTTCAGCACATGAGCTGGGGTGGAAGGGCGCATCTCGTATTGAAAGCACACTTTTAACATTGCGCTATGCAACACACAACAGTTCTGTTTTGGCATTACAGATTTGCCCTCAGTCTCCCGACTTAACCTTCCGCCGGCTTACAGCGGGACCTCCTCCCTTCCCCACACGCTGGCTGTCACCATTACAGTCTTGGTGCACTTGTGCATGCTACATTCTCTCTGATTTCCCTTTCTGTCCTTGGACGTCTGACTAAACAGCGTCTCCCTGATGCCTAATGGTTCTCCCCTTTTGAAATCTCTGCACAGAACTACACTTGGCTGACATAATGACATGCTTTCTTGATGGTCATCTGTGCTCACCTTGCCTCTGCAGCTCCGGGAGCCTTCGTTCCTGCCCTTAAGTCTCCACGTTAGTATAGAAGCTCTAATGTCCAAAGGTCCACATGCACCCATTCGTCTAACAAGACGCTAAATAACCACTTTGAGTAAACTCTCAATGAAGCCAGTTCAAGAGATCAGTGCTTGACACACAGGGCTCGCTATGTGTCAGCCCTGGAAAAATAGTTGAGACTGTGAGGTATGCGAAATACCTGATTGTTCTCCAGGCAGTATTTCATCCAGCACAGCCCTCTGCTTCTGAGCGCTCTGCTTTTAGCGGCACTGGACTGTGTACCTCACAAAGGTGGCGTAAGCCAGTGCTAGATCGCATGGGTGCAGCTCTTCCCACGGGCTTCATTTTTGCCTTGTTAAAGGATAGTTGAGTAAAGAGAAGCTGAATATATTTAAGGCATATAATGTTGTGGGATACTTGACCGCACTGTGAAACGTTGAGACTGTGTTAATAAAATTAACCTTGGATCAGGGGGCGGAGCCAGTGACTAGTTGACAGGAATTAACCATAGAGAATACAGAGGGGCCAGGCACATGGATAGAGAGTCACACAGGAAGGAGAAGGGAGGGACTTAGAGACTCACAGTCCTTTTTGGCGTGGGAGGGGTGGAGAGATGCTCTCTTGCTGGGTCTCCAGACAAAAAGAAAGGTCAGCTGGTTGCTTCTCTTCTTCGATCTAGCAGGTTTTCGCCCCAATATCTGATTCCCGAGTCTTTATTGGTAAATAGAACAACTTAGATAAAAACTGCAGTAGAGCTTGATGTTTTGATCTATGCAATCCTGTTAAATAATTACCACCACCAAGTTAGTTAGCTTACCTACCACACTGCCTTTACTGGTTTTGTTGCTAAGGACACTCCAGATCTTCCCTCTTAGCAAACAGCAAATGCACTCTAATTTGTCGTTAGGTATAGCTGCCGGGCCACATGGAAGATGTTACAAACCCGCTCATTTTGCAGAGCTGAGACTTTCTACCCTTCGTAAACATCTCATTTCTTCCATTCTCTCTGTTTCTGTGAGTCTCGCTATTTTACATTATGTACACGAGGGTGATTTGACGGATTTGTATGTGTTGTTTCAAAATGGATTTTCTTCATATTTCAGTGCTTTTTTAGAGCTCTTTGAGGAGCCTGAGAAAGGCCGGAACACCAGTGGCTGTTTCTTTCTGAATCTTGCTTAGAGTAGCAATACTTTTCCTCCAGACGCTGGCGGCACACCAGAGTGTGGGAGGAAGATCATGAATCTTGCAGAAAACAAGGCTCTCAAAATTTGAGGTTCACTTCCACTTTGAAATTTGCCTGGCTCCCTTTCTCCCTAGCCCCTCCTCACCTCTCATCGCTTCGTTATCGTGATTGTTACTACTCAATCCAGGGATGCTGTATTGCTCTTTTTTTAGAAAACAAATCTATTACCTTTAAAATTTTAAATCAATAAATACAACTCTAGAGTTTCACATTCTTTTTTCCCTTTTATTGAAGATAGATCTTTTATTCTCACATAACATCCTGATTATGGTTTTCCCTCCCTGTACCCCTCCCGTTTCGCCCCCACGCCTCCTCCCATCTGGATCCACTTTCTTTTTTCCCTTTCATTAGAAAACAAACAGACTTCTATGAATAATAATAAAATAGAATAGAATAGGTTACTATAAAAACTACCACATTGGACTTGGACAAGACAAACAAGCATGAATCTGAGACCCACTCTCTTGAACACTTAGGGGTCCCATGAAAACACTAAGCTGTAAGTCATAACACACGTGCAAAGTCCCTGGTGAAAACCCGTGCAGGCCCTGTGCACGCTGATCGGTCTCTCTGAGTTCACAGGTGATCTGGCATGTTGCTGTAGAGGCCCTTGCTCTCTTGGGTCCTCCATCTGCCCTGGTTATTACAATTTGCCTGCCTCCTGCAGGGTTCTCTGTGCCCTGAGGGGAGGGATTTGCAACAGTGTGAATTTTAAGCTCAATACAAATTTAGGAAATATTTTATGGATGGAAATAGGCTATTTTAGGAATAAGAACTATAAAAACTTGAAATGTCATGTGTACATGCCTCTTGAATGTCAATAATTTGCACTATAATGCATTTGACACTGTGCTATCAACTTGTGGCTCCATGAAGGGCACTCAGATAAATGAGGATTTTGATGGTTATATCTGTCAACAACATACATCTTTTATTATTGCTTTAAATGTGTTTCTCAGGGTTGTTTATTTTAGGTGATGTCCTGATATTTGTACTTGTTACTCTCTTTCTGTCAGTCTTAGTTTGCTTTTGATTTTTTTTGGAACATGGAGTCTACACTGGGCTCATCGTATCTCATACTGTTTCAACATTCTCCTGCCTCAAGTCTCCTGAGTATTAGGATTATAGCTATGCATGTCCTAGATTCTTTTTTTCCTTAAAACATTTTTCCCTAGGAAAAAACTCAAGAATATCCCCAAATAAACTTCAAATAGCAATTGCTTAATTCCAAAACTAGTACCATTTTCCTACTTTTACTTCATCCATGGTCTTTCCTTATTCTTAATTTCTATTTCTTAATACTAAGGCAAATCCCAGAATCATGTCATTTCACCCTGTGCATCAAAGTGTGGATTGTTAAAAGTATGGGTGATTACCTGCAAAGCTACAATGCCATACCATATTTGTCAGAACTAAGAATAAGTTATTGGTATCATCAAATACACAATCTACACCCAAATGTCTGTTTGTATCTTCAGAATGTTATAATATAGTTGGTTTGTTTAAATAAAGAATCTAAATAAGATCATATAACTATTGAATTGTCCAGGGCTGGAGAAAATGGCTTAAGATCCAGACAATCCGAACCTCAGAGGCAAGTCAGAGAACACTATGAGAGCATCTTGGAGAAAACCTTCAGGTTTCCTAAACAAACGTCTTCATGGAGCATCTGGAATGGCTTTAGTTGCTTCTGAGCTGCTATGTGATGATGCTTCTTTACAGCCTCATACATACAGTGAAAGATGAGGGATTGATTCTAGGACTTCCTCCATTGATGAATGTCATTCTGAAGAGCTAGTAAATTTCATAGGACATCCTCCTTAAACTGAAGAGAAGTGTGGATATACCTACCATTGTTAGGCACTGCTAAGGCTTTGGCTGGAAAGTCATTACAAACAACCTTTCCCTGTTTTCACAATGATACTATTTGTTAATATCAAACCTTTCACCCACTTCTGTTCTTAGCAATGTAGACCTTGTGCTGAGCAGTCAGACGTTACTCTCTGTTGATGTCTGACAGCTATGCTATGATACATGCCAGCACCTCTGGTGTTAAGAATTTAGCCTACAAGATCATTTCTAATGCAATCTTGAAAATTGCACAACCCACTTGTTCATTAAGATTTCACTACCTGGGATCCTGGTGTTAGCCGGCCCAATCCAAAAGGCTCACCACAAATAGTTTTCTTTGGCTTTGGAAGCAAAAGTAATTGGCAATAAAGATTGAAGAGGCTGCTTCTGTCAATATACAATGGGCATCATGGACAAACTCAACTCCCTCCCACAGCTCTTCCAGCAGACCTCAAAAACATTGTTTTCACCTACCAGTGAGCTCGCTAGGCTTTGAATCGTTAGCCAGTGAGGTTCACAGTTGCTGGGAATTTCATAAAATCAAATTCCCCAGGGAATTTCAACAGAGGTACTCAGGAAGCCAAAACCCCCTCAGCTCTTTGGCCCAACTCAAAGCCCAGACAGAGAAGCGCCTCCCACACACTCGCTCGTCAAGGTTCACCAGCGCTGCTCTCATGGCACTGCCTGTCTGCTGCTGGGAACCACCGGGAGTCTGGGAGCTCTATCCAGACTTCTTCCCATTTGCTTAAGACAGTTTTGCATGACCTTGGTACAGAGCAACATAAAACAGGCATATAAATGAAACATTTGCTAGTATATCAACAACAAATGTATTTTAAATCAAATATACAAATCATATCTACTATCTATCTATCTATCTATCTATCTATCTATCTATCTATCATCTATTTATTTCCACTAATTAAAGAGGAGACCAAATTTGATACAAATGAGATGAATGTACTTGTTTATTTTCACATTAAAGAATGAAATTTGGCTGAATATTTCATCCTGCAGGACACAGTGTCTTTTTCAGAGTTGCCCAATATTTGGCTTTTATAAACATCAATGCTGAGAACATTTGACTTTCTCTCCTTACAGGGCAAAAGGCAGAAATGTGTTTAGTACCATTGCAGAAATCACTGGAACTTTTCCTCTAATTCAAAGTCAAAATCCACTTAGTGATTTTTTAAAAATGAAATTCAAGTCAAATACCCAGATGGCGATTTTGAAAATCAAATAGTCCAACACAAACCAATCCAAGGAATTAGGGTTTGGTTGTTGAGTGCTCAGAAACTTTTCCCTTGACCAATTTTTTGCAATCCACAGTTTTAGAAGTTGGGATCTAAACGGGAGCCAAGGTTCTGTTGTTGTAGGGTCATATATTTCTATTCACCCTCTGCTTGTAAAATGCGTTAAGAAACATGACACCCCCGATTTTCACAGTGACCCTGTAAGGGTACAGGTATTTCTTCATTTTATACATAAGCGGAACAAGGTCAAGCCTTAGGGTTTCTATTGCTGTGAAGACACACCATGACCACAGAAACTCTCATAAAAGAAAACATCCAATGGGTGGCTTATTTTTCAGAGCTTTAGTCCATTGTCATCATGGCGGGACATGGTGGCCTGCAGGCAGGCACGGTGCTGGAGAAGTAGCCAAGAGTCTTACATCTTACGAGAAACAGGAAGTAAACTGTCTCACTGGGCGTGGGTTGAGCACATTCGAGATTTCAAAGTCTGTCTCCACAGTGACACACCTCCTTCCACAATATCACACTACTCCAACAAGGCCGCATCTAATAGTGCCACGCCCTTTGGGGCCGCCTTCTCCAAGATGGAGTTTGGTTCAGTGTCTTAACCAAGGGCATTGGCTTCTTCGTCCAGTTTGGGGTTTTTTCCCTCCTCTTTCCCCTGAGGCTTCAGCACAAACTTGATCTGGGCTTCCCAGCTCACTTGTGGCCTAAAGAGGTACTTCTCGTTTGGGGGACTCTGTCTGTCTGAGGTAGCAACTTGTGCCTCATACGATCTGTTCCTTTCACTTGTATAAAGTATTCATTTTCTGTGTGCATAATGGCAGAAAAAGGATGGAAGGCACTATTTAAAAGGAAGCTTTTAAAAAACGTTCGCACTTCTCACAGAACTTGATATCTGAAAGCCAGTTAATAAATCTGGGCCGGGGAAGCCAAGTTCATTAGTTGTAAATAGAAAATGGAGTCTCTATAGCCAGTTGCTGTTGAAGGATGTGTCATCCCCTTTCCCTCTGCCCTCCTGTAGAATAGTTCATCTCCACCTCCCTCACCCCCAGATACTTAAGCCAGATTCCCCATCTACCATCTATTTCATGGTGTTTAGCTCAGAAATAAAACGACTCAGTCCTGTAGCATGGAATAACTTCTTCGTTTATACTTCAAATTGAATTAGCTCACATTGTTGCTCTCACTTGGGTTGTTATGAAAAAGTTTTTTTTCACTCCGTGGGTTCTATTTTTTATTGGGCTTTCATTTCTGCTATTTTTGATGCAATTCCAAAAGTCAATTAATGGAAGCATGACCTCAGGCAAGATTCAGCTTGTTTTCACTATCCATCCATTCCGTTCCCCTTTTCCTAGACTGCCCCCTTCTCTTAGCTCCACACGCCGCAGGAGACACAGAACCCATATATTCTTTCTTCACTCAGTTCTGACTCGAGGAGGCGGATTCATACTAACATGCCTGGATAGCGCTCTGCAATGGCCCTCAGTTTACCGCTCACCAATCATGCGCAGCCAAGATTCTGAGTCCAGCTGTGGCTCAGTAGAGAACAGTTTTTATGTCCGTCTGTCCTACGACAGTATCTCTTTGCATGAAAAGCATCAATCCAATCATCATCGAAAGAGGGTAGTAATTCCATTCCTGACAGAAAACCGGCATGATTGGTTTAAACAAATGGATAATGTGTTTTCTTCTGTGGTTGAAAAATCCACAGTTCCAGTTGAGTCATCGCTGGACGCACAGTTCCAAATTATGTCAGAAGGACCTAGTTTCTCTAACTCTTGGCTTACTGTTCTTCCCCGAGGGCTCTCTTTTAACATAAACTTTCTGTGACCAGTTGGCTGCCAGCTTCAGTCTCACAGCCTGAGTCCAGAGGTGAAGAGTCTCACTCAGCGCCGAGGCCAGAACTCATTCTGCTTGGTTTC
Organism: Mesocricetus auratus; assembly: GCF_017639785.1. Classification (NCBI taxonomy): domain Eukaryota; kingdom Metazoa; phylum Chordata; class Mammalia; order Rodentia; family Cricetidae; genus Mesocricetus; species Mesocricetus auratus. The sequence goes on along the minus strand of NW_024429205.1, from coordinate 29,265,307 downwards.
ACTTGGTTCTGATGTGTACTTCCGAGCCAGTCCCTGGTCATATTCTAAGTAACAGATACATGGCACATCTTAGAGGTGCGGATTTGCTGCCTGTGGAATAAAACATCCCTTAAAGAACAGCCAGAATCGGGGGACACATATCAAGACAATGATATGAGTCCTTTTGTTTTCATTAGCTTGTTTTTGCTATTTGAGATTAAAATCTCACTCTGTGGCCCAGGCTGGCCTCAGCCTCACAGTGACCCTCCTACTTCAGTCTCCATGGTGCTAGAATTACAGGTGTGAGCCATCAAACCTGATGGCTAAGCCTAGCTTATAGTTGGGTCTTAACTGCCCCCCCGCAAGCGCCTGTATTTTGGAGGCTTGGTCTCTGGGAAGATGTTTTTTGTGAGTTCTAAGAGACTCCTTGAGATGAAAAAAATGCCTGAAATTCTGGGAAGAACAGCTTCATTGGTCTTTCTGGAGTTTGCAGGTAAGATTATTTTATTTTATTATTTTAATTTTAAGTAGCTTGCTTCACATGTCAATCCCAGTTCCCTCTCCCTCCCCTCCTCCCACACCCTCCCACCATCCCCCCCCCAGCCTCCCACCCTATCGCCACTTCCTTCCACATAGGGGATATCTAGAGTCTGTCATTTCACTAAGGGCAGGGTCCAGGCACTCCCCTAAGAGTCCAGGCTGAGAGAGAGCATCCCTCTTTGTGTTATGGAAACACGATGTCTGTTTGTATGCCAGGGATAAACACTGATCCACTGCCCAGTACCCCATAGGTTGCCCAGGCCTCCTCACTGACTCTCACACTCAGGGGGTTTGGATCAGTTCCATGCTGGCTTCACAGCTGTCGGTATGGATCCAAGAGCTCTCCCCTGTTCAGATCAGCTGTCTCTGCTGGTTTTGCCAGCCCATTCTTTGCCAATTTGCTCATCGCTCCTCTCTCTCTGTCACTGGGTTCCATGGGTTCTGTTCAGTGTTTAATTGTGGGTGTTTAACTCTGCTTCCATCAGTCACTGGATGAAGGCTCCTGGATGGTTATAGATATCAAGTTCATTATCAGGAATGGGCATTCAAGGTGGTCTCTCCACTATTGCTTAGCTTGCCAGTTGGTGTCATCCCTTTAGATCACTGGAGGTCACTCTGGTGCCTGATCTGTCTTCTAACCTATGATTCCCTCTTCGCCCTATTCTACCCCCCCCACTCAACCTTCCTGTTCCTCCATGACCTACTCTCTCTTCCTCTTCTCTCCCTCTCTTCTTCCCAGCTCCCACTCCCCCCACCCCTCACTGTGTTCCCAATCTGTTCAGAAGATCTTGCCTCATTCCTCTTCTCTGGGGTACCATGCATATCTCTCTTAGGTTTTTTCTTGTTTCCCAGATTCTCTGTCAGTGGAAGTGCAGACTGGCACTATCCTGATCCATGTCTAAAATCCATATATGAGTGAGTACATACCATGTTTGTCTTTTTGCGACTGGGTTACCTCCCTCAGGATGGTTTCTTCCAGTGCTATCCATTTACCTGTGAATTTCAAGATTCCATTGTTTTTTTCTGCTGAGTAATACTCCATTGTGTAAATGTACCACATTTTCTCTATCCACACTTCAGCTGAGGGGCATCTAGGTGGCTTCCAGGTTCTGGCTATTACAAATAATGCTGCTATGAACATAGTGGAACAGATGTCCTTGTTGTATGAATTTGCCTCATTTGGATATATGCCTAAGAGTGGAATTGCTGGGTCTTGTGGTAGGTTTATTCCCATTTTCCTGAGGAATCTCCATACTGATTTCCAAAGTGGGTGTACGAGTTGGCACTCCCACCAGCAGTGGAGGAGTGTTCCCCTCTCTCCACATCCTCTCCAGCATAAATTGCCTTCGGTGTTTTTGATTTTAGCCATTCTGACAAGAGTAAGATGGTATCTCAGAGTTGTTTTGATTTGCATTTCCCTGATGTCTAAGGATGTTGAGCACTTTCTTAAGTGTCTCTTGGCCATTTTAGCCTCCTCTATTGAGAATTCTCTATTTAGTTCTGTACCCCACCTTTTAATTGGATCTTTTGGTTTTTTGGATACTTGCTTCTTGAGTTCTTTGTAAATTTTGAAGATTAGCCCTCTGTCAGATGTGGGGTTAGTGAATATCTTTTCCCAGTCTGTGGACTGCCTTTTTGTCTTGTTGACTGTGACTTTGCCTTACAGAAGCTTCTTAGTTTCAGGAGGTCCCATTTGTTAATTGTCAATCTCAGTGTTTGTGCCACCGGTGTTATGTTCAGGAAGTGGTCTCCTATACCAACTCGTTGAAGAGTATCTCCCACTTTCTCTTCTAAGAGTTTCAGTGTGGTTGGATTTATGTTGAGATTTTTGATCCATTTGGACTTAAGTTTTGTACAAGGCAATAAACATGGATCTATCTGCAGTCTTCTGCATACCAGTACCCAGTTATGCCAGCACCATTTGTTGAAGATGCTTTCTTTTTTCCATTGTATAGTTTTATCTTCTTTGTCAAAAATCAAGTGTTCATAGGTGTGTGGGTTAAAATCAGGGTTTTCAATTCGGTTCCATTGGTCTACCTGTCTATTTTTGTGCCAATACCAAGCTGTTTTCAGGACTATAGCTCTATAATAGAGCTTGAAATCATGCCTCCCGAAGTTCCTTTATTGTATAGGGTTGTTTTGGCTATCCTGGGCCTTTTGTTTTTCCATATAAAGCTGATTATTGTTCTTTCAAGGTCTGTGAAGAATTGTGCCAGAATTTTGATAGGGATTGCATTGAATCTGTAGATTGCTTTTGGCAAGATTGCCATTTTTATTATGCTGATCCCACCAAACCAAGAGCATGGGAGATCTTTCCATTTTCTGATTTTCCTCTTTGATTTCTTTCTTTAAAGACTCAAAGTTCTTAATATACAGGTCTTTAACTTCCTTGGTTAACATTGTCCCCAGATATTTGATGCTGTTTATGGCTATTGTAAAGGGTGATGTTTCTCTGATTTCTTTCTCAGCCACTTCATCATCTGTATATAATAGGGCCACTGATTTTTTTGAGTTAACCTTGTATCCTGCCACTTTGCTGAAGGTGTTTATCAACTGTAGGATTTCCCTGGTAGAGTTTTTAGGGTCACTTATGTAAATTATCATATCATCTGCAAATAGTGAAAGCTTGACTTCTTCTTTTCCTATTTGTGTCCCCTTGATCTCCTTTTGTTGTCTTATTGCTCTAGCTGGAACTTCAAGTACAATATTGAAGAGATATGGAGAGAGTGGACAGCCTTGTCTTGTTCCTGATTTTAGAGGTATCCCTTTGAGTTTCTCTCCATTTAGTTTGATGTTCGCTGTTGGTTTACTGTATATTGCTTTTATTATGTTCAGGTATGTTCCTGTTATCCCTGATCTCTCTAGGACCTTTATCATGAAGGGGTGCTGGATTTTGTCAAAGGCTTTTTCAGCATCTAGTGAGATGATCATGTGGTTTTTCTTTCGCAGTTTGTTTATATGGTAGATTACATTGATAGATTTTCTAATGTTGAACCATCCTTGAATTCCTGGGATGAAGCTTACTTGATCATGGTGGATGGTTTTTCTGATGTGTTCTTGAATCAGGTTTGCTAGTATTTTATTGAGTATTTTTGAATCGATGTTCATGAGGGAAATTGGTCTATAGTTCTCTTTCTTAGTTGTGTCTTTGTGTGTCTTGGGTATCAAGGTAATTGTAGCCTCATAAAAAGAGTTTGGCAGTGAGCCTCCTGCTTCTATTGTGTGGAATACTTTGAGGAGTATTGGAATTAGCTCTTCTTTGAATTTCTGGTAGAAGTCTGCACTGAAGCCATCTGTGCCTGGGCTGTTTTTGGTTGGGAGAATTTTGATGACTGCTTCTATTTCATTAAGTGTTATAGGTGTGTTTAGATTGTTTATCTGTTCTTGATTTAGTTTTGGCAAGTGATATCTATCCAGGAAATTGTCCATTCCCTTTAAATTTTCGAATTTTGTGGATGATTCTCTGGATTTACTCAGTGTTCGTTGTTATGTCCCATTTTTCATTTCTGAATTTGTTAATTAGCATGCTCTCTCTCTGTCTTTTTGTTAGTTTGGAGAGAGGTTTGTCTATTTTGTTGATTTTCTCAAAGAACCAACTCTTTGTTTCATTGATTCTTCTCTATGTTTTCCTGGTTTTTACTTGATTGATTTCAGCCCTCATTTGTATTATTTCCTGGCGTCTGCTCCTCCTGGTTGTGTTTGCTTCTTTTTGTTCTAGAGCATTGCTATTAATTCTCTTGTGTGACTGTTCTCCAGTTTCTTCATGTGGGCACTTAGTGCTATGAACTTTCCTCTTTGTACTGCTTTCAGAGTGTCCCATAAGTTTGGGTATGTTGTGTCTTCATTCTCATTGAATTCTAGGAAGTCTTTAATTTCTTTTTTTTATTTCTTCCTTTACCCAGGAATGGTGCAATTGTGCATCATTCCATTTCCATGGGTTTGTAGGGTTTCTGAGGATTGTGTTATTGTTGAATTCTAATTTTAATGCATAGTGGTCTGGTAAGATACAGGGGGTTATTCTAATTTTGTTTTGTATCTGTGGTGATTTGCTATGTTTCCTATTATGTGGTCAGTTTTAGAGAAGGCTCCATGTGGCGCCGAGAAGAAGGTATATCCCTTTGTGTCTGGGTGGGATGTTCTATAGATGTTTGTTAAACCCAGTTGGTCATAACTTCTATTAGTTCTTTTCTTTGTTTGTTAAGTTTCTGTCTGGAGGTCCTGTCTAGTGGTGAGAGCGGAGTATTGAAGTCTCCTACTACTAGTGTGTGGGATTTTATGTGCTTTAGTTGAGTTGAGCTTTAGTAATGTTTCTTTCACGAATGTGGATGCCTTTGTATTTGAGGCATAGATGTTCAAAATTGAGACTTCATCTTGATGGACTTTTCCTTTGATGAATATGAAATGTCCTTCTTCGTCTCTTTTGATTGATTTTAATTTGAAGTCTAGTTTGTTAGATATTAGGATTGCTACACCAGCTTGTTTCTTGGGTCCGTTTGATTGGAAAATCTTTTCCCAACCCTTTACTCTGAGGTAACATCCGTCATTAACATTGAGATGTGTTTCTGGTAGGCAGCAAAACAATGGGTTCTGTCTTTGTATCCATTCTGCTAGTCTATGTCTTTTTATAGGCAAGTTGAGACCGTTGACATTGAGGAATATTAATGACCATTGACTGATGATTCTTGTTTGTGGAGTTATTGTTTGTAGTTTATCCTCCCTTTTTCTTTTGGTGTTTGGTAAATTGGTATTATCTATTGCCTGTGTCTTTGTGAGTGTAGTTATCTTCATTGGGTCTAGGTTTTCTTCCAGCACTTTCTATAGAGCTGGATTCATGGATATGTATTGTTTAAATCTGGCTTTGTCATGGAATATTTTGTTTTCTCCATCTATTGTAATTGAAAGCTTTGCTGGATATAGTAGTCTGGGCTGGCATCCTTGTTCCCTTAGCGTTTGTAGGACATCTGTCCAAGATCTTCTGGCTTTCATAGTTTCCATTGAGAAGTCAGATGTAATTCGGATAGGTCTGCCTTTATATGTTACTTGGCCTTTTTCTTTAGCTGCTCTTAATATTTTCTCTTTACTCTGTAGGTTTGGTGTTTTGATTATTATATGGAGAGGTGACTTCTTTTTCTGGTCCAGCCTATTTGGTGTTTTGTAAGATTCTTGTATTTTCATAGGCATATCCTTCTTTAGGTTAGGGAAGTTTTCTTCTATGATTTTGTTGAATATATTTTCTGCTCCTTTGAGCTGTATTTCTTTACCTTCTTCTATACCTATTATTCTCAGGTTTGGCTTCTTCACGGTGTCTCATGTTTCCTGGATATTTTGTGTTAGGGATTTGTTGGTTTTGAGATTTTCTTTGGTTGACAACTGTATATCCTCTAATGAGTCTTCAACACCTGAGATTCTCTCTTCTATCTCCTCTATTCTATTGGTGATACTTGCATCTGTAGTTCCTGATCATTTACCCAGCTTTTCTATTTCCAGCATCCCCTCATTCTGTGTTTTCTTTATTGTTTCTATTTCAGCTTTCAATCCTTCAACTGTTTGAGTTGTTTCCTTCATTTGTTTGGTTGTTTTTTCTTGGTACTCTTTAGATTCTTTGAGAGATTTGTTCATTTCTTGAATTTGTTGGTTCTTTTTTTTCCCCATTTCATGTATTTTTAATTTATTTTTTCTTCTATTTCTTTAAGGGATTTCCTTGTTTCTTCTTTGAGGGTCTCTTTCATCTTCATAAAATAATTTTTAAGGTCTGTCTTCTCTGCTTCGTCTATGTAGTGCTTTTCAGGTCTTGCTGGCATTGGTTTTCTAGATTCTGGTGGGATCCTGTTGGTCTTTCTATTGCTGAGTGAGCTCTTATTCTGTCTTCTTCCCATCTCTTCTTCCAGTGGGTGCAGGTGGGGTCTTTCTGTCTCCACTGGTCTCCTTCTTTCCTGAAGCTGAAGCTGGGGTCGCCGGAGGTTGGGGTCTGGAAGTGCTGATGGCTTTCCTGTGTGTGCGGGTCTTCTGGATGCCAGGAGCGGGCCCCTGGAAGATTGAGGGGATGGGTGAAGGTAAGTTTTAAAGCATTTTTTTTCTGTTGTTGATAGAACTTTTTGCATAGGGCACAGAAGCCAACAACTGAACTTTTCCCCCTCATCTCCCCACATCTGTTTGCAGATGTAAGCTTACACAAAGAAGAGGGAAAACATTTGCATCTTAGAATAATGAAACAATCTCATAACCAGAGCTGGCTCTGAGACTATGGGTCATGGGAGGATCGATAGGGAAAGACAATATGAATTGTTGACTTCCTGCATGATGTCACAGTCCACCAGCTCAGTGCAAAGGGCATCCTTCGGAGAGATGTTCATGTGTGGTTCTGAGGGCATCCTTTGGAGAGATGTTCATGTGTAGCTCTGAAAGTGTCTGAAACCGGAAGTCATACCCCCCACACTGAACACTGAGACCTAGCCTAGTACAGGAACCAGAATGGTCTTAGTTTTAAGCAAACAGCTGCAAGACTGGGCTGGAGTGGGTCAAGTGAGGGACTGAGGGAAGGCCCCTTTTTGACATGGGTAAAGTATGGTTAAAGCAGTCAAAGAGGCATAAGTTTAGTCTCAGAACTTTTACACTTCTCCTCCTTTAGCAGCTGAGGTTAGACTTGACATTTAAGTGTTGAGGTAAGTTTTTCTTATAGCTTTGGAGGCTGGGGAGTCTACTGTTGAGGGGACTGGTATTCGATGTGTTACCCCATGTCAGAAGGTGGGAGAACAAGAGAGTGAACGTGGCCTTTCATAACAAGCCCATTTCTGGTTGAAAGCCTTCCGTAACGGCAGAGCCCTCGCATCCTGATCACTTCTTAGAGTTCAGGAGGGGGCACATTTGACTTTGTAGTCCACCCAAAATCAAATTTGGGAGTCACTGCCAAATGGCATTTAATAGACACAGGACAAAAGATTTTTATGAGTCTTTTACTGCAGTGGTGACATCGTTGCAATCATTATTGTTCTGCAAACAAGCTTTGGGACTGTTGACAGTAACTAACATACCAGCACTGTTCTGGCCCAGCTCCTAACATATAATTCCAGTCACTAAGGCATCTGCTAATTAGAAGACAATGATTCCCAGCTTTCTATGGCCTCTTTGACCCTTGCATGCCACATAAACGAAAAGCTGGAGGAGAATAAAAGCTGAAGTTATACTGAAATCATCTTTAGAAGCCCCGGGAAGGAGTCAAGATAAAGCTTGGTCCTATTCCAAGAATTTTCCTTTTGGAGATATCTAGCAATACTTCTAGAATTTTCTCCCTTGCTATTTACCTACTCCCACAGGATGGAGTGATGGATGGAAACCAAGGGGATAATAGAACCAAGTTGAGTCTTGCCCTGTTATTCTTCACCATTCCTACTCCAGCTTCCATTCTGCAAGCTCAAACTCGAACAAGATGTTTGCAAGAAAGACAGAAAGCAAGTGTGGATGATTGTAGAAGCCAGGAAAGTGCTCTGAATCTGTGGTTCTCACGTTTGCCTTCGTCGTGACACAGACAGACACCTATATTTCTTTTTTGTCTTATTTCTCCAAGGGGGTATTTCTAGCCATATCATTTAACCCTCAGCACTAAATCAGTCTCCTTTGGGGTCTCAGAGAGGAGCCTGACACGATGACATCCACTTTTGTGGTGTTTTGCTCTAGGAACTGTCCTCTGTAAGATGACATGACTTTGAATTTCCACCAGGTCCTCATAGGTCCAAACCGTACTGGGTCACACAAGGAAAGCTGGGGAATCAATGAATCAGCAACTGCCATGGACCACACAATTACAGTCAAGTAGAAGCTAAGAGACAGATATGAATGCGTAATGAGAACCCCAGGAAGGAAGCTAGGGACTGGCAGTTAATAAGAACCCCAGGAAGGAAGCTAGGGACTGGCAGTTAATGAGAACCCCAGGAAGGAAGCTAGTGACTGGCAGTTTGGTTTGCAGGTGTGGGAGGTAAACAGGGAGAAAACATCTTCTCCGAGACTTTGAAATCAGCCCATGCTGAAAACAAGTAATGGAACAGGTTCCTTTCAAGTTTTCTTAAGTCAGAGAACAAATATTACATACACACTGACCCTTGCATAAATAAGGCTAGGCAACCAGTAGATACGATAGCATGATGTTTTCCTTAACCTGACATGGCGTCCCATCTGGAAGCAGGGCTGATACCTGAAAACTGTGGGGGGTCCAAGGGCACTTAGCCTACCCTCCTGAACAGAGGGAGGCAGTGTTGACATGCAGGGCTGACCCAAGAGCCAGATGGACTACCTCGTTCTACTTCTGTCCCTATGCCCTCCGGCTCCGTGGGGCTCTTCCCCTGGGCTGCTGGACCGGGCTGTTGGACTACGCCATGGAGCACTAGGGTTCTACAGCCCCACGTGCTTTCAGTTCCCATGTGTTTTGTGCTGTGAAGCCTACTGCTCTGAAAGAGCGGCTGATAGCAGAGTACCTCTTCCTTCCAATATGGAAATGTTTCCTCTGCTTGGATAGCCCACACCTCTGTAAGGAGGGGTTTTCTGATGCAGGCATTGGAGGTGAAGTGACAGTGGATGGGTTTCAGTTGATTGCATTTATTTCATGAAATAATGATTAAGAAATAGGTCACAGGAAAATAATGCAAAAATATCCCCATACTTGTTAGACCATTGAGAGGTGTGTGTGTGTGTGTGTGTGTGTGTGTGTGTGTGCACATGTGTGTGGTGCAGAGATTGAACACAGGGCCTATTTTGTACTAAACCAATACACACTATCATTCAACTATAGTCCTATTCACTAGAGACTATTTTGAATTGATCTGATTTAACTGAATTTGACATCACTTGATATTAACTGGTGAGAGGATCCAGAGACAAGGGCTGCTGGGGTGAAGGACGTCCCTTTTCTTTAAGGGTGTGACCCTAAGGGGTCAGCCCCACACCCGTGTGTGTGCCTGGGCAGCACTAACTGGGCTCACTGGGTGATTTAAAAAGAAGAAAGGAAAGAAATGAAATAAAAGACAAGAAAGGGAGAAAGGAGAGAGAGAGAGGGAGACAGAGAGAGAGGGGGGGAAGGGAGGGAGGGAGGGAGGAAGGAAGGACATGATATTGGGAGGAAGATGTTGGGAGTACCAGAGGAGTTGGAGGGGAAGGTAAGATCAAGATATATTACATCCATGTATACAATTTCCCAAGAATAAATTAAAGATTAGAAAAAATCCTCAGTGGATTGACATCAATATTCTGGGAATAGAAATTGCCCAGGACATAGAGGAACGGGGTGGAACACTGAGTTTTGTGACATACTCAGACAGGCTAGGTAGAGTTGGAGAACATCTCTGAAAGCAAGGGACTTAAAAGTTGAAAGGGGATTAAAAAGAAAAATGGAAAAAAAGAAAATCTGGCTTTATTTGAAGGTTTTCTCTGGCATTTGGTGGCAACATGCTTATCTGGGGCTTTGCTACTGGGTCCAAAGGTCCCACAAGCCATCTCCTCTCAGTTTAATGTGTCCTCCTCTCCCCCAATTGGGACCCAGGTCCGTGCTCCATGGGTATCTGGCAAGGAAGCACGAGAGGAAGAGAGTTCTGTCTAAAAAAAGGCCTGGTCATCATAGACAGTACTTGACTTCACTGCCAACCAAGTACGGGGTTGCAACGAAAAACGTTTAGCAGCCTTGGGCCCCTACAGCTTTACTAAAAAAGACCCTTCCTCATTTTCAGCCCCACCAAAATCTTTATTTATTTATTTTTGGATTCCCATCCCGAATGTGGTCACTAACAGCAACGCAGGAGGCCCTCTTCCTCCTCTCCCTGTTCAGCTTTGGCTAGCATCTCTGTCCCAGCTCCTCCACTCTTCCTTGGAGTGAATGCGATAGTTGGGCTTGTTTTGAGCAGACACTCACCGCAGAGGATTCATCAGGGAGGGAACAGAGAGCCGCAGACGAGCACGGATTCACCCCTGTACTAAACCGGAAAGCCAGCGCTCCACCCAAGTCTGCAGATTCTTTCCCAGGAGGCTTAGACTGAGTTCTCCTGAGTCAAGCAGACTCCTTCGGCTTGGCTTGATGGAGATTCTGTGGCTCCCTCTGCAGACCTCTCAGAGCCCTTGCAGAGTTCGAATAACCTAAGCGTGGCCTCCAGCTCTCCGTGTTTTCAGGGAATTCATTATAGTTAGTTCTCCATTGCTCACTTTACAATGGGGCTATCTTGGCTCCGTTGGCTGGCATTCATTTGTCTCCGCCGTCTGCTTTGTTCCCCACTCTCTAGGTCCAGCACCCAGCTACTACTGCTGAATCTTGTATGCAGTGTTTTTCTCTCCAGTCCTGAACTCTGCCTCACTTGGCTTCGATTCCTTAATACATTTTTTTAAAAATCTGAGATGGAGTGAGAGAGCTAAAAGGATGTAAGCTGCTCTTCCAAAGTTATGTCCATAGCTGAAAATGTGAACTGGAAAATATAGCAGTTAGCTTGGGTTTCCTTAGGCTGACCAGAGATATTTATCCGCAAATGATGAAAAATGGGCAGAATGTGCAATTCTAAGGGGACTGGATTAAGCAAGCTTATTCTTCTTGCCTGGGGTGATGAATAACGAACTCCCCTGTTGGTTTTTCCATCTGGACTCCTTCATGCTGACTGTCTATGCTCCATGTGGGGAAGTTGGGGTGGGCGGAGACCAGAAGCTGTCCCATGGGAAAACTGGGTTGTATGGAAGCAACAGCAATGACAACAGAATTTGAATTGTTCTTAATTCTCTTCATTTAGCTCTCTGCCCTAGATTTCACTGTCTATGTTGATCTGTGCCCCCCAAACCCAAAAAGGTTTCATGGAGGATGTGCTGCTTGCTTTTTCTCCCTGGAAAGGACCTGTAACATCTCGGCACACAAGCCAAAACATTTTTCCAACCTTTCTCTCAAACTCCTGGTGTTTTTCCTCAAAACCAGATGCACTCTTCCCCCCAAGAAAGGGAAAGGTCTGTGTGGCTGGGTCCTGTTCTCTACAAAATGGCACACTGTCCCTTCTTTGACAAATCCCTGACCCATGGGTGGATCTTGGGGCAGTCAGGGTTCTGGGGAGCCCTTGTTGGCCATGGCCTCTTTTCAGCAAGGTTACATGGAACTCTTAGCACTAATGTCTCATGGTAGCTTCACCCAGCAGGTGAAGGACATGGGGTGGTTGCCTTCCCCTTATTCCTAATCAAACGCCAGCCGCAGCCTGACTCCCTAAGTTATCTTCTGTTTTGAGTGTTGGCACCGTTCACCCTGCACCACTGACATCCACAAACTGGGCATTCTGTCTCTACTAAGTTCTACATGGGATTTAATCAATAGCCACGCTGGAGCTTGGAAAACCAATACAAAAAGAGTTAGATATCAGAATGGCTTGCTCTTAGTCTTCACTATCTTTGTGTGAGTCAATTCCTCAAGCTGTTGCTGCTGCCTAGCACCCAAGTCCCCCAGCTGTGTCTCCTTCCATCTTGGCTGTAGCGTTTCTCCTTCCTCTCATTTCTCAATAAATCACTGAGGAGCTGCTCCCCGTGGAGTATTATGACCATGGCTGATGATGGCTTCATTCTGAGAGCAACTTAACTCAGAGACTGCCTGTAAAAATAGACGAATAAAAGTTTCAGGTCCACCAACAACCACGGAGGGAGTTATTTTTGATCAGTGGTAATCATCTCCAGTGACCATAACATCAGCTGTGGAAAGCTTATATCCTCAGGGTGTTCACAAAACTATAACTATGATAGATTTTTCTCACTTATTAGAGAATAATAATCCTAGAAGTAGTGTCTGTAGAGATCGTACTTGCCCAGGGATTGGCTCCCACCTTTGTCAATCAATAACCATTAAGTGGAGGAAACTGAATAGATTAGCAGCTCTGAGGCAAAACACATTGTTGGAGCTGAGCCATTCAGGACTAAATCCAGATGCAGGAGTCCCAGGGCTTGTCCACAGGCTGTAGGAAGCCCCCTCTTCAGGGGACAATGTTTTCATTCTGCTTTAGGTAGCACACTCTAAAATCTCCTATGTTTGCATCCCTTCCCGTCTCTTCTATGTCTGTGTCTTTGTAGAGAATGCTCTCACTTTGACAGTCTGAACGAGTTCCTTGGACCACAGTTATACTAAAGCTACTACAACTTCATGGCTTAAAAATGACAGAAATGTATTCCCTTAGAGTTGGGAAGGCCAGAAGTCCAAAATCAAGGTGCTGCCATGGCGAGGTCACTTTGGAAGTTCTGAGGTAGAATCCATTGCATGCCTGCCTCCTAGCTTCTGGTAGAATCTGGAAACTCTATGTGCTTTGACCTAGGTTTACATAGCCCTTTGTCTTCACACAGCTTTCCATTCTGAGATTTCACATCTATTTCCTCTTCTCTTACAAAGATGCTAGTTATTGGACTTAGCCCCTCCACGCTCCCAAGGATGAGTTCATTTTAAGGTAGTTAACTTTATTACGCCTGCAGAAAGTTTTTTTTTCTGAGTAAGATCACACTAAAAATATAAGATTTAGGCCGGGCGGTGGTGGCTCACGCCTTTAATCCCAGCACTCAGGAGGCAGAGGCAGGCCGATCTCTGTGAGTTCGAGGCCGGGCAAGGACTGATGGCGGGAGAATGACACAGTTCATCCTGTCTCTCAATCTAAGGGGAACAATGCCAAGTGTGTGAAGGAGAAACACGTGACTCTGAAGGCATTTATTTCTTTTATTATTTATTACTTTTGCCAGTGATTGGCTCTGGATTTTGGTTAAATGTCTTGCCACTCTGTGCCTCATCTGCTTAAAAATGGAACAAAAACCAACCTTTATAGAAATATAGACATCCTCACAGTACGATTAGGATGTGATCAGAGAGTTGTAGTGTTCAGGACAGCCCTACCATAGTAAAATACTTGTTTGTTTGATTCCCTCTATTACGAGAGCAGTCTCTGTTCTGTCATCTAGGATTTGACATCTGAGAAATTAGGCATTTCAGCTAGTTGTGTTTACTGTAAGTAAATGTCTACTAATTTCTTAAGTGTTTTATAAAACTTTTCTTGGTTCTTTGTGGTCAACAAGAAATCAACAAATGTTGTTAATTATTAAATGTTTTTATGAAACTGGAAACTTCAAGTTAAAGGAGTCCCAGAGAAGGAGAAAATGAAGCTTTCTTGAGAAATTCTTCTTGGGTGTGAGTGAAAAGGCGGGGTTAACAAGCAGAGTGGGCTTGATGTTCCTGCTGGTTTGATGAACATTTGCTTTGGCCGTGTGACTGTTCCCAAGGCTATCAACAGCCAGGCCAGTCAGGACAAGGCCCCGGCAGGGGGAAAGCACGAGCGGTCTGGGGTCCAAAGGAGCATCAGAGAGTTCTCTGCACACGCACAAGGAAGGAAAGGAGGCTGGGAAGTCAGGGCTTCCCAGGAGCCTGGAGCTCTTTTCCAAGAACGCTTCTTTTTTTAATGAGACACGATCTTATTCTATAGGGCAAGCTGGCCTCAAACCCGTGATCAGTTTGCCTTGGTCTCCCGATGATGCTTTGACTATAGATGTTGGCTATCATATCTGGGTTTCAAGCAGATCTTTTTATAGCAAAATATTATTTTTTGTATAAATTGTTTTTTTCCCTCTTTCTCTTCTTTTATGTGTCCTCTTAACATCCAGGAAAGCTTTTGATCACATTTTACTTCAACAACTTTGGAAGGACATGCTTAGGTCTGTGATTGTTAAGATGACTAGGCTACTCTCAGATTCTTGTCTGATTAGTCAATCATGGTTTTACATGTTTTGGAGCCTCTTGTGTAGGTTACTATGTGTTGATGGAGTGTAAAGCAATTTTAAATATTTTCTACATAGTATTTTGTCCATTTGGTACTCTTTTGTCCCATTGCAGCCAAATGTGTTCCCCATGCTGTAACTTGAGCAATGTTGTGATTGTTTCTCTGTAAGTGACCATATCAAGGCTGCAAACTCCATTGGTATTGTCAATCTGGATCTCGAGATGAAGGAACACAGGACATGTACATTCTACTAGAGGGAACACTTGACTTACTTCCTTCTTCCAAAATAAATCAACAGCTACAAACACTAAGGTCTCTGCATCCAGCTGTACTTGGTTCCTGGGGACCAAATTGCTAAAAAGACATGTTTCCTAACAGGTCCCACGTGTGCCCCCAGAGTAACCGCATTTAACCATACCTTCTACTATCTGACTTTCAGCACTCGTAGACATCATCACATGAAATTATAGTGAGTACACACAGCAGAATCATTGAAGGACAGAACTTATTGTGGAAAGGAAAGATGGTAAGCTATCAAAGATGGGATCCCTGAGGCCAAACTACACAAACCTGTTTTGGTTGATTTGGGTGTCAGATAGAGGTTTGTGTGTTGGAGGCTTCATCCTCAGTGGGAGGCAAAGCCTTGTGTGAAGTTATTGCACACTTTGACCTTGACCACTGTTTTCTATTGTCATGAAATATGACAAACTACCCATTACCGTTTTCTTCTGCATTTTAGTCCAAACGGTTATAACACTGTGTTGTTAAGGAAAAGCATCCTGAATGTATTATTGTGACATCACTCTTCATCCATCAACTTAAAAACAAAAAGGATTCATTGTACTGGAAGACATCTGTGGAAAGACAAAAATTCTCAGGAAAACATTTTTTTGGGAAATTCCCAATACAATGAGCCTAGACAAGTAAAACTCCACATCAAAGCCGCCTGGCACTGGTTCTAGGTCATTGTTGTGAATTTTTTTTTTTGTGTGTGTGTGTGTGTGTGTGTGTGTCTGGGACACAAATTAAGGAGGGTTTTTTTTTGTCATTCAGAATTCCAAGAAATATTTTACAGTTTGGATCTGAAACGTTCCCCCACATATTTTGAACGACTAGCCCATAACCCGTGATTCTGGAAACTGGCAAGTGGGGCCTAGTTGGCAGAAATAGATTCTCCTGGTAGGTCTTCGAAGGTTTTACCCAGTCCCTGGTTCTTGACTCACGTTTAATTTGCTGGTCTGCTGTGACATGCTGTGCTCTTCTGACACCACGAATTGAGTGACCCTACATGTGATCTCTACAGCAGTGAACTGGACTTTCAGAAACCTTGAGGCAAAGTGAAACTTTCCTCTTTTAAAATGCAAAAGCTGTGACCGAAACCTGACTGTGCTGACTTGCAGAAGAAATTCTGAAGTGTTTGATGATGTGGGCTGGACAAGTCCCAGAACAACCCTGCAAGCAGAATTTAGTAGATGATTCTGGTAGAACTTCAGAAAACCAGAATGCTTAGACAATGAATGACAGACTCCTGAGGTTTCAGATGGGAATTAGACAGGAAATGCGTGCTATACTCTGCAAATAATTTGCCTAGGTTCCATCTATATTATGAGAATTTGAGTGAAATTTAATTTAGAAGTAATGGACTAGTGAAATTGAGGAGGAAATTTCAAGTTAGCGCAGCATTCAATCAGTGGCATGGTTATTACTGGCCACTTTTAGCCAGGTTTACAGTGAGAATTGGGATCAGAAAGTAAAACAGAAAGATGAAACAATAGCAGCAGCCATATTGTTTGTCAGGAAGGAAGCTTGTTTTTGAAGCTGGAAACTAAGAGGCCTTGATTGTGAAAGAGACTTATGCCAAGTAATTTTGGTGGGAAAATAGAAAAGGTGGCTGGGGGCTTTTCGTAACTGGCAAGATCCCATGTGCTGCAGGCTCTGTGATGTAAAACTGAAAACCCATTTACAAGATTTTTCTTTGAAAAGACAGAATTCCCAACACCCTGCTAAAGAAGATCCACCAAGGGAATTATTTTCCCATGCTCAGCCACTCAGACACCTAAAAAGCTGCTACAGTCCCATCGTCCAAGGAGGCTCAGCCACTCCCTGAGCTGACAGTGGAACTTGTCACCATCCACACGGTAACTGATTCTGTGGACATGCAGAGTCTGAGTGACGGGGTCCTGGAGGCTTCCACCAAGGTTTTGGAGAAAGCATGGGTGGGTCCTCCACAAGAGATACCCGAGAAGCTTTTATGTGCATCTGTGAGAGTGGTACCCAGGTTGCCACAGAGATGCCAGGGTCTTGGAGATGCAGGAACAGAAGATGCCTGCTTTGTGGTCATATAGGATGCAAAGGATGCTGAGACAGCCTAGACCTGAGCCGTAGAAACTGGACATTGAGTTGTGAGACTTAATGTTTTCCCTGCTGGGTTTCAGTCTTGCTTTGGTCCAGTTCCTCCTTGGGACGGCCTCATTCTTGCCCCTGTGAATGTTTGTCTTATGCCACTGCACATTAGAAGCAGCTAATTACCCTGTTGACTTCACAGTTAGGAATTTGCCTTTGGTGCCCCCTGCTTATGTGACTCCATTGAAAATCATTCCCGGGGTGAGCAGGGGAAATCCATCAAAGAACCAGGCGACCACGTGACCAGCCTCAGAAAGAGGCGGCTCCCAAATCTAGTGTGGTGGGATGTATCTTTGAAAAGCACACCCTGGGTCACAGGGAGAGCCAGTCTGAGTCCCCCAAAGCCACAAGTGATATCACTGGGCCCCAAGGCAGGGCGTGCCTTTGTCTTTTCCGTAAGTCACTCCAAACATCCACTTACGCTCTTTAATTTGTACCATTCCTTCAAGGTCTTGATTATGTGGTCTATAGGTCTTTGCAACTGACTTGCAGGAGAAATTTGGAAGTGTTTGGCGATGCAGGCTAGAGAAGTCCTAGGAAAACCCTGTAAGCAGAACTTCGCAGGTGGTTATGGTAGAACTTGAAAGCCATGACTGAGTACAGACCTGATTTTGTGCCTAGCTCACTTCTGATCTTACCTTCAGTGAACTTCTGTTGCCTGCAAGGTGCGGGACTCTCAGCTACTCCTCCAGCACTGTGTCCGCCTGCACGCTGCCGTGCTCCCTGCCGTGAGGACCGTGGACCGAACCTCGGAAACAGTAAGTGAGCCCTCTCAATGAAATGCTTTCCTTGTAAGAGTTGCCGTGATCATGGTGTCTCACCATAGCAACAGAAGACTTATCATGAAGTCTGATGGCTTTATTGATGGTGAAACTAGATGGGTTTTAGATGCTTTTATCAATGCCTTCCTCTCCTGTGGTATTTTCCTCCTGTGCTTCTTGGACGAGTTCAGAATTTCGTACACTTTTAAGCAGAAAGACAACAGTGGTCCTTAGCTTTCCAGTTAGTAAGGGGCAAAGTATTTGAAGGCACCAACCAATTCCTTCACAGCCACCTTTGTTCCTCACTGGACTAGAACTCACAGCCAACAAACTGCTCCTTTAAAAAACAAAGTACGGACTGTACTTCTCTTTTTAACTAAGTGCTGCCAGCTGACCTATCTGTCTGGAACAGGGGGCTTTCGTTCATTCCACACATTAAATTCACATATTTAAAGATGTCCCTTTGTTCCTGGGCTCTTCAGTTCTCAGGGAAATAAGTCAATAATTTTATTTCAACATTTGAACTTATTTTGATGATTCAGCCCACAGATGGGAGGTGAAATAATTCCAAAAGAGCAAGTGGGAACTCCGAGTTCCCCGAGGCTGGGAGCACATTCCTTTCAAGGGTCACAGACTCTCGAGGCTTGCTCTAGCTTCAGGAAAAATAGTCTCCAACACCTGGGCGGGTCGGACTCACTAAGATGAGTGCTATGATAAGGCTGACGGCAACAGCTGGGAGAGACCACATTGGGCGCTCCATTGACCTCCAGATGACTAGCTACCCTTCCGGGAGGCCTCTTCTGGGTGGGAGGGAAGGTCCATTGCCAGAGGACAGTCTGGTGTTTTCTGCTTCTGCTACAAGAACGTCTCCTTCCCCTCCCACCCCCACATTCTCTGCCTGGGAACAACATTTCCAGAAGAGACCTGAAGCTGTGATAGTCCATGACAGCCTCGGGAAGAAAAGGCCCTTTGTTCAAGTATCTCTCCCTCACATTTAGTTTTGATGTTTTTTGTTTGTCTGTTTGTTTGTTAATTGGATAGCTTCTGTTTTTGTTTTTGTTTTTTTTTTCCGAGATAGGATTTCTCTGTATTGTTTAAAGGCTGTCCTGGAACTTGCTCTGTAGACCAGGCTGGCCTTGAACTCACAGAGATCCCCCTGCCTCTGCCTCCCGAGTTCTGAGATTAAAGGTGTGTGCCACAGAACGCCCAGCTAATTGGATAGCTTCTAAGTAAATATACTCTGGCAAGACAAATTTCTGAGCTGAGTCAAATACACCCAATTATTGCCTCATAATTCATAACATCACTTTCTGTGATAGTGAGCGAGGGAGAAGTATGCTCAGTGACATGTGCATACTTGTCCAGGGACTCCACCCTTCTGGGTAGGCCTGTTTCTGCACCGACCTTCAAAACCCAATGCAGAGGTAGACAGAGACAGAGTTATGGTTCGGAGATAGACTGTCTCCCTTGGGAAAGGTGCATGTGTTGGGACTTTATCTTTAGATGGTAGTCTATTTTGAGAAGTTCTGGAAACCTTAGATGGTATCTGAAGGAAACAGGTTCCTGGGGCAGGTCCTTGGGAGAGATCTTGTTCCTGTCTGCCTCTTCAGTCTTCTTTGCTTTCCACACGCTCCTGCTACACACTTCCCCGCACACGCCCTGCTACACACTTCCCCGCACATGCCCCTGCTAACACTTCCCCACACACGCTCCTGCTACACACTTCCCCGCACACGCTCCTGCTACACACTTCCCCACACACACCCCGCTACACACTTCCCTGCACATGCCCTGCTACACACTTCCCCGCACACGCTCCTGCTACACACTTCCCCACACACACCCCGCTACACACTTCCCTGCACATGCCCTGCTACACACTTCCCCGCACACGCTCAGAAACAACCAAGCTGACTATGATGGACTGAACTTAGCAAAACTGTGAGTCATGTAAAACCTTTCCATCCTTAGTTGCTTTCCCCTAGTATTTGGCTAGAGTTAAATAAAAGTAACTAACAGGGAAGGCAGTTAAAGAGAGCTGGTTCAGGAGGGCTAGGAACCTGAACATACTCGTTCACTTCACAATGTGTGTTCCTGTTTGTTGTGTAAGGACAGGACAGGTGAGTGGCATCATGGCCTCACGTTTGTTTAGAAAGTACAGAGACTACCTAAAGAGTAAGTGAGCTCCTCCACCCCTACCGTGGATTAGGAAAGGTAAGAAAAACAGCATCGCCCGTAACCTAGTGGGGCGCATCTTCCCGGGAACCTCCATGGGAAACCAGGTTGCAGTGGTGGCCTCCTCTGCACATTAGCCTCCTCCAGATCCAAAAGTCTGGGCCTCCAAACTTCAGCGGTAACTGTTCTTAAACCAAAAAGAATGCTTCCCTTCATTTTTTTTTAAAGCAAAGAAAAGATACTTGGTCATATGTTTACAAAGAACATTTTAAAGCAGTTCAAAGATGAAATTCCACCATAAAAAAATAAATGAGCTTTTTTGTTGTTTTATACAAAACAAGACATTTAAATACATGTTTTAGAGACCCACACAGCGAGTGGGTTAGCAAATTATTGTTTTTTTGTTTTGTTTTTGTAAGACCCCGAATTTATAGAAATAAAATTTAAGCTTAAACAGGGAGGGCACCCCACTAGAGAACTTGGGAAGTGAACAAAGGACCCCATCCCAGGAACCGGCCATACCACAGAATGGAATGTATGGTTTAGAGACCTTAATTGCAGAAGGGCTGTAAATCCACAAAAAGCCAATTATGGGCTGCCATCTGTGAAGAACTGACCAGGGCGTCAGAGATGGGCAGACAAGACTAGTGGGAAACAAGGAGATAACACTATTTACTTAGGGAGATATAATTAACTCATGCCAAGGTTTGAGGAATTTACAACATGTAGGTCAGGAAGACACCTACTTCCCCGGGACAGGAGTTTCGTACCCCCTTCCCCCGTCACGAGATAGGGACCCCTTCCAAAAGCTTGTGGTTTTTGTCTTTAAAAGCTGATTGTAACTGAACCTCGGGGCCAATCGGTCTAAAAGCTGACCGAGAGGCCCATCTGCAGATGCCTAATTAAAGCCTCTTGCGTGTTGCATCAATTGGCGTGTGGACTCTTGATTCTTGGGGTGACGAATCTTGCTTGGAGACCCCTCCTCAATTCGGGGTACCCCAACAGTTTTGTTTTTTTGTTTTGTTTTGTTTTAGGAGACAGACGGTTTCTCTGTATTGTTTTGGAGGCTGTCAGTCCAGCCCGGCCTCAAACTCACAGAGATCCGCCTGCCTCTGCCTCCCAAGTGCTGGGATTAAAGGCGTGCGCCACCACTGCCCGGCTCAAGAAAACTAAGAAACCTGACAGCAGTTACTTTGTAACAAACCAAACACCGGTCCACCGCTTGCTATCTTCCTGGGAGCACCGTGCATTGCAGGGAAGCGGGCACCATTTTACAGATGAGCAAACAGATTCACTGACGTTAGCACAGCAGTCACGTTACCGTGAGTGGCAGAAGCAGGCCGTTGGGAGTGCATTCCTGCTTTCCTTCACGGCTCTCCTTCTCCACCAGGAGTGGCAGCCATTTTGGAGCCGTGCGTTTCAGTTCACAAGCATCGAGTGAAATGGTGCGTTAGCCTGTGCCTAAGTCAGCTCCGAAGAGTGAGGATCCCAGAGGGACTAAGGCCTGCGCTCCTCCAGGACCTTAGGACCTGTCACAGGACGCTAGAGAACCAGAAGGGAGCGCAGCCGAGGCAAGTCCTCCAGTGTAACTCCAGTCTGCCTGGGCCCTGACTATCCCGGGGCACACTGGGGTGAACCAGATCTGGGGCAGTCTGTCAGGGACCTTTTTTGTGTGTGATGTCCAAGCTCCAATACCAGGAAGAGAGGAGAAGTACATGAGGCCAGGAAGCTGAAGAGAACCGAGGCGTCACAAGCAGATAAGGCATTCATTTGCTGGCATCCAGGCTGCTAGGGGGTTGATGCCAGCAGGCACACTCTGGCACCCAGGGACTGCACACCGGCTGACAAACAGACTGACGAACACAAAAGGTGAAGACAGCCCCTCCCCCACCTCAAGGTCATTAGTTATACAGTTTTTTTTTTTTTTTTTTTTTGGTTTTCCGAGACAGAGTTTCCCTGTATTGTTTTGGAGGCTGTCCTCGAACTCACAGAGATCCACCTGCCTCTGCCTCCCAAGTGTTGGGATTAAAGGCGTGCATCACCAACACCAGGCTTATATAGAATGCTTAAAAGTGACAGTCTGCAAGGAATAGTTAGTTACATGACAGAGTACATCACTGTTTACTTTGAGGGTCCCCATATTTCTGGTATCAGCTACGAGTAGCTGACTCGAGGCTCCCTACAAGTTTACCATCAACTGAGTTTGAGGTGGCTATACCAGGTATTCATATCAGCACCATGTCATCTAAACATAAGCTGCCCTTAAGACACTTTGTCCTCTTTTCTGCCCACTGGGAAGGAGAGGTGGGAGGCTTTAGGACCCTGACTGAAGGATCACCCATCGAACTGTGCTGTAGAATCCAGGTCCATTCTGTCCTCATGTTTCTGGGGTATCACAGCTCTGACAGCCTTTAGAATGGTTCTCAACCTTCCTAACTAATGTTGTGACCCCTTAATACAATTTCTCATGTTGTGAGCTTCAAAATACAATTATTTCGTTGCTACGTCATAACTATAATCTTGCTACTGTTATGGATTGTAATGCAGATGGTCGTAGGTCCCTGTGAAAGGGTCATGCCCCACAGGTTGAGAGCTGCCGCTTTGAGACATACTCTAAATCCATTTCCCTCCCCAAAACCTCTGATTCCCTTGAGCTCCTTCACCGCTCTCTTACAGTAAATGTCATTCTAAATGGGTAGGTCGGCTCAGAAGCCCACATTTGCTTGAAAACAGAGAACAGATCAGGGCTTTGGAAGGTGGCTCAGTGGCTGAGTTCTTTCTGTGCAAGTGGAGTCCTCAGATCCTTAGAGCCTGTGTACACGGAGGCAGCAGCGAGCAGCAGAAATGGTTTGGAAACTAGCAGGCCAAATAGCACGGTTAGCAATTTACATACAGGTGAACAATGAGAGACCCTGCCTCTCATAAGGTGGAAGATGATAATTAACACCCACGGTTGTCCCTCTGACCTCCATAAAAACACTGTGGCTTGCATGTGTCTGCACTTACATGTATGCGCATGCACACACACACAGACACACACACAGACAGAGACTGAGAGGGGGAGGGGGAGGAGAGGGAGAGAGGGGGGAGAGGGAAAGGGAAAGGGGGAGGGAGATGGAGAGGGGGAGGGGGAGGGGGACAGCAGGAGAAGGCATTGAGTGGAGGAAGGTCAAGAAGGCCTTGGTGTTTGCACACTGTTAGGAGCCCGTGGAGTCTCAGCACTTAGGTCCTGAACCTTCAGCTACAGGACTTGCAGCTAGAAAGGACCATCAACCCAGACGGATCTCTCAAACACCCAGCTTCTCATGCACACTGAACTCTGAGACCTTTCTTTATGTTCCTCGGATCTCCAGGCCACTGTGCCTTCCCTGGCCTCCACCCAGCCCCAATGGAGGCCCCAACGTGTGTGCCACAAACCCGACAGGCCCCCAGAGTTTGGCAAAGTCTCCCACATGCACTAACATTTGCGTCAATGGCGCCGGCCCACGCCATCCACACCCAGCATCTGCAATGTCTTGGAGCCTACCAATGAACTAGCGTTTCTTGAATATTCAGAATCATGTGCTGAGAACACTTATCTAGTTTCCAATTTGTAGTCATCTTGGATGCTTTAGCGGGTCCTTGCTGCAGCTGCTTACAGTTATTGTCACCAGGACAGCAGCCAGCCAGGGGAAGGGTACACTGCTGTCATTCGGTGCTGCACAAACAGTGCTTGAAAAAGAAATGATGAGCTTGACCATGAACTTAGAGGATAATGTCCCAGCTCATTCATCTCCCCCGAGCAATACAAGGCTCTCTATACTTGAGGCGTAAGCATCCAGTGGTCCCTTCTGAAGTGTCTGCTTTGGCCCTGTTTCTTCAGCTTGTTTGTAATGGAGACACATGGACGGAAGGGGGTTTTGCATGCGTTCCTTACAAACCCTGCTTTAGTTTCAGTGTCTACCTTGTAGTAGAGCAATCCCTTGCAATGCAGGGGATTAGCTGCAGGACCTCTGTGGATATGAAAATCTGCAGATGACTGAGTACCTTGCATGGATGGTGTGGCGTTTGCATGTAACCCAGAAACATCCTTCCATGTGTTTTCAATAATCTCCAGTTTGCACACATTTTCTAATACAATGTAAATGCTGGCTAAACAGATGTATTGTTTAGAGAATAATTATAAGAAACAAGTTTCTGCATATTTAGTACAGATGCAGTTCGCTCCCCCCAAATATTTTAATTCATAGTTGGCTGACTCCGCAAATACAAAGTAGGCAGATACAGAGAAATAATAATATAGAAATATTTTAACAAAGAATTATAATGATAACAAAAAAAATTCAGGGTAACCTTACTGAGCAGGGCTGGAGAGATGGCTCAGTGGTTAAGAGTACTTGCTACTCTTCCAGAGGACTCAGATTCCTTTCCCAGCACCCTTTATGGTACACACATTCATCTGTAACACCAGTCCCAGGGAATCCAACACCCTCTTCTGGCCTCCAAGAGTACTGCATTCATGGTGCACAGACACGCAAGCCGGCAAAACACCCCTACTCATAAAAGAGAAAAAAATCTTGCCAAACACACTTTAGAACATAGTACCTCTAAGGGAATTCTTGTTAGTCTTCTGAACTTGTGTGAGCCCCTCAAAGAAGTGTCTGAAGCAAGAGATGTGCCCCGTCCCAGGCAGGAAGGCAGGCAGGCTGAGTCCAGGTCCCAAAGGAGCCAGGCAGACAAGCGAGCAGCACCGGGGCAGGTAGGCTGAGGGAGAGGCCCACGGAGGTCCGGTTCGTGTCTGTCACTCCAAGCTCATGCTTCTGCTGCCTGAAGCCTTCTGTCTGGCAGAAGGGACAGCCCTTGATGTATTAGAGAAGATAATGACACATATCTGGTGGCATATTTAAGAAACACAGTATTTGAAATGTGGCATTCGCCAACCAATGCTATCTCGCGCTCTCTCCCCTGTACCGGCAGCACGCTAAGGGCCCAAGTGAGAATCATGACAAATGTCACCGGCCCCATTCACACGTGCAGTTCTCCGTCTGGGAGAGTAGCTGCAGCGCCTGTGTACCAAGCTGGAGGATTTAGTGTACTCTAGTACTCCAGACTGCTGTGCCAGTTTGGAGGTCGGGAGCTCGGAGAGCGTCCGGTACCTTCTCTGATGTTCACTTCAGTAGTCAATTTCTCCCCTGAAGAAACATGCGGGTGGCTTGGCTTATACCCAAGTTCCTCCTGGGAAATGGCATCTGAGACCCCAAAGCATTTAGGAGGCACAAAAGCGAACTGGATGTTTGGCTGCTCTAGTTCCAAAAGCCAGCTCCTGTAGAAGTTGGCAAATAAGACCTACAGGCCAAAGTCACACTGAGCCAAATTACCGATTTATACTCTGTCTGATGAGCTCTGTCTCACAGAGCAAAGTGGTTGGCTGCAAAACCAGAAAATTCTTTTCTCAGAAGCATTTCTCTTTCTTTCCTTCTTCCTTTCTTCTTTCCTTCCTTCCTTCCTTCCTTCCTTCCTTCCTTCCTTCCTTCCTTCCTTCCTTCCTTCCTTCTTTCTTTCTTTCTTTATTTCATTTAGACTCCATAAAGAAGATCCAGGAAACAGTGCCCAGAATTCAAGTCGTTTTGCTTCTTTCTACCCTCACATGCCCCAGTCATAAGACAGGACTAAACTGGAGCATGAGGCAAAAACAGGATCTGGCCAAAGAAGTTCCTCTACATCCTTCCCACCCTCCACTTCAGCGGTGGCCTTCTTGGGGGCGGATGGCTGCACTAAACAGCCACCATGTCCCCAGAAGTCCTCTTGGCCATGACTCCTGCAACAGTCTGGTCCTTATCTGTCCATAACTCAGCCCCTTTCTCTCCATGATGCCCATAAAGATACAACTTTATGTCAGAGTTTTCCCTAGGGCATAGAACCACAGGCTACCCACCCCCACACCCCCTCACACAAATAGCATCATGGGAAAAGAAAATCCATCTACAGGTAAATCAAGGGAAGCGCAAGTCAGTGTGCAATAGGGTCTGAGGACATGGTCGACTCAAGCAGTCGTTTCTTCTGTGCTACGCTCCCCTCTTTGCAAACCTTATCTTGCCTGCCCTCCCTTAGTGGCAGCTACACGACCTACTCCCTGGCCATCAATAATCGAGTCAGGAGCAAACGCATGACCCCTTTTAAACCAATCAGGCCTCTGTATCCGGACTTGGGGTTGGAACCCTGAAAGCCTGAGGCCACCAGTTGTCTGTGGGCGTTGGACCTATGAGATGCTATGGGTTACAGGAGTAGAGCAGTGGCGCTCAACCTGTGGGTTCAGACCCCTCCACAGGGGTAGCCTAAGACCATGTGAATATCAGATATTCATGTTAAAATTGGTAACAGTGGCAGCATTACAGCTATGAAGGAGCAATGAGCGTAATTTTATGGTTGGGGGTCACCACACCATGAGGAACTGTGTTAAGGGGTCGCAGCATCAGCAACGCTGAGAACCACTGCTCTAGAGAGCGCCGGCTCTACGCAGTGAGTATAGTCCAAGGAGCTGGACTGAGGGAAGAGAGAGAGACTCAGACAGAGACAGTGGAGAGGCAGGGATGGGAGAGTCGCTGCTAGAGAGAAACTCAGACAAAGATAGTGGAGAGGCAGGGATTAGAGAGTACCTCCAGCTGGGTTTCGTCACATTTCTGTACAAACGGGAAAGTCATTCTCTCTCTGCTTACAACAGTCTGAGCAGGTTTCTGGTCTAGAAACAAAATGTTTCTCCATGCTAAGATGAAACAGCTGGGATACAGGTTGTAAGGGAGGCAGAGAGTAAATCTTAGGAGTCCCACTTCATGCCCAATATTCATATATTCCAAACCGCAATGTGATAGTCCTGCTTCAGTGTGTCAACTTGCCCAAATTTCTGTTTGGACAAGTGCAGCATATTTATGTCTAACATAGCGCTGGGGAGACTTTGCTGAGCAGACACAGACCTGGAGACCATAAAGAAAAATGGGTGAATAAGACTCTAAATCTTAAATTGCCTTTCACAAAGGCTCTACGAACAAAACCAAAGGCAACGGATCTTGTGGCTATGAGGACTGTACACTGCTTCAAGGGAGGCCATTGGCTGGGCCCAGCCTTGGCTTCCTGGTTGCCACATCCGCTGAGTGTTACCGTTGGCCGAAGACCGTGGCCTCTGCTTGTCTCAGAGTGGGGCAGTGAACAGGAAGGAAGAAGGAAGGCACGGGATCCAGGAAGACTGGCTGAGAGAAGCAGAGGGAGCAAGAGAGTTGGAGACGAGGGAAGCAATCCGCCTCTGCTCTCTTTTCCCCCACCCTCGTGGGGCACTGACTCACTGGTGTGTGCCTGTTTTAGGGATTCGATGTGAAAGGGAGCTTCAGAAGCCAGCAGCGACAAATGATCCACAATTCAAACCCTCGTCATCGCTCCTAAGCCTGTGCTTGGGCAAATTCAGTTATTGCACGTTGGCCTAAAGGCCTCTGAGCTGACTCTTCGGCGTCTAACATTTCCTTCCTTTTGTCCTAAGCAAAATTCCCTTTATTTTTACCACCCACTAGAAGGGAGAATTTAAATTAAGTCCTTTTATTTAACAGCTTGCCAAACAATAAACAGCTCTCTCAAACTAAGCCCCATCTTATCTAGGGAGAGGGCAATAAAAACTGATTTATGCAGTCAAGAGGATGGCGAGACGTTTTTATAGCATCACAGATGGTTTTGCAAATTGCAGAGCCCCATTATTTGGTTCTGTAGCTCTCAATCTTTCAGCCTGTGATGTGAAAACAGTACGAGCAGGCTCCTTCCCTCATCTCTGGTTCCGCGGGTAGATTGTCTACCCCTAGAAGCACCTTGAGTCTTACAGAAAAGATTCAGACGGTGAAATCGTTCCGTAGTTCACTGCATGAGAGGGTAATACTACGAGGGAGGCTTGCAGGAAAAGTGATCTGGCCCAGTGGTGCTTGGCTTCACACAGCCCTGAGCTGTTGGGCTGGGGGCGGGGAGAGCAATGCGAGCCTGCCGAGGAGCACCTTCCACAGCTCTAGAGCAGGCCCTAGAGGGGTGAGATGATGAGAGAAACTAGAGCCCACTCTGCTTCTCTCCACCTATTCTGTCCCAGCTGCAGCCTGGTGTATTGGCACATTTGATTTGCTGGAGCACAACACCTATGAAAATCAACTTAAAGGAGGAGAAACTGTTTCAGCTCACAGTTTCAGAGGCTTCAGTCTGTGGACATTTAGTCCCATTTCTTCAGGGGCATGGCCAAGCAGTGGTGGGAATCTCGTAGTGAAACACAGAGAAGTGGGGGGGCAGGAAGGAGAGGGGGAAGGGAGGAGAGGAGGGAAGAGAGGAGAGGGGGAGGTGGGAAGGGGAGGATGGGGAGGGGGAAGGGAGGAGAGGGGGAGAGGTGGGAACGGAGGAGAGGGGGAGAGGGAGGAGAGGGAGGAGAGGGGGAAGGGAGGAGAGGGGAGAGGGGGAAGGGAGGAGATGGGGAGAGGGAGGAGAGGGGGAGAGGGGGAAGGGAGGAGAGGGGAAGAGGTGGGAAGGGGAGGAGGGAGAGGAGGGAAGGAAGGAGAGGGAGGAGAGGGAGGAGAGGGAGGAGAGGTGGGAAGGGAGGAATGCCAGGGATAAACATCTATAAGACAGAGTTAGTCCTCAAGGGCAGACTTCTGAGGACACCAGTTAGCCTGGCATCCTGGTTTCTGTAGTCTTCCAGTAGTCAGTTGAATGGATGTGCCCATCAATGGATTAATCAGTTACTGAAGAGGGAGACCTAGTTTTCTGAACATGGCTCTGCTGGGGACAAGGCCTTCAGAAAATAAGCTTTTAGGGAACATTTAAAATCCAAACCATGACAATGGAGATCAGATCTATTCTCAGTGTACCTCTGGTCTCTTTCTCTGGGTCCTTGAGATTGGCCCCGGGTGAGAGGGAGCCACACTGGTGGAAAGAGCCTGGGGCCATGCTGACTCCGTGTGAGTGCCAGCTCCACTCTGGAATTCCAAATGTTGCTTCATTTTAAAACGGGCATGACACAAATATGCCCAGAGCGAGGGCTCTCAGGATAATTAAACGAAACAAGATCTGTAGAGCAGTTGCCTCCCTTCCTGCCACCATAAATGATGACTGTTTTGAAAAGCATAGTGGTGTGGTGTCTTAGGGTTTCTATTGCTGTGAAGAGACCATGACCACAGCAACTCTTATAAAGGAAGACATTTACAGTTTCAAATGGCAGCATTCAGGCAGACACAGTGCTGACTACATCGTGATCAGAAGGCATCAGGAAAGTGGACTGTCGGGCACTCTGAGAGAAGTTTGGGCAGAAGAGACCTAAAATTTCACCCCCAGGGTGGCACACTTCCTCCAACAAGGCCACACCTACATTAACAAGGCCACACCCCTTAATAGTGCCACTCTCTCTGGGATTATGGGGGACAATTACATTCAGACTACCACAGGTGGGGAGGAGTGGTTCTTCCAAAGGCAGAGCCCAATATTTTCCTTGGCTTTTATTTTTTTCTTGTATAAAATATTCTCTTTTAAATGGTAACCAAATAAAAATTGTTAGAATTTTATAATTCATATGACTGAATTGATAGAACTTTGGTAGTTTTATTGTATTTCTGATTTTAATAAAGATCTGTTTTCTTTTTTCTACTCTTTTGTGATTTTAGGGTATTTCACTGAAAAAATAGATGTTACATTGGTGTGAGATTGTACTTTAATATGGATATACATTGGTATAGATGTTACATTGGTGTGAGATTGTACTTTAATATGGATGCACATTGGTATAGATGTTACATTGGTGTGAGATTGTACTTTAATATGGATGTACATTGGTATAGATGTTACATTGGTGTGAGATTGTACTTTAATATGGATATACATTGGTATGGGGCGTAGGTCGTGGTATACCCTGTAAGATCCACCTCTATGCTTTATGTTACGGTTCAACGGGCTTATTTTTCTGAATTTAGGGTGAACCATAAACACCTAGACCCTCAGCGAAACTAGTCGTGCCCCCACTCTATTTTGCAGATGTGGAAATCGAGCTTTAAAGTGATTGCCCTGTGTCACGCATCTCAGAAGATGTTGGGACCGACAGTCCATGTTTCAGCAGCCGGTCACACTTCTGTGCCTCCGTACTTGGCAGCTACAGACCTGCCCAGACAAGCCTTGGTCTCTGGTGTGCAGCTCTGTCACCCAAAGGCAACTGGCAGGTTCGTGTGAGGCCACCGGTGCCAATTCACCAGGTGTGGCGTCTGCACAGAGAGCGACACTGGTAAGATGAGTGACACATGGAGGCTCTGACAAGCTTCTGTCGGTTGGAATGTGCATGTCCAGAATACACACAGGTGTTTCAAACCCTGCAGTGCTTTTCAGTAAGTACCACATGCCCATAAAGATGCCCATGCATTTATTAAGTGGGAACACAGGGTGGCTGATTCATTACCTCTTCCTTCTAACCTTGATAAGATGGTTAGAATTTGCTCAGAAATGCCTTCTATTGACAATAGAAACGATGTACTGTCTCCGTTTCTTCTCTTGTTCCTTAACTTCCCACCCATACCTGTCTTTTCCTCTCCTGTCACTGTACTCCCTCATTAGCGTGCAACAAATTTGCACATTTTTCCCCTTGAGTAGATGTAGTTTCACTCTCCTTCCTGACTGGCTGGCCCTCTTACCTTTGGCGAATAACTTTGCCAGGAACGTTAAGGGAAAGAGTAATATTTCCTTTAGGAAATCTAGATGTATTATCTCATACAGATTTTTATAAGCACTTAGTGTTCCCGTGGAGCACACAGCCACACAGCTATCCCTTCCTACCTGAATGACCACTCGGTCCACGGTCCTCTCCTGACCAAGGTTATTAGCCTATGGTAGATTTACTCCAAGTCTGCTTGACACCAGAGTCTAGTCTGATGTTTCAACACTAAACCAGACTGTCCTTCCAGCAAGTCAGGCCCTCTGTGGCTCTCCGATGTAACTTTCCCTTGGAAGTGTAAACACTATGAGTGTTAAGTGTCTTTTTGGAAGTGGTGGTAGACTATGGCTGGGGCTTTCTGTTCTTAAGTTGAAGAATGAAAGTGACTCATCAGATTCCATTTGTACAGACCTGAGGACTGGAACTCCCCAACAGCTAGGGGAAAGAATGCTTTCAATCATGTGACATGGGCTCATTGTGTCTTAGGCTGAGCTGGATGACCTCCTCTAACCCCACCATTTGCTGCAAAGGAAGTCAAGAGACCAAGAAGCTCAGTGACTCGTCTGAGGATGCAGCTCTGTTTGAGGCAGGCCAAGACTGAATTTATTTTTATTGAAAATAAATTGCTTTTCCCAATCCACATTCATTCTGCTTGTTTTGCTTGTTTGTAAGAAGTCATGAGGATCAGAAAATTAAGTGCCTTGTAAAAATACAATTTCATATTAGAGAGTTTTATGGA
Source organism: Mesocricetus auratus (assembly GCF_017639785.1). Taxonomy (NCBI): domain Eukaryota; kingdom Metazoa; phylum Chordata; class Mammalia; order Rodentia; family Cricetidae; genus Mesocricetus; species Mesocricetus auratus. Next base: position 29,234,281 of record NW_024429205.1, on the reverse strand, counting down.
AAATAATTGTAATAATAATGTCAGGAGTTCTAAACCCGTGTATTATAAAGCATTTCTGCCTTTTGCCAAACTAATATATAGAATTTCAGAGTCATATTTCTGCCACATAAAATTTCCAGAGAGTTGGACAGTTTCCTGTAAAAACTCTGCTGAATACTGACTGCCAAAGTTGGGAAACTCAGGATTTCCCAGCAACTCCTTCTTTCCTTTCTGGAGGAAATGCAAACTCCTCAGCATGTCACCTTTCCCAGTCAATCTGCTCTGTTGACACCACGACTCAAGTTCATCAACAGGTTTTGTCCTTGCCTACCTTATACGTTTCTCTTAAGATTCTGCATATACCCTCCCCTCGAAGCCCATCACATGAGTCGTACGTTCCTGGGATGAAGGGTTCATTTTTTTAAATTTCTTACACTACAGGACTTCTGGCAAATTCAGTCTTGTTCCTGGTATAAATCTGAATCAATCACTTGAATTCTTTGGTCCTTAATTTGTCATGAGTAATTCCTACCAGCTTGTCTTCCAGGGTTGTTCTGAACATTTCAAAAGTTAGAAATCTTGAAGTCAGACATACTGGCTTTAGTCTCTGCTGTTAGACAGTCCTGTGACCCCTGCAAGGTCATTGAGGTTTTGAGGTCATCAGCAATCTCAATGACACAATCTAGGCCTCAGCTTCTTCCTGGAAGCTCCTTCACTGTTTAGCTTTGATAAGTACTGCAGAGACCGTATACAATTATTTTATTAATTAATAGGCTGTGTATTGAGTCAACACCAATGAAATATTTTTCATGCCTTGACAAGGCTGTAGGTTGTTAGGAATTTCTGAAGACCGAAGAAATAAAGTTCACCGTGTTCTGGTGTACAGTTCAGTGGCATTTATGTATTCACAAGATTGTGTTTCCAGCACAACTCTGTAATGTGTTTGCATCGTGCTGCTTTTTGGTGGCCATTCTTACTAGGCCAAGAGTGGTGTCACTCATGGGTGGCACTTAACTCAGGCAAATTGTGTCCTAACATTGTATAGACTTCATCTTGTCTGAGATATCAACTATTTCAAGTGACCCTCTCCTTCTAAGGGTCCAGTTCCCTTGGCAGAGGGCTGGGCGTAGACATGAGAAGGACACTGACCCTCGTAGTAAGCCTAAGTGCATTTGCCTTGTTTGCTAAAGCAGGTCTCAATCATTGAGCAAGGCTGATTGGCAAGGAGAAACTGTGAGAAAAATTTCAGCCTAAGGATAAGTGGAACTAGACGTTAATGGCATGGCTGATGGCAAGGCTACAGAGGGTTTTCCAAGGGTTATCTTTGAGTGACACTGATGCCTGTCTTGCGGATTTCATGAATGATAAAGTCACACACACACACACACACACACACACACACACACACACACACACACACCGCTCAGCCCCATCTCACGACATGCTCACTTGACCTGGAATCCGTGGGTACCCATTATGAGCTCTCCCTGGCCTGTGTTGCCCTGCGCGATCACCTACATGATTTTCTGCACTCCTTAACAGACTGCAAGTCTCAAAGAGGAAGAGCCAGCCTAGCCTCTTTTTTGCTGCTGTCCTGTTTCCTGTTTTGTCAACCTGATACGAGTGAGAGTCATCTGGGATCTGGGAATTATTTTTTTTCTGAGACAATGTCTTCATCAGATTGGCCTGTTAGCAACTCCGTGGGGCTCTCTCTAGATAGTGAGTGAGGAGGGGGGACCCAACCCACCTTGTATGGTACCATCCTTGAGTAGTTGGTCCAGGGTGGGATAGTAGAGCAGGATGAGCAAGGCTGGAGGGAAAGCCAGTGAGCAGGACTCCTCTATGGCCTCTACTTCAGGTCCTGCCTCCCGGTTCCTGCCTTGGCTTCCCTCAGGGACAGAGTGTGAGCAGGACATGTAAGCCAAATAAACGCTTCCCTCTTTCAAGTTGCTTTTGGTTGTGGTGTCCTCATGGAAGCGATGGAAAACAAACTAAGATTGTTGCCTCTCCGCCCTCCTCCCAGCATCACTGGACATCAGGTTCAACAAAGAGTTCTCTAACAGGTAACTAATTTGACCGCAGGCCTGCACGTCTTTATTTGCTCCTCAAGTACGTCAGTTCGGGTGCTGTGAATGGTCCAGCATTCACGGTGCTTTTCAAAACCATAGCAGTTTTGAGCAGGAGCCATGCTCCCATGCCTTTCCCTAAACTGTTGCAGTTCTCTTCTGTACACCAACAGACAGCAGGGCTCTGTCCCTCCGCTGTGACAACCCTTCAAGGGTTTCAAACGAGCCGCCCATCCTCTGTGTGCCTATGCTATCCATCCCTACCACCTTCAAGAATTATGCGTAACACACGTTCTTACACACACCCATTCAGGGTAAGGGAGTTTGCACAGATGGGGTCAAGAGAGGGCCAGTACACAGACTCTGTCCTGAAGTACCTATGGTTTATCCTGTTTGTGCTTCCCCATGCTCTGGCCTTTCCCTAATTGATCGACGTCCCTTTCCAAACATGGGTTCCAGAATTTAACATTATATTCCCCAGGGGTCTGATGAGCACAGGATTTCAGGGGGAATATGACTCATGATCTCTTGCCACAGACCTCCTGATTCCAAGAACTTTCCGTCGTTCTCCATAGGGAGGGTTCAGGACTCATTGTGCTCTCTCTCTCTCTCTCTCTCTCTCTCTCTCTCTCTCTCTCTCTCTCTCTCTCTCTCTCTGTGTGTGTTTCTATAACACACACACATTATTAAAAGACATTTTGTGAAAAATTTGTAAGCTCTTTGTGTGTGGTAGGATTTCTGGTGATCAAAGTTGGGTGCATATATATCCTTACCATGAACTCCGTATCCTCAGTACACAAAAACCTTTCAGGGGAATTGAATTGCAGTGTTTTCATTAGATTGAAAACATAAGGATGGACAGATTAAAAAATAAAAACAAGCCAGGACATTTCACACTGTTGCTAATGGTTCTTTATGATGTTTCTGAAAGTAATTGGAAGGGAAACATGAACATCTGGCATGCGACTAAAGCTGTTTCTAATTATGGGGGTGTTTGTCTTCAAAGCAGAACAGACACTGGGGTGTCCTTGCATGTGCTTTTCTTCAATGATTCTTGCCCAGGACCTGGCAACCTCCAACAGCCTGTTCAAAGCACATCGAGTGGACTCCCCCCATTTTCACCTCTGACCTGAACAGTTTGGTTCTTAATGTCTTTAGACTTTGGTGTTGCTTTGAAGCTGCAAACGGGGGAGGGCTGGTTGTGCTGTTTCTTGGGTACTTTCTGTCCGTTTGGGTACTTGACCTGCCAGCAGGTCAGCAGAAGACAAGGTGCTTGTCCTCAAGGGTGCGTGGATGAATATGGGAGAAGTCCGCAGACTTGGTGGTCGGGTAACAAAGGATGGTTTCAGAAAAAGCACAGTGTACTTTGTGGCTGGCACAGTTTAGAGATGGCTTTGTGAGGAGTGATATAGATGGGCAAATTCAGTAGTTAATGTGCTGTCTATCTGTCTATCATCTATCTATCTTTCATCTGTCCATCCATCCATCCATCCATCCATCCAGTGTGTGTGTGTGTGTGTGTGTGTGTGTGTGTGTGTGTGTACCCTGCAACTGTCAAAGGACAACTTGAAATAGTTGGTTCTCTCCTTCTACCATATAGTTTCCAGTGATCAAACTCAGGTTTAGTGACAATTACCTTTATGCTCCCAGCCATTTTGCTAACCCTAATTAATATTTTAAAGTAATTTTTCTTGATTCAGTATGTTTTTATTTAACTGAATATGTGCCAGGAACTTGAACCTCCAGGGGGAAAACAAAAAAGAAAACTTGTTCTCATAAAGGTTGCTTTATGAAGAGCCTGTAGTTTCCTGTCCTCCGCATCACCCCAAAGTGCACCATAGCCTCACTCATGGCTGGAGGCAGATGCGGTGAAGTGAGGTCTTGAGCTCAGGATTTCATTGATGTGTGGAAGAGATGGTGAGAAGGCGCCATAACCCCAACTCTCTCAGAAATTCCTCCTGGGCTTTTGAGGCATCTCTAGCTATGCCTGTAGGGGGATCATTAAATTTATAAAATTTTAAACAGACTTTGTCCTGATTATAATGTTGTCACCAATTCATTCTTCATTAGGTTGTATTTTTTAAAGAAAATACTGATAATCAAGTAAGAAATTAGCATCATCTTCTTCCTTGCATGCTTTCTAGCTTTTTATATTATACACTATTGTCAGAATTTACCTAGACTGTTAATTTATCTCTGCTTATAGCAATGATTTTCAACCTGCGTGTCACAACCCCCTTGGAGGATCACATATCAGAAATCATGCATATCAGGTATTTACATTACAATTCATAACAGTAGCAAAATTACAGTCATGAAGTAGCAAGGAAATCATTGTTTTGTTGGTGCTCACCACAACATGAGGAGCCGCATTACAGGGATGCAGCATTAGGAAGGTTGAGAAACACTGGAATATAACTTTAGTTCCAGCTATCAGCTTTGTTGTGTTCTTTCTCGGTGATATGAAATATTTTAAGTCTCTTACATGTTTTTGAAAGTCTTGTATCCTGTTCTTGCCCATTTTTTAAGTCTCAAAGGAATACTTAAGTGAAAAGGATAGTACTTATAACTGTCTAGAAATGACTTGGCTTCTATTTACTGAACTAACAGACCCAAACTGGGCCTGCCAATTTAGCAATAGAATCAGCAAAGTTTTCAAGTTGGCAGATTTGGTGCCCAGAAATTCTGGCTTCAGCTTGTAGATGAGAAGACTGAGGTTCAGAGAGACGTGATTTAGGACAAAGCCCTGAGCTCCCCAGACAGCAGCTGCAGGAGACAGACATGGCAACCCCAGTTTGTCTTCTGATGTTTCCACGGGAATATGGAAGCCAGAACATGTCACAACTGGTCATTTCAATCTTGTTTTCCAGTAAACTAAAAAAAAAAATCTGTCCTCTAGGACTGGAGAGATGGCTCAGAGGTTAAAAGCACTGACTGCTCTTCCAGAGGATGTGGGTTGCATTCCCAGCACCCACATGGCAGCTTACAACTGTGTCTGTAACTCCAGTTTCAGGGGATCCGATATCTTCACACTAGCACACATAAAATAAAGTTAAACGGATTATCTAAAATTCTGCCCCGTGTAGCAACAACGCAGACAGCAGTGCTCCTGCCGGTGACACTGCGAGTCCAGACTCTCCTGGAGCTCCGCCTCTTTCTGGAAGCCCCTTGGAAGACGACTCACAAATCACCCAGACTTTCCATGGCGTCTTTGCTCTTGATGGACAGCTCTTGCGTCCCTCCCCCCATCTTATTTCTCCTTGCTCCCGTCACACCATGCTGCTACTGAACTCTCCCAACTCCACCCCCATTTGGTCCAGAGGCCCTGTCCTTCTTCTTTCTGACTGTTAGGGCTCTGCTGGTGATTCCTGTCCTTCCTCTGGGGTTGAATTAACCAGGGTGTTCTAGAAGAGCAGAACCAACAGAAAGAATGCACATTACAAAATGGGGTTTTATTAGACTTGCTTATACAGCATAATATGTTGTGGAATAATCCTTCTGTACACTGTGAATATGCATTACTGTCACTGGTTAATAAAGTTGACTGATCAATAGCTGAAGAGGATAAGATTAGGCGGGAGAACCAAACTGAGAACTCTGGGAGGAAGAGGGGTAGAATTGAGAGTCACCAACCAGACACGGAAGAGCAGGACACGTACAGAGTGAGGCAACAAGCCATGATCCATGTGGCAGCGCATAGATGAAGAGAAATGGGATAATTTAAGTAGTAAGAGATAGTTAGTAATAGGCCTGAGCTATTGGCCAGCATTTATAACTAATATTGATTCTTTGTGTGGTGATTTAGGAGTGGGTTGGTGGTACAGGAAAGCTCTGCCTACAATAACCTAGGTAGCCCAATGATGGCTGACTGCACACTAGAGAGGCCAAGAACCTAGTGCCTGCCCAGTCCAGAAGACTGTGTTAATCATACATCCTGGACCTCTGTTTCTTTAGCAACAAACTGAGATCAGAATTGCTTGGTACCGTGTTTCCTTCCAAACTGTCAGGTCCGGGATGGGTTCTTTTGATTCAGTGACTGTAACTGAGTCATTTCTTGGCTATTATCTCCCACCCCAGAGAGGGCCACAAAAATGGAGCCCTGTCTTTCAAGACATCATAAAAACCTAGAAACACTACCCTAACCTGTTTTTCTATGAAAAAAACAAAAACAAAAACAATCTGGCTCTGAAGATTCTCCAAACTTGTGTGGTAGTAGCTCAAGACTCATTCCCAAGAGGACGGTAGACCACACACAGAGGGGCTGGCAAGATTCTTGACCGATAACCCTTGCTGAGCTCCCTCCCTCAGACTCTAACAAGTAGCAATAGACTACTCCTTTTCAATACCCATCTCATCTGTGAACTGTTGGAGCAGATGAAGCGGGAGAAACTACGGATCCAAAACCGCAGGATTTCCATGGCACAGGACAACAACAGGACATCCAAGAGGAGCCCCAGTGAGAGCCCAGTATGGATAGGATGGTGTAGCAGAAGCCAGAGGCCTCCAGGCAGACCAATGACTTGTGGCAAGAACACTTGCTAGTCAAGATGAATGGACACAAGGGTAAAGAGTGTGACTCAGCAGGCCACACTACAAGATTGCGCTCTCTCTCTCTCTCTCTCTCTCTCTCTCTCTCTCTCTCTCTCTCTCTCTCTCTCTCTCTCTCTCTGCTTTGTTTCTTTTCTTTGTTTGGCTTTTGTTTTTTCTCTTAAATTTGGTTTTGTTTGTGGGGGAGGATTACAGGGCAGAGGGCAGACATGCAGACATGGAGGGTCAGGGAGATAAGTGGGATTGGAATGCATGGCGTAAAATCCACAAAGAATCAATGAAGGTTAAACAAATATCATTTTACATATGGGATAAGAATCTATAATTGTCAAAGGGGACGACAACTGTGTGTTAACAGCTGTGCATCAGCAACGTTAGCTGCTCGCTATAGCTCTGTGAGTTCTAATGTTCTGAGACCCACGAGTTTATAATGCAGCCTTAAGCAGATTCCTTAAAAGCAAAAAAACTGTCAGATGCCCCCCCCCAGACCACTCTATTATATTCTTAAGTGAGTGCAAGACTAATTGCATTCCCAGTTAGCTAGGATGCTTTTAGTTTATGAGAATAGCAACGGGTTAAGGATCAAACCATTTAGGACGAGGAGACAGAGTCTCTGAGTTTGAGGCCAGCCTAGTCTACACAGTGAGACAAGAAGGGGAGGGGGAAGAAGAAGAGGAAGAGGGGCCAAAAACCAAAAGCCACTTTTATTACTAAGAAACTAGCATTCTACTTCATAGTAGGATTATTTATTCTGCCCTCAAGTCCTGTAAATATAGGAAGGCATCTTATTTTACAGCCATAAGCTTTTGGAAACTATACTAAGTGGTAGAAGGATGGGAAACAACACTGTATAGAATCCTGGCCCCCATTTCTGGTTGCTCTTTCTATTTTGAAGTGACAGTGTGGATAACCAGGCCTTGACCCCCTCGTCTCTGGGTAGCCTGTACTTTCACAGTTCGATCCCAGCAGGCTCCTTTGTGTTTATAAAGGGCTCAACCATCGAGTTTATCTGTGGCCCAGTGGTGACTGATAGCTAAAGCTGTCAAACGGCAAAAAGTGAACTATACTTAAATTCAACTAGTCAGCAGACAACATTGTAAATCAATACAAACTCTTCCCATATTGCTTATAATAAAATGGTCACTAGCATTAATCTGGTATTAAAAACACAACTTAGGGTATCTAGGAGGCATTTCTAATTTAAGATTTTTAATTGTGGTAAAATACACATTCCATAAAATTTTCCAAAACTATTTTACAAGTGCACTGTGTTTTGTGAACCAACTTAAAGTTCAGGTGTGACAAAAATCTATTCACTTTGTTGGTAATTGAAAAGAGAAACTCAGAGACCAAAGCTTTTGTTCAAACCACTAAAAGACAAAATTTCCATTCATAAGACCTTGCAGGAGGTCTACCCATGAGACTCATTCATTCAAACCGATGATGTCAAGAAGGCCCACATTGGACCCCAGGAGACACACAGATAAACCTTGGCCGATATGCAGAGTGTTCTAGCATGTCTATGGGTCCTGGCCACAGTCAAATGCCCATGGCACTCTTAGAGACAGCAGAATTTTTACCAGGTGGGGTTTCGTGGAAGAAGCCAGGCCACTGGAGGTATGTGCCCTTAATGGCAACATCAGGATGCTTCTCTCCTCCCTTCCCCCGCCCCTCATTTCCACTGCGATGAGTAATTCTCCTAACATATGCTTCTTGCCATGATGCTGTGCTCCGCAGACCCCGAAAAGCCAATCAACCATGGACTGAAGCAATAAACCAAAATAATCTCTTTGTTTTTCTTACTTCAGGCATTTTGTCACATAAAGGCAATGCTGATTCCAGACGTCCCATACTCTATAGAAACTAATATATTCTGAAGGGATTCCATGAGTATTTCATGGTCCTCACAGGGTCATGCCAGCTATGAAGGTCCTTGTACCCCAGGAAGCCCAAAGATGGTGCTTCCTACCTGATAGCTATGCTTGCTCTTATCCTGAATAAGATCTTCTGCTGGCCAGTTACTATTTCTATGTTCCTCTTCCGGGTGTCTAGAGAAACTAAGTCAGAAAGTCACCCCCAATCAAACTGAGTCATGAGGTGTGGTAGTTGGAATAAGATTGGCCCCCACAGGCCCATGTGTTTGAATGCTTGGTCATTAGGCCGTGGCACTGCTTGAGAGGGACTGGGGAGGTGTGGCCTGGTCAGAAGAATTGTGGCACTGTGGGTGGGCTTGGGGATTTCAAAAGTCCAATCTAAGCGCAGTGTCTCTCTCTTCCTGCTGCCCGAGAATCCAGATGTGGAACCCTCAGCTCCTTCTTCAGCACCAGATCTGCCCATGTGCTACCATGCTTCTTGCCATTGTGATAGTGGACTCTGAAACTGTAAGCCAGCCCCAAATTAAATGCTTTCTTTTATAAGAGTTCACTTGGCTATGGTGTCTCTTCACAACAATAGACCACTAACTAAGACAGGAAGTCACCCCCAAATCAAAGGTGCATGCAGACCTGGGAAGGTCTTGCCTAATTTTCATGCACAGCCCTTTAGGAGACTACAGTATAATTTCTGACAATACAGCTGGTGAAATAAGATGTGGCTTGCTCAGGTGTGCAAACCAATGTGAAGAACTAAATCCCACAATGACTGTCATTTCTTGCTTGACTTTCCTTCGCAACGTAGTTTGACTTTCCACAGTCCTGGCTACTGCTCAAGAAAGGCTTCCATTTGAAACTCCACACAAAGATAAACTACACTAGGTATGGATTTAAATACACCCATGAAATGCTTTCTCTGTAGAATAATTTCTATAGGAATATTAAACACAGGCTAAAAGATCAGTGACTCCAGGATAAAGTTGACTGCTAGAGGGACTTTAAGTCAAGAAAATGTGTAAAATGATGTTTGTGGGAGCCCTGTGCCCTACCCTTTCTATAAATTCTGCTGAGAGTTAAGAAAGATCTTTCCATCCTACAGTGACACATTATAACTTACAATGTAAATACCATAAGAGCCTTATTTACAGACCAAGGAATAAAGTCTGAGAATGAAGGGCTTCATGAGGTGTAGATGCTGACAGAAACCGTGAGTTGTTAGCAACCTCTCTATCTTATGGATGAAGAAACTGAATTCAACCAGGGCCACAAAGTTCCAGTCACACTGATTGTAACAAAAATATATTAGGGCATTAGATGCCTGACAAATACTCTAGTTAAACTTTGCATTCTTTCCAAAGAGAATGAAGGGGAAGTATGTGAAAGAGAAGAATCCGGGGCCCATCTGTGAAGAGGGCTGTCGGGTCAGAACGGGAAAGTACCATGAGGCACTTCTTCCAGCCAGTGACTGAAGACTAGCACCCTTTTATGAGCAAAGAGAAGACACTATGTGTGCCAGGAAGGGAGTTTGAAAAAGGAAAAGGAATCCAGGTCAGTAACCTATTAGGTCTGTGTAAAGAGAAGCCTTTTCTTTGAGAGAAGCCTTCCCACCAGCCTGGTTCTAGAACCGCATGAGTCCCAAATAACACACAAGATGCTGTATTAATTATGAAGCTGTTGGCCTTGCTTGTTTCTTACTGGCTAGCTCTGACTTAAGTAATCACCCCATAATTGTTAATCTAAGTATGTCTCTTACTGGAGAAGTTTCCGAGCTTCCTACCCCATGGCGGTTACATCTTGACTCTCTCATGTTTCTCCTTCCCAGAGTCCTCCTAGACTCCTAGTCCCACCTATCTAGATTCCTATTGGCTCAACAGTGCTTTATTGACAAATGCACAGGACTTCCCCCATCAGGTCTGATTTTTCTAAAGAGGAATCTCTTTTTGTCTTCAAAAGAGAAAGTAATTTACTGTATTAGTCATTCCTTGGTGCTCTGTGTGTGTGTGTGTGTGTGTGTGTGTGAGAGAGAGAGAGAGAGAGAGAGAGAGAGAGAGAGAGAGAGAGAGAGAGAGAGAGAGAGAGAGAGAGAGAGAGAGAGAGAGAGAGAGAGAGAGAAGTAACTGGTCCTTGAAGGAGGGAAGAAGCAGTTAGAGGGATGAAAGAGGAAAGAAAGTTAGGACTGACCCGAAGAAGGTTCCCAGTAAGCAGAGAGTGGAAAAAAGCTCCCTGCCAAACTGAACCATCCACTGGGGTCTGGAGAAGTCAGGCAAAAGCAGGAGGAACTCATAGCAAGAACTTCAACTGTTAGTGGGGGAAAGGTAGGTGTGAGACAGCAGAAGAGGTATATGTCGTCAGAAGAACTTGAATGATGAGCCACCAGCCCTGCTGAGCAAAGCCCACCCTCTGCTTGGAACCTAGGGAAGCTACTCAGTGTGGCTGAGCAAATGTGATCCATGGGAGTTGCTGTTCATAACCTCACTATTGAGAAACCAGTTTCTCCCAACTTTTCCATGGCAGTCTTCATTTTTGGCCCATGGCCAACCACTGAGCGCCAAGGTTTGACTGAAAAAAATATGCTTGCTCTAGGGAAATGAAGAGCTGACGAGAGCCATGATGATGAGGAGTCACAGGGTCTTGCGGGGTGATGACAGAGCTGGTATTTGTAAGAGACAAGGACATCCCACTGCATGTGCATTTATATGAACTTGCATATCTTAAGACCCCCTTTCAGTTCCAGGACAGCCTCCAAAAACCTCAGAGAAACCCTGCCTCGAAAATCAAAAAAAAAAAAAAAAAGACCCCCTTTCACTCAATTGTCTTGTTATTTTCTTAAAGCTTGGCCACATCTGGAAGCGTTCAGTCTTCCTCTCCAAGCTAATGCTTTGAAACATTGAGACAACCTGGTGTTCCTAATTGTAACCAGCTATATCTAGATTTTAAAATCTGTTACTGATATTGAAGCTGGATGCTGCTCATTAACCAAACACAGCTTATTAATTATTTACAGGTATGTGTCGATGATCAGAGTTGGGCCCCAAGAGACACTGCCTTGGTTGCTAAGGATATGCAGGCTTTTTACAAAGAAAGTACTAGAATGTGAGAGAGGACCTACCAGATGCAAAAGGAAAAGGGCACGGAAGAATACAAACCTTATGCTGAGTCCAGCACACGGTCCTGTTTAAACTGCCTTTTAAGAACACAAAGGGAGGAAACAATGTAGTTCATGTCACGAGAAATACAAACCTTTGGCAGCAATCCTCCAGCTGAAGTCTCAGGCAGGGAGTGCTATGGCTCCCTCTGTTGAGTCTGAGGGTGCCCACCCAGTAGGGTGTCCCATAGTATCCTTGGAGCTGGTCAGTTTTAGGGTTCCACTCTTGTAGTGTCCTCTTTACGTCCTAATAATGTAAGCATCACTTTTAAACATCCCTGTTAAAGGGCAGGTCAGCAAAGCAAGGATGACTTCTCAGAAAGTGACCATGGAGTTCAAGATCGAGGTCCATGTTGAGCCCGTCCAAGCCGAGCTTGGGAATGGCACTGCCAGAACCCTCACAAGAATGCTGGAGCTGAAGTACTTGGGTTTTCATCTTTCCAGAAGGGTGGTCTGAGCGTTTACAGGATTGGAGAGTTCCCATGAGGCAAAGAGGACCCTAGTAGGGATGGAAGGTGTACCTAGAACTTTGGAACATTGCATACACACGATCTCTACACACATGTAATCACCTCATGTATACGAGCATTGCATACATGTACATGCACACATGTAGGGAGTATTACCATGTCAGGATATGAACGGATATTTGTGGAGAAATAAACAAAATTGTGGAACCACTAGTCTAATCAAATATTTCTCATGTTTGACTTCTTAGATTACAGTAGAAACCTACGGCCATTTAGGGAAAATCATAAAAGTACAAAGAAGGAAATAATCCCATCACCGAGAGAAACACTTTGTTGGGGAAGTCCTGTGTATATGTCAGTAAAGCACTGTTGGCCAATAGGGAAGCAAGATAGGTGGGACTAGGAGTCGAGGAGGACTCTGGGTAGGAGAAACACAGGGAGTCAAGATGTAGCTGCCATAGGGATAAGAATCCTGGAAACTTCTCTCCGGTAAGAGAAATACTTAGATTAACAATTATGGGGTAAATACTTAAGTCAGAGCTAGCCAGTAAGAAACAAGCAAGGCCAACAGCTTCATAATTAATACAGCGTCTTGTGTGTTATTTGGGGACTACAACGCGGCAGAGCCCAGGAGACTGGCGGGTGCTAAACCAAAGTGGCAGACAAGGAAAAAGCCTTCTCTTTACAACACTTACCATTTTGTGCTTGGCAAATAGAGAGTTCTTTATTTTTCAAGATTGGAATCCTACTCAATATATTTGTTTTACTTGCATTATGGACATGCTCTTCCCCTATTTTAATTAAGGATGCAGAAAAAACCATCTCCCTACATACATAAACACATATCCAGCTGGACCATCAGATGGACACATGTTCCTATAGGTTAGCTTGAAGTTATTAGTAAAAATGATTCTAATTCTAGTTGTGTTGATGGAGTCCTAATCTAGATGCCTGACCCTGGGTGTTCTAATGTCAGATCCAGCTACTCATTACAAGCAGAAGCAACAGTGAAAAGGCAGGGAACGGATTTTCATCAGCAGAGCTGTGTGGAGAGGATGAGTAAGAGTAAGAAGCAAAGCTGCCCCGGTAGCCTGGATTCTCTGGAGTCTGCCCGCATCACAGTCTTGGCCTCCCTACACCCTCCGGTTGAGGTGAGTCTGGGTTCTGCGAAGGCCCAACTTCCCCAATCCCTCCTTGGAACTTCCTGGGTCTGCTCAGCATGAAGTGAACCCACCCTGGGCAGCCAGGACTATCCAGAGCCTGCTCAAGTCACAGTCTTGGCCCCCTACACCCTCTGCATGAGGGGAACACCAGGAGAGAATGGACCATACAGAGTTGCCGATGTAGAAGTCTTGGCCAACCTACACTCACTGGGAGACAAGAGGAGAAGGAGAGACCCCACCTGCACCCACTGGAAGAAGGGATGGGAAGACTACAGTATAAGAACACATTCAACAAAAGAAAAACCAGTATGACACCCCCAGAATCTAGGGACTCTACACCATCAAGACCTGAACATCCCTACACTGATGAAGCAGAAGAGAAGGACCTTAAAAACAAATTTATGAAGATGTTAGAGACCCTCAAAGAGAAAATGAGAAAACCCTTTAAAGAAATGGAAGAAAAAACAAACAAAAATACAGGAAATGGAAGAAAAAAACAAACCGAATAATTAAATAAATAAACAAACCTCTTAAAGAATCTAAAGAAAGCCAAGGAAAAACAATCAAACAAATAAAGGAAACAATTCAAACACTTCAAGGCTTGAAAACTGAAATAAAAACAATAAAGAAAACACAGAATGAGAGAATGCTGGAAATAGAAAAGCTGGGCAGACAGGTACTACAGATGTAAGTATAACCAACAGAATACAAGAGATGGAAGAAAGAATCTCAGGCGTTGAAGATTTATTAGAAGAAACAGTCATCCACCAAAGAAAATCTTAAATCCAACAAACCCCTACCACAAAATATCCAGGAAATATGGGACACCATGAAAAGGCATAACCTAAGAATAACAGGTATACAGGAAGATGAAGAAATACAGTTCAAGGATACAGAAAGCATATTCAATAAAATCATGGAAGAAAAATTTCCCAACCTAAAGAAGGACATGCCTATGAAACTACAAGAAGCTTACAGAACGCCAAATAGACTAGACCACAAAAAGAAATCCCCTCGCCACATAATAATCAAAACACCAAACTTACAGAATAAAAAACAGCAAAGGAAAAAGGATGAATAATATACAAAGGCAAAACTATCAGAATCACACCTGATTTCCCAATGGAAACTCTGAAAGCCAGTATGTCCTAGATAGACATTCTACTAAAACTAAGAGACCACAGATGCCAGTCCAGACTACTATACCCAGAAAAGCTTACAATTACTATAGATGTAGATAACAAGATAGTCTATGACAAAACCAGATTTAAACAATAAATATTCACTAATCCAACCCTACAGATAGTACTAGAAGGAAAACTCCAATCCAAGGAAACTAACTACACTCACAAAAACATAGGCAATAGATAATTCCACTTTACCAACAGCCAAAACAAAAAAGGGGGGGCAGAATCTACACATAATACCACCACCACCACCAAATCCAAAACAAACAAGAATTGACAATCAGTGGTTATTAATACCTCAATATTAATGGTCTTAACTCGCCTGTAAAAAGACACATGCTAACAGAATGGATATGAAGACAGAATCCATCCTTATGCTGCATACAAGAAACACACCTCAACTTCAAAGACAGATGTTACCTCGGAGTAAAGGACTGGGAAAAGATTTTCAAATCAAATGGACCCAAGAAACAAGCTGGTGTAGCAATCCTAATATCTAACAAATTAGACTTCAAACTAAAATCAATCAAAAGAGATGAAGAAGGTCATTTCATATTTATCACAGGAAAAGTCCATCAAGAAGAAGTCTTAATTTTGAACATCTATGCCCCAAATACTAAGGCACCCACATTCACAAAAGAAACTTAAATCACACATAAGATCCCACACACTTATAGTGGAGACTTCAACACCCCACTCTCACCACTAGACAGGACCAGCAGACAGAAACTTAACAAAGAAACAAAGGAACTAACAGAAGTTATAGCCCATTTGATTTAACAGACATTTATAGAACATTCCATCCAAACACAAAAGAATATGCCTTCTTCTCAGTGCAACATGGAACCTTCTCTAAAATCGACCACATACTCGGCAATGTAGCAAACTCAATGGATACAAAAAAATAGGAATAGTCCCCTGTATCTTATCAGACCACCATGCTTTAAAGTTAGAATTCAGCAACAACACAAATTGCAGAAACCCAACAAACTCATGGAAATTGAACAATGCGCAATTGCACCATTCCTGGATCAAGGAAGAAATAAAAAAAGAAATTACAGACTTCCTAGAATTTAATGAGAATGAAGACACAACATACCAAAACTTATGGGACACTTTGAAAGCAGTGCTAAGAGGAAAGTTCATAGTACTAAGTGCCCACATGAAGAAACTGGAGAACAGTCACACTAGAGAGTTAACAGCACAACTGAAAGCTCTAGAACACAAAGAAGTGAGCTCACCCCAGAGGAGTAGACACCAGGAAATAATCAAATTGAAGGCTGAAATCAATAAAGTAGAAACAAAGAAAGCAATGCAAAGAATTAATGTACCAAAGAGTTGGTTCTTTGAGAAAATCAACAAGATAGACAAATTAACCAATTTGCAGAGAGAAAACAAGCAAATTAACAAAATCAGAAATGAAAAGGGGGACATAACAACAGACACTGAGGAAATCCAAAGAATCTTTAGGACATACTTTGAAAACCTGTACTCCACAACTTGGAAAATTTAAAGGAAATGAACAATTTTCTGGATAGATGTCACTTACCAAAATTAAATCAAGAACAAATAAGCAATTTGAATAGACCTATAACCCCTAATGAAATAGAAGCAGTCATCAACCAAAAAAAGCACAGGGCTAGATGGTTTCAGTGTAGAATTCTTCCAGAAATTCAAAGAAGAGCTAATACCAGTACTCCTCAAACTGTTTTACACAGAATAGAAGCAGAAAGTTCATTGCCAAACTCTTTTTACAAGGCTACAATTATTTTGGTACCCAAGACACAACTAAGATAGAGAACTACAGACCAATCTCCCTCATGAACATTGAAGCAAAAATACTCAGTAAAATACTAGCAAATCGAATCCAAGAACACATCAGAAAAATTATCCACCATGATCAAGTAGACAGTAGACTTCATCCCAGGGACACAGGGATGGTTCAACATATAAAACTCTATCAATGTAATTCACCACATAAACAAACTGCAAATGAAAAACCACATGATCATCTCACTGGATGCTGAAAAAGCCTTTCACAAAATCCAACATGCCTACATGATAAAGGTCCTGGAGAGATCAGGGATAACAGGAACACACCCAAACATAATAAAAGCAATATACAGCAAACCAACAGCCAACAACCAACTAAATGAAGAGAAACTCAACACAATTCCTCTAAAATCAGGAACAAGACAAGGTTTTCCACTCCATATCTCTTCAACATTGTACTTGAAGTCCTAGCTAGAGCAATAAGACAACAAAAGGCAATCAGGCGATCAAGGGGATACAAATTGGAAAGGAAGAAGTCAAACTTTCACTATTTGCAGACGATATGATAGTTGACATAACTCCTACAGCTGATAAACACCTTCAGCAAAAGGCAGGATACAAGATTAACTAAAAAAATCAGTAGCCCTAGTATATACAGATGATAAATGGGCTGAGAAAAAAATCAGAGAAATATCATCCTTTTCACTAGCCACAAATAACAAAATATCTTGGGGTAATGCTAACCAAACAAGTGAAATAACTTTGCGTCTTTAAATAAAGAAATTAAAGAAGATACCAGAAAATGGGAAGATCTCCTATATTCTTGGATAGGTAGGGTCAATGTAGTAAACAAAAATGGCAATCTTGCCAAAAGCAATCTACAGATTCAATCC
Source organism: Mesocricetus auratus (assembly GCF_017639785.1). Taxonomy (NCBI): domain Eukaryota; kingdom Metazoa; phylum Chordata; class Mammalia; order Rodentia; family Cricetidae; genus Mesocricetus; species Mesocricetus auratus. The sequence continues at coordinate 29,217,186 of NW_024429205.1, read as the reverse complement.
AATCCCCGTCAAAATACTGGAACAATTCTTCACAGATCTTAAAAGAATAATACTCAACTTTATATGGAAAAAGAAAAAACCCAAGATGGCCAAAACAACCCTGTACAATAAAAGAACTTGTTGAGGTATCACCATCCCTGACTTCAAGCTCTACTATAGAGCTATAGTCCTGAAAACAGTTTAGTGTTGGCACAAAAACAGACAGGTAGACCAAGGGAATCAAATTGAAGACCCTGATATGATTCCACACACCTATGAACACCTGATTTTTAACAAAGAAGCTATAACAATACAATGGAAAAAAGAAAGCATCTTCAACAAATGGTGCTGGCATAACTGGATGCTGGCATGTAGAAGACTGAAGATAGATCCATGTCTATCACCATGCACAAAACTTAAGTCCAAATGGATCAAAGACCTCAACATAAATCCAGCCACACTGAATCTCTTAGAAGAGAAAGTGAATGAATTGGTACAGGAGACTGCTTCCTCAACATAACACCAGTAGCACAGACACTGAGATGGACTATTAATAAATGGAACATCCTGAGACTGAGAAGCTTCTGTAAGGCAAAGGACACAGTAAACAAGACAACAGAATAGGAAAGCATATTCACCAATCCCACAATTGACAGAGGGCTGATTTCCAAAACTTACAAATAACTCAAGAAGCCAGTCATCAAAACACCAAACAACTCAATTAAAAAGTGACGTTCAGAACTAAATAGAGAATTCCCAATAGAGGAATCTAAAATGGCTGAAAGACACTTAAGAAAGCATTCAACATCCTTAGCCACCAGGGAAATGCAAATCAAAACAACTCTGAGATATCATCTTACACTGGCCAGAATGGCTAAAATAAAAAACACCAATGATAGTCTGTGCTGGAGAGTATGTGGAGAAAGGGTCCATTGCTGGTGGGAATGCAAACATTTTCAGCCACTTTGGAAATCAGTATGGCAGTTTCTCAGGAAAATGGGAATCAGTCTATCTCATGGTCCAGCAATTTCACTCTCAGGCATATACCCAAAGGATGCACATTCATACGAGGACATATGTTCAACAATGTTCTTGTTTGTAATAGTCAGAACCTAGAAGCAACCTAGATGCCCCTCAACTGAAGTACAAATGGAGAAAATGTGGTATATTTACTCAGCAGAAAAAACAATGGAATCTTGAAATTTGCAGGCAAAAGGATGGAACTAGAAGTAACCCAGTCACTTATTAGACATCGAACAAAGGACTACCAGTGTACAATTCACACCTCTTGAGAAGCTAGGAAACAGGAGGACCCTAAGAGAGACATACATGGTCCCCTGAAGAAGGGGAAAGGGACAAGAACTCCTGAGCAAATTGGCAGCATGGTGAAGGAAGAAGGTAGGAAAAAAAGAAGAGGAGAAGAGGAGGGGGGAGGAGAACAAGAGGAATCAGGAAGACTGAGACAGGGGAGGAATAGAGGCGAGTAAGAAAAGAGACACCTTAATAGAGGGAACCATTATAGGTCTAAAGAGAAATCAGGCACTAGGGAAATGTTCAGAGATCCACAAAGATGACTCCAGCTAAGAATCTAGGCAGTGGTGAAGAGGCTGCCTTTCACGCCCTTCTCCTATAAAGAGATTGATGACTACCTTAATTGCCATCCTAGAGCCTACATCCAGTAGCTGATGGAAGCAGCTAGACCCTCCCCCAAATAATGTGACAGATTTTGATGATCCTCCATGGAAGGCCTCACCATCCTTGGGGAGTGGGTAGGTAGTAGGTTGAGGGGGTTGATAGGGGGAATGGGAGGATGGGAGGGAAAGGGAAGGGGGGACTGATATGTAAAATGTTTCTAAATACAAAAGAAAAAAAAACGAGTTAAGAGGCAAGTCTGTCTCAAATGGAGGGCTAGGATCCAAAGGAGCAGAGCAGCTGAGGAAGGTGTTATTGGCAATCTGAGCTTTGGGACCACAGATAGCTTACGAGAAATGGAGAGCACTTATAGAGTGTGTGATAATGAGACCCCCAAACAAAACGTCCCAGGGGCTTTGTTTTTGTGACTCACGCATGTGTTGAAGAGGTGGTTGATGGGCGTGTGCTGCAACCAAAGCCAGCCATTTCTAGAGGGGGCTCTGTAAATCCTGGTGCCCGTTTAACAGTGAAGAAGATCTTTGTTGGTGGTATTAAAGAAGATACAGAAAAATATAATCTGAGAGACTACTTTGAAAAGTACGGTGGCATTGAAACCATGAAAGTTCTGGAAGACGGGGGGAGTGGAAAAAAGAGGGTTTGCTTTTTGTGGCTTTTGGTGATCACAGCATAGTTGATGACATTGTTGTTCAGAAATACCAGCTGTCAATAGGCACAATTGTCACATGGAAAAAAACCCTTTCTGAATAAGAGATGCGTCCTGCTGGACCACAGCGAGGTCATGGAGGAAACTGTGGAGGTGGTGGAGGTAGCTTTGGTCATGGTGGAAGCTTTGGTGGAAGAGGAGACCATGGTGGTGGAGGTGGTGATAGCATAGGTAGTTATGGAGTTGGTGATGGCGGATACAGTGGATTTGGAGGTGATGGCGGCAACTATGGTGTGGTCCTGGTTACAGTAGTAGAGGAGGCTGTGGTGGTGGTGGACCAGGATGTGGAAACCAGGATGGTGGATATCGTGGTGGAGGAGGAGGATATGATGGTTACAGTGAAGGAGAGATTTTGGTGGAGGTAACTATGGTGGTGGTGGGAACTATAATGACTTTGGAAAGCATAGTGGACAACAGCAACCAAATTAGGGACCCATGAAGGGGGCAGTTTTGGTGGAAGCAGCTCAGGCTGTCCCTGTGGTGGTGGCTGTGGATTTGGTGGTGGGAATGGTGGATATGGTAGCAGAAGGCTTTAAAAACAGCAGAAAGGGGCTACAGCTTGAGGAGTTGCCAGGAAAGCTGCGTGTTACCCTGAGACAGTCGTCCCAAATGCGTTAGAGGAACTGTAAAAATCTGCCCCAGAGGAAGGATGATCCACAGTCAGAAAAGTTACTGCAGCTTAAACAGGAAACCATCTAGTCAGGGCTGTCATAGCCACGGTGTGCAAAAAGTGCAGCCATTGATTCATGCAGGGCAGTGCGGATTGGATGTGTGCTCCCCTGTTGTAGCCTTTCCTTTTCTTTAAATTGCAACAGGTATATTGCCCTGTAAACTGTGGTAGTGGTACCAGAGATAAAAAATTAAGGGATTTTAACTTTGCCTGTCTTCCTAATTTTTGACAAGATCATTCCAACTGTAAAATAGTAATGGAAATCCAATGGCCATTTCAGGGTTGTTTCTTCTTCGCACCCGATGCTCACTCAGGGCACAGGGACTCAGGGCACAGGGACAAGGCAATCATCTTTTACTTAAATTCTTCTGGGTGTGTGTCAGTGTATATGTTTGTTGTGTGTGTGTGTGTGTGTGTGTGTGTGTGTAGGTCAGAGGTTCGGAGGTGTTTATGCTATCTGCATATATGATACAAGGTCTTTCCTGAGCTGGGAACACCCTGACTGCTTAGATTGACTAGCTAGCAAGTGCCAGGGCCCCACCTGTCTCTCACCCTCAGGACTAGGATGGCAGATGCCTGTCTCTCACCCTCAGGACTAGGATGGCAGGTGCCTGTCTCTCACCCTCAGGACTAGGATGGCAGGTGCCTGTCTCTCACCCTCAGGACTAGGATGGCAGGTGCCTGTCTCTCACCCTCAGGACTAGGATGGCAGGTGCCTGTCTCTCACCCTCAGGACTAGGATGGCAGGTGCCTGTCTCTCACCCTCAGGACTAGGATGGCAGGTGCCTGTCTCTCACCCTCAGGACTAGGATGGCAGGTGCCTGTCTCTCACCCTCAGGACTAGGATGGCAGATGCCTGCACCCAGCTTTGAGTGGGCTCTGGGCATCTCTTAGGCTTATGGGACAAGCACTTTACTGACTGAAGCGGCTCTTCAGCCCTAACTCAGCATCTTTTACTTTTCAGGTATTTATTTTTATTTTTCAGTCATGTGTACATCTGCGTGGGGAGTATGTGAGCTGTCTTTGGAGTTCAGAAGAGGGCACTGGATCCCCTGGAGCTAGAGTTACAGGCTGTTGTGAATGGAACCATGAGGGTGCTGGGAACCAGCATGTGGTCCTAATAACGGAGCCCTCTCTCTAGTCCCCGTCATTTTCTTGATTATTGATTGATAGTTATAAGGTCTCCCTACAGACCTTTCTGATAATACAGACTTGGTGTTTCCCATGGTTACATAAGTTATGACAGAGGCCTCTCAGACATCCTGGCTCTTTCACATACCATTGGGTCCTAGGGAATTTTAAATTTCCTTGTCAAAAACGAAACAAAACAAAAAGCAAAGCTTATTTCCAGAATAGTCCAACAGAGCTGTAATGATAAAGAAACTGACTAAAATTCCTACGAATTTTCAAGTTTTTATTTTTAAAAAACATAAGGCTAGAATAGCCCCTAAAGATCTCAGACAACAAGAATAATAAAGAACAAAGCCCAGTGTGTGTGTTTGGAGAGAAGACTTGGCGGGTATCTTATGCTGAAGGCCTGTGAATTCAAACACCCACTTCCTGGCTTCACTGGATAGTGGGACATAGATGATGCCAGCCACAGTGGAAAGATATAAAAACATCTCTGGAATAACAGAAATCCTAGCAGCCATGTGGGGCCAGTCAGTCTTTCTCTCTAGTGTCAACTTTCTGGGAGTGGCCAACACCCAAAGGCCTGCTTTCTCCTACTTGGCTCGACAGAGTGTTACTGAAGTTTGGGAGCAAAAGTTGCAGCCTAGGAAGCCTGGACGGACTAGGCTTGGCTTCGGATTCCAATGTGCTACGTGAAAGGATAAGGAATGTTGAGAGTCAGAGAAAAGAGATGTAATCAATGTGGCCATGTTGAGAATAATGGATAAAGGGGCCCAGTGACCCCAAGTTGCTTTAAAGTACTAACGAAATCGCTGAGGTTTTTATAGGAAAAAGGGAAACAGGAGGGGCTGGGGGTACGTTCAGTAGACAGGTGGGAACGGTGGTCTGGCTGACTGTTATCTCTCTCCTAGTTCTGTAAGGACTTTGGCTATCACTTGAAGGGAACAGTTTAACCCCCAAAAAGTGATTCCACCTGCTCCAGGACACAGCCTCACCGTCATGGGTGACATCATGTTTGGAGGTGTTCCATTCTGCCGTTTGACAGGATCCTTTGTCATGAAGATGGTAATTGGTCCCTTCTGTAATTCCTGGGATTCAAGGTAACTTCAGGGGAGGTGACTCAAGGAGAAATTTTTTTTTGTTCTGTTTCTTTTTTTTTTTCCATTTTAAATTTAGATAAGAAACAAGGTTGCTACACGAGTCAGTTCCAGGTCCCTCTCCCTTTCCCTCCCCTCTCAAGGAGAAATTTTTAAAAGTGAAGCTGGAGAGGAACAAAGTAGAAGTGGTCAGGCCAATGGCCACACCCTCTTTCAATTGGTCACATTAACCCCTGAAGTCCCAGGACTCCTATGTGGGATGCACAGACATGAGTCAGAAAAGCAATGATTCACATAAGGTTAAAATACGTGTATTTACTGATTTCACAGAGTTCAAGAAATGCTCTTAGTTTTCTGTTTGCTCTCTGACTCCCGCTGAGGTATTTGCGGCCTGCCTAAATCACACCTCAAGTTTTCCTGTCTGGCCTGTTCTCTCCCCTTTCACCCGCAATCACTTGCTGTCTCCATCAAATGCTAAGGTAGCTGTGCCGTTTCTTCATGCTTCAGCTCTCCAAAAAACTCAAAAGATACGGCCTCCACTGCAGCCCGCATCTCAGGAGAGAAGAATACTGCATGGGCATCTCGTTCTTCTGGCCTGGGTGGTCCAGCATACTTACTGCAATCTCAGATGGAGCGAGGCCCTTATCCCTGATGGTACCATCTAATCAGTGGGCATCACTGAAGAGCACAGGGCCAATTCAATATCACCACTCTCCTATATCACTTTTTCTTCATATTCTCTTTCCCCTGAGTCAAGCTGGGGAGACAAGGGATGTGACAGTTTAACCCCTGAAGTCAAGCACAGAGGAAATGAGACCAGGCCAGGATGGAAACAACGGCAGCAGAAGGTAAGGGTTAGCGACGCTCTGATGGTCCTTCCCAGCATTCATCATCCCATCTGCTCCTCTCAACAGCCCGAGGAGAAAGTCAGCAGACATCATGCCCACCCATTGTATGGATTAGAAAGCAACCGCCAGTCTGCAGTGGGTACCGTGTGGGCCCTCAGACTGGCTGCGGAAGCAAGCACACGGTTGCTGGGAATCGCTCAAAACTCAGCTGTCTTTTGTTCCTCCTTCCGAGATCATCCTGTTGTGTCACATACAAGTCCTGTAATTCATCATTGCCCGGAAAATAAGATCTTAGCGCCACCCCAAACCCACCACTCCTTTATACATAGATAGATAGATAGATAGATAGATAGATAGATAGATAGATAGATAGATGACAGATAGGTAGGTAGGTAGATAGTATTTCAGTTCTGATTGCTGGTGGAAGCTTAGCATCCCTGGCTCTGCACGAGTCTTGTGGCTGACCTTTCAGAGTCCCTGGAACACAGAGCTAATGGATTCAACAAATAAGGCATAAAATAAACAGAAGGAGAAAGAAGGAGCAAGCCCCACATAGGCAGACATACTCCCCTTCCTCTTGATTTCTTTAAAATGCCTATGGCGGAGCATCTCAGCCAATCCAAGAGAAGAGAGTGAGAGATTCCCACTTTGACCTTGGGGTAGACATCTTTTCTCCTCTTTCTCTGTGCTAAAGTACAGACATATCAGTCGTGATGGAAACGTGGGTTTTACTCTGCATTGCTTGACAGCTGCATTCTCTTTGGTGCAATCCCTATTAAACTTGTCTCTCCATATCAATAATAAGGAGCATCTTTCATAGCTACAAATGATCCCACTTGATTGAGATCTCTAATTTATTGCTCTTATGGCTGAATATTTATGTGCTAAAGTAGCTGCTTTTCTTACTTCCATGCAAAGGATCTGACAAAGTTGATGGGAGATGTCCTTCTGCATGCTGTGAATATACGTTTCTCTTATAGGCTGATGAATAAAATGGACAGACAGTATGTAGCCAGGCAGGAGGTATAGTTGGGGCTATCAGACTAGGAAAAGGCTGGAATGAGGAAGGCAGAGAATGGGTCTTGAGTGAGACACCATGTGGCTACTGGGAAGGTAGAACATCGGGGCATTAACCAGTAAGCTAAGACTATGTAGAGACACATAGATTAATAGAAACAGGTTAATAACTAAGAGAGAGGTAGCCAGTAAGAAGCCTTAGCCATTGGTCAAACAGTTTATAATTGATATAAGTCTCTATGTGTTTATTTGGGACTGAAGGGTGATGGGACTGGGCTAGACAGAAACTTATGTACACACAAAGTCACCTTAAGGAAGGAGGGGTTTATTTGTCCACCATGGCAGGGAAGTCCTGGTGCTAGGGGTGTGGGGCAGCCAGTCAATCACATCGTGACCACAGTTAGGATGCAGAGATGAACGTGGCTGCTCAGCTCACTTTCTTCTTTTTATTCAGTCTGAGGCCTCTGCCCGTCAATGGTGCATCCCTCCTTCAGGGTAGGTCCTCCCACTTCCATTAAACCTTTCTGAGAAAACCATATGTACATACCTCCAAGTGTGTTTCCATGGTGACTCTAAATTCGGTCAGGCTGACAGCAAAGATTAGCCATCCTGGGTACTTTACAGCTATTGATTATCAATAAATACTTTATTGAATATATTGTTTATATATCTTACACATGGTCAGTTCTCTGTAGGGTAAGGTCCTAGATAAGTCTACTGCATCAAATATACCACCTTCCAGAAAAGAGAAAACCACTTCGTTTCCATCTCGAGTTTCCCCCATTATAGCTGTCTCATTTTAAATGCATGATGCATTTAAATGGAGGCATTTACTCTTACCACACATATCTACAGTCTTCCTTAATGCTTACAACAATTCTTTTAAACCTTTTCATTTTGAATTAATTCTACTATAATTCTTGCCTCTTTTCACATGCTTAGTTGATTTCAAAATTTAACAAAAGAAAATTAGACACGATAGAGAACATTGTAGCTGCATGTGGGATTGAGATGAAGTGTTGATTTTATTGAAGTGAAAATCACTTACAGATGTCCCAGGGCAGCGTTCTGAGCATGCAGCATCAGCTCTCTCCGAGACCCCAAGAAAGTGAGACCTGCCTTTCCCCAGGTCTTTATCCCACACCTTGTAAGCACCTGTGACCACGCCCACTTGGGTATTTACCCCATAATTGTTATTCTAAGTATTTCTCTTGCCGGATTAAAGGTCTGGACTTCTTACCCCTATGCGGCTACATGGTGACTCCTGTGTTTTTCCTACCCAGAGTCCTCCTGGACTCCTAATCCCACCTATCTTGCTTCCCTATTGGCCAACAGTGCTTTATTGACATATACACAGGACTTCCCCATCACTATACCACACAAACACACACATATACCATACACAGATACACAGATACACACACCTCACATACTACACACACACACACACCACACCACACAAACACAAACACTACACCACACAAACACACACGTCTCACACACACACATACCACTTTTTCTCTGACTTCACCATGGTAGAGTCTACAGTGGATAACACTAATTGGTACCTCTCTTGAATCGCATTTTTCCCATGATACATGAGTTTCTAGTTAGTAATTGCCCCTTAAAGTCAATGCCAAAGCTGACAAAGAAAGTCCACTGAGAGTTTAGGGGTGGAGGGAGAGGAGGTTCAGGAGCAGAGCGCAGCTTCTGCTGAGCTCTTGTGAAGACCCATTGGCGAAAGGCAGTACAATGCCCAGGATCACCTGTGGAAGAGATCTCATGGTAATGGAAAGCTGGACTGCGAGGACGGGCTAATCTCCCCTCTGTAGTGACCCACTCTCAGGGAGCGAACAAGACTCCCTCCAGAATGACATTATCCTCTCGGGGGCAATACCCCAGGGATCTCAGTAACTCCCACAGACTTCTCCCTCCCTCTTAACAATTCCAGTACTTTTTAATTCTGCCACATAGAGGCCCAGGCTACCAACACAAACCTGTGGGAAACATGCTTGTGACATATCCAAACCCACAGATATAAACTAACCCAGAAAGGAGATGAGAAGGCAGCAATGGGTGTCCAGTAGTAACAGGGTGACACGACAGTCAGCACTGGGGTGGATGTGGGACACCTCCTTAGGAAGGAAGGACAGGAAATACGTGGCAAAGGTGGCGGTGGGGAGACCATGGAGGAATGTTCTAGACAAGCAAGGCCAGTTGGTGTGAGAAAGCCCTGTGATGTTTAAGGTGCTATGAGGGGACACAAGCTAGCTGGGGACCAGTTGCAGCGACGGCTGACCAGAGTCCGGGAGATGTGGGCCCAAATAAGAGGGCTATATTTTCTTAAAAACCCAGCAGAGACTCATCGCAAAGTTCCAAGCAACATGGTTGAAATTTCATTTTTAAAAGACTTGTCGTGGAAATTAAATCATATGAGATTATAAACAACTAGCTGGAGAATGGTCTCGTTTTTTATATGAAATCATACAGGACTCCAATAATAATGATGTAATGGTAAAAAGAATCAATCCCAAAGGAGCATACAACAGAGTGCTATAATCCCGCTCTCAAAACAATGGTAAATTACTTGTCAAGATCTCCGAGTGTTATAGTCTCATTGTGAAATCCCCTTTTTAAAATCTATTCGTTTCTGCTAAAGGTCTTTCTTTCTCTTTCTCTCTCTCTTTCTTTCTTTCTGTTTCCTGAGAAAAGAAAAATCGGATTTGTGCTTCTGAGAGAAAAAAAAGTTTGGCATGGGTTCTAAACAAACACAGTAAAACCATATTCTTTAATCTTCTTAGATTCATAAATGAGCTGTTTTGTGTTACTTAAGGAACGGCTTATTTTCTCAATTTTAAGTGAGTTTCTGAAACGTATCACATGCCACAGAGGGCATGTGGAAATTAGAAACTGTTATTGCTTTCACAGGGTCAACACACCAGCCTGTTTTTCCTTCACAATTTGCTGCTAATAAATGGTCAGAACCTAAGATAGTCTTTCCCCACCATGAATGAACATATAATTCCATCAGAGCCAAGACACTGCCTGACTTAATGCTGTGCCTGGTCCACAGTGTAATACATGATGGATGTGATAGGTTAGGAAATCTCTTGTGTTTCTGAAATTGTTCTCTCTGTACACTTGGATGTCCCTGTTGAATAAAAAAAGAAATATAAAGGAAGACAGGAGTGCTCCTAGGTATGGGGGGAGGAGAGGGTTTATTGTAGATAAAAGGGAGAGCATAATTAGAGGCGGGGACATCTGGGAGAGTCCAGAGTGACTTTGACCCTGAGCTGAGCCAGGACGAGGAGGGAGGGGAGGAGAAAGGGAAAGAGAGAGGGGAGAAGAGTTGCCTGGGCCAAGAAACTGGCCAAGAGAGCAGCACAGCCACAATGGCTGCTGCAGGGGGCCTAGAGGAGCTGGGGGAAAGGAATCAGAGTTCAGGGTGGGGGCCGGGTTTGCCAGCCAGGTGGACCCTCTAGTGGACAGAACTGAGGGATGCTGGAAGAACCTGGCTGCCAGCACTGGCTTTCATGTTAATGGGCACCTCAGTTAGCCATTTGCCCCAGTTTGAGACCCGACACCTGTAACCTCACTGGTCTGGAGCTGCTTTCAGCCGACACACATTGCCTAGCTATATTGAAAGGGAGCTATCCTCCAAGAAGTTGTTTCTTGGAGGGAACCACTGGTGGCAGAGCTTTTGCATGCAAGCAGGCTGAACCCACTTGTTCTGTGTGTTCTCGTGTTTGACTCATTCCCCGGCAGACACGAATTTTCAAGGCTAAGTTTTCCAGCACTCAGAGCCTTAATGAGGTGTTTGGTGTTTCTGTGACTTTCTGAGGTAAAGGTTCCCTCCTCCTCTTTATCTAAGTTCAAGGTGTCTATGGGAGATTAGGAGCTACCTATCTCTTAGGTAGTGACACCACAGGTTTGGTGTCACTTCTTCTGTGTCACCTAGATACACCTTGGCAGTGTTCCATTACTTGTGAAATTCTGCAAAGCTAATTTCCCCAGCCCTGCTAAGACTGACATTTATCTAATGCAGGTGAAGGGACACTTACTCACAGATTGTCAGAGTTGTGGAAATTGCTGTGGAGAATTCTAAGATCAGATAATTAGAAACCTTCCAGGCATGGGGGTGGGGGCAGGAGCTCCCCTCATCCCCTAAAATACTCCTCGGGACAAGTTTCCCTTTCCTGTGGGAAAGGAAAGCTATGCCCCCGCCCTCACGCCCTCATGTGTCGCTGACTCGTTCTCACGTGTGTCGCTGACTCTCCCAACCTTGTTCTGGTGTTTGCATCTGTCTGCTCTGGTCCCTCCACAAGGCGGAGTCCCCGCACTCAGGCCACACTCTCTGCGGGTCTTGGCGGTCTCCAGCTTCCCACTGCCATTATCCTCCACACTCGCCCCCTTACCCCCTAAAGCCAGCTTTGGTACATTCATTAACATTTTTGAAATGCCTTGAGACAAACAACCAAGACCGTACTCCAGAGCTGAGCCTTTCTCTTCCTTTAAGCTTGAATTGCCGTTGGCCGTGGAGGAAAGGGCAGTGCAGAGTTGCTTCTCCCTGAGACCTGAGGTGTCACACCCCCACACAACACGGCACCGTGTGCTCCCCCCCCACCCCACCCCCTCCGCACTGGTGGCAGTGGGCTTTTCGGACTTCGTACCTTCAAAGGTTATTGAACCCCTGTCCTCACTAGGCTCTCTTCCTTCTCACTCCTGACAGCCCTGCTCATCTCAGAAGCAAGACAGCACACACTTCGAATTCTCAGCTTAGTTACAGGCTTCCCCCTCCCAGTAAGTGACTCCAAGCCCCCTCTGTGCCTTGTGAGCCCGGGAGAAGGGAAACGCACAGTCCTCAGTTTTCTTGGCCACAGCATATGGACAACCACATAGGCTCTTGCTAAGTACCATTTATTGGTAAGAAAGTTCATGTTTCTTTAAGAAATGAAAAGGTCTTCCAAGGCCAGACTCTAATTGTCTCAATACCTCCTGGGGGGGGGGGGGGGGGTGACACGTTTACCAAGGTGATCAGTTTAATCCTTCCCTGAAGAAATGGTCAAAGTTAGCTATTGTGTCCTAACCGTTCCTGAGTGCTAGCATGCAGGAGCATCCTTGGAGAATGGAGCTGGCGTTCTGACCCTGTGTGGTGCACTTCTGTGCCAGCCCTGTGAATAAAGGAAGACAGAGGAGGCCACACAGAAAACTAGGCCTGAGGAGATGTACTGGAATCACGTGAGACAGAATGAGATTGGAGGCAGTCCTGGCGTTGAGATAGTTCTGCATGGAGGCGAGGGCAAGGGCAAGAGTTCCCCAGAAGAGGTTATCGAGTGGAAATACAGCCTCAGGCAGGTGTGGCGCCTGTGACAGTATTGTTGTGGGTGCAGAGGAAGTGACATAACCGGAAGTGTGAGGTGGGCTCAGAACACTGTTACTCAATCGGAGTACTATAGTCTTCCTTGCATCATGTCATTAGAGAAAATACTGTAAACTGAGAATCTTAAAGGAATTGCATGGATAGTGAAAGTCCTGGGAAATACTAGTAATAATACTGGTCACGATAATTTGATTACTACTTGCGAAACTGCAAATGACAGTATTGTAGGTGAGGACCAGCTCACCCATTTTGCAGATGAGCTCACGGAAGTGCAGAGAAGTCCCTTGTCTCAAATCCGAAGTCTGCCAGAGGCAAAGCCCTGTTGGGGTCCTGCACCTGACTGCTTAAGGTGACCGCCACTGAAGTATGTCTGCCTGCAACACCATGCCCTGTATCTCAGAGACCAGACGGGGAAGCTGTGGTTGGGGGTGTGACGTCCTCGCAGGGTGAGTTCAGGGATGCTGGGGCTGTACAGCCAACATTCTTTGCAGACCTTCTCGGTAAAAACAAAGCCAATTGTGAGTGATGGGGTACGTGACAGATGCATGAGACTGTGTTTAAAGCCTCTCCGATCAGGATCTGGCTAAGAGGCGCAGGGGCGGGGCTCTGTTGTGCCTCAGCTGTCGTCTGTCTGGCCGCACGCTAGCTAAACTTCACTCCGGGGCTTAACAGCAGTATGGTTCCAATCAGACATTTCTTGCCGGAGTAGAACAAATCACTTAGGTGATATGATGAAAAAAATAAATAAAAGGAGCAGTCTGAATGCTTGGAAAGCTTGGGAGGATTTAAATTATCTGCTGTCACTTCAGAGCGGCTCCCCCGTCCTCCACACCACCACCTGCAAATCGCCTGTGGGAGGGAGCTGCGGAGCCTTGCGTGCAAGCTCTGTCATAACCCAAGGCTTAACATAAACTTCAGGCTCTCGGGTCATTGGGAAAGAACAGGTATATCCGGTTAGGTCTTTTGTGCTTGTCTGCACGCAAATTAAAAAGCGCAAGCGCGTGCAAAGCTGAACTCCTTGGAGCCCCTGGTTCCGGAGAAGGGAGGATGCTTTGGAATGGAATTCACTCCCCTTTTGTTTTTCCATGGAGTGGAGGCTATAGAGCTTGTTTACAGGACATTTTTGCACCTCTGAGAGGCTGAGGTCAGAAGCGATGGGATGTGAAAGTGGGCCTTGTGCCAGCTAGCCCTGTCGGACAGCAGGGCTGCGGAGGACCAGGCTCAGAGCCTCGAAGGGGCACGGTTTTCATGGGGGAGGAGGCGGAGGTACCAAACTTCGGCTGGTGGCAACAGTGCCAAGTTAGCTTGGTCCTTACTGGTACACACAGATGGAAGTGGGTTGGGAAGGGAGCATGAGGACTCATGAACCTCGGGGAACCATGCCCTGAAGGCTGTGGTTGCCTCAGCTTCCCACTTGCCTGTCCCCGCTTAGTCTTGCTGTGTTTCTGGACCGTTCATCTCTGAGCCCTGCAGGTCGCCTACCTTAGCAGCAGGGTCCACTCTGTGCTCACGTTCCCTCCGTGGGAAGCTGTAACCCTGCTCGAGCTGCGGTAGCAGCCTTTTTTCTCAACAGAGACATGCACCTTTGCTCTTCCAATGGTGGCATTTCCACCGTCAGCAGTTTTCCCACTTAGCAAGGTCGAGCATCAGGAGAGTTCTTGGAACCTGATAGGTCTGAGGCCAAGTTCCAAGTCAACCACAATAGAGACTTGTGATTTTGATGGATAACTTCACATTTTCCTGCCTTGCTTTGTTTCTCCATAAAAGGGGGATTAGGATAATAACTATCTCCAGGAGTTCATTGGGAGGGATTAATAATAAAAGATTTATATCAAGTGCTTGGCTCACGGCCTGCCTCAAAGTGCTCAATTGGTGGTAGTGCTTAATATATTATTAGTAGTACATTGTTATTGTCAGCCTTGGTATTATTGGCATAAGTGCCTTCCAAGATACCACGGCAATTTTAGGCTTTGGCTAGATGCTTCCTGGCCCCAATCTGAGAGCACCCCTTCTTCTCCTGAGCTAAGCTTTCCCAGCCCACCTGCCCTCAGAACAACTTGAATTTGGGGATTAGATCTCTGTCTTCTTCCTAATCCTTCCTGGGCTTTGAGTCCATCATCCAGATGGGTGGTTGCCATGGGAAGGTGATATCTTCCTGGCCAGACCCCTGCTGGGATGACTCTGCAGGAGTCCAGTGGGGTTAAAATGCAAGTTAAGGTGCTGCCTGAGGGTACCCACACATGTCTTAGGGTCTTGTCTCAGAACACTAGTAGTTGGAGCATCACTCCTTTTGAAAACCACCACTGTTCCTGACAACTTTCTGTGTCACAGGAAAATCACACTCTTTGAGATGGTGGCCCCCAAAGTGTGGCCCAGGAACCCCAGTGTCTCTGAGGTCCTTTTGAGTGGCCCATTGGGTTGAAACTATGACCCTATGTTTTGCCTTTCTTACTCTTACCCCCAAGCTCCCCAGGGATCTCTATGATATTTGACATCACAACAGATTGGATACAGAAACACAAGAACCCAGATGTTTTCTGTTAAATTGGAATTAAAGAGATTTGTAGAAACACAAAGCAATGTCCTTCTGACTAAATATTTTGGTTTTGGAAAATATAATTATTTCCTTAAAAGATTTGTATTGCCATGTACTGTCTTTATTGTTTTTAATGAACTAATAAGTATTTTTAATTTTTTCAGCCTTCATTTCTAAAAGTCTAAATATTGATAGATATTACTCAAGATAAACAATAGTTCCTTGGGATCTATAGTAATTTTTCAGAGCATGAAAAATGTTAGAGAAATATTGAGCTAAGCTTTTGGCACTGTGGCCCATGAAGTCATGGTTTTGCTCATCTCCTCCTGAATAAAGCTGTCATCTCTAGGGACTGGAAGGGTGTGAATTTTATGATGATTTCAATATAATGGGTTTGAGTGTAGCAGATCTAGTTAGGAAGTCTTCATTTTAGTTCCATGCCAACTCTCTCATCTTCTAGCCACTGTTTTAAAGGAAGCTTTGTAATACTCACCCAAGATTTGTCTGGAAATTGAAGACATTAAGTTGTACCAGCAAAAGACTAAGGATACCCCACACTGGGAAAGGTCAGGGAGAGCTTGGCTCACATCTGTCACTGGAACAAAGAAGATTGTCTGTTGGGATGTTAGGCTCCTGTAGGGAGTCACCTCACCTGGACATGGAGGGCACCTGTATGGCCCAGGTCCTTAATAGACCCATCATAGTACGAAAGAAGCCTGTACATGGTTCAAGGCTGGTAGAGAGAGGCTTGTTAAGTCTTGGTGATGGACAGCAAGATGACTGCTTGCTTCCTGGTATGGTAATGGTGGCCTTTGGAGCCTGAAGACTTGAGTTCAAATGACATCCCCTGCTATGGTATGGCTGTGGATTGTTGTTGGGTCCCAGCCCCCAAGGATTTCTGTGCAATGCTTGTCAGCTGATAACCACAGGTACAGTCCTGGCTTACAGTCCCGGCCTTGCCCACCTGACATCAATATGTAGCACGAGGAAAATACAAGGTCTTACACCTGGGGTTTTTCCACTGTGCTGTAAGCCTGTATATACGCCTGCTCCCTCATTACAGAGAGAAAGAGAAAGCTCTTAGCACCTGCAATAAAGACATACATACATACACACACACCCCCACACACCCACCCACCCACCCACCCACCCCCCCCCCCACACACACATTCTCTGGCAATAAAGGCGGCAGATTCGTTCTCTTAGCACAAATGGTTGGATGTCTTGTCTTTCATTTCCCGATACCTCGGATTTGCTTGTGGCATGGGCGCCACAGACTGTCCCTTGAAAGTCACTCTCTCAAGACGTGGTTCCCAGGGTGGTGGTGAGGTAGAATCTTTAAGGGGTGGGACTTGGGGAAAGATAATTAGGTCATGATAACTCCAGTTTCACAGACAGATTAATGTCACCCCAAAGCAGTGAGCCAAGTCTCAGGAGAATGGATTTGTAGATCAAAGTTGCCCCAGCCAGCCAGCCTTCTACATGCAGCTAATCCCTTCTCTTCTTCTCTACCATGCTGTGGTGAAGTCAGGGCATCTTTGCCAGGGTGCTTCACCATGCTATTGGAATTCTCCAGAACTGTGTCAAACAAACCTTTTTACTTTGTAAGTTTGCCCACTTCCGTATATTTTGTGACAGCAACACAGAGTGGACTGATAGCCACCTTCACTTGCAATTCATATGACTCACGACAAAGAACCCCTTTATGCATGAAACAGGCTAACATGTCAATCTCTTGGGGGTGGTTAGGAGAAATATGAAGCGATATTTAAACACAGAATACAATGCCCATCACTTGGAGGCGGAGTGGGGGACTAGTCCCTTTCCTTTCTCCGTCTCCAACTACTTTTGTTGTCTGGGGGATGCTAAGAGAATAAATAGATGGACACAAGCTATACACCCCAACTTATGATTATGACACCGGAGAAGCAACTTCATCCTTGGGCAGAGGGGTCTGTATGTAGAACTCATAATGTTGGTGTGTGTATTCCTTATTAAATGGCATTCCTTGCTAAATGGTGTCTGGCTGAAGGAAACCCAGGCAATTACCCATGTATCCCGGCAGTAAAAAGAGTACAGAAATAGGTGCCCTGACAGTGTAGAGTCCCTTACATATCCTTGTGGAAGCTCGTACCCCAGAGACTCCACTGGAATGTGGCTGGTCCTCAGAGGAATCCAGGCGCAGGAACATCCTTGCTGCACAAGCATCCTGAAATAGGAGAGTGAGAAGCTAAATGCAGCAGCCATCCCCACGCAAGACACAGTGCCAGGCTGTCAAGTCTTGGATGCTAACAAACCCATCCCTCTTCTTGAATTTAAATTCCTAAAACATATGACCCACCAGGGATAGACTCAACAAAAGGAGAAAAAAAATTGGAGGTTAGTTGGTGCCAAAGTACAGACTGTTGCATATAATTTTTCCAGTTTGGACTGGGAAGACTTCTGGACACTTTCCTCCCTGGAATCTAGGAGGGAGAGCCAAAGGCTGCCATGTCCAGCCTTCTGCTATAGGCGCCTGTGGCAGGATCGTGGTATGACTGTCTATGGGTCACGTATCCCACATCTGAAGCCATGTGCATTTCTTCCCAGGCCTGGAAGAGAAGAAAGCAGATGTGATGCTGTAACGATAAACGGCACAGTTACTGAAAGTAAAACTAAGTATTTATTGTAGAAATTACTCACAAGATACCAAACAAGTAACCCAGATGAGCCCAGTAGTTTTCTGCTGCCGAACTGGAAGCAGAAATCTGGAAAAGAGACCAAGACTTCCTGTGTGCTGTCTTTTAGGCCTTCCCCCATAACGCTCCCTAGCCATGCCCAAAAGTGGGCCTGGCTAGTGACGTAGTTCACCGCCTACGTACGTATAAGTCTTTACGTCTGTCCGTATAAGTCTTTAGTCATGCCTAAAGTGGGTGTGGTTAGCGGTGTGGTAAACCGCTCTTTTATTACCTCTAGTAAGTCGCATGGTTAATGGCGGCATACAGGCTTCCTCCTACACAGATGAATCTTCTAGAGGGTAACACACGACAGCTCTCTTGAGGGTAACACACGACAGCTCTCTTGGTGTCCATCCCCAAGAGGGTCCCACAGCACACCCCGGAGTTCTCACCTGGCCAGGCTGGGATCATCTTTGCTGAGTACTATCCCGGAGCCTCGTCACCTCTAGGCTGCAAAGCACATCCGTAAACACCGCAGAGAGCCTGGACAAGAGCCTTAGAAGGAGGGAGCCCAGCACATCCCCTCCAGGAGCCTGTGGGAGAACACAGGGTTTGCACGTCAGCGTTCCCACATAGGCAAGCCTGGGTGAGGTAAAATGGGGTGAGGAGGAAGTACGGCAGAGCCACCAGCTGGAGTCGGAGGAAATCACAGGTTGGCCACTGCTGTCCAGCCTGTCTGCCAAGAGTAGAAGGCTGGGTGAGAGCAGATTAAAGGTGGCAGCAAATGGCCTCCCACGGAAGAACAGCGATCGCGGATGCTGTCTGAGCGGCCACCGTGGGACAGGCGCCAGTCTAGAATGTGCGTGCTCATTCATTAATCCTCACCCCGCTCTGGGAACTAGCTCATGCTGTCATCGCCATTCTACTGACGTCCCACCTGCGCCTGGAGAAATGACTTACAGCAGGGAAGGCACTCAGCTCTACACCAAAGAGCCGCATTCAGACCCTGGCTGTCTGGCTGGCATTCTGTGTATTGCCTAAGAAAGATACGCAGAAGCTCAGGACTGCGACTAGGGGCTGGCAGGAGCTGGCAGGTGGGTGATGGGTTGCTGTCTTGCAACTGTCATGCAGTGCTGAGAGACTAGGCACTTATTTCTGCGACAGAGACCCAAGCACTCCTTCAAGACCATGATTTGCAGATCAAAAATGAAGACTTAGTAAGAGTAGGCCTAATACTGATACCACTACCACCACTGGTTGATTTTTATTGAGAGTTCATTTTGTCATCAACTATATACATGATTTTCTCCTTTACTCCTCATGACCACGTATCATGGTTGGGATATTATGGCTTGTTTTTGTTTTTTTAAACTGAGGAAACTCAGGCTCAGGAGTGTTTAACAGACCTATTTGTATAATTAAGAGAACCCATCCTTGACCCATGAGTGCCAAGCTCTCGATGAGTAGTGTGTTGAATGCATGGCTTTTAGTGTCCTTTAAAGGGTCTGATGAGCTTGGAAGGCATGTGGGCCTGAGCTTGGAGGGGGGCATGGAAATGACTGTAATCATTTTTCAGAGCACATCTGGGTGTGAGGTGCTGCTGCTTTCTTCCCCAGATTCTGTGAAGCCCCCCCCCCCCCACTGGAATGCTGAGATTTGCAGAGATTTGGAATTCCCCTTCTAATGTTCCACTGTCTTTAACCTGGGAGTTCCCCCATTTGTCAGGAAGAAAAGATGCTCTGAACACAGTACACATATTGTTTAAAATAAAGACTAGTTTGCGGGAAAAAAAAACAATGGAATCTTGAAATTTGCAGGCAAATGGATGGCACTAGAAGAAATCATCCTGAGTGAGGTAACCCAGTCACAAAAAGATAAGCATGGTATGTACTCACTCATATATGGATTTTAGACATGGATCAGGGGAGTGCCAGCATACAATCCCACTGCCAGAGAGTCTGGGAAACAGAACCTTCATCCAGCGACTGATGAAAGCAGAGGCAGATACCCACAGACAAACACTGAACTGAACTCCTGGAATCCAGTGTCAGAAAGAGAGAACTGATGGGCAAAGGAGTTAAGAGTGGGCTGGTTTAACCCACAGAAACAGTTGACCTGAACAAGGGGGAACTCTTGGGCTCCAGATTGATGGCTGTGTGGAAAGCATGGGACTGACCTGAATGTGGGTGTCAGTGAGGAGGCCTAGGTAATCTATGGGGCCTTGGGTAGTATTTATCCCTGGCGTACAAATAGACTTTGAGTGCCCATCCCACAATGAGGGAGGCTCTCTCAGCCTGGATTCTTGGGGGGAGGGCCAGGGCCTGCCCTGGATGAAATGACAGTCACTGGAGATCCACCATGGAGTGCCTCACCTTCCCTGGGGATCGGAGTGTAGATTGGGTGGGGGACTGGGGGACCTGGTGGGGAGGGTGGGGGAGGAGAGGAGGGAAAGGGAGCTGGGATTGACATGTGAAACAAGCTTGTTTCTAACTTAAATTAAAAAAAATATAAAATAAAGACTAGTTTGAAAGGCAGATGATATTTTTAACTTTGTGTTCTGCATTTGCAAAACTAAGATAACAGTGTTCTATAGGAGGAACAGTGAGTGCTCTGGGCACGTCCTGCCTGGTACAAAAATCAAGGTTCCGTGGGGATGCAAACTAGCAAGACCTTTCAAGTGGCAATGGGGTGAATTATCCTACATGTCTTGGTAAGCTTCAACACTTGCAAATCCCCACAGAAGCAGAAGGAAAAGCGAAGTCACTGAATCAATCATATTAGAGTCAAGAATGTCACAAAAGACCACCTAAGCCATTACTTATGCCTAAATAAGCTATGTCAGAGGCATTCTCCAGCGCAGTCCAAAGGCAGCAGATCTGCATCTTCCTTTGAGGCCAACATCGTTCTGCTGGAAGAGGCCACCAAACAGTAATATTAGATTAAGATCTCATCATATCAAATACATGCACAGAAGCAGAAGGTCCAGGGTTTCAACATCTGGGGCCTGGGAAGGAGTGGAGTGGTGCATCTTTCCAATTTTCCTGTGTGTCATCCATTGGTTGACTCTTGCAGTGACAACCTGTTTATGTACTGTGCGTGAGTATTTAAAGAATGTGTTTCTGGGGCTGTAGCGATGGCTCACAACCAACTGTATGTCTAGTTCTGGGTGGCCCAATGCCCTCCTCTGACACACATGCATATACGTGTAAATAAAAAACTTGAAGTGCATATCTCATCAAACGGACAATAATAAAATGTGCATAATATTATGATCATAGAATAATGTAAGTGTAGAGCTCAGTGCAAACCATAGCCCAGGGATCATTGTCTTGAGGAAATCAGGAAGAGGGCCACAGTCAACCTGGCCACAGACAGGCTCCTTCATATGCTTTTAGTGTCCTGATCTAGTCTCTGTTATTCAGGGTTGACAAAAGCATAAACATGGTTCTTCTCAACACAGTAACAGGCTTCCTTCTAGATACCTGTCTAACCAACTGTGGCTCCATGCACCCTCTCAGCCCTCATCAGGAAGGCCTCGTTTTGCAGTAGCTAATTGTTAATACAGTCCCTCATAACCGGTAATTTGCAGAGAATAAGTGTCTGGAAGTGTTCAGCCCTAAAAGCCTGTATCACACCGCCTCCCTCCCACGCACAGGGAACACCAGAGAAGAGGGGATAGGGCAATCGTAAAATCGGAGCTCTGGAGAGGCTGCTGTAAAACAACATCTTCTGGATATAACAGGGGCTGTTGTACTTATGAAATTCAGCAGCTGTGGTTGCCTGTACAAGACCTACACAAGATAAAGCCAATTAACCTTCCAACACGGATGTGGGTGGGGATTCTTTTGAACTTTTATTGATTCTTTGTGGATTTGGCATCATGCATTCTGATCCTGTCTATCTCCCTGTCCCCTTGAATTTGTCCTCTGCCCTTGCAACTCCCCCCACCAAACAAAACCAGTGTCTCTGTGGTCTGGACAAGACAACAGACCTGGGATATGTTCAGTTGCATATATATGCTTCGACAGGGATGTTGAAAACTTATGTTGTCCAGTAGGCACAGGCACTGGACTCAGTGCATGAAGCCAGGTTGTTCAAATGGTGACTAAGGGATTGGGGCATTGCTTAAGTGACGGGAGAATGGCTCAGAGGCAGCCTGATGGCCATCCTCAGGCATGCCACTTGAAAGGTGTGTTCGTTCAGATGGATGTCAAAGGGGAGCCCAAGGTTTATTATACCATAGCCAAGTCTATTCTGGAGCTTTCCGCTAGTGAAAGAGCCTCCTAGAATCCAGAACTTTCTAACCAAAGGAATCCAGCAAAATAAAAGGTCACAGCTTCTTTAATAGCAGAAGGGGTAAATTCCATTGAGGTCAAGGCAAAAAAATGCTAACATATAATTATCCAGCTCCTATGTTCCCTTTGGGATTTTGTAGGGAAAACAGCCACTTAGGTTATTTAACTACCAATTATTCTTTCCAAACCTTGGCATGAGTACAGCTTTTTTTTCCAGACCTGAATTTTTATCTCATTGTGGAAAAAGAAGAAAACTTGGGAGAAAAAGACAGATAATACCAAAAATGAAGAGGTCAAAGGAACAAAACTAAACGCCTGGTCCTGAAGCCTGGATCTGCTATTAGCCTTCCCAGAGCCCAAGTGCACAGTCTATCTTTTTTATGGGAATTTTGTCAGAACACACATTTTCTTAGTAACCTAGTAAGCATTTAATTTTAGAAAAGGAAAATGAAAAACAATATCCTCCGTTTGTCTAGAGAGTTCCATCGAGGTTAAAGGATCAAGGAGAGAATGGCTTTATCACCCTGCTCTGCTGTTAGACAGGCACATTTCAGAGCTGGGTCAGGCTGTGCAGAACCCCAAGGACAGATGCAAAGGCTAGGGAGATCCACCTTGCCTGGGTCACTCCATGAGCTGGTGCACTTTTGCCCTGTGTAAACTTCAGCTGTAAAGGCATTTTAAACTCCCACTCTAAACCATTCTCTAGCTTACCTGCTCTTTTTGAAAGTTAGCTGCCAGGAAGTAGAAAGAAAGAAAAGTTCAAGTTTGAGATTTCACAGGGTGAATCCTCCCCTGCCCACTTTCTGTGTTGTTGACTGGGAGGAGATTCACAGGTTGGCTGAGAAATTTTGATGGCTATCCCAAAGCCCCAACACGGATGATTGGTTAATAGGGAGCAGAACTCAATTTGGGATGGATCAGGAATACATATCAGCCCTTTGGATCTATCATCTATCCATCTATCTATCTATCTATCTATCTATCTATCTATCTATCTATCTATATTTACGCTGAAGTTTTAATTGAGGACTAAGTCTACGCCTTCAGTGACATTTGTACTAAAAAAGCCCAGAAGAGCCTGAGGCCAGCCACATAGGTTTGTCTTCTTTGATAAGAGCCTATCTCCCTGACAGCATCCATCCAACTGGTTTCTCTACTTTTTGAGGCATGTCCTAGAACAGGAGCTGTGCCCAAAGACAACATTCGCTGTGGCAGGCACACACGCACAGGATGATTTAAAAGCTACACAGCATTTGTTTAACAGGAGGTCTGAGCCTTGCTTTAGAGTTTAAAAAAGCAGTTGACTTTGTCGGAAGGCAGCTCCCACCTTCTCTGATTCTGGCAGAGATGGTACAAGATGGGTTCAGAATGTGCACGGGATGGTTGCCCGTTCTCACGTCCTAAATCCATGTGGTGGGAGACTAGCGCTGGTGGCGTCCCAGACCACCAGCCGGAGTCCCACTAAAGCTGAACCCTAAAAGGTTGCCACAGACCTCCTTGGAAGAGCTCATTGTGGTCTGCATATGTGTTGCCACTTGAATTTCTCAGTGTAGTCATGTAGTGGGAGCTTCTGGATACTGGGAGCAAAGAGCATACTGTATCATGTGTGTGTGGGCTCTCCTGGATGCATGGTGCTCTAATGGGCCGTGGTCTGGCTGCCCCCTCCCTTCTCCCTCTTCTCAGGGGTTGGCATAATGCTCTTGGAGGGCTGTCCTGCTTCTTGAACTGTGATCCCAAGTAAGCCTATTTTCCTCGGTAAATGGGCCAGTCTCAAGTATTTTGTTACAACATGAGAAAAACAAACTAAGACAGACATAGTGGGCCAGTGCAGCTCGGGGAAACTAATGCTTGTTATTAAACTAATGCGCTTGCCCGTCAGGCCAACTTTATCTCTGATCTGAGTACCCTATCATGGTGTATATACAATCTCATCCAGAAAGCAAAACAAAAGTTACTGAAAACACTCAGTAAAAGGCATTTTCTTAGCAGGCCAGGCATTTTATTGAAAGACGTTAGACTCTTTTTCAGACACCTTTGTAAGTTTCTTCATAATGTAATCAATTATTCCAACAACCACTGAGAGGTACCTTCCACGGGCTTCCCTGATATATGGCCAATACAAGTGTGGTGAGCGTACTGTTTCTCTGTGAATCTTACAACCCTTGGTCATGAACCAAAAGCATCAGATCCTTCCAGGGGATTAAAAACGTACCACCTGCATTATGAGCGTGCCTATGTGTTCCGGCACGGGTGGGAGGGAGGCCGGGGGTCACTTGTGTAAGTTGCTTCTCTCCTTGTGCCTTCTGGGTGCCAGGTATCTAGTTCAGGTGACCAGGTCGTTAACAAGTGCATTGGCTGTTGAGCCTCTGGCTAGCTCTTAGCGGTTAAGAAAGACAGCTTTGGGCCTCTTAAGCGTGCTTTTACTCCATATAAACCTGTATGAGGGATTTGGAGCAGGACTTTGTGAGTTCAAATCCTGTCTCCACCTCTAGAGAACCGTGTGACTTGTTTAAGTCCCGTAATCTCTCTGAATCTGTTGTTCTTGTTTATTTTTGTTTGCTTGTTTTTTTTGTCAACGAGACAATTTAGCACGGTATTGGGAGTAGGTAGTCAGGAGAGCACACCAATGGCCTGGAGCTACAATTCTTACTTCATTAGCGAGACGTGTTCTGCCTCTTCCACAGCTCGCCCTTTCCAGAGCCTGGCAGAAACCTTGTTCTCACAGGTGTTTTGAAAGCGCGACTCTGTGCCTTAACCTGGCGGAACAGGAGCAGCTGCTTCCAGGGCCTTGGGAGACACCCGGTGGCATTCCTTCTGAAGGAAGCGCCCCATGGCCAGCAGCCCCGTGTTTGGGAACCAGGCTGTGTGAGCAGGGGTGGGCGAGCCGGCTGCGATCGAGCATCCTTCGGGCAGGCCCTGCGGGCGCAGCTGTGCGTGCGTCGCCGAGGGTGGTGGCGGCAGGCACCCCGCCCTTGGCCGCCGCCTCGGCGTGTCAGGTGGCGTGAGAAGCGCGGGAGGGGCGGCCGCGAGCAGCGCCCAGGGAGATGACTGGAGCCGACTTCCCAGAAGCGGCGCACGCAAGGCACAGCTCCGCACGCAAGGGGGAGGCGACAGCAGAAACTTTTCAACCCGATCGTTCGCAGGCCTGCAGAGCCGCCGCCTCCTCCTCCCACTCGCCGCCGCCCCCGCCTCGCGCTCCGGGGCTGCCGCAGCTTGGATCACAGCCTGGGTGTGAGCAGAGCGTCCAGCAGGTGGCGTGTCCGTCCCTCGAAGCCTCCAGGCCTGCGGAGCTTTGCGTGCCTAAGGATGGTGCCTAGCGCAGCAGCCTTCAGGGTTTCCTGATCTCGCCAGCAGAGGTGCAAAGAGATCTGAGCACACACAGGGCCATGGCTGGAGGGCCAAATGGTTTGCAAAAACCTTGAGACAAATGTAAACACTACACAAACAGTCGCAACCCACGCTACTCGGTCCCTAAAACTACGTTTCCTTTTCTGGCTCAGTGCCTAAGGATCATGCACAAGACACCCAGCTCGAGTCACCTTCAGGAGGAGGGCGTGCTCTTGGGTGCTCTTTGCTCAAGCGCGCAGAAGCGTGGGAAATTGTGTCTCTAACTTGCTACAGGGGAAAGCGTGGGGTCTTGACCGGGGAATGGTTGATGACAAGCTGTTATCGCCGAAGGAAAACTTTACCAGGCGGCTCCCAGCAAAACTGCCAGCTTCTGTTCCAGGAAGGTCCGAGCGCTCACTTCCCATTGGACCACCCTGGGTCACCCTTGGCGCCAGACCGGAGTCCAAGCCCCAGACTTTCGCAGCGCGCCCCGCCCCTCGCGCCCCACCCCCTCAAGGTCCCGTTTCCTCCAGTGTCTACTCAGTCCTTAAAAACCCCGGGCAGAGGGATGGCGCGTGTCGCCTCTGGGGTGCGTGGCGGACACCTCTGCCACACCAGCTTGAAAGCCGCCGGCGGCCTGAGATTTGACTCCACTTTATCAACTCCCAACCCCCGCGCATCTCAACTGCGACTCCAGCTCCGTGACGAAGCCACGACTTTGCGGAGCCCCAAGCGCAGTGGAGCTCTGCAAACTGAGACCCTCCCCACCCCCGGTCCTCCATCCTGATCTAAGCTTAGGTTCTGACTGAGCCAAGAGTGGGCGCTAAAGCAGCGGACGTCAGGTGTCTAGGGAGGGCCTCCAGGTCCCTGGGGACTCCTAGGTTGAAGTCTTGTTCTGGGCAGAGGCCCCCGGGCTTCTCCCAGAGCCGGTTGCTCCACACCGCTGGAAAAGCACACTTCATCGCAGGTCAGTCTCTCTGCGGAGCCGCCTTCTCAGCCCAGTTCTCAGGTCAGGGGTGGGGTGTTAGGTACTTGGATAGAAGCCGGCCTCTGCTTCTGCCACCTGTATTGTGTCAGGATTCTGGGAACCGTTAAGCAGCTGGGGATTCTGAAACTGGCATGTTTCTGCTGGAGGCTGGGCTGGGTATGGAAGGGATGTCTTAAGCATCTTGTCCAGAATGCCATCCTTGACCCGAGCTATGCACCGCCTTCCCTCTGTTCAGCAGGGCTCTGTAGCCCCATGCTGGGGCTGGGTCGCGGGGACCCACTCTCTTTTATTTCTCCTCTGCACACCTGAGTGTTACGTTTTGCCTTTGTGTCCCCAGCATGGCCACTAGCCTTAGCGCAGACAGCGCGCAGCAGCCGAACACGCTGTCTACCCAGCAGACAACACTTCTGCTACTCCTCTCTGTCCTGGCAGCCGTGCACTTGGGACAGTGGCTGCTGCGACTGTGGCGGCGGAAACCATGGTCCTCGCCCCCGGGTCCTTTCCCATGGCCACTGATCGGCAACGCGGCATCTGTGGGCCCGGCCTCGCACCTGTACTTCGCTCGCCTTGCAAGGCGCTATGGCGACGTTTTCCAGATCCGTCTGGGCAGCTGTCCCGTGGTGGTGCTGAATGGCGAGAGTGCCATCCACGAAGCCCTGGTGCAGCAGGGAAACATCTTCGCGGACCGGCCGCCCTTCGCCTCTTTCAGCGTGGTGTCTGGTGGCAGCAGCCTGGCGTTTGGCCACTACTCTGGGCGCTGGAAGGCGCAGCGACGCGCGGCCTACGGTACGATGCGTGCCTTCTCCACGCGTCACCCTCGCAGCCGCCGCCTCCTTGAGGGCCACGCGCTGTGCGAGGCGCGAGAGTTGGTGGCGGAGCTGGTGCGACGCTGCTCGGGTGGCGCCGTTTTGGATCCTACACAGCCGATCATCGTGGCCGTGGCCAATGTCATGAGCGCCGTGTGCTTCGGCTGCCGGTACAACCACGACGATGCCGAGTTCTTGGAGCTGCTCAGCCATAACGAAGAGTTTGGGCGCACGGTGAGCGCGGGCAGCCTGGTGGACGTGCTGCCCTGGCTGCAACTCTTCCCTAACCCGGTGCGCACCACCTTCCGCGAGTTCGAGCAGGTCAACCGCAGCTTCACCAACTTTGTCCTGGACAAGTTCTTCAGGCACCGTGAAAGCCTGATGCCCGGGGCTGCTCCCCGCGACATGATGGACGCCTTCATCCTCTCCGCCGAAAAGAAGGAGGCCGAAGGCCCTAGCGAGGGTACCTTCGGGCTGGATTTGGTGCCCGGTACGATTATGGACATCTTCGGAGCCAGCCAGGACACCCTCTCCACCGCGCTGCTCTGGCTGCTCATCCTCTTTACCAGGTAAAGCCTCCAGGAGGGATGAATGGGTCGGTCCTTGCGTTTTCTCCTTTGGAAAAGGGCGTGTGGCTGAAAAGGTCACTAGCTGGGCTCCTGGATTGAGGTTTCGCCCTGCCCCCACCCCACCATTCCTTAAAACTGAGATCTCAGGGCAGATAAGCCGGGACAAACTGGGCGGGTCAAGATGCGCTCCCCCACCTAGCCTTGCCAGCATCTCTGGAATTGTCTCTGACCCTCCCCCCTCCTCTTGTGACTGGGAACAAATTCATGAAGATCCCTCCCCGCAAAAACAAGATTTTTTTTTCCCATGAGGACTGATCAGCCTTGATCCATGGTGTCTCAATAAAAGCAGAATTGGACCAGTTCTAAGGTTAAAGGAGGCGCAGTTAAAAGTTAACTAAACGGTGCACAGCTAGCACCCTGGAAGCTGCCCAGCCTGGGTCTTAACACCCAGTGGCAGGGCAGGGCTTGGTTACCAGGCAAAGGAAGCCAGCAGAGGCAGGTCCTCAGAGGACAACCTGAGAATATGGTTTACCCGGAGGCAAAGAAAGCCGGAGCAGGCACTTCTGTGCCATCAGCTTCTAGAGGAGTGTAAGGTGTGTC
The DNA here is from genome assembly GCF_017639785.1 of Mesocricetus auratus. Classification (NCBI taxonomy): domain Eukaryota; kingdom Metazoa; phylum Chordata; class Mammalia; order Rodentia; family Cricetidae; genus Mesocricetus; species Mesocricetus auratus. Next base: position 29,188,930 of record NW_024429205.1, on the reverse strand, counting down.
CAGGAGGCGCCCGGGCCATCCTAATCCCTGGGTTAGGGTGCAGACCTCCAAGGCAGCCGCCCTCCTGCCGCTGTCAGGTAGTCTAAGCAATTGAACCCTCTATTGGAATTTGACGCTGGATCATTTATTGTTTACGTGAAATTCTGATTTAGCCTGTATTGTATCTGGAAACCCTACTCTGATTCTTAGCACATAAGAGATACTGAATGTGCACACCCCTCCGAATTTGGCAGGCAGAGCCCACTTCCTATTGGGATTCACACAATTTGTATTTCTTTAGATGTTGTGATCTACGTTCACTTTTTTTTTTACTTTCACATATTTTTAGTATATTGAAAATAACTTTTCAATATTAACGTCAAATCGTGGAAACATATACTGGAAATATTGGGATGCAGGGGCAGGGAAGGCAGATAGAGAGTGGAGGGAATTGAACCCAAGATCAGGAAGAAGGCCTTCTTGGAGAGGGCTCACAGGTCTTTCATGTACCAAGATGAGCGCGTACCCTTTGAGAAAACAAAACAAACCAAACAAACAAACAAAAGCCCACTAACTATTGAGCTGGGTAAGAAGCTTCCCATGTGTTCCAAAGAAATAAAATAATTTTTAAAAGATGACATTACTTTTTTCTTTTTCGTGCAGAGGCAATATAATTAGAGTGGGCAAATTACAATGCCTGTTTAATAGTATAAATTTTACTAAGGTAGCTGGCCCCCACTCCTACAAAATGTCTGCTTCACACTAGAGGGCAAACTAGTGACTGTTGCAGGGAGGGTTTGCTTCATGCTGTCCAAAATGCTTACCATTTGGCCCTTCGTGGCAAATGCTGGGAAGTTCTGTTATGTCACCATTTAAATGCTTCTTTTCAGTGGCTGCAATTACCCTCCTCCACACCCACCCTTTTAGAGCCTTCTGCTTAAACTTCCTTGACAGTTAGCATTGATTTTAGTTTGTTATTTTTCTTTTAAAAAGGTTTTTTAAATTTTTATGCTTTTTTACGTGTATGGAGGTTTTGCCCAAGTGTATGCCTGGCTCCTGCAGAGGTCCCTGGGACTGGAGTTATAAACTTCAGTCGGTTGTCACATGGGTGCTGGAATTGATCTCAAAAACTCTGCAACAACAGCTGGTGCCTTTAACCACAGAGGCATCTCTCTGGTCTAGATTTTAGTCATTTTGATGGCTGCATACTATCTTGTCCTGATATTGCACATATATCAAAGCAGTTTTGAGCTTTAGTGTTAATTGGTTGGTTTTGATTGCATTTTAAGTTTTAAGTATTGTTATGATTATATATCATTATACCTGTTACACTATTTTCTGAAAATAGGCTTCTCTGGGTAAATAATTGGGGTTAAAAATGAGGGACCAAGGGATTGCTGTCTTTTATAGAGTTTGCTGCCCACTAAGATTTTTGTCTTCCCAAAGAACTATCCCAGTTTCTATCAGCAACAGTGCCAAAATAAAATGTGTGCCCATCTGACAGACCAGGGCTCTGCTCTTTAAACTTACTTACTTATACTATTTATAAAATAGGGACACAAAGTAAAATGTGTGCCCATCTGACAGGCTCTGCTCTTTAAACTTATCACCCATGGATATGAGGGAAGGAAAATAACTTGCTTTCAGAGCAGTGTTTTAACTTTTGTGGGCCTGGGGTCCTTTTGCCTTTGTAGACTTCTTTATAAACACATTGAAAAATTATTTTATGACTACGCTGGTATAAAATGAATCTTGAAAACGTGTTATGAGAACTTCTGCTTAGAAGTCCACTTGTTTAGGTCTGAAGGCCTTACAAGATAGACAGATATTTTCCTGGGTGTCTAAAATGTATTGTGGGCCTAGGCACTGTGCCCAGTACATAAGTAAGTTTGACCACTATCGTGCATTTTTAGACTATTAAAAAACTTAAGAGCATTATTTTCTCACAGTGGGAAACAAAGCCTGGACCATAAGAGGCTTATTATAGAAAAACAAAATTGTTATTGTTTAACTGTAATATTGAGTGAAATTAGTAACCTGATTTGGTTTTTCGAAAATTGTAATTCAGTCACAGACCTAGATAGTTTGTGGAATTAAAGTAGAATTGTAGTGTGCTGTCAGTTGAAGGATGAACTAATTTCTCTCTTTCCCCTCTCTCCCCCCTCTCTACCTCCCCCCTCTCTCCCCTCCCCTTTCATACTGAAATCCAAACAGATACCCGGATGTGCAGGCTCGGGTGCAGGCTGAGCTGGACCAGGTTGTGGGGAGGGACCGTCTACCCTGCATGGGTGACCAGCCCAACCTGCCGTATGTCATGGCTTTTGTGTATGAATCCATGCGCTTCTCCAGCTTTTTGCCTGTCACCATTCCTCACGCCACCACTGCCAACACCTTTGTGTTAGGCTACTACATCCCCAAGAACACGGTGGTTTTTGTTAACCAATGGTCTGTGAACCATGACCCACTGAAGTGGCCTAACCCAGAGGAATTTGATCCAGCCCGATTCCTGGACAAAGACGGCTTCATCAACAAGGAACTAGCCAGCAGTGTGATGATTTTTTCGGTGGGCAAACGGCGGTGCATCGGCGAAGAGCTGTCTAAGATGCTGCTGTTCCTCTTCTTCTCCATCCTCGCTCACCAGTGCCATTTCAAGGCTAACCAAAACGAGCCCTCAAGCATGAGTTTCAGTTATGGCCTGACCATTAAGCCCAAGTCGTTTAAAATGCATGTCTCTCTCAGAGAGTCCATGGAGCTCCTTGATAGTGCTGTTCAGAAGCTGCAAACCGAGGAGGCTGGCCAGTGAGAAGCCAGAGGCAGCTAGGATGTTAGAGGGACGCCCGCCTCACTAACGGGAGGAAAACACGGGGCTTTTGTTCGTTTTTCTGCCTCACGTTTGCCATCGCTTCTCTGAGTGGGCAGAAATCAGGTGGCCTGAAGATGAGGCATGTTTACCAATTCACGGCTCCTCACAGGCGCGCGCTGCCGTTACTGGAAGTATGTCTGAATCACAGTAAAAAGGCCCAAGGAATTTGGATCCTGCCAGCAAAAACTTCCTAAGGGAACTTTTTTTTTTCAGTTAAAGGCGTGCACCACCACTGCCCGGCTCAATTAAACATATGCACATATATCAGTAAATGTGTACAACTATCTAACAAAGTATTTCAGTACTTCTACCTTTGTGAGTAGATTTGAGATGGACTTATGTGCAGAAATTTACCCCTTCAGAAACTACACTAAGCAAAGGTTTAGGATATACTCAAGATTCAAAGACAAGTGATTTCATCGAGAAAAAAATTTGTAAAGACCAGAAATTCTCCACCAAGAAACAACCTCCTTTGGAAATTACTTAAACCCTTTGTAGTAGCCCTCCTGGGTGAGGCTTTCTTCGGAGATGCACCTCCACTCTGCCTGAGTCAGTTGCTCAAAAAGAAATTAATAGTTAATTTATTAACTGCAGTAAGTTTCAGAGATTACTTAATTTAAAGGTAAATTGTTTAGATGACATTTTTTTGTTTGTTTTACAAGTTAAAGCTGCACGTTATTTGACTGCTAAAGTAAACTATTCCAGTGATGAGGAGAAAAAAGATTTGCCAGTCCCACTTCAGCTTTCAAATATGGGATTATAATAAACTGGTTTCAGTAATAAGTCTCATAAACACACACACACACACAAAACAACTCACGTCACCAAATACTATTCAATGCATATAAATTTGTTACATGAGTATTCACAAACATCATATGAATGTTAAACATCTGATCAGAAAAACATTTGGATCATATATTTCTTATATCATACTGTAAGCCAACAAGTGTACTCAGTTGAAATTTGCCCAAATCCAGGGAATGAGCTTGACTAAATCAATTAGTTTTGACATCAGGGAACCAAGTAACAGAAAGATTTTTTTTCTCATTCAAGGTTCAGACAAGGGACAAATCTAAATCAGCAGACTATGTTCTTATGCGGCAGGGTTAGAACACTGACACTCCTGGAATCGACCCCATTAATGTGTTAAGATTCCATACTGTTGGCATGCTTCGATTTTAAATGAACTTAAAGTCTATCTTGATTATTTCCTTTCAGTTGATGCTAGAGGAAATATGGTCATCTTCCCTTCAAAGGTGAGACACCCACCCTTTGTTTGAAAAAAGGCCATGAATTTCCTAGATGTTCTTTGTATTAGGCCAAACGATAGGAAACTCATTACAGCTGGGTAGTTTCTCTTTAAATGTCATTATTATTGTTGTTACTATTATTGTTTCTTAAGTTCAGTATTTAAAGTCTGTGATTTTTTTCTTCTTCTTTCTTTTCTTTCTTTGTTTGTCCTGGGAGGCTGTGTAATGACTGCATTGTGAGATGCTGGAGAGAGCTCTTATTAGGATGCACACTAAGAGCTTTGCTCTTTTTGGTAGCTAGGAAAGAAGAAATGTATGTATTTGGATTTTGTAAACAAGCCGAAAACCCTTCAAGAAAGGCTGGAAGAGGGCCGGTGGGGGTTTCCCGTTTCTGTTTTCATTGCAATTAGATGTAACAGAAGAAGCCGGCAGCACTCAGCTTACTGTTTGCTCTGTTTCTTTGGGCTTTTGGAATTTTCATATCAAAATTACAAAGGATGGAGTGTGTGATGGTCTGTATGTGGAGGTGGCCAGAAGCTGCAAAACAAAGAATGAGTATGAAGAAAGAAGTCTAAATGGTTCCATTCACTCCCAATTAACTTATTGGACTATAAAGTTTGAAGCATGAATGTTTAGGAAAAAAATGTTTGGAATAGCAGCCCTGAAATTTTAAGGGTATCTTAAGAATCGCCCTAACTCCCCCCAATACACACACATCTATTTTGTGGTTGGAAATTGAATTATAAAAATTTAAACTTTATTTTAAAATCTTCACACCAGAACCCCTTGGAATGTGAAACACGGGTGGTATCAGTATTTTAAAGGCCTTAATTTCAACTACAGAAATTAACTCTAAATTTTTCAAGTTTTTTTTTAGACATCTTGAAAATTTGTGCCCCAGTAGGACCGGGACAGTGACATGCACTCGCTCGTGGACTCCTTACTCTGAGACATTGTAATAGTGAGAGTCGGCATGTAACAATCTCCCTTCATTAACTTAACAAAACCCAGATGCTTGTTTTGTGAATGGAGGCACCATTTCATCTGATGCTTTCAGAGGCTGGGAACGAAGCAGTGTGTGTGTGTGGTGTGTGTATGTGTGTGTGGTATTTGTATGTGTGTGGTATGTGTATGTGGTGTGTGTGTGGTGTATGTGTGTGTGTGGTGTGTGTGTTTATATGTGTGTGGTGTGTGTATGAGTGAGATGTGTGTGTGGTATGTGGTGTGTGTGATGTGTGTGTGTTGTGTGTGTGTTGTGTGTGTTATGTATGTGTGTGTTGTGTGTGTTTATATGTGTGTGTGTTGTGTGTGTTATGTATGTGTGTGTTGTGTGTGTTATGTATGTGTGTGTTGTGTGTGTTATGTATGTGTGTGTTGTGTGTGGTATGTACGTGTGTGTTGTGTATGTGTGCTGTGTATGTGTATGTTGTATGTGGTATGTATGTGTGTGGTGTGTGGTATGTATGTGTGTGTTGTGTGTGGTATGTATGTGTGTGTGGTATGTACGTGTGTGTTGTGTGTGGTATGTTCGTGTGTGTTGTGTATGTGTGCTGTGTATGTGTATGTTGTATGTGGTATGTATGTGTGTGTTGTGTGTGTGTTGTGTGTGGTATGTATGTGTGTGTTGTGTGTGGTATGTATGTGTGTGTTGTGTATGGTATGTATGTGTGTGTTGTGTGTGGTATGTATGTGTGTGTTGTGTGTGGTATGTATGTGTGTGTTGTGTGTGGTATGTATGTGTGTGTTGTGTGTGGTATGTATGTGTGTGGTAGGTGGGTGTGTGCGCATGCATGCGTGCCCTTTGCTTGATATACTTAGAACCTAGTGAAAGGAAGTAGGTTGCAAACCAGAAACGAGTAATAAATAGCAAATTTGGAGGCTATCGTGGTAGATTACTGGCTTAACCAGAAAGCCTGATTTTATTTCTGCCACAGAGGGACTTCATTTGCTGATCTCGTAAGTCAGAGTGTCCACTTCAGCTCAGAACAGAAAAAGTAAGCTTTATTAAATGCTTCATTTGTATAATAAAGCTTGGACTGTGTCAGAACATTCCTTTTTTTTCTTTCAAAACAAAAAAAAAGATGCCTCAGGTGTGTTTTGTGGATTAATCAACAGAGTTCATGCCCCAGAACTTAGCCTTTACCTGTGAAATGTTACCACACTCTTAGTGTCATCACGCCAGAGCTGTATTAGATCAAATAGACACATTGCCATGTGGGTTAATTAGCATGTTTTCAGCTGTGACATGATTATGTGACAAAGAGTATATGTTACCTGATGACTATAACCCAAGGATAACTTCCCATTTACCCTCTTCTTGTGTTTTTGTACTTTATCATATATGTTCTTAGTATGTATATAGCTGATCCAGCGCACAGTCATAACCAAGACAGATCCTATGCACACAGCATTAACTAATGTATAGCCATTGCATTTTGATGTACTAAAATTTAAAAAGCTTTATTGGATATTATGTAATATGAAACACCATTACCTAAATAATAAAATTCACTTTCATAATTCTATGACGTTTCTTTTTATGTTACAGAAAGTCTGCTTGGTCATTTATTTCTACTGTTCCTGGTGGCCTTGCACTGAGGAGTGTGGTCCTTCGGCCTACATGTGTTAACTCAGCTTCCACCCTGCTGTGCGGTGCACTCGCCCCTTCTGCTTGGGTCTGCATGGGTGCATTGCTCCCTACTGTGAAAAGCAAATGCATCACACACATTTCATCCCATGCTTCAGTCTGTTTGCTCTTTTATTTTTTCCCAATTTATTTTTTTATTCAATACTTTTCAACATTCAGTTTTCTCGAGCAAACCCATGGTCTTTATACTATTGAATTTATAAAGACCAACAAAGAATTAAATTTTACTGGTGATCATCCAAGAAAAATAAGAATTAACCTGTAATTTTGAAAGATTGGATTGAGGTCTTAACATGTTGAACCAATATTTCTGCTTCATCTGAAAAATGTGGGATTCATTTTACCCCTCAGCAACGTGCTGACCTGCCCTTGGAATGTCCATCCATCTGTTTTTTAAGATTTGTGCCCCTTGATTAGTAAGAGTAGCTGATGTCCAATAAAACAGAATGGGTGAAAACATTCTGCAGTTCACTATGTAGAAATATTTTTCTGCACACCTGTTGATTTGGTAAGTTACATGGTGTCACAGGAACTGCAGACTATGCTGGCCTCAAACTCACAGAGATCTACCTGTGTCTGCCCCATGAGTGCTGGGATTAAAAGCATGTAACATGACTTCCCATCTGCTAAATTTGCTTTTTTAAAAAGCAAACAAAACTGGTAGTAGGAAGAGCTAGAGACTATGTGAAGCTCCTGGAATTCTTATACAGTGTGGTATGACCCAACTATGAGATGTTTATCCTATATAGGGGAAATAAGTGCATACAGAAACTATACCTAAATGTTCCCAGTGGTTCTATTCAGAAATTACCCAAACTGGAATGGCTTTTTTCCCCCAAAGGTGATTAGCTAAAATAAATGTGGTACAGTCACATAATAGACTATGACTCAGCAACAAATGACTGCACATAAACCCAACAATGTGGACACTTGTCAAAGGAGTTATGTTGGTCAAAAAATAAAAAAAGCCTCCAAAGGTTATACACTGTATGATTCCAACAGTTTAGTGGTGGAGATGGTTGGAGTTAGTTCTGTAGCAAAGGTTATACACTGCATGATTCCAACAGTTTAGTGGTGGAAATGGTTGGAGTTAGTTCTGTAGCAGACCTTTTGTTTCAGACCACCAACCGGTCCCCAATCATATGTGGAGACTTGCTCTTAGTTACGAACGCTCTTATTTTAGTCTGTTGTCTCCATCTATGTTTGCCTCAGGGATTTTTACTTTCTTTCTGCATATTTGGCTCTCACCGCTTCTCCGTTTGTCTGGTGGCTGCCTGGTTTCTGGTCCCAGGCGTGCTCCTCTCCTCCTCCTTCATTCTCTCCTCTCTCTCAAGCCTCGATTTCTCCTCCCACTCATTCTCTCTGCCTGCCAGCCTTGCCTGGCCTTCTCTTGCCTAGTTATTGGCTGCTTAGCTCTTTATTAGACCAGTCAGGTGCCGTAGGCAGTCAAGGTGAAACGACGGAACACTTCTTTACATAATTAAACAAAGTCAGCATAAACAAATGTAGGTAAAATAATATTCCACAGGCTGGAGAGATGGCTCATTGGCTAAGATGACTGCTGTTCCAGAAGGCTCTGGTTCAATTCCCAGCACCCACATGGCAGCCATCTGGCACCCTCCCGCAGACAGACATACATGCAGGAAAAATACCAATGCAAGTGAAATAAAAGTAAATAAATTACTAAAAATAATATTCCACAACATAGTTCTTGACTACAGATAGTTCCATAGATTTGAGAAGTAAAATTATTACAAAACAATTAAAAGTTTAGCAAGTTTTAAAGGGCAGTTGGTGTAAGTGAGCGTCTGTGGACTGAGGTAGGTTGTCGGAGCTCATGGCAACTATTGCTGCTTAAGCAACAAGGTGCACGCTCTGAGGGGAGGGCGAGCCCAGGCTTGTGAGGAAGGAAGGGCTAAGGCCCGAGCTTGCACTATTGCTGTTTGGAGTGGAGAGCGATGCCAGATTCTTCAAGTTCAACAGGAAATGGACCAGCAGCCTTTGGAGTAGAACCATCCACAAGTCAGAGAAAATTTATTTTCATGCCTTTGGGTGTTAAGTGTGTATCAACCAGGCAATGTTGTAGGCTCTGGGATACAACAATGAACCCCAGGCCCTGAGCTCATGGAGCCAATATTCTTAGTGGGATGGATGGGTAGGTGGAGGGAAGCTTTTCAGTTAATTGTGTTATAAAAGCAGTGGTGTGTGTGTGGTTTGTGCTTGTGTGTATGTGTATGTACATGTGTGTTGTGTGTGTGTAGTGTGTGTATATGTGTATGAGTGTGAGTCTGTGTGTGGTTTATGCTTGTATGTGCATGTGTGAGATGTGTATAGTGTGTGTATATATGTGTGTGTGAATGGTGTGTATAGTGAGTGTGTATAGTGTGTGTAAGTGTATATATGTATGGTGTGTGTATAGTGAATGTCGATAGTGTGTGAATGAATGTGTATATGTATGGTATGTGAATAGTGAATATGTATAATGTGTCTTTGTGAATGTGTATATGTATGACGTGTATAGTGTGTGTGTGAGAGTGTGTATATGTATGGTGTGTGTATAGTTAAGTGTGTATAGTGTGTTTGTGTGTGTATGTGTGATGTGTATAGTGTCTATAGTGTGTGTATGTATGGTATGTGTGCATGGTGCATAGTGAGTGTGTGTGTGTGTGTGTCTGTGTGAGTGTGTTGGGAGATTGTTTACAACGAATAGTCAAGGGAAGCAACACCAAGAGGTAAGCGTTGAAGATGTAGCTTCTGCCTAAGTGCTCTCCATGAAGGAGGTTCAGAAAGGGAGTTATCAGACAACATATCAATTACCCACAGCACCAACAAAAAGTCTGACTACACCCATTAAGCTGATTTCATAGTCACTTAAAATCTGGGCAATTTGAAATAAAACAGTCTGAGCACACCCTATGGCAGATGTTGTGGGCAAGTTCTTAATCTGTCTTGGCTTCTACTTTTGCCAAATGGCATTGGTGTGGTCCAGACCATTCCCTGACTTCAGCTCACTGACTCATTCTAGCAATGAAGAACCAGACAGCAGGTTTTCGGAAGTAACATACTTTTCCACAATGCCTTTAAAAATACAAATTACAGTGGATTCTACTGGGGCATGCCTGTAACCCTAGCACTCAGAGCAGGAAGGAATTCAAGGCCATTCTCCCACTCATAGTCACCAAATCACAGTAGAGTTGCTGAAAATGGGTGGCCTGGAGTGGGACTGGGGGATCATACACCCCTGTTGGTGAGCAGCCTGGGGGGGGCTTCTCTTCCTGGGGGGGCTTCTTTTCCTGGGGGGCTTCTCTTCCTGGGGGGGGCTTCTCTTCCTGGAAGTTGCTTCCTTGTTTCATCCACACAGTCCCTTGGGATGGCAGGCGTCAGGTTACATCTAACTTGGAGAGGCCTCAGGGAAATCTGTGCTGATGAAGTGTGGGACACTCTGCACTCCCTTTCTGGCGCCATCTGCTCTGTTCTCCTGACTCACTGCTATCCCCGTGCCGTCAGGCTAACAGGCCACCTTTGTTCTCTTACCGTCTTCTCAGACATCATCATTTTAACGTAAGGCTCTGTTTCCCCAGTGTCCACAGACCCACGGCAAATCCAGCTGCTCTAAGCTTAGCCTTGACACTAGACGCAGAGGTGGGAGAAAGGGGTTGGTACTTCACTGTATTTTGCAATGTGGCTTCCAGGAAGCAGTTGCTACAGAAACAAGGTGAGCCCATTTGTCCCCTCTTCCATGCTCTTTCAAATCCCCAACCTTGCTCTATCGTTTCTCTGTTGGCAATACCGGCATGTATCTCAAGACATCGAAAAGTGAGCACAATTTAGCTTTTGCTTTACTGTCTGTCTCTAGGTCTATCCCACTTCTCAGAATGTAGATCTGGGTATCTGGTGCCCTGCTAGAACAGAGCTCGGGGACACAGATGACGCCACCAGAGTCTGCAGGATCCTTCCTCCAATCCTTCCCCTGACAGTCTGAGAACTGCCATCCTAGGAGTAATGTCTCCAATATGGCTTCTTCTTTCAGGGCTAAGCGTGAAGCCTTGACCTAAGGACATGTGGGAGGATGGGGAGCAGTTGAGTGAGGCTTCTCCCACCCCGCCTGGGATCTCCCACCCCGGGTTTTTCCTCCCCTTCCCCTATTCCATAGGCTTGACTCATCTTGACCTGGCCATCACCTACAGAGAAGCCAGCACCCCATTTGGAAATAACATCAAGTCCAAAGAGCAAAGCATGGGAGACACATAGCTATGCTTAAGTTGAATTTTCAAGAGCTAAAATCTCTCAAACACTGCCATCACAAGTTGGACATTTTTCTGAGTTGTTCCTCTGATATGGTGGCTCCACTGGCTAACAGCCATTTTAAATGACATCAGAGGCCAACAAACTGTGACCCATGAACCACATCTGATCTACCACCTGTGTTTATACAGCTTGTGAGCTATGAGTAGTTCTACATTCTTAAATGGCTGAAAGAAATCAAGGGACGAATAATATTTCATGACACAAGGACATGTTATGAAATCCGAATTCTTATATCTGTGAATAAAGCTGGCTGGAGCACAGCCATGTTAATTTGTTCTTTTACTGCTCATGGCTGCTTTCATGGTATGATGGCAGGGTTCAGAAGCTGTGACAGATACCACATGGCTTGCAATGCCTAAAATATTTACTAACTGGCCTTTTACAGAAAAAGCTTGTTAACCCTGGTCTACACGATCAACTTCCCAAGGCACTGACTAATAGGGATAGCAGCCTCTTCATGCTTGGAAGCACTTTTTGGCTGGTAAAGCACTCCCACGTGAGTGTTTCTGCCTGTGTCTTGGCTGGCCTTGGACTGTGCTAGCCTCTTGACAAGCTGATGCTGCCTCACAGAGACAGATGAACCTGAAAAGCCAAGATCCCCAAAGGAGGCACAAGGCAACAGAAACATGTCAATCATGTTTTTCACAAAGGCAATATTCCAGACTCTTTGAAAATGTTGACACTGTATCATAAACCGAGGAACTCAGCAACCAGAAGGAAGAATTTAGACCCACGTGTTATGAAAACAGCATTAAAGCAAGTGGAAGGAAGCTTGTGGCTTGGAATCTTGAAGGTTTTTTCCTTCTTCTTGATTCTCTCTTATTCTTAGGACTAAATTCTTACTTTATTCTACTTTTAACTAAGGAATAATTTTATACATATTATGACTTACAAGGTGATGTCTTGGCTCATTATTTATTGGCTAGGGGTCACCTCTGTAACTACCCATCCATCATCTTCAAACCCTTTTCATTTCTTTATGGTGAGTACATCCAAAGTCCTCTTTGCTATTCTAAAAATAGTTGCTATTGCTTGTAGAAACGGAGACTAGAGTAGCAATAACCAGCAGCTGGGGAGAGTGGCAGAGAGGGGGTGATGGACGAGATCAGTCAGTAGGCGAAATGCTGAAGCAAGGAGACAGAATTCCTGGTGTTCTATGAGCTCCATGATTTTATAGCTTCTGTGTTTGGCTATAGCTCCAAAAGTCTTGCATGTAATCTAAAATACTTGAGGGTACCTATCAAAGATGTTTAAACTTTTACTCACAAGGGATATTCTGAACTGTGTTTTGGAGAATTCTCATATGTGCTTACAGTCGTCAAATACAATATAATTTTATATACAGTCAGGGCATCCAGTCCATTATTTATTCAATATCTAATTCATGTTTTTAAATGTTGTTAGGCACTATTATAAAGTGTTATGAAACTGAACATTACAAAGACAAACATACACACTGACTCAGCTCTGCCTTCTCTATTTGAAGAAACACATTTAAACATCCCCAACCCACTTTGATGAATGTTTAAGAAGAGATATGTGTTAAGAGCTTTGGGAACAATGACCAAGATACATCAAGAGCTTGCGGGGGAAGAGGATGGTTAGGAAAGGCTCCAACAAGGAGGTATTGTGGTGTCATCGAGCTGAGCTGAAGAAGACACACCCTCAGCAGTTGACCAGAGGGATGTAATGTTGGGTGTGGAGGAAGGCAGGAAGGTCGTGGACAGCTTCCTGGGCACCCAGTGGCATAACTAGAATCCCTGTGTGACTGCAGCGCTGCTACCTTCCAGTGCTCAGGGAAGAGCTGCAAGGCGAGTGACTAGGCTGTCACGGTCTGGTGTGGTGGTGGATTCATGTGGTCATCTGTGTGCAATGTGTTGGAATGAGGGAGTGTGGCAGGTATTGTTAAGTATTTATTCAACACAATCCATTCTTCCTATTTGCTAACAGTCTTGGGTACAGGCCATATGGATTCTGTGTAGTCTCGGCCATCCTGAAACATGCTTGTAGACCAGGCTGGCCTCTAACTCAGAGATCCGCCTGCCCTTGCCTCCTGAGTGCTGGGATTAAAGGTCACCATGGCCTGGCTTCTGTGTGGACTTTTTAAGGCTCTTCATAAATGTTCGAGTCCTAAGATTAACTGTCACATTCTACATGATTTGCTTTCTCAGGAACATGAAAAGAAAAAAATTAAAAGGGGCTGTATGTAGGGGTCTACAGAAGGGATTCACGATTAAGATATATTTAGGAATATGCATATACTGATCCTAAGAGAGAGAGGAAAGGATGGAGGAAATGCTTGTATGAGGAAAAGTTCCTGGGAAGGAGGAAGTCAAGATGTATGCTATTTAGGGACACAGTACCAAATTTCATGAGGCTCATGTGATGTGGGTTAAGAACTTGCTTTGGATCTTATGTTCAGATCCCATCTTGTGTGAACTTGTTGTTAACCTGTAATGATTTTAAGTGAGTGTTTACTACTAGGGACAATGAACTTTATAAAGCCTCTGGTTCCCAGGGCAGGGTAAGTATTCAAGCAAGTAGTGCATGCCAAAAACCTTAGTGCAGAAATCACAGCGGGGAAGCACAGAACAAAACACTAGCTACCACAGCTAGAGTAATAATTATTACCAGGAACTTTAGGTCTAGATGATGAGGAAGCAAAATCACAAGATTTCTAACTACAGTTTGCCAATGGAGATTTGAAACTTCTACATGGAAGAGAAATATTTGAATCATATTACCAAGAATTAACCCATCTCTTCCATAGCCTTCAGACTGCACTCCCAGACTCTCAGAAGGTCTTTAGAGGCTCATGGGAAACCTGGGGATCACTCTGGATCATAACTGGGCCCCAAGGAGTCCACCTGCCCTTCCTCTTTCTCCCTTCACAGCAGGCTGTCCTTGAACTCCTTGTAGTGTTCCTGCCTTAACCTCTCAAGTGCTAGCTAGGATTACATTCATGAGCCACTGAAATCGACACTTGGCTCAACTCCAGGTATTTTTCTTCTATGGGGATTTAAAAAAGCATATGTAGAGAAAATAACTAAAATATGTAAATGCACTGGTATCTCCCAAGCCAACATGGTGTTTATTATGTACCTTCTCTTCTTTTTCTTTCCCAAGTAAATTTAGATTTTAAGGTCATCCCCCTTAAAATCCATTAACAAGCAAAGTTACATAAACTTAACATTTATCAAACTGAATGCCACTGACAATTGTAATTTACTATCTGAAAGAATGAAACTGAACATTTACATCCTAACAATTAATAGAATGAATCAGAGCTCTATAATGGAACATTCTGCCATCTTCTTCTATACAAATGCCTTTGTTTCACCTTCTAAAGCAAGCAACTCCGTACATCTACTATAATAAGACCTAGGTTTTGCTTGTTACTTCTATATATAACAGTCTTTAATGGAAAACTAGGTAACATTTAAGAAAAGATTAGTAACATAAGCAGAGAGACAGAAATATGTAGAAAGCAATGAGCATGTGTAACAAACATGGTTAATATGTATCCAACTATGACAATTGTCATCTTAAACATGAAAATGCAGGTGCTCTGTAGTATCAACTAGAAAATGTAGCTCTGATCACCCTAGAACTCACTATGTTGACCAGGTTAGCCTTGAACTCACAGAGATCTGCCTGCCTCATGTCTCCCAAGTGCTGGGAGTAAAGGTGTGTTCCACCACACCCCACCCTATGTCAATGTTAACTATAGTTTAAAAACAAAGATAGTTTAAAAATAAAGGGATAGAGGCAGGTGTATCGTGCTAATGCAGGTTAAAAGAACTCTGCAATAGACATATTAATTTAAGAAGCACCAACAAGAATAGTAACCATATAAAGATAGGCATAGTTGTGAAAGGGTCAAATATCCAGGAATACATGTGTGAATCTAACAACAGTGTCAAAGACATCAAGGAGACTTTCATAGTCCTTTAAATGGTACTTTTAAGGCTGAGAAGATTGTTTAGTGGGTAAGAGTGCTTACTATGTAAGTGTGAGGACCTGAGTTCAAATCTCTAGTACCCATATAAAACTGGACATGGTAGCACTCGACTATAACCCCAACATATCACCACGGTGTTCTCTGGTCTCTTTAAGTGCGTATCTATATGTGCACTCCTATTACTCTCTCTCTCTCTCTCTCTTTCCATACTCAATAAAAGTATTCTTAAAATATTGCTTTCATAGTACCTTTTTCATACTACGTCTAAGTACATTTTGTAAACATACTTTAATAGTTGTATTGTTTAATAGTAGATAAAGCTATTAGAAACTCATGCTAAAACAACAACATTAGCAATGATTTGGATCTAACTGATATCTGTGGACTACTCCGTCTAACAGAGCACAGTATACTTTTTTTTAGGTCACACGGTACATTCATGAAGAGAGATTTAACTCCAAGTTATAAAAATTATTTTAAAAATTACAAAAGGAAGCCATACAATATAGTCTTAGTCTATAGGAAATCAAGTGGAAGATAGCTTAAAAAAACAAACAAAAAACAAAACTCTAAACTGGGTGATGGTGCTACACACCTTTAATCCCAGCACTTGGGAGGCAGAGGCAGGTAGATCTCTGTGAGTTCAAGACCAGCCTGCGTTGGTGGCGCATGCCTTTAATCCCAGCACTCGGGAGGCAGAGGCATGCGGATCTCTGTAAGTTCGAGACCAGCCTGGACTACCAAGGGAGTTCCAGGACAGCCTCCAAAGCCACAGAGAAACTGTCTCGAAAAACAAAAAACAAACAAGCAAACAAAAAAACAAAACAAAACAACAAAAAAAGACCAGCCTGGTCTATAGAACGAGTTCTAGGCCAGGCTCAAAAGCTACACAGAGAAAACCTGTCTCAAAAACCAAAACTAAAACAAAACTCTAAAGGAGACACATCAAATGATGTTTTTAAATAGTTTGAACCAAATGAAATAGAACACCTTAAAAAGTCTGTAGGATGCAGTAAAAAGGGTTACAGAGAAGGCTGGAGAGATGCTCAGTTGTCAAGAGCACTTGATGCTCTTGCAGGGGGACCTGGTGTGGGTTTCTAGCATCTATACTTGGCTTGCTTACAGCTATCTGTAATTCCCATTCCAGGGGAGCCTCTGTGGGCACCAGATAAGCATATGGATACATGAAGGCAAACACACATAAAATAAACAAAGCTGAAGAAAAGGAATCAGAAATTTACAAGTTTTGATGCATCCGTTAGAAAATAAAGACCCCAAATCAGTAACTAGGTTCTACCTAGGGCTTTACAGACAGGAACTACAGGAAACGTAAATACATACGGGGAAAGGAAGCAACAGAAATTACAGCAGAATCAATGACGTTTCTGTTTTATAAATAAAGACAATTTCAAATGACTTAATTCTTAAAGGACAATCCTAAAACAAGAGATTATCATTTCAGGGCAATAATCGGGATTAAAATGACATCTACAAAGAGGACCATAGCCTTAGGCTTTTAAGTGTTGCTCAGAATTATCTGTCATTTGTCAAACTCAAATTTGAGCACATTTCCAAAAGATTTTTTTAACCCGGTGCCTGCTCTGCGGCAAGTTTTATTCTAGATGCTTTAGATGCGAGATTGAAGATACGTGGTTTCCATTTGGCTCTAGACTACCTCTGAAGATAAAAGAACACAATCTGGTCCTGAATGCTGAGTTACTTGCTAAAGGTGCAGCCAACTCTATGGGTTGGGATGCAGACAGAAGTAACCAGCCTTGAATCATGTAGAACACATTTCAGAATTTCCCAGGAAAGATTTCACTCTGCAAGGGGTATCAAGATTCCCCTTGGCCCTCTCCTTGGAGCACCAAGATAACAGAAACAGTAACAGTCATCTTATTCAATTATTGGGAAAATCCCCAGACACCCAAGGGAAGCAAAGTCAGAGTGTTGTGCACAGACAGTCACAATTAGCAGAGTCCTCCTTGGACTGGATCCCCTTGCATCTTGGTAATGCTGGGTTGGCCCCCTCCAAGGACCCTATGGCTGAGGCAGAGGCCAGTGAGTGGAAAGTCCCTGTCCAGGCTTCAGATTTCTGTGGGCTAAAATGGAGGCTTCCAATGGCTAAATGGGCAAAGAATGGAAGCTCGAGAGGGAGAAATGAGGAGATCTAAGTGTTGTTGAAAAGGGGAAGGCAGGTGCTGGTTAGGGTCTGTGAGTTCGGAGAGGCAATGTCAAATCCACAGGTTCTGCCAGGCAAACAGACCCTGCAGAGAACTGCACTCTTATCTCAACAGTTTTCTCTAACCACCTCATTCCAAGCTATCTGCTTGTGACTCCTGGCTCTGGCGGTCCCCCAGCCTTGGCAGTTCCCGTGGGACTTACCTGATCTCAGTTTGTTTTCAATCATCTGGACCAGGAATCATGGCCTGAGTGTGTAAAGCACTCTGCGGGGGGGGGGGGGAGGGCGGGTGGAGTTCTTTCCTTGAGTTACTTCCAAGTTCCCCACAGCCGATGAGAAGTGATAGTCACTCTAGGATTTCTGAACGGTTCTGAGGCTCTGTTACGGATACTATGTGGGGCACATTCCAGGGCAGTGGTGTGTGAGTGAGGCTTGCATGGAGCCCTGTGTGTTATCAAGCACTACCAAAACACTGGGCAGAGAGCCAATTTGCTAAGTGTTTCCAAAGGCATGCATTAGGCAAGCAGGAACTAGGGAGACAGTCAATGCGTTTTGCTAAGTTCTTGTATGTGAGTCGCTTTAGCAGGGAATCAGGGGTGTGAGGTAGAAAGCCAGAGGGGGGTATAGGGAGCCAGAAGAATGTCTGTCCCTCAGGGAGGGAGGCTGGGATGATGTCACCCATTTCGAGGTGCCAGTTATTATTATTATTTTGTTGTTTTCAGACAGGATTTCTCTGTGGCTTTGGAGCCTGTCCTGGAACTCCCTCTGTAGACCAGGCTGGCCTCGAACTCACAGGGATCTGCCTGTCTCTGGTGTCAATTATTTCATGCACATTTACTTACCCTTTCAACAAAATCGTTCATGGTACAGATTTGTGCCCCTACTTTTCAGAGAGCTTAAGAGCCACTCACCCAAGTTCATCTGGGTATCACACGCAAGGTCTGGGTTCAAAAGTCAGGTTCCAGCATGGCGTGGCCCTTTCTCCTTTGTACCACACGGCCGTTCCCTAGAAGCCCATAATTCTTGGGGATTGATGGACTTCAGTGACAAAGCAGATAGTTCCTGTGTCCTATGTTCTTGACCTACCTCCGACCCTTGTAGACACACAGCATCCTCTAGGCAACCTTGATTACCCTTGGACCAGTCAGTACAGTCACATCTTGGCCAGGCTGCCGTCTAATGAGACTTTAGCAGACAGCTTAGTTTGCCAGCTCAGTGCTACCCCTGGTTCTGCTTCTCCGTAGCAGGAATCTAAGTGTTTGTGTCCTGTGGTGTCACCAGGCCTGGGGAGCTTTGATGTGAGTGCTACATCCAGGAACCTTGGCACTGCTGCCTGTCCTAGCTTAGCTCTGTGCCTGTCAATACGAATGCAAATGCAGCAGGAGGCTAGCAGCCAAAGCAGCTTCCTTCCCCAGCACTTGGACAGGGTACCAAGAAGGTGCCATCAGTGAGTCTGTGACGCCCAGCCTTCAGTTCTTTGACAAGCGTAAGGGTCTATCTAGTCCCTGCCACTCCTATGGAAGTAGAAGGTGTCGAGAGTGAAGTGAGTGCCTGTCACAAACAAGGCTCCATTCAAAGAGAACGATTATTATTTGGGCACCTACCGGGGTTTGAAAAGCTTACTTCTGTTTCTCACATGTTTTCATGTGAACCCAGAGGCCCAAGTCTTGTTTGAGGCCATGCCAAACCATGCCTGTGCGCCCCTGGGTGGTGTGACTGCAGGGATGCTGGGCTTCTCTCTGATGATCCCATAGGTACTTCTGCGATGAGTTCTTCGCCCCCCTCTGGTATAGGCATTCCTGTGTCTTCCAGCGGAGCCATACCTGGACAGTTTCTGTGAGTGTGTTGAGCTCGGTTGAGCTCTTCATCCCCACCCCACGCCCTCGTCTCTCCTAAGTCTCAGTTGGCATGTCTCTGCTGCTGTGTTCAGAGCTAACATACGCACCCATCACCTCTGCTGACCAGCTACTGTGCCATAAATGCTCTCGGCTTGTCACTGTTGCTGTGTTGTGACCCAGATGGGACTGCTTAGGATGCAGTGGGTAAGACACAGTTCCTGCTCTGCAGCGGACCTATGAACACCATGGTGGTAGCGGAGTGCGGATTACTCCTGACTCTTAATGAACAAGATCTGAGTCAGTTGCTCAAAAATCTTATAGCTTGCCTTAGCTCTCTTCTACCTCACCCCAGTCCCCCAAGATCTTATTTATTTTGAGCAAGTTTTTACATACCCCTTTTACCACGTGTTAAATTAGCATGAGCATTTGAACATATCCATGCAGACAGAGGCTTTCTTTATCCTAGCTCATCGATGTATCTATCCACTTACAGTGAGTCTTTGAGGACTGTAGCTTTACACATTTCATTTTCACTATCTAGTCTTGGTAGTTCGACACATTCCTTGACTTGACACTTTCAATGTTATCATAATTCTTCTTGTGTGTTTTCCACCTGAAACTTAAGGCAGAAACAGTCTTGGTTAGTTCTTGTTTTGAAATTGCAGGGCATGCATAATCTATAGAATGCTGTCTTCCTTGTCAAAGTATAGCATGCCTGTCTGTTTGTTCAAACCTTTGGAGTCCTTCAGTTTTTGCTATCCTGTTGTTTATTCTTAGATATATGATTTTGTTGAGGTTATGCTAACTGAAACATTGTATGCCAGGCCGTCTTCTTCTAACTGGCTGCCATCTGTTTATGATGGCTACTGTTTTATACATTATTAATGAACCCTGTTATAGTTGAACATAGTTTTGCAGTTGGTCCCTCAGGCTTCCCACACATAAGAATCAGAATGGTTTTACTGCACTCTATAGAACTTTGTCCTCTACTTCGTTAGTTGTTTTGCTCATTAGAACAAATGCCTCTAGGACACTATTGCATCATAACAGTAGTGACAGTGTCATCATGTTACAGATGGCTTCCGTGTTAAGTGCTTCTCAAGGTTTTTGTTCTTAAGCACGGTGAATTATATTAAGAAAATATGTTTATTCTTTCATGAAGAATTCTTAAAATCAAGTTATTTTATTCTATAAGATGTTTTCTCTTTTTTGCTTGTGTATAAATGTGCATATATGTGTGCATGTATGTATGTATGTATGTATGTATGTATGTATGTATATGCATGTGGAGTCCAGAGGTTAATGGTGGGGATCTTCCCTACATTCTCCATCAATTTTAAAACAGTACACATCTGATGCTTGCTGATTCTTCCAGACTAGCAGGGCAGAGAGCTCCAGGGATCCAGTTTTTTCTGTCTCTCCAGTGCAAGGATTACAGGTGTGCACCACCATGCCTGGCTTTTTATGTGGGGGCTGGCGATCCCCACACTAGCATAGCAAGCACTTAGCAACTTAGTTATCCTCCTACCCCTACTATGTTTTATTCTTGTGCGTATTTTCTCATGAACATCTGAGTACAGTATCAATACCCATAATTTATAAATAAACAAATCTAAGTGAATTAGGGAATGTTAATGTTTTAAGTTCAACATCAATAGATTTGAAATCTGGAGGGCCAGCAAGGTGAAAGCCCTTGCTGTACTGTCACCACTGTAAGGCAGAAGGACCGACAGACTTCTACCTTGATCCTAAATTCTCTGGCCAGTTTCAGGGCATGTTTGGGTGGGGATCTGCAAATGTTAGGCAGAGCATAATCTCCAGCATGCTGTGAAGTATAAGTTACATTTATAGTAGAAATGAAAGGGGACAAAGTATGGCTGAGAAACATCTCATGGAGAAATCGTCACTATCAGGGACAGTTGTTCTTAGGAGGTAGGACGCTTTGTGGGCCATTCCTATGACTTTATCTCATAAGGCCACAAAGTTCTCTTTTCAAAGCTCCCCTTAAACTTGCTGTCCTTTCCAGTGAATCACCTCCCATTTCCTCCCACGGGAGACACGTTATATTTTTGGCTAAGTTAGCAATGATATAAAATTTGAGAATCTTTTTTTTTGTCTATTGTTTTTAGCTGCTTTAATTTTGGGAAAAGCCAAAGCAAAGCAAAGGGAAATAGATTTGACCTCCAAGGATATTAATTCTAGGTGGGTTGAAATGGAATATATAGCTTTGATGTGACTTATTTCAGTGCTGTCCAAACCAGTGTTGGGAATCAGGCCCCTGGGCTAGTTTCCTACTGCGTGAACTAGGTATATGACTTCATCAAACCCAGTTTTCTCTCCCCTATCCCAGGGGCTGACAGTTTGCTCTGTTATTCAATGTAACAGGCTAATAACTCCCCTTTGCACCACCTCAATGCTGCTGTCGCTTGCTTGGCCTCTGACTTTCCAGTCCTCTGCGTCCCTGCCCTTTGTCCTTTCCTCTGACTTTCCAGTCCTCTGCGGTCCCTGCCCTTTGTCCTTTCCTCTGTGCCTGCTGCCTGCCCCTCTCCTGTCACAGCACAGGCAGGGACCGCAGCGCTTCTCTATCTTCGCTTTTAACACCTGGGCTTGTTTTATTTGGGTTTATTAATGTTAAATGAGCACATACTGACAAGAACTATGAAGGTAAATGACAATGTCCTTTGTTGTCACTTTAGTTGGGCTTGAAGAAGGCACAGAAAAGCATTCTGGCATTTTGAGGTGGGTGAGACCACAACTGATGACGTGGGTCAAAAGGTTTTATGGAGGACAGTTCATCACCGAGCCAGGCTTTGGTTTCCACAGGCAGTCTCTCTCTCTCTCTCTCTCTCTCTCTCTCTCTCTCTCTCTCTCTCTCTCTCTCTCTCTCTCTCTCTCTCTCTCTCTCTCTCTGCGTGTGTGTGTGTGTGTGAGTGTGTGTGTGTGTGTTTGTGTGTGTGTGAGTGTGTGGTGTGGGATTTATTCCCACAGGGAATAAGACCAAGCAGTTGGGCAGGAGTACCAGAAAGCTTCTGAGTAATGATCAATCCAGTCTGCCTGGCATGCAGACAGTGTGTCCACAGTGAGGCAACTCTGGAGTTGTGTTGGAAGGAGGTGGAGCAGACACATGGGGGGCATTTGGACTGGCCTTTAAGTGGTGGATAACATGGAAAAAAACATCAGTCTGTCACTTGTTTCTTTATCTTCCCAAGAAAAAAAGTTTCAGGACGAAGGCTTGGAGAGCCAAGGAGGATGGTTTGTCAATGGGGTTTCCTACATATCCTATAGGATTTGATATTTAAGATGGTCAATATGCAACTTCTGCATCAGTGGTAACAGATTATTCCTGGAGGTTTACACTGAGCTTCAGATCCTGATTTTGACTTCTGAAGACAAGATCTTGCTTCCCTGCTGAGGGTCCACCATGACTCAGGCTTCAAAGATTTCTGGGACCCACCATGACTGCAGGTGAGATGGGGGTGGGTTCTGGAAGCACAGAGGCTGGGTAGAGCTGGTCCCATTGTTGTGGCAGCCTGAGGTATTCAAGAGGCTGGAGATCCCAGGGATCACGTTAGGAAGAAAGGACACAGAGAAGTTTTACCACATCACTGTAAACATGAAGTGAGGCTGAGAGGAACTCTTCTATATCATGTGCAACAAAACACAAACGTTACTCCATAATGTTGGGGGAAGACCAATGACACAGGAAACTTTACTATCATATGATACATGAACAAGTATATGTCAAAATGTTAAATATGACAAAGCTATGCCATGCAGTTAATAATAATATTTTTCTGAATTTTAATGATAGTTATTGTATTTTCAGCTTTTGAAATTTTATAATTTGTTAACATGGTGACCATCAAAGCTAATTTTGTATTTGCATTTTTGTATTTTTCTATTAAAAATTCTACAAATTGTATCTGATTCAGATCTTCCTAAAGTCCAGATCAGTGTTTGGATGGTCTTTTAATATTAGTTCAATAAATCTTTTATTAATTATAATTGCAAGGAATCCTGAGCTCTCAGAACTAAAGGAAACAAGGGGATTAAAATACTCAAACAAGGAATGAAAGCAATTAATGGCTCGGCTGTAAAATTGCTATCTTTATGACGAGACCTTTAAAAAATTATGGCAGTCAACACTGCAAGCCAGATGCATTCTGTATAGAGGGCAGGGCCATCCTCCCTGGCTGGAAGGGACTGCCTAATTAGGCTCTGCTGGAGCCACACTTACTTGGCGTTAGTAACTTCTAATGCGGTGGTTTCCAGTAGATTCTTTTCCTGGCATTAAACTAGATTTTCAAACTTGTTGAAACTAGATTTTAAATTGGTTAAGATGAACCAATATGAAAAGCTCGAGGGGCTGGGGGTGTATGACTTAACTCCTCATAGGCAATTGATTTTATTGCCAAGAGCAAGGACACTGTTTAAAAAGAGTCTAACCCAAGTCCAACTTCCTAGGTTATTTAGCTGTTTTATTTCATAAAGCAGACACATGGGAAGTTACAGAAGCTTGTGTAACAATGCAGTGTGACACTTCTGAGTTTGCTGGGACTAGACAGGTGGCGAGTGACGAGTGTGTATGAGCAATG
This sequence comes from Mesocricetus auratus, assembly GCF_017639785.1. NCBI lineage: Eukaryota > Metazoa > Chordata > Mammalia > Rodentia > Cricetidae > Mesocricetus > Mesocricetus auratus. The sequence continues at coordinate 29,165,304 of NW_024429205.1, read as the reverse complement.
GCGCATCTTCCTGAAGCTCCCCTGTGTGGCTCTCCATGTGGAAAGAGCATCATGGGTAGCAATGGTTTTAGGATACTGGATAGAAGAGAAGAAGCCATTCCTTAGAGGTGGGCAATAAAATGAACCCTACAGTTGTCCAACTCACGACCGTGAGACTTTCCAGGCCACGGGTGGAGCCAAAGGAATTAAAAGATTTGCCAACATTATTATCCAACTTGATAAGGTTGATCTATAAAGAATATATTTTCTGCCAGCAATGGTGATATATTTACAGGCTCAGCCACTCAGAAGGCTGAAGTAGAAGGATTACTTAGCTAGAATTTGAGACTAGTCCGGACAGAACAGATATTTTCTCTCCCAAAAAGTAGTACATATTCTTTTTAAGCATACACTGATCATAAACCAAAATAGAGACTATTTGTACTACAGAATCTCAACAAGTTAAACAATTCAACACAGACAAAATAGGTTTTCTGATCACAGTGGACTTGAAACCAACAGCAGAGAGACCTTTGTAAAATCCCTAAATAGACAAAAAATTGAACAGATTTCTAACTAACTCATGTGTCATAGGAGAATTCAAAACAGAAATTAAAAACTATCTTCCATTGAATAAAGGCAAAAATACAGTACATCAAACTTGTGTGATATGAGACACTTGGAGAGCATTTGAAAGGCCTAGACATCTGTTATGATTATTTAAAAAGGAGTCTGAAAGGAGGACCACGCAAGGGTGGACATTGTTGTTCCCAGAGGTGTGAGTCATTAAGAGGAATCTCAGTGTCAGCCATGGGACTTTGCTGTAGTGACGCCCAGGCCCCAGTGGTCTCCCAAACGACAGAGGCTATTGCCACTGATTGCTCACCATAGCTAGGTACCAGCCTACTGCTGCAGGACATAGACATCGATCTTGAGCTTAGGGGGAAACATCCTCCCCCCTGGCTAGCTCTTATTGTGCTAGAAGGTGTTGCCATGGATCAAGTTCTGTAGAATCTTATGTAAACTTACATTACGGATCTCATTCTGTCTGACTTCTTTAGGCATAATTCATTTGAGATTCACCCATTTGGTAACATGTAGTAGTTGGTTCTTTTTCTGCTTCTGAACTGTATTTTATCACAGGACTCAACCTACAGTGACAGCAAGTAGATTGGTGGCTGTGTAGCTGCAGCAGGGAGCAGGGACAGAGGCAAGCAGGGACAGAGGCAAGCAGGGACAGAGGCACAGGGAAAGACTACAAAGGACATGGACAGGAGTTCGAAGCTATAGAAATGTTCTCGATTGTGCTGGAGATTCCATGGGTATACGTGTATGTCACAATTGTTAAATGATACAAGTCAAACATATGCAATTATTTGTAGGTCAATAATCTCTCAATAAGGCTGTTTTAAAAAATCATTGTTAATGATTTGGCTGCAGGAATCTAAAGCAAAATATATTCTAGGGATATCCAAGATCACAGAACATTAAGATAATAACTTTAATTGTCTCTAAAATAGTCTTGCTCATCACAATTAATAAGCTATTAAGTCTACCATGAGGCTCTTCCTACACACACAGATAAAATAGGGCATGTCATTCAATTAGGCTTCACTATCCTCTCCTCTTATCTAGGGGAGGGACTAAGGTGAGCATATGAGAGAGATTTAACATATTAGATTATAAAATAGGTTGTCAGAAATCTGTGATACAAAACTAGAAAACACATGCTAATATAAAACACATTTTCTTTACACTTTCTCCTTACTCTTGCTCTCCTTTCTTTTCTTTTCTTTTTTAGTGTCTTCTTGCTCCTTTCTGTCTTTTGTTCCCTCCACTTCCGCCCCTGCGTCCCCTCATTTACCAACAGGAGAACGCAGCGGCTCAGACCACAGCACCCATCCTTGCACATTCCGTTTCCAGTCTCCCAGTCACCCGTGAGGGAATGGCAGTTTGTATCTCTTGTTCCGGTTCCCATGACATAGACAAGGGTAATAATCAAATGCCCTTTCTTCATGGGGCTGGTGTGTAACAGCTATTCTCAACCTTTAGGGGTTTGCATATCAGATATTTACATTATGATTCAAAACAGAAACAACATTACAGTTCTGAAGTAGCAATGAAATAATTTTGTGTGTTTGGGGGTCACCGCATCATGAGGAACTGTATTAAAGGGTTGCAGCATGAAGTAGGCTGAGAGCCACTGGTGTCTAAAATGAGTTGATACAAGAAAAATGACTTGGGAGTAGTTATCAATTACCACACATGCTCCTGCTCTCAGGTGCCCATTCTATGCCAGGCACACTGGACTCCACTTAAACAGCCCGAGGCTCAAGGCGGATTTGAGAACACATAAGATTCCAAGATCTGGATCCCAGGCCCAGCTTGGCCAGTGCAATTCTCTGGCCCCAACTGTGTTCCTCTTAGATCAGAGTGCATGCTTTTTATTGTAAAAATGGGAAGTTTGGTGTAGAAAATGTATTTATGATCCCTTTCAGCTTTAACTAATGCATTTTCTAGTTTAAAAACATTACGAAGGAAAAAGCTTTGGAATAACATTTGGGCACAGCTGAAGTGACTTCAGTTTTCCTATTACAGCAAAGGCCATTTGTCCTGCAGGACAACACAGCTAAAAGGACATCAAAGCATTACAATATCAGGGGTAAACTGTTTACCTCTTTAGTGTTTTATGAGAAATTGTAACATGCAGTTTCGATTCCTATCTTCAGGAGACATTCAAAGTTCTGGATTTGAACTCCCTCTTCCTAGCACTGGACATGAAGTCTTAAAGCCATCTTTAAGGGGTAGGGGTCCCATTAGCCTGGCCTCAGTGATCTACCAGAAGTGATCCTCATCTCACGAATGCTGAACAGGTTCTGGCTTTTCCAAAGTCAGGCATTCTGAGTGGTGAGTGAAGTCACCACAGAGAATTAGCGTCCACACAGATGTGCTTGTGTGAGATTCCCTGGAGGGGAATGGAATAGTCTCGATGTAATGCAGTGGGTCATGCCTGGAAAATAGCTTTTACGAGGCAAAGAAATTTAATGCCGACATTTGAGTTGGTCCCATCACATGGTCTTGCATCACATGGCTTGGTGAGGACAGCAGTCAGACAAGATGTGAGTGCAGAATGTGTGTGTGTGTTGTGCGCATGTGTGGGGAGCACCCTGGGTTTAGTTTTAATATTTGGAAGTGACTATGGTGGAGTGAGGTGGGGACTGTCTTTGGCTAACACTCTTGGAGACACTGCCACATGGGCTGGAAATTGTCAATACTCTGGAGACTAAAGTAGGAGTGTCACACTGTTAGACCAAAGACTTATTCACAAACTACTACATTCATTACCTAACCAGTGGCTATTAACTTGACCATTGAAGACATATTGAAATCAAGGACCAAATAGGAATTTTGTTAAAATAAATGAATCTTAGGTCTTATGACCAGAGTCTCAAGTCTCTTTTGTCTGCCAGGACACTATTTCTCTTTCTCATATTCATCCTTCTGTCTGCAAGGACACTGTTTCTAACTCTTAGACTCCTTAGAGAAAAGTCTCTTAAACTGTTTTCTATTGGAGGGAGCTGTGGAGCTGTTTCCACAAAGCTTATGATGTGATGAACCTATGTTATTTATTGCTAGCTGGAACAGCCTGCCTCAACAGTACAACAATTAGTAGTACGATTTATTTTATTTAACTTTTTAGAGACTGCAGATTACTATCAATAGCACTGTAGCCTCTGCAAAGTCAATGAGGTAACCTGCATGTTTTCCTCCCCATCCAGTCAGTAGACCAGCTGTAGAGAAAGTGATTTGGTACCCCATGGCCACTATCTGAGAAGAAATAATCTCATTTAAATAGCTGGCATCTCTATGTGAGGAGTTGGGCGTGTGTGTGTGTGTGTGTGTGTGTGTGTATGTGTTTGCGTGCATGTGTGAATATCTGTGTGAATGTGTGCTTGTGCATGCATGAGTGTGTGTTGGGGAGAGCAACCAGGAAATTTAAGTTTTACTCTAATTTCTAGGATGGTTAAAGGATACCAGAGGATCTTTATTAATCACTGATGACTAAGTTTAACTTTTAAAAAATTGTATTGGTTTATTACCTAAAATTGGGAAATACAGAAATAAAACACAGATTCAGTGCCTGTGCCTGGGGACTTCCACTGTGGCTTCCATCCCGGAGGTGGCAAGAACCAAGGTACCCTGGCTTCCTGCTCCACCCACGGGACTAGGACTAGACTGGCTGCCTGTGCTTGGGGTCTACTGCTGTGTCTTCCATTCCAGCAGTGGGAGCCAATGCACCCTAGTCTCCTGCTCCACCCATGGGACCAGGTAAACCAGGGTCCATTTCAGGGCTGTCTGCCGGTGCTTGGGAACTGCTACTGTGGCTTCCATCCCACGAGACCAGGAAGTGGAGAGCTTCCAGAACATTGGACTTGTCTACACCCACCAGAAGGGAACCCCAGTCCCACACCCACCAGGAGAGGAAGAGGCACCTTCTGGAACACACTGCAAAAACGGATGGGAAGTAGACAATATAAAAACACAAGGAGCAAAAGAAAAATGATTATGACATTGCCAGAGTCCAGAGACCCTACATCACCAAGACTGGAACACCATAACACATATGAATCAAAAGAGAATGACATTAAAACAACTTCATGAAAATGATAGAGGCCCTCAAAGAGGATATGAAAAAAAATCCCTTAAAGAAATGGAAGAAAAAAACAATCCAAAAATGCGAGAAATGGAAGAAAAGACAAAGCAAAAATTGCAAGAAACAATTCAAACAGTGCAAGGGCTGAAATCTGAAATAGACACAATAAAAAAATAAACACAGTCTGAAGGAATGCTGGAAATAGAAAAGTTGGGAAAATGGTCGGGTACTACAGATACAAGTATAACCAACAGAATACAAGAGATGGAAGAGAGAATCTCAGGTGTTAAAGACACACTAGGAGAATTAGATTCATCTATCAAAGAAAACTTTAAGTCCAACAAATCCCTAACACAAAATATCCAGGAAATATGGGACACTGTGAAAAGACCAAACCTAAGAATAATAGGTATAGGAGAAGGTGAAGAAACTCACCTCAAAGGACCAGAAAACATATTCAACAAAACCATAGAAGAAAACTTTCCCAACCTAAAGAAAGACATGCCAAGGAAGGTGCAAGAAGCTTACAGAAAACCAAATAGAGTGGACCAAAAAAATATCCCCTTGACACATAATAATCAAGACCCCAAACATACAGAATAAAGAAAGAATATTAAGAGCAGCTAGGGAAAAAGGCCAAGTAACATATAAAGGCAAACCTATCAGAATTACACCTGATTTTTCCATGGAAATTATGAAAGCCAGAAGGTCCTGGATAGATATCCTACAAACACTAAGAGACCACGGATGCCAGCCAAGACTACTATACCCAGCAAAGCTTTCAATCAATATAGATGGAGAAAACAAGATATTCCATGACAAAACCAGATTTAAACAATACATATCCACTAACCCAGCCCTCCAGAAAATTCCAGAAAATTCTGGAAGGAAAACTCCAAGCCAAGGAAGTTAACTACAACCAGAAAAATATAGGCAATAGATAATTCCACTTTACTAACAGGCAAAAGAAAAAGTGGTGGAAATCCACATATAATTCCACCAACAACAACCATTCCAAAACAGAGGAGAATGAGCCATCAATGGTCATTAATTTCCCTCAATATTAATGGTCTTAACTTGCCCATAAAAAGACACAGGTTAATGGAATGGATTCGAAGACAGAATCCATCCTTTTGCTGCATACAAGAAACACACCTCAGCTTCAAAGACAGACGTTACTTCAGAGTTAAGGGTTGGGAAAAGTTTTTTCCAATCAGATGGACCCAAGAATCAAGCAGGAGTGGCAATCCTAATATCTAAAAATTAGACTTTAGACTAAAATCAATCAAAAGAGATGAAGGAGGTCACTTTATACTCATCACAGGAGAAATCCACCAAGATGAAGTCTCAATTCTGAACATCTATGCCCCCAATACAAAGTCATCCATGTTCGTAAAAGAAACATTACTAAAACTCAAAGCACATATAAAACCTCACACACTTATAGTGGGAGACTTCAACACCCCACTCTCACCACTAGACAGGACAACCAGACAGAAAATTAACAAAGAGACAAAGGAACTAACAGAAGTTATGACCCAATTGGGTTTAACAGACATCTATAGAACATTCCATCCAAACACAAAAGAATATACCTTCTTCTCAGCTCCACACGGAACCTTCTCAAAAATCGACCACATACTTGGCAACATAGCAAACCTCAACAGGCACAAAAAAATTGGAATAACTCCATGTATCTTATCAGACCACCATGCCTTAAAGTTAGAATTCAACAACAACACAAATCGCAGAAACCCTACAAACTCATTGAAATTGAATAATGCATAATTGCACCACTCCTGGGTCAAAGAAGAAATAAAAAATAAATTAAAGACTTCCTAGAATTCAATGAGAATGAAGACACAACATACCCAAACTTATGGGACACTTTGAAAGCAGTACTGAGAGGAAAGTTCATAGCACAAAGTGCTCACATGAAGAAACTGGAGAATAGTCACACTAGAGAATTAACAGTACAATTGAAAGCTCTAGAACAAAAGGAAGCAAACTCACCCCAGAGGAGCAGACGCCAGGAAATAATTGAGGGCTGAAATCAATAAATTAGAAACTAGGAAAACGATACAAAGAATTAATGTAACATTAGTGTAATGTTGATTTGAGAAAATCAACAAGATAGATAAACCTTTTCCAAACTTACCAAACGGCAGAGTGTGAACATGCAAATTAACAAAATCAGAAAGGAAAAGGGAGACATAACAATGGACAGTGAAGAAATCCAGAGAATCATCAGGTCATATTTTAAAAAGCTGTATTTCACAAAATTTGAAAATTACCAAAATTACCAAAGTTAAATCAAGAACAGATAAACAATTTAAATAGACCTATAACACCTAAAGAAATAGAAGCAGTCATCAAAATTCTCCCAACTAAAAAAAAGCCCAGAGCCAGATGGCTTCAGTGCAGAATTCTACAAGAAATTCAAAGAACAGGTTGTACCAATTCTCCTCAAAGTATTACATGCAATAGAAGCAGAAGGGTCTTTGCCAAACTCTTTTTATGAGGCTTCAATAACATTAATACCCAAGTCACACAAAGGCACAACTAAGAAAGAGGACTTCAGACCAATATCCCTCATGAACATTGATGCAAAAATACTCAATAAAATACTGGAAAATAGGATCTAAGAACACATCAGAAAACTTATTCACCATGATCAAATAGGCTTCATTCCAGAGATGCAGGGATGGTTCAACATACAAAAATCCATCAATGTAATCCACCATCAATGTAAACAAGCTGAGAAACAAAAATCACATGGTCATCTCACTAGATGTTGAAAAAGCCTTTGACAAAATCTAACACCCCTTCATGATAAAGGTCTTGGAGAGATCTGTGATAACAGGAACATACCTAAACATCATAAAATCTATGTACAGCAAACCAACAGCCAACATCAAACTGAATGAAGAGAAACTCAAGGCAGTTGCTCTAAAATCAGGAACAAGGCAAGGCTGTCTCCCCTCCCCATACCTCTTCAATATTGTACTCGAAGTTCTAACTAGAGCAATAAGACAACAAAAGGAGATCAAGGGGATACAAATTAGAAAGGAAAGGTCAAACTTTCACTATTTGCAGATGATAATAGTTTACATAAGTGACCCATAAAACTCTACTGGGGAACTCTTACAACTGATAAATACCTTCAGCAAAGTGGCAGGATACAAGATCAACTAAAGAAAATCAGTAGCCCTATTATGTACAGACGATAAAAGGGCTGAGAAAGAAATCAGAGAAACATCACCCTTTACAATTGCCACAAACAACATAAAATACCTTGGGGTAACACTAACCAAACAAGTGAAAGAACTGTATCACAAGAACTTTGAGTCTTTAAAGAAGATACCAGAAAATGGAAAGATCTCCCATGCTCTTGGATAGGTAGGATCAATGTAGTAAAAATGGCAATCCTGCCAAAAGCAATCTACAGACTCAACGCAATCCCCATCAAAATCCCAGCACAGTTCTTCACAGACGTTGAAAGAACAACTCTCAACTTTATATGGAAAAACAAAAAAACCCAGGATAGCCAAGACAACCCTGTTCAACAAAGCAACGACTGGAAGCATCACCATCCCTGACCTCAAGCTCTATTACAGAGCTATAGTCCTCAAAGCAGCTTGCTAGTGGCACAAAAATAGACAGGTGGACCAATGGAATTGAATTGAAAACCTGAGATTAATCCACAAACCTATGAACACCTGATTTTCGACAAAGAAGTTAAAATTATACAATGGAAAAATATAGCATCTTCAACAAATGGTGCTGGCATAACTGGAGGCTGACATGTAAAAGACTGCAGATAGATCCATGTCTATCACCATGCACAAAACTTAAGTACAAATGGATCAAAGACCTCAACATAAATCCAGGCACACTGAACCTGCTAGAAGAGAAAGTGGGAGGTATCCTTGAACAAATTGGTTCAGGAGACCACTTCCTGAACATAATACCAGTAGCACAAACACTGAGATCGACAATTAATAAATGGGACCTCCTGAAACTGAGAAGCTTCTGTAAGGCAAAGGACACAGTCAGCAAAACAAAAAAGGCACCCCACAGATTGGGAGAAGATATTCACTAACCCCACATCTGACAGAGAGCTGATCTCCAAAATTTACAAAGAACTCAAGAAGCAAGTCTCCAAAACACCAAAGGATCCAGTTAAAAAGTGGGGGACTGAACTAAATAGAGAATTCTCAGTAGAGAAGTCTAAAATGGCTGAGAGACACTTAAGAAAGTGTTCAATATCCTTAGCCATTAGGGAAATGTAAATCAAAACAACTCTGAGATATCATCTTACTCCTGTCAGAATGGCTAAAATCAAAAACACCAATGACAGTTTATGCTGGAGAGGATGTGGAAAAAGGGGAACACTCGTCCATTGCTGGTGGGAGTGCAAACTTGTACAGCCACTTTGGAAGTCAGTATGGAGATTCCTCAGGAAAATGGGACTCAGTCCACCACAAGACCTAGCAATTCCACTCTTAGGCATATACTCCAAAGATGCCCATTCACACAACAAGGATGTCTGTTCCACTAGGTTCATAGCAGCATATTTGTAATAGCTATATCCTGGAAGCAACCTAGATGCCCCACAACTTAAGAGTGGATAGAGAATATGTGGTACATTTACACAATGGAGTACTACTCAGCAGAAAAAAACCCAATGGAATCTTGAAATTTGCAGGCAAATGGATGGCACTAATAGAAACCTTCCTGAGTGAGGTAACCCAGTCACAAAAAGAGAAACATGGTATGTACTCCCTCGTATATGGATTTTAGACATGGATCAGGGGAGTGTCAGCCTACAATCCCAGTGCCAGTGAGTGAGTATGGGAAACAGGGAGGTTCCCAAGAGAGATGCATGATACCCCAGAGAAATGGAATGAGGCAAGATCTCCTGAGAAGATTGGGAACATGGGGGCAGGGGAGAGAGAGCCAGGAAAAAGAGAGGGGGATAAGAGGAGAGGAGAAGAAGGCATGGGGGAACAGAAAGGTTGAGTTGAAGTAAGAATGGAGGAGACCAGGATGAGAGATACCACAATAGTTGGAGTCATTATAGGTTCAAGGAGAGAGCTGACAATAGTGAGATCTCCAGAGATCTACAAGGATAACACCAACTGGCAAACTAAGCAATAGTGGAGAGACTACATTAATAGCCCCTCCTTGATGATAAGGTTGATAGCTACCTTATATGACATCCTAGAACCTTCATCCAGTGACTGATGGAAGCAGAGACAGATACCCACAGCTAAACACTGAATTGAACTCCTGGAGCCCAGTGACAGAGATGGAGGAGTGATGAGCAAAGGGGTCAAGACCGTGCTGGTGAAACCCACAAAGACAGCTGACTGGACAAGGGGGAGCTCTTGAACCCCAGACTGATGGCTGAGAGGCCAATAGGGGACTGATCGGGACTCCATGAATGTAGTGTCAGTGAGGAGGCATCAGAAATCTCTGGGGCCTTGGGTAGTAGATCAATGTTTACCATGGCGTACGAATGAACTTTGGGAGCCCATTCCAAATAGAGGGATGCTCTCTCAGCCTGGACACATGGGGAAGGGCTTAGGCCCTGCCCTGGATGAAATGACAGACTCTGGAGATTCCCCCAAGGAGGCCCTCACCCTTCCAGGGAATAATATGGGTATTGGGTGGGGGGCTAGGGAGCTGGTGGAGGGACAAGGGAGGAGGGGTGGGAGAGGGGGCTGGGATTGACATGTAAAGCATTCATGTTTCTAATTTAAATAAAAATATATTGAGGAAAAAACACAGATTAACAGAAATAAAACTAGCATTATTTTAGTTTATTTTTTACTAATACTTTTCTGTCATATTTTACATAGTTGACATCACATCTATGTACTTATTCACAAGATATTCTATGCATTTTCCTCTCTCTCTCTCTCTCTCTCTCTCTCTCTCTCTCTCTCTCTCTCACACACACACACACACACACACACACACAAAAGAAAGAGTCTTGCTTTTATATCCATGTCAGACCCATGATTTTTCCTTCTTTTCCCTATATCATATATATCATATCATATCATGTGTATTTTTTTGAGACAGGATCTTGCTTTTTAACCAGGCCCCTCATGACCCATGATCATACTACCTCCTTTTCGTGAGTGATGGGATTAATGAGTTTACCACCATGTCTAGCATGTAATTATTTTTAATATCAAAATAGTGAAACTACAGTATGCTTAACTATTCTCGTGTTATGTTGTTGGAAAAGCACATAACTCACCTTTGCTTTCTCGTTACAATTATTTCTATGATATGACATTACAGGATCATACTCAATATAGTTTTAGGCTTTAGATATATTTTGACACAAGGGTTGTAGCAAAAATAGACCCCCAACAGTACATAAACATATTTCATCTAATGGAAATATTGCTAATTTTGACCATTTCCTGCAAAAAGACAAAAACCTCAAAGTCTGATATCAAGCAGTATTTTATTGTAATTCTACTTAATTTTCAGATTTCCAGCTATGTTTCTTTTGTTCTTCCTTTTCTACCAACCGTGCCCAGTACTTACATTTTCATCCCTATGAATCGAATTATTTTATTTTATAAAGTATACTGAAACAATGATAGCACTCACTAGGGTGTATTTTATTAGACTGATTTAAGTATTTGTTACATGAATATTCTAAAGGCTGTAGTTTATTGACATGAAAAAATGAAGCATACATGATTAGGGATCATTACATACTAACATTAAATACTGTTTCCAAATAACATGGTTTGTTTTATGGTGCAGCTGCTGCAGAGGGTACAGTTATAACCTTCAAATCATAGGAGAATACATCATCTTTACATCAAGGGCAAAAGGACTATAAAAATACAATTCTGAAAAACTCTAGAGGACCATATTGGGATTGTCGAAGAATAAAGTCTTTTATTTACCTCTTCAAAGAACAGATTATTTTTTTCACCTCTTTATGTGCATCTCTGTCCTATAAAGAAAATACAAATGTACAATAAGATGTCACACATTTATCTTGATACTCCAAGTACTTTGATACTGAGTATTTTTGATGTGGCTATATTTCTTGAAAGGCTATTATAAATAGGCTGTAGATTTCTTAGGACTGCGCAGGATGCAAATCTATGAGAATGTAGTTACTATAAGGAGGTGTTTCTCCAGGAAATGCTCAGTGGGATGCAGCATGGAAAGGCGTCACATAGGCTGGCACAGTGGCTCTCCCAGTATGCTAACCTAGCACTGTCTCCCTTTTCTAAGCTGTGTGAAGAGGTAATTGCCCTAGCAGCAGGATTTGAAGTTACCTGGGATTATCCCCAGGAGAGCCATATAGACACAGATTTCATATACAAATATGTCACTATATGATGATTTATAAATGTTATACATTGCATTATTGACTTTATCAAGTAGCTTTACTGGAGATTACTCTCCTTTGAGTGACTAATGCCATCTGAAAATATTATAGCAATTTAAAACACAGTTTCTCCTTCAGATTAGTACCTCTGTCACTGTAAATCAAAGTATTATAATTTCTTTCCCATCTGAACCTTCTCAGTACACTCCAGGCCGCTGAAGTTGAATGTTGCTGCTAGGCAAGCAACAGTGTGGCTATTGATGAAGTCAGTATTTCATTCAGAAGTCATTGCATACTGCCTTAGACATAGGAATTCCTTTTATTTTCTGTTTTAAGAAATGCTTCTTAGGATCTGTGATTAGTCCCTTAAAGTGAAGAGATGCTCACATGAGTAATATAAATGCTGTAGTTTTGGATTCTTGGACTGCAAAGCTGTTTATACACAATAATTTGGGCTCTAGAGATCAAATGGCTGACAGTCTGGGTAGCAACTAGATGTGGGATAGGTTTAGAATGTCCTGCTAAGGGACAAAGTGGATAACTAATTCAAAGACGTTACAGGTTAGAAAGATGAAGGATGCTCACTGCAGGGAAGAAAGCTATCAGTAAAGCGCCTGCACTGAAACTTGTGCTGTGAGCTTGGCAGCGGTAGAGTAATTAGCAAAATCACTAACTGGGTCTATTTCAGACCGAAAAACCTCTAAGAGACAGGTGGTTATATCTACAAATCACTTTACCCTATTCTCTCAACAGAATGGAAACAATTCCTGACAGTACATATGCAACTTAGAAAAAGTTTAACAATACAGTGAAGGCTAGACAAGATAAGATGATTGAACCTTAGTACTGGCGAGGCCCTCGCACTCACTCTCACTGTCTAGACTTACCTCTTTGGTAATAATAGGCATCAATAATGCCAAGTTACAGAATTTCCAAGCATCTTGAGATTCGTCAAGGTCAATGTAACACTAGAAATGACAAACAAAGCTCATGTTAGAGGCAAACCACATTTACTGCGATCATTCACATGATCTCTAAGCAGTCCTCTTCCTTACCTTGGCCACGTACATGTAGTTGGACACCGAATAACCAGGTTGCAGTTCTTCAGTCTGAATTAAGAGAAAGCAGACAAGAGAATAGCAGGGCAACGTTATTACAAGAATGCTTATCATAGCGAAAAAGAACATAAAGCCAGTGGCCAGACTGCCACAAGAGTTTTGGCCATTTCATGTTTGAATACTTTGATTGGTTTAAGTATCTTTGGGTAGAAACACAGCTTTTAAAGACAGCTATTAGGGTGGTCTGATGCTTCCATTACGGTCCTCAAACTTGCACAACAACAAGATTAGTTCATATATAATCACTGCCTTTATTTTTATTGTGCCATCCTCTCTCACCTTTTCTTTTGAGAACAAAAACAGTTACAAACATTCTCTTTCCGGGGACAGTACCTATACATTCTACAGTCTATTTAGGAAATAAGAGTAGAATGCTATTAGCCCATGGTGAGCATCTTCTAATAGACTAAGGTTTGACGGCTTAGGAACACATGTCACATGACTTCAATAACACATAAAGTCTATCACATGCAGTGCTTTTAAAGGGAATATAGGATTCTTGAAACAGCTAGTCCTAGCACTAGACAGGGTGGGTTCCATTAATGTGCCCAACTCTCCTCTTTCTCTCACAATTCCAATCTCTGGGGCACAAGGATTCCTTTAGAGACAGGGTACTAGAGAACTGGTCTAAGGACCCAAAACATGTGAGCTCCCCACCTGACACCAGTCCCCAGCCTGGAGAGACACAGAGCCTAAGGGAAGAGATATACCTAAAGAACTTTAGAGGTCCAGTTATTTACAGACTTTAAAAAGCCAAGCATCTCCCTTCTAATTTTGTTCTCAGCTTCAATCTCATTCTCCAGGAGTACCACTATCAACTGTCCAACAGTCATCCTACAAGACTATTCGTTGATTACAGAAATAGAAGTAATTAGTTTTTGAAAAGTAAGACCTGGACCGGGGCTATTTGTCTATACTTGTTTCCCTTCCTGGGGCACAGACACATCTTAATGCTAGCATTCATAGGTCTGCTTCACTGTCCCTAAAAGCTGTATTCCAAATTATGAACATACTGTCATTAAATTCTTCCCATTAGACATTCAAATTTGTTCTCAGTTTTCACGGTCAAAGGACACACTTGCTCCTATATACTGTGTATATGTGGAACTATGTCTCTAGGCAAGACCAAGACTGATAGGTATACGATGTGAGGCCACAGCAGGGAAGAAAGAGTGCAGCTGCCAATCAGTCAGAGGAAAATGTCATTTCGGCCCTGGCTAGAGCTCTGCACAGGTTTTAGAGCCACCCACAGTACTGATGGACTCTGGCTGGCCAGGAACTTCTTTTTTCTCTTTTTCATTTGCATTGGTGTTTTGCCTGCCTGTAGGTCTGTATGAGTGTGTCAGATTTTGGGAGTTATAGACAGTTATGAGCTGCCAAATGGATGCTTGGTATTGAACCTGGATCTTCTGGAAGAACAGTCAATGCTCTTAACCATTGAGCCATCTCTCCAGTCCCACGTTTTTCTTTTCTAATCTCTTCCATTTCAATATTTCCATCTGGTAAGAGTAGTGAACCACTCCAAGAGGGACTCGGGATGATCATCTGACTGTACCCCCTTCTATTTTCAGTACTTGTCTTAACTCTGTGCAAACCCTATCTGAATGATATCCACTCATATGCTCTCTCCTGCACCCCTCCCTCAAATAACAGAATAATTGGAATATGTGCATAGACTTCATGAGTTGGGCACTTCTAATATGGAAACTGGAAATCAGATATGCTTCAAGTCGATACCTTGGGAACTGACAGGAAGGCGCTCCAAGACTAGAGATGTGGAGGCATTTCCAGTTATAGGTTTCTGACGTCAATCATCTAGTTTGTAACCATAGGATTGTATAGCTGGTCCCAGAGTAAGGTAAAGAGACAAACCAGCTGAATAGGGCATTAATTTAATGGATGGATGTAACACATGCTTAGATGTGTGTAATACTATATTTAAGTGTTCAAAGTTCTTATGAACAGAGTCATTACACATTTTAAAGTAAGAATAAGAGTACTGAATTGATCTGATGCCTGCAAAACCTTCTATAGATGTGTCTGCAACTTAGAAAGTGATTGCTAAGATAATTCTTCACGTCTCTTGGATAGCTACTTGCTCTAACTGAAACATTCTTTTCTGGAGAAGGGAGGGACACTATCAAGACTCAAGAAGCTAAGGAGACTCAGGAACCTTAGCCAGATTTCAGGAAATCCAGAGAGTTATGAGACTCACAAGGCCCTGCTTCATGGGAAACAGTTGCTGGGAAAGGAGACTGTTCTATGGGGCAGCCTGAAAGCCGGGCGAGAGCTCTGGGGAGGCTGCTTCTCCAGTCATCACCTACACTGGGGCGTACTTTTCAGCAGTGCAGGTGCCTTGAGTCACCTGTGTTTTTGTAAGTAACTCCATAAACTCTGGCTCACCCACCTGTGCTTGGGTAGAATCAATTAGCTGTCAGTGTCCTGTCTGGTCCCAGTGAAATTTGTTCCCATCTTCCCAGAAAAGTCACACAACAGAATTTTTAAAGTGTATACGGGTTCCCTTCAGGCTCATGAGGGATGTTGGGAGCAAGTTCAATAATTTGCTCTCAGATTTGGTAGTAAAGGTTGTTTTTACCTGCACCTTTATTTAGGCTACCAAATTTATTTTAAAAAGTAGTGTGCCAGCAGGGTGTGGCGGTGCATGCCTTTAATCCCAGCACTCGGGAGGCAGAGGCAGATGGATCTTTGAGTTCTAGGCCAGCTTGATTTATAGAGCGAGTTTCAGGACAGCCAGGGCTACACAGAGAAACCTTCTCTTGAAAAACCAAGCAACCAACCAACCAGCCAACAAAAAACAAAAATTATTGTGTCATTCCTAGGACCAAGAGCATCATTTTAGATCCATAAAGCTTATATTTGATGTATAACTTGAATCTTGAGAGAATTGAAGGCAATACTGTCGAGGCTATAATTTAAACTGGGGCTTCAATTAGAGTTCTGCACATGGAGAGAAGAAACATTTCCTTGACAACAGGACAGTTGATGCTGGTGCAGAGGAGGCAGCATGACACTGAATGACAGACACACCTTAAGGAAGTTTTGCAAAGCTTCATGAACTGTTGAAGATGGTATTTCCCCAAACAGAGTAGCAGCCATTTTTTTCTCAATCCAGCTGAGTTTTGAGACCTACACATACAAAGGAAAGCACTCTTAGGAAGTTACCACTTTTGAATGGACGATCTCTCTCCAGTTACATGTGTAAGCACATATGTAGCTATGTGCATATATGTCCCACATGTTGACAAACATACTCATAACTAATGTGTCACAGCATGTAGGAGACAGGACCTGCCTTTGCTCTATTCCTGCCTCCTTCAGCTAACAACCATCCTCCAGATTCAGCCATTTTCTCAGAGATGGATATGAGATCGCAATTCTTAGTCTAGGGAGTTTAGCTGGCAAAGAATACTTATTTAGTAATCAGGACACTGAGAGGCTATCAGCAGATGCTCCAGTAGATGGCCCTACACCCATGTTCATACCTATGAGTTAAAAAAAACATTTGAAGTTGGGAGGGCAGAGCGGTAGGGAGGGTAGGAGAGGAACTGGAGAGAAAGGGACAGGGTGGATTTGAACAAAACAACTATATGCATGTGTGTAATGCTCAGACAATAAAACTAGTAATCAAATTCAACTTCATAGTGCCATTTATTTGTCCAGCACCCCAAATACAAATATTGGGCATGCATTTCAGAAATGCCACCTATAGGCATCGATGAAGCTCTTGTCCTCTCAGTGGTTTCAAACATCGTTTCAATCCACTTTTAAATGTCTACTTAGTCATCTTCTGGCAAAAAGAAATGCATACATGTGGAGCTAGGAATGTAGTTCTGCATGCACAAGGCTGCGGGTTCAATTCCTGGTGCTGATAAAACTATGTTCATTTATACACAATTCTGTTCTTTGATTGGACTAATTTTTGTATTCTAAGTTTTATAAAAACTATATCACAGTATTTATTTCCTTTGTGATTTTTTTCACCTAACATAGCTTGATAAGACTGATGAGTATAACTGACGTTCAGTCATTTCAATATATTACTAAACATGGAATTTAATATGCTTATTATGAGCTTTACATATACATAATTTTTGTATTCTTGATTTGCTAATTATCCAAAAATGCAGGATGGGGGCCAGGAAGATGGCTTGCTGTGCACACATAAGAACCTGTGCCCAGTGGCTAGCGCAGTAAAAGGCATGGGGCAAGACACTTGACTGCAAGCCCGGCACTGAGGCAAGGGTAACACGGACACAGACAGGTCCCTGACCCGTGGTGGCCAGCCAGTCTAATAGAATTGGTGAACTTGATTCAGAAAGAGGTCTTGTCTCAAAAGACAAGGTGTCTAGTTACTGAGGAAAATATCTGATGCTAACCACTGGCACTGGTTCCACGCACACACACATGCACACACACGCACACACACGCGCGCGCGCACGCACACACACACATGCATACGCACACTCCTCTACACCCCCACATCTCATCTGGTAGCTGTAAAGTCTACCAGAATTTTGTCAATTTGCAAATATATGTATATTTGCATAATTTACTCAATTTTTTATAGTTTTGATGCTGGTATTAGAGGCATAATAATTTATGAATTCTTTCATGATTAAGATGGATTTTTATTTTTGCAGAGTTATTGTCTGTAGCTCTAGAAATAATTATACCTTAAAATAGATGAAATGCAGTAAGAAACACAAAGCCTAAAATCCATGTGGCACACAGCAGGTCTTCAGCGAAAGAGAGGAGGGGGGCCTCCCCAGGTCTTCAGTGAAAGAGAGAGAGAGATGACGTACTCCCTAGGCCTTCAGTGAGAGAGAGGGGAGGTCCTCTCCAGGTCTTCAGTGAGAGAGAGAGAGAGAGAGGGCATCTTCCCCGGCCCTCATCTGGCCTTAGTGGGAAGGTCCCTGCTTGTGTGCACTCTAATGTTCTTATTTACAGATTGTATCTTCCAGGCCTGCACCTGCTTCATGCACTTTCTTGGGATACTCTACATTTTGTAACTGTACTGTAAGTTAATAGTGTTATTTAGGTCTTAGGTTGACCAGTTGCCCTTATTTGAGCTGTTTCAATGTCTCATACTCCATCAAGTTAAGTTCCTTGAAGGAACCTGGCCTGTGTCATAACTGAAGATAACTTTTGGAACTGTAGATTAGTGGTGAATGTATAAGGTGGTCCTGGGTTTGAGCCCTAGCACTATAAAAAAGTATTCAATTTCTTTCCACAGAACCATGGGTGGTACACCTATATACCATATGTGTGTGGTAGCTGATCTCAACCTGAGAGAGCCCAAAATATGACTTCTGCAATCCCATGGAAAGATAAGAAAAAAATGTACACACACACACACACAAACACAAAACTACCTACCTCTAGATGTAATATAAAAATCTAAGCTTATAAATGATAAGATATATACATTACAATTTAAAATTAATATTCAATTTCAAAACATACACACCATCCATTAAAAACTAGTTTTACAACGATCTCTAGTGTGCAACTGGTAAGAACAGAAAAGCATGGGTAAGCCATTGAAAATGTAGAAATACCTACACCGTAGTCAAGAGCTCTAAGCAAAGGTATTAACTTACAGTATAACAATATCTTCCCTTGAGGTAATACAAAAAGGGTTCTTCAGGTAAGAGCTGGATGGCTATATCGAGATGCTCCTGGGGGGCAGAAATCACAGGAAAGTCATCTCCTACTTTCAGATACTGCTGGACAGACCAGTGCCGGAGCCCAGAGAGCTCAAGTGGTCTGACAAAACTGTCTCAGCAACTTCCCCGTTCATCACCACAAGCACAACTAAATCTCAATAATTCAAAGTTGAAATCCCTGCACCTGCAGTTAAAGCGGCACCTGTGCCTTAGGCAGACCATGCTCAATCCAAAGCCCAGAGTCACAGTGAAACAAGTCGAATGCCTTTCAGTCCCAGACTTCCCATTGAAGGCACCCTGATCCAGAAGCGAGTTCACCGGTACAAGATGGCATGGAGCACAACAGTGCTGGACAGGCGATGGACTGACTTCCCCAGCACTGTGAACATGAGTACTGAGAGCCGGGACACAGGGGAGAGCCAATTTCTTCCACTACAACTGCTGAGTCAGAGAGATGAACCACTGGGTCACAAAATTTAACAGCTAATAGTACATGGTTATGTAGGCAAGTTGCTTATTTTGTTCACGCATCATGGTGCCTTTAATCTTTAGATTAAACCCTGTATCCCTTACCCTTGCCTCTGAAGTCAGTATAGACTGTGGGCTGCCTAGTCCCAGTCATATGTTACGATGTCAGAGTTCATGACCAAAAAAAGCCAACATTCATCTACTGTGTGGATTCCTGTACCATCTTGGATAATATTTAGCCACCCAAATGGTTTGATTCTTTTTGTTACAGTATTAACTGTTTCATTTTTTGTTGTTTAAGCATCAGAATAAATCCTCAGAGTTGAACATGCTGAATAACCCCATGCCAGTTAGTAAAAACGAAACATTTTGAACACCAAGAAATACCTTGAATAGATGTCCACAGTTAATTTTGTTTTGCAATCCTTCAAACTCAGATACATAACCACACAAAACTGCATACCTGGAAAGAAAAAAAAATAAACAGTGTCTGCCACATAAAATTTAAACAAACGTCACTATCATATAACACATATATCTCTAAAGCACACATCAGTGTCTTACAGAAGCGATAATATAGGTATAAGGGCCCTATAAATAGACATTTGACATGAATATGAAGCCAGCTACTTCAGGCATAACTGGGCACAGGAATGCTGATTATGCCAAACACAATTGGGGAGAGCAAATGCGCCACAAATGTAATGTGAGTTAAAGAATGCCTGGTAAGTTGGAGGTTTTAGCCAGTGACCGAGGCCATCATCAATGTCAACATCAGATGATGGGCTCTCAGAAAAAGTCTAATCATATACCAAATTGGATAACAATTTGTTAACAGATTTGTACATTTTAAAAACACATTAAAACAAATCTTTAAAGACTAGTCCCTCTTTAAAACTTTCCTGACCTTAAAATGTCACTGAAAACAAGGCAATTATCATTATTAAAACAAAATAAAATTAAAGATAATCTTACAGTATGCTTTGAAGAAATTTTCCATTTCTCTTAATTCCTGCGTATTAGTACAAGAGTGTATCCTAGGAATTTTTTTCCTACTAGGAATACAAAATTTATAGAAACTTATTTATTTTAAAAGTCGAGGATACATTAGTTTTCACACCTGTTTCTGTCTGTGCAAGTCTTCAGAGGATTTCGGGATGCTGCTGATTACGTGACTGCTATTGCCTTGCACTGTTATAGTGATTGAGATCAGGAATGTGGTTTTGCATGCTATCTCAATCATTTCTCTGAATAAGCAAAACAATCTAAGTATAAAAATGAAGCGAGCAAAAATCTGGAACAGGAAGACCACCCTGGGAAACAAAGGATGACAGAAGTCAACCAAGCATGCCCAACCAAGCATGCCCAACCATGCACAGCTGTGATGCTGTTCTGTTCTCTTCACGGCCAATGGGATCCACTACAGTAGAGGCAGGAGGGAAAATCAATCCAGCCTATTAGACATGAGCTGGGAGTGCAGAGTAAAACCGATGACTATTCTTGAATTTTAAATGAGAATTTTGTTCCTCTGCACCCAGAGGCTGGATTTTCAGAGTGACTCTTTTGTGAATTTGGACCCTTTGAAGTCAGGTCCCTGGTTACTGCGGCTCCTTGCTCACTGTTCCAAGCCTTCAGTCAAGAGTGCTTTTGTTTCTCCATATAAAATATGCTCATGATATTCCAAAGCAAGTTGGTAGGATTTTTCGCTAGTGGTATGCTGAATCTCAGGGCCACAGTGGGAAATCAGACATCTTCACAATCCTGGGGCTGTGTACCCAAAGCCAGGAACTAGCTCTCAATATCCCTTATCAGAGATTCAGTTTTTCTCACATAGATCTTGTGTATATTTTGTACATTTAAGACAATCTAAGTGTTTAAATTTGGGGGCATGCTAATGCAAACAGCAATGTATTTAAAGTTTAAATAGCTTATTTCTAGTATATATGAAAGCAACTGGATTTTGTACATCAATTTTATAACCTACAACCTTGCTTTGAGGACTAAATTCCAATAGTAAACATTGTCACGTCTTCAGCAAACAGTTTTTCTTCTCAGTCTGTATCTGTTATGTCCTGTGTATTCGCTGGAACTCTTAGAGGAACGTAAAAATGCCACGGCGAGAGGGACATCTGACTTCCTCTTGTCTTCTATGCGCATGCAGCAGGAGAGCAACTCTCTGGCGAGGACTGATGCTGACCGCAGCTGGTCGGGGGACTGTTCTTTGTCAAGCTGAGGAAGTTCCTATCCACCCTTCTAGTTTCCTGAGAGGTTCCGTTTTTTTGTTTTACTTTCCAGGAACAAAAGTTGTCTGTCCAGTGTGTTTTTCTGCATCCACTAATGTCAGCACATGATGTCTCTTCTCCTTTGGTTTGTTAATGGACTAACTGTGTGGAACCAGCTTCTCAAAAGCCCAGGAGAGAATCCACATGGCTACCTTGGGGACTCAGTGTAGTAATACTTTTAAAAACTATTTCTGTACCTACACTCATGGGATATACTGGCCTGCAGTTTTCTTGTAATATTTTCATCTTGTTTAGAAGTACTATAGTGCTGGAATAAGGAGAGGGAATTCTGGAAGAGCTTGTAGAAAGATGGTGTGTTATTTTCCTTAAATATGTGATAGACTATGCCATTATCATTATTATTACTTCATTTTTCTGTTTGATATTTTTATTTAAATTAGAAACAATGTTATTTTACATATCAATCCCAGTTTCCTCTCCCTCCCACCCTTCCATGCCTCCCTCTAATACCCCCCCCCAGTTCCACTCCCTATCCACTCTCCAAGGAGGATGAGGCCTTTCATGGGGGATCATCAAAGTCTGTCACATCATTTGGGGCAGGGCCTAGGCCCTCAACCATGTATGTAGGCTGAGAGAATCCCTTATTTTTTCATTTTTCAAGACAGGCTTTGTATATATAGTCCTAGAACTCACTTACATAGACCAGGTTGGCCTTGAACTCACAGAGACAAGCTTTTCTCTGCCTCCTGAGTAATGGAATTAAAGATGTGTGTCACCATGCCTGGTTTCTGTCAATTATTTATTCTATGTCTATATGTTCTTTTGAAATGCTCTCTAAATTTCTGCTGTATTATTCCTATAGACTTCTAGCAGTGATTTCAAATCTTCTGGAATTCCATGGAACTACCTCTATTTTGGTTATTACAATTTTTCAACTTATTTGGACTCAAAATCTCAGGCTACTTTCTACTTAAGTATACTTTCCTTTTGGAATAACTATAAATTTACAAAAAATTTGCATATGGTACAGGCAGTTGGCATACCCCATACTTATTTTTCCCCATTGTTAGCATATTCTAATACTATAGTACATTTGTTGTAACTGTATTGATATTGATAAATGACTGTTACAATAAACCCACACTAACATACTATTATTAATTAAGCTTTATACTTCATTCAAATGTCTGTTTTTCCCTAGTGTTTTTCAGCATTTTGGATACTTTAATTCACATATTCTTAGGGATCTTTTCTATTAACATGGCAAAATCTTTTGAATTTTGTTGTCATCTTTCTTAAGTTCAGCACCTCCTAATTTTTTTCTATAATTTTATAAAATGTTGCCTATATTTTCTGAAAACTAAGCACTACTAATCTGCTCTGTACACAGTCTTTCCAAGTTACTGCGAGTGAAGAGAAAAGACAAAGAAATTCCATGAGTAATGAACATTAGAGGAATTGTTCTTTACCTTTCAAATAGTATGTTCCTAGAGACTTAGGGTATTTATAATCTGTCCTGAAATCTGTTTCTTTGAGTCTAAAAATATTATGTCTTCTCCTGTGTCATAAACAGCAAGGTTACTTGCTCAGTTTCTCCCAAACAGTCATCACTCCCTCTCTCCTAATCAACTTTAGCAATGTGTATGTTATTTTTGTAGTGTTCATTTTAAAATGCAATTTAATATTTTATTTCTCAAATTCTTAGTCTGATGGGAATCCTGAAGAAAGTTACTTTATACTATGGTGAATTACCTCCATCTAGAGGTTACTTAAAGTATTGTTGCTTTCACAAGACTTCTGATTTCATATGTACACACACACACACACCCAACCCACGTATTTGCATCGGTAGTGACTGTACTCTTAATGGGTGACAGCCATATTATTTCAACAACTCCTAAAATAACCCACTCATGTCTTGCAGTATTTGTGATTCAACACTAACACTTCACACATGGTAGGGGTCAGGAACAGCCTCCTGGGATAGAAGGATGACTGAAAACATCAGAATACAAGTCTTAAGTTCTGGTTTTTGCTTTTCTAGATAGTGTGGCTTTGGTTACTACTGGACTTAGAAAGGAGAAACAGATTTTCCTGTGACACATATGCTATAAGGTGTGTAACTATAACTCACAAATAGGAAGATATATTTATATCTACTGCAAATATACTTTGTTATTTTGATTCAGGGTATTCTAGGATGATATTAAAAAGACAACAGAATCTTATCGTTATAGCATAGAAGTTCTTTCTAAGCTGACCTATAACCCTAGCTATCCAATAAATATTTATTTTGCTGGATTTAGCCTTCAGACCACAGTTTGCCATTCTTGTTGACTGAATGAGAAAAGTTTTATTGATGTCTTAATGTTCCATGAAAGACTCCAGAAGAAGAAAGCCTTTTATCAACATTGTGAGAGAACTAGCTATGCAATCGGTTTATCTAAATGCTACTCATTATCTCACAATCAAAGTTAAAGGTTCTCTTTCATCCCTGCCTTAAGGTTTACTATTTGATCGAATGAATGATTTTCTATGGAGTAGATAGAACACATTTTAGGACTTAAGGTTAAACTGACATTCAAACTTATTAAATTTTCATCAACTGAATTGATTTCAACATTTTTAAGTTAAAAATTGATACTGAGTTAAATTTTTTATGTGAAACATAATTGGATCATTACTTTGTAGTGATTAAACAATCTGGGAAGTAAGTCCCATTTCACAAACAAGGTATTCAGTTTACAACAAAAATGAAAGAGAGGGTGAGGGGGACCGGGGAAGGCAGAGTGGGCACCTACAGAGGGTGATTTCAGCACAGTCCACCTTAGCAAGCCACAGCACAACGGGCTCTGGGAGAAGACTCAACACTGTTTCTGTATGAAAACTGAAAACTTACATCGATAAAGGTCCTCCTAGAGGGCAATGTACATATCTAATGTGAGTCTTCATGGGTCCAGAGGAATGTTGTGTTGTGGAATAATCTTTGTTTGTACACTGCGCAGATGTGTCGCTGATTGGTTTAATAATAATCTGAATGGCCAATAGCTGGGCAGGATTTTCTGGGGAGAGAGGACGCTGGGAAGATGGCAGAGATGTGGCAGGAGACAGAGAGCAAGCAGGATGGGCAATACAGAGACGAGGTAACAAAGCCACAAGGCAGAAGGGAAATGAACAGAAGTGGGTTAATTTAAGTTACAGGAGCTAATTAGAAACAAGCCTAAACTATAGGCCACGCGTTCATAATTAATAAGACTGTCATTGGGACGTTGACGGCTCCAGTGAAATCTAACTGCAGTGCTGTCTAGAGGGAAGAACAGACCAAGACAGAGAAGAGGAGGGGGCGAGGAAGTGAGAGGAAGGGTCTGGAAGGAGGAGCTGGGAAAAAGAGAAACTCGGAGTGAAGGGTCAAACAGGAGTGCTTTTTTCTGCACCCAGATCTGGCTAACCAGGCCCCAGCCACCCAGTTTCAAAGGAGATGAAGAGAGAAGAGAGTTTCTCAGCACAAACCCATTTCAGTGTCTCGAAGCACCGGGACATGCAAGTTTAAAAGCATTTATCTACGCTACGGAGATGAGAAGATCCAGACAAACTAACTAGAGACATGAAAGCCAGGACTCTCACACAATGTAAGGTGTGCTGGGAATCGAGCCACATGTCCTAGTTCCTAAAGTTCATTTCCCACTTGGGAGTATGTTTTTTAGAATTTGGGGTACACAAAAACTGGGGGGATTTTTGTTCAGGAAGTTAAAGCGAGAGCTTGTGAGTAGAGCGCCCCCTGCTGACGGCCGAATAAACAGCCGGTCTGCCTCTGGTTTGTCTGGTCAACAAATCCTTAGGGATAACAGAAACACAGAAAGAGGTAGCTGCTTTGAAACAGACTTTACCTAGATGATAACCCTAAAAAAAGAAAATAACCCCAGAGAGGGCATATTTGTGGAAAACTACCGAAGGAAGGGCCATAAGTTAAGTTTTCACTGTATAGTCTTAATGTCTGGGGAGACACGAGAAGAACAAAGCCAATGGCCGCAGCAGCTAAGGGTCTAAAAACGTAAAACGGCCACAAGTGAAAGGAAAGAGGATTGAACGCGATGCCCTTCTTTTAGTTTTCCTTTCCACTTTCAGTATACAAGGGCCACCCCCCTGAGCAGAAACAAAACAACCCCCCCAAACAAACCGAACCATGAAGCTTTAACTCTTTCGTTCCAAAGCTGCCCTCCCCCGTCTACACAACCCTGACATCGCTTTGTGCTGTCTGAGGCACGGACCTGATTGCCTCGATCTGGGGAATCTGTTCCCCATGACTTCCAGGTTAGAGTAAATGACTTCTAGGCTTTGATTCTTTGGAGCCTTTGCTCTACAGTTTGTTCAGACACATGACATAACTTTAGTACATGTTTTCAAAAAAAGTGGTATATTTAGTACACTTACAGTTCACCCTCAAAGGCACCGGGCTTGTTAGATAGAGTCTCATGATATACTCGCATTTAAAACATATCTAATGAGAAGTATGTGAGGATAAACAATAGTAACAGTTGCTGTGTTGTCACCATCGTTCTGAGTGGTGAGTGTGACTGGCCAGCTCAATGCAGCTCAATGCATATTCGTCAGAACGGTGATGTCAAGGCTACAGGGATCCCAGGCACTCACCACAGATGACAGTGTCCATTCGTGGGCGCCCTCATGATAGCTCTTTCTCCTAATGTTTTCCCTGGAAGACAAAGAGACCGAAGTTTCTGTCACTAAGGACTCTTAAAAAGGGTCCTAGGGTGGGAAGCATCTGTTGCACTTGCAACTTGTTAATAGGACATTCTCCACCTGGCGCAGTTTTCTCCGGGGGTCAGGCCTGATCATCTATGCTTTACTGGTTTCCGAGGATTTCGTCAGGAGCTCATATTTGAGACCCACTGGATTCACTGGCTTAGGCGAGGGCAAGAAAAGTTTCTTACTCATTAGTTAGAAGTAAAACACATTGTTTTCCCGTTATCAATTCAAACGGCAATTGCTGAGTGCTCATTAGCTGTCATACTGTGTGAACATCTGGGACTAAAACATCAAATTAGAGATGGTCGTTGTCTTCCAGGGCTCACAGCCTTCAGTATACAGCAAGTACACAAACAAGGGATTTGACTGAAAAGTAAGGGTGGAGAGGGCCCTAGAGGCTCTGCCTGCTCCTCCACAACAAGAATGGGTTCAGGGCATATATGATGCCCTTCAATTATTATACTCGCTATAGAATAGCTTTTCATCATGTGAGGACTGTCTTTCATAAAGGTCCTCTGATGACTGACGTTTTTTCTGTGCCTTTCTTCCCTGCCTCCATCCCTCTTTATATCTTGAAGACACTGCCCGGTAACTACAAAAGAACGTTCTACAAAAGTGGCTGAGATAAGCTTAAATAGGATCATCTAAAACAGTCTCTAATTTATTACTTGCTTGAGGTGCAGGTTATAGTTTATTCATTAAGGGGTCCATCTTGTGTAGGATCAAACTGAAATGGAAAAGGCTTAAAGTAAGGCATTTTAGTGGTAACTGGTTGCACAAACATCAAAGGGGCCAGTTATTTCTAAATTAAATACGAAACATGTTCCTTTTTCTTTCCCCCAGGGAGAAACAAACCAGTTTTCTGAGAGAGGGTATCATACCGTTGCCTAGGCTGGTATGAAACTCAATACATATTTGTGGCAATCCTCCTGCCTCAGACTCTCAAGTACTGGGATTACAGGTATGAGTTACCACATGTAGCTAAAAATGTGTCCTTTAATGTGAAAAACAAACTTAGCTGCATCTGGTGGCTGGTGCATACCTGCAATTCTAGCACTTGAAAGTCTGAGGCAGGAGGATTGTAACTTCCACTGTTTAGCAAGACTGTCTCAAAACAGAAACTTAGGTCTGAATCCATACTTCTAGTGGACCATTACACGCTTAAAACGGGTTGAACCCACCACTCTGAGGATAACGGAGGAAGCTAGGCTGCATCCAGGCTGGCTGCACAGTCTCCTCTTCACCCTCAAGAACAGACACTTCCTTACAGAACAGGCATTCATACCGATCGTTTAGGTATTATAGCAATGGCCCCTTAAGGATAGAATAATAGTTTACTTGGAATACAAGTAAACAGAAGATCACACTTTGAAAATGTATTGCATAATGGTATACTGAGTTTTATAAAAGAATTTTGGATGACATCACACACAAGCGATGATGAGAACCACTCAACACCTCTCCTCATACTGAACCCAACATTCCTCAAGAGCTGGAAGGAATCCTTGGCCTTAGCCCAGTGCACTTGATCATGACCTTACTAAGCATGTGTCCCTTATACACTGAGGTCTGATGGCTGCTCACTGGTGCTTTCCATACAGTGAGTTCTCAACTGTGGCACTGTCATACTCACATGTGTCCCTTCTTGCATACCTCTTCGTCCCTTCTCTTTACACTGCTCCCAGACAGTAACACTTGAATTAATTTCTTAAATGTACAAATGAAAGTGAGCCTTTTTGTTTTATTTCAATATCTGGATAGTTTCTTCCGTATGAGTGAAAATGGTGCTGTGATACTGCCAATTTTCTTCTTAAGAATAAACCTCATTTCAACCCTACTGGATTTACTCATGGATTTCCTTCATTCTGTTTTCCCATTTTACTGTCTCATACATTAACTCCTGTTCTAGCTTCATGCTGTTGCTGTGACAAATACCACGATCAAGCAACTTAGGGGAGGAAATGGTCTATTTCAGCTTGCAGATCATAGACCACCACTGAGGGAAGTGAGGGCAGGAACTTAGATCCAGGCTTGCCTGCATTCAACACAGCATTGCTTTTAACCAAGGAACTTACTCTCAGCCAAGAAAGCACAGAGGAATGCTGGCTTCATGCCCATGCTTACTAGCTTTCTTCTTAGGTCCAGGACTACGTGTGCAGGGAACAGTGGGCCGGGCCTTCCTGCAGCAATTATCAATCAAGACAACCCCCCACAGACACATGCACAAACAAATCTAGGAAGTCCCTCGACTGAGACTCCCTTCTCAGGCAACTCTAAGCTGTGTCAAGTTGACAGTTAAAGCTAACTACAACAACTCACTAGAGCTCTCATTCAATTTGAAAACAGACTAAAAATTGTACCTGTGGGAACTGGTAACCTTTACAAGAAAACTTCCCTAGCTCTAGCTATGGACTCTAGCTCCTTTTATTGATTCCTCCTTTTGGCAACACACTCTGAACACCTAGCACTCTTTTTACAATAACAGCCCATCTCTGTTGGTCTCTTTATACATGATTATGTGAACAGTACCACCGTTCCAACAAAGTCTGAGCCCCCTTAGTCTATTTTGAGACCTCATCTAGTTTGTACTCCTAGTCCCATCTGCCAACAGAATGTCCAAGCGCCGGAAGTGCTGGAAAGAAACACATTACTGCTGATGAATGTCTAGAAGGTTTTACATCAATATGCTTTATCCCCCTGCAGATGTGAATATAAATCCTTTTAGACTCTGGTTGGAATTTTCTTTTCTTTGAAATTAATCTCTTTTCTAGAACTCCACTGTGTATATCTCCTGCCAACTGGATTGCTACAGAAAACTGACCTCAGGTGAAGGATAAACACCAACAGGACAAGAGGGAAATCTCTCATCTTCCTCCAATGAGGGAGAAAGTACAGAGGTCACTTAGCAAGGCAATCTCCCAGAAGAAGAGAGACCACCAAAGATTCTGGTAAGACATCCTTCATGGAAGTAAAAATTCTGGACTAGAGCTGGAGGAGTTCTCACTCACTATTTCTTTCTCATGCTATCATAGAAAAGCCAGCAAAAGAGAAAGCTTTGGAACAAAAGGAGAGTAAAAACCAACCACCACATCAATTCTTCTAAAGCTCAGAGAGTTGGGAATGCTCACAAGAGAGCATTCTGACATCCAGTGGACCATAACCACAACAACCAATAGCAATGCTTTGACATTCTTATTGGTTTTTATTGTGATTGTTATTATTGTGGAAAATTTCAAATATATGCAAAATGTATCCATGGCAGTATAATGGATTACCGTGCACCTATTTTAATAATCATCAAATCAGGACTGACTTTGTTGATGCAGACACATTTTGGAAATTCCTGACATCTGAGGGGTTATTTCTGTGTTCTAGACCTGCGTGTCACAGGAAGTGAGTTTAACTGTGAGTGGCCACAACTGGCAACCTCAATCATCCTTGGCTTTTTTTTTTAACATGGAAAGGAAATTTATTGGGAAGGGAGAGGAGTGGGAGGAGAGATGAGAGGACAGAGAGGAACAGAGAGAGACACACAGAGAGAGACAGAGAAACCTGCCTCCTCAGAGAAATGGCAGAAGAGGCCTCCTTGGTCTATCATTGCTTGGCACAGGTGTTTTAGCTTCCTGTGACGTCATAAACTTTAAAAAGGGAAGTTGGAGTTTTTTCAGTTCCTGGCTCTAATATTATTAACTTAATTATTTTAAAGGAACATACATTTTAGTCCTGGAAGGTCATTTTGTTTTGAGACTGTACAGAATATATTGAAATGATTTTTTGTGAATTAAAACTACTAATGGTTTATTGTGGAAAATAATGCCACCCGAGAACAACCAGTCTTGACAAATTACTTACCAATATTAGCATAGTGTTTCTTTTCTTGTGTATTTGTAGATAGGTCATACATGTCTCCATAGGCACGGACAAGCCGCCACAGAAACTCTATTTCTTCACTAAACTGGAAAGATAGAATCGCACACTAGATTAATGCATTAATTTGTCCAGACTGACATAATTGCTTTCACTGGACCTTAAAAAAATTTAGGCAGGTAAAATGGTATTTATAGATGACTGAATTTATACATATGGTTATTTAACATTTTAAACCCAAATATTTATGGTTAAGAAATATGACCAAATATGATATTACTTTTGGATCATATTCAATTAATATTAAATGGTAACTAGCTCCAACTGTGAGGTGGACGGAACTGGCAGGTGTCAGAACCTACACAGTATCCCTGAACTAAGTCACACTCTCTTTCATTATCCTTTGTAAGTTGTCTAATGCCAGTATATTAAGTAGCTTACTGAGCACTGTAGATAGTATTTGTAAGCTGGAGTGCATACACTCAAAAGAGACATTACAATTTTTACCTAAATGTGGTGCCTGCACCACAAGCAAGTCCCAGGTATTGGGAAATGAAAGATAAGAGAATACATGTGCATGCCTTTATTGCAAGAGAATGTGTGTGTGTGTGTGTGTGTGTGTGTGTGTGTCTTTATTGCAAGTGCTAAGAGGTCTCGCTTGTAGAGAAAGAGCAGCCTTATATACAGGCATCCAGAACAGTGGAAAACCCCCAGGTGGAAGAGATAGTGTTTTCCTCATGCTAGATGTTGATGTCAGTGTGGCAAGGCCGGGACAGTAAGCCAGGATGAGAAAACAGGATGTACTTGGGCTGGAAAACAAGATGCACTTGTTGGCTGACCAGTGACTCACAGAGACCCCATGGAGGCTGGGACCCAACCCCTGACTGACCTAATTATAATTGTAGAGATATTAAAATTTTTAAAGCCTTTATTGACTGATAATTCTTGTCCATCTTTATATAGCACACACTGATCTTTTGTTATATTTGTATGTTATGTGTTAATCACTTAGGAGTCACAGGTTTTACACAGCGTGTTGGAGTTGCTAAACCCTCTAACCAAGGTTAGACTCTTGGGCAAAAAAAGAGATTTTATTTCTCTTTGAGCTATCATGAACCCTTAGATCCCTTCTGTCATTGGTGATGGTGACACAGATTAGCTCTTAAATTCAAGTCCAACATTAAACATTACAGAATGACTATTGATAGAAACAACTTTAAAATACTGATAGATATTATATTGATAGCAACATAGAAAACATCAATTACAATTTTTATTGTCTCCATAGAAAACATACTATATGTCTGGGCATAATGTATTATTCTTCATGTTATAAAACATGCATTACATATCAAAGTTAATAAAATCCAAGTAACTCTATATAAGTCCGTTCCTGTTTTTGTGACCTTAGGTAAATATAACTCATATTTAATTAAAAAATTACTCATTTTACAAAAAATTACAACAATGATTCCATTCTATGAACTGTGACACAATATTAAGAGTTCCAACATGAGCAGGGTAGCACTTAAAAAAAGAAAGCTGCATGAACATTTTACTATCCTGAAGCTCTTACCTTTTCCTTGTGGTCACAAAGTAGCTCAAAACTCTCCACTTTGTTAGACTCATTTATCCGTAAATGGTCTACCTTCTGAAGGAGGACATCCAACTTTAGTTCTTCTATGTGTGTGTTAAAAGCCTTAGCGACCGGGAAACTCTGCTCCTCTGTGTCAGTGTTAGCTGTAATATACCTAGGATGGCAGAAACAACCACCAACTCCCTTTAGACTTATGCACAATGACCTGAGCATCCTTTGAAAATGCAAGTTGTGTTATTCCACTCTGCTAGAAAATGTGGTGGCATGCACTGTTACACAGAGAAAAGGTCCAAGAGCTGACTATTTACTATGTCAACCCTAATAGTTCTCTGATTTAATTTCTAACCCGTCTCCCCAGTCACTCAGCTCTACACTGGCCCCTCAGCCTGTCATGCGGGCTCCCATATCAGGACTTTTCATACATGATCCTGCCTCCTACCTTTACCTGCTGTCCCCTCTGATGGAATGTTCTTTCCCTAGACAGCAACATAATCTCTGCTCTTAAGTCTCTGCACTGATGTAACTGTCTGGGTGTGGCTCAGGCAGATCATTCTATCTAACGCCATAGCCTGACTCTCTCTTTCTCTTCTTGATGTCTGATTGTTTTTCCACATAGCAATATTCTCTTTAATACGCTATAAAAAATAACCCTATTGCATATGTTCTTTTTTTTTCAGTATCAGTTCCTCAAGAATGCCTGCTTCTTAGTGGTAAGGTCAAATAACTGAAGAGCTAGGTACCCCAAATAGCATCACTTTGTGTGTTCACTGGGTGTTGCTGAATGGTGAATAGATTATATCAAGCTGAAGGAACTTAGCAGGCACTTAAAAATGTGTGCACGGTTAAGTATTCATGTATAGTTGAACATTATGTCCTAATTTTGTTTGTGGTGTATGTTTGTGTTCATGTACACATGCATGTACAGTGGGGTGCACATGAATGGTGTATGGAGGCCAGAAGTTGGCATCAGCTATCTCCCTTAGTCACTCTCCATCTTGCTTCTTGAGACACTGGCTGGCCAGAGACCTGCCTGTCTCCATTCCCTCAGTGCTGGGGTTCCGATGGGTGTGGCTGCGCCTAGCGTTTACATGGGTGCTGGGGATCCAAACTCAGGTCCTCATGCTTGTGTGGCAAGCACTTTTCTGAATGAGCCATTTTTTAAAAGCTCCCATTGCTCTAACTTTAGTTCCAGTTTTCAAAAATGAATACCAGCCAAGAAACAGTCCCACCAGAATGGCCTTTGGAGTATTTTCTTGATTGATGAAAGGAAGGCCCAGCTCCCTGTGGGTGATGGTGGCACCCTTGAGCGGGTGGCCCTGTATGGTATAAGAAAGCAGGCTGAGAAAACCATGGGGAGCAGGCCAGTGAGCAGCACTTACCGGCCTCTTCACAGCTCCTGCCTCCAGGTTCCTGCTCTGCCTGAGTTCCTGTCCTGACTTCCTTTGATGGTGAATTGTGACATGGGAATGTAAGCAAAATAAACTCTTTCCTCCCCAAGCGGCTTATGGCATGGTGTTTTATCACAAAAGAAAAACCCTAACTAAGATAGAAATTTGTACCAAAGAGGGACAGACCTGTACATGTGTTTGGGGGGGAGACTATGGAAGGACTTTGGGCTGGGGATTGAAAGATGATGAAAGAAGAAATGAGACTTTGGGATCATGGTACCTACGAATAAGAAGCAATAGGCAGAGGAATACAACAGAACACTTAAGTCTCCAAAAACACTCCTAGAAAAGTTAAGGTACATCAGAACAGCTGTGTACATGGGAGGGAGTGGAAAACTGTAAGCACATATGCACACACATCTGTAAGAAGTGCATGCTCCAAAACAGACTCCAACAGCACCTGAAGCCTGACACCCAGCTTCCTCACTGAGGGCCTTTACATGGACCCAGATCTGGAAGTCCTTTCAATTTTCAACAAAAGCCACAAACACACAAGAAAATGAAGAAAGTTGGTTCATTCAAGGAAAGAGAATGCACCTTCAGGCATGGGTGCTAAGGGAGGCACACTTTAGAGTTTCTATAGAGCCAGGGTTTTTAAAATAATGGCCTTAAATTTGCTTTAAAGGCCAAGGAAAGACTAAAAAAGATAAAAAAGAGGAAAATCACATATGAACAAAATGTGAGTGTCAACAAAGAAACACAAATTATGAAAAAGAACCAACCAAATTATGGGGATAAAATTGTTAAATGAACTGAAATTCACTGAAAGAGAGTAACAGAAAATTTTAACATGGAAAGCAAATAAACAAACTTAAAGGTGTACCACTTGAAAATATTGTGAAGAATAAAAGGAATAATGAATGGAAATGGATGCAATGTAAAGGGCTTGGGAGACACCATTGTGTTGACCAAATATACAGTATGAGGGTTCATGGAGGTAAGAAGAGGGGGAGTGAGTTTACATGAAACAAATAATTGTCAAAACTTCAAATCTGAGGAAGGACAAGGACACATGAAGTTCAGCTGATGCCATGGAGAACAAACACGAGGAGGCCCACCCAAGCGTCTCGTACATGGGCTGCTGAAAGACAAAACCAGAGCATCTGGGAAAAAGAAACTCGGCATAGGTCAAGGATCGTCACCTTTAGCAAACTTCTCGGCAGAAGCCTTGTTGACCACATGGCACTAGGATACATACACTGTAATGCCATGAGAAAGGAAGGAGTAACAAAATAATTCTAAAATATAAACACTTACAGGAAAATTTAAAATTTATTACCTGCCCTACCCAGAAATGCTAAAAGTAGTCTTCCAGACTGTCCATATACAATATCCTGAAGCCAAATAAAAACGTGAATTTCTCAGGCTAATTAGTCTTTATCACAAAAACTTGGGAGTCAGATATTGGGGTAAGAACCCGAATGATCAGAGAAGTGGCAGAAAAACAACCAGTGACCTCTTTTCTTTCTGTTCCTCAATCCCAAAAGGACCAAGACCCTCTTCTAAGCCCCTCCCTCTATCTGTCCTTAGTCCTTCAAAACCTCTATGGTTAATTTTGATCAGCTAGTAGCTAGCTCTGCCCTCTAATTCAAAGCAACTTTTCGTGGAAGTCTTGGGAGCATAAGAATGCATTCAAAATATCACACAAAAATTTCCCCTTTTGTCTAAATAAGCAG
The DNA here is from genome assembly GCF_017639785.1 of Mesocricetus auratus. Lineage (NCBI taxonomy): Eukaryota > Metazoa > Chordata > Mammalia > Rodentia > Cricetidae > Mesocricetus > Mesocricetus auratus. The sequence continues at coordinate 29,130,431 of NW_024429205.1, read as the reverse complement.
GCAAGGCTTTATGACACATAAAAACTATATACAATACAAACAATTACCAGATAAAAATTAAATTTACAATATCTAATCCATTTGTATTTGGCATATCTGGAGAAAATAATCTATTACCTATCCTATCTTGGTGAGTCCAAAGTTTTGTACCCAAATAACTTTCTATCCTAACTTGTATTATCAAGCCATAACTAATTTTTTTAGACCTCCAACATTTTCTTAGATAAACAATTTAGCTTTTATTTCTCTCAACCTTACATACTTTACACCTCTTTTGTGGGTTTCTTTTCTGAATCTGGTAATGAGGAAAACTGTAACTATAATGATCTAATCTTCAACTCCATCACAGACCCAAGAAGGATATATTACCTGAGTAAACAGAGTAAATAACTCCCAAAACTATCAAAATGACAGAAACAGCTGGCTGCCTGGACAGTCACCCATGGTTCCTCTGCGATTTTGGGGCATCCATCTTTGGCCTACAGGTCTAGAATATCTGACAGATTTTTCTGTGAAGCAGGAACTTTGAAGGACTATCCCACCTTGTTAGGCAGTCACTTTCTTCTGTGTCCTGCTTGTCCAATTTGGACAGCATACTGTCAGCAGTCAAGTCAATGTCAGTTTCTTGCCCAGTGGCTAACTTTTGCCACAGAAAGCAAACTCCATATGGAAGTTCGTCAATGCCCATCATCTTCTCTGAAGTAGATTGGGGTTACCAAAAACAGACATGTCTCATTGTCATTAAAAAGCCTTATATTATTAAAACATCTTAAATGCCATATTCTGTAGATCTCTGAAGTGTTCGAAGATCACTTTTCTATCTAAAATAAATCTATGTTTGACTACAAGTTTGATTGTTATAGGTGACTAACTACTAACCTGCATTTCTTTATTATCCTAAGTAGTTTGTAATAGGAACTTTTGAGGACTAGAAATTTACATACATTGTTAGATGAGCTGCATAGGTACAATACCTTACAAGAGTAGAAATGTATGTACAGTATGTTTTAACAAAAATAACCTTACATTTGTACCAATATACAAAAATACCTTAAACAAGAATAGAAACATATACACAGCATAACAAAAATAGCCTTTAAATTCATATCAATATACAAAAATTCATAGGAAAATATTTAAGACTAGTAGTTGATATTTTAGTTTAAAAGTACATTCAATAATCTACCTTTTATCCAATCATTTCTATATGCCCCATTTTTCCTTTCAGAATGAGATTCCTGAATCTAGTCTTTGTTCAACTTCTTTTTCCTGACCATTAACAATAACAACTTGTATCCAACTTCCTAAATGATGACAAATATTCATAACCCACTGAATGATCGAAACCATTCACCCTCCCTCTTGGGAATATGGACATCATGTTCTCTAGACTGCTTCTAGTTGTCTGGGATGGGTGGTGATGGCATCTCTAGGGGACTGTGAGATAATGGTCAAGTCCTGGGAGAGCTAGCTGTCATTTGTTGCCAATCTCTGTGTGATGGGAAAAAAAGTAGGGCTAATCTGAAGTTCTGGTTGGAGTAGTCCGTGAGGCTGGAATCTTAGCTATTCACCTCGAAATTGTCCTGAGCAGTTTGTAGCCCAAAGCTGATCTTTGGGAGGTGTTTGTTAGCTTAGTGGTTACCACAATCAGGTGGAATTATTGTTATGGGGCCCATCATCCTTTTGGAGACTTCAAGGTCTCTGTTAGGAATGGTCATGGTTCACTGTAGAAAACTTAAATATTTTAAATGTCATATGCAGCAGATCTCAGAGTACACAAACTTAATTTCTAGTTATCTGATTCAGACCCAAGTCTGAAATCATGTACATGAAGCTAGAGGAAGCCTATTTCTAGAATTAGTACTCTATATGACTTTCACAACAGAAAGTTTAAATGTGTATATATTTATATATCTTATAAATTTTGAGATAATATTTATACCTTACGAAAAAATTTAAAGAGTAAAAACAAAACCAAAGAATCATGAGATAGTGGCAATAGAATAGTCCCTTAATTTTAATTTTTGTTTTTCTTTTGTCCCATACCAGGTGGCTCTTCTGACATGAGACAGAGATTTTGTATTTCCCTTTAACAAGCATGCTTGGATTTAGAGAAGGAGACAGCCATGCTCCAATTCCAAAGACAGCTATAATTTTTAATTGAACTGGGACTACAAATAATACTATTTGCATTATATGTCTGTGGAGAACAGCAGAAAAAACATTTGAGAAAATTTATGAAATTTTATCCTGTTGGAAATGTTTTACATCTTTTTCTTGGGACATTTTCTCTGGATGACTCATCCTTTTTCTTCAGATGTCTCATTGTCCAGGGATCTTCAGATTCCTCAGATGTGTTCATTCTCCTGGAAAGACAAAAACAAAACCCTGCCCCAGCCCTAACTTTGGGGAGTTGCCTGTTTTTTTGGCAAGTTATATTTGATCAAATGAAAGGCATTTGCTAGTCGTATATGTTAGTTTAGATTGAATGGCCACACTGTTTGATAAACTATTACCTCTTCTAATCAAGAAGTCTCTCCTGTTCGAATCTAATCTTTATAAATTTTGATGGTATTCATAGCTTTTATTCTTCTGTGGAAACAAAACCAAAACCTCTTCCCCAACGTAACACATATCTAGGTTTCCATTCTAAGGTCAACACATCTTTAACGTGCACAGGCTGATTTAATACAGCAGTTCTTCCTACTATCCCTTTCTCATTAGCATTTAAAAAATTTGAAATTAGCAGGCAGAGGTGGCTCATATCTTCAATCCCATCATTTAGGAGGCAGAGGCAGGCAGATCTCTGTGAGTTCAAGGCCACCCTGGTCTACAGAGTGAGTTTCAGGACAGGTTCCAAAGCTACACAGAGAAACCTTGTCTTGAAAAACAACAACAAAATAGTTAATAAAGCACTGTGCAATCTAACTCTGGGGGGGTCTTTATTACCCCTTTCTGTTTATTAAGCATATCTTTTAAAGGGTGATTAGATCTATCTCTAACTGCTTGCTCTGTAGGATTCTATGGTATACTTGTAATATGCTTTATGTTGTAGTAAGCAAAAACTGTTTCATTTTACTAGCAACATATGTTGGAGCATTGTTAGTCTTAATTTGTACATGTATCCCCAAGATGACCATAACTTCTAATAAATGTGCAATAAATGTGTAATCGGCCCTTTTCAGAACTCAAAATAGATGACCTCTGAAAACCTGAATATTTATCTATGGTATGGTATACATATTTTAATTTTCCAAACTCTGCAAAATGAAACATATTCATTTGTAAAATTTCATTTCTTTGAGTACCCTTTGGGTTACTTTCTGCACGTAGTGGAGTTTGGTTATACAAACAAGTAGGACATTTCCTTTGCTTGTTGCCAAGTGATAGAAAAATCTTTCTTCAAGCCCTTGCTATTAACATTGTGTTTCTTATGAAATTCTGAGGCTTCTAGCGCATTTCCTACCAATAGCTGATCAGTTTCATCATTACCTTGTGCTGGAAGGTCTGGTAGATCTGTATGGGATATAATATGTGTTATATACAAGGGATGGTTTCTATTTCTGATTATTTCTTGTAATTGAATGAATAACCAAGTTAATTCTGAATCATCTGGAATAAGCAATGGTTTCACTATGTAAAACAACTCTTTGCATACTGAGAGTCAGTAACTATATTAAGAAGTTTTGAAAAATCTAATAGTACCAGGAGAATAGCATATAATTCTGACTTTTGAACAGAACTGTATGAGCTGGAGCTGCTTTATTTAAATTTTCTGAGTTGTAATCTGCCTTTCCTGATTTATTTGCATCAGTGTAGAATGCAGAGGCTTCAGAAATTGGTATTCCCCATACAGTGTGAGGAAGGATACAATTAGTTCTCTTTATAAACTGAAGTCATTTGTTTTTGTGATATTTGTTGATAAGCTCTCCCCCAAAATTACTGCAAGCTCTTTGCTAATGCTCATTTTCTGCCCATAAAGGGGAAATTTCAACATTAGTAAATAGTACCACAATTTCTGCTGGGTCTATTTCTGCTAATTGATAAAGTCTTGATTTTCCTTTCAGAATCAATTGAGAATTATTTTCTACATAGGTCTTTAATATTTTACTCTATTTGTGTGATAAAAATGTCCACTCTAAGGTACTATCTTCTCTCTGCACAAGGAGAATGTGTAGAAGGTATATATATAACAGGGTCACAGCCACGCTCTGGATTCCATGTACATCCTGTAATATTCTACAACAGGCTGGGGGTGTAGCTTAGTTGGCGAAGTGCTTGCTCACCTCTCAGGGGCCCTGGGTTCAACCCCCTGTCCCAATTAACTGGGGGTGAAGACAGGGGTAATCTAGCTGACAAGACCCTGTCTCAAAACAACAACAAACACATTTAAAAATGTTACCTTCTCCAGTAAAGACAAGTACATGGATAATACTAAACTGATTGTTATCATAATTCTGTTTTGAAACTCTACCTTTTCTTTAGGATTTCAAAAGGAAAGTGTTAATGCTCACATAATAAAGATGTAAATTGTGACATCATAATAAAACAGGGAAGCCAACAAGGAATAGAATGTTTGTATGTTATTGAAACAGAGCAGTTTAAAATCAATTGCTACACCCCTTTTTTTAAAATTGGAAACCACAAAAGAACCATCCACAGAATCTGTTTAAAAGAAAATAAGAACTTATTATGAAACATACAATTTTAACAGGGAAGAAAGAATTAATTGAAGGAACGGGGGACAAAACCCCTATAATGAGAAAATAATAACACCAATAAGTTCTTATTAGTAGTTATTGTATCATATGTAAATGGATTAATTTCTCAATGAAAAATATATATTAGCAAAACAGATTAACATATCAGGATCCAACTATGGGATCCTTGCAAACAGTTTTATTCTAAGGACAAACTCAGGCTGAAGGTCAAAGATGGAAAAGATGTTCCATGTGTATGGTGACTAAAATAGGTTAAAGTAACGCACCAGTAACACACAGTATACACTTGAAGTCAAAATCCGTGACATACAGCAAAGAACATGGGACTGGGTTCCTAGACTCTGCATTTTAATTAGCTGTGGTTTTATGTGATGGTCTCCATCTCTCAGAAGAAGTTTCCTTAAGGAGGTCTGAGAGGCCTACCCTTATCTGTGGTTTTAAAGTGATGGTTGTAGGTTCTTCTCCAAGATCCATGACTTCACTAGCCCGGGTAGTTGTAGTGATTTCTTATATAAGACATGGTTTTCCTCTTGTTGGATAGCACTAAGTCTATTTAGAGATCTGTTGGTTGTAATCAAGTTGTGAGTGCCATTACTGCCCATCTATAAAACAACTCTTGCACATAAGACTCAGGGAAAATTGAGGAAGAGAGGTGAGAAGATTATAAGAGCCAGAGGACCAGGGCATTTGCTACACCCATAAAGTCTCACCAACATGACTGTCTAAACACGAGCTAACCAAGGACAACAACAACGGACACACCAAAGTAGACGGGGAAGAGCACAAGGCTTCAACTCAGCACAGACTTACAGGTAACTACAGATGCTGAGAGTGGACAAACAGTCTTGCCCAGGGGTTATCTCAACTCAGCACAGACTTACAGGTAACTACAGATGCCGAGAGTGGACAATAGTCTTACTCAGGGATTATCTAATACCAAATGGTCAGTCCTAAAAGCATACATGCAAGTAACATTATATAGAATGAGCAGGTTATATTAAGGACTATATATATACATATACATACACATATATGTATATAATGCTAATCAATGAATGAATGGGCCATAGATTTGAAGGAGAGCAAGAGGAGGGATATGTAGGAGGGTATGGAGGGAAGAAAGGGAAAGGGGAAGTGATGTAATCACATTATAATAAATAATTTAAAAAGATAAAGAACAATATATAGCAAAATGGCCAATTTATTAAGACTAATAACAGGGCTGGAGAGATGGCTCAGAGGTTAAGAGCACTGGCAGCTCTACCAGAGGTTCTGAGTGCAGTTCCCAGTGGCTCACAACCATCTGTAATGAGATCTGATGCCCTCTTCTGGCCTGCAGACAGACATGCAGGCAGAATACTATACATAATAAATGAATACATCTTAAAAAATAAATAATGATATTTATATACCAGACATTAGAGCTTCTGAAAATATGAAACACATGAAGCAATATTTGACAGAATTGAAGGGAAAAGTAACAGAAGAGTAGTAAAATACTCTAGTGTCCTATGTTTTCTTCTTGTAGCACTAGGTATCAAACCTATGTTAGATATGCAAATGATCTACCATCAAGCTACACCCCCAGTCTTCATGTCCCATTTTAGTATTGAGTGGAACAAGAATATCAGGCAGAAGACTGGTTGGAAAATGACGCATCTATTACTACAGACTATGAGTCCAATGATTCCTCTAGACAATAGCAGAATATACATTTTTCTCAAGATAAAGAACACCCTTCAATATAGATCATATGTTAAACCATGAAATAAGTCTTAATGAATTTAAAGCATATTTGAAACACATGAACTGTCTTTTCTGCCTCTTGGGGTTCCTACAAGTGCACACACACCTGGGACAGACTCTCTTTTCTGATCACAACAGAATGAAGCTAGAATCCAACAGGAAACAGGAAGAGGACTGGAAGGTCCATGTGTATTCAGACACTAAACAATGTGCTCTGTGTGTGTATGTGTGGGTGGGGCAGTTGTATTCACGTGTGTGCACATGCATGTGAGCTCAAAAGACAAACTTGGGTGTCATTCCTCAGAACCATCCACTTTGGGATATTTTAGTTTATTAATTAAATATAATTATTACGTATGTATAAGATGTGTTTGGCACCTACACGGCAGCATTGTGTGGAAGGTGGAGGGAAGACTTCATGGAGTTCTTTCACATTTACAATCTCAGGGTTGTTAAGCTTGTATGGCAAGCACTTTTACCACTGAGTCATCTCACTGGCAGCACTTGTTTCTTGAGAGAGGGCCTCTCACTGGGAACTAGGCTTTCACTGATTAGGCAAGGCTCATGGTTAACAAGCTCCCAGGCATCCGCCTGTCTCTGCTTTGCCAGTGTCTGGATGACAAGTGTGGGCTACCACAAACAGCTTTTTACATGGCTGCTGGCTGGGTTCTCATGTTTGTGTGGCAAGCATTTTACTTCCTGAGCCAATAGGCCAAAAATGAAACCATAAGGACAATTACAAAATGTGAGCCGAATGCAAATGAAAACATAATAAATTCTATGAATACAGCAGTGATAAGAGGAAAATTTATAACTATAAATTCCTACATCGATAAAAAAGTCTCAAAACAAGAGTCTCAATTTACTCATTGGGAAATCAGTTCACAACACAAGACAAATGATGGTGAGTAGAGTGGAAATAACAACAGAACTAGAAAAATGGTAGAAGCCACCAGCAGAACAAAGGGTCTGCTCTTTAGAAAGACCAGAAAACTGCTAAGTGTTGAAGTAGACTGACTGAAAACAGAAGGGAGGCTCAACCCAAGCGGAAGACGAGACGCTACTTCTGGTTTTATAGCAGTAGGCTTATAAGAGGAAGTGATGTGAACAAATTAAATAACCTAGGCGAAATGAGAAAATTTCTCAAAATACACACGTGCCAGAATGAACAAGGTATAGAAAATCTTAATGTTGAAAATGAGCAAAGAATTTGTGACTTAGTAATCAAAAGCTCCCAACAAGTGTAAAGTCTAGGACCAGATGGCTTCCTTGTATGCTATCAAAGGTTATGTTTTGTTTGAGAGAGGGTCTCACTGTGCATATCTGGTTGGCCTGAAACTTACCACATAGACCAGGCTGGCCTCAAACCACAGAGATTCACCAGACTCTACCTTTTGAGTTCTAGGATTAAGAGCATATGTCACCAGGCCCAGTACCACACATTTAAAGTAGAGTTGGCAGCAACATTCTTATGTCCCTCCATTGCCCCAAAAATTGAAAAGGGAAAAGAAATTAAATGTACTCTATGAGGTCAGCATCATTGTTCAGATAGGACACCAGACAAAGAGACTATCAGAAAAGAAAATGATAGGCCAGTATCATTGATGAATGTTTAGGCAAAAATTTCTCAAATACAAGCAGACAGGATTTACAGGACTGAACAACACAACATGAAAGACTATGGCCCACAACAGAGTAGGATTTACTCTTGGATGCAAGGGTAACCTAACATGTGAAAATAAACCAGACCAACATAATATACTATAGCAATAAAAAAGGCAAAGAAAATTTCAAGAAAAAGCCCTTGGCAAAATTTAGCATTATTTCATTATTAAAAATGGAAGAAAATTGCCTCAATGTACCAAAGAGTATATATGAAAAGCACAAGGGTAACATGCCAGTGATGAAAGATGGAGAACTCCTTTAGACATGGAGTGGGACACAGCTGCCTGCGTTCAATAGTTTGATTCAACATATCACTCAGAGATTAACCAGAGCAATTAGGAAAAATGAAGAAATAAACAGTAGCCATATGGAAAAGGAAGAAAAAAGTTATCTTCTTCTCACAGCTAATCTGATTTATATGTAGGGAAAGAAGAAAACCCAAATGTTACACGCATGCACATACATACACGCACAAACATGTGCCATGTATATGTATACACGCAAGCAATAGCACATGCACATACATGCACAAATGTGCAGATGCAGGCACACACATGCACACAAAAATGGAGGCGTGTGCACACTAATAGACACATTAAGCTGAAGATTCAACAAGCAAAAATCAGTTGTCCAATGCATTGGTAATGAGCTATAAAAGGTAAACAGTAAAAACAGGTTCCATTTTTAACAGCATATTAAAGAATAAAAGACTAGTTTAATGATTTGTGTCCTGAGAGTTTTGACCTGATCTATTTCTGACCTGGACTGGTTCACTCCTCCTTAGATAACCTGGTTTCTCCCACTCCCAGGAAGTCATCACATTGATGTGGATCTTAGTGTGGACAACTGGTCACCATGAAGCACTATGATCCCAAACTTCTAGACTCAAGTGATCCTCCTACTTCAGCCTCCCAAGTAGCTGGAACTGTAGGCATAAACCATACTTATAAGGCATTGCTCAAAGGGGATAAAGAAGATAGAAAAGAAATTCATACATTTATAGATTTATTAAGATGCTAATACTATTCAAAATAGTCTAAGGATTAATAATCATGTAGAATATAGAAATATATCCTGAAACTCATTTAAAATAACAAGGGACAACCGATAGCTAAAGCAATCTTGAAAAAGAGGAACAATGTTGAGGATCTTACATTTCTCAATTTCAAATTTACCACAGCAGAATGAAAGCAGTGTGGCATGAGAGAAAGCAGGCAAATGCACCAAGCAAACAGCACAGAACCGAGAGAGTAAACCCACACTGACGTGTGTGCTTGCATGCCAAGACCATCTTATTTTAATTTTTTGTAAAACCTCTTGGTTATAATGAACTCAGAAATAAAAAAAATCACATAGGTTAAGCGCTTGCCTTAGTTCAACTCAGTGTACTCCTTCCTATACAGAGGGACAGCCGCTCTGAAGCCGCGGCTCTGCTGACTGCTTTGAACTGTACTGTCAACCATATTTGTGTTCACTTATTCACCACAAAAAAGAAAAAATACTATGACAGAGTTGAAACTACAAAGTAATTATATTTACATTTTATATCCCCTTGAGTGATTCATTTGTCCTTTTTTCACCTGCATTCTGTCCTTCCTCATCATCCAATTTACACTATTTTAAAGAGTCATCAACATCCCTAGTTATCCAGGAAATGCGAATTAAACCTACTTTGAGATGCCACCTCATTCCAGTCAAGATGGCTATCATCAAAAAATCTGACTGAAGTTTGGAGAGGATGTAGTGAAAGAGAATCTTTTATTCACCACTGGTGGGAGCACAAATTCATATGGCCATTATGGAAATCAGTTTGGAGTTTCCTCAAATTAAACACAAAACTACTATGTAACTCAGCCGTTGTTCTACTCCTAGGCATATACCAAGACCATGTGAGGAAGAAGAGTATCTTTAACAAGTAGTGCTGGGAAAACTGCATCTCTATATGTAAAAGGGTCAATTTGGATAACATCATGTCCTCTGGTGCTAGAGAGATGCCCAGCAGGTAAGAGCACTTGCTGTCAATCATGAGGTTCAAAGTTCTGATGTTAGTACCCATGTAGCAAGCTAGGATTCATGCACACAGAAATAAATAATAAATACATAAATAAATAAATAAATAAATAAATGAATAAATACATCTTTAAAAATCATATGCTTGCATTCTTAATTAGCATTGTAGTCAGTAATTAACTCCAAAACATACCAAAGACCTCACTACAAAACTAAACCAGTCCTTAGAAGAAAACATAAGATAATGGCCTGATGTTAGTGAATTAATATATTCTTAACTACAGTATCCAATCAATGCATAGACAATGAAAGAAAAAATTAAAACAGATCAATAGGTCAGAACTACACCAAGATATAAAGCTTCTTTGTATCAAAGAATACAGTCAGCAAAGCAAAAATTCAACACGGACATATGGAGGAAATATTCCAACTCATATATCTGATAAGGAGTTAATATCCCCAGTACATAAAGAACTCCTAAAGAGCAACAACAACAAAATGGACTATCCGATTAAAAAAAGGGGGGGGGGTTTGGATAGATTATCTCCAAAGAGAATCACACCAAAAGATGATCAAGGCTCAAATGAACTATCACTTCCCACCCATTAAAACAAAACAAATGTTGACAAATTAAGGAAATACAGGAATTGTGTGCCTTCCTTGTATGGAATGTAAAATTAGTGCAGATATTGCAGAAAGCATTAAGGTAGTTCCTTAAAGAATTAAAGATCAGATTATAATATGATCCAGAAATTTCAGTATAGACTCAAAGACTAAAATAAGATCTTACCATGTGCTCTGGCCCTATGACAGAGAAATCATTCTGGAACTGAGCTGGAAGCTTCCTCTGCCCTGGCTAGCCCTCAGATTGCTGGAAAGTGCTATGCAGGTGCTGGGAGAGAATTCACATTAGTAAAGTTCACTCTGCTACCCATCTATGAACCCTTCAGTGCAATAACAACTACTGGCCAGGCAAGATACACACACAAGTGCCATAATGGCAAGTCTGTTAGGAGAGTAACCAACACCCTTTCTGATTGGATTTGAAGCCTGCTGCACAGGAGGTAATTCATATCTGGTGCTATAAACCCAGCCAAAAGCCTATAGCTGGGAAGGTCACAGTCCCTTGTGAGGAGGCTACTGCTGTTGCTTTGCTAACTGGGCATGACATGACTGTCAAACTGCCCTCTGTGTTTATGACAGTAGATTAGTGTTGTCAGCTTCAATCAGAAACGCTTCTTCTTGTAGTGGCTAGCAGTAACTTCAGAGACCCACAACTGTTCAAGTGTTTCCAGTAACTAACTGCTGAATGCTCAGCTATAAATGGGGCATCCTATTACCCTACCCCCTCTCCCTGCTGTCCATGCTCACACAAAACTCTGGACATATCACAAAAGAGCTGGGAAGAATGTAAGCTGACAGAAGTGGTGTACGGTGTGGAATGCTGGCTACCAGGCATTGCATGGCTGTTGTACTCTTGAACTTACAGATGCAGCACAAGGCCTGCACAACAGGCCTGCTTAAGTCCTGCCACGGAACAGAGAAATTCCCGAGGCCCTTTCCATCTCTGAGAATTTATACATTGTTAATGTCTGATGGGGAAATGCTTTCTTCAATTGTATAACCACTGGTAAGGTGTCCATGCTACTTTAAACAAACCTTCCTCATTTTCCTACAGCAATAGCCATAATGAAATTAATTGAGTCATAAGACAGAGATGAAATACAAGTGGGGGGGGCTAGTTGAGAAAAAGGGGACCAGAGGAAGTAAAAGGGAAACAAGAAGGTAAGAATAAATAGGATCAAAATACATTGTGTACATGTATGAAAATGTCTGAAACCCATTATTGTATATAATTGATAAGTGCTAATAAGATATTAAAAAGCACCCTCTCAAAGAGCATTTGCACCCATGTTCATAGTAGAATTACCACAGTGCAAACACAGGAGAAACCCAAATTATCTGTTGACAGATGAAAGCATAGGTGAAATGTAATACATAAAATGGGGTGTTATTCAGCCTTTCAAAAACACAACAGGATATTTTGGTATATATACTACATAAACCTTTGATGACATAATGATAAGTGAAATAAGCCAGTTGGAAAACACAAAGACTAACAATTTAACTTCTATGAGCCACTTAATTAGTCAAACTCATAGAAAACAGAAGGCTAGTGGACAGAGTATGGGAGGAAAAGGAACTAGAGAGCTTTCATTTAATGGGTGCAGAACTTCAGCTTTACAAGATGAAAAGAGCGGTGGTGTTAGTCCTATAACACTGTGGATATATTTAATACCTCTGAACAACACAGCTCAAAATGGCTTCAATGATATATGAACTTCACACTCACTGCAAGTAATACATTTAAAATCAAAAATAAGTTTTTAATATGTTAAGATAAATAGAAACCCTTGCATGTAAAAGTAACATTTCAACCTAATAATGGGGGTTGGGGTCTTATTTTACTATGGTAAATAACTGAAAATAACACAAACCCTTTTATGAACAAAGTCTAATTATATTCAAAAATGTTTTTATATTATCTCTCTACTCATTACTTTTTTGAGAGTACTTATATAACTTTTGCCATCTGAAAAAGAATTAAAAATAGTTTTGAGGGACACACACACACATGCACACACACACACACTTTTGAATCTCTGATTCCATAGCTCCCTGAGTTCCCTGATCTGTGCAACACAAATACTGAATTAAGTTATTAGTCAAAATTTATGGGCTATGGGCTGGTGAGACGGCTTAACAGATACAGGCACTTACCACCACCTGATGATACGCGTTTGATATCTGGGACTTAGATGGTAAAGAGAATGACCTCCTAAAGGCTGTCATCTGGCCTCCATGCATACACCATGGCATGTATACCCACCCCCTCCAAATAAATCAATGTAATTAAAAATCTGGGTTCTAAATAAGCTACTTCTTCCCATTATATTATTACTATTTACCTTATTTACTTCTTATGTTAATGAAAAGCTTGTCAGTGTGGTATGTGAGAAACATGATGGGTAAAAGCTGATATGAATGAAAATGTATGAGTCAATCACCATAACTACTATTATATAAGGACCACCATCTCCAGTGATTAGGATGAGAGGGAGCACTGCTAAGGACATATTACATTCAGGTAAGTTACACATGAGAGCTTAGTGTCACTTTGAGACTATGGTATATAATAGTCACTTAGAAAGTTAGGGTTAGCCAATCTCTGAAGTGCAATCTGACAGAAGCCTGAAATTATCTTGGCTTCCACATTCTAAAAATGTCTATAATCTTCCAAAACCACATACTACTACACTTAGACTACAACACAGAAAGCTCTTTCCCCCACTGAAGTGCAGCTGTGAGAACAGATTCCTAAGAGAAATGAGGACTGGTTTCTAGTGACGTTGGAGACTGATTTCTGGGGGAAATTTCTGATTTGAGCTGCCCTTCTCAGAGAAAGGAAAATCTGGGTGACCTTATTCCAGTCATTTCAATAGGTGAAGACGTATCTTCCTCTGGAGGTGAAGCAGCAAAGGGGCCTGAGGTAACTTCAACAATTATGCTATTGACATCCATGGCAGAAGTTACACTCTGAGACCGGAGTTGTTCGATGGTACTGAGTCTCTGAGACCTGTGATGAAGGGCATCTTCCGAATCCTTAAGTAGTTGGCCATGCTCTCGGCCATCAGCAACTGCTATATTTGCTTGACTGGAGGAAGAAAGAACAGTTGGAAGAGAAAAGCGGGATGCCTTTAGGCTTGGGTAAGATGTTCTCTCAACAGTCCAATGACCTGGAGAAACGGCTTTTGTTTCCAAATTTGGAAAGCATTTACTGCCACGTTCGGAATCAGAGAAGCTTATACGTTTTTGAGCATCAGTACTAGTTGACTTTTTAGGAAAGCTTTGAATGTTCTTTTCAGGAGACAGGTTCACACTACCTTGTGGAGGATCACATAGAATGCTACTCCTGTAACAGGAAACTACACTTAACTTGCGGGATGAAAGATACCGTGGAGAGCTAACGGCAGTAAAGTAACCTGAAGATCTTGTGGCATTGGAAGCTATGTCTTCCTGAGAATCAAAGTTAACTCTACTCGGCTGTCTCCATCTCCTTTGAAGTCTTGTCAGTAAGGTGTGTGCTCCTCCAGAGCGAAATAAGTGATTAGATGTACTCGAGGAACAAGAGGATTTTCTACTTATCTTACATGTTGAAGAAGGACGGCATGTTATGAAACCCAGAGCTACTTTTGGTTGTAAAATACAAGAGGATCCATGATGCTTGTGCTGTGGAGTAACTAGATCTTCAGGATAATTTTGTTGGGAGCTCGGGTCCTTTTTCCAGCAGCTAGAGTGAAAAAAAGGCCACATGAGGAAGAAAAGGCAAACAGGTAGCTGAATGCAGATCTATCAAGCTTCCTGAAGAATAATTTCTACCATACCAACGGGGAACAACAACTAATTAGATACACTAAAAAGAATGAGTAGATAGGTAGTTCCCTACAAGAGATTGCCCCTCTGTTAAAGCTTAGGGGTAGGGAGAGTGAAGGACTTGGGGAAGTAGGCAGAAGGAAAGAAAAATGAAGGTTAACATAAAATGGCATCATGCATAAGTCCCCAGAGAGTTAGAGCTTCTCTATCTCCTATTAAAGTACCATATTTAAGGGAATTAGCTAAAATAAACCCATATCCCATTGACTAGTTTCATTTTAACATATCTGTCATGGAAGAAGCAAAAATCTTTCCAGGGTTTGAGGATGCCTCAGCTAAACACATAGGTCTCCAGTTGCTGTGGGAACCCAGCAGCAGCACTACCCAAGGTTTCTGGATACTTTCAATGTTCTTCAGCACACAAAACATGAAACACATGAAGTGTTTTTTTGTTTTATTTTTCTTTGTCTTTAAGGCATACCTTAAGCATTTTCCCATACTGAATTTAATCCAAAGCAAGTCTTTTCCCTTCTAGGCCATCATTCATAAGACGTAAAATGCCCTGTGTAGGTGGAACAGGTCAGAAAACTGAATACTTAAACTGCATATGGGACTACCATGGCAACAACACAGTCTGTGATGGCAGGGGACTCTAGAACCTAATGACAGAGGTGTCAGAGGACTGAATACTGAGGTTCCCCAATGGCAAGGACACAGAAGGTGATGGCAGGAGACGCTGGAACATAATGACACTAATTCAGAATAAGACTGCCTTGTGGCTTCCTTTCTGAAGAGCTGAAGTTTCTATGACTATGGAATGTGTATTCCGATGTCATTACATTCAAGGAGTCAGCTGACAAATCAGGAGGTAAAAATGTAGTTGAGGGAAGGCGATAACATACAATTTCTGCACAGTTCTTTCCTTGGGACAGCCTCTCACCAGCAATCCTATACATCCTTGGTCTCCCAGTCGTTCCTTCTTTCACTTGAATATTCTTTGTCCAACGTCTTTACATCCAGTGAAGTGATAAGGTGACTCCTAAACATTTGTACTGATGATACACAAAACGGGAAACAGACGTTTAAAAAGTAGCAAATGTCTATCCACAATGGCAGGGGAGCATCCCACTCTGATGTCTGGTCCACAGGCACAGACGAAGGAGATCTGCTATGTTTCCTGTCCGTTGAACAACTTATACCCATTAACAGTAAGTTTAGCAGAGTTACAAGAAAAGAGCTCTTTCCTCATCTCAGTTTAGAGAATTGTCTCTAAAGCGTGTGGCTATTCTCCACAAACACTATTATTTGCTGCACAATGTCCTGCTATACTCTAACACCACCTTTAGTCACTGTTCCCTACTTAAGACTCTGCTCCAGCGAACCCTTCAACAGATTCCTTACAAGAGACCTACAGTTCTCAGTTTCCAACACATCACTGTCAGTCCTGTGATGTGATTATATTCTACATGCAGTCAAATTTGTTAACCTCTTCCAGAAGACATGGAATTCTCAGGTCAGCAACAAGAGACATTATACTCATGACACAGCAAGCATCTTGGGGCTGGCCTTTCTTGGCCCACTGCCCAAGGACATTACAGAGGGCTCCAAGACGCCTGCTTGTATTTGCCACAGATTATGCTACAGGAAGGAAACATAGCTCAAGTCATCCACCATCTTTAACCTACTTGCCACCTGGTTTAGTAAAGACTTTTTTTGAGTCACAACCATAATCATGTTGTCTGCAGTTACTTTCGCGCTCCAGTAGCAGAGCTTGGGGGATGAGCAGACCCTTTATGTCTTCAATTCCTAAAATCTTTGCAGAAAAAAAAATCCCACCCCTATTTTATATGGTTAATCCTTTCCTTCATGGTGCTTGGGATCCAACCCAGGGCCTTGCAATGGCTAGGCAGGTGCTTCACTAATGCTAAGCTGCACCCCCAGGGCCCTTCCCTTCTAACCAACAAAAAATGCTATTTTACCAAATTCACTGTGGATTAGACAGGGAGCAAAGCACCTGCCTGCATCACCTCAACTAACGCTAAAAACAAGACACATATACATTATTAACCACATTTTAGTTAAAGCCATTTCACTTGTTATGGTTCTGGGGACTGAACACAGGTTGTCAGGCTTGTGTGGCAAAGGCTCTTACCTCTGAGCCATCTCACTAGCCTCAGCTATATTTTGAGAAAAGAATTCAGGTTTGGGGAACTGATGCCATCTCTGTGGTCAAAGCTGAACCAGGATGCATACTTGTGTTGGGATGACGAAAGCTCGGGGTCATTGCTGCTCTGGAAACCTCAGTCTTCCTCAGCTTCTCTGCCCTCTGCCTTGTTCTGGGCTGGGGTTGTTTGCTTTTATTCTCCACGCTCAAACATACTTGTTTGACCAGTTTCCAGTGTCCTTTACAGGCTCATTTGCTGCCACCACTCCAGTAGTACTGGCTCCAGAAGGCTACGTACACTACCCTCTCCTCTCTGCCCACACTACAGTTACTTGAGCAACAACACCTATTCCTACAGAATCTGGCCTCTGAAAGCATCCCAGTGGGATGTCAACAGTGGAATACCATCTCAGTTCTGTGGCAGTCTCCTTTCACAGCTGCAGGTGAGTAAGCGCTCCCACGGACAGTGGCTTCAGCCCCTCAGCATGTCCTTGTCCTTGTCCTTGAAAGGTTTTGTGTGGTTCTTCACATTTGGGGCTCCGGTTAAAATGACTCAGAGTGTTCCTTTAACATCCTGCTTCATCTTAAAGAAAAGTGGCTGCACTGCCAGACTTTTGTCCTTGCCTGTGCCCCCAAGAGTTCAGACAGTGCCTGGTACAGTCAGTGAATAAGAGGGACTCCAGCTATATTCTCATTCTTTCTTTCTAGCCCCTCCCCTTCCCTCGCTCTCCCGTCCCCCTCATGAAAGTGAAGATCTATTTGCAAACATATTATGAGAATATGTTCAACTTTACTAATGTTCAGGGAAATAGAAATCTGAAAATTATTAAACATTTCATCTTCATAAATTTTTTCTAAAATTTTGAAGTCTGACACTATACAAGTATTAATATGGAACAATAAGCATTCTTATACAGCCAGGTTTACGAACCAGGAGTACTTTAAAGACTTATTAATATTCATGTAAGACTTACTAACATGCACTAAAGACCTATTAATATACATATAAGCAATACATGCAGTCTCTAGGTCAGCACTTCAAACACGTGTTTTATAGAACGCCTTCCACATATGCCTAAGGAATTATGAGGGCATTCCCAAAGCATTGTTTATAGGAGCAAACAAGTGGTGATCTAAAAATTCACTAATAACACATACTTATATCCTGCTGTGGGATATTTTAATCGTACCCTGAAACTCCTGAAACTTCCAATAAAGTTTGTTTCCCTTGAATCAGAGGGTGGAGCTAGCTACTAGCTGATCAGACTTAGCCATAGAGGTTTTGGAGGACCCCAGGACACATAGAGAGACACAGGAAGTAGTAGGGGGGCTTAGAAAGATTTGTGGGCCTTTTGGGAACAAGGAAGGAGAAAGACGGGCCACTGGTTGCTTCTCCAGTTTCTCTGATCATATTTTTACTCTGATAATAGAATAATATAAGTAATTGCTTCAATATTCCATCAGTGGGATGCATTACCACATATTTACATGTATCAGCATGGCAAAGCCTCAAAACAGAAAAAAAGTACTAAAGCAAAAACATCTACAAAAACAATGCATCACATAATGCCATTTTTGTAAAACTTAGGAACAAAGCACCACTTCTACATACATGCAGAAGAAACCCTGACACTGTCAAGGGTTGCATGCACATTAAGGTAACGGCTGTCTCCTAAAGAAAAGATTTCAATTGCAATGTTGAATTTTGAATAGATCTAGAAAAAAATCATTTTGTAACTTTGAGGGCTACAAGATCACTATAATCAATGTCTGAGTCTTTGGAACCCTAGACCTGGATTTCAACAGAGGGAATTAAGTGTAAGACTAGAAATGACAAAAACAACAGCAAACCAACAACCCCCCGGGGCAAGGCCTGTGTTTCCGCTCACAGAGTTGAATGGTCTCCCAGGAGACCCCACAAGTGGGGACCCCAGCTGCCTCACTCTCTCCATCTCTGCTACCGGAGTTAGCACCATCTCACGGGCAAATGCTTTGGACTTGACTGGTTTCTCCCGGGGCCTCTGCAATGCTTGTGGTGGCTACAGAGTGAGTGGCGGGAAGCTGGTTGAGATCAAGCAAGTTCCAAAGGAGAGAGAAGGCCGAGGGAGATGGTTTGCTTACAGATATTTATCTACAAAAACATGACTCATCTTTTTGTATCTCATTCAAAAAATAATTTAAATGTTTGCTTAAAAAATTTTTAAAGTAGTGTTAAATAGGAAAGTTTTCTTCCTGTTTATTCGGTTTAGTGGCATTTTCTATAGCCTAGTCTGTCAGTAGGACTGTATTGTACCTACCCTTGTATGTTACTGTTAACAAAAACACCCATGACCAAGCAGGAGGAGGTACCATGTCTTAAAGCTTGGATACTTCCATATTGGTTATGTCATTCATAGTTTTCACAAATCTTCCTTGAACCCACATTCACTAAATACTTATCCCAATATTTGGAGTTTAATTAAATCTTGTAATTATTTTCTTTTTATTTGTCTTAAACTGAACAAGGGCTGCTTCTCTTTCTAGAATTTTAGACTTTCCTGAGCAAGTAGGCTTAAATTCACCGAGACAGGGTTTTAAGAATACAGGCCACTCACTTAGCCTGTACTTCTACAGGCTTCCGGGTCCCCTCCCCGTCTCTGGCTCCAATGTGTCCTGTCTGTGAAGGGACTGCGCAAACCTCACCCGACATTCCTGATGAAAGATGTCCATGCAAGCAGCATAACCACAGGCTGGTCTTCTGTACCTCTTGGTGATGCCCCATAATATGGTAGATTTCTGATCACGATTGGATTACTTAGCTGCTCTTACCCATTCTCATGGAAATTCCCATGTCTCTCTTCCAATTCACACTTTCCAGTGTACCTCAGATGCTTTCTAAACACCCCACTTTCTCATATTAAGACTAGTCTAGGACATTTTGTTACTGCTCAGAAATACCAAGTTCTTAGACCTGATCATTTCCTCTGGCATTGGTGGCTGTTCCCTACCAAAAGAACTTCATAGTCAAAAAAGATGCTTGGCAATTCTGGACCCAGCACTGATGTCTAAGACTTGACTATTATGTTTGTCTTCAGATGCCGCCTTCCAATTCCACAGAAAGTGTGCAGCCCTCTCACTCAGCTAAGACATTCTACTGGTACCCACTCTATGAAAGCACAGAGGTAAAGTGTCATGAAGACAAGGTCTCCCCGGCCCCCAATCAAGGATGCCAGGAGCTATCACATTCAGTACAGATCCTTAAAAAACAAACAGACAGAAACCTGGCTATTTTGTTCTTCAAAAACACTACCCATGGCCAATGCTTTAAATTCATAGATTATTGGTTTCCCAGCTATGGGAACACTTGCTCTTAGTGCTAGGATTAAGGATATTAATGCATATAGGGATGAAACAGAATCACTTATGTATCCTCTAAGTTTTCTAGACCTGCAATAAAATTCAGTAGCCATTAGTTCCAAGTGGTACATTTAATTACATGAAATAAAATTATAATTAAATGAGTTAAAATTATAAGTTCCTTTCCTCAGCTGTACCAGTCCACATTTTGAGTTCTTAAGAGTCACATATGACTAGTGGTACTCTGCTGGGCAGCACTGATACAGTCAGCTTCTAGCATCCCAGGGAGTTCTACTGAACCACATTGGCCTAGGGAGTTTGTATAGAAAAGCCACACAGTAATAACATTATAAAATAGCTTATCCATCCTGGCAAATAATGATTGTCTTTCCTCACTCTTACATGATGACACTTACTACTGGTTATTTTTAATAACCACATTAGAAAACAAACTATCTATTCTGGAAAATAATGATGATCTTCCTTAACTCTAACAGGATGATGTCGTTTTCTTTCTTTCTATCTATCTATCTATCTATCTATCTATCTATCTATCTATCTATCTATCTACCTATCTATCCATCCATCCAGCCCTTAAGCCAATGTGATCTAAGCTATCTAAAATATCAATAATATTTAACATTTTAAATTATAATCTAAAGCAAAACAATCATAGCTTTTCATTTCCATTCTGAGCAGAGCATACAAGTGAGCAGCCACCCACATAACAGCAATAACATGAAAAGTAATCAGTTGGATGCGAAACATCAAGGACACTTACCCTCCTTCACTTTCTGCTTCCTCTGAACTATTACTTGTCGCTGCACTTTGAGTTGTTGTCAGCCTTTTTTTCCTAGTTCTGTGTTGAGGACTGATCTTATGCACTGTTACCTTTCCTCCAAGTTCATCTTGTAGATATTCCTCCAGCTTTGGAATCATTTCTCTCAGAAATTTGATTTCCTCCTTAAGTTCTTCCATGTTGGTCAGTAATTCATTTAACTTTTCCAGGATCTGAAGTTGCCTTCTTTGAAAGACCACTGATGCTCCTTGTTCATTATATGTTTCACCTTGCAAAGTTAGTGAGTCGAATTTCTTACCCAGGGAAAGAAATTTAGGCAAATTCATTGTTGTCCTTGATTTACAGACCTTGTGGTACCATAAGGCCAGCAAGCTGATTCCAGCAGTTCCCACCATGACACCAAGGATCAACTCTTTGTTTGTGGAAGCAGGCATTTCTTGGCTTTTAATTTCTAAAATTAAAAAAGGAAAAAATGTAAATGAACAATGTTTCTCTGTCCAGGATAAAAATACTGATGCTTTTTCAATCAATAAAAGACAAGCCTTTGTCATCAAAAACTCTTACAAAGCATAAGCTACACTATACTATGAGCAAGTGACTCTTTAACTCAAGAGAATCATTTGTTTAAGGTGATGACTCATGTCTAGTGTAAAATACCGACTTTAATTCTGAATTTACACTTTCTTCAATCAATCTGAAGTTTACCCCTTAATTATACTTCAAAGGGTAAGTAGAAGCAAAAGTATCATCAGCTTGAGGGAAGTATTTAAGAGTTCAAGTTGTCCAGCTGGGCGGTGGTGGTGCACGCCTTTAATCCCAGCGCTTGGTAGGCAGAGGCAGAGGGATCTCTGAGAGTGAGACTTCCCTGGACAGCCAAGGCTACACAGAGAAACCCTGTCTCAAAACACACACACACACACACACACACACACACACACACACACACACATATATATGAGAGAGAGAGAGAGAGAGAGAGAGAGAGAGAGAGAGAGAGAGAGAGAGAGAGAGAGTGAGAGATCATTTTCTCTGCAATTAACATGCTGGATTTCTTGGTCCTGGCTCATCATTAAAGGGAGAGGAGGCTCTTTTTAGCATCTTGCTGACATTGGGACTTAATGTTGCAGTGATTAATGATGGTTCAGGGCTTGCAGATATAAAATATAAACAGCAGCTTTAATAAGTTTATAACTCACCTCATCTCATTTCATTCAACATAGAAAGACAACAAGACGTGTTGGTTTCATCTTTCTTCTGAGCCAGAATTTCTTTGCTTCTTACATCTCCACTTATATCTGAGATATTAACGCTTTTTATTTTGTATTTTCACTTTTTAAAAATAACTTTTAAAAGCCACTTCTTTGACTCTACTTTTTCCTCACCTTTCATTCACTATTTTTTTTTGAAGGCACAAAATATAGCCTACCTCATCCATATCAACTCAGCTACTCTTGTGACATGTACCAAAATTTATCTTTACCAAATTTCATCTTTCCTAATACCAATGCTTATCTAAAGTCAGAAAATGACTGAATGAAAACATTGGTATAAACCCCCCCCTTTGAGATAGTGAAACAGAAATAAGTAGATTGATACTGCAATAGTTTTTGTAACTGCACATACTGAAACTTCAAAAATATACTTACAAGTTCCCAAACTTGATTTTACCTCCATTTTCTCTCGCAGACATCTATTTGTGTTAAAGTTTGCTAACAACTTGGGAGAAATAGTTGTAAGCTATCCATGTTAGGATAGATTACTAAAGCACTGCTAACTATAACCCTGACCAAACAGAAAGAAAGAAATCCTGTAGGAACTCCTGGATTCCAGCTGGAAGTAACTTCTGGACAATGGGAAAAGAAAAAAAAATAAGAAAGAAAGAAAGAAAATCAAACAACTAGGCAGTTTCACTGAACGGAATGAATAACTCTTGGGTTCATAGAAGCTAAAATATCTAGACTTTATGTGCCAGAGTATAGAGGATAAGGGAAGTACATGCAGAAAACAGACAGTTAAACTCCAGGGAATCACAACTTCCGGGAAGCTCTAGATTAAATTGGTCCTAAAGACTACATGGAAGTGATTGATTAACGTTCCAGTTGCAAGAAGGCTTGCAGACCACGTGCGGCTTTCAGCAGAGGCCACAGGGGCCATGTGTGGGTGGGAAGGTGAGAGGGACCGTAGAGTTAAAGCTGTTTAGGCTCCCTCCAAAATAGATTAAAAATAAAGTACTTTTCATTTTTAATAAAGTATTAAATTGATTCATAAGTGATTTAACTGGCATGAAGATAAAAGTCTCTAATCCTGTAAATAGACAGAAAAAAAATGCAGAATTCAACAACATACAACTAGACTGTCCAACACATAGCAGCAAATTTGCAGACATGAACAGAAGCAGGAGAATGTCAGAGGTGGTGTAATTGGCAAACAGAGGTCTTAGAACAATTATTTACAATATTAGTAATTTATTATAAATTAATAAGATTGCCATGTTGTAAGTGTACAAATACATTTACGGTAAAGATACACACAACAAGGAGAGAGAGAAAAAAAGCTTTAAGTCAGACTATTTGGAATTTCCAGGAATGAAAAATACAAAATCTCTGAAAAAAAAAGTTCCATGAAATGAAACTGACAGTGAAAAAGACACCCTGAAACAACAAAAATCAGTACGCTTGAAGACAGAGCAATGAAGACATCCCTAAATGAGGCCCAAAGAGGAGAAGCAGAGAAGCAGCCAGTGGGCGTCCTGAACAGTCTAAGACTGACAACCATAGGAGGGAAATAGGTGAACAAATGGTGGGGGATGCCCTTCTGGGTATGTTTGTCTTATTGGTTGATGAATAAAACACTGTGGCCAACAGAGCAGAGAGATAGGCCAGACTAGGAGGTGAGGAGGATTCTGGGAAACGTAGGCGGAGTCAGTCAACATGTGAGATCAGGAAGAGAGGACATGAGTCAGGTGTTCTCCGATAACCAAAGACCACATGGAAATACATAGATTAATAGTAATGGGCTAGTGACTAGGACAGAGCTAGCCAATAAGAAGCCCTAGCCACTGGCCAACAATTTCATAATTAATGTAAGTCTGTGTGTGTTTATCTGGGGCTGAGAAAGGCGGCTGGGACTTGCCGAGACAAGAACCTCTCATAACTTAATCAAGCAGAATAAGAAAAAAAACCAAGGTATACTATTATTATTCCAATAAAAATCAGAGGGGAAGCTGGGAGGTGGTGGCACAAGCCTTTAATCCAAGCATTCTCTGTGAGTTTGAGGCCAGCCTGGTCTAAAGAGTGAGTTCCAGGACAGCCAGTGTTACACAGAGAAACCCTGTCTGGAAAAACCAAAAGAAAAAGAATAAGAAGAAAAAATCAGAGGGGAAGACAGCCAGAAGAAGGGAGGAGTGGAAAGGGGAGAAGGAGAAGGGTTACCATTGCTTGTGTCCTCAGGAGCCATTGAAACAAGAAAATGATGAAATGACATCTCTAAAATGCTTAGGTGAGGACACCCCTACCAACCGAAATTTCAATAGTCAGTTAAATGTCTTTCAACACACAGGTAGAAAGAGGTGGGGCTTTTGTTTTGTTGTTGTTTTTTAAAGTCGGAGACTATTATCTCCAGGTGACAAGTGCTAAAAGAAACACTAAGCTAGTTCTTCAAGCATAAACAAGACAGACGCAGTTTATGTGCACAGAGGACGTCACATATCAGCAGTGGCAAATGTGGGCAAACATAAAAGTTTTCTCATCCTAATATTTACTTATAAAATAGTTTCTATTAAAGTCAAAGTGACAACAACGCATCGTAGGTTTGTAACAGACTGAGGAAGTAAGAAGCAGGACAATAGTCCTTAGTATGGGAAAGTCCAAAGTCTGGGACAGAAAACCAAAAAGATAGAGAAACCTGTGTGTGTGTGTGTGTATGTGTGTGTGTGTGTGTGTTGTGAGGGGGATAAAAACAATACTAAAGACATTCACTTAGTCCAAAGGAAGGCATACTGGCCTAAGAGATGGGTAGAAAAAAATGAGAAAGAATGCCAGTTAGAGAAATGTTGGCAAAAGGTCAAGAATAACTTTATTTTCCAATATGAAAGATCCAGTTAAAAAGTGAAGTTGGTGAAGTAGTAGAAAATTGTACAACTACAAACAAGAAGGCAAAGGAGATGGTCTCTAGTGCATTAGCACAAGGTTGATCTTTCATGGGAACACAAACCACTCATTATAGTAACAAAAGACAGATTGCATTAGCAGAAATTCAGGTTAAACAGGTAGATGTAGGAGTTTATGAAAGTTCTCTTTAATTGCTTCTTGTCCAAAGCAGCCAGGCATGAAAGCCAGGGCAAAAATACTAGAGACATCAATCCTGAGTTAGGTTGTATACCTGAAATCTTGTATCCTATAACTAGAACCCTATTATTCTACATACCATAGCAAGGTACTATTGTTACCTGTATACTACATGGCCAATTAGACATAATGCTTTAACAGATCTATGGGAAATGGCCTATGGAAGGGGGAGGGGATCAGCAGGAGTCTATTTCCAAGAAGCTGCTTAAAAGAATGTTTCTTTTTACATTCCTAGTATTGTTTGTTCTGTTTTTCACTGATTAAGAAAAAAATCCTAGGGCTGGGGGGCAGTTCAATAGTACAGCTCTTAGCATACATGAGGTCCAGTATCAGATCCCCAACAACACTCATTCTCTGTCCCTCCCCGCACCCCGCCCACACACACTAAGCACGTTCCTGTGCCCGTCTTACAGTCCAGCACAAGGAATTCTCCTATGCTGACTTAGTTCTTCAGCAAGGCCCTGCCAGGCCAGCCTTGAACTTTACATTATGAAATACATGCATCTGAAAGCCTTTTCATTTAACAAGTAAATAAACAGAAGTGAAAGTCTGAGAAGAGAAAGACGTTATCCCCACAACAGAGCCAGGTTTAAAAACACGAGAAACAGTCAAACTTTTACCTTTCTTTAGGTACTACTCGGGTTCCAAATTATCTCTTCAGGTTCCAAATTATCTCTTTGAAGGAGTTCAAAACAATAACGCCATTATTATTTTTCAGACAAACTGCTGTCATTTACCCAGAGGGTTTTCTGATTATAGAAGTGAGAAAGGTTACTACCACTGTTTCCTAAATCCTAGGGACATCTAGCTGCATGCAGAATCAGAAAGCATCAAGCAAGGACAAGCAGGAGAACGCTGACGGAAGCAGAGATGCTAAGAGGTGAAATAAGACATCAAAACTATGAAAGACTAGAATCGATAGAGCCAACGTTTGTTTAAAGATCTCCCCATTAGAAACATATAGGTCAGTGTTTGGGTTTACTATAAAATGTGCTTCTATGTCAATAATTCGAAAAGCAACACTGAACAAAAAACAGTGAGGTACAGCAAGAAATAAATCAGTGTGTGTTTTTGTGCCATTCTGAAAAACGACACCGCCGAAAGAGAGAAATAGCAAAGCTGTAAGACTCTGTGCTTGCCTATAGTATAATTTAAAAGTATAAAATTATATTGTTTTTATACTTTTGCTTATAGTAGTATATTCTTGTACTGAGCATGGATAAAACAATTAAAATTTACTGAGCAAAACTTACAACTCGTTTTGATGCAAAATCTGCATTTCAGATGCAGAACTATCATCATCATTACAAACTCCCAGTTGTAAAATCACCTATAATGGAAAATGATAGTATTATTTGTATAAATTACCCAAAATTAACGACACGTGATTAATAACTGCTAGCTGAGTGTTAGTGAAACAATGAAATTTTGACTTCCAAGAAAACCAGGATGTGAAACGCTTTTGAAAGAAAAACGTCACGTTTATGTTCTAATTTTCACCTCTGGATATTAAAATCATGTTCTCAACATAACTAGAATGTTCCGAGAGAAGCCCTAAGTACCATCCATAAGCAATTCATGGGCTGATGCTTGCGACTGGGGGAAGGATGTAAAATGCTGTAACCCACAAAACAGAGAAAGGAAAAAAACTCCACCAAGAGGGTCAAGAAACATTACAGGTCACAGAGGGAACCTTCTGAGCCCTCGTAGGTTTAACCGGGTTGTGTAGAGCGATGCAGAAAACCCAGAACTTCCCAGTTGAGTTCTGACACTCAGATTTCCTCAGGTTTTCGAGCCTTTCCTTGTCTGTGATTTGCATTGGGGGCCCCTTAGACTTGTTTGCAAGGGTTAGTGGTGCGGTTAGTCTGGTTTCCGTGTCTGCATGAAACCAGCGGAGAATCCCAATTATTTTAGCGCAAACAGGACGGGGCTGGCGCGGGGCTGAGGCGGGAGCCGGGGCGCGGTGCCCGCTCCGGAGGTCGCCTGGCCCAGGCGCCGCCCTCCGTCACACCCGCTCGGCGGACGCCGCGCGGAGACACCCGCGGCCGCCGGCCACGGCCCGGAAGTGGAGCCTCCGCCGGAAGTGCGCCGCCCTCTTCCACACGCTTCCCCGGTGCCGGCCGGCGGGCCCGTGCTGCCCGGCGCCCCCTCCCCGGCCGCGTACGTACGCACCTGCTTCGCTCCGTGGCCGGGGACGCCGGGACACGCGCGGGTGGGCTAGCGAGGACTGCAGAGCAGACCGCGGGGCCCAAGGTCGGGCGCCGCGGTCTTGGCGTCTGACCCCGAGAGCGGAGGCGCCAGGGGAGGAGCCGCTAGCGGCCCGGGGCTCCCGCCTCCTCCCGCCGGCGCCTCTCAGCCTCGGGCTCCCCGCCGGGAACCTGAGCCCCGCGGAGCGTCCCGCAGGCCGCCCCGCCCCCCGCGCCACCGCCACCCACCGCCGGCTTCCACGGCCCG
Organism: Mesocricetus auratus; assembly: GCF_017639785.1. Taxonomy (NCBI): domain Eukaryota; kingdom Metazoa; phylum Chordata; class Mammalia; order Rodentia; family Cricetidae; genus Mesocricetus; species Mesocricetus auratus. Next base: position 29,102,756 of record NW_024429205.1, on the reverse strand, counting down.
GCGCCCGTGGCTCGTCCCTCGTAGGCACAGCTTTGTCCAGCAGCCGCAGGCGGCACGCCAGGCGCCCAGGCCTAGTTTTTCTCCCTTCAGCGCGCAGTGCTTTTTGGTGATCGAAAAGACCCAGCCTCTAAGTGTCTCCGCTGTTTGGAGTTGCACTTAGTTCGAAGCCAGGCTTCTCGGATGGCTGGCGTTGAAGGTTTTGCCCGGCTCCACAAAACCTGCGGTTCGTGTGATGATAACTGTGTCAAACTTGCAAAAGCAGCTCTCAAGTCCCTCACTTGGGACATGACTGGCTTAATCATTCGCTTGTTGAGGACATTCTTTTTCGAGACAGGGTTTCTCTGTATTGTTTTGGAGGCTGTCCTGGAACTCGCTCTGTAGACCTGGCTGGTCTTGAACTCACAGAGATCCACTTGCCTCTGCCTCCCGAGTGCTGGGATCAGAGGCGTGGGCCACCAAAGCCCGGCTAGGACCTTCTTAATTTAAAAATGGATGTACTTCTGCTCAACAAAGAATCAAGGCTGATTGTACACACCCGCACACTTTAAAAAGTAGAGAACCGATTAATACTTTACCCTTCATACCCAAAGTAGTTAAGAAGTACTTTTGCCCCACTGATTTGTAAAGATACTACAGTCTAATGCTAATTGCTTTATTTAACCATACTGTGATAAGATGTACACCTGTCTTGCAGGGTGTTGTTTCTTTTTTGAGAAGATGTGGGTACAAGAGAAACTTTACTCTCAACAACGCAAACTTTCCCAGAAGCCCATTGAGTTCATGGCTGCATCCTGGCCCACAGCTCAAAGCAGGCTTTGTGAAATCGAAGGCTGTGGGTGGAGAGGCCTACCAAGTCAGCCAGAAGAGGATGGCGGGTGGGGGATCCTTGCATTCTGAGTGGGATAGTGTAGCTAGCTAGACTGGTCTTCCCGCTTGCAATGCCTTCCATTTATTTATCCTTTAAAGCAATTAAAATTAGCTAAGATGTAGAAACTTATAGGTAATAGCTGCTAATCTGACAGATAAATATCAAAACGAGAATGTCTTTGCTAGACACGGTTAGGGATAACATTAAAGAGAAGTAACTTTCTCCACAACTCCTAGGACTGTTTGAGTTTTTAAAAGCGCCTGAAGAAAAGCCAGCAAACACTCCTATGTCATAGTTGCTGTCATTCATCACAGTCAACACAGCAATTCCGACCATTCGGCTCCAGTGTTTTCCTTTTCTTCCTGATGTGTCTTCACCTACTCTGCTGGTTTTCCCACACTGCCCCCACCAGTCATTGCCCTAATAGACAGACCTGCACCCCATCATCCCTCCACAAGCTGCACCCCATCATCTCTCCACAAGCTGCACCCCATCATCTCTCCACAAGCTGCACCCCATCATCTCTCCACAAGCTGCGTCTTTTCATGATGGAGCACCCCGTTCCTTGCCACTGTGTAAAGCAAAGGCATGAACTTTAAGTCTCTTCCCCGGAGAATTTATCCAGTACACTCTCCTTGTCCCTAAGGATTCATTCATGCGTTAAAACTTCTGTGAAGGATGAAGAGCCTGCTGTCTCTCAGCATATCTCTGGTTCTAGTACATAATTACTGCTTGTCAGTGGCCATTGTGTTCCAATGCTGTGCACATCCTCCAGACAAGGACATTTACCTGCTTCCCCGACCTGGCACAGCATGTTTTGTTTTTCTTGAAAACATGTTGGGAACACTTCTTTGAAAGCAATGTATAAACTTGGGAGAAAAACATTTACAAAGTTTCCAGTTCTTCATATAGTAGTAATTTGTCAGTGGTTTGTATTTTTGTTTCTTAGGTTTTATCTTAGTAGTTTTATTTTATGAAAATACTGAAAGAGTTTTAACCCTGTAACTGGCATCAGCATATCATATGGTTAACTGTTCTATGGTTCCTTGATCAATTAGTTCCAATTCCTTATTCACCTGGTGACATTACCCAGTGAATAGACCTTTGAGGTAAATGAACGGTTTGACTAGAAGATAATTAAGTGTCCTGTCTCTATTTCCTTGACCTGATCCACTTTTCATTTAGTTAGGAATTTGATAGGACTTTTACTGTAAAATTCAAGGATTGGTAACAGTCAGCTGTTACAACTCACACCCATGAATTTTCCCTTTCACAATAAAACACTTTGCAGTCTGAGCTTCACTCTAAACAGTGCTGAACTGTGACTATAAAAAGCACAATTATAAGTCCCCAACTCCTATTTTTAAACAACAATCCTGCCTTCATTTCTAGACTGGTTTGAAGGGAACATTTCACTGCAAGGGAAAATATCTGTTGAATCTTATGCCCAGTTTTCTGGCTTCATTCTTCTAAAGATTTAATTGCTTTTTGTTTTATGTTTATGGGTGTTCTGCCTGCATGTGTGTCTGTATATACTGTGTGCATTGCCTACAGAGGCTAGCAGAGGGGGTTGGGTCCCCTGGAACTGGAGTTACAGGTGGTTGTGAGCTGCCATGTGGGTGCTGGGAACAAATCCTGGGTTGCTGCGGAAGAGCAGCAGGTGTTCTTCACCTGGGAGGCATTGCTCAGGCTCCTCTGGTCTAACCCTTTCAATGTGCTGCCTTATCCCATCCTAAGACTCTAGCCAGGTAAAGCACACACTGCTGAAATCTCCCATAGGGGAAGAAGTATATCCAAGCCGCACAGTGAGCTCCGGCAAGCCCTGCTGGGACAGGCTGGCTGCCTTCTGTCAGACACTGGCCTCACCCTCCCTCAGCCGGTCCCCACAGATCTCTCATGACAGTCTGTGTCTGTCACCCTCTTCAGCTATTGAGCGCTCAGCCTTCACTGCCCTTGTTGGAAGTGGAGCTTAACTCTTAGCTCTGAACACTTCCCTTGTGAAGGGGAACCGTCCAGGCTTAGCGCTGCAAGCCACAGGATGTAAACCTGCTCTGTTTGCAATGTTTAGATTTGATTAGGAATGAGACTTGGAGGAAAAAAAGGAAAAACAGTAATGTGTCCAATTAAATAGTTATTTAAAAAATTTTAGGGCATCTCTACGACATCAGAAAATTACAAAAGAAAAATTCCTGAAACAATAACAGTGGTTAAATTGGAACTCCAGGGCAAAAGCTCTTTAAATATGTGCACAGTTACAGTTCTTAAATATTTTCAGAAGACTAATTAATTATGCAAGAAATTATTGCTTACTTAAATACATCAAAACAGTTGCCCACTATTCCTATACTGAAAAAATACAAAACATTACTTAGCAATTGAAAACTGAGTCAATTTATTGAAAATGTAACTGCCTTATTAAGACATTGAATTCTTATTAGAAACTTTTTGATTTTCACATGGAAAAAATGCTTTCATTCAATTAAAGAAAAAAGAAGGTGTTCTCAGAAAGTCATGAACAGTACCTGACTGGATTTATGCTAACCTTACCTGAGTTTCTCTAGGTTACTCCGCGAGGTTTCTTCACAAATTGAAGAGTTTTCGAGTCATATCCTTACATGGATTCGGGGCACTCTAAAGGGGAATTAAACGGATCTAAGAAGAGAAGCTCAGCCCCACTCTGCTCTTTCAGGCTGAGATAATGTTGAAGGATGTCCTTGGTAAGCCAAGGTCAGTTTCATCATTTGGCTGGAATCAAGTAAAGTTGAATATTCATCAGAAAAGAAAAGTGTTAAGACTACAAGTGAATGAAAATGTCTACTTGTAATGAATAGAACAAAAGACTCCTGTTTATTAAGCCTTGACTAGCAAAGAGGTTGTTCAATATTCTGCTGCAAAACAGTTGGGCCTCAGTTTATGCAAAGAAAGGTGATTTACCCTTCAGGAGCAGATGCCCCTCAAGAAACTGTTTAGGAGATAGGGGAAAAACAAAACACCTTGTTACATAAATCTATTGGTAAAACAGATCAGTAAGGTCAAAATAGAGACTTGTTAATTAAGCCAACCATTGTTCAAGCATTCTTTTTTAACAATGTGCGGCGTAGCAGACAAGAGAACAAGAAAGGCTAAATATTTGGGAATGCGAAGGACAATGCGGGTCATGGATATGGATTACGAGAAAGGATTTAAAGCTAACTGTCAAGTCTAACTCTGTCATGGAGCTTCTCTTGGTGGTGGTGGGTAAGTACATAAAACCGTGATAGTGAAACAGCAAAAGACAGTATGCGCCTTTAATCCCAGCACTCGGGAGGCAGAGGCAGGCGGATCTCTGTGAGTTCGAGGCCAGGCTGGACCGACAGCCTCCAAAACAATACAGAGAAACCCTGTCTCGTAAAAACCAAAAAAAAAAAAAAAAAAAAAAAAAGCCAGTGTGAAGCTTGACAGCTTCAGGATGACTGTCCCAACTCTAGAAGTTCACCGAGATGTATAGACTTTTGGTTTGGTTAATTTAATCAGTGTATCTTTTTAAAATAAGAAAGTTTTAAAAACTTTATAAAATGTTATTTCATTCATTGTAATTAACATGCATATTTGGACCCACATCCAGAGATGTGAATCTAGAAAATGATGAAAAATGAAATCTACAGGTGCAACAATTTCAGAAGGAAGTCTGTCTCATGAAGTAAATCACAATCCATATGTATTCCAGCCCAATACAATTGTAATTTGTTTAGAACAGGAGATATAAATTATGAAAATTATGTCACAAATAATGGTTAGTTTCCTAAACAAACCCATAAAATCCTATAATATAATATAATCTGTGACAACATCCAGAATGGTTTTTGCTGAATTCTAACTGAGGACTGATGTCAAGGTATCACTTACGTGTGTGTAATGGCCTTGGCTGGTCCCATTTACAATAAGTTAGTGGTGGCAGCTTCTGGTAACTGTCCTGTGCCCAAGGAAAAGAGAACACAGTTTATCAGTGGCATCTACTTACCAGCTAGTGCAGACAGAAGTCTTCCTTGTGCCAGCCACAGGCTCTGTCATGTTTCCAGCAGGAAACGCCATTGAGCCAGAGAGTGTTTTGACTTTCTCTCACATAACAAAACAGCCCCCAATCGTCCTTAAAATGAAAAGAAAGACAATTCAATAGTAATGATACCATTTCCCTTGTAAACCTCTCATTTCCCCCACTGAAGTAGCCAGGACGAATCTTTCTGCTACACACAGTGAGTAGTCATCCAGTCACTCCTAGAGCAGGAAGTAAAATTCAACAAGGCTCTTATTTAATAATGGCATATGGTCAATAAACTAGCTTGGATAATCTGGATAATTACATTTAGAAATACAGCAAGGCTTTACTAAGCAACTAACAAAGATTTCTACTACATTTAATTTTGAGAACCTGATTTAGACATAAGATACTTTATTATTTTCCCTTTGCTAAATATTTACAATTATAAAATATAACCATTTTTCTTCCAGAAACTCATACCATGCTACAATGGCTTAGGTTGTTGTCTCAAAGGCATTGTACTTCTAAATGAAAACCAATTTTCATTTGATTCAAATACATTGACATACTTTGCTACCACAAGTTACCAGCATTTCCACTTGTCTTGCTTCCCCTCTTGAGCAATAACTTTGTTTAACATTCTTAACTATTAAAACTTGAAAATTTTTCTCTCTCAGCCGATACTCACTGAGCCCCCCCCTCCCTCAGCAGACACGACTAAAGCTGCCCTCAACCTTGCAGGACAAAGGCCTCGTTTCCCAAGCAAGTGCCTTTGATCTTTAGAGCACAGTTTCTCAGTATCAGTGCTACTGACGTTTTTGAACCAGAGAGTTGCCTTAGGAGAGTCATATGCTTTAGAGTGGTTCTCAGCACTCCTGACCTCAGCACACCAATAGCACATAGATCTATGGGTTAATGTGTAACTTCAAAGAGTCGGATTCTGTAATTAACAGCAAATAGCACCAGCGTGCATGCATTCTCAAAATTCAGTGGTGCTCAGATAAGGTTACACAATGCCCTGGCTTGGAGAGTATATGCTACAAGTTGTTTGTTTTTGGTCCTTTGAGATAGGGTTTCTTGTGTAACAGCCCTAAATATCCTGGAACTTTCTTTGTAGACCAGGCTGGCCTCGAACTCACAGAGAACCACCTGCCTCTGCATCCTGAGTGCTGGGGTTAAAGGCGTGTGTTACCACCGCCAGGCTAGAAGTTCTTAATTTTAAAAGTTTTGGATAATTTTTCTTATGAGTATATTGTACAATATATCAAACTCATTTTTCTATTTCAATTCTTGACACGTAATAGTAATACATCTTGAATCAATGAACCAATAGATAGGTAAGTAGGAATATCTATGTATCTAAATTGTTCACTTTTCAACTAAAATACTTGGGCAGGATCCTTATATCTGACCACACACACACATACACACAATTGTCTAATGGCAGGTAAGATAACTTTCAGAGGACAAAGTCCTCCTGATTATGAAACATGGACTTGTAGAAAAGCTGAAAAAGTAAAAATCAACTTCTACAACTAAACAGAAGCTTTGGACTTTACAGTGGAAGCCAAAATTGTGTCTAAAGCTAGTCCTGTTTATCAAACTAGCTTTCCTCATCAGGATTTGCTATCTAGTGTTTGAAAATCTTTCTAAAGTTAGGTATACTGTATTTTAAAAGTGTTTTAGTGTTTAGCTTCTGCTTTGCAGGCCTACTAAATCTTTTAGATAGTATTTATAATTAAGATGGCAAACTGAAAAATGGGGTACTTCAGAGCATATAATGCAGCTGAGTTGGTTGTTGATTACCCAAACCCACTGGCCACTGTGTCTTTGGGTTCTTAGTTCTGATGCAAAGCTCAGGAATTTTCAGTTCAATGTTTATGTTGCATGAACCACCCTTTAGGAAGCCTTGCATGTCTCTAAGTGATGGTCACGGATGCATTTCTAAGGTAAAACAGACCAGACATCATCTATAGAAATCACTGTGGGCCTGTTCATGCACTTTTAGTATTTTATGGAAAGTTGAGTTAAAAGACAATATTGAAATTGATATATTGACAAAGGAAGAAAATCTTATTTTGGAATTTTGCCTATAAAAATGCTCCCTGGTTTGAAGGTTCTCCCCACAATGAAATCCTCATGGTAAAGTGTTAAACACTGGGACCAGGTGAGAAACTTAAGAGGTATTATGGATTAATCCATCCATGGTGTTTATTTAATTTCTGATATTCAAGGTGGCAAGCTCAGTCAGTGAGAGAACTGAGGAACATAATGTTAATTTTTGATGAACAAATGAGTGGTTCATTTTCAGTTTCTCCCTTGTGCATTATTTATTTAACCTAGAAGATGAAACTTAAAAATATTAAAAAATAGGAATGTTTCCCCTCATTAATAAATGATTGACTATAAAGATGCCACATTGGTCTGGAAATGTCCTTTACTTTTGACCTTAACTACTGCTAAAGTACTTTGACTATCTTCCAGTATTGATTTAAGTTGCTTCCAAATTAGGTTCAGTCCAGTTCTCTTCTTGGAGACACAGTTTGTTTATATCTTTGCTGTAAGGTTCTGTAGTGTGTTTATTAAGTTCACACACTTGAAGGGATCTGGGAAAGTCACTTATTCCAAACATTTAAAAATGCCAGTGTCATTTGACCCTGCAAAGGCTCTCTCTTGCTGGGAACAAGTTTGGAGGTTCAAAACACTTGCACAAGTAGGAATTTACTTAAGGCAGTGTCTCAGTTTCTCACAGTTAGCCTCTCTGAGAGTAAGAGTTTCTTGGAGCATACTTTGAGACTAGAAGAATGATAAAATTTGACAGTGTTTGAATCTATTTCATAATGAGCGTAAGTTATTCATTGTATGACTTGCTAGGAATATATTCTGCTCAAAGGAAATGTACCTATTTGCTTCTTGTTTATCCAGAATACCAGAAAATGAATGCTCTCCTGAGGTCACCAGGTAGAGCACTGAATAAGTCACGTGGGGGAGTAATTATGGTAGAAAGACAAAATGTAGAGACGCTACTTACCCGGCCCACCTGTGCATTCACGGTTTCTAAGGACACAGGATACCAAAGGAGTCTTTTATTTGTACTAGGCAAAGTCATGGTGAATACGGATCAGAATGAGTGGCAGTACACAGAAAGGAAGGCACTGAGCAGACAAAGGGAAAGCATGGGGCTCGTGAACTCCCCAAAAGAATGGAGATGCCAAATGAGAGCATTCTTGCTTCTCCTGGGATTGATGATAAACCCCTTAGCTGAAAACAAGTACTGAGTAACCTCTACCCTGAATTCAAGAAACAAGTCTCAATTGTGCATGTGGAGAGCCAGCACTCCACTCTCTACCTGGGTTCTGGGTTTCCTTCAGGAATAAATTACCTCTGGAAGACTGCATGGTTGGTAAAGAGGCTAGGGGCTTCATGCACTTCTTATACCTAAGGGTCCTAAGAAGGGGCAGCACCTCACCACAAGAATCACCGGAATGCTCAACAGCCTGGGACATGGCTTCATCTTCAGTTGGAGGGCAGCTTGAGTGAGGGACCATTGTTAGGCTCCAAATGCCATTAAGTCTAGGAAGTGTCCTGGCTCCCCAGCAATAGCAAAATCAAGTAGAGAGAGCAATATTCCCAAGAAATATTAAAGATGTTGCCTAGCTCAACAGTAGACGTGATGGAAGGCTGAAGGCATTCTGAGCACCATTACAGTGAAGCAGAAAAGACATGTGCGTCATAAAAACTGTGGTATTTTGTCTTTAGCAGGATATACTTGAGTATGAAGCTCCCCAAGGAAGCCATTTTGGATTGTTCCCATGTAGGCAGGCTCACTTGTACACTTCACCTGAGCATACCTAGGCTGTAATGGTTCTACAAACTGGATCAGCTGCAATGACTAAGAGAAAGAGGACCCTTAATGACAACTTTCACCACAAGCTGCTCCAGAGGAGGGAACATCACAACCAATCAGAAGGTGCACACATGAGGAAGCCTTGTTTGGACCCTCTTATGTGTTCTGATGGCAGAAAGCAAGGAGACATGTGGGTTAAGAGAATATGATTGAAGGAGAGGGCAAGTCCAGTCTGCTGTAGGTTGCAGGAGAGCTACTAAGTGAAGGCTAAAGTGTTGACGGCTGCATTTCCACACAAAGTGCTGGGGACCAGGGACCCAGTCTGCAGGAGAAGGGAATTCAGTAGAGCGTAATTGATAGACATCTAGGGAAATAAATGTATTTAGTATGCATATGCAGATAAATAGGTACCAGAAGAGCCTACTTCTGTTAGCCACAGTGCAAGATGGGAATCTTTAGGGCCAAACTCCTGTGTTGAAACATCTTCAAGTGTTTTTCATCTTTAACTAAACTTATTTTTCAAGCTGAGTATGCTTACATTCTTGTCCCTCACTTCAATATTTTAAACATGTGCCTCGTGATGTTGAGATAAGCAAGTCACAAGATGTAGCTATCCTTTTTTTTTTTTTTTAATTTTAGTCTTAACTAGGCATGCTTGGGAATGGCCATCTCTTGTATGAGTATGAATAGGATCCCTGAACAAAACCCCCATGCTCCCTCTGCTCAATTCCTGTAATCTCCTTTTGTGGTGCAGGCAATAAACCAATCTGTGGTGATATCTTGTTTGTACAAATGTGGTATGTCTGAAGATCAGAGAGATGAAGGAGCAAGCCACAGCCACACCTTACCTCACCAACTTCCCTACTGAAAAGAGAGCGAGTTCTTGTTTTCTCACGCCTATATTCCCCTCTCTGCCCAGCCATCTCACTTCCTGTCTGTCTGTTAGCTAGTGGCTAGCGCTACCGTCTGATCTTCAGACAAGCTTTATTTGTACAAACAGGACACCGCCACACCAGTCTCTGCATTTCATGCTGCAGCTGTGCTTGTTTGGTTTCGCGCTTGCTAACATGAACCCACTATGCTCAGTTTCTCTGCTGAGCTACTCAGAACTCATCGCATGAGTTGACTCTTCCTCGTCTTGATTTGGGCCTGATAAAACTCTAATATCTTGGATCTCATCCTATAGGAGGGATGAACGGACTTTCAGTCAAGCTTAATATAGCCCAGGATCAATCATTCACTTTAATGATCCTCAGATACTCTGATGCTATAGCTAAAGGAAAGATGAGAGGCAGTATTGCTCAGTAGACATTCTCTGATAAGTATTATGTGAATCAAATATTCCCTGGAGAAATTGGCAAATTAAATGACCTTATCTTTAACAGTGTAGTAGCCTTAGTGAGCAAGCTTCACTTCTAATGGATTTTTAATCCATTAGAGTAGGGTTGCTTGCATTTCTAGTGATGTCAATCATTCCTGAAAATTGAAGACAACCTTATTTGAGAATTCTAATTAAAGTAATTTCATTAACAATTCAACATTGAAATATTTAGAAGCACAGAGCTTTATTGAGAATGTCCTTTCTAGACCATTTCACTCTTCAGAAGTAAAATATGATTTATGATACACATTTTTGTATATTTCCCATGAATATACAGGCATGCTTGTGTGTTATATGTACCATTCAAAACATGTATTATAATTAATGCATCACAGGTATAATTTCATTTCTGCCTTCTTTCTGATAACTCACAAGTTACTTTGCTGTGAGATATCTTACTAGTCTCTGAACTAATAGATATCTAGGTTATCTTCAATGTTTTCTATTAAATATTATTCAGTGCAAGTGTGTTATGAAGTAGTGTGATGATAAATATTGTCTGCCCCAAGGGTCTGAAATCATCTAGGAAACAGACAAGTCCCTGGGCACACACTTGAGGACTATTGATATCTAGTGAACCTCTGGGCATGTTAATGAAGGCTAATCTTGGTTAGGTTCATTTAGGTGGAGAGACACCCTAAAGAAGAGAGGTGCCATGCCCTGCACTTGGGCCTGCCCTGGACTGTATAAAAGTGGGGTGCTCGCTGATCATGACATTTCACTGTTCTCTGCTTCTTGGCTGCACGGGTGATGTGACCAGTTGTCTCCTCAAGTTCTTTCCACCATGACTTCCCTGCTGTAATGGACCACACCCTTGAACTGAGAGCTACAATAAACCTTTATCCCTTAAAAAAAAAAACACAGCCACCAGAAAAATGAAATCAGCCCCCAGCTGGAGACAGGTTTGAGCAGTAGGCATTAATATTTTTATGAACTGGTTCCATGTTCACAGCTAACCCATTGCTTTCCATAAACACCTTAAAGAACAGTCAGTTTAAACAAGGATACTGTGCGGCCCCAAATGGCAAAGATCTACTGCCCTTGCTAAGTGAGTGAACACCAATTATTTACCAGGCACGCCATTGTCCTAGCTGTAGTATACCCTACCTTAGATAAAGATTTATTGAGATAAACAATTGTAGAATTTTGGCCTCTTTCTGAGAGTGTGCATTGCAGAGCATAGTCCCCAAACTGTCCCACTACAAATCAAATCCTGTGTTGTGTTCATTCCAGTGTCTCTTTCCGGTAATGTATTTAAAGCTGGAATTCCTGGGTCAAAGGGGTAAATGCACAAAATGGATAGGTACTGCCTAATTGTCCTCCATATACTGTACAATTGAAAACTGCTCACTAACAGTTTTTCTTTCAGTTGTTAGCCTTTGGTGATGGCTGTGAAATTCTTCCTGTGTTGTATTGATTATAATGACCCAGCCTCACCCTCTTTCTTTCTTTTCACTTGCTTGTTTGGTTTTCTTTTTTAAAGACAATGCCACTGTGTAGCTCAGAATGACCTCGAATCCTCCTCAGCCTCCCAAGTGCAAGGCACTCTAAAAAAAGTGGTTTCCATAAATAATCTCTTTAAAGTCTCACAAAATCTGGTTAGTTTCCCCAACTACCCTGTAATGTAAATCCTGTCACTTATATTTTAATTCATTAGAGGAACTGGGGACCGAACGCAGGGTCGCGCATGCCATGCAAGCACTCTGCAAACTGACGTATGTCCCCTAGCCTGCCATTTCCATCTTAGAGATTAAACAGTAAGATACAGTTTGCTTGATCAAGTGGCAAGAAAGTGCTCGAGGTGTCATCCCAGCAGTCAGGCTCCAGAGCCCCTGCTTACAGACACTGCATCGTGGTGTCTCATTACAATTAGCTGGCAATGTTCAAGGCCCACAAAAAAAGATAAAAACCCTATTCACTGGCATAAAAGAAGGCTAAACTAAATGAAAAGTCGTACTGTGTTCTTGCACACAAAGATTCACTGTTTTAAAGATGCTCTGTCTGGATAAACTAATTCACAAAATTTCTACCCAAACCAGATCATTTTCAGACTTGATTTTAATATTTAAATAGAAGAATAAATGTGCAAATGTAATCAGGAAGACTATGGATAATAGTAAAATGAATTAGCTCTCTTGATTATTGAATTTTACTATAAAATAATACAACAGCATACAAGCAGTATGGGGAAATACAATAATGGAAGAGACCTGGGTACACACGGCATCTAGTAACAAGGAGAAATAGAGAATTAGTAAGGTCTACGGCCATACCACCCTGAACGCGCCCGATCTCATCTGATCTCGGAAGCTAAGCAGGGTCGGGCCTGGTTAGTACTTGGATGGGAGAGAATTAGTAAGGAGGTAGTGATGGCACAATTGATTAACTTTATTAGAAAAACTATTGCCAGAAGCCTTCTTACAGTCTCTAAGAATTCCAAATGAATAAAAAAATTAACCATAGAAAGCTATATTATCCATTTAGGAAAAAAAACACCACTTCATTATGTCTGACTTCCCTCACCTGACATAAAAAATTCAAGGTTCATTTTTCTCACAGCACATATCAGGGTATCAATGCAACATTTTTATTACCAAGTGATATTCTATGCTGTAGATACACTAGGTTTTATTTATTCACCTATTAGTCAATGGACATTTGGGTTGTCTCTACTTTTTGAGTCACGAGTAAAGCTACTACAAATTTCATATTTCTGTGACTGGGCAAATTTTTGTGAAGGTTTTATTGTTTTTAAACATTATTTAAAGGAAAACTGCACTAAGGTCCAAGTTATATACCTAGAAATACAGTCATTAAAGTTAAAAGACAATAATTTTATTCCGTTTACAGAGTGGGGCTGGCAAGATGGCTCAGTGAGTTTTAAAGGCACGTGTTGCCACATCTTGTGATGATTCCTGGGTTCCACATATCTGAAGGAGAGAACCAGTTCCCACCAGTTGTCCTCTGACCTCCAGATGCAGGAGGTGGCGCATGTGTGCCCCCTCCCCATAAAAATACATTTAATACCAATCAAACAAATTAATAGAGTTGTGTAACTCTCAAGACAACTCTTCAAAGGGGAACTCTCCTTCATTGTTCCTAGGGAGGTAAGCTACTCATTGCAGGGAAACTATGGAGCTAGAAATGTAACTACCATCTGATCTAGCAATCTCCCTACTCTGCATAGTCAAAGGCAAGGTCTACAGAAGGCACTATTCCATGTTTACTGCAGCACTCCCCAATAGCCAGGGTATGGATCAACACTGGTGTACATGGATGGGTGAGGAGGCAAGGAGAAATGTGATGTATGTATCCAATACAATGCTACTCAGCCAGAAAAAGAACAAAATTCTGATGTCAGTGCAAACAGATGAACCTAGGCTCCTTATTATAGTAGGTGAAATATGTCAGGCACAGCAAGGCAAGCACTGCATGTTCTCACTTAAAACGTTGATCTCATAGAAGCCAAGTAGAACACTGGTTACCAGAGGCTAGCGGAGGGGAAGGCAAGGATGGAGAGAGGATACTTGAACGGATACAGGGGATATGGGGGTACAGTTGGCTAGGAGCGGCAACTTCTAATGTTTTGTGGCATAGTACTTAAATAGATTAGTAGACTTTCAGAAATTACTAACACAAAGAAATGGCAGATCTTTGAAATGATTGTTATGGGTTGAATTTAAAATTGTTCCCCCAAGCCTGTGTTTGAACACTTACTTGTTCGTGGGCTGGTAGCGATTAGGAAGCTGTGGATGGAGCCTTTAAGTGGCGGGATATAGCTGGCAGGAGGAGGGGCCCGAATTGAGGATTCAGCCAGCTCCTGGTCCTCCCTTGCTTTCTCTGCCTGCTGGCCCACGCCATGTGACCACCATATGCTTCACCATCATGGCCTCTGCCTGCCTCCCCTGCCATGAAGGACTGAGATCTCTCAGAAACAAGGAGCTAGAGAAATCTTTTCTTCCAGAGCTACACTGATTAGTTTTATGTTAATTTGACACAAGCTAGAGTCATCAGAGAGATGACCCAACTGAGAAAACGCCTCTGTAAGAGTTGGATGTAAGACCTTTTCTTAGTGACCAGCGGGGGGGGGGTTCAGCCCCTTGTGGGTGGTGCCATCCCTAGGCTGGTGGTCCTGTGTTTTATAAAGAAAAGCAGGCTGAGCAAGCCACGAGTCGTCAACACCCTCCATGGCCTCTGCATCAGCTCCTGCCTCCAGGTTCCTGCCCTGTGTGAGCTCCTGTTCACACTGCTTTTGATATAGAACAAAATAAGTCCTTTCCTCTCCAAGTTGCTTTTGATTATGGTGTTTCATCACAGCAATAGCAATCCTAACTAAGACAGCCACAGTGACTCAAAAGTAACTCCCACAATGATGGGTACACAAATTACCCTTGTGAGGTCATCACACACGGTGTGAAAATGTCACACAGTACCCCACTAAACATACACTGTGTTAACTGAAAGGTGATAGAATTTGCAACAAGCATTCTTTTCTATGCATATTTTAAAGATTAAACAGAGCTTTCTTTCTCCATCGAAAAACCCAAGTCTTTCTTAATATTTTTCCTCTCTGAGACAGGGTATGATTCAGAAAAGAAAGGATGTAGGGAGAAGTGAAGCTAGGGTCTACAGAATTCACGGGATGCTTTTCTGGAATTAAGGTGTAAAATATCTTGCCCTGATCATTTGGGACATTCTCTTTTACTTACTTTACACATTATAGTTATCTCAGCTGCCTGACTATGAGTTTATCTGCTAGGTATTAGAAGATTAACTATATATTATAAGCTTAGTGAGTTGAGAAGAGAAAAAGAAAATATAGTAGGTAGGAGAATTTAAGTGGAACTCAAATAAATCTCTCAATGTTTTATGTTTAATTGGTGTGACAGTATAATCATGTCTTCTAGGGATGGCAAGGAAATCCCTGTCTGCAGAACATTCCAGACAAATCACACATTGCATTGTTAGGAACCCTGACCCCAATACCTGTGTCTGCTCTTTCCTGCCCAAGAGCTAGAACTCAACTCTGTTCAAATTATTCTTGTTCCAAAAACTAGACTACATTTTTTCTTTAACTGTATGTAGGTCTTCCGAAGAAGGGATCATCCTTCTAAATCACAAAATAGAATATTGATTTTCTTTTTTAAACAACATTAAGTTTTGAACCTTATGAAGATTATTAAATAAATGTATCAGTTGTATAGAAGAGAAAGATGAGCTCACTTGATTCATTGAGATTATTAAAAATCCACTTTATAAAAGTACTACCAAACCTTCTCCCAACTTACCAAGTAAAGTTCAGTGAGGTGAAGCTGGGAGTCCCCTGGAATCTCTTGCCTGTATCTTTGCCCTGTTAGCACCCGGAGACGGGCCTCTATGACAAGTTTGGCCAGGCCCCTCTCACCTCCCTCGTTTCTCCCCTGTCCCTGGGCTTCCTCCGGGGCTCTGCCTTCACTATGCCCGTGTCTCTTCCTTTGGATCCCGTGTGAGGGGAGCCCTTAAGAACAGGCGCTTGGGGGCTGGAGAGATGGCTCGGTGGTTAAGAGCACTGGCTGCTCTTCTAGGGGTTCAATTTCCAGCACCCACCTGGCAGCTTTCAGCTCTGTTATTCCAGTTCTAGAGGGTTCAATGGCCTCACACAGACTATATACAGGCAAAACTCCAGTTCACATTAAATAAATAAGTAAATCTTTGGGGAAAAGAAAAGAACATGCCTTTGTCTCCTCAGCGCTGTGTTCTCCGCACTTTCCACTGAATATTGTGCATGGCACTTATGGGACAGTTAACTGTTAAATAAATCAATGAAGGAAAACAAAATCCCTTGTGGTAGAATTTGCATTTTTATATCTCTGACTATGGTTGAAACTTCCATAAACCTTAGGTGTGTGTGTTTTTTTTAACCCAGTGATAATTTTGCCCCTTGCCCCCAGGGTCATTTCACAATATTTAGTTGCCACAACAGAGGAGGACCACTAATATCAGTAAGCAGAGGTCAGGCGTGCTGCTGAACAAGTTCCAATGTCTAGGGTTATCTGGCCTACAGTTGTCGGCAGTGCTGATACTGAGACACAGTATCAGCAGTTTAAAAGGAGAAGAGACCATAGCTGCTGAAACGCACCTGACTATCTATGCTGTCTCACGTTTGGAGTCCCATGTTATGGGCTGACTGACCTTCAAAGGCTCATAGGCTGCATGCCGGCTGCTCAGCTGGTGGCATCTCTGTCTGGAGGTAGTGGAAATTTTAGTAGGTGTGGTTTAGCGGGAGGAAGTGGTTTTTCCAGGGCATGCTATCTTGGGATCCTCTCTCCCTGTGTTACTTCTAGTCCACCATCGAGCGAAGAAGCTTCTAGCACACACCTCTTCAATCCTGATTCTCTACATTACCCTATACCCACAATCCGCAAAGCCAAGGACTGAACAAACCCGTGAAATCATGAGTCTGACAAATCTTTCCCTCCTTTGGTTTTGTCAGGTGTTTTTTTTCACACGGATGAGAAAAGATTTTTAAAAAATTCTTCTGAATACCATTCATGACAATACTTTCCTGATTTCCTTATGAAGATTTTTATAGAAACATGTTCCATAATATAATTTCTGGGACCTTCAGTGAGCAGGGGATAAAGAGGGATTCAGAGGATTTAAACAAGTTTGTGGCAAGTCTAATGACTGATGGTCGTTTACCATCCAGGTAAATAGGTATCCACCCAGAACCTATCATGCGCCTACCACAGTACCTCAGAACTCTGAGGGAGGCTGTGATGTCTTCTGGGAGACACTGGTCAGTGGAAATAGACTTCATACTGAGGAGACCCAGCAAGAGAGTGTTTGTTAAAAGGTAGAAGTGCTATGTTTATAAAAACATATAAACCTCTTGAGAATTGCCAAAAATGCTTGCAACATCCTAATTTTAAGGGAATCTATGTGATGTATTAGCAGCCAGTGTTGAGGAACGTCAAATGAAAACTGATAGTAATGATTTAGTTGATCTTGATGAATTTTGGGTTATATGTTGATTATTATTTTGAGTTGATAGACCTGGTTCACCACAAACTGGACTCACATGTTTGCTCGTGTCTTAAAATCCAGGTAATTTTCTGCCTTCCCAGCCTATGGGGTTTATAGTTGCCCAAGTTTAGTGGCTACCGTCTTTCTTCTTCTACTGAAAGCTTCTCTGTAACAGGCGTCGTCACTGGTGGAAGTGGCATGTTCATCTTTCTTTTTCCACTGGAAGCTTCTGTGTAACAGGAGTCTTCACAGGTGGAAGTGGCATGTTAATCAGCAGCAGCTGTGAGTCTTTGGACAGAGGATAGTGACATCATCACCATAGTCTTGGTCCACCTACACTCATCTCTCTGATCCTCATCATCTCTGTTGAAAAATTTAGATGAGACATGAAGAATACTATACGGAAGATAACTTGTTGTAAAGTAAAGGAGATCTTATTGTTTAGATGTAAAATGTCCCACCATGCCTCCAATAGGTTCTTGTGTTTAAACACCCGGGCCCCTGCTTGCCATGCTGTTGGGAAGTTGTTGAAGCTTTAGGAGGTCAGGCCTAGCTGGAGGAAAGAGAGGCAGACCTTGATGCTTACACTGTTTCTCTTTGCTTTTCCGTCTCTGTGCTTCTGGTCCCCTGGGATGCACGTAAGCAGCTGCCACATTCTCTCACTGCTGTGCTCCGGAGCCACCTGCCGACATGCCTTTCCTGATACTATGGACTGTATTTCATAATGTCTGGAACGAGGTGGCTCGGTGATACCTACCATAAGATGGCATGTGTTTGTTTTTGCCAGAAATGGATTTCTGCCATACAATAATCTTACAAGGTTTAGGGGTTCATGGAGCCCAGTTTAAGTAGTTACCCAGTAATAGCCCTAAACAGCACGTCTTCATGAGCCAGCAACAGGACGCAGTCCCTGTAACCCTGCTGTTCCAGTTATTTGCTCTACAGGCTTCTGACTAGAAAGCTGGGAGCTCAACTTCAAGGCCTCCTCTTCCATTAATATCTAACTAGCTGCATAGCTGCCCCTCCTCCCCCACTTAAGAGTTGAGACCCCAGCTTGAGTCAGGAAAGTGGGGTTTCAGATCATGGAAAGAAGGCCTCTTACACCCCGTGCGAGTATCAGTAAAGACCTGCATTTAAACCACCGACCATGAGTCACTTGTATCGACTCTGCCTTTCTTCACCAGGGTGTGGCCCATGCCACTGGACTGGAGCCAGCAAAGGAGAAGATTTTAGATTCCTAGGGATTAATAACAGCACAGAGGACTGATCATTAGTTTTATAAGTTCTTTGCTACAGAACATCTGTACACATTTTGTTCAATCGGTCTTGGCTTAGGTGGCAGAAATCATGTAATTTCTTACTGGTTTTTCTATAGATGGGGAGGTGAAAGGAGTTTTCTGATTGGAGTCTCCTACCTTGTTCTTGTTCACACCCTTAGGATAAGGCCCTGGTAGTTTCCTTTGGTCTATAAGTTGGAGAAGGAGGATGAGATGGAAACTAAAGGTAGCATAGCTGAACCAGGAGATCTGGTTGCCCATTTGGCTGTTGTGTCTGCGCTCCGATTTCCTTATGTGTTCTTATTTGATGGCACCTATAATGAACTACTGCCGTTTTGGCTGGCAAGTGTTTTGTTTTCAATAAGACCAGAACCTTTGATGGAACTATTAACATTAAGGCAATGTCGCTCTCACCAGATTGTGCCAGTGCGTCCAATACCAGGATGACATACTTAGAGGTGGTATGTATTGCCCTGGCTAAGTTTCAAAGCATGAGTTAAGACTATTAACTCAACCAGCTGTTACGAGGTTCTGGGAGGCAGAGATTAGGTCTTCAGTATGTTTTTAAGGAAAGCAGCAGCTTAGCTGCCATTTTCCCCATAGGAATGGCCAGCAGTGAGCAAAATACATTTGAATTATCAAAGAAAACTTGTCTTGAAAGTCTTCTTTACTATAATGAAATTGATTAATAACACAGAGGTGAATGTGAATGGACTCCCCCAGAGTGTCCTCTGACCTAGGGTTACTATTCCTTTGGAGCGGGAAAGCAAGTACCTGTGTTGAGGGTAGATTGTCAATATAAAGGTAGTTCAGTGTTATTAAGTAACACGACTTGACAATGTACAAGACAGACATCTCTAAGTCAGTGGGACCCTTTGGCTTCTAATGGGTTATTTGGTGTGAAGAACAAACGAGCCGAGGAGAACCCAGTATCAGCTCATGAGGTTCTTCCATAAGAGACCTGTAACCCTTGTTGCACTAATGTATCCCAGCCATTCTTGGTCCACCAGGGCGGATCAAAACAGGCTAATAATGCGCTTGACCCAAAGCCTGAGGATTCCAGGGCTACACCCTGACGTTTGGTAACATTCAATTTAGAAGGCCTGTCAGGTACGGTGGCTCTGAAGTTGGAGCCTGGAGTCAAGAGGCTTTTATTTATCAAAGACTGTCTGTTGTTTTTGTTCCCAGAAAAGGGAAATTTGGTCATTACAAACAGAGACTTAGCCATCTGGGAATTTAAAATCAACATTAACCTTTTGGTTCCAAAAGAGCTGTTTTATAGTGCTAGGTGTGGGAAGGGTCTGCAGAACTTGAACTTGATCAACCAAAGAGCTGTATGCCTGGAAGATGAATTCTAATTAAAATGCCTTTGGGTTAACAATTTGTGGGCATAGAGATTGTTTATTCACTATTAGATGGGGAATTTAAAGTCTGCTATGGGTGATTTGGAGCTTCTTTTAACAAAGGAGATCATCTACACAGTGTAAAATTATTGCATTTTCTAAAGTTAAGTTATTTAGATCCCTAACTAAGGCCTGTCTGTAAATATGAGTGTGTCCCTAATTCCTGGGGGAAGAAGAGTTCAGTCTTTATGCACAAGCCTACTCAAAGGTAAATAAATTGAGATTCAGAAGCTACTGGGACACAAAAAATGTCATCTGCTGATCTTAAGATCCAGGACCTTGAATCACTGAGTGTTAGATGGAATAGATCTGAGACTGTGTCAGGGTTAGAGATCACTGGGTGATGAGACCAGCATCTTCAGTTACAGCATGGAAGTCTTGTACCAACTGATGGTCTCTCTTAGACTTTTTGACAGTGAGCACAGGG
Organism: Mesocricetus auratus; assembly: GCF_017639785.1. Taxonomy (NCBI): domain Eukaryota; kingdom Metazoa; phylum Chordata; class Mammalia; order Rodentia; family Cricetidae; genus Mesocricetus; species Mesocricetus auratus. The sequence continues at coordinate 29,082,530 of NW_024429205.1, read as the reverse complement.
TGGTTGGTAAAGAGCTAAAGCCTACAACAGAAGTGGTTTCTTATTAGAGGTTGAAGTCCTGACCAAGCCTCAGGATGAAGAAGATATTATTTAAAATTAGGAGAAGTGTGGGGATATTTTAATTGGATGGTAGCTGGGGAGCTTGTGATTGTCCAGTTGGCATGTCGGTAACCTGTACCTGGGGCTTAACAGGGAGGTTCATAAGCACTGAGTCACTGTCTAATCCTCCTGGAGGGGTACCCATTACCATTGTGGTGGGACTGTTTAGAAGATGGTAAGTAAGCTAGGTCCTGGTTTTGTTAATAGGTCGCTGCCTAATAAATGGAGTAGACGTTGAGGCATGACTGGGAAATGGATGAAAAGAGAGCAATCTGACAGCCAACACAAAGGCAGAGTGAAACATTTGGTCATGGGGGTCTCGCCGATACTGTAAGTGCACGTTGAGAACATAGCTGGAGGCCCCACCATTAAGAAAAAAACACTTTATAATCCTACCTGCAATTTCAGACGTATCTGAGGCTCTGTCCCATTGATGGTGGTGGTTGAGTTGGAGGCCAATGGAGCCATGGACTTCTTCATCCCGGAGACAATGTCTTGGACTGCAGTCTAGTGGTCCTTTGACTGCTGGAGCCAAGAGCCCTCCTCTGTCCTGTTTTACCACATGCAGAGAGGGGACACTCAGGAAAATGTTGATGTTTGGGAAATCTCTCTTCTGTGATCTGTCCACCATTATCTGCCCAGTTTACTTTCTCCAGAACTAGCACTCTCTAGTGAGAGTCTTGGGCCATCCCGTAAGGCTATTGAAGATGCTTGCCCTCATTTTATTTTCTCTCTTCCTGGTAAGTATGGCCTCTGTTTGGTCTCTCTTCCTTCTCTAAAGCCTGATTGTGGAAGACATAGTCTTCTACATGCAATAGGTCATCAGTAGGAGGAGTCTTGGGTCCCAGTGACAATGTCTGTAATTTCTCTGTGGTGTCAGGGCAGGGTGAGTGAGAAATGTGTTGCAGAGAAGGACTTTTTCTCTCAAGGGAGGAGGGGACAGTTAGTTATGCTTTGGAATAGGCTCCTTGAGGAACTGTGGAATGGCAATCTGGTTTTTCTTAGGCGTCTGATCTATAATTGTCATCAGTATGGCACAATTCACTGCTTCTACTTTACTGCTTTTAAACTTCCTCAGGCATAAGTCACATGTGGTATTGTATATTATAATTCCCTATCATGGAATATATTGGTACTGTTTAGGTCCTATTGGGAAGTTTAGAATTTCCAGCATATAGTTCATCTATGTATTGGCTAGGTCTGAGTCACCCTCTTCCTCGTGTCTGCCTCATAATAGCAGTGACATCCCTCCAAACTGCTAATAATTCTGTGAGAGGTGTCAGAAAGTTCTCCGTGTTTCTCAGGACCATTAGAGAAACTGCTTCATCTGCTGATTTTCTTGCACAATGGCTTCTGGGCTCGGTAGCTCCAAGTGCCATGAAAGGATTCCGAATATGGAGATGCTGGACCTAATCTATCTATCCATAGGTGGTGATGCCAAAGACGTTATTTCTTCCAACTTACTGGGAGGGGCTAGGAGAAGGTGCTATCTCTTAACTGAGGAGCTCTGTCCTCCTTTCTGAGGACTACTGTTCCTTGGTCTAGTTTCTGGGCCTTCTCTTAAAGCAAAGAAAGTTTGAACATAAGATGCTACTATTTGCCCAGTCATTTACAAATAAGTCTAATTGTAAAACAGTATCATAACAGACACTTCCTTTTCCAGACCAACTCTCCTATCCTGGTACTTGCACTGAGATAACATGATTTTTACAGAAAAATCAAATGAACCTCTCTATTTCTAAAGTTAGGGGGTAATATTTGTCCCCAGTATAAAGAATGCGCCATGGGAGAAATCAGTAAGAGCTGAAGGGGGAGTTATCCACATAGAAGAGGAGGAAGACGAGGAGCCTGAGGGGAGACTGTCAGCCTGCCATTGAATGACTCCCCGTTCACTCTCCAGGTTAGGTGTCAAGAGTGGCATGTTTCACCTTTGCTGCTGAGTCAAGGTCTCCGTGTATTCTTTCAGTTTTCCACGGCACAGGAGTGGTTGCCTCTTTTTGGTATTGCTAATGATTCTTTGCTACAAGGAGGTGGAGAGATTGAACGGACTCTCAGGGGGGTACCCAGAAGAAAGAGCTGCATTCGGATCTTATTGTATTCAGACGTATTGAAGGTTAGCTGTCATGAGGGGATCTCCAAGTTCAAAGGAGCTCATCTATTAGGGTCTGGTATCACTTCCTCAGTCCTATGTAGAAAATGAACTTATCTCACTATATGATGATAATGAATCAAATTATGAGTCAGAGGTAAATAAGAAATATAAATTATGTAGCTGAAGGAAAAACACCTGGGCAAAATGGCTAAGGTAAATAACAGCATGTAGCCTTCCAACTATGTCTTATACTGGTAATCAAAATGATGAAGAAGTCACCAAAATAATGTATATTTGAAAAAGACTACATAAGCATAGTTACCTCTTCCTGAGAACTGTTAGCACAGAGACAGCAGGTAGCAGAGTATAAGCTGGACAAGAACAGGTGACCCAAAACATTTAGGCTCAAAACTAGGAAAGTGGGGGTGACATCACAGGCTGGTCTGGTGATGTTTCAAGGGAACTTGTGACCATAGAGGAACAGGGAATACTATGCTCTTAACACAAAAAGCAGAGTCTTTGTCTTCTCATGATAAAGATGAAGGAGATCCCATACAACCAGTTAGAAACACCAGAGATGTCACCAGGATCCCAGAGAGACCATTGCCTGAGTCTACATCCCCCGTAGCTGTATACTGTATCCTATTATCTCCAGGCCTGAGTCTACATCCCCCATAGCTGTATACTGTATCCTATAATCTCCAGGCCTGAGTCTACATCCCCCATAGCTGTATACTGTATCCTATAATCTCCAGGCCTGAGTCTACATCCCCCATAGCTGTATACTGTATCCTATAATCTCCAGGCCTGAGTCTACATCCCCCGTAGCTGTATACTGTATCCTATAATCTCCAGGCCTGAGTCTATTTCCCCCGTAGCTGTATACTGTATGCTATTATCTCCAGGCCTGAGTCTACATCCCCCGTAGCTGTATACTATATTCTGTTATCTCTAGAGATGACAACTTCACCTTGGCGTCTTTGTCCACTTGGGGTGATTTAAACAGGTCTGTTGGAAAGGACTCTTATAGGACAATCTCAGGGATGCATATCATAAAAAGATTTCTCATTGTTCCTCATCAGAAAGTCTTCTGATCTGCAATAATCTTATGAGGGGTAGGGCTCAATGGAGTCCAGTTTAGATAGCTATCCATTAACAGCCTTTCAGGCAGTCTGGGACGCCGCATCTCCTTCCAGAGGCAGAAATAATGACTCAGGCTGGTCTTCTGAGTAATTAAAATCTTGTGGTTCCAGTCCTTTGTTCTACAGGCTGCTGACTATGACGGGGGAATCTAGTTTCCAGGTTCCCTAAGCCCCCTTCTCTATCATTCTCTTTGTTGGCCTTTTTTTTCCTGTTACTTATTTTACTCAAGCAACAGGGGTAGGGACATGGGTCCAGTTGTCATGGAGGTGAAGATCCTCAGAAAATGCCATAAAGCTTATGCTTATAACTCTCATGTCAGAAGTAGAACATCTAGCCATCTGCAGCACAGGGAAAGCTGGGGAACCAGGCAGGCATCAGGCTTCCTGACCTCAAGGGTAGCAAACGAAAGAGAGGTTGGAGATGGTTTAGGTTAATTAGCCAGCAATGTCTGCCACACTGACCAAGCAGGAGTTGGCACGTGCAAACAAGAACCAGATGTGGATCTGCAAAATAAACAACAGCAAATCTGAAGTACACAAAGAATGTGCTACTACTGTGTAATTCTGTACCTGAACTTCCAAGCCATATTCTAACACATTAATAGCAACTGCATCAAGAAATCTCTTGCACTGAAGAATTTTAAGGCAATATTACAGTCCAGTTATTTCAACCTAATTTCTAGTTTCAATCTATTATCCAATTTTTATGTACTGACTACCTTGATAGGAGCTGACAACTGCTGGCAAATTCATGTAAGATGTTTTTGTTTTGTGCCCTTTGAAATAGAAATCCTCGTGCATTTTGTGGTCTGTGTTAAAGCCTGTGGCTTGAAAAGCCTTTTATCCAGGTTAGAGAAGCGTTCTGGTGGAAAGGCCAGTGGCGGGAAGAGTAACCAAGCGAGAGAGGACTTCCGAGACTCAGAGTCCCCAGAGCTAGTCTGTGAAGGGCGCTCTCCACAAAGCTGGACGAAAAGAAATGGGGACATCTTTGGAAAAAGGAAGTTTAATTTTAAAATCTACAAAATCAATGCATTGAAAACTGAATATGTGTTATGCCTCATACACATGTTGGAGTTCTTTAAATTTTTAAAAACTTAGTTGTGTGTGTGTGTATGTGTGTGTGTATACATGTGAATACCGTGGGGTGTATGTTGGGCGAGAGGACAGCTTGTGGGGGTCAGTTCTCTCCTTCCAACATTCCTGGGACTCGCATCATGTTGTCAAGTTTGATGCTCAGTGCCCTTAACCACTAAGCCATCTCGTCAGCCCTCACGTGCTGACGCTCTAATCCACAGTGTGATGACATTGGGAAGTAGGATCTTTGACAAGTGTGGTGATTAATTCGTCGAGTTAACAGGATTTAGAATCTTAAATCCCTGAGCACATCTGTGAGGGATTATCTAGCCAAGGCTGTCTGAGTTAGGAAGACCCACACTTAATGTGGGCTGAGATCCGGAACTGAATAAAAAGGAGAAAGCGGCATACACCGCTGCCTCCTGACTGATGTGTTGTGACCAGCTCCTGCCACCATGACTTCCCCCACCGCGATGGACATGAACCAAAAGAAATCCTTCTTTCCCGTCTTGCTTTTATCAACCATGTGATACAGTGGTGAGACAAGCCATTCCCACAGCAGGTAATTAGATCAGGAGGTGAGTTCCCAGACGGTCATCACAGTCCCTCGCGCACCCTCACGCACGTGGTGCCTGCCAGTCTTGACAGTGCGTTCCTTCCTGCTCAGAAGCGTCGCTTCACTGAGCTCACAGTGTCCTTGCTCCCCTTACGAACGTGCTAGCCTTTATTTCAGTTCTTTGATTAAGAGACCAAGAACCCAGGAACACCAAGCCTAGACCCTGGACCTATAACAAAATGACTTCACTCTCTAGAAGCAGGCAATTAGGGGAAGGCAGATAGATGAAGCAAGTTAGGAAAGCTTGTGTCCATGGCTTCCTGTGGTGCCCTCCCAGAAGGAGGGGCTGAAGCTATCTTCAGTGGTTAACTTGGTTGACTTTTGTCCTTGCAGGAGGACAATGGGAGGGAAGCGGGACAACTTTTAGTTGTAAAGCAGTGCCCTGCCCCTAGCCAGAGGGAGTACACACAGTTCTCCAGTCTCCTAATTACCATCAGCTCCAATAGTCCTTACTTGAAAGAGGCTTATATTGGGAGGCCTATTTAGGCCTCTACAACACTAAGGACCATGTCTTGATTTTGTCAAAGCTAGGTTACTATATTTATTTGATACTTAGAGACATATCAAAACATCCTTCAACAAGACAAAATACTGCCTGTAGTGCATGGTGACCCTTTATAACAGTGTCCAACCGTTAATATATACAGACATCCTTTCTGTCTTTATTAATTTTTAAGTGGTGGTACACTGAGTCTTCACAGCCAAACAACGGCGCACACATGCTAAACGGCCACTGGGAATCGCTCAGGGGTTTGCCCGTTTGTAGCCCTCTCTCGTGGGTCAACAGTCAAACCTCCGTCTCTTTCCCCTTTCCCCGTTTCTCCTGCCCTGGGCGTGAGCTGGGAGCACGCTTTCTGTGACTCAGGGCTCTTTGTAGTTTTCCTGCCCTGTCCCTCACTTCTGTTCCTGTCTGTAAGCTTACATTCTGGCTTCAGCTGCTCATGTCTGTGGCCATCTCGGTGGCTTCACTTTCAAGGTCTACACATTTATCCTTTTTTGTCCTCACACACACTTTCAACCCTTCTGCAACCCACGCTCTTCTACTCCATCTGCAGAAGTTTGGGAAAACTTCGGCTCTTTCCCTACCTGGATTGGGCATTCGAGATTTTCTGAGACAGACTGACCTGGTTCATGGAAATTATGGTGATGTAATTAAGCATAAATAGCAAGAAACTTCCCGGCCAGGGCTCTTGAAAAATCTCAAACTGAATTTTACAAAGTTACATGGAAGTTGTGTTTACTGTATTGCTTCTAACAGTATGAAGGCTATTTAATCTCTCCTTAGATAAGGACACCACATCAAAGATAAGATAATGTTGCCATGGGAAATGATGATTTTGTTTTCAGTACTTTTCTCTCAGGCTAGTTCCACTAGCCTTGAGAGTTTAACATTCAGGGCCAAGCCTGTGTTAATCTGGGGGTAGCATGGAAAGCCCTGGTTTTTAAATACAACGGTGCTATATACCGTTTACCTCCACAGTCTTCACATGGTCTGTTAGCCATATTTTGATAATAAAGCTTCTTGTTTAAAAAAAAGGGGTGGCGTCGGCGCCGGCAGTGGTGGTGGTGGTGGTGGTGGTGGTGGTGTGTGTGTGTGTTTAGGAATCTGATAGTTAATCAATTCTAAGTGTTCTTTCATGCAGGCTAAAGGTGAGTGCTGAATGATGATGGTCCATGTGTTTAAGTGTACTCCCCTTTGAAATGTCACATTCCAGTTAACAGGATGTTTTTGATGGAGAAAAATCTACTGTTAAGAGTGTCAGACAAAATGGATTTCACAGAGTGTATTTGAACATCAAAGGAGTTATGAATTGGGCAGTGATTCAGAGAGTCCCCGCGACAAAGTAAAGAGTACTTGACCATCTCAGTTAGCCTTGTGATTTATTCGGAAATGAGCAGGCAGGGAGTCTCTAGCTGGGTTAGTTGGCAGTTCACGATTGGTTAAGCTTGGGGTCTGTTGTACTGTTTGCATGGAATGAGGTTTTCTTTGCTTATGTAAGAACACAGAGCACAGCAGCCATCGGAGGCTAAAGGGCTCTCTGCTCATGGTTTTAGCACAAAAACAATGTTAATGGAGAAGGGGAAACTTGGCAGGAACTGTCTCTGTCCTCTTGTCTTGATCAAAGAAACCTGGTACACACATCAGTTGCTGTTTACCCTCTGAAAGTGATTCATTTTGTGTCCTCAAGCAAGCTATTTATGGAGTCTGTGTATTGAATGTGTAAAGGATCGATCATGAAGTTTAACAATGGATAAGGAGGATGATATCTGAATGGCTGGAGAACTTCTCAAAGGGACATTGGTACCACAAAACTAAGTCTGACCCTCTTGCATGCTGGCGAACAGGTATTAACCAATCAGAGCTTGCAGAGGCCTCTTCGGTCACCAGCCCAGCTCTCCGAGTTGGCAGATGGCAAACCTCAGGAACATAAATTTTGCCAAGGTCACAGGGCAAGGAAAAGCAGAGCAGAGCCCATAACCCAGGCTGTGTGGTTATCACTGTCTAAAAATGAATGAGGAGTTTTTATTTTCTCCTTAAATATAAGGTACAGCAGCGCTTGAAACTACACTCCAGCTCTGTGTACTAGAGCGCAGGGAGATTTACCAGTGAGTCTAGCAAAAGTTGTTCACGATGTGAGTTTGGCTCAGTGCTTTCATTCAGAGGAATAGGCCATCTCAGTAACTCTGTAACTCCAGACCAACAAAGAGAGACAAGAGCCCCTGGCCACAGAGACTCGGGAGTGAGGGAGGGAAGTCACCGAGTCAGCAGCTGAGGGCCTAGCAGAGGAGCCTGTGGGTGCTGGCTGACCTTGTGCGTTGCAGAGAGGACTTCAGGGCAGAGCGTTACGCACGCACGAGTTGGGTTTTTGTTTCCCTGAGACCCTTGTGGGAAGAAAGAACCCTCCCTCCATCTATCTGGGGCTCTACAGAATAACAAAAGGTGGGACAGCAAAGGAAACTGTAGTTTGTCAGCATATGCATCGTAAATACTTGGATACCCGGAGATGTGTGACTAAAGATTGTCTAGAACTTCAGTTCATGTGGCATTGTTAGTCACGTGACCAGACGAAAGATGGGGTTTTCAGGGCAGCCGGTCTGGGGACGTGATGACTAAGGGCCAGGCAGTAAGGTTTGCTCTAGAGTCCTCTGCTAGGGAGTCTGGAGGCGAGGGTCTGAGGGTCCTGGGGGTGTCCCTTCCTTGTGGAAAGGTAGGAGACAGTGAAGATTTTTTTATTTGTTTTAAATCCATTCTTAACTGACTTCAGCTAGAAATAATCCCATTGGCAAAGTGATAGGTTTTAGGGTAGGGTATTCTACACTGCTTTGCTCTGCAGGGCTTCTTTGAAGGATTTAACCACTGTGCTTGAATCAAATCGGGCTGGGAACAGAGTTCAGTGATAGGGCGCTTGCCTAGTGTGTGTGAAGCCCCCGGTTCGAGGCACAGCACAGACAGCCTGAGCAGGCATGAATGGATGTGGGTGGCAGTCTTGGTCCTGGTGGGAGAGGAGCCAGGGAGTGAAGTGGGCTTGAGAAAGGCGGGAACCCAGCAGAGGAAGGGGAGCGTCTCTGCTGGGCCCATTTATCGCTGGAGATCAATAAGGACTTAGGAGGAGCACTGAGCTTCCCGGGCTCCAGGCTAGTTTCCAGCCTCAAGGTTGGAATCATCATGCCAAGACTGAAGGAGAGTGCATAGTTGGAGAACAGTGTCAAACGCCAGTGCTTTCTAGAGAGGTCTCAGGGAGCTGACGACTCAGAGAGGGAGCAAGTGTAATCTACAAAGGACTTTATCCATGAGATATAGACATTTGAGGCCTGCAAGGTCTAGACTTCATGAGCGATAGCAATATTTGCTCAGTTGCTCTTATGTATATGGAATATAATAAGTGTGTTTTTCATCTCAGCCTCAACAGAATCTCTGAGTGGTATTCCCATTTCACAGATGAGACTGCAGTTTACAGACAGGTTCCATCAGGAGCCTAGAACCATCTAGGCCACCATTAGCAAGCATCGATTCCAATTCAATTCTCACTCCAAATCCTAAATGTAATCATTATACTCCATTTTCTCCCAAGAGTTATGGCCTCTTGGGGAGGGACTAGTTCACTCAAGAGAGGTCAGTACCCACGCACAACAGTAGAGTTTAAGTTCAGAATTCAGGTGACCTCTGGGCTTTGGACAGAGGCGTGTGAATGAAGGGAGACCTTACGTATGAGGACTCTGCCCATGAGATCCGGCTTGAATTTTTCCTTGAAGTGACACCAGTCCTGAGTTTTCTCCGTGGTCCTGGGATTCTCGTCAGGACTGGGAGCTCTTGGGGGAGCAGGAGAAAGCACAGTGAGATTATGAAACAGGACCTGTATGGGAGGAAGGTGCAGAGAGCAGAGAGTAAGCCCAACAGGTGCAGTCTCTGCCTTAGGGCTTTGTTTCTCTGCAGCCTTTCAGTTGTCTTTCGGGGGTGGACAGCACGGGACCACATAGGAGATATTCGTTCAGGTAGAAAATAAGAGCAGTTAGTGGAGAGACAGCACTGCAGGTGGTGGGTCCAGAAGGTGAGGCAGAATCTAAGCTGTGGGATCTGTCTGGGCAGGGAGAGCCAAACAGGAGGTTTGGGGCTGACGGGAATCTACGGACCTGTGACACTGTCATCGCCAGAAGAAAGCAAACGTGCTTCCAGAAAACAAGCAGGATAAAGAACTTGGAACTCGGGCAACAGCAACAGCTTAGTGGGGTCTAGGTGGCATGTCTGGCCATCTAGTAAGCTAAGCAAGTCCTCAGAGATGGTCCCAAACCAGCCAGATGTGTGTGCTCTCTCCTAGACTCCGTGTGGGTGGCAAGGCCGGCCAAGGCCACAAGAGGGCAGTGCGGGCCATGAATTTTACCAGGCTGATTCCCGCATACGGCCGAACTCTCTGGATGGGTGTGGTAGTGCAAGGTAGAACATGGATGGCCTGGGCAAAATAATGTGAATTCTCCAGCCCCGCCTGGACGCTCTAACTCCAAGCACGTGGGTCTGGAGTCTGGGCCTGCAACACATACGGTGTGGGAGAAGCTTCCCCCAGAGAAAGGTGACTAACACCTCTTAACAGGTTTTATTGGGAAAATAGACCAGGTATCAACGGTTATTAGAAGCATATGGTGGTTTCAAAGACTAATAAAAAATAGTTGACCAAATATCTCTTAGTTAAAATGCCAGAATGTCAGCAGCTCCGAGAGAGCACCACCCCATTTCCTCTGTCCTCCTAGGATAACTTCAATCCTAATGTTTTGTGAGAATTCCCCCTGTACCCCAACTAAGGTTACCTCCACTATTATATTTTAAAATACATTACTTAACTCAGAGCAATTGAATTTTGATGGAGGGATTTTTTGATGTTGTCTACAGTATCTTTGTGAGACTCATCCACGCATGGAGACGTGCTTGTGGTCAAGTGTCTTCTTCTAATGAGCCTATAAGCTTTATCTCTTCTGTTGATGGACATTGGGAAGTTTCCAGCTTTTGTCTCTACTCCTGCCCGACTTCTTTATAGGAACAATGCTGCCATAAACAATCTTGTTCCTAAGAGTTCGTTTGGATGAAGAAAAAAAAAAAAGATATGTTTGATAGCCTCCAATCTTTTAAAAAGAGAATGACAAATTGGACAACATGAAATTTTGGGGACCAACCCCCTAATACTTGGAGACTGAACACAGGGCCTTGTGCATGGTAGGTGAGCTCTCAACCACTGATTACGTGTGATCACATCCCTAGACGTCAGGACTTCCTTTTTAAAGAGTCTTAGAAGGCAACCCATACACCGGAATATTTGCAATATGTTTAATGGACGAGGAACCAACACATAGAACACAACAAAAAAGATATACGTTCCAGTAGGGAAAACAAGTAATCATGTTTACCACACAAACAAGGAGAGCTAAACAATCACTAAAATTATCAAGAGATGCCAACACTAAAATTATCAAAAGATGCCAACCGCATCACTTACCAGGTTAAATGTAAGTTAAAATCATGGAGATGCCAGCACCTAGCTTACAGACTGACCACAAGAAAGAATCGGCCAGTACAAAGTGTTGTTAAGGTTACAGAATAATAGAAACGTACTCATTGTGAAACTGATACAATCGCTTCAAGAACAATCATATGACTGTTGGTGTCTCAGAAGCCCAGTGTCGAGAGCTGGAGTGGGACTAGGGAAGCTTTGCCTCTCTGGTCCGCAAGCAAGCGCTTCCCAAGGGCGTCTGTCGGCCACCGGGACTAGTGGGAGAAAAGCTAGGCAAGCAGAGTGTGAGGACAGCCCTGCAGGGACCCCATCTTATCACGGAACTTCAGAGACCAGCGCCTTGGCTCCATCCTCCTGAGTCCTGTTCATGTCCCTCGTTTGGCGCCACTGGTCAGAAACACACAAGAAAGGGGCTGCAGGAGAATGTGGTTTCTACTGTATTGGTTTCCTGTGACTGCTGCAACAAATCATACAAACTTAATGGCTTAAAATGCAACTTTATTACCTTCACGGTTCATCAGGTCAGAAGATTGAAGCCGGATTCACTGGGCTGAAACCCAGGTGTTGGCAGAAACATCCTCCCTCTAGAGGCACTGCGGCAGAACCTACTTCCTTGCTTGATCGGTTTCCAGGTGCTGTCTGGATTCTTGGCTCAGGCTCCTTCGCTGTCTTAAAAGTGCATCACTCCAGCCCGTGGCTTCTGCTGTCCTCTTTCTTGTCTGAGTCTGATTTTCCTGAGCCCCTGCTCCAAGGTCTCTTATGATTACAGGAGGCCCACCTGGATAATTCAGGGCAATGTCCACATCCTCAGAATTCTTAACGTAATTGCATTTGCTGAATCCCCTTTATCATGTAAAGCAACATAGTCATGGGTTCTAGAAATTAGACTGTGGGCATGACTGGGGGCCTTGGTTTCCGGTCTACCATAGTCAGCATGTCTAAGGGACAGCCGTCGTCCCCATCCCCATCAGATTGGAGTCGTTCCCGCTGCTTTCCAGTGCACTCTCCTGGTCCTCTTGAAGAGCACGATCCTCGAGGCATACGTTTTGTTCGTAACTTACTTATTCTGTTGCTGGTCAGATGTCTTTTGGGCTTTATTTTCTCTCTCAGGCTCTTCTGTTGTTGTGGCTCGGTCTCACCTATCCCGGTCCTGAGGTTTTGGACTTTCCTTTTGGTATAGTTTTGTCGGTGGTGTGTCCTCCCCACCCCCACGACCCTGCTTGGTAAACTCACCTTCTTTTTTGATGACTTGGGGAGATGAATGAAACTATACATGTATGTCATTGCCAAAAAATAAGGGCCTTACATACTTGAAATGGGAATGCTCTATATTCTTGTTTTTTTTTTTGAGACAATGGATTGAGAAGTATTTTTTTAACTACTGAAGATACAAAACACGTACTCTGATAAAGATTAATGAATATTTTTTAAGAAGACCTTTTCTGAGAACAAATTTCTTTGAAAGTCTTTCCCCAAATCATTCCCTAAAATATTACTAGGTATAAAACTTCAAAACCTAGAAATAAAGTTGGATATGCGAATGATGTGGCCAGGATATTCCTCACTTATGGTGAGTAATGAAGTTGTGTGTTTCGCATTGAGACGTTTTCTTAGTTGGGATATTAGTTACAAGTAACTGAGCTAAAGACTCTCCAAGTAGTTTGATCTCAGATTGCTCTTTGAGCATCCCATGTTTGGCTGAACTTCATTCCAAATAGAGGTTTCAGGCTGCCAACCACATTAAAGGACTCCCTTGGACCACCCACCAGTAAGCTGCTTGCAACCCCCTCCTGCCACCATTTGGAGTGTTTGCCTAGCATGTGGCCATCTTTGTGGTCCTCACTTTCAACCATCTATTTCTGTATTCCTTTGTGGGGAGAAAAATCTGAATTTCAAGTAGAAAATACTCTTTAAACAAAACTTCCCCGCTGCATTTGGGCAGCAGACCACAAACCACCTGGAGAGCCTTCAAACATCAAAATTTCAAAAACTGTTATTAGAAGCCGAAAAGGGATTATGGTGTCTTGAGTTGAGAAGGAGAGAAAAGATGCCTGATGGAATCTCCTCCCAGGAACTGCCTTAGAGTGATGAACTGCGGGACCTGGATGTGAGTGAGACTGACTTGCCCTCCAGGGGCAAGGGAACTTCCTGGTAAAGGAGCATCACACCCATCCTCCCATTGACAGGTGCTGTTTTGTCTCTCTGTCTCCTTATTTCCAATCTGCTACTTAACTGCTCCACGAGCAAATAACCCCAACCCCAGCCCCTGGTTCTTACACTCCACACACTTGATGTCAGGCCAACCTACCCCCAGAGAGACACTGGTAACCCTTTGAGTATTTTCCCCAGCAAGAATGAGATCTTTACTAGAAATAATCTGCCTGTCAGTGTTGACAGAATAGAAACAGTTTACAAACAGGACTGTTAGCCTGTGTCTCTTTATAGGCAAATTAAGACCATTAATATTGAGGGAGATTAAGGACAATTGAGTGTTAACTCTTGCTTGTTTTTGATTGTGTTATTGTTTGTGGATTTACCCTGCTTTTTCTTTTGTCTTTTTGTAAAGTTGGATTATCTATTGTCTGTGTTTTTGTGAGTGTAGTTAACTTCCTTAAGTTGAAGTTTTTCTTCTACTTTCTGTAGGACTGGATTAGTGGATATGTATTGTTTATATCTGGTTTTGTCGTGGAATATCTTGTTTTCTCCATCTATAGTGAGTGAAAGCTTTGCTGGGTATAGTAGTCTGGGCTGGCATCCGTGGTCTCTTAGTGTTTGTAGAACATATATCCAGAACCTTCTGGCTTTCAGAGTTTCCATGGAGAAGTCAGGTGTGATTCTGGTAGGTTTGCCTTTGTATGTTACTTGGCATTTTTCCTTTGCTGCTGTTAATATACTTTCTTTATTCTGTATGTTTGGGGTTTTTCATGTGCCAAGGGTACTTTTTTGTGGTCCACTCTATTTGGGGTTCTGTAAGCTTCTTGTACTTTCATTGGCATGTCTTTCTTTAGGTTGGGAAAGTTTTCTTCTATGATTTTGTTGAATATGTTTTCTGAACCTTCGAGGTGGGTTTCTTCACCTTCTTCTATACCTATTCTTAGGTTTGGTCTTTTCATAGTGTCCCATATTTCCTGGATATTTTGTATTAGGGATTTGTTGGATTTAAGATTTTCTTTGGTTGATGAATCTATTTCTCCTAGTGAGTCTTCAGCACCTGAGATTCTCTCTTTTAGCTCTTGCATTCTGTTGGTTATGCTTGCATCTGAAGTACCTGACCATTTCCCCAGCTTTTCTAAATCCAGCATTCCTTCAGATTGTGTTTTTTTTTATTGACTCTATTTCAGCTTTCAACCCTTGTACTGTTTGAATTGTTTCTTGCAAGTTTTGGTTTGTCTTTTCCTCCCTTTCCTGCATTTTTTTTGATTTTTTGGTTTGCTTTTTTATTATATGTCTTGCATTTTTTGGTTTGTTTTTTCTTCCGTTTCTTTAAGGGATTTTCTCATATCCTCTTTGAGGGCCTCTGTCATTTTCATGAAGTTGTGTTTAAGGTCATTCTCTTCTTCATCTGCATTGGGTTGTTCCAGTCTTGCTGGTGTAGAATCTCTAGACTCTGGCAGTGTCTTATTTGTTTTTCTGTTGCTGAGTGTGTTTTTATATTGTCTCTTTCCCATCCCTTCTTCCAGTGGGTGCAGAAAGAGCCTCTTCCTCTCCTGGTTGGTAGGGACCAGGTTCCCTTTCAGTGGGTGCAAGCATATCCAATACTCTCTGTCCTCTGCCCTATGCTCTGTGTGGGGGCAGAAGTAGACAGGCTCTCTCAGTAGGCTCCTGGTTGCTTGGTCTTTCAGGAGTGAGTTGACCTGGCAGCAGTCCCCAGGCCAGGAAAATGGAGAGAGCGTGAGCAGGAGGAAGTTGGGACCAAGATGGAGGCCTGGAATTCACTTTTTTCAAGCTTGTTTCTAATTTAAATTAAAAAAGAGCTGGTATGATGATCATAAGATTAGGTTGAGCATTCCTAACTAATATTAAGTCTCCAGGTCTTGATTTGGAAGTATAAGAGAAAGCCTACTACAGTAATCCAAGTGGAGCAGAGGGCCAGGAGTTCATGTGAGTTGGATCACAGCCACTTCTAACTCAGTTCTGGAGGATCTGACGCCCTCTTCTGGTCTCTGCAGGAATGTGCACCCATGTTATGCATACGCACACAGACACATACACACACACCATGCACACAGACACATACACACACACCATGCACAGAAATAAAAATAGTAAAAGTAAATCTTTTAAAAATTCAAATCTTTAAGCACAACAGGCTAAAATATTGTGCTATTTTTATTTTAAGTCTGTGGGTTCCAAACTTTGTTGCTCATATATTTCGGCCAACAGAAAGTACAGGGAGTCCAAGTTTCCTGATATTCATATGCTCATATATATATCGAGTAGTAAATATTTATAAAATTCAATTTAAAATAGAAGAGTCTAGTAATTTCTTCTCTTTTTACAATGTACTATATAAATTATCATTTACAGACAGACACCGATTCTATTCCCCTGAATTTCCTATGTATGGATCTCTTTGATGGAAAAACTGAAAGCCTTCTGTAAGGTAAAAAGCAGAAGGTATGTGACAACTTTTCTCCATTGTGCTGATTATCAAATACCTCACAGGTAACTGTTGTCATCTCAAACTGCAGAGACCGAATGACTGCATGCTCCAAATCTTCATGCTTGTCCTTTAATGGTAATTCTGCTGAATGACATGCCACTTGCCTTCCTTGCATGGAAATATTATGGTCATTAAAAGTACCAATGGCGTCAAGCAGATGAGCAAATGGCATCTGCAAGATCTGGGACTAATCTCGCTTTGATAGAAGCCCTCTGGGTGCTTCAGTGAGAGGCACGCCTCCCTCACCAAGGTGTATGAGAAACTTGTTTCTTTGTAATCATTTCCATCCTCCTCCTCTGATTAAGATCTACTCATATTCGGTGAATTGTGTATTTTTTGACCAAAAGAAGAAAGAAAAGACAGGGAACATATATTTTAATGTATAGCAGCTGGATAGTACATTGGATTCTGAGTAATGCACACTTTCCATACTTTCAAGAGATCTGTATTTTTTGGACTAGAAACATAAGTTTCTTAAAAAAAAAGCAAATAACAAAAGAAAACAAGGGAAGTTGATTTCACTGCTTATCAATTAAGGTAAGAATAGGCAATACAAATTTAATTTTTAAATGTAATAATAGCAGTGCTTATAAAGTTTTTTTAAAAGTTGTGTTTGTTTTGTTTTATTTTATTGGTCTGAGACAGAGTCAAGCTATGTGGCCCAGGCTGGCTTTGAATTTGTGTAGGTAATACAGGCATATGCTGCTACACTGACATTAAGAAAAAAATTAATCTAATCAAAAAGTACTGGGCCGGGGTTGATATTGAAGTCGCTATTGCAGACATGTAAGTATACTATTTCAGTACATTACCAGTTGCTTATTTCAAAGTGGCCGTGAATATAAAGTTTAGGAGACTCAGCTGCTGCCTTTCCTTTTGCCTCACTTTTACACACCGCTGACTCCTCACTGACCTCCTGCTCTTCAGCTGGGGTCCTGTGACCCAGCCAGGGGCCAGACAGCACCCGAGGAAGTCCAGAGGCATGCCTCCATGCGGCACTCGCAGCAAGGCCAGCCGCCCACGAACGCATCTCAGTTGTTACTCTCAACGTCTGAACTCATCAGAGGGCGCACGGCCAAGAGCTCTGTCGGTTGTCGTGGTGTCGTGGACCTCTCTCCTGTCCTGAGGAAAACATGCTATTGCTTGGTTATTGACCGCAGTGCTTTGCTACAAAATCATATTTTTGAGTCACTAACGTTGCTATTCAAGATGTAATTTTTCACACTTTATACATATAACATTCCTGCTATAAACAGACAGACTGGCCTCAGGCCACCCGGTAAGATGAGCACACACACACACACACACACACACACACACACACACACACACACACAGATAGAGACACACACACACACACACACACATACACAGACAGACACAGACATACACACAAACACAGACAGACACAGACATACACATACACAGACAGACACAGACATACACACAAACACACACACACACAAACACACACACACAGTTAGACAGACACACACACGCAAACACACACACACACACAGATAGAGAGACACACACACCCTGAGGCATAAAGAGAAAAGCATCCTGGGATGGAGGGACTCTTTCTTTATATAGAGCTCTATCAGCTCATTTCCACAGAAGGCCCCCAGTATGCTCAGAGAATTGAGCTTTGCCTGCTATAAGTTGTGACAGCAGTCCCTGCTCAGGAGGCCTGGCTCGCCCAAGACTCTGTCTGGGCTGTCTGTCATGTTCAGTGTTTCCTCCACTAATGCTCCAGCTTCAGAAGTTCTGGGCTTTGCTCTTTAATCCCTGCCCTTTTCCACTGGAGACACTCATTCACTACAGGAAGTCTCCAGTTCCTAAATGGTTTATGCTCTGAATGTAAGCGTATTTCAAACCTGGAATTCATTTTTCTATAGAGAGAATATTTTAAAGATGTGTTGGGTCTCCAGGTCAACCCACAAAGGCTCATTCAACTCCTAGTGCAGGTAATTCGTTTTCCCTTTGCTCTTTAATATATCCTAGAGTGACAGAATGTCAGAACAGAAATTGAATTTAGAACATCATGCTATATACTGGTTTGTTAGTGTCTTCTGTTACAAATACCCACAGTCCTTTTACTTTAGACATTAGGTAGGGTCCTGTGGTCCAGCCTGGAAATCCAGTTCTGTTTTAGAACAATATAAATCAATTTGTCATAAAATAGAAATGGCTTTGCCACAGACGACTTCATTTTGACTGCTTTTCTTTTCTTTCTTTTTTTTGTTTTTCGAGACAGGGTTTCTCTGTAGCTTTGGAGGCTGTCCTGGAACTCACTCTGTAGACCAGGCTGGTCTCCAACTCACAGTGATCTGCCTGCCTCTGCCTCCTGGGTTCTGGGATTGAAAGTGTGCGCCACCACCGCCTTTGACTGCTTTTCTTTACATGCTCTGAGACACATGGCAAGGACCAGACTCTATGCTGTCCTTATGTCTAAGGCATGGCCAACACTTACATGTACCTTAAATTATAGGGTCATGGGAGTCACCCTCAAGGAAACTCTCAGACAATACAAGGTGGAAGAAATGTCTCAAGATTTTCTGTCCTAGAACTCACAGAGATCTGCCTGCCTCTGCCTCCCGAGTGCTGGGATTAGAGGCGTTCGCCACCACCGCCAGGCTGAGACCCTGGTTTTTCATTTTCCTTCTTTCTGAGAGCTTTCCCCCAGGGTACCCCGTGTCTCACTTCATCAGCTTTTTGCTCAGTGGAGCTCTAAGGGCTGTGTGAGCCTGTCCTTCCCAGCACCCTTGGCCTCCTTCCTCTGCTTTGTTTTGCTCTGTGGCAGTTTTTATTAATTTATTCAGTAGATTCCTCTAGTCCTTGGATACCCTCACCTTTCCCAGCTTTTATCTAGATGTCACAAGGGTAGGTTTTATTCTTTTTCTTTCATACCTAGAGTTGTCTGCTTGGCACATAGGAGCACCAAGGCTGAGAGAGCCCCGAATTATGGAGTTTTGGCTCACTGAGAACGATGAACTACTGAAGGACACTGGGAGGCCTTGAACTCAGAGGTGAAGCTGTCCCCGCTCTTGTCCTCTGACACAAACAGGAAACTAGAACGGTATCTTCCTTTCTTCTCCTCTCTTCCTCGCAGACGCATTACAGAAGAGTCCTGCTCGGTACCCAAGAAGAAGGGGTGCTCTGTGAGATGCCAAGAAAGATCAGAACAGACTTTTCTTCATGGTTCCCCCTCAGTCTATTAGCATCTGATTAGCTTCTTTTGTCCAATCAGAGTCATACACAACTGATTCCAACAGCGGAATGGGTGGGGAAACCCCACATTTTCCCCTGAGTCTTTGGGTTTCATTCTCAAGGTTTCTGTCTCCCATCTTTTGTTAAATAGATATTTGGTGCTTCCTTCGTTAGCATGCTTGTTGTTGTTGTTACAGAAGTGTCAGCCATGACCCTTCTTGGTGAAGAAAAGAATCACACCTGTGGCCAAATGTCGTGACTGTCAACTGGATGGCACTTCAATGTCTGGGTGTATCTGTGAAGGTGCTTCTGCACTAGGTCAGCTGGGGTGGGAAGACCAGCCCTAACTGGGACTTCCATCCCGTGGGCTTGGCGCAGACCAAACAAAACGGAGAAAGCGGCATGGGCACCAGTGTTCAGTTGTCTACACTTCCCGACTAAAGATGCCACGTGACCGGCTGCCTCCTCTCCTGCCACCATTTCTTCCACCTTGATGAGCTGTTTCAGAGTCTTCCCAAAGCTATTTTTTCATAACACAATTGGGCAAACCTGGGCCAGGTCTGCAATATAGTACAGTCATCAGAACACGGAGGTCGGAGTGCATTCCAATATGCACAGAGCAAGTCTTCACTGGTGGACCTGCAGTGGGTACAGGGGTTTATGAGAAGGAGATTCAGAACTGTGTCTTGTGATGTAACACGAGAATGACTCTGGAGTCAGGTGACTAATTTGGGCCTGGCCCTGGCTTTAGCTTAGTTGTGTCATTCTATGATGCCATTGGTACCTGCCACCTTAGACACTCTCCACAGAAGAAGGCTCCCAGCATAATCTGGTATCTACTGTGCACCCAAGAAAACATCATGTAACAATAGTTTACGTTCCACTTGCTTTGGAAGTGAATGCTACGCTTTGTTTAGTCACAAGACCACTTCGTAAGTCAATTGCTCATGTCTCATAAATGAGAAGGCGGCCTGAGGGAAGTGGTGTATCAATGGAGCTGCTCAGCTGAGTTTATTGTTATTTTAATTAACTCTGCTTCCAAATGACAAGATCTGAAACATCGCAGAATTGTGAATCATGTATGACTATATATGTTGATCAGGGATGTAATACAAAATAAAAACATGCCCAAGAATCTATCTTTATCAAAGTCTTAGATTGTGTAATTGCTTTTCTCTTCCTAAACCCAGGTTTTCACTGACAGGTTGTTACTTCATGATTTTAGGAGCTGACAGTAGATGGCACTGCTGATCGCCAAAAGATACAAATATTCACTATACACGCGCCAAAAGATACAAAAATTCACTATACACGCACCAGCATTTTTTATTCATAAAAGCTTCAAAACAAAACACAAAACAGTTATAAAATTGAATATTTTCATGCCAATGAAAGGTTGAAGCTAAGCACACAATTGAGATGGACATCTATATCATCTATCTGCAATTTATTTGAGATGCTAGGAGAAATCAAAGTATGGTTATGATAGGAGGAATCATGGTACAACCAGTAGTTCTCAACCTGAAGGTCTGAGACCCCTTTGGGAAGCTCCTATCTTCAAAAATATTTACATTATGATTCATAACAGTAGCAAAATTACAGCTATGAGATAGCAACAAAAATAGTTTTATGGTTGGAGATATGTATCAAAGGGTCATTAGGAAGGTTGAGAACCACTTATGTACAAATGCTCATTATCAAGATTAAAACTAAAATGTAGTTATCCATACGAGCAGTTTATTCCTGCACCACAACCTTAACACAACTGTGGATTCCTTTGGCAAGAGCAAACCAGAAAATACAGTAAGCACACTCATCTACGGGCTCTGGAGTCCTGCACACAGGGCTGCAGGATGCAGAAGGTAAAATGCAAACAAGACAAAATTGTTACCTGAAGTCTGGGTGAGTAACTCATCGTTTTATGGCTGGTGTCTCTCACCTGTAGACAGAACTGTTTATTTCTCGACGGAGTCACATGACAATTACAAGCATCAATTAACTGTATCAATGCAGTTAAAAAAGTTTCATCTTCATCCACTCTCAAACTGAGTCTCTAGGTAAAGTCATGGCACACGGAAAACAGGTTCAGAATACTCCAGTGTTCACTTTCTTCATTCCACAACACTTTGTTTTTTAAATTATTCTATTTATTGTACATCCTGCTATAGCCTTCCTCTCCATTCTCCCCATCCAGTCCCTCTCCCTGATTCTTCCCCTCCAATCCCCTCCTGTCTCCATCCAGGAAAGGGCAGGTCTCTTATGGTTATTAGTAAAACATGGCATATCAAGTTGTCGTAAGACTAAATACCTCCCCATGTATTTAATCTGGGCAAGGAAACCCAGTATGAGAAGTAGGGTCCCAAAAGCCAGTAAAAGATTTGGGGACAGCCCCTGTTCCTGTTGTTAGGAGTTCTATAAGAGGACCAAGCTACACAACTGTAACACACATGCAAGCCTAGGCCAGTCCCATGCAGGCTCCCTGGCTGTCAATTCAGTCTCTGCGAGCTCCTGAGCCCAGGTTCATTGATTGTGTGAGCCTTCCCATGGTGTTCTTGACCTTTCTGGCTCCTATGCTCCTCTCCTCCTCTTCCTCCGCAGGATTCCCGAATTCCTTCTGATGCTTGGCTGGCTCCACAGCCCTCTAACAGCCTTCATGGTATCAGATGCATGTAGGATGTGGATGCCTTCAATTGTAAAAGGAGTGTGTCCTGTTATCTCGAAGTCAACTGAAAGATCACCGGAATGCAAAGCCCTTAGGCTAATTGAGATAGCTCATACTCTCTTGTCTGGCCCTTGCAACTGTTTCTTGTTAGGATTGTGGGTGTCTGGGTGAGGAGGCGGCAGCTTAGCACCTCCGTCGCTGGGGAACAGACACTGTTTCCATTACTTTTCTAATTGCAGTGACAAAGCATCTAACACTTATTTTAGCTCACGGTTTCAGTCCATCACGGCAGGGAAGGCACGGTGGACACGCTCCCAACACACATGACCTTTTTCAAGGCCTCCAGAGGCACCTGTACTCTTCAAAGCCTGCCTCCTGCTAGGCCCAGTCTCCCCAAGGTTCCAGAACTTTCCACAACAGCACCCGCCAGCTGGGGATGGGGGTCTTCTTTCGCGAATATTCCTGACTCAGACCATGACAGACATCACAAAGCCCTGGCAACCCTTGAAGACACTCAGGGCCCCAAGAAGCCTATCCGGAAGCTCTCTGAGGGCTCGAGGGAGAGGCGGAGACAAGGACTCTGTCTCTCTTTTCCTCTTCCTCTTCTCTCCCATCTTGCAGCCTTCACACTTCACACCAGCCCTCCAGGGACAGCATCCGCGTCTCAGCTCTCACAGGGAGGCACTGTTTCCATGCTCCAGTCCTTGGTCGGGATGTGAGGGGCCTAAGGTGTCCTTGTCATCTAATGGAGCCTTGCTGACCTCTGGAGATGCTGCGGGCAGGGTTACTGTGGTGTTTTGTTTGTGTTCTGACAAATAAAGCTTGTGTGGCGACCAGAGGGTGGATCTAGCCACTAGCTAACCATAGAGGTGTGGGGGTCAGGAAGTGATAAGGCTGGGTGCAGGCACCACCTCCCCCTTTTCTGTCTGAGCAGTCGGAGGTGAGAGGGAACCATGGCTGGGTCTTCTCCTCTCTGACCTTTCGGCTTTTACCTGCTACCTCACCCCAGGTGTTTATTATTGAGACTGATTAGGATCACACTTCACAGGTTTTCTCCTCCAACCACTGCCTTTGTTTTACAGATTTAACAGTACTCCCCCAGAAAGGACTCTCTGTCTTTCTGGAAGGTCACCAGGGCACGGCCCTGCACCCCAAGAGATATGTCTTTAGGACCTTAACACATTTGTGACCTGAAATGATTGGGTGGCTAGTTTAATTTCTCTCACTGGACTGCAAATCTAGGGAGAGCAGAATAAATCTGGCTTTCTGTTGTTTTTTGATTTTGCTGTTGGTTTTCACAGCTGTGTCCTATCTTGCTCACGGTAAGTGGCAAACTGAGTGGAAGAATACTGCCTTTCAGGCTTCCTGGTAGCGAAAGGTTGAGCCAAACCACCGGCTGGCCTTTTTGCCATCCCTCAAGCTTTTCATATAGGGCCAGGGAGGACAGGGAGAGGGGAGAGAGGGCTTTTAGTGGAGGGAAACTGGGTTGGGGGCCTGTCCGTCACTGGTCTTTGAGCTTTGTGGCCTTTCCTGCCAAGTAGCACCTGGGGTTCCCGTTCCTCCCTTTCCCTCACTGCTCCCATGCAGACGCTGGCAAGGGCAGAGCTCCAAGGAATAGTGCATTTAACAGGAAGCCGGTGTTTCTCCACGGTGGAGCTGTTTCCTCCTCGGAGAAGCTACAAAGAGCTCTTTCAGAGAGAAAAATGGCAAACAGAGTGTGTGGCTGACCACCTTGCTCTCTGCGCTGTGTAGGGCTAGGTCTTTCTCTTAGATTGGACGCTGGCAGAGGGGGGGGCAGTGGCCTGTATAGCACTGTCACTTTCTTTACTACATACAAGGACATCCTTATAGTTCTGGGGTCATCGTGATATCATGCTTTCTTTTTTTGCTTCTTAGTGCCCAACAATTTGTGATTTCAGTTGTAGCCCCTTGCTGGGTTTTCTTCATAGTCCATTCGTTTTCTGCTCCTTCAGCTTCTCTCCTAAGTGTCTTTCCCCTAAGCACAGACTTCCTTGACAGAGACTCTCTACAGGCTGAGAGCACTCCCTGCAGCCCCAGCTCTGCCCTGGCTTCTGATTCATTCAGGTTCTTTCCTGATGTTACTGAGTCCATGCCTCCGCTTAGATGTCTGATCAGAGATTATTCTTACTAAATCCAAAGCCCGACCCTGATGTCATCTTCTCTACCCACCAACCTGGTTTTCTCTCGACCTTCCCCATCTCAGTAAGAGATTCATCCCAGGCCTTACAACCATTCCTAGAGCCAGGTATCCTAGGGATATTGACCAAACATAGGATATCAAGTTGCAATAAGACTAGGCACATCCCCTCTCGAAGAAACCCAGTAGAAGGAAAAGGGTGCCAAAGGTGAGTCAGAGACATCCCACTCCCACTGTTAGAGTCCCACAAGAATACCAGATTAATGACCATAACATATTTGCAGAGGACCTAGTGCAGACCTATGTGTGTGTTGTGATTGCTGCCTTAGTCTCTGTGAACCCGTGTGAGCCCTGCTTAGTTGATTCTGTGGGCTGTATCCTCTTGGTGTCTTTGACCCCTCTGGCTCCTACAATTCTCCTCTTCCACCAGCTTCCTCAAGCTCCTGAAGGACGGGCCTGATGGAGATCTCCAGTTTGGGCTCTCTCTGCACTTAATGTTTGACTGTGGTCTCTGCATCACTCCATCAGCTACTGGAGGAAGCCTCTTTGATGACCATCGGGCTAGGCACCAATCTAAGAATGTAGAAGAATATCATTAGGAATCATTTTTGATATTTTTTCTATCTAGGCCAGAGTGATCTTCTTAACTACCGAATCGTGTCACTCTTGCTTAAACCAGCTGGGGTCACCCCATATAGAGAATGGTTTCACACTTCACACAACGGTCTGGCACAAATGGCTCCTGTTTCTGCTTGTTCTGATTTCCTATGCTAGCCTTTTTTTTGGAAGGAAGCTTTAAATTTGCTGTTGTCCCTCTGCAGTTTTAATGATTATAGCCTATGAAACGATCAGACAATAGACATATTGGCCAGAAATCATTTCAAATTTAGTTTGTGCCTTAAGGAAGGATCCACACATATAATGTGAGATGCAGCGGAGAGATAATAGTTAAATATGTATCTCACCTATAATGTGAGACGCAGAGGAGAGATAATAGTTGAATGAAGGGAAAGGGCCTTGGGCTCTGACGGCAGAGGAGGTGACAGCACTTGACTGTAGAAGATCCAGCAAAGGAGAAGGTGCTTAGCTAGCAGAGGTTGCTCAGTGGGCTTAGTGTCTGTCACTCAGCTGTCATCTGTGCTCATCTATGACAGACCCTCGCATTGCTCCATGAAAAGATCTTCTCTAGACACAAAGACAGAAGAGGCCTCTGCCTGTTGACCTCACTGGGTGGAATGCTGTCAGCTCTTGCAGAAGAGTGGCCTTTCAGTGCTGACCCAGCATCTGTGGGCTCCCTGAACAGCTGTCTGCAAATGAACGGAAGAAACAGATTCCCAACGGCACCAGTGGGTCCCTTGATGACATCCTCAGACACAGCTGTTCCACATCACTGTGCCCTGTGTCCTCTGTCTTTCCTGAGGCCTTCCTGTTTCAAGAGCTGCAGCACATGGGTCCTAAGAAGCTAGCCTGGGCCTCCATTCTCCAACAGGCCAGGCACAGATAAGCAACAGTGAGAAACAGAGAAAGGGGTTTAAGTCGATATGGCCACCCTGAAAATGGGGGAAGGGGCACAAAGTGATCACCTCCCCCTCTAGCTCATCTCCAGAGTCCCAACGTGAGGATTGGCTGAAATAGAGGGCAAAAGGTGTGTAGAGCTGAGAGGTACCCACTTCAGTGACCCGGCTTTGTCCCTGCCACGGTCCTCCCTGAAAGGAGCCGGGAGCTGTCACAACTGTGCAGTACTTCTTTCCAGACAACAAGGTCCTCCTCCAGCTGACACTGCCCGTCCTTTCCCTCCCGTGTGAGACTCCTGAGGCAATTCCTATGTCTTAGGGCCTTGGTTTGAGCAGTATTAGGGCCAAAGGAAGGGGCAAAGGTCTCTCTTCAGAATGTTTACTCCTGCCGGGACAGTTGTGTTCATGGGGGAGCACTCTCTTGCTGTCTGAAGAGGCTGAGTGTGTCCAGCTCCTCTGACTGTGCTTTGGAAACTGCACTTGTCACTGTTTGGACACTGTTGGGTGACAGCAAGAGACACCCTGGCTAGCTCAGCAGAAGGGCTTTGGTTGTAGCTGTCAGCAACTCAAGGAAAGCTCAGCAAGGCTCAGCAGTACAGAGCCAAGGAGACAGCACGGCGGCACCTATTCGAGGCCAGCAGAGAGAAAAGAGAGGGAGAGAGGGGTCCAGTCTTACATCGTATGTTTTCACCTACGGTCCACTGTCTAGCTCTTCCCTTGGATAGGAGCAACTCGAGGTCAGGGGATTTGGCTTTTTCTCCCTGTCTCCCCGGAGTCCAGAACAGCAGCTGCACAGATGTATCATGAACATTTGTTGAATGACTGTCAGACACTGCTGAAAGTACCGGCAATTGCAAAGATTAAGCATCCCAGATGTTAGCTCTTTATCCTTGATGGAAATAGATACGATTGGCTCCTCTTGTGGATGTTCTCTCCTGACCTTTTAAGGTCTGGATGATGTGACTTGCCAGTATGGCAGAACGTAGGAAGAGCAGGGCCAGGAGCCGTGTTGCCAGGGGAGGAATGTTAACAGCAACACTTGAGAATGGAGACTTCAGGGATGGGAGACATAGTTCCCGCAGGCTGTGGTCCCTAACACGAGCAAGAGATCGCTGAGACTGATAGCACTCTGTGCCATCACCCATCACCAGCTTCCCTGAGGAGAAAGGGAAGAGTCCCGGGAATGGAGGCCAGGGGCCAGGGTGGGCTACTTAGTACCTAGAGAGCTGGGTGTGGAAATCAGAAGTCTCTGTGCTGTCTCTTAGGGCTGATGAGCCTTCTCTTGTTTCCAAATCCAGTGTCTGCGGTTGGAATGGAGCCTCCAGTGAAGGTCCTGAGAGGGTGGGGTTGAGGTAGAACAGAGAAGGTATGAAAATATGCCAGGGTGGGTGGAGGGGGAAGATGGCATTTCCGTACTTACAAGGGAGTTGCCCGAGCTGTTTTGCTTCTCCTCCCCAGGCTCTACTCCAAACACTCATCCTCTTAGCTGCTTCCAACAGTGAGTTCTTTGTGGGGTGGTGGTGCTGGTGGGAATGGTTAGCTAAGAGTTTAGGACCACTTTCCCGACCCTAAGTGTCCTGGTGCATTCACTGGGGTCACAAGGTTAACGCTGTGATGGGACACACAGCTGGGGCTGGGACTTATTTTCCATGCTCTTGTCAAGCCAACCCCCACCCCCCACTCCCGCACTGTCACAGCATAGCATCATGGAGAACAAACTCTGGAGTCCCCTTTCCACCCATGTCCACCCCAGCTTTAGATCCTTCTTCCTTAGCCACCAGGGTCCCTGAGCCCAGCTTGACCTCTACAGGCTTGGGGAGCTGGGGCAGCCGGGACTGTATCATGGAATCTTAGAAAAGAGCACGTGTAGCGTCTTGTGTGGACATGCAGAAGGGGTACACAAGCTTTTGTCTTCTAAGGAGAAAAGAGTGAAGTGAAGGGCAGCCTCTGGGCTCGTGGGCTGCAGAGGAGGCAGGGACGGAAAGGGAGTGGAGATTAAGGACCAAAAATAAGACACTTCTGAGAAGGAATTAGGCTGAATTCCACGCCTATGAAAAGTGGAGCATAGTCTATTTGTAGATTCTAGAGAATGTCTATGAAGAGGTCTGTGTTAAAAGATGAATAATTACAGTCGTCTGTGGGATCCACTGCTTAGCATAGTTACCAGCTCAGAGCCGAGGGGAGACAGCCAAGGGATGCTCCCTAAGAAGGAAGGGAAGCACATGTCTGTGTGCTTTAGAGTTGTTTGGTGTGGACTTTGACTGGAAAAGGTCAACAAAACCCTGAGAATTTTGCTCCTGTTTTTGCAGCTTTTTGTATTGCCCTTTCCTAGTCTTACTATTATCTCATGTATGTATGTATTCAGAGATATATACAAGCATAGATGCACATGTATACACAAACACATACACACACACACACACACACAGTGTTTGGCCCATGGTAGTTTCAAAAGTGCAAAAAAGTGCAGCTTTTAAGGTGAGATCATCTGTTGCTTTACCCATGGCTCTTTAGACATGAACAAAAGTTGTTTTCTCCACTGAAAATATAAATGAAAGTTTAAGTGCCTATCACTAATGCTGCTGGGGTCACTCAAGAAACCTGTGTCATACTAAGCACTGATTAGACAAAAGGTTATAGTACGTCAAAGTTAAATCATCTTGATTTTGTAGCTCAGAAATATACATGTTTCCTACAGGGATCCGTACTTTGAAAAACAGCCTTCCTGATGCATTTCATAGGTACATATTGACACGTTGTTCTTTGAGCAATTTAGGAAAAATCTAGGTCAGCATGACCTTGCTCTTTCCCCCAGGACACACCGCCACTATCTCTGTGCTAGGGTGACAACCTGGGGCAATGGATCAAGACTTCTCCAGTGACAATACAAATTCAGACAGAACTGCATAAGGAAAAAAGGAGAAAGGGAATTAAATAGCATTGACATTGTCATGAGGGTCATTCTCCACAGAACTGTTGTTCAGATGAATACATTACAGAATGCAAAAATCTCAGCAAGTCCTCAAGCAGGACTTGATCTCAAGCAGGCTGGATGAGAACAAGCTATGTTCAAAATTGCTACTTATT
Organism: Mesocricetus auratus; assembly: GCF_017639785.1. Lineage (NCBI taxonomy): Eukaryota > Metazoa > Chordata > Mammalia > Rodentia > Cricetidae > Mesocricetus > Mesocricetus auratus. Next base: position 29,054,214 of record NW_024429205.1, on the reverse strand, counting down.
GATCAAAAAAGTAAGAAATCAGGAATCAGAAAATAAAATATAAAGCAGGGCATGGGGCCTGTTTATCCCAGGGGAAGAAGTCAGATGTTGTTATCCCAGCCTCCCCTGCAGCTGAGGTTTGCATGTGTGATCCAGATTCTCTGATGCGAGGCTGCAAACTATGGAAATGAAGACACATGCTCGGGCTGCAATCACTCTAGGTACCATGACACCCAGCACTTCAAGGACATGTAGGGAGTATCCTGACCTTGAAGTTGGAGATATTAGTTGATATATTGTGTGAAGTAGAACAATGATCTCCCAAAGATGTCCACACCCATGTTCCCAGCACCTGAAAATGTGCTTCACAGGGACAAGGCTAGCAGATGAGACCAAGCTAAGGATTTGGGGTTGGAGAGGGTCTATTGGATTATCTGGTTGGGACTGATGTAATGGAAAGAGGGGCAGGAAGCTGACAGAGAAGAGGATACATTTGTATTTTATATATCATATTATAATGGAGAAAGAAGGAAAGAAAGAGATATGAGATGAGGACAAAGAGAGAGGAGAAATATGCTGGGGTTGAGCATGCTACATCACCGGCTTTGAAGGTGACTGAAGCAAGGATGCCAGTGGCTGCTAGGAGCTAAAGATGGCAAAGAAAATAATTTCCACAGAGAGCTGTCTGAAAAAGACTGTAACCCGAACAAAAGCTTTAAAATCTTATTTATTTCTATTTGGCAGCATTGAAGATTGACTCTTGGGCCTCATGCCTGTGAGGCAAGAGTTCCACCCACTGAGCTGCAGTCCAGCCTTGGCATTGGAAAACTCATATAGACTTCTGTAAGAATGACTCTGTGTTGGCTTAAACTAAAAGCTTAGTAGTACCTGTCTATAGCAGCACTAGGAAACAGATACCCAGACACTTAGGTGCCTAAGCCTAGTGGCAAGTGGTCAGCGGCTTCAGTTGATACAATGTCAGCCTAGTTTTGTCTGGAACATTTCTAAGCCTGGTTCCCTGGCCCTTCTAAAGACTTTTAAACTATTATATCATTTAACAAACTTGTTTGATTTCTAAATTGTTTTAGATACATAGGTCACATGGTTTACAAGAAGGAACCCAGGTAACTTCACTCCACAAACCCCACCCATTCACATAAAGACTGATGACTGGATCCCCATCCTTTGCTGTTTATTTTGGAGTGATCTCTAAATCCATAATTGTGCCCTGCTCTCTGCTTCCCCCCAGCTTACTGTTCTGTGAACAGGCTTTCTCCATATCCTTATGACTGACTTTCCTGCCTCTGCTTTCTTCTCGCTCCAACTCTCCTTCTACTTCCCGTTGTACTGTCAGCTCCTTGAAACCCAAGCAGTGCTCTTTGCTGCTCTATTAGAAGGATGTCAGCGGTGTCTATTACCAACAAGACAAAGTCTGTAGGCTTTCGATGGCATGGAAGGACCCTAATGACCGTGTCTGGCAGATTTAGACAGTCATTAAGACCAAATCTTTGGTGTCAGTGATGTCTAGTACACCCCTAGACCTGGGATAAGTTCTTGAGTCATACAGAGTCTCAACCAGTGACATCACTTCCCTCATTTGTAAGGTGGTGATTTTTTTTAAAAATCCTTCTTTATAGTGTTGTCATGAAAGTGAGTGAGGTAATGAAGAACATGCTTAGTCTTGTGCTTGATATATGCATAGTAGGTCTTTAATTATATGTGTGGATGCATGCGTTCATACATGTGTTTCACTAACCTAATACTCCCCACAGCATTCACCAATACATCTTTACCATTAAAACCTGTCTGTTGTTGTGATAAAACTTGGTGAGGAAGGGCCTTCTTTCATCTTGATCTTTGTATTACAGTCTGTTGCCAAAGAAGGTCAGGGCAGGAACTCAAGGCAGGAACCCGGGAGCAGGAACTGAAGCACAAGCCATGAAGGATGCTGCTTCCTGGGTTACTCCTCCTGCCTGGCTCAGCCTGCTCCCTCGTAATCCCAGGACCACCACCAGGTCAGGGGCGGCACCACTCACAATGGGTTGGGTCCTCATATATCAATTGCTAGTTGAGAAAATTCCTGACAGTCTTGCCTACAGACCTATGTTGTGGAGGCATTTTTCCCGATTGAAAGTCACTCATCCCAAATGACTATAGCTTGTGTTAAATTGACAAAAAAACTATCCAGCACAAAGCCCTCCCTTCTCTCTGGCCTGGTAAGCTCTTACAAGTTTAAGCTTAAATGGTTTCCACTTGTGGAATAGACACAGGAGGTCATTGCCTCCCTGGTGGCAAACCCTTGGCTCTACTTCAAAGATTTGTGTAAAAGTCATTTTCTATGTCCAGAGTCTTTTTCATCTGGGAGTCACTAAAGTCCAGTGTGGCATCTAACATACAAGAGCACTTAATAAATGTCAGACAGAAGGAGCAAAGGACCGGCCAGGATGAAAAGGCCAAAGTTCACACTTGAACTAGGACATGGCCGAAGAGCAAATCTATGTAGCTGTTCAAAGGAGACGTCAAGGAAAAGTACTTAAAGACGACTGAAAATTACATAATGTGTGGGAAAGAGCAATAACTTTACCAGGAATTTTAAAGTACAGAAAATGAATTTTTAAACTTTTTTTTTAAAACAAGGAGATTGAGCAGTTGCTAAGAGCAATTATTTACTCAAGAAGCATTTCAAGTATTGGACAAGGCAAAGCGTCTGTGAGAGAAATCGATACCAAATGAAGTTCTACCCCAAAAGAAGACAGAGCCTCAGAAAGGATGCTAACAAATGGAAGAGGACTGTCAGAGCACGACACTGTGACGTCTCTGTGTACAGAGAGCAATGCGTGAATGACAGCTGATGGTTATTCTCACCAACACCATCAAGAGGTTTCAAGCTATCTCATGAGTCAAACTGATAACTAAGACCGATGAGAAAAGGGTTATTTATTTTTTAGAGTTACTTCGGCTCTCAAAGTAAATATGTAAACCTAGATGTAACCTTTCCCTGGTTCCTTCAGGCATTATGAACTGACAACTCACACTGCATGCTTTCTCACCGGTAGGAGCCATGCCTATCTTTCTCGATTTTTCCATAGGTGGAAGTTGCAGTTAGAAAAAATGGTCAGTTCTGTTGATATTAGCAGCCAAACCACATGTAGGAGTCAAGAGGCACCATGACACTTGGATGGGGTCACCAAGGCCATGGAACTATTCTAAGAACACAACCTAGGAGGGTCTGATCTTGGTTGTCTCTAAAGTAAAGCCATTCCTGCTTTGGATTAGAAACTGATTTGGATGGAAACCAGCTGATATATGGACAATCTGATGGCTTCAATGGGCCTTTCAACCTTTGTAATTATCTCCTTCCTAAAGTAAATGTTAGTATAACCATTGACATTTGATAAGTCACTCTGTGCTACCCAAGACAGGGGAAAGATAAACTTTTATTGCTATTGAGTAGTTAATTTGCTTTTCTTAGCACAATCATTCTTTATTGTTTTGATGTGTAGAAGTACATATATGTAGTTAATTTGGCATAGTTACATATGTCCTTAATGCATGTGTGTGTCTTCTTTCTCTGTGCATGGTTTAGTGCATTCATAGCATTCCTAGAAGATAAGTACTGACTTTCTCTTGCAAATCTGAAACTCAGAAGGTGGCAGTGCAGAGAGAGAGAGAGAGAGAGAGAGAGAGAGAGAGAGAGAGAGAGAGAGAGAGAGAGCCTGCAGTTTTGCTGAGACTGATTGTATCAGCATCGTGAAGAGTATCACATCTCAATTTAGCAAGAGCAAAAAGATTGCCAAAAGATAAACAACCCACATCACTTTCTCTATAAGAAAACAGCCTGTCAGAATTACACAGAAATAAAACTATAACTGGGGGGCCATGACCATTTATAGCCATTAATTTCTCCCATCCCCTTTGAAATGGCCCGGGGGAAGAGGCAAGTGAAAAGGACTTCACGAAGAGAGACGTGGGTAAACCGGGGACTCCTGCCAGCTCTGCAAAATCCAAGTCCATTGGCAACTAGACAAGGGACAGATTCCAGGCCCTGAAGCAACCGTGCACATCAGAGGAATAGGCCTCCACTTGGGGCCCCAGCTAATCCTGCGGTCTTCCCTGGCAGACAGTTCTGCCTTGAGGTCAGCCAACTAACACTTGGCAAAAGCCAGCTGGGGGAGCAGCCCAGCCAAACTGGTACCCACACACTGCTACTGAAAATGTTTCAAGGACCCCAGAACATCTCATTTACTCTTTCAGCAAGAGAAAATGTTCATGTCCTCCTTCCTCCTTTCAGAACAGGAGACACTGACTTCCTGTTTTTGTTTTAAGATTGGTCAGTAAGTGTCTCCCCACCCCCTGGACATTATCAACTTATGTTGGAAGTCGATTGAAACATTTTAACTTCATAATCAACAAGCATTTTCCAAACACTCATGGTGTTTAGGTTCAGGAAGGAAAAATAAAAAAATGAAAAGTGTTTCACTAGATTACGTTTCCTAACCAGGGTCAGGTGCCATGGCAGGCACACTCCATCTTCATTTGACTCTCAGAACAATCCAGGAAGGTGTGTGTTGCCATTCCTATCATATGAGAAATGAAGCTGGGCACAGGAGAAAGTGTGGGAGTTGGTAGAGCTGAGGCTGAGAATATCAAGGTTTGTGAAGTGAGTTGACCCAGTGGTGGACGGGGATTTGAGGGCTGCTGTGAGGATCATAGGCCTGATCAGATGTAAAGAAGCATATAAAACACTGATTAAAACAAGAAACAAAAAATTAAGCAATGAAAATGCTGACTAGGAGGCAAGCTGCCATTCAGTGAAGACTGTGGCAAATGCCATGAAGATCTAAGTGACACAGAGATATTTGTGCATTCATATTGCAAGAATGAAACCAACTGTAATAAAACTATTTGAAATGCAGTTTTTTAATGGTTACTTCTGGGGAAGGTAGGCCAACAAAAGGATGCAATTAGCTTGGAATACACTTTCTGGGGCCTTAAGCTGCGTTTGAATGTTCTATTCTTGAAGGATTTTGTAAGGCTTGAAATCTGTATATCAGTTTCACAATCCCTCTTGGTTCATGGTGTTCTTAGATTCTTAACAACTTATTCAGCATCCCAAGACAAAACCAAACAGTTTGTCTTTTATCTACTAAGTAACTATATCTAAATAACTTCAAAGTAGGAAGGAAAAATGATGTCATGCCCCAGTGAGTTCACTTTGGTGTCTGGGGTGCTTCAGCATGCAGACTGGGGACCACAACAGTACAATATCAGCTGCCATCATGTGTGTAAAATATTCCATAATAGGTGTATGATGTATATATACATATATTGACTATAATAAGGACTTGATCCATGGAAAGGCCAATGGGGACAGAAAGGAGGTATAGGATCTTATTGTTTGGATTGGGGTGGGGAGTCAAAGATCTCATTAGAATTTTACCTTTTCGATACTCTTTTAAAAAGTTAACTTGAAGAGAACTTTTTGCTATGTTTTATAAACAAGTACCTTTCCCTACTCATTTACAGATGGAGAGAATGAAGGCAGAGAAAGGAAATCTTTAAATCAGAAAAATCAGGCAATTATTGGAGCCAAGTTACAGAAAGTCCAGGAGCACAGACCAAGACGGATGGATGCTCTTACGTCTCAGGTGGGGAAACAAGAGTAAATGAAGGCCAGAAGCAGAGAGATGTTTGTACCCCTCAGGGTCTGCTCTGATCTCATTCTTTTGCTTTAGAGCAAGCGAGGGGAGTCACATAACTTTAACAGCCATGTTATAATAGTAAAGGAGAGTTCAAGTGCAGAAAAGCTCTCCAGTGAACAAGGCTGAGGGAGGGCACAGCCTCATGGTTAGATGGATTAAACAGCATAAGCCTCCCTGCCACCCTTCTGAAGTTGTGTGGACACAGAGCAAAACAGCTATGGGCATGTCATCATGTGTGTGGTTCCTGACCTCAATGTTAGCCTTCTCCCATGAATCTTGTTACTTCAGATCTCCTTCCACGTCCTTGAGTCAATTTACTTCACCTTCAGCAAGTCTCTATTGAACCAGGAAAAGCAATACCAACATTACACTCAGGCCACTGGAGTTTAGGGATGCTTTCAAGGTGGAAACACAACCCAGAGTTTGAGTTTGAACAGACAGAGAGGAAGGTGGAGTCTGGGGATGGGCAGGTGGAGTTTAGATATGGAGAACAATGGGGACAGACAGGCTGGAACAGACAATGGGCACCTGGCCTGACGATGGAGAGGTTAGGCAGATAGACTGGGTTGAGAGATCTAGGCTATGCACAAGGACTTCACCCAGAAGTCACTGAGAAACAGAGTCCTCAGTGCAACTGGAGCATGTTGCTAGCAACAGTAAACCTCTGAGCTGTAGTTGTATGAATAATGGATCAGAGGCAGAGGGAACCCATGACAGGAAGAATAGTGAGGAGGCATTGCAGTAATCCAGGCATGATGTGATGAGGACTAGAGTTATGGCAGAGGACCAAAGAAATTAGGAAGGATTCCATAGGAGGAAGCTGATTGGTCAGAAGAGCTATGAGAGATGGATAAGCTTTGAGCAAGGTTGCTCTGTTGGAAATATTTCCAAAGTGTATAATTTATTACTTATCTCCAGATACTCATGCACTCTCCCATGTCATTACCTAACTAATTTATAATCCAGGAATTCATAGTCACTTTATCCATCACACTCTTTCTTCATGTATTGTCACAAGCAGATTAACTTGACCCTTTATAAAAGTCTTTATGTTATCACCACGTGCAATTAATTTTCAAAAACCAAAGCATAAGGAATTACTAGAGAAGTGCAGAATGGGTTAGTAAACGTTAACTCAGTCTGCCCAACTAGGATATAGGCAGTAATGCCTCTGTAGAACAGCTCAGGCCATGTGCGTGACAGTGTGAAGTACTTCAACTAGGAGCCAATTCAACTTGCACCTTTACGATGGAACATAGTTATATCCATTGGGAAAGAAGTCGTCCCGTTACAACAAAACAGTTATTCTGCACTGAATATCTTAATACATAGAATCTTTTCTAGAATGTTCCTTTGAGGTTCAATATGTAAATCAAAGTGCTGAATTTTCAAGTGTAAATAAAACAGACCATAATATGTATAAATATATACAGGTGAATTAGGAAGTGGACAATATAAATGGAATAGGAGAGAACCATAGCTTTATCCAAGCTCCAGAGGAGCAGGGATTCAATTGCCTTTGCTGGAAAATTGCCCTTCCCTGAGCTGCGCAGGGGTTGCTGCTATGGTAACTTGGTGCTGTTGCTTTTGATTAGACTATGATTGCCCCACCAGATACCCACAAAGGCAGAATGTCTCTTTAAGGACAATATGAGGCAGTTGGAAGCCTGTGAGGAGCAGGTGACAGTCACCCTGGTAGGTTTCCTTTAAGCCATTACATGTACCCTGCATAACAGATGCCAGGTCCCCATTCTGTTCTCCATGGCAGGTTCTCTACATTTACAGACCTGGTTCTCAACTGGCATCAGTTCCTCTTCCCATGCTTTTCTTCTGGAGGCTCATGACATCAACTCCATATTCATTTGTCTGTCTTCTCTATAACTGAAGGCAAAATGTGCCATTTCAGTGTTGACTTGGGCCTTCTTGGTGACATCTGACACTCTGCTTTGAAATACTTTCTACTCTCAAAAGAATTTTTTAGCTATTCCATAATAAACTAGTGATAACAACAATCTACCTTTGATTATTTAAAACATATATATATATATATATATAAGTGTTTTGCTTGAATGTATGTATATGCAATATGTGTGTGCCTGCTGCCCATGCAGACCAAAAGAAGCCTTGAATCCTCTGGAACTAGAGTTATAGATGGTCGTAAGCCACCACGTGGAAGTTGAGAATTGAATTCATGAGCCCTGAAGAGCACAAGTGCTCATTTACCACTGAGCCGTCTCTAATACCCGTGTCTTAATACACACTCTGGTAAGATCTTCTTTGGGATAATTTGTTCATTTAACTAACATTTAGTGAGAACCCAGTAAGTGCTGAGCACTGTGCTAAGTGCTGGGATTCTACTCTCGTGTCTTAAATATAGAATGTGCACGTCATAAGAATCTGTGTAGAGGCTGTTAGGGATTTTCTTTTTTTATTTTCTAGTATCTTATTGATAATTTTTCTCTATTTTTGATTTAAATTAGAATCAAGCTTGCTTTACATGTCAATCCCAGTTCCCTCTCCTCCTCACCTGACCCCTACTAGTCCCCTATCTCTTCTCCTTTCTGCTCCCCAGGAAGGGCGAGGCCTTCCATGGGGATCTTCAAAGTCTGTCATACCCTTTGGAGCAGGGCCTAGACCCTCCCCCGTGTGTCTAGATTGGGAGAGTATCCCTCTGTGTGGAATGGGCTTCCAAAGTCATATGAGGGAGATAAATACTGATCTACTACCAGAGGCCCCAAAGATCGCTGACACTCATGTTCAGGGGGTCTGGATCAGTCCTATGCTGGTTTCCCAGCGATCAGTCTGAGGTCCGTGAGCTCCCCCTTGTTCAGGTCAGCTGTTTCTGTGGGTTTCTCCAGCCTGGTCTTGAGTCCTTTGCTCATCACTCCTCCCTCTCTGCAACTGGATTTCAGGCGTTCAGCTCTCTGTTTAGCTGTGGGTGTCTGCTTCTGCTTCCATCAGCTACCGGATGAAGGCTCTAGGATGGCATATGAGATAGTCATCAATCTCATTACTGGGGTAGGGTATTTAAGGTAGTCTCTCCACTATTGCTTAGATTGTTAAATGGGGTCATCCTTGTAGATCTCTGGACATTTCCCTAGTGCCAGGCTTCTCTTTAAACTTATAATGGCTTGCTCTATTATGGTATCTCTTTTCTTTCTCTCCTCTATTCTTCCCACGACTCAACCTTCCTGCTCCCTTATGTCTTCCTCTCCCTTCCTCTTCTCCCCTTCTCTTTTTCTCCTAGCTCCCACTACCCTCCCTGTAGGGGTGAGTGGGCTCTCCCCTACACCTCCCCGCATTCTCCCAAGTTGCTCAGAAGATCTTGTCCCTTTCCCCTTCTCCGGGGGACCATGTGTGTCTCTCTTAGGGTCCTCCCTGTTTCCTATCTTCTCTGACAGTGTGGATTGTAGGTTGGTAATCCTTTGCTATATGTCTAAAATCCATATATCAGTGAATACGTACCATGTTTGTCTTTTTGTGACTGGGTTACCTCACTCAGGATGGTTTCTTCTAGTGCCATCCATTTGCCTGTGAATTTCCAGATTCCATTGGTTTTTTTTTCCGCTGAGTAGTACTCCATTGTGTAAATGTACCACAGCTTCTCTATCCATTCTTCAGTTGATGAGCATCTAGGTTGCTTCCAGGTTCTGGAAATTTGGTGTCCAGTTTGAGAGATATGATGAAGTCCTGTGTATTACTGACATGAGCACAGCCATGTCCAGGACCCTAATGCCCCAATTACTTGGGAATTGGCACAGTCTTCCTCTGGTGCAGATGTTGACACTGTACAGAAAGCAGCTTCCTTCTCTTGGAAGTTTACAGCCTGAGACTCTCCCCCCCTACAGAACTCTCCCAGGCAGACTAGCTAACCTCTCCTTCCATGTCATGCTTAACAAACACTCTGAGCTTCTAGGTTGTGGCGTAGTATATGCATCCATCAGAGTGAGCACAGCTCATGGAACTGAAGTTTTCAGCACATGTGCTTGTGTGTTTCTTCTTTTTAATTCTTCCATCAACCCAGTAAGGTTTCCAGGGCTGAGCCATGCTTGATACAACATCCAATCTCAGTTGAAAGTAGACAAAAGTAACATCAGTTGTGTTTGACTATTAGTGATAATCCATCTTCTTAATAAACTTCATTTAAAGATAAATGCAACAAATACAAACATAAACTTTGAATCATACCCCTATACCCCTGCCATGTCTGCTGGAGATGTTTTATAGATGAGGTTAGACCAAGATGCTATCCTAGAATCTAACACAGAAGTTGTGGATACTTCCAAGACTGAGCTCAATTGCAAGAGCCCCCAGAAAGGGCTTAAATGGGAAAATTAGGAGTTAGAACCCTCCCCCTGCTGCTCTCCTATAGCTCCATACCTGTCTTTTGTGTCCTCTTTCAGTCTGAACACACTTGCTGATTATTTGACTTTAATGAGCTCAGTAGTATGTTAGGTTTCTAGGCATATGCAAAAGAAGCGACTTCATGGTCATTTCCAAAGAGACGCTCAGCAGGGTGAGAAAGGTGGGCAGAGCTGCTGGAGGCCACACTAGTTAGAGTAGGTCCCACACTGTACAATCCTCAGGGGGAACAGCCACCTAATCTCAGTGCTGCTTTTTGTCCACCTTCCCAGCCTCCCCTAGGAAGGCTGGCTAACGCTATAGTATATTCTAGGTCTCCCAATAGGACCCCACTTCAGGGAAAAGGGGTGCTGTGGACCAGAGCATCAAATCTCAATCCAGTGAGGACTGGGAAGCAGTTGGAGAGCTAACAGAGGTGCCCATTGTGAAACCAGGGCTGGAAGCTGTCTCTCAGTGAGTTCACGGAAGGACATCACATCGAAGGCTTACATAAGGGTTTGCTCTGTGGTCACTTCCAAATTAGGCAGCCCAGCTAGCCTGGGAACCCAGGAATGCAGCAGGAGAAAAAGGAATATCCCGAAGAGGGGCTAAGTTGCTCTCATCCCATAGCCTAGAAAGGAAGTGTCATAGCTCACTTCCGTTCTCTCTCTGCCCAAGATTCTGGTGGCCTCTTCTTCGAAAACTCATGACCAAATGTGCATTTTTAAAAATCTTATTCTGACAATTAATATATTTATCTTTGTTAAAATCACTAAGAAAGTATATTTATAGCTTCATGACTTTTTATTCTGCTCATAGGCTGTGACAGAGAATGCTGTTCTAGGCTTATCACTAATGCCCATGAGTAAATCACAGCGTGTTTAGATTTCACTGAGAATCAGGAAACCAGTCTTAGGCAATAATGGCCACTGATTAATAAACTGATATTGCCAATGCTCATGAGTAAATCATAATTTGTTTAGATTTTATTGAGCATCAGGGAGCTAGGCTTAGCCAGCAATGCTGTCCACTGGTTGGCATTTATGGTTGGATTTAGAAATATTCTAGAAAGTTCTATTTTAAATGAAAAGTCACAGACTATAAAGGAGAGTCTATTTACTTCTATTATTCTGCCAAGTGGACATAGAATTAAACTGATTCCTAATAACTTAGTTATATCTATAGATAAGTACAGCGATTCTCAACTTCCCTAATGCTGACACCCTTTAATACAGTTTCTCATGTTGTGGTGACCCCAAACCATAAGATTATTTTTTGTTGCTACTTCATGACTATTATCTTGCTACTATTATGAACTTTAATGCAAATATCTATGTGAGATGCTCTCTCACCCTGAACTCTTGGGGGAGGGTCTAGGCCCTGCCCTGTATGAAATGACAGACTATGGACACCACCATGGAGGGCCTCACCCTCCCTGGGGAAATGAGGGGATAATGGAGGGTTGGGGGGCACGGGAGAAGGAGAGGGAAAGGGAGAGGGACCTGGAACTGACATGTGAAGCATCCTTGTTTCTAATCTAAATTTAAACTGAAAAATAAATAAAAAACAAAACCAAAAAATGCAAATATCTATGTTTTCTGATGGTTTTAGCGGACCCCTGTGAGTCATTTGACCCCCAAAGGGGTCATGACCCACTGCTTTGAGAATTGCTGGGTAAGTGCGTTTCTTAATCCTCATCAGAGAAGTTTTTATTTTACTTGCATCAAATAGTGATTAACATGGAGACCCATAGCCAGTCAAGATGAACGAGAATAAGAAACTGTAGAACAGTCAGCTCCAAGTGGGGCATCTATGTGATCTGTGTGACATATACAAGCTCTCCCAAGGATCAGGGATCACAGTAAAGAGTGGACTGAAAGAGGCAGTGATTGGCTGTGAGGAAACAGTATTTGGGCACAACAGGGAAGTTCCACAGATGAGTGCAGTGGTTGTACAAGAGCTATGCAAATCCAGGTGAGATAAAACCCCGGCACAGAGGTGGAAGTGGTGAGCTAAGTCTCACCTTAGCTGGGGAGTTATTGGCAAGGATAGCTGCTGGGAGAGGCGCAGGCAGTTTTCTTTAAGGATGTGGCTCCTAGTAGGTTCTGTGGATGGCCACACACTCAAGGCAGCACAAACTGGACAGTGTGTGTGTGTGTGGTGTGTGTGATGAGGACACAAAATTGAGTGGGTATAGAGTGGGAATCGATCTGAGAGGGGTTGGGAGAGAAAGTCAAATACGATTGAAACACATTACACGAAAGTCTCTAAGAATTAATAGTTTAAAAATAAAACAGAACTTTCATTCATGAATCAACAATTCACTGTTTGATCTTAAGATATGCACCCACATATTTTACATTTACATGGAAACTCAAGGACAAAGAGGTTCTGGTCTTTGGGTTTACAGAGTGTGGTACCTAGTAGGTTAGCAGAGGGGAGATGCAATCTGAGCACGCATGAAACATGTCAGAACTCCAAGTGAACCATCTTCTGGTTCACTTCGTGCCTCGGTGACACTCCTGTCTTGGCCTCCAAAGAGTGTGAAGGAGTTTGCACAGGGCAGAGCCTTTGTGTCTTTGAATCATTAAGAAATGGCGAGTCATTCTGCCAAAGCAAGGAACACCACATATCTGAAGAACCCGGGGAAACAGCCTGGACGCCTGACCTAGAAGACTCATGTCTAGCTTTTCTTCCTTCATTGGCTTGCCACACAACTGCCCACCAGGTCCCTGTTCCATGCAAAATAGCTCCTCAGACCAAGACACATGATGACCAGTAGAGCTTGTCTGGAACAAATGTCCAAAATAATTCAGGAGCTTTTATTAACTAATTTTGTTAATTAATTTCTTTCAACTAAGGCATATTTATTGGTCATCTGATAAGTAGCAGGCCCAGTGGTAGAAAAATTGGCATACCGCTTACTGTTGAGTGAGTTGGGTACAGGGGTGTTTGCTGGGAACATCAGGAGATTACTGTTCACTGTGACAAGAGCTCCAATATCAGGGTTCCAAGAACTGTGAGAGGGGCACCTGGCTTTAAGCGGCATGGGTGGGGAAGAGAGGTGTACAGACCGAGTCGGAGTTGTTCAGGTAAACTTCACACTGTGCGGAGGACACTCAAGGCAACTTCTTGTAAGCAGGAGGAAGTCTTCTGAGTTCCAGTACAGGAAGAGGCTGCGTAAACCTGGCACACTGGGTGTGAGGGGCACACATGGAGACAGGTTCCCAAAGGGACCGGTGAGGGGTGTATTTAGGACCCTGGGAGAACATTCGGGATTAAGTAGAAAAGTGACATGATTGGCTTTACAAGTGAAAGTGTCCCTTTGTCTGCAAGGCAGAGTGAGTTCAGGTTGGATGAGTGTGGACAGGGAAGTTGGCAGACCAACCAGCAGAGACCTGTGACAACACAGCTGGAAATCAAGGGGTGATGAAGTGGGCTCCAGGCCCTGGCTCAAGGCACCCATCCCGACTCCCTTCTGAGTGTGAGCCTCGGGACTCCTAGGTGTTTCAAGGTCGGACCATTGCTTCCACAGTCAGAGTTCTGCTCAAGTATTCTCTGACTCCCTTACAGGCCCAGGCATGGCTGAGATTTTAGAACAAGGATGGAGACAGAGAAAGGAACAGAAAGCGGCCAAGAGAAGCAGAGCTGTTGCTTGCAAAGGCTGCTGTTCCATCCACCCTCCAGCAGTTACTGGCTGGCAGATACATTATAGGTCAAGGCCTTGGGGGGGGGCTGTTCCACTTCTTCCTAATTTCTAGAGTGCCTTAATAAATGTCATTTTATCTCAGGAAATGTGTCTGGAATTTTGCAGACGCACCATGCCCAGGGCGACTCTGACTCTGTGAGAGGCTACATACACACTGACCCTGACGTCCAGGTCATTGCTGGGTCTCCTGCTAAACCCAGACACTCCCTGGCTATGACACAGTGACTAAGTCACGGAACTTGGAGGCATTGGGTCCAGTAGACCTGTTTTCTTGATTTGGACTCTGAAGGAGGAAACCTTGTTGCTTCTCCTGGCTCTGTCACCATCCTCCCTGGATATAAGCCTACAGCTTCCCACTCAGTGTCTCTGCCCTCAGATAGGCTAACTAGTACCCCACCCTGACATCTGGCTGTGCAGCAGGAATGGTGTGTGTTGGACAGAGCAGTTCAGAGCTCAAAGGCCGAGGCAGAGAAGGGGAGGCAGCTTTTCTGGCCAGAGTTCCACCTAGCGGCTTTGAGCCAACATTTCTTTTCCTTCCTCTTACAAACAGCCTGCTCGACAACAAGACTTAGCTGGAGAACTAATTTGCATAATCAGGACTCAGGTAACAGAGGTGAGAACTGAGGCTTGGGACCCAAGTGATGTGTTGAGTCCAGGAGCCCTGCTACCTTGTGTGGGGTTTTGATAGGAGATTTGGGAGCATCTTCACTGGCTCCTGACCATGAACTTGGGAACTTCAACAATAAGCATTGCTCCTGCCAAGAAAAGCTGGCAGACATCCCTGGAAGGCAACACCCAACTGCTTGAATCTTTGGCAAGAGCCACAAGGCAGGCAGGAGCTCTGAAACACACAACAGGCTGATGAGTACCCAGTGTTCATTAAATTCCTGGGGGTTAACTTATTCTGGATTTACATCTTGCATGTTGAATTAAATAAGGGTAGACCTTCTATAATGTAGTGCTGAACAATGCGCACAGATATAGTGGGCAGGAAGAAAGGGAATATGAGTGACATATGCTTGAATGCCATAGGTCATATAAAATCGTATTTGTGCATGGAAAGATGAAGTTTGAAGCAAAATAGAACCAGCTGGCTTCTTCTGAGCCACTGGTTGATAGGCCCCAGTACAAATATTTACATCTTGTTCACTGCTTGACCACTTGGTCAAGGGACAGACATCTATAGGGTGTGACTTCCTGCCCTGGTCTGGACAGACATTTGTGGAACACAAGGGGGAAGGTCACAGTGTCTTCCCTTAAGGAGCTCATCTTGAGACTTGAACCTGTAGACATGGATGCTTCTGGAACTCTGCTTCTGTGCACATCACCCATATGGCCAATCTCAACTGATTACATTGTTGAGTTGACCCAAGCACTAGAAACAAGGGTTTTTGTAAGAATTAAATAACCCAGTTGTTTTTTAAAACTCTCTATATAATAATTCAATAGAGAGATTCTTCTGAAATATTTTCTGTAGAAGGCTAAGGAAATCACATACAACCCAATTATCACTCTCAACTAGGACATCTAGGTTTGAGGTCTGGCCCATCTGATGTTATTTCTGCTGTGTGCCTTAATTTCACCACTAGTACACAGAACGTAGGAATGACAAAACTGTAAAAGAGTAAAAATTAGACAAAAAGGAAAGGTGTTAATTATCATATTCATATTATGATATCACACTAATAGTAAGACACTGCACTAATTCGGCATAAGCATAATACAAAGTTATAATATACTTAGCTTGAGCATGTACTCCCTTGTCAAATAATAAATGCTGAAAGAATATTAGTTTCTAATTTTTTTTCATACCAGAAGTTGCTTAAAAACCCACACCAAGCTAATTTAGACTTCAGGACATTTGACAGAAGATGGACTTGTAATGGAGGAGTGCTGGAGTTGGGATCCCACTGCAGAAGGAAGTTTAGCATCCAGGGTGTTCTGGGTTGACGTGGAAGGAGGAAAGCAGAAGAAACCAGACAGAGAAGTGGAGCTGATGGCTTCAGTAGTGGACAGCAGTCACTGAGGAGACTCATAGCTTTGGAGCTAGAACAGCTCTTCAGAGACATGCAACATAACCTGTGGAGTCTGATTATGGTTGCTTGCATGTGTCAAGTTATTTCATGAATCTTGGGATCTTGTCAGTGGCTGTACTCTTGAAGAAAAATGAGTCCCCCTCCTCCAGCAGGCATCAGTTGCCAATAACTCCTTAGCTAGGTGTGGGGACTTGTGGTCCCTACCTATCCGTGTTGGAAAGCTGATTCATTTGATGTTGTACAGATCTTCTGCTGATGACCATAGCTCTGAGCTTTCATGAGTGCGGTGTCCACGTCATGTCTGTAAGACAGCATTTCACAGCATTTCTCATCATTATCCTACAACCTCTCTGTAGAGAGAAGCCTTTTGCTTGCCTGCCGCTTGGTTTTTCCCCACCAGTCGCCTGGGCTCTGCCACGTTGTAGTCCCCAAATAACACACAAGACGCTGTATTAATTATGAAGCTGTTGGTCTTGCTTGTTTCTTACTGGCTAGCTCTGACTTAAGTATTAATTACCCCATAATTGTTAATCTAAGTATTTCTCTTACCAGAGAAGTTTCCTGGGCTTCTTATCCCTATGGCGGTTATGTCTTGACTCTCTGTGTTTCTCCTACCCAGAGTCCTCCTGGACTCCTAGTCCCACCTATCTTGCTTCCCTATTGGCCAACAGTGCTTTATTGACATATACACAGGACTTCCCCCATCACCTCTCTGCTCTCTCGAATTTTGTGATGTTCCCCAAGTCTTCAAGGAGGCTGATGCAGAGATCCAGTTTAGGGTTGAGGATTCTACAGCTATTTATCCTTAGCATTTTGACCAATTATGAGTCTCTTCATTGGTGTGAACTGCAAAAACAATGCTTCTCTGAGCACAGTTAAGATCAGCATTAATCTGCATGCATGAGGCATTTTGACATGTCCATTCAGCAATACAGCATTAATAGACTCTTCCTTATGGTCTATGACCTCCTCAGCTGTGGGCTTCTGACCAGGATTACAATACCAAGTGTGAATTAATTCCTGTGGAGAAGAGCTCAAATCCACTAAAAGAAAAAGGCAGTAGATTATCCCATAACATGGCTGCCACTGTTGCACCAGTGGGCACGTTTTACTTGGCAGGTTAGTATTGTAGCATACAAGGGCCACTGCTGGGTAAGTCCACTGACAGTTTTTCCTCCCCAGCAGCCTACACAGGAACTTGAAGCACTGTGAAAACTAGTCAGCAGGGAGGAAGCTTTCAAGTCAGTTCCAGCTTTATTGCTCAGTGTTTGTACTCAGAGTGTGTAGTATCATTGGTAATATGGTCTCACCATCTATTCCTGGTGGACATCCAAGAGAATGACAATAGTCTGTGTTGTTTTAGGCACCTCTGGGGCTTCTCTGACCAATAAATCATAAGGAGGTATTCCACTCCTGGCACTGGAATCTTTGTTTAATAACCCTTGTCTTTTTGGGAGAGAATTAATCCACCCATACAGGATACTTGTGTTCAAATTCCCTTCAAAATCACACATTTTCACTTATCTTGCAAAGTAGTGAGTTTTCATACGGCTCTTCCTACATCTTTAGTTTTTATGCTATCCCTCTACACACTCCTCTTCCCATATCCCTATCCCTGCTTAACCCGTTCTGCACCCAGAATCCCCCATCTGCTTTCGTATCACACACATTCCGCTATCCCTTACTTACATTAGCGGCTCTTTCCCTCCCACCTCCTATAGGCATCCCCTAGATTCCTACCTCTGTAGGAAAATGTTCTATCCTGTTCTATGTCTTTTTTCTCTCTGACTGAAGAAACAGATAGAAACCCAGGGTGATTTCTCCAACATTAAAAGAAACAAAGCTGAGACTTAAATCTAGCCCTCTCATATCTGGTCCCACATGGCTTAGTGAGTGGGGGGCAGTGGGGGAATAAAGAAGGCTTGTATTCCACAAGATGTCCATCATCCACGACACAGTGCCTTCATCTGTCACTGTATCCCCCCCGTTAGTTAGCAAATACGTCATGTGCTTACTCTTCTACACACAATGATGGCTAAGGCATGAATCTGCTTCTCTCTTAAGTGAACATTTTCCAGACTTCTTTTTCTCCATGGTTTATTTGGAAAATATATAAGATCAGCAGAGGATTCTCATCCTTTAATATGATTGTGATTCTGTCAGATTTCAACTTACGTATGGGCTCTGAGTCAGTAAATCTGGGGTGGCTCTAAGTCTGACTAAGAGAACTTAAGGTATTGATGCTGGACCATTTTGACCAGCAAAACTGTACTCTTCAACAATAATTTTTAGTTTATTTCTTCAGGTCAATGACAGTGTACACTCTTCATTTGGGGTGTAGCTGGATAACTTTCTGCTGTCAGTTACTTCTAAAGCCAGATTGGGCCTCTTGGGATTCCATCCAAGAAGTTTTGGGAACGTTTTTGTAATTTCTACAAGGCTGCTATATCCAACTACCTCCAGTTTGTGAAGAGGTGGTTTATTCATTAATTTTTTAATTTTATTGTCTGTTAAAGGTAGTTTTGGGAAAACATACTGGCGCATATGAACCCTTGCTAATAACAGGAACTAGACCAATAGCTGACCACTGAATTTGCTCAAGATAACAGGATTGGGATTAGAGGCCATCCCCATGGAATCTCTTCAGTCACCTTGGCCAAAGTCAACAGGGAAATAAGGAAAATTTCTGAAATTAGTATGTAACTTTCCTGAATGCTATTTATGTGACTACCAACCACTATGTTTAAATGCAATTTCTTTTTTTTTTTTCAGTTCAACAGTTTCTATTGAAGCTACTAAATTACAGTTTTTGTACATGCTTGTTTCCCTCACATATGTAGGTGTCAAACATGTTACTAACCTACCATTTGGCATATCTTCTAGGACACTGAGGTTCATTTCTGGGAGGATCCCCAGTTCAGGGGATGGCTGATGTTAATTCATGGGTTGCTTTTGCTTTTGTCTCAGTAAATGTAGGTTGTTATAGTAACAGAGTTTGAGGGATATATCTCATGGGACAAGTAAAAATTCCTAACATTGATAGCAAAAACTCATAAAGTTCTATATATTAAAATATCCTGTCTGTGACTTATATTGATGACTTCTGTCAGCTCCCCAAAAATCTCACAATGCATTTCACTTTCTCCCTGCTAAAGTAAGTGAACAAGCCACAGGGAGGGCCAAAATAAGAAGATAGCTTATTTCAGACTCTTTAATTAGAGTCTCCAAATCTTAATAAATAAGATTTAGCACATGTAAGTAGCACAAATGTAATTATGTCAGATGCATAAGAGAACTAGGGGTCTGACCTCAGGGAGTGTAGTAGGGGCTGGATGTAGATAAGCAATGACCTGACAAGTAAGTTCGCATCCTGATTAGGATGTAAACTAAATGACAGGAAATGGACTAAAGAAAAATATAGACACTGCCTACTTGGCTAGCTGAGAGAATGACATTAAAACTGAGACCTGGAGGTTGAGAAGGTACAAGAAGGGCACGTTCTCTTTCTCTTGCAAGGAAGATTATGGTCCTGAGAGGAGTGGAATAATTATTGGCTACCTCCCTGGACAAACAGGTTTTCCACCCACTTCTCACTGCTGACAACTAATGTTCAAATGCTACCTCCTTAGCCTTCTTAACCCCAAATGCTGTGAGATTTGTTCCACCCATCTCACGAGCGGAAAACAATTGTGATGTTGAGGCTTAAGTAGAAAATGTCATGCAAGGAAAGATATAACCCTTGGCTTTGCTTCCCCAACAAAAACTTCTTGTTTTTTCATTCAGTGTTTAGTTTAGGGAAAATATGAGACACAAATCCAAATGTATCTCAACATATTAAATATATTGAGCTTGATTCCGTGGTTTGCTTCTGTCTTCTTTACCAGCAATTCTGCAGCTGATGCTGGTACCTTGGCACGGGGGTTGTCTAAGTTTCCCTCCTTGTCAACAGCCTGCATTGTCTGATCTCAGTTTACTAACCCAGGAAGTACATGATCCCTGCGGGTTCCAGAGAAAGGCTCTCTGCTGGGCTCATGGAGTGATGGAGTGGCTTTTTTGTTTGTTATTTTGTTTTGTTTTCTTTTTTGTTTTTTGTTCTTTTTTTTGGTCTGGTGATAGTGGAGTAGAGATCTCACTGAAGCACCTTCTCTAGAATGAGAAGGAGTAATAAGGCAGAGAACATAGGTAAAAAATGTGGAACACCTTCATCCTGAAGGAGGGGAGGAGTCATGAGCTGATTCTGAGTGAGTCCTGTAACAGGGTCCGCCTTCCTAGAATAATTTCCAGTTCTTCTCTTTTGTCCACTGTTCCCTGCAGTTTTGTAGAAGCATCCATCCTTTGTACATGGTGTCAAATATGCTCTACAATGAACTGCAGATCTTGAGAGCGAAGCTGTTATACTTTCACTGAAAATTCATTCTTGCTGTTAATTCAGCTCTAGCTGCTGGGTGGACAATGGGCAAAGTTCAAGAGCACTGGCATTATGGCGCAACAGGAAAGGGAGGCGGGGGCACAGATGGGGTAGAACCATCACAGGCTCACACCAGAGCCATGGGAAAGGGAGACGTGTGTAAAGACAGGGTAAAACAGACACAGGCTCACACCAGAACAAGCCAGTTAGCCACATTGCAGCGCTGATGGTGGAGGAGGTCACGCTTTCACCTGGAGTTAAAGAGTTATTGGCAGTTGATAGTTCTGCTGGGATGTGGCTGCTGGTGGATTGTCTAATACATCCATAACCATAATAACATCCATGCCAATGTAGGAAATTAACAGTAATTAAACTTAGTAGAAAAGAGAGAGAGAGAGACAGAGGCAGAGACAGAGACAGAGAGAGAGGGAGAAAGGGAGGGATGGAGGGAGAGGGAGGGAGAGGGAGGGGAAGGGGGGAGGGATGGAGGGAAAGGGAGGAGGAGGGAGGGAGAGGGAGGGAGGGAGAGGGAAGAAGGGGGAGGGAGAGACAACAGGAAGATGGAAAGGGTATGTTGAGGGGCTCAGGGACAGTGTGGAGGGAGTTATTGATGGATGTAATCAAAATGTATCATATACACATATAAAATTGTCAGAGAGTAAGTAAAAATTACTGCTAAAAATGAACGGAAAGAAAATGCCCTGTGGACCAGGATAATCATGGGAAACTCATGAAGTTCTGTTTACATTATGAGTGACTAAAATCACCTTGCAGAATAGAGGCACCAGACCTAAGCTGTGGCTAAGTTATTGGTTCAAATATGTGCATCAGTGTTATCCAAGGAGCCCCAAAATCTGTGATGTCCACAGAACCCCTATGGGAGCAAACAAAGATGTTTTAGAAGTAGGCTTTTGTAAACAATGATTTTTCTGAGAAACTTCAGAAGAGAACTCCTTCAAAGGGTGAGCTAGTGGTAAAATATTGTAAAACAGAGAGATCAAAACTGTCAATACTAATAAAAATAATCAGATCCCACTCATGGAAGATTTGGAGGTCCAAATACTTCAGAGAGTAGAAGAGTTTCCTGGACACTCAAAAAACACAATTTAAATAGTTGAGGGTAAAAAAGAAGAACTCATAAGCACAAGAAAATAGCAGAACAATGACAAGAGAAGATACAGATATAAAAGAAAAATAGTATTGAAATTACAGACTAGATAAAGTGAACTGTTAGATACCAATGAAGAAAAAGTCAGCAAATTAGGAAATCCATGTGAGAAGTTAGAAAGAATTAACATAGGCAAATAGAGACTGAAACTAATAAACAGACTTTAAAAACACAGGAGGGGGCTAGGAGGTCTAACTTATTCCTAATAGTAATTTCAGGAGGTATCAAGGGAGAGAAGGAGGGAGGGAGGGAGGGAGGGAGAAGGGAAAGAAAGAGAGAGGGAATATTAAAAGCCCCCAATGATTATGATTTTCTACAAACTGAAGGCATGAATCCAGAGACAAGAAATGCAAGTGTTCTAAAGAGCAAAAATGCATTCAGTTATCATCCAGACGCATCAAGCGTGCATCTGAACACAACCGAGAACGAGAAGGTCTTCAAAGCTTCCCCAAGAACATCCCGTTTATCTTAGACAAAGTACTTAGACTTCCATCAGGCTTTCAACAACCATAATGAAGACTGATGAAAATGGAGCAGCATTCCAGTATCTAACCCTAAAACAACCGTACCAGATACACAGTCAAGTAAACTATTCAAGACTGAGCAGGATCCATAGAAGCTTTCACACAAAAGCTAAGTTCAAGACAGAAAGCTACGGTGTGTGTGTGTGTGTGTGTGTGTGTGTGTGTGTGTGTGTGTGTGTGTGTGTGTGAGCGTGGAGAGATGAGTCTGTAGTTAAGAGCACACACTGCTCTTTTAGAAGGCCTGACCTCAGCTCCCAGCACCTGTGTTGGGCCACCCATGTTGCAGACCATGGCACAAGCTCCAGTCATCTCGTTCCCTTTACTGGGCTCTGAAGGCATCTGCACTCACACATGCAGACACATGCACCTACATATGATTAAAAAATAAAATCTAAAAAAGACAGAATTCTGGTGAAAGAATCACTAGAGGATATCCTGTAGGAAGTGGATACGAGGTAAAAGAATAATGGTGTTTGTTGTATTATTGTCTGTATGTTTCTGTTTTTTGTTGTCTCAAAAGTAAAATAAAAATAAAGCATATATGTAGATAGCTTCTATTTGTAGCCTATAGCATAGATGTCTTGAAAATTAAATATTAAACTTGGATTAATTCTAAAGATGATTAGACTTAAAAAAAGGTTAGTCTTAACAAAAAGACTCGTGTGTGTGTGTGTGTGTGTGTGTGTGTGTGTGTGTGTATCTGGGTCTGTGTTTTATAAATTTGAAACAAATGAGGCAACATTAACTGGTATTAGGTCTCTAGGAATTACTCTCTGGCCAAAGTGTGTGAGTTTCAAAATGTTAGGAAGATATACTTCTAGAGGTTATATCTGGCAAGAAAACCAAAAACCATTACTAAAAACATAAAATAAATGCATAAATAAGAAGCACTGAATTCTCTACAAGCAGGGGAGCTGTCTATGCAGAAGGGAGCTGGAGACCCAGGAGCCCCTGAAGAGGACGAGTGAGCTGATATAAATACCAAGCGTCTGCTGCACATACCTTCTCTGGGGGCAGAGGGAAGGACCTCTACGGGACAGTACAAGTTTGTAAACATGAGAAGTTAATGAGACGTTGTTAGGAGAAAGGTAAGAGGAGGGTTTTTGCATGGACAATTGGAAGAGAGGATGGTAGGGTGAAGGGTACTAGGAAAGCCATGTTAAAAAACCCGTGAGGGGTGAAAAGGCACCAATAAAGGGAGCAGTGTTGCACTAGGAGACGAAACACGCTATAAAAATCCCTTCTTAGGAGAATTTTCCAATGAAGAGAGCTTGTAATTCTACCATTTGGCAAAGATTGGAGCCCTCTTTCAGGTTGCCAGGAAAGATGCTTAAATCACATACTTTATGGTTTCCTTCAGTGAAACTTCATGGAAATGGCCAGATACACACAACTGAATTCAACTCTCATGGGCTGAGCGGGATGCTATGTTGGGTCTTGAGTTGTTTCTGGTTCGCCTCTTTCCTGGGGTTCTTGTGTCGTCACTCATTTAAGGGGTGTTATTTATTGAACCTGGCTACCCTGCAAGTGTAAGCCACTTAGTGGTCCTGCTTTATTTTTCTAGGATATCATTCTCTTTGGCAATCATTCTATAGCCCTTCTCTTTGCTTAACCTTCCAACACATTAGCCAACCCCCTTTCAGCCGGTGGAAGAACTTTCGCGGGTCTCACCCATATATCCGTATACCCATGCTTGCTCCCCTCTGTTTACAGTGAAGTAACTAGGCTCCTACTTGCAGCCAGCTCCTCCATGGGGTCATAGTATTTCTCCCTCCTCTCATCAACTTAAACACATGGCTGCAACCATCCCCTCTCTTAACTCGGTGTCTCTCTCTGTACCAGGATCATTCCCAAAGTCACTCAGGTACGTCCTTAACTTCATAGATATCCCTAGTCCACTTCTGTGCCTTGAATGAGGAGCAGGAGGAGCAGGAGGAGGAGGAGGAGGAGGAGGAGGAGGAGGAGGAGGAGGAGGAGGAGGAGGAGGAGGAGGAAGACGATGCCCTAGGACCAGCCTTGGAAACTTTTTCTCTGTCTTCATGCATTTCCTGGGTTGCTTCAGATCATCCTTTTATTTTATTCTTTTTTTCAGGTGCCATCTATTGTTGGTATATTTTATTGGCTTTTTCAAATCTATGGATTCATTCTGCTTTGCTTATTATTTTACTTTTTTGAGCCAGGTGTCCCAGGGTAATTGTGAGGCCATGTCTCTAGCCTCCCCATCTCCCTTTGCCCCTCTCTCCACTCCCTGTAGACACAGTGATCTGAGCGACCTCCCACTCCATCTCACTGCTGGCGATCAGATCAGCCACATCTCTGACTCCCTCCCTTCCTTCTGGGCCTTCTCTCAACCACCCGAGATTCCTTCGAAGACCATCCTGTATGAGACAAAACTCACTCTGCCAGTATCTGATAGGTTTTCTACATTCACACATCTTTGGGACATACAGTTTCTTTGACTTTGAAGACACAGTTTGTCCTCAGTAAAACATAATATAACTTGGACATTACTGATTTGAGACTCATGATAATTCTTTTTAAAATCACTTAAACAAGTACAAACAAGATTTGAGGGGCTGTTTCTGATGAAGGGGACACTGGGGTGGGATTCTGTCTAGTCATGGGTCCACTGTCTAAGACTGTGTGGCATGTGGGTCTTTCTCCTGCCTCCCTGGAGTGAGTTCTCCCCCACGCCAGTGCCTTCTTTGTAAAAATGAGGGTGTTCAATGGGGAAGTCACCAAGTATTCAGCGTGGCAAATGACAACTCGGAGTTTCCACCTCTATTAAACTATTGCCACGACCATGGCACTTGGTTAATGATAATGTGAATTAAAAGTATGCCTTATCCTTGGCTGATGAATACCAGGAGGAAGAATGAGAATACCTCGTGCATCAGAATTAAAATAAGATGATACAGTTTTATACCTTACTCTCATCTTCAGAGGAAGGAACTAAGCTGAAGTTTAGAAAAGTGGGGCAACTTATTCAAGAGCACGCTGTCAGCGAACTGTGGGACTGCAACTTTCCAAGGGTGCCACCAAACTAGACTCACTTCAAAGACAGCTTTCAAGTTATTTTCTCAACGGTAGCCCCTTTAAAGTAATCATAGTATAGATGCCAGAGATGAACGTTTCTCTTCTATTTTTATAACCTTCGAGAAGCTGTTTCCCAGCTCTCGTTGGGTGATGGCTATTCTATTTTGGCAGCTTGATAGTCGATCTATACTGATATGTAAAAGCAGCCAGGATTTAAGCGCTTAAAGATGAATGGTCTGTCCACCTGTGTACACAGCCCAGTGTTTGGACAGGATGAACTATGATTACTTTAAATCAGTGACGGAAGACAGAGCTCACCCATCCCACAAGAACGAAGGCAAGTGGGATCAGAGAATTAACAAAGGGCACCAGAACCCATCCATAAAAAGAGGGTCACAACTATTGCCCGGGTCAATACAATTCACCTTTGGTTTAACTTGCAGAAATCCTATGAAAGAGAATACCTTGGTGTGTGTGCATGTGTGTGTGGCAGGATTGTCTCAACACATCATTCTAACTATAAAGTGATTTCTTCCAGAAGATCAGGGAACCCTTTTCTGAGGAATTTGCTTCCCTGAATTTGACCTTGCTCAGTGACTTTGGAATGAAGAGGAAAGTGACTGAAGACTGAACAAGAAGTGTTTTATTCTTCAGCCAGACTCCGATGAGCCAAGAAATAAGATGATGATGCCTGTTGAGTAAATGCTTGGGAGGAGCCATCCCAATCTAAACAGTTGCAAGAAACAAAAAACCAAGCCACAAGGAATCATGAGGCCACTAGAGGCTTTACACTGTAAAGTCCTCACATGTCTTAGCTAGAAAGGATCTGCCTATCACCTACCAGCCTCCTCCCTTCACTAGCCTGTCTCCAAGTTTACGAAGACTAACCCTACATTAATACACAGATGCCCACAGTGGTCTGTACGGAAGAGGAGACTCCAAGACTTCCATTTTAGATGAGGGAATGATCTATAAAGGGGCCCACAGGCCTGGCGGTGGTTGCCCACACTTTCAATCCCAGCACTTAGCAGGCAGAGGCAAGCAGAGCTCTGAGCTCACGGCCAGCCTGGTCTACAGAGAGAGTTCCAGGACAGTCAGGGCTACACAGAGAAATCCTTTCTCAAGATGACAGTGATTTAGTGCGTCAGGAAGTCAGAGGTAAAGCTATGATGGCCATTTAGAAGCTGCTTTTTCTAGGAAGCACTAACTTCTCTCTTGGGCCCATTGAGGTAACTAAGAAAAGGATGAACCCTGGAACCCCACTCATATTTCTTGTTTATTGTCTACTTCACTTTGGCTCAGATGCCTGCTTGACTCTGTATAGATATGCTGATCACTGAGCAGTGAGTGTCTGCCTAGCTGTCTCTCTGGAAAGCTAGAAGCCCAGAGGTAAATAACTGTCCTAAGTGTTTCTTTCCTTATTTTTGAGTCACCATGCCTTACAGGAATAATAGGACTGAAAATAAATGCTTCTGTGAGAAGCAACTGAAACTACTCAGAAGCAACAGTGAGCCCTCAGAGCCAACAGTCCAGAAAATGAAACGGCGAGCTGAGAAGGTGAAAACCATGGAGGAGTGGATACGTCCCGCAGCAGCAGCTTATCTTGTGAGAACTGTTGTGGGCCCCTCAGGCTATGACAGTGGCTAACAGAATATCAATTATGGACTGCTTAGGACTGTAGCTGAGACGGTGGGGAAGACCACATCTTGACCAAGACTGCTTACTTAGGTACGTCTCTTACCCTCTGCTTTATTCCTTCTCCTGCTTAGCTTTAAAGCTCACATCAATACCCTGAAGATGACCTTGAGGGTCACAGGACCACACCATCACTCTAACTGGCTGCTGTGTTGGGTAGCCAGGCCTAGCTTGTTGGAATTGTGGGAGCTGGGACTTTTGCTGTTGAAATTCCAGCTACAGACCCACAATTGTGTCCTCCGATTTTGGTAACTGACCATTGCCAGTCTCACAGAAAAAGACCCAACACTCAAAGTGAGGCAGTTTCCCACAGTTACTAGTGGAATAATCACGGGAGAAAAGCCATTAATTATCTGCCAGTGCCAAAGTGAGCAGTCATTGCCCAAGAGATGGACCTTGTCACTCTGCTCCCTTTCTTCCTGTCTTTAATTGCTCCAGGGATTTTCTCACCTGCCCTTTCTACTGCTAGCATCAGCAGCTACTGGAGCCTCCAGTAGAAGCCTGAGGGATTCTGTTCAGGGACCTCACTCAGGCGAACTTGGGAGTTTTGATTCTTGAATCTAATGTGGAAAAGAATTTCAGGATGAGTCAGTACGAAGCAGAACTGGGGTTTATTGGGAACAGATTTTTAATGTATTCAAGCACAGTGGCTATTAGAAAGAGAGGTGCCTGGGGAGAAGGGGGAGGCCTGCCCAAGAGTGGACATGAGCGTCTCAAGAGAGAGTCACATTTAAGTGTGGTTATAACAGCCATGTGTGCAACTTTAGTGGCTTCTGAAATCACATCTCCAAAGGTTGCTGAGGAATTTAATGAGATCATAGGGTGGTTCCTGAGGTGCATGGGGGCGGGATTACATCTAATAAGGCAAAGGCCACAAGGGTGGCATAGGGAATTATGACAGAAGTTTCTGGTCTTGTCTATGAGAGTCCCAGAGAATATCTGGGAAAGGACTAGGGCCATATTTAAGGTCATGTGCACCCGCGCCTTAAGCATGACTCATTGTCATTTTGTCACTCATGTTGAAACACTCTTATGTAGAAGGTATGTTGTTTCTATGTAGGCAAGCTTCATAGCAAATGCTAATTGTGAACTGGACTTTCAGCAAGGGGCTTCAAACAGACCCAAAATGAGGGACTCCTTCCCTTTTCTGTACCACGTAACTTCCCTGTCCTGCTATGCTCCCTCATTACCATCGTTTTTTCTTATTTGAATCCTGTTAAAACTATACCACCAGACACCAACACACGTGATCTTCTGAACCCCTTCCCACAGAAATCTGGGACACACTTTTGGTTTTATAAAGTTTTTTGCTGTTGCTGTTTTATTCTCTTTACAAGTTTGATAACCATGGTAAAATAAGATAATTGGATACTAATGGTAGCAGAAGAAAAATTTAAATGATGGCAATCGTCTTCCTATGACAGCAACTCTAAGGCTCCAAATGCTCAATTAGCACAGGGCTTGGCCTACTGCATGCACAGTCTTGTCACCATCGTCATCACCATCATCATCATCATTACTGGTCAATCAACTAATTAGAAGAACCAGTATTTGAAGGCAGGCCTTCGGACTTCCCAGAGCTCAAAGAGGGTGACCTCACCTCATTACTATGCTTGGGTTTAGCAGCTCAGAAAACAGAAGTCATGAACTTAAGGACTGGGAGGTGGGGTGTGGGGCATTAACAGAAGTGAGACAAATTGCTACATATCAGCTACTGGGTGCAAAGTCATCTAGGGTTGGATCCTGCATGGATGCCTCAAAATGAAATCTTAAGACTAAATGAATATACCATCTGACTTCTTGGTGAGAACAGAAGAGCTAAAGGATTTGTTTGGGTGGAGAAGATTGAAGGATGAAGGGGTAGAAGCCACTTGCCCGGTTTTGCCAGTAGGGGACCAAAAGAGTGAAGAAGACGAGGTGGGGGTATTTGGAGAATTTGAAAGTTTTGGAGGCTGGACAAAGCAGGAAGGTGCCTTCCATCACCGTGAACTGCTTCCAGCTTGTATCAATTTGATGTATTAGACAAGGAATCCCTTGGCTTTCCCATCTATAAAGCCCAGGGTGCTGCCCTGGCAAACCTCTTCCAAGACCCTCCCGAGGAGGACTCGCCCTGCCCACAGCAGGCCATGTGGACTCTGTCTTTTGTCTCCTGCCTCCTTACACTTGTGCATTTGGTCTTTGACATAAAGGCTGACCCCACATGTTATATTACAGCGTGGAGCACGTTCAGCAGACGGATGACTTACTGCACATGCTCTGTCTTCTGTTCTTTCTATTAGGGGTGTGATTTGGAAGATGGATGTTTATAACATGACCCAAGGAATTTCATCCTCCTCTGGAAAACTGTGTAGGAGAGAATCCTAATGGACAAAGAGTAATGTCTGCTGGATTTCAGCCAAATGTTTGGACTTAGTTTTTAAAGGCCTCTATAGCTTATATCTTCTCCCGTTTATCGTAAGCTCATCACGTCACCATTGGTCCTCACTTGTCTGGAAGAGAGTGGTGACAAGTGAACTTTCCTGCCATTTATTTTCACGGAGTCACATACTGATGCCATGTAAAAGGATTCCCTGACTCTATGCACCTTAAAAGGTCATGGGTCTCTCTTCTCCTCCACTGCATTTTAAGGGAGTGGGGTGGGGTGGTATATAATCCCGAGAAGTAAATCGGATTGAAGTACTTAGGACTCTCAGGCAGAAGAGCAAGTTCTTGCCAGTGGAAGACAGTTCAGCATTATCTGCTTTCCCAGTTCCTAGCAAGGTGGCTTGGCAGAGGAAAATGGCACCAGAATTTTCCACCAATCCTGGTTCAATATCAAAGAGAAGGGAAACAGCCACCATGAACTTCAGATTCCTCATTTTCAAGAAATACCAGCCGGGGCTATTGCAAAGCTTAAATTAGTCAAGGTATGTATAAAGAAGTTGTCTTAGTCAGTGTTCTCTTGCTGTGAAGAGACAACACAACTAGAGCAACTCCTACAAAGGAAGCATTTAATTGGGGTGGCTCACAGTTTCAGAGGTTTAGTGCATTATCATCATGGTGGGACCCGGCGGCACACAGGAAGTCATGGTGCTGGAGAAGTGGCCAGGAGGTCTTCCTCTGGACCCACAGCCTCCTGGAATGGACTTAAACCTCAAATCCCAATCCCAAAAATACACTTCTTTCAGTACGGTCACACCTCCTGATCTTTTCAAATAGTGCCAGTCTCTGGTGACCACGTATTCAAATCTATGAACCTGACGGGTCCGTTCTCAGTCAAGTCTCCACAGAAGACAATGCTATTTTTTAATGTTGAACTTACTTGCTTTCACTGTATTTCTCTTGAATTTTCTTTGACCATTTTTATTGAGAATCTCTTCCTCAGGAGTCATGTTGGCCCCGTTGTTATGACCCAGGGGCAGTACACAGTGTGGTTTGACACTGTTTGTTGTCAACGAGCACAGTGCAATTCTTCATCTGCTATCTTGGTGCGGATCATCATTGTTGGATGCTTTGTAGATAGCATCAGTGATGCTCACTTTGTAGATAGCATTGGTGATCCTCACTTTGTAGATAGCATTGGTGATCCTCACTTTGACCTCCATGTCTTGTGGTGCTTGTGGGAGCAGTCATAAGAGATATGCTGGCTACAAATAACAGAAGAAAATTAATTCCAAACATGCCCTGCTTTTTGTTAGCATGTGATTAGCACAGGTATATGTGTGGGTGTTCACATTTATGTGGATACACATGCACACGTATGTGCAAGTGTATGGAGGCCCACAGTTAATATCAGATGTCTTCTCTTGTTATCTGCTTTATTTATCAAGGCAAGTTCTCTCACTTGAACCTAGATCTCAGTGAGCCACCTTGCTGCAGGGATTCCCTGCCTCTGTTTCCCGAGCGCTGGGATTACAGGCAGGGGCCACCCTGCCTGCCTTTCTAATATGGGATCTGGTCCTCACGCTCGCACTGCAATCACGTTTCCAGTGAGCCACCTCTCCACTCACCACTTCCTGCCTTTTTATTTACTTTTTTTTTGTGTGTGGCATATTTTTTGTGATTAACAGGAAGGAAGAGGAGAGCAGCAACCTCAGCATGTTCACTAGTCTCCATTGTCAGCCTGACGAGATTTGGTGTCAACTAGGCGACAAGCCTCTAGTGTGCCTGTGGAGAGGCCTTTTCAGAGTGCTTCACTGCAGGCGCAAAGGTCCTCTCTGAGTGTGGATGACACTGTCCTGTGGTCTCAGACTACATAAAAGGTAATAAAGGAGGACGTGGACGTCTCTGCTTCCGGATGCACATTTACCATCATGCCTTTCTCCACCGCCGCAGGCTGCTTATCAAAACGAACCCTGCGTTTCGTAAGTTATTGTTGTTGGGTAGTTTTTCATAGGACTGAGGCAAGTAAAAATCTGTAAAGTTGGTTCCAAACAGTAGGGTTGTCTGGGATAAACATGGTCATGGTGTTTGTTGGTTTTTGGGAACTGGTTCTCCAGAGGAGTGTGGGAGAGTTTGGGAGTGCAGATTGGAGACGGCTGTAAGCAGAGTATGATGAGTCACTCTGTGGGGACTGTAGGACGCTCAGAAGAGTGTGGACAGTGAGGCCCAGCTCATGAGGTTTCAGCAGGGAACTCGGTCAGAGGTTGTTCACGTTACGTTCTGCCAGGGATCTCACTGCATTCTCTCCATGCTTTGTAAGCTTGAATGAGGCTGAAATAAAAATTAATAGACTAAGTTATATGGCAGAGGGCATTTCAAGACAGCTGAGAAGTCAGGCCATGGCCTGTTTATTGCTCACTCACTTCATTTACTGACATTTGCAATGAGACTTCAATGTAGAGTGCCAGGGAGAATGTGCCATCGGCGAAGCGTAGAGAAGGAACCGGGTAACCAAAGTGCAGACAAAGTGCCTGTAACTGTAAAAGAGCTAGCACGGCTAACGGGACATCTGCCCTTCACAGAGAGGTGGCCGGTAGGCAAGACCCCACCACTTATATCTCCAGCTGTGGCTTAGTGAGCCTAAGCCGAGAGTGCACTAAAGAGCTCCCTTCCCCAAAGGGCGGTCTTGGGAAGTGTTTCCTCAGCTTCAGCTGTGACTGAAGCAGATAGACTACACCCCAAACTGGCAGTAGATGCTGGCAACTGTTTACCTGGCTATCCAGGTATGCAAAACGCAAGGGTTATGGGATCACAGAGGCTTTTGGAAAACTGCTGGGGGAAAGCCATGGCACAATGACCTGGCCATGGATGTAGGCAGTCATCAAAAGTGGATCAGAACTTTGAAGCTTCATGGGACTTGCAGGAAGCTTACTAGTAGTACCAGATACAACTTTTTCACAGAGAACCGGAACTCCCCCAAATTGGCATGACATGGACCCTACTGCCAAGTATGGAGGAAGAGAAGTTCATACATATGGTACCAGGAGTGGCTATCTGCTAGTAGTCCAAATGTTAAGGACCCAAAAATTAGATCCAAAACTCAGACCACCGGAGGCCACCAGCAGGTGGAGCTGGCAGCAAATGAACAGATCATGTGATTCATTGATCTTGGAACTGTGTCCCCCAGATACCAGATACAAAGGCAGAGACTTAGCTCACAGCACTGGATCGGAAGCTGGGCTGTTGAATCCTTTTTCACATCATAAAGAGGGCATGTGAGCGTCCCTCTCAGCCACATCTCATTTTGCTGGGAGAGAATCTAAATGATTAACCATCCCAGAAATGCTTAGGGTACCTAAGTAAGCTAGTTAAAGGTGAAGAAGCAAGTTTAAGTCCCAGGACTCTTGCAAGTGGAAAACCTCTTGTCCCTTGTTTCTTTGCCGTCTTCTGGCTCAATAGAATGGGGACTTGTGAAAATTATTGGCAGAGATCCAACCAAGCCTGAATGCACTTATATTTTAACTTCACTATGGATTCAATCACAGCACAGCTAGGAGACATTACATGTAAATTTCTTTAAGTGTAATTAAAAATACCAAAACTGGAAAGAATCCCCAATATGAAAATCCCTCCATTCCTGGTATACTAAATAATGTCAATAGGTCAGTAGTTCAGGTCATAAATTTATACACACACACACACACAATCAGCTATACATACATACATACATACATACATATGATTTTATAGCATTGAAGGAAAAGAAAGCCATTGTCTTTCATGTTGAACCTTGTTTAAACAGTTAAAATCATAAGTATAAGGGGAGAAAACACTTTAGTGTTGTCTATTTTCTGTGTGGTGATGCTTGTGTGTCCTACGGCTTTCTTTCCTAGTGCTCCTGGGCTGGCGTCGCCATCCAAGCCAACTGCCAATGCAGGTTGCTGCAGTCTCTGTCCAACTGCATTTGTGATTTCTCCCATTTTTCCTTCTTTATCATTTAATATGTACAAGCACTCTCCGTGAAAGATTTTGTCCCTCTGTTTTACAGCAAAGGGAACAAGGGACCAGTGGACTCCAGGGAAGACATTGCTGAGTATTTATTGTGCATCATAAACTGTGAGACATTTGGGTTGAGTGGCAGTCCTTATTTCAAGTGTGATCCTTAGGCTTGTCCCCTGTGTATATGACCCGCTTGAAAGTTGATGTCAGCATATTCTACCAAGATTTTACTAGCATCTCTTTTATGAACCCCTCTTGGTGAAGAAAACAATATGGCTACTGTTTTTCCTTCAGAAGTTTCCCTAGAGAAGACCCAGCATTCAGGGCTAGTAGGTGAGCCATTTATAGGCACACACTTTGCTATGAAGGTGACAAGAACGTAAGGATTCCTCAGAAGGGAAAGTAGAGAGCCTTTTCCATCATCAAACGGGAGCTCAGACTCCTCAAGGACCCCCTGAAATCTGAAGAAACCCAAAGACCCGTGACACTGCTTAGCTGTCAGTCACAACCCCAGGCTTCCTTTGGCCCCCAGCGCTCCCGCAGTCACATGTGTGTGTGGACAGGGACAGTAGTAGAACAACTGCTTTCCCCTTAACTCGGGGCGGCTGAGACTTCAAAGCACATTAAAGCCAAACTAGCAATTAAACACTTAATTTTGACCCTTCTTTCAAATATACTTCACCTAGAAGTATGTTCTGTGAGAAGAACCGCGGACGTGATCTTGTCTCCTACCAGGCTGACATGACCAGAAAGTGACTTGACTGATGGTTTTCAGGCTTCCCCTAAGGGAATATTTCAGGGAAGGGCAGCCCCTACAATAGCCAAAAGCAGGAGCTCTATTCTCTGTTCTGTCCTTTCTGCCTCTCCCACAGGTACCTGGGACATTATTTTAGAATCCTAAGTGCTTCACTGGGTGTAGTTTGGAAATCACATATATGAAAACATGACACATGAAGAATTATTGCCAAGGGATCCCATAGGCATCAAGCTTGTACTTTGGAGAATTGTATTTCATTAGCCAAATAAGAATTTACCACCACTTCCTCAAGGATACTTCATCCCTTGAACAATGTGCACACAGATTATTTATTGTGTGGCCAGAGAGATCATTTTTAAATCTTAGTAAATATTGCCCTTTTACTTTGGTTCTGCTTAAATACTCAGCATAAGTGCTGGAGTGATGATGGGTCAGAGGTTAGGAGGACTTGCTGTTCTTGCGGAGGAACCAGGTTCGGTGCTCAGCACCCACATGGCATCTCACAACTGTGTGTAGCTCTAGTTCCAAGGCATCTGATGCCCTCTTCTGACTTCCACAACACCAGGCACACATATAGCACACCAACATCCAGGCAGGCAAAATACATGATACAAAATAGACCTTAAAAAACCCACATGATATAAAATAAATAAAAAATCAAATTACATGTATTTTTAGTTACTCAGAGACTATGCAAGAGAGCAGAAGTCATTAAAAACAAACAAACAAACAAACCAAACCACAGGTATAGCATAGCAATCTTCAATGAGGGAGAGCATGGAAAACACAAATATTACAAAGTGAAATAAAAATTAAGGTATACTAACGCAAGACAAGCGGGATCAGTGGGGTGTTTGGAGGAGCAAGTCAAACACCAGTAATAATGTCCACGAGATTCAGTACTAAGACTGATCTGTATCGCCATGACATTCTAATTGTGCCATCTAGGAAAATGCAAGGCAACTGACTCTCATCTCTTTGGCCCAAGTGACTTCTCACTTGGAATGGTAGTTCAGTTATTAGCACTTTGCTTTATGGGTAGTGTGCCCCAAGGATAACAAGCTTAGACATTATCGTAGTTAGGGTTACTACTGCTGTGATAATGCACATGGCCAAAAGCAACCTGGGGAGGAAAGGGTTTATTTGGATTACATTTCCACATGACATCTTATCAGCAAAGGAAGACAGGGCAGGAACTCAGGCAGGGCAGGAACCTGGAGGCAGGAGCTGATGCAGAGGCCGAGGAGACGTGGAGACATGCTACTAACTGGCTTGCTCCTCGTGGCTTGATGGGCCTGCTTTCTTCTTGAACTCAGGACCACCAGCTGAGGGATGGCACCACCCACAATGGGCTGGGCCCTCCCCCATTCATCACAAGAAAACCCTGCAGAGGCTTGCTTGCCTACAACCTGATTTTCAAGAGGCATTTCCTCAGCTGCGGTTCTCTTTGCTCAGGTGACTGTAACTGTGTCAAGTGTCTAGCCAGAATAGACATTAAACACTGTCTGTTGTGTGTTGGTAGAGTCATAACTGCTTTGTCAGGAGAAGATGTGGCATTTGTGTGACCTTTCTTTCCCCAGGGAACCTTCACAAAAAAAGAATGTGTTCAGTGTCTCTCTAACTCTTCCTCTTCTCCATCCTTGTTTGCCTCTCCAGCGAGGCTGATAGAGTGCACGGGGCTGCCATTACAGGACCATAATTCAGCGGCTTCCATTTAAGAAATTCGCTAATGGCCATTTGAGGCTAGGAAGATATCTCAGAAAGCAAAGAACTTGCTCACATCTATAAGGACTAGAATTTGGATGCCTGGAGCCACCCAAAACCTAGGTGGCCACGGCAACTCACCGATAGTAAAGGCAATTCTTGTGTCAAGTCTACCTGAAGTGTTAAGCTCCAGTGAACCTAAGAGACCTTGTCTCCTTATATATAGGGTGGGAAGCATGGAGGAGGACACTAGAGGTCAACCTTATGTTTCTACGTGCATATGCACATACCCACACATATACATACCAGCCTGCAAACATGCATGCACACACACCAACCTCACTTACACACAAAAATAAAGGGAAACTGAGTTTCTCCACAGGACATCAAAAGGTAAAAAAATTAAAAATCCATTTGGGGTTAAGATAATAGTCTAAGAGTGAGAGAAGATAGCAGGGACCTGTCTAGTTGTGTTTGGAAGGGATGTGGAAATGTTTGTGCTGTTATCATGAGACTGGCCTTGTGACTTTTCTTGCTTTTTCTAAGCATCTGCCCTGCCCATCAATGGTCAGGTAGGCTCTGTAATTATGCTTGTTGGCTAGATAGAAGAGTCTGAGGCTTACACGCCGGGTGCTGCTTTCCTGAGAGCAGATAAGCCCTGGCTTTTGAGCTCATGTTTCTCATGTTCCAGAATGTAAAGTCTTCAGCCATGATGACACATTGCCTCTCAACAAAAAGTTACAAAAGTCTCGTTTTTCCTTAGTACATTTAATTGCCTTGACTTGTACATCAGAAAGTAAAAGTATTTCTGGAGAGCAAGCGTCAGCAAGGTGGGCGGCTCATGTTCTCACTGCTGACTGACAGATCTATCCGGGACTGAGGAGTGAACCTGTGCACCTGGGCTCCAGATGGGGAAAGCCGCCCATGCCACCGTAACTAATCCTACTACTTCGTGCACACAGTGCGTGAAAGATGTGTAGGCTATTTAGATTCTGTCATTTCCAAAGTGCCCTCTCCAAAAATAATACTTCAGGGAGCCAAGATATGGCCTGGTAGGGCGCTTCAGAGCTGCTGGTGGCCGCTGAAGGGAACAGAGCCAGTCAGAGCACATGTAGTGCCCACTGTCACGTTGCAAACACCGAGATGAAAGGGAGAGTGAGAGCCCTGGACTCTGCATCCGACAGCTGCAACTTCCCCATCACTGAGGCTGTGTCTGAGCAGGGAGGACCACGGAGAGGCCGTCACTGCTGCTCTGTGAGTGCTAAAACAGATGTGCCCTCAGTGCTTGCGTCTTAGGTGGTCACTTCCATGGGGTGGAAAGGGATAATCTAAACCTTCCTTTTCTTGCCAAGATAACCGCGTGCTGGTCTTTGCTCTGCACATCTCTGGAACACACGGGTTTCTAAGCAGTGGGGACCTCCTGTCCTGTTTGGTCTTCAGACAAACTCTTGTTCTACCCATTTCATTCCAGTTTCCTGAAATCCCAGAAGTTGGGATCCGTGGCTGAAGCCTATGAGAGCCTCCCTTGTGAGGGAATTACCACAGATAAAGCCACCAAGGTAGGCTATGAAAGACATGGGACTTCCAGCCAGGACTGGCCGAGAGGTTACCAGTCTGCGAGTCCCCTTGCCTTCTCTGGCTTCATTCCAGGGATGAGGGGGAGTCTCCTGTATGGATGCCACCATGAACTTGGCTTCCGAAGTAGATGGAAGATGATTGATTTACAGAGGGCGCAAAAACTTGACTTTTTTTTTTGTTCTTTATTCTGATAGAGGAACAAGCCAAGAAACAATGGCAGCAATTCTCTAAAGCAATTCAAACATGGAAAAATGAGAACTTTATCCTTAAAACTGACCTCTATTTTCTCACAGCATGCAGAAAAAGCCAATGAACTTAAATGGATTTCTTCTTCTTTTCTTCAAGATACACAGCGAGATAAATAGGTTAGAGACTTATATACAGACACAATGGGAAAAAGCAGAATCATCAATGAAGTTGGTGTAGGAGCACTCAGATTTAGGGCTCTCTCTGCATGCTTTTGTGGTCCCCAAGAAAGTTGCTTTTTAGGTTTGTGGCTCCAAGGTCCATTACAGAATCAGAATTCTTTCAAGGCCAGAATTATTCCCACAATCAAGAATTATTTATAAAGTAAACACTAGTGTGTGATTTTATGAAGTTAAGAGTCAGAAATGTGGTCCTTATGATCTAGATGACTGGGACATGGACTGATGTCAAAGCATGTATAATCTAAAAAGTTGACTGAGTCATAATATAAACCCATAAATATAAATGTTATGAATTGAAACAGTTCCCCTGTTCAAAAGAGTACATAGCATGGGACTATGTGTGACTGAAGTCTCTGGAGCTATGGGCTTTATCATGTTACCTTCTGTTTTGATTGTTCAAATACCTGAGTCACTCAGGATCCTGCTACAGTGGGCACAACCCAAGCATCTGCATGGCAGAGCTATGGGACCACTGCCGTCTGCAACAGACACAAAAGATAGACGCCCAACAGAAGTAACCATTCTACATTGATAACCAGACACGCTGGAGGCCAAAGTTATATGGCTAATGTAATAAAACGAATTTATTTTTGAACTCCCTTTTCATTGTTTGAGAATGCCGTACATGCATATGATGTGTCTAGATCAAACCAACCCATTTCCCTGCCTCCAACTGCACTCCTAGTCCCCCCATCACTTTCCCAGCACCATGTGCTCTTTTTAAAAACTCACTTCACTTACTTAGTGCTGCCTGTATGTGCAGCTATCTACTGGAGCAAGGGTATCCTTTTAAGAGAATTCCTCCCTCCCTCCCTCCCTCCCTCCTTCCTCTTCCTCCTCCTCCTCCTCCTCCTCCTCCTCCTCCTCCTCCTCCTCCTCCTCTCTTCTTCTTCTTCTTCTTCTTCTTCTTCTTCTTCTTCTTCTTCTTCTTCTTCTTCTTCTTCTTCTTCTTCTTCTTCTTCTTCTTCTTCTTCTTCTTCTTCTTCTTCTTCTTCAATGGCTTTGGTTGCCTTGGAAAGACTAAGACTGTTTAAGTAGTTTCACCAGCGTTCAGGAAGGAGAAGACTCAAGATTGAAGTCCAGGCCACCTGACTCTAGCTCAAGTGGTCCTAACCACTTTTGTACCTTGCCCACCTGGAAACGTTGCCAGCCCATGAAGCTGTGACTGCCACTCTGGACAGAGGGAGATAGACGGTCCCTGGTGGCTCTCAAGCCAGCCACAGGCTGGACTCTCCTGAAGAGCACACGGAACTGCGATACTTGGCTCTCACGGGGTCGTCATGTCTCATTTTGCTTGTTTGTTTGGTAGAGGCCTGAACGTCAGAAGTGATTTAAAAGCAATTAGAGGGTGAATCATCGATGTCCATAACGGAAAAATGTTAGGCCCCAAGAAGATGAAGCTCAGGTGTAGGGCTGCCTTCATTACAGGTGTCCACGGCATACCTGAGCTCATTGCTTAGTAGCTTGTGGAAATAAGCAAAAGTATTGGTGATGCTTTGGACCCATGGGGACTCCGGTCCTGGTGAAACCTGGTGTGTGACATAGACCTCCCCTGGAGAGCCATCTGAAGGAGCGTCACTTGGAATTCAGCCTGGCACTGAGTAATTACATAGACATCTGTTACACGATGTTTTACTGTTTAAACCCCCGTTAGGAAGAGAGCACTTGCTCCTTCCTCTCTGGTTGCCAGGAGCAGGAACCTCTCTCACTTGTTAACTTACCCCATGGAGTAAGTAGGTCACCAAATGGTAAGTAAAGGACATGAATCTGCAAGCATAACCTAGATTCTTCCTCCATTCCATCTATAGGAGACAGCAAAGCCTTCTGCTCTCCTTTCTCATATTCTCTGGGGCCTCATTGAGAGTTCTTTAGTTTTACTAAGTCCGCTACAGGTAGTGGTGATCCTTCTCAGTCCTAGAGCACAGAGCTAGCTCTGTTGTCCCTCAACTTTTCTCATGGACCAAGGTTATTATCACTATTATTATTATTATTAGTTTTATATTTTCAAGACAGGGTTTCTGCATGTAGACCTGGAGGTTCTGGAACTTTCTCTGTAGATCAGGCTGGCCTTGAGTTTATAGAGATCCACTTGCCTCTGCCTCTCGAGTCTTGGGATTAAAGGAGTACCCTACTACCACGCAACCCTAGGTCATCTTTTCATTTTCTTTACTTCTTGTCTCTACCTTAATCAGTTGGTAACATAGAAGTATATGCTAAGGTATATTTGTCTGTCTGTCTATATGCCTGCCTGTCTCTCTCTATCAATAGATAGATAGATGATAGATAAATAGATAGATAGGTAGACAGATGGATAGATAGACAGACAGATAGATAAATATTGATCCCATCTGTTCCCTTTAAGATGCCATTTCCTTAGTTAGTTCTTCACATAATGGGAGAAAAGAATGGGAAAATATTACACACTTTCTACTCATACCATTCCATCATTCCCCTACAACTTCTATCAAAATGTATTAGCCTTTTCTCCTTAAATTCTCTCATATTTGTCTTTTTTCCTAAAAAAATCACCAAACCATTTGCAATCCATATGTTCCTACCCACGAGTGGCAACCAGAATTTCAGGATTAATTGAGTGCTACAAAGAGGTCTTTGGACATTTCCACTAGAGCTTCCATAAATAGCAAAGGGATGAGTACTGATGCCAGGCTTCAGCTGTCCCTGCCACTGCCACGTCAAATCCTGATGCTTCCTTTCCTAAGCAGAAAGCCAATGGCTTTTTAGGTCTTCCAGAGTCCTTGAGACACGCAAATCTCATCCAGTAAAGGGAACCAGACCCTTGTTGTTTGATATTAATGAGGGGCTCTTCTCTAGGTATACCGGGCTGGGGGTGGGGGGAGGAGAAGCAGATAACCTTTAGCCTACTTAAGTGACAGCATCATGATTCTGGAATTTCTCTGAAGCATGGCTGGTTGCACGCGGCCCTCTTGGACTGTATCCAAAAGAAGAGCTTATCAGAAGGACTACTTTATAATATAGGGTCCAGGGATGTCGGCAAGCCTCAGGGTAGCTGGTGGAATTCTGGTGCCTGTCGTATTTTATTATGTGCTCACAAGCCTCAGTCACAGAGACGTCAACAACCTTCCCCACTGCTTGTCCATCCCTTGTTTCTTCATCGAGTGTCTCACTTGCTCTTCAAACAACTCTGATTGTCAAGAGGGATGATGGTCAGTTGTCCAAAGGCTGCATCTGGGTGGCTTTCTTATGATCACTATATCCTATGAGCACGACCTCTGCTCTGCATCGTGTCCTTGGCTAATTGGGGTTGCTAAAGGCATATGAATTCTGTTAATGGACTCTGTTTTCCCACAGGGGTCTAACACCAAGACAATGTCACAACAGCAAAAGGAAAAAAAATCCACCTGGCCAAGCTCAGGCATTAAGGTCTGCAGAGTCTGCCTTGAGGCTCCCACTGGCTTCATTTTGAGATCCAGCTTGACTCCATCTAGCATGGAAGCCTTTTAATGACAGCTTGCAACCAGGCAAGCCCAAACAGAATGAAGAAATGAATGTGGAGCAGAAATTGGCCTCCAGAATAGCTGCCTAAGCACAGATTATTTTTCTACGGTATTTGATGAGAACAAGCCAAGTGAGGATTTCCCCTTTGTTCCTCTGGCCTCTGGCATTGTTTACCGTCTTTATTATTATTACTCCTAACTGCACTTGGAGCTCTGACAGCCTTCTGTCCTCGAGTCTCGTTGTCAGACGTTTATTTTTCAGCTGTTTCGAATCATATCTGATAGAGGGGACGCTGTGCTGGAGCTCATCACTACCGCAGAGGAAATAAAACTCCCTGCTTTGGTGGCAATATTGATTGTCCACAGCTTTGCGTTTTCTACACTTAAGTAGAGGCTTCACTTAAGAATTTTCTTTTCTTCAATAAAGAATGACAGACAGAAACCCATTGCTGCTGGCACCTGAGCGATGGCCTGGCAACTGTACTTTGGACAACTGTACTTTTGCCTTATGTTGATATTTCACAGCATGGGGAGTGATTCCCCATCCATGTTGGTTTTTGTGAACTGTGAGTTTTGAGACAGTGAGGTTTTATATTTGGTCACAGAGGTTTGAAAATATATAAGCTCTCAACGTCTGTGGGGCTGAATTCAGTCCTCTTTGAATCCTGATTTGCTGTTGTTATCATCTGCCTCTGATGGGGAGAAGTGGGTGCAGAGTAGACTTTGTGTGTCACCTTCCTAGAACAGGTATAGAACAGAACAGAAAAATACAGCTCTGTGCTGGTTTGTGAAAAACTCAGATAGTTTGGTGGGCTTGTGTTGACACCTGAGAGAAGCCAGGATGTAAGGGGGAGTTCAGAAGCTTCAAGGCCATACAAAAGTCCATTTAATTATTTAACGCATTGGCATTGGGCTGCTTGACCTAGATCCCAATGACTCAGCTGTAAGGGATGGTGGAATTGTGGCACCCAAAGATATCTGTACCTCCTAGTTCCTGTCACTTGTGAATGTGACCTTATTTGGAGAAAGTGTCTGCAGATGTAATTAATAGTTAAGGTTGAGGTGATATCATTTTGGATTACCAGGGAAAGTCCAGGATCTGAGGACCAGTGCAAGAGACACAGAGTGGGTGTAGCCACTGCAGTGA
Organism: Mesocricetus auratus; assembly: GCF_017639785.1. Classification (NCBI taxonomy): domain Eukaryota; kingdom Metazoa; phylum Chordata; class Mammalia; order Rodentia; family Cricetidae; genus Mesocricetus; species Mesocricetus auratus. The sequence continues at coordinate 29,012,166 of NW_024429205.1, read as the reverse complement.
AAAGTGTGTGCAGGTGGAGACAGGGATCAGAGTGCTGTGTCTACAGCCCAAGCCAGGCCCAGGGCCACCAGGCATTAGGATGCACAAGGACGGATTCTCACCCAGAACTTAGAAAGAAAGTACAGCTGAGTGGATGCCTTGACCTTGAGCTTCTGGACGATGGAACTGTGAGAAATGGAGCTATTGTTTGAAGCCATAGCTTGCTGACAGGAAACTAAGACACTACTAATTACCTGGTGACCTTGGCCGTTACTTAATCTCCACAAATGCAAACCTTCAGTGGAAAACTCCCCTCCCAGGCCTGTTGTAAAGATGAAAGACTTTACCTAGGGAATGACTAAGAGCAGGACCCAGGACCTACTGTGAGCTATCCAAGAGTTTCTCCACAGCATCTACTGAGTCTAGATTTCAGGCCTGGGAGTCCTGTTCAGGCTTCTAAAAGACTGTTTGCACCGACCTGAGCACTTCTCAAACAGCTGAAGAGGATGAGGCAGAAGCAGGGGCACTCATGAGTAGCTCCTTGGCACTAGTGTGCTGGCACTTTAGAGGAAAAGCACTTGGATGCCTTCTTATGCCTCCAGCCTTGATCTGCCCGCCTTTCCCGTAGCACAGACAATATAAACCCAGAGACAGATATTAGGTTCAAGCTGAAGATCAGAAAAGCAAAGCAGCCAACCACTAGAAAGTTCTTTCCTCTACCAAGGATCAGACCAAAGCAGGGCAATCCTGTCCTCAGTCTGACTACAGAGCGACTGACTCCTGTCTCCTCCTCTCTTGCATTCCTCTCTAGCACTAGGATTAAAGGTGAGCAGCACCACCGTCTGGCCTGCATGGCTGACGAGTGTGGTTAGCTTTGCACTCTGATCTTCAGGCAAGCTTTATTTGCTAGAACATAAACAAAATATCACCAGACTCCCACCTGTTTGCCTGCAGATGCTAACTGGTGGGGTGGTAAGGAGTCTATTAGGAAATATGGAGGTGAATGGTACTTAAGAGGCTGCACTTCCTAGCCTAAAACACAGCTCTCCGATTTCAGGATTAACCGTTATTGTCATGAATTTCATAGACACCATTCTGAGAATGCATTGTAGATGTAAACAGCCCATGTCTTCATCAAGAGTCAGCAAGCTTTAGAGTATAGACAGACTCTGCAAACCAACTTTTCAATGAACGTTCCCATTTTATGGATGAGAAAATGGATGCTCAACCAGGCACAGTAAGTGACTCCAGAACCCACGAGTGACTGGTGGCAGAGTCAGCTCTTCTTTGTAAGTGGCTGTGGTTGTAACAGACATTGGGAACCAGAAAAACACAGATCTCATGTATTACTGAAGGCCCTCTGGCTTAGTCTGAGGGTTCTCTAAGGCTGAGTTTGATTCTGTTACTGAGCGAGCCAACTGTTATGTATGTAGACAAAGCAGACTATGACAGTGTTATCACCATCATCCCTAAATGACTAAAGCACAGTTCATTTATTTCACAGCTGATGGCTATGGAGCAGGTGCACTCGGAAGGCACATGAACATCACATGTGCTCTAAACAACACCCAGCTAGAATCCAGCTTTCTTAAAACCAGTTTTATCCTTGGCAATTTCTGGCTGGTATATGATGCATTGTGATTTTACTTTTGCCCCAGTTGCCTTCGCTTATCTCCCTCCTACCCCTGCGGACTCCCCTTTCTGCCCTACTACTTCCCCTTCTACGTTCAGTTCTCTTTCATGTGTTTTGTGCAGATGGTCAGAGCTGTTGTGTGTTTACAATGTCATATCTAGAAGGTAACTATTTACAAGACTCCTCCCCATCCGCTGGCTCTTATAGTCGCCTCTTCTTCTGGGATGCTCCCTGGGCCACAGAGTGGGTGATACATGTGCCCCATTTAGGCATTAGTATTGGCACTTCAACAATGCTTTAACCATTGCCCACTGTCAAAAGAGGTTTCTCTGTGACTAAGGCTGAGAGCTGCACCAGTTTATGGGTATACATGTACTTTTTTGTAGGTAGTTTAAATAAATGCCTATTTATCAGAACACCAGTAGAGATTCCTAAACAAGATCCATGACCCAATGACCTCACTAGCCAGAAGGCTTCTGACCAGGTGTATAATACCATGTATGAATTCCTTCCTAGGAAGAGAGCCTTAGGTCCAATCAGGAATCAATTGGTTACTCCTGGATCAGTGATTCCACTACTATGTCTGTAGACACATCTTTGATTTTGGATGGTGGATTGGTATTGTGGTATGCCGAGTCCATGGCTAGATTAGGTTGTTGATGACTTTTATCCCCAACCGTTTGCATAACACCTAATGGCATTATGAGTGCTAGTCAACGGAGAGGAAGGAGTGCCAGGTTTTAAGAACCTTCTTAGGGAAACTTCTAAAGTTAACAATTTAAAGTCAAGCCACTGCCCTAGAGTGGAATGTCTATGTAAGACCCTAAGTGGGATGGCTGTGTTGCCTCTAGGGCATTTTCTTTCCTGAGAATGGACAGAGATTGTTTTCCAGGTGCCAGGTGTGTGTATGGAGACACACACTCTGACCATAGTTGATTACCTCTGTGCTGAGCCCCTTCAATAACCTTGGGATTTCTCAAGCTGGATCTGAAGAAATAGATGCAGTTCATCACTGATGGCATAGTGTGGCATGGCTTTTACTTGAAGACTTGAACAAATGTCTTTTCATTCAAACAAGGCACTGGTAACAGACCAAAGCATTTTACTAAAGTCTATCTCATTGAATTAGTGCATTTATTGTAGGAGTGTGCGTGGAGAGGATGATGACTCCCTGACAACTGTTACTGCTTGTATAACCTTGCGGAGGGGCCTTGTGAGTCCTGTAAGTTTCAGGAGTTTCTTGGGTCTTTTAAGTTTTGTTTACTTCCTGATTCTTAGGAATCTCTTCTTTCTAGTAGGGAATACTCCAGTTTGGAGAAGATAGCAATCAAAGCATAGACATGTAATGTGAGATGAGACACCTGAGGAGTCTTAAGCAGTCAGGATTCTTTCTCCTAAAGGGGAGAAAGGAGGAGTGGCCACAAGCACTATGAGATGTCCTAAGAAACCACAAGTCTCAGTGGTTTTCCCATCCCTAACCATTAATGTGAGGGAGTCTATGCTAGGGTTTGGATAGGAAGTGTATCCTTAAACACATGAGTATTTGAAGCTTGTTTCCCAATGCAAGCAGTATTTAGTGATGAGGTTTTGAGAAGAGGTTCTATGTTCATCAATGAATGAATCTGCTGTTGAATTTAAGAATGGAGAAGACTCTCAAGAGTTGGTAGAACTATGGAAGGTAGGGTCTGATGAGAGTAAGTTACCACAGGGAACATATCTCTGAAGAGTACAGTTTGGCCCTGGCCCTTTCCTGTTGCTCCTCTCAGCTTCCAGGATGCCATAAGGTGAGTAGATCTGGGGTCCCACACCCTTCCTCAATGATGTCTACCTCACTATAGTCTAGAAACAATGGAGCTAGCTGACTATACATTGAAACAATGAAACAAAATAAATCTCTCCTTTAAAAACAAAGATTTACTTATTTTACTTTATGTGTTTGAATGTTTTGCCTACATGCATTTAAGCATACTTCATGCATGCCTGGCATCCACAGAGATTAGAAGAGGGCGACAGAGGCCCTGGAACTGGAGTTACTGGTGGTTCTGAGTCACTGTGTAGGTTCTGGGAATCGACCCCAGGAGATTTTTCCTTCTTTGCACTATGTTTTGAGGTGTTTATCACAGTGAAACAGAGTCTAACAACCCATGCATCTTCAGTCTGCTGCCTGTTTTACCTAAGTACCTTGAACTGGCATTTTTGTCACTTGACAGCAGCTAAGAGTTATTTTCTTTCTACAGCCAGAGCTAGAACCTTCTGTGCACCTCTTCCTGACCTAGCCTATGTTAAGATCTTGCGCCTACCTTTCTTAGAAACTCCTTACCTACTTCTTAAGGGCAGAGACCAGGCCACACTTGCCCCAGATGTTCACTATTTGATCCAATGCTGAGACTTTAAGTGACAACGTGATAGGCATAAGGCAGCTGAGCAGTTCAAGTTGCCGCTGAGATCTGTCCTGAAGAATCTCTCACACAAATCTGGGTCATCTGTAGATGGAGATCCTAAATGGACCTAATATGGTCTAATATCACTTGTGTGGTTTGGAGTGTTGGATTGCTAGGGTCACTCTTAGATTATCCAGTGGGTAGGAAATGATTAAGGAAGGAGGCAGATTTTCAAGGGGAGAAATGATTTTAAGAAGAGCTAAGGGGAAGTTTATGTTTCACGTACGTGAAAAAGAATTGTGGAGAAATGAACTGAATTATAAGCCTTGAAATTCAAAGGGAGAGGAGCTGGCTGCTGTAGGTAGATCAGCTGACCAGTCAAGCAAGTTGGTTCAATTTGTTCCAGCCCTTAGGGTATTAAGATCCTCCATCCCTGCCTCTCTTCACAGGCATTCACTCCCTTGTGGAAGAGACTCACTGGAAAGATCCTGGCTGCACAGGATTGCAGATGAACAAATCTGTTTCCCTCACACAAAGGCATGAGACTTTGGAGACTTCTCTTAAGCCCCACTCCTCGTTCCTGAGGATTGTTCAGTTGCATCTGGTCTTGAAAATCAAATTACAGGGTGTTTACCTTGGACCATCTGTTTTGCAATTTTCTATAGAACCTTCCATAGGGACATATCGGGAAAGAAATGCTGTTTTTAATTCCTTTCTCTGTTATCTGCCTGTGCAAGTCAGCTGTAGTAAAGGGAAATGGGGGACTAGACACAAAGTGCCAAACATGTGTGCGACAGGAAGGAAGGGAAAAACCAGAACACAGCCTTGTGGGCATTTGACCTCTGCCACTCACTGCAGTCATGGCGGGATGGCACAGGGACTCTGAGATCTGGGCCTGAGTCTTGATTCTGCAACGACCATTCCTTGCTAAGTGCTAGGACAGGTTATCTCACCTACAAGATCCAGTTTCATCCTATGACTCGAGAGAGCAACAATGCCTCCTTCACTGCCCACTGTCCTCTACTTTCTAAGCTCCGATATGTGGTAGTTGTTATTTACTATCATGACTATTTATTGTGATAATGCGGTAGCAAACAGTGCCCCGCGCTTTGCACTGGGCCGAGAACTTAAAGCAGAGAGGATGTGGGTGAAACACGCAGGCCTTGTCTCAGGTTCACCCTCAGAGAGTTTTGTCTTAGTATAAAGAACACAAAGATCTGAAATAGCCAATTCCAGATTGGTACAGTCCTCAGTGGCTTGCTTGTCTCTGCCGTGGTTCCCTGCTTTCCATTTTAAGTGGCCGAGGACATCCCGAGGCATCTATGAGCTGGGGCCCAGCGTACACTAAGAGCCCAGTCCTGCACTGATGGAAGCCCTGGTGGCTCAGGGACTGGTATACCCAGGGTTCCCTGCTAAGATCATAGGGACCCTCACTTCCAGAGATACTGTGAGCCTTGTTGCACAATTCTGGCAAAGAGCAGACTGTAAAACCTGAGCTCCCTGAACAAAAAGATCACACTCACGGGAAGAGACACAGGCACTGACACCCCCACCCCACCCCCAGCATGCAGCCACTCTTCATTGCATGAGATTTCAGATGGCAGTGACAATAAGGCAAGTTTATAGAGACACTGTGATATCATCTTTAAAAAATGAAGTAAGAGCCAGGAAAGATATAGCAAAGTAAATCAAACCCCACATGTCTAAGTATGCAGCCCGTACTCAGCCTGAATTCCCAGTGAGTAAAAGCACAGACTGCATAATTACAGCTTGTACACAAAATGCCTTTAAAGTTCTTCCATAAATTTGGAAGAAAGAAGAATGGTCTGTTTAGAGTCACTAATGCAACATTCCTCGCTGTGGGTTTATAGGCACTAGCACAAGGGGTCCCCAAATACTTTTAAAAATATTTTTAATTATAAATAAGAAAGGACAGATTCTACTTTTATAACTTGTAGCTGCCAGGCAGAAAGAGAGAGAGAGAGAGAGAGAGAGAGAGAGAGAGAGAGAGAGAGAGAGAGAGAGAGAGAGAGAGAGAGAGAGAGAGTTCTAGGAAAACTTTCATTCATTCCAGGCCTCTGATAGTGAAGTTTTAGTTTGACAGAACATGGATTACATTTAAATCCACCATTCCACCATATTTATCCCTTGAAAAACCACACACTACTTAACATCTTGAATGTTTTACACTGAATTTGTTGAAAGATTTTCTGCATATTTCTGAACCTGTATCATAATTTTTGCTTTTATTTCTTTTCTTTTTCAAATACAGGAGATGGTCACATTGGGTGAGCAATAACATGCAAGTCATTCACTTAATGCAGAAATTCTAGAAACGATGGCTCTCTTATGGTGCCTGCCCTCTTTCCATGTGTTGAAACCAAGAAGTTTCTACATAGACAGACCCATTGCTAGGAGGAAAGACTGATTCTAAGCCCTTTGCTGGATGTCTGCTTCTCTCCATAGTTGATCAATAACTCAGGAGTATGGCTGGCAAAGTGGGGGGGTGGTTATTAAATAACTGAATCCTTAAACTAAAACATGATTGACCAAATCACATCCCCAACACTCCTGAGGGTGACAATGTAGATATGTCCATGCAGACTGTTTGGTGCAGTCCCCATTTGAATGTGTCTTCATTGTAGCTCATAATGCTACTGAGTTCTGGTAATGTGACATGGAAATGTGTGGAATGAAGGAAGACTCACATGAAAGGTTGATTTAGCTACATATTATTAGCTAAATTAATATCATAAGATTCATACCCCAATATCTCTACAATGCAGGAAGCAGTTACCCTATTTTCTACTGAAAAGAGCCTCCATGCTGTCATAGAACAGTATTTGATCTCATTAGAGTGATAACAAGCCAAGCAAGGACTACATTTTGACCTTCAAACTAGAAAATACATGGAGACCATCACATCAGCAAGATCTTAAAAATATCTATTGCCTATGCTGGCAAAATTAGCAAGGTTCTCTTGTTTCTTTCTGCTGGTGGAATGATACTGAAAAAGACTTTCTGAAGAGCCATTTACAATGCACATTAGGTCTTTAGAAGTTCACATCCTTGGGAGTAGTCACTTCATTTCTTACATTTCCTTCTTAGGGGTTAATATAAAATGTAGACAAATTTTATATACAGCTGTGATCCTTACAAACATTATTTATAATGGCGAATACTTGACAATAAGCTAAGTATTTAACCACAATAATACAGTCACTATATCCTACAGACTGTTACTGTGGCGTGTTTGAAAACAGTGTTTTGGAGAACGCTTAATGATGCAAAAAAGTGTGCAGAGCCTAAAGTGAAAAGGAAGTCAGGCTGTGTAAACACATGTTCCAGTCACATAAAAGACTGAAAACCCAGTCAAACTCACCTGGAAGGAGATAGAATGTGGTCAGCAACCTCAAGCTAACGTATCTGCCAAGCAGAGGAAGCAGCACCCAAGCCCAATTCTCCTGAGACTAACCCCCAAGTCTCCTTCCCCATACCATGCTGTCTGACATTTGGTTTAGGCAACACATTGTTGCTTGTTCTAATATTTAGAAAATAAACTATTCATGGAATTATGCTAGAGCCTCCTTTCTATGTTGATATATTTGAGGGTACAAATAAGCCTTCTGCGGTTGCTCAACCCTCCTTGTCATGTAAGCTGTTGATGTCCCCTCAACAGTTAGTGTAGTTAATGATGATAAATTCTCGCTGGGACTCAATCTTCATATTGTGCAAACTGTATTACACACGGGGCCCTCCAAAGAATCCATAAAGAAAAAAGAATGTAACCTGGAAAGGTTATTTGTTTTTCCAAAAGTTTCTAAATTGAACTAAATTACAAAATGACCAGGCTGATTTTCTAAAAATTCAGATCCAGGTCCCGCCACAAGAGGCACTATTTTAGTATGTCTAGGGTGGAGTTCTGCCCTCTGTGTTTTTAATAGTCATCTGGCAGGCACATCCTTCAACCCTAAGGAGCGGTATAAGCGTGTCTGAGGAGTCCCTACAAGCACAATGAGTTACACATGATGACTCCACTGTTTAAACTTAGAAAAACTCCTCCTCAAACCAGGATTTATTTATAACTTGACGCCTGTAGTCACTTGGCTCATCCATTCACTGGTTAGTCTCCCACTGGCCCTAAGTAGGTTGTTTGTTGCTGCTTGATTAACAAATTAACCCAGATCTCAGTGACTTCAAATACCAAATACTACCTTCTGATTTCTATGGGTCAAAAATCTGAGAGACAGAAGTCCAGACATGGGAGGAAAAGAGAAAGCCATTTGCAATCTCATTTATGTACTTATTGGTAGGGCTGCATCTTTCTCCACTGGGCTAGTTTACACCAGGGCATCTGACTTCTCTGTTATCAGAAAGCAAAACAAAAAAACAGAATGAGAGAGTAAAAGCAAGTCGATAAAAAAGAGTGAGCGAGAAGCTGAATGAGAGAATGTACATGAATATGAAAGACATAGTCCTTCAAAAATGGTACTATCAGTTTTTTTCATGTTTGTGAGAAGCAAATCAACTTTAGCATACATTCAAGGAGAGAGAGTACACAGGAGTGCAATTACCAGGACCAGAGGTCATGATGGCATGTCTTAGAAGGAACTTACCACACTATTGCTAGTAAACAACAGACATAGCATCCTACACAGGACACCTTTCACCTCTATCTTTCCAACGACATTTGGCATAACCTCCAATTACTAATGACAGTTAGATCAGTAGGCCCAAAGAAGAAAGAAAACATTTTAGTTAAAGTCAAAACATGAGTTTTTCTAAATATAGTAAGAAGTATAGATGGTCACTTCTGGAACTGGAAAGACTTAGTCAACAGCTCTACTTCTGAAATTTGCTTCTCAAAGGACTCTGGAATCTACTGTTTCCAACTCCTGTCTCTTCTGTACCTAACATGTGGACCAGTTCTTCTAAAGGAAGACTCAGACTTCATGTCTTGACCTCAAATGTAATTTGTTCACACAAATAAATCTCCTACCTCCTTTTGGATGATAGTCAAGAAATATTGAGTAAAACATTTGTTTACATTTTATATACATAAAATATATGTCTACACACACAAACACATACTTTATGAAGCCATCTGGGACATTTAAGTTTGTCTCTCTGTCTAACTCTGCCTTGGTAGCACAAGACTTCTAGTGATGTGAACAGAGCGAGGTACCCAGGCCTGGCTAGTTTAGTCACTAGACCTACCGTGCAAAGTTAAATCCGTTTGCCATCTGGTAGCCAGATGACCAGGGCTACAATCATTTTCCAGCATCTCAGCTTGCTGTTGAGCCAGAGCCACAAATTAAAGCAGAAAATAACAGCTGCCCCATGGCAGCTTTTAGCACAGAACATTTTCTGTCTCTCTCCATGAAATCACCAGTGAGGAGAGAGTCTCCTTTGTCATTTCAGCTGCCAAGACATTTCATGCTAATGAACTGTGAAAGGGAAGTCACTAATGATATGAAATCCCTTTTTATGGCCAGGGCTGGTCCAAGGCCACCAGAGGGGCAGTGTTTTTTTTTTCCCTGAAGGACCATTAGAAGGCATCCCAGCAACCAAGGCTAAGCTGTTCATGGAAGGTGAGAGGACAGGCTAATCCAGAGCAGTGCCCAAGGACTCTGGGGACATTGGCATATTTCCATAGGCCACTGTCCTCTCTGTCTACAACATGTCACCATTTGACTAAGTCCAGGGGAAAGGAAAAGGTGAAATCCATTTGACAGACCACCTAGACCAATTAAAAGTAATCCTCGGGGTACCTATTTGACTTACGGAAAGTCACATAAAAATGGATGTCCCATTGAAGTTCATATCTGCCTTAATTCAAGTCAGCTAATGGCCTGAAGACTTGCACAAAAGGGTGGTTAAGGGAAAGACTTTCAGGATAGTAGAAAGATTTGTGTGTTGAGGTCAGAGAGCCTGGCTAATGTCATGTGTCATTTTTGCCTATGCAATTGTATGTCAAATGCTAGAAACGCCCGAGTCTGATCCCTTCCTTTGGAAGACAGTTAAGTAATATCCAGGTTATGTGCAGAAATGGGTATATTTTAAAACCATTAGAAAGTGCCATTTAAACCATTCTGCCCTTGTGGTAGAAACTTTGATATTAGAAGTATAACACTTTGGGTTCAGCTCTTTCTACTGGAACCCTTTATTTTTAAGACCAAGTATCTTTGAGAAAGTTAAGAGAGAACATATGCGTCTTTAGTCAATAGGGCTTCACAGCACGTGGGAAATAATTAAAGAAATGGGTGGATGGGAATTTGAGAGAAGTCTCAATGCCCCCTTGTGACTTCTCCCCATATCTCAGTGGTCACTCTGGTATTATTTGGCTACTTTTATACTGTCACTACAGATTCATTTGTATGATTTCTTCTTCATCTCGCTTCTCCACTCAGTCATGATTATTTTTTAATAATAATAATTATTTTTTATTTAGATTAGAAACAATCTTGTTTCACATGTCAATCCCAGCTCCCTCTCCCTCCTATCCTCCCCTGCCCTCCCCACTAGGTCGCCCAGTCCCCCACCCCATGTCCACTCTGATTGCCAGGGAGGGTGAGGCACTCCATGGTGGATCTCCAGTGATGGTCATTTCATCTGGGGCAGGGCCCGGGCCCTCCCCCAAGAGTCCAGGCTGAGAGAGCATCCCTCATTGTGGATGGGCACTCAAAGTCTATTTGTATGCCAGGGATAAATGCTACCCAAGGCCCCACAGATTATCTAGGCCTTCTCACTGACACCCACATTCAGGGGGTCTGGGTCAGTCCCATGCTTTCCACACAGCCATCAATCTGGGGATCAAGAGTTCCCCCTTGTTCAGGTCAACTGTTTCTATAGGTTAAACCAGCCCAATCTTAACTCCTTTGCCTATCAGTTCTCTCTTTCTGACAATGGATTCCAGGAGTTTTGCCTCTGTGGGTATCTGCCTCTGCTTTCATCAGTCGCTGGATGAAGGTTCTGTTTCCTAGACTCTCTGGCAGTGGGATTGTATGCTGGCACTCTCCTGATTCATGTATAAAATCCATAAATGAGTGAGTATATACAATGTTTCTCTTTTTGTGACTGGGTTACCTCACTCAGTATGATTTCTTCTAGTGCCATCCATTTGCCTGCAAATTTCAAGATTCCATTGTTTTTTTCCATTGTGTAAATAAATGTACCACATTTTCTCTATCCACTCTTCAGCTGAGGGGCATCTAGGTTGCTTCCAGGTTATGGCTATTACAAATAATGCTGCTATGAACACAGTGGAACAGACATCCTTGTTGTATGAATGGGCATCTTTTGGGTATATGACTAAGAGTAGAATTGCTGGGTCTTATGGTAGGTTTATTCCCATTTTTCTGAGGAATTTCCATACTGATTTCCAAAGTGGCTGAACCAGTTGGCACTCCCACCAGCAGTGGAGGAGTGTTCCCCTTTCTTCACATCCTCTCCAGCATAAATTGTCATTGGTGTTTTTGATTTTATCCATTCTGATGGAAGTGAGATGGTATCTCAGAGTTGTTTTGATTTGTATTTCTCAGATGGCTAAGGATGTTGAGCACTTTCTCAATTGCCTCTCAGCCATTTTAGACTCCTCTACTGAGAATTCTGTATTTACTTCTGTACCCCAATTTTTGATTGGATCCTTTGGTGTTTTGAAGACTTGCTTCTTTTTTTTTCTTTTTCAGTTTAAATTTAGATAAGAAACAAGGTTGCTTCACAAGTCAGTTCCAGGTCCCTCTCCCTTTCCCTCCCCACCTCCCGTGCCCTCCCCTCAACCCCCCCATTATCCCCTCATTTCCCCAGGGAGGGTGAGGCCCTCCATGGGGGTGTCCATAGTCTGTCATTTCATATAGGGCAGGGCCTAGACCCTTCCCCAAGAGTTCAGGGTGAGAGTGCACCTCACATTGTTGGATGGGAGTCCAAAGTCTGTGTGTATTCCGTTGTTTTTTTCTGCTGAATAGTACTCCATTGTGTAAATGTACCACATTTTCTCTATCCACTCTTCGGTTGAGGGACATCTAGGTTGCTTCCAAGTTCTGGCTATTACAAATAATGCTGCTATGAACATAGTGGAACAGACATCTTTGTTGTATGAATGGGCATCTTTTGGATATATGCCTAAGAGTGGAGTTGCTGGGTCTTGTGGTAGGTTTATTCCCATTTTTCTGAGGAATCTCCATACTGATTTCCAAAGTGGCTGAACCAGTTGGCACTCCCACCAGCTATGGAGGAGTGTCCCCCTTTCACCACATCCTCTCCAGCATAAATTGTCATTGGTGCTTTTGATTTTAGTCATTCTGACAGGAGTGAGATGGTATCTCAGAGTTGTTTTGATTTGCATTTCCCGGATGGCTAAGGATGTTGAGCACTTTCTCAAGTGCCTCTCAGCCATTTTAGACTCCTCTATTGAAAATTCTCTATTTAGTTCTGCAGCCCACGTTTTAATTGGGTCCTTTGATGTTTTGGAGACTTGCTTCTTGAGTTCTTTGTAAATTTTGGAGCTCAACCCTCTGTCAGATGTGGGATTAGTGAATATTTTTTCCCATTCTGTGGGCTGCCTTTTTGTCTTGCTGACTGTGTCCTTTGCGTTACAGAAGCTTCTCAGTTTCAGGAGGTCCTATTTATTAATTGTTGATCTCACTGTCTGTGCTTAGTGGTGTTATGTTCAGGAAGCTGTCTCCTGTACCAATTCGTTCAAGGGTACCACCCACTTTCTCTTCTAAGAGGTTCAGTGTGGCTAGATTTATGTTGAGGTCTTTGATCCATTTGGACTTCAGTTTTGTGCATGGCAATAAACATGGATCGATCCGCATTCTTCTACATGACAGCCTCCAGTTATGCCAGCACCATTTGTTGAAGATGCTTTCTTTATTCCATTGTATATTTTTAGTTTCTTTGTCAAAGATCAGATGTTCATACGTGTGTGGGTTAATATCTGGGTTTTCAATTCGATTCCATTGGTCTACCTGTCTCTTTTGTGCCAATACCAAGCTGTTTTCAGGACTATAGCTCTATAATAGAGCTTGAGGTCAGGGATGGCGATGCCTCCGGAGGTTGCCTTGTTGAACAGGATTGTTTTGGCTATCCTGGGTCTTTTGTTTTTCCATACAAAATTGATTATTGTTCTTTCAAGGTCTGTGAGGAATTGTGCTGGAATTTTAATGGGGATTGCATTGAATCTGTAGATTGCTTTTGGCAGGATTGCCATTTTTACTACATTGATCCTACCTATCCAAGAGCATGGGAGATCTTTCCATTTTCTGAGGGCTTCTTTAATTTCTTTCTTTAAAGATTCAAAGTTCTTGTGATACAGGTCTTTCACTTGTTTGGTTAGCGTTACCCCAAGGTATTTTATGTTGTTTGTGGCAATTGTAAAGGGTGATGTTTCTCTGATTTCTTTTTCAGCCCTTTTATCATCTGTATATAGTAGGGCTACTGATTTTCTTGAGTTGATCTTGTAGCCTGCCACTTTGCTGAAGGTGTTAATCAGCTGTAAGTGTTCCCTGGTAGAGTTCTTTGGGTCATTGATGTAAACTATCATGTCATCTACAAACAGTGAAAGTTTGACTTCTTCCTTCCCAATTTGTATCCCCTTGATCCCCCTTTGTTGTTGTATGGCAATGGCTAGAACTTCAAGTACCATGTTGAAAAGGTATAGAGAGAGTGGACAGCCTTGTTTTGTTCCTGATTTTGGAGGAATTGCGTTGTTTCTGTCCATTTAGTTTGATGTTGGCTGTTGGTTTACTGTATATAGCTTTTATTATGTTTAAGTATGTCCCTGTTACCCCAGATCTCTCCAAGACCTTTATCATGAAGGGGTGTTGGATTTTGTCAAAGGCTTTTTCAGCATCTAGTGAGATGATCATGTGATTTTTGTTTTTCAGCTTGTTTATGTTGATGGATTTTCGTATGTTGAACCATCCCTGCATCCCTGGGATGAAATCTACTTGATCGTGGTGAATGATTGTTTTGATGTGTTCTTGGATCCGAATTGCCAGTATTTTATTGAGTATTTTTGCATCAATGTTCATGAGGGATATTGGTCTGAAGTTCTCTTTCTTAGTTGTGTCTTTGTGTGGTTTGGGGATCAAGGTTATTGAAGCCTCATAGAAAGAGTTTGGCAAAGACCCTTCTGCTTCTATTGTGTGGAATACTTTGAGAAGAATTGGTATAAGCTGTTCTTTGAATTTCTGGTAGAATTCTGCACTGAGGCCATCTGGACCTGGACTTTTTTTGGTTGGGAGACTTTTGATGACTGCTTCTATTTCCATAGGGGTTATAGGTCTATTTAAATTGCTTATCTGTTCTTGATTTAGTTTTGGCAAGTGATATCTATCCAGGAAGTCATCAATTTCCTTTAAATTTTCGAATTTTGTGGAGTACAGGTTTTCAAAGTCTGACCTGATGATTCTCTGGATTTCCTCAGAGTCCGTTGTTATGTCCCCCATTTAATTTCTGATTTTGTTAATTTGCATGTTCACTCTCTGCTGTTTGGTAAGTTTGGACAAAGGTTTGTCTATCTTGTTGATTTTCTCAAAGAACCAACTCTTCGTTGCATTGATTCTTTGTATTGTTTTCCTAGTTTCTACTTTATTGATTTCAGCCCTCAATTTGATTATTTCCTGGCATCTACTTCTCCTGGGGGAGTTAGCTTCTTTGTGTTCTAGAGCTTTCAGCTGTGCCGTTAATTCTCTAGTATGACTGTTTTCCAGTTTCTTCATGTGGGCACTTAGTGCTATGAACTTCCCCCCGTAGCACTGCTTTCAAAGTGTCCCATAGGTTTGGGTATGTTGTGTCTTCATTCTCATTGAATTCGAGGAAGTCTTTAATTTCTTTTTTATTTCTTCTTTGACCCAGGGATGGTGCAGTTGGGCATTATTCAATTTCCATGAGTTTGTAGGTTTTCTGTATTTTGTGTTATTGTTGAATTCTAATTTTAAAGCATGGTGGTCTGATAAGATGCATGGAGTTATTCCAATTTTTTTTTGTAGCTGCTGAGGTTTGATATGTTGCCAAGTATGTGGTCGATTTTTGAGGTTTCATGTGGTGGTGAGAAGAAGGTATATTCTTTTTTATGTGGATGAAATGTTCTATAGATGTCTGTTAATCCCAGTTGGGTCATTACTTCTATTAGACCCTTTGCTTCTTTGTTGAGTTTCTGTCTGGTATTCCTGTCTAGTGGTGAGAGTGGTGTGTTGAAATCTCCCACTATAACTGTGTGGGGCTTTATATGTGATTTAAGTTTTAGTAATGTTTCTTTTACGAATGTGGATGCCTTTGTATTTGGGGCATAGATGTTCAGGATAGACACTTCATCTTGGTGGGTTTCACCTGTGATGAGTATGTAATGACCTCCTTCATCTCTTTTGATTGATTTTATTTTAAAGTCTAGTTTGTTAGATATTAGGATTGCTACCCCTGCTTGTTTCTTGGGTCCATTTGATTGAAAAAATTTTTCCCAACCTTTAACTCTCAGGTAATGTCTGTCTTTGAGGATGAGGTGTGTTTCTTGTATGCAGCAGAAGGAAGGGTTCTGTCTTCGAATCCATTCTGCTAGCCTGTGTCTTATTATGGGTGAGTTAAGGCCATTAATGTTGAGGGATATTAATGACCATTGATTGCTCATCCTTCTTCGATTTGCAATGGTTGTTGTTGGTGGAATTATGTGTATAATTTCACCCCTTTGTTCTTTTGGCTGGTGGTAGAGAGGAATTCTCTAATGCCTATGTTTTTCTGGTTGTAGTTAGCTTCCTTGGGTTGGAGTTTTCCTTCCAAAATTTTCTGTAGGGCTGGGTTAGTGGATACGTATTGCTTGAATCTAGTTTTGCATGGAATATCTTGTTTTCTCCGTCTATAGTGATTGAGAGCTTTGCCGGGTATAGTAGTCTGGGCTGGCATCCATGGTCTCTTAGTGTTGGTAGAATATCTATCCAAGACCTTCTGGCTTTCAGAGTTTCCATGGAGAAGTCAGGTGTAATTCTGATAGGTCTGCCTTTATATGTTACTTGACCTTTTTCCTTAGCTGCTCTTAATATTCTTTCTTTATTCTGTATATTTGGGGTCTTGATTATTATGTGGCGAGGGAATTTTTTTTTTGTGGTCCACTCTATTTGGTGTTCTGTAAGCTTCTTGTACCTTCATTGGCATGCCTTTCTTAAGGTTGCAAAAGTTTTCTTCTATGATTTTGTTGAATATGTCTTCTGCCCCTTTGAGGTGGATTTCTTCTCCTTCTTCTATACCTATTATTCTTAGGTTTGGTCTTTTCATGGTGTCCCATATTTCCTGGATGTTTTGTGTTAAGGATTTGTTGGACTTAAGGTTTTCTTTGGTTGATAAATCCATTTCTCCTAGTGTATCTTCAACACTTGAGATTCTCTCTTCCATCTCTTCTATTCTGTTGGTAATGCTTGTATCAGTAGTACCTGACTGTTTGCCCAGCTTTTCTATTTCCTGCCTTTCTTCAGATTGTGTTTTTTATTGTCTCTATTTCAGTTTTCAACCCTTGCAATGTTTGCATTGCTTCTTGCAATTTTCGGTTTATCTTTTCGTTCATCTGTTGCCTTTTATGAATTTTTTGGTTTGTTCTTTCTTCCATTTCTTGCAGTTTTTGGTTTGCTTTTTCTCCCAATTCTTCCATTTTTGCTTTGTTTCTTCTTCCATTTCCTGCCTTTTTTGGTTAGTTTCTTCTTCCATTTCTTTCATTTTTTGCTTTGCTTTTTCTACCATTTCTTGCATTTTTTGCTTTGTTTCTTCTTCCATTTCCTGCCTTTTTTGGTTTGTTTTTTCTTCCATTTCTTTTATTTTTTGGTTTGTTTTTTCTTCCATTTCCTTGAGGGATTTTCCTATATCCTCTTTTAGGGCCTCTATCATTTTTATGAAAGTGGTTTTAAGGTCATTCTCTTCTGCTTCGTTCGCAGTGGAATGTTGGAGTCTTGCTGGTGTGGAGTCTCTAGAATCTGGTGGTGTCATATTTGTTTTTCTGTTGCTGAGTGTGTTTTTGTATTGTCTCTTTCCCATCTCTTCTTCTAGTGGGTGCAGAAAGAGCCCGTTACTGGTCTGGTGATTACGAGACCAGAGTTCCCTTTTGGTGGGTGCTAGCAAGTCCAATAATCTGGTGGTTCTTCTATTCCTTATCCTTGTTCTGGTCCCATGGGTGGAGAAGAAGAACAGGAAACTGGGGCGCTTAGTCTCCTACCTGGTCCCCTGGACCCTATGCTGGATCCTCTTGTATCTGATCCTGTGGCCTGAACAGCTGCTCCCCTGGTCTCCCTGGCTCCTCTGGTTTCCTGGTCTCGTTGGTAGGAGAGAAGACCTGGACTCTGGGGTGCTTGGCTCCTGCCGGGATTGGAAGCTCTGTGCAGATCCCAGGCCGTCTGCAGGCACTGGAACACAGGCCCAGAAGCCGGCCTGTTTACCTGATGCTGCCGCTGGAACAGCTGCTTCCCTGGATTCCATGGCTCCTCGGAGACTTGCTTCTTGAGTTCATTGTAAGTTTTGAAGATCAGGCCTCTGCCAGATGTGGGGTTAGTGAATATCTTTTCCCTATCTGTGGGCTGCCTTTTTGTCTTGCTGACTGTGTCCTTTGCCTTACAGAAGCTTCTCAGTTTCAGGAGGTCCTATTTATTAATTGTCGATCTTAGTGTCTGTGCTACTGGAGTTATGTTCAGGAAGCTGTCTCCTGCACCATTTCCTTCAAGGGTGCCTCCCACTTTCTCTTCTAACAGGTTCAGTGTGGCTTGATTTATGTTGAGGTCTTTGATCCATTTGGACTTAAGTTTTGTGCATGGCGATAAACATGGATCGATCCGCGTTCTTCTACATGACAGCCTCCAGTTATGCCAGCACCATTTGTTGAAGATGCTATCTTTTTCCATTGTATATTTTTAGCTTCTTTGTTGAAAATAAGATGTTCATACATGCATGGGTTAATATCAGGGTGTTCAATTCGATTCCATTTGCTACCTGTCTATTTTTGTGCCAATACTAAGCTGTTTTCAGTACTACAGTCTATAATAGAGCTTGAAGTCAGGGATGGCGATGCCTCAAGATGTTGCTTTGTTGAATAAGGTTGTATTAGCTATCCTGGGTCTTTTGTTTTTCCATATAAACTTTATTATTGTTCTTTCAATGTCTGTGAAGAATTGTGCTGGGATTTTAATGGGGATTGTGTTAAATCTGTATATTGCTTTTGGTAAGATTGCCATTTTTACTATGTTGATCCTACCTATCCAAGAGCATGGGAGATCTTTCCACCTTCTGGTGTCTTCTTTAATTTCTTTCTTTAAAGACTCAAAGTTCTTGCTATACAGATCTTTCACTTGTTTGGTTATTGTTACCCCAAGGTATTTTATGTTGTTTGTGGCTATTGTAAAGGGTAATGTTTCTCTGGTTTCTTTTCAGCTCTTTTATCCTCTGTATATAGTAGGGCTACTGATTTTCTTGAGTTGATCTTCTATCTTGCCACTTTGCTGAAAGTATTTATCAGCTGCAGGTGTTCTCTGGTGGAGTTTTTTGGGTTACTTATGTAAACTATCATATAATTTGCAAATAGTGAAAGTTTGACCTCTTGTTTTCCAATTTGTATCCCCTGGATATCCTTTTGTTGTTGTATTGCTTTAGCTAGAACCTCAAGTACAATATTGGAGAGGTATGGAGAAAGTGGACAGCCTTGTCTTGTTCCTGATCTTAGAGGAATTGCTTTGAGTTTCTGTCCATTTAGTTTGATGTTGGCTGTTGGTTTGCTGTATATAGCTTTTATTATGTTGAGGTAACTTCCTATTATCCCAGATCTCTCCAAGACCTTTATCATGAAGAGGTGTTGGATTTGGTCAAAGGCTTTTTCAGCATCTAGTGAGATGATAATGTGATTTTTGTTTCTCAGCTTATTTATATGGTGGGTTACATTGATGGATTTTCATGTGTTGAACCATCCCTGCATGCCTGCAATGAAGCCTACTTGATCATGGTGGATGAGTTTTCTGATGTGTTTTTGGATCCGATTTGCCAGTATTTTATTGAGTATTTTTGCATCAATATTCATGAGGGATATTGGACTGAAGTTCCCTTTCTTAGTTTTGTCTTTGTGTGGCTTGGGTATCAAAGATTATTGAAGCCTCGTAGAAAGAGTTTGGTAAAGACCCTTCTGCTTCTATTGCATGGAATACTTTGAGAAGAATTGGTATAAGCTGTTCTTTGAATTTCTGGTAGAAATTCTGCATTGAGGCCATTTGGACCTGGGCTTTTTTTTTTTTTTTTTTTTGGTTGGGAGACTTTTGATGACTGCTTCTACTTCCTTAGGGGTTATAGGTCTATTTAAATTGCTTATCTGTTCTTGATTTAATTTTGGCAAGTGATATCTATCCAGAAAATTGTTCATTTCCTTTAGATTTTCAAATTGTGTGGAGTACAGCTTTTCAAAGTATGACCTGATGATTGTCTGGATTTCCGCAGTATCTGTTGTTTTGTCCCCCTTTTCATTTCTGATTTTGTAAATTTGCATATTCACATCCTGTCGTTTGGTAAGTTTGGATAAAGGGTTCTCTATCTTGGTGATTTTCTCAAAGAACCAACACTTCAGTTACATCGTTTTTTTTTTTTTTTTGTATTGTTTTCCTAGTTTCTGCTTTATTGACTTCAGCCCTCAATTTGATTATTTCCTGGCATCTACTCCTCCTGGGTAAATTTGTTTCTTTTTGTTCTAGAGCTTTCAGTTGTGCTGTTAATTCTCTAGTGTAACTATTCTCCAGTTACTTCATTTGGTCACTTAGTGCTATGAACTTCCCTCTTAGCCCTGCTTTCAAAGTGTCCCATAAGTTTGGGTATGTTGTGTCCTCATTCTCATTGAATTCTAGGAAGTCTTTAATTTCTTTTTTTATTTCTTTATTGACCCAGGAATGGTGCAATTGTGCATTATTCAACTTCCATGTGTTTGTAGGGTTTCTGCAATTTATGTTGTTGTTAAATTCTAATTTTAATGCCTGGTGGTCTGATAATGTGCACGGATTTATTCCAATTTTTTGTACCTGTTGAGGTTTCATATGTTGCCAAGTATGTGGTCAATTTTTGAGAAGGTTCCATGTGGCTTTGAGAAGAAGGTATATTCTTTTTTATTTGGATGGAATGTTCTGTAGATGTCTGTTAATCCCAATTGGGTCATAACTTCTGTTAATTCCTTTGCTTCTTTGTTAAGTTTCTGTCTGGTATTCCTGTCTAGTGGTGAGAGTAGGGCGTTAAAGTCTCCCACTATAAGTGTGTGGGGCTTCATATGTGATTTGAGTTTTAGTAATGTTTCTTTTATGAACGTGGGTGTCTTTGTATTTGGGGCATAGATGTTCAAAATTTAAACTTCATCTTGGTGGATTTCTCTTGTGATGAGTCTGAAGTGCCCTCCCTCATCTCTTTTGATTGATTTTATTTTAAAATATAATTTGTTAGATATTAGGATTGCTACCCCTGCCTGTATCTTGAGTCCATTTGATTGGAAAAATCTTTTCCCAATCCTTATCTCTGAGGTAAAGTCTGTCTTTGAGGCTGAGGTATGTTTCTTGTATGCAGCAGAAGGATGGGCTCTGTCTTCTCATCCATTCTATTAGCCTGTGTCTCTTTATGGACAAGTTAAGACTATTAATATTGAGGGATATTAATGACCATTGATTGCTCATTCTAGTTTGTTTTGGAAGAGTTGATGGTGGTGGAATTATATGTGGATTTCCATCTCTTTTCTTTTGGCTGTTGGCAAGGTGTGATCATCTATTGCTTATGTTTTTCTGGTTGTAGTTAACGCCCTTGGCTTGGGGTTTTCCTTCCAGAACTTTCTGTAGGGCTGGGTTAGTGGATATATATTGTTTAAAACTGGATTTGTCATGGAATATCTTGTTTTCTCCATCTATAGTGATTGAAAGCTTTGCTGGGTATAGCAGTCTTGGCTGGCATCCGTGGTCTCTTATTGTTGGTAGAATATCTATCAAGGACCTTGTGGCTTTCAGAGTTTCCATGGACAAGTCAGGTTTGATTCTGATAGGTTTGCCCTTGTATGTTACTTGGCATTTTTCCTTTACTGCCCTTAATATTCTTTCTTTATTCTGTATGTTCTGGGTTTTTACTATTAAGTGGCAAGGGGATTTCCTTTTGTGGTCCACTCTATCTGGTGTTCTGTAGGCTTCTTGTACTTTCATTGGCATTTCTTTCTCTAAGTTGGGAAAGTTTTCTTCTATGATTTTGTTGAATATGTTTTCTGCCTCTTTGAGGTATATTCCTTCACCTTCTTCTACACCTATTATTTTTAGGTTTGGTCATTTCACAGTGGATATTTTGTGTTAGGGATTTGTTGGACTTAAGATTTTCTTGGTTGATAAATTTATTTTCCCTAGTGTTTCTTCAGCACCTGAGATTCTGTCTTCCATCTCTTGTATTCTGTTAGTTATGCTTGTATCTGTAGTACCTGACTGTTTGTCCAGCTTTTCTATTTCTAGCATTCTTTCAGTTTGTGTTTTTTATTGTCTCTATTTCAGCTTTCAACTCTTGCACTGTTTGAATTGTTTCTTGTAATTTTTGCTTTGTCTTTCCTCTCTTTCTTGCATTTGCTGAAGTTTTTGGTTTGTCTTTTCTTCTATTTCTTGCAATTCTTGCATTTTTTGGATTGTTTTCACCCCCATTTCTTGTAATTTTGGTTTGTTTTTTCTTCCATGTCTTTAAGGGATTTTCTCATATCTTCTTTGAGGGCCTCTATCAGTTTCATAAAGTTGCTTTTAACGTCTTTCTCATCTGCTTCTTCCGCAATGGGCTGTTCAGGTCTCGTGGGTGTAGATTCTCTAGCTTCTGGCGGTGTCATATTGGTTTTTCTGTTGGTGACTGTGTTTTTGTATTGTCTCCTTCCCATCATTTCTTCCTGTGGGAGCAGAAGGAGTGTCTTCCTCCCCTGGTGGTTATGTGACCACGGTTCCTTTCCAGTGGGTGGGAGCAGGTCCAATACCCTGGTGGCTTTCCTCTTGTATCGGAACCTTAGCAAACTCTGGGTAGGCTGGACCCTTGCCTTGCCTGTCCCATGGGTGGAGAATGGAATTGGAAGTTGGCAGTCTCTGGGCGGGCTGAATCCTGTTGGGTTGGGATCTGGATCCACTGTGCACAGTCCTCAGGTCTCCGGTGTTTCTGCTCAGGCCACCAGAAGTTCAGCCATGGTTATTTTAGGGCCAACTTGTGCTTCTGTACATAATAACATATTACACTTGTTTTATTTATTTTTGCTAACTATCCAAAGTATATGGATTCACCACAGTTTGTCTTGCCATTTACTTGTTGATAATCATTTGACTGGTTTTCCATTTTATAGCACTCTGTAAGGTAGTTTTAAAAATGGATTGCACCTTTTTAAAAGAGTTTTTAAAATTATATATCTACATGTGTGTGTATATATATATTCTGTCTGCATGAGTATTGTATGTACCACATGCATGGAAGAGCATGCAAGGAGTGGGAGAGTCCACCAGCACACTGGAAAGGGCAGTGTAGAGCCAATGCCAGGGAAGGTGCCCATGGGAGGCAAAGATCTGCTTTGGACTCCCCGTCCCAGAACAAGATGGAGGAATGTAGGAGGAGGCTTAAGACTGTGGCATTAGCCATGTGGCATGCTAGAGGCGCATACAGATGTGGTAATGAAAGGGCAGTGAACTATGCCACTAGCCAGGCCCACTTTTGGGTGTGACTAGAGGCATGTACAGAGGTTCTTATAAGAGTCTGTGTGGCAGAGACACACTCTCTCTTTTCGGCTTCTGGTTTGGTGGTGAAAGCTAATTGACTCATCTGGGTTTCCTGTTTTCTCTTGTAAGTAATTTCTACAATAAACAGTTACCTATACCCTCAACAAGTGTGCCTTTTATCATTACAGCAACAGAATAAGCATTTCCTTTGGTGGCTCTCATAGGTGCTCGTGGGACAGAGTATTCAACAGAAGTTCTCAAGGGACAGGGAGCCTCTGATGAGTTCTCAGTTTAGAGAACTCTGTACTCTTACCTTGTAGCCTGATCCCATGATGACATTTATTACATAGGGACCCTCCGGGTGAGCTAGCTCTTCAAGAGTGTGGCCTTAGACACTAATGATGATACTTCTTACCTTACAGACCCAAAAGTATACTTTCCCCCCCAATGTTGAACCCAGAGATGGTACTAATAGACCTTGAACTCAAGGTTAATGTCAACAAAACAGGGCTTACAAACAGAAGTAGCTCAAAAGTGTGTCCTGTTATCACCAAATAGCAGGCTCAGAAAGAAATGTCCCTGTAAATGACACTTGGGTAGCATATGTTCAGCCAGGGAGGTGAGAGAATGATAAGTAAAAGAAACACACATTCATAATATAAGGGTCAGAATGCCTTGCCAGAGATGTATGTTGCAAGTATGAGGAATAGCATGAAAAAGGAAGGATCTTGCCAGGTCTAAGCAATTTCTGACATACTTTTTGTAGTGTATTTACAACACAGAGTTGGTCCTTCCTAAAGACTTCAGTTAACCCATTCATGAGCTGCAAATTAAATGCCCTCCCCTGATAATGAGATTGATGACTACCTTATATGCCATCCTAGAACCCTCATCCAGTGACTGATGGAAGCAGAGGCAGACACCCACAGCTAAAAACTGAACTGATCTCATGGAACCCAGTTGCAAAGAGGAGTGATGAGCAAAGGAATCAAGACCCAGCTGGTGAAACCCACAGAGGCATCTGACCTGAACAAAAGGAACACATGGACCCCAGACTGATAACTGAGGGGCCAACATGGGACTGATCCAGACCCCTCTGAACCTGGGTGAACCTTGGAGAGTAGATCAGTATTTATTCCTGGCATACAGATGGATTCTGGAAGTCCATTCCATATGGAGGGATGTTCTCTCAGCCTGAACACATGGGGGAGGGCCTAGGCCCTGCCTGGGATGATATGTTAGACTCTGAAAATCCCTCATGGAACCCTCCCTGGGGAGCAGAGGGGGGATGGAGGGGAGTGGAGGGTGGGGGGCTGGGGGCTGGGGGAGGAGAGGAGGGAGAGGGAACTGGGAGAAACATGTGTAAAAAGTTAAATAAAAATTATTATAAAAAAAGACTAAGGGCTCAGTAGCAAATAGCATGGGCAAGTCTTTCCCAGTCTCCGTTTCCTCATATACAACACACGGCACAAACTGACTCCTTCAAGTTTGCGATGAAGATTTGGTGTGGCTATGGGGTGAGAGGGCGGGCACAGCACCTGAAATGGTAGCATCCCTGTTCTCATTCCAAGGCAGATGCTCCACTTCAAACAGAAAAGCTACTCTCAAGGGAGCATGAGGGCTGGAAACGAAACCGCAGTGAGTGCCTGGAGTTCTCCCAGAGGCAGGGGGCAACTGGCAGCATCCTTGCTCAGGCTGCTCCAACGCACGTAGATAAAGCTTTGTTTGCATGTCTCTATGGAGATGAGTATGAAGGGGAAGCCAGAACACCAGGAAATTTTCTTCGTAGGAATATTTATACTACACCCAGAACAAGGTCTGGTTTTGCCCTTGTGACTAGAGATTACCACAACACGGAGGATTCACAAGGCACGCTGGGTAGAAAGTGAGCACATCTGTGATTGGCCTGGAAGTACATCTCAAGTGAAGGCTTAATGCTCCAAGATATTTATATTAAACACCCACACTCCCTGTACCATGCGCATGTGCGGGTATACACACACACACACACACACACACACACACACACACACAAGCTTACTACAACACTGGTGAGCTATTCTCTGAAGAAAAGACTCAGGTCTGAGACCTCAGGACATGAACTCCTTCCTCCCTTATTATATTCAAACGTCCTTTCCTTATTCTCTCCATATGTATGCAGAGATGTGTCCCTATCTAAGTCTGTGTTGTTTGGATGACTTACCAGGCCACTCACATCTCAGCCCACAATAAAAATTGCTGTCCTCCACAAGACACTCAGACCCCACTCACTCTCTATTTTTCTTCAGTTGGAGAGCATCTCTAAGGTTCGTGATAATCACTTTCTGCTGTCTCTTCCGGTTTAGCTTGCAATACACTTCACCTGGCAGCCCACCTGGGAACGGGTTCAGTCACCTGTATGCAGGCGAGTGCACGTATGTGAATGCTCCATTTCTGTTTAGCAACATAGAGACAGCTTCTCACCTGGGTCTCTAGTTTTATAGCCAAATAGAGTACAGGGCTCTTATTGATTTCTTGTGACCTGGCGTTGAATTTTTCTCAATGGATACAAAACATGCTCAGGTCAATTGCAGAAAGCATGGAGCAAGGGAAGAAATGACTCATGAATCCAGGTGCACCCACCTCGACACTACACACGTACTGTTCTTGCTTTGGGCACAGGCCAAGGAATGTAGTTGAGTTGAAACTGTGTGAACAAGACAGAGTTTTGGAACTTTTTACTATTAAACATAATTTCTATTACTTACTCACAAAAGCCAGTGAAAGGAAGTACTTCTGTAGACTGAAGAGAATTCAGCCTAATAGGAGGCAAGTTCTGAGGTGAACAAACTTGAAGTGAGAGAAACGCGATCCTCTGTTCCCTTCTATTGCTCACTGTTAGGCACAGATGTTCTAGAGAAAGAGGAAATTTTCTTACTCCATACATATCCAAGTTGCATATGGAGTTATTGCTCTATGAACAAATGAGGTTTATTTTTTTAAGTCAATGAAAGTTAGCAACTTGGAGAAAGATTGAGGCACTGTCTGTTCTAGTTAGGTTTCTGCTGCTAGGGGTAGGAAAAAAAGGGTTTATTTCGTCTTAAAATTACAGACCTTCATGGAGGGAAGCCATGGAACTCAAGTCAGGGGCTTGAAGCAGCAGCCATGAAGGAGCTCTGCTTGCTGGCTTGTTCACAGGTTCAAGCTAAGCTGCCTTCTTCATGCGGTCCAGGCCCCCTACCCAGGCATGGTACTTCCCACAGTGGTCTGGGCTCTTCTTCATCAATTAGCAATTAAGAAAATATCCCATAGACATGCCCACTGGCCAATCTGATGGAGGCAATTCTTCAGTTGAAGTCCTCTCTGGCTGTGTCAAGTTGACAACCAAAATTAGCCAACGCAGAGTGTCCCTGATGTTTCTGTTGGGGAAATGGTAGAATGACTTGTAAACTGTTGAAGTATCAGATGTGGTATTGCTTCTGAATTAAACCATTGTATTTCAGGGATGGGTGTGGTCCAATGGAGGCTACACATCCATAAAAAGTGATGTGTTTCCTTTATTTTAAGAGAGGAAACATTCATAGTCCACCCTCTTTTGATATCCCAAAATAAAGCTGATCAACAGCAGAGAGAGTCCATGAAGCAACATTGAACCCTGACTTCACACCAGGAGAGAAGGCTACACCCTGTCTTGTGGTTTCCGTTGCTCTATATTTTTCAAAAAGTTTCTCTGTTAACAAACACAAGAATGATCCCTGAAGTCTGGTTTTTCTTATCTAGAAGGAGACATTTAGCCATTCTTTCTCCAAGGGTAGTCGACCTGGCTTTTGCCCTCCTCTTCATTTTCAGAGACTAAATCCCACAGAACTTTCTATCTGCTTGTGTTGAAAAGAACATAGCCTGCAGAGGTCATTCACTTTGAGTATGCTCTTTTTACTCATTGTCTCAATGTTGGAAAGACACTGCTTGCTGCTTGCTTGTTGCTTTTAAGTGACATTTCTGAGAGGAGGGTCAAGGTAGAATTTCCTCTCTGCATTTTGTTTGCTTCTTTTCTTCCCACTTCTCTTAGCTCAACTTGCCAAAACTAACGTTGCTCTGTGGTTTTGGTATGTTTTATCCACTGGCAGACTTTTGATCTACAAAAATTTTAAATTTGGAATGAGCATTGGTGGCCTTGAGTTTGACTGGGGAAAAAAAGAAAGAAAACCACATGTTCTTAGTCTCCTCAAAGTCTTGTGGTTTGAAATGAGCCATCTTTTAGTAAACATGGCTCTTCCTTTGTAAGGTCTAACTAATCAAGCCATAATGGTGTTGGGAAAATACCTGGTGAATTTGGAACACCATAGTTAACTTGAAATAAGTTTTTAAGAAGCCTTGCAGAACTCTTAGAACTCTGCATTTGACTCAACAATCTAGACAGAACCTGACCCAAGGAGAGAACAACTCTCTGATCCTTAATTCTAGTCAGTGTTGGCCTAGCAACATTGAAAGATAAACAAGTAGTTATGTTCTTTGCAGTAACAGGGTCTACAGTTCCCAAAATCCAAGTTTCCGGTTTCCAATAAGACTGGGGTGTTTATTGGTTCGAGCTCTGAGTTGCCAGCAGAGAACCCATGCTGGTTAGTCTGAGCAGTAAAGGGTGTATTCAAGTATGGCGGGTGTTCACAAAAAGGCAAGGAGGGCAGAGCCTTCAGGAACCATATGTGGCCATACCGTCGTGGGCGGAAAGGGTTTCCTTGGCTCTTAGTTTGCACTCCGTCATTCAGGAGAGCCAAGGCAAGAGCCAGGGAAACAGCAATTTCTGGTGTCCCTGCTGTGATTGCTAATTGGTTTGTAGTGTGTTTAATGTTTTCTGTGCTGGTTAGTTTTGGTCAACTTGACACAGACTTTGTTACTTAGGGGTAGGTGGGATGGGGAGATAGATCAATGGGAGGGGCTGAAGTGTTTCTCAATCAGCCTAACCCTAGGTGACCTTGATTGCCCACTTTAGTGGCCACAATGCCATTGTCCTCCTGGAGGGAACAGAAGCCATCCCATCCCCTTGATGTCCAGGATGAATGTGGCTCTTCTCTTGAGTGCCTCTTGCTGTAGCCAAGGCTCTGATTGACTCCCCAAGAGTCCATGCACTATGCGGCAGGATCATCTTCTAGGTCCTGGAAAGTGTTTATAACCCATGCAAACATGATCTAGGAAATACATCCAGCTGGGGCAAAGTTTGAACTTAGAAGTGGACCTTGGTCAAATTGTACAAAGCCTACTCTGGTTATTTATTTTGACTTTTGGTAATATCCTCTAGTCCCCATTTGTCCCTTTGATTGTGAGTCTCTGACTTTTGATCTACACATGGAACCTTTCTCAGACTCTGGTCATATGCCGTGTTTGTTTGGCTTGCAATATATTTCGTATTTTCTCTCCCTATGGATTTGTTTGAAGTTGCCCTAAGAAGTTGCATTAAAAAAAGATCATGCCTGGTAATAGGTATGTGTGTGGTGCCAGTGGAGTTTCCTCAAGTATGATGTTTGCAGTTTGGGCTTTTCAGTGGCTGATAGCAGAAGGGAAGAATGGAGTGCAGAGAAGGGAAGGATCCTCGAGGCAGCATGAACCACATGAGACGGGTCACAGGGTGCTGGAAACACACAGCAGCCCCAGGGCAGCTGTGAGTCTTTTGATTTGGCTTCTGCATAGTTAAGAATATAGAGCCCTGGAAAAAAATTGTATGTGAAGAAATGCAAGGAACACTGATTAGTAATCACATCATGTAAGTTAACAGAGTCAGTCAGACAGGTAAGAAAACTAAGTGGCATTGTTACTCTGTGAAAGGGGACTTGTCTTTTAATACCCCAAGCATAAGTTACCCCAGTCCCTATGGGTTTCAAGAAAATACAATCTGGAAGATAAATCAAAGAAGACATAAATGAGCGTTGCAAAAGTTTCAAATGATGCTCTCCCAAATCCAGTGACTGTATGCTGTCCTCAGCCTGGATGTAGCCAGAGATCTTAGAGCTAGAGTTTCCAGGACAAGTCACCCATGTACACATCCATCTACCCCTTCACCCACCCATTTACCCACCTTCACGCCCCCACAAGCAAACCCTTTGGACTTTGAAACCTGTATAAGATATAATCAGCTCACTCTGGGACACCTAATTTGTGTCAAGTAAGTGAATTCCTAACAATGAAAAAAATCAAACTTTCTCCAAAAGTTCCAGGGATAATACTGATCTCTGAATGTCTTATCTTTTGATTCAGATTACCCTCCCTGCCTCTCCACCCCTCCTCCCATCCTCTGTCTATTGATTTGGATCTTAAATGACCCCCAAAGTTCCACATGTTAGAGACTTAGTACCCATGTGTGGTGCCATTGGGAGGCGGTGGAAACCTCCAGGCTCAAAGTAGCCTTAGCAACTATGGACTGAAACTTCTAAAATCATGAACCTAAATAAAAATGTCCCTTTTATAAGTTGTTTATCTCAAAAGCAAAGAAGTGACTGTTACACTTATTTTGCAGTGAATAAGTAAATGCTTAATAATGAAAATCAACCTCCTACAAAAGTGCCAAGGGAGTATTCTTATATCAGGAAAACATTTAATGACAAGGACATTATCACCACCTCTGAGCATCTTACTCATAAACACTCATACCTTTAAATTAACTTCAATAAACTAAATGAAGCCTCCTTTCCTAACAACCTGCTACATCGGTGTTTTTGTTGTCTGGAATCATTTCTGATGATGAACTGGTTATTTTCTTTAAAGTTACTTTCAACCTACGTGATAAATAGCACATATTCTAATTCTGAGATACACACTCTTCATTGTCTCT
Source organism: Mesocricetus auratus (assembly GCF_017639785.1). Taxonomy (NCBI): domain Eukaryota; kingdom Metazoa; phylum Chordata; class Mammalia; order Rodentia; family Cricetidae; genus Mesocricetus; species Mesocricetus auratus. The sequence continues at coordinate 28,982,673 of NW_024429205.1, read as the reverse complement.
TATGTACACCCCATTTTCCAATTCTGATTGTTATCAGGAACCCCAGTATCTGGGTGTTTACTTAGTGTTTCTGCTCTTCCCAATGTGTCTCATTTCTGGACAGGTTATTTTACTTCCATTTGTGAATGTAATTTTTTTACTTACATTGGTGAATAACTTATGCACTTATTAGTGACGACTCACATTTAGGGAGCCGTTTCTGCTTCCCTATTTGATAAAGGGACAAACTGGATAAGGTGTGCATGGATCAGACAGAGAACAGGGCACACATTTGCCAGGATCATTGCTCTGCCTCTTGGAATCCCGAGATGGAAAAACTACAGAGGATAGTAAAACAGATTTTTTTCTCCACTTGTTAAAAAGGCTTGGCTAAAAGTTTATGTGTGTGTTTGGGCTCACCTCCCTGGTCTGCTTGTCCAGACCCTCATAGCCTTGTACATCATCCACAGGACTCCCAGCACACACTAAGCCAGATCCAGAAAGGGCAAGAAAATGGGTCCCCTCTAAAGCTTCTAGAAAAAGACAACCCTAATGACACCTTGACTTTAGCCCAGTAAAACTGATTTGAGATTTCCAATTTCTAGAACTTTTTTGTTTGTTTGTTTGTTTTTTTCACAGTTTCTCTGTATTATTTTGGAGGCTGTCCTGGAACTCGCCCTATAGACCAGGCTGGCCTCGCACTCACAGAGATCTGCCTGCCTCTGCCTCCCGAGTGCTGGGATTAAAGGCGTGTGCCACCAACGCCCGGCTAGAACTTTTTAAGAATAAATTTGGATTAACTTAAGTCAATGAACTTATGGTAATTTGCCTCAGCCTTTCTAGGACATGGAAACATAACTGAATGACATTTCCTTTTACAATATATCTTTTTAGGGGTCACATGCTCACTTCTCTGTACCATCACTGGGCACACCAGCACATTGTCTGTTGGATCCTCTTAGGATGCAAGAAACGGAGATAGATTCCCATGAACTCTAATAGAAGATGCTCATTATAGTACTATATAGGCTAAAACAAAAAATGGGCAAAGCTGTCCCAGCAGCTGTCTTGCTGAGCCTTGTGGCTACGGGAAGGTCTTTTTGCTCTTTGTTTTGTTGTTATTTGCATTTATTTATTGTGTGTGTGCCCACACATGTGGAGGTCAGAGGACAACTTGTGGGGGTCTGTTCTTTCCTTCCATCATGTGGGTGTCAGGGAGCAAACTTGGGTCCTTAGGTTTGACAGCAAGTGCCTTTACCTGCCAAGACATCTTGTTGGCTCACTTGAATATGTTTTCAACCAAGTGTTAGTTTTGGTCACTGAGCAGCAAGGACAGTAAATCAGCATTAGTGACAAATCCCTCTGATATTTAAGTGACTCAAGCTCTCTCTTTCCTGCTGCTATCTTTTCTAATCTCTCATTCCAACTGGTCCAAGAAAAAGTCCTGGTCTTCTGCGTAATGCTCACTGTGGAATTCTCCTGGGGGGACAAAGTTGTCTCTCTAGTTTGACTTCTGTGTTGCTGGAAACTAAATCATTCTTGTCTTTGACTGGGTGCTTCTGCCCTAGTTTGTCCTGCTGTGGCTGGAGTGATGGAGTTGTGATAAGTTACAAAGACTAGACATCGATAGGTGTTGCTGAGTGCAAAACTTCTGTGGATTTGGCAACTGGGAGACCCTCTTCAATCCATAACGAGATCTCAATAAATGTCTCTGAGCAGAAATGACTCAAGTAAGTACAAAAGAAAGGAACAGTCTCAACAAGCTCTCTGTGTCTACAAAGACTGTCACAAAAAAGAAAGAAAGAGGGTGTGTGCATGAAGCTATCCACGACAAGACAACAGCACATTCAATAGCTTTCTATCCTAGAATAACAAAGCATTTCTTTTCTATGTAAGTAAGATGTTGAATGTTATATTAGCAATGGCTTCCTCCCTCTCCTACTGAGAAATTCTGTTATGTGTGAACTTATTTTTGTTTTCTTTTTCTGTGACTGTTTGTAGGCTTACCTTCCAATAGATGCTGTAGGTAGTAGTTAAGCTATGAACTTGGCAGGGTAAACTGAGGTTACTTGTAGTTGTATGTGTGTGTGGAGGGGGGATGTAGTATTTAGGACAGCAATTTAAACATGATACTTTGTTAAAGTATAATAAGAAACAAATTATAACTGTATGGTAAGGTTAGGACTCCAAATTCTCACGGAAAGAGTCATATCATGTGACTAGAAGCCCTACAAATGGAGCCTAACTAGGAGTCTTTTTAACATGCCATGGTGAAGTGTGCTCGATTTTAGAAATTTGAGAGAAGACATCTCAGTGCAAAGTGTAAGTCCCCTCTCTTTCCCCATTGAAAGGACTACAACCCCTCCCTCCCTTCCTGGAGTCTGCAGTTTGTCCGAGGAGGAGGCTGGAGGCATTTGGAGAATGCCTGATACAGCCCAGCTGCCTATCACTGCAAATCTTGGGGCCCAAAGCCAAATTTTTCCTGTAGGAAAGAAGAGGCTCCCAGAGATAAAATTGGGGAAGAAGAAACAGGACAGGAACAAAAAGCCAAAAAAAGATTCAGGCCTGAAAGAGAAACAGAAGATGAAGGTTGGGTTCAGGAGACGGCAGTGCGTTCTACCTGTGCAGTCTCAAGGAGGACCTGGCCCGTGTGACTGATTTCCTCTCCTTGGGAGAGAGGGTATAGTATTGAGGACAAGACAGGGATTTTCAGCGATGACAGGCTGAACACTTCACACAGGTCCTTAGTTTGGAGAATGAGGAAAACTAAGGCAGGGCAGTGATAACTGGTCACCTGTGGCCAAGAGATAAGAATAGGACACTTTCTTCAAGGGTTCTTGGAAAGGGAAGGACATAACTCAACTCACCACATCAAAGTGCAGAAGATGTTTGGATAGAGGAGCTAGTACAGACAGAATGCCTCAGGCACTGACCATTACAAAGAAAACAGAATACACAGACATCGTTCTAAGTCTGTGTGGCCATGGAGTCCTAAGTCTGTGTGGCCATGGAGTCCCCAGCAGACTTTCTGATGTATAAGAGATTGCAAATGGAAACAATTTCTACTAAAATGATATGCATAAAATATTACTAGAGTATCTCATGAAGTGTTCTGTCTGTGATGACTACTTGAACAAATCAAACCCTATTTACACTGCATTTTGTAGATTCTCACATGACCTCAGTTTCCCCAGTCTTAAATTCTTACACCATAGACGCTGTCATAGAAATCTCCACAGATAGTTACAAACAAAATATAACATGGTTAAATTATGGAGCACTGCTACTGACAATGAATTACAGATGAATGGATAATGATGAGAGAATTGTAATAATGGCCCCCGTTCAGCCTCTACGTTTCATCCCCTTTAATTCTCCCCAAAACATGGTGGGTTGTTCTCCCCCCTTTGCAGATGTGGAATGACTGTGAGGAGCCATCTGTTTCATAGCTAATGAGTAACAGAGACCCCCCCTCCGTGTTCAAGTCTCATAGGGGTTGCCTACGGATGGAGAGGGGGGTAATAGAGAGGACTTGGGGTGGCCATTGGAAGATGAATGAAAATTGAACATGGGAGGGAGGATAATTCAAAACAGGGTTGAAACTCAGGAGTGAAAACAAAGAGAGCTGAGGAGCCAGACTGCTTGGGATTGAATTCATGCTAGTTCCTCTCAAGGCATGGTTTTAGGAAAGGAGACAGAATCCAATGTGGAAGCTACAATTTTAAATGTTGCTTTTAAATATTGAGAAATATGCTCATAATTAATCACGGGATAGGGGTTTTTTGGGTGTCTTAGTCTTAGAATGATAGTCTACCTGATTTAATTTTTTCAGACGTTTTAAAAGCAATTATTTTGGGGCAGCAATGATTTTAGCAGGAGAGAGGGGAGGGGGGATGGGATACAGGACAAAAAAATGGTAGCATTCAGTAGGCAAGACTATAGAAAACTATTGTGACATCAAATATTGGAAGAGGGAGAAAGGAGGGGAAATAAATGTCTTCACCCCTGTAGATGATGCCATTAGCTTAGGTTCTACTGGCAAATGTGCCAGCCAATTTGCAATCAAGTTGGCTGGGTTTGGCATAATCTGAGAGCTGCTGAGATGGCCACAGCAGCTAACTGCTGCTCCTAAGTCAGGTGCTCCAGCTTCAGGCATGCAAGGCTCTGAGAGGGCTGCTCATGGTTAGACTCACAGAGGCAGCTTTAGCCAAGGGAGTGAAAACTGGTGCATTTTATTAAGGGCCCCTGGGCCAGAAACTTCCATATGCTTTGGGTCCTTTGTGTGTCTCCAGTGACATCATGAAGTTACCACTCCTCTGTAACAGCTGTGGGAATGGGCAGAGAGCATGTGCTAAAGGCCAGAAGCTACAAAGACAAGAAGGAAGAATTTTGTACTAGAATTTTCTATTCTCCCCGCCTCCCCTCCCCCCCCTCTCTCGTTGCCTTCTACCCCCCATCCCCCTTTCTCCTTTTTTCCAGGGTCTCCTATAGATCCGGCTGCCTTTGAACTCTCTATGAAGCCGAGGCTGGTTTTGAACTCCTGATTTTCCTGCCTCAGACTTATGAGTACAAGAATTCCAGGTGTGTGATTCAGTACCTAGCAAACCCTGGGAATCAAAGCCAGGGCGTTGTAGCCAAGCAATGACTCTATCACTGATCTCTGACCCCAACTTTGAACTTGATTCTTTCTAAACCTAAGTCTAATGCTCTATCTCATCCTAGTTAAAACTAATGAACAAAGAAGAGCCGAAGACTGAAGCGAAAAAGAAGTAATACGATGAGATGATACAGGAATTCCAAAAATCCAAGTCATTCTCCTTATTTTGATGTTATCTTTACTTTGGGCCTATAGTTTGGGATCTGTAGGGGACTGGATCACACTGAGCTGGTTATGGTGAATGTGTGACTCTACCCCAACACTGGAATTTATGAAAAGGAATCTCCCTCTTCCTCAGAAAGAGGGATCCTGAGAGAGTCCTCCTTGATACAAGCATGCTGCCTTGCTGAGATGGCCTTAATCCTGGAAAATTTATGTGGCTGACTTCACTATGAAAACAAGCCAATTTTAGCTGAATTTCAGGAGACAACAATTAGAACAAGAATGTAGAGTTCACGTTTGACAACGCACGTGACTCTTAACAGAGCCTCTTTTACCAATGGAACAATTTGTAGCTAAAATATAAACACTACGGAACGATTTGTAGCTAAAATATAAACACTATGGACTAACAAGAAAAAAGATAGTGAAAACAAGGGTCTGTTTGAACAGGGAAAGGGGGTAAACTTTGGATAAAATATGGCACACTTGACACATTATTTTGTGCCGTATGATGGTTAACCTGCCCATACAAGTTGGTTTTTTTAATTTATATAGGGTGATGCTATTTCCCTCAATCTTTATTTAAAAAAATCTCAAGACACCCATGACAGGGAAGGCCACCAATCCTTGAGCCACTGCAGACAACTGCGCGGTAACGAGGAGTGCATGTGGGCTGGTCATGGCACACGTCTGAGCCTGTGAGGGTAAGGGAACCTCCATTATCCTTCAGCTTGAGTGGGGAAGTGGCCCGAGGCAGGGTTAAGGTTAGTGAGGACAAGAGCCGTGCTGTGCACTAACAGAGAGGTAGTCTGGGCCTGGTAGTGCCCAGGGTTGTGACCAGGTGAGTGGGAGACTCTGACTTAAACATTCTGGATTGTAAGGATTAGAACTCTCGGAAGTGCCCACAGCGAGGTGTAGAACAAAGGAGAGAGTGAACAAGGGGATGGTGGGATTGCTGAGGCCTGCTCCTGACTACTTTTCAAAGGCAGGGACCCATGTCTTCACACAAGATCTCACCCCCAAAGCCTACCTCAGATTCTCATTCCAGAGCACTGCACATCTAAGGCTGGTTGAACGTGAGACTTCTCTGACCACCATTTGAATTCCTGGACTTTGGGTGTATATGACCATAAGGGAACCCATGGGAAAACTGGTATCCTAGGAGCCTAAGGGGACGATCTTGTCTATGAATCTATGAGTTTCCACTTCCAAAGCTGAAATCTGCCCAGCTTTTTCCACTTGGAGTAGAAACACAGATTGGCTGGAATGGGCTGGGTGTTTTGCTATCTTAAAATGGACTTCTTGTGTTCGAGTGTAGTCTAAAGTTAGTAGATGAGAACTCTCTGCTCCTGCGATGGTCACGACACATCAATTGCCTGACTATCTCATTCCATCTGGAAACTCAAATGGATAAACATTGGAGCTGGTGTTGTTTGAATCAGATTGGCAGGGCTCCTATTAAAGGCAAAAGCAAAAGTCTCAATCACTTCATAGTTTCACCCTTCATTCTCTTAGGCTCCTGCAATAATTATGTATTTTCATCAGCCCTTATCATGCTGTTTTAATGACTTAATTCTTTTTACCAGGAACTCTCTGTGAATAGAGGCCAGGGGTAGTACTTGATACACAATGGAACATCAACATTCATTGTGATGAAGTTAAAAGTAATGGGTTAATGAGCTTATTTTGTGAAACTGGATAGAAAGTCAAGCCATTGAGATTCCATCAGTTGGTGGACTGCCTTCCAGATAGACAGTGTCTTGTAATTCTCACTCTGAATCTGTTGCATCTTGGCTTAGAGCATGGATTCAGAGGACCTCTGTGTTTTATTACCTCATGTCCTTCCTAATTGTGATTGTCATGCTGTTCAGTTTCCCCCAAGAAAACTTTTGATGCTCATCTGCATGAGGGGCAGTTAGGAGACAATGTCCATCTGTGGGGTTCTCACATCCCACCCTTAGCAATAGAACCTATCTGCTAGTTCAATTTTTCTGCACTGAAGGCCCCAGTCAATGGCTGAGCGTGGCGGAGAACCTCTGGTGTGGTCATGTCTGACTAACACGGGTCTTCTCACTTGGACAGTCTTTGTCCCTGGTTGGGCAGAGGCCCCTTTGGCCCCTTTTCTCCTTTTGCTTCAGTTTCAGACATTTGTCCCAGTCTAAGGACCCCCTCCCCAACACTGTTTCTCCTTTGTGTCTCACTGACTTCTCTTCACAACGAGTCTCTCCTATACCCGCCTCCCATCTCAGAATCTGCTTCTCCAGGGATCTGAGTTAGCACGTCTACACGATGCCTCGTCAGATACGGCCTCCTTCTTAAAGCAAGATGGGAAGGTTTTATTAATTTGATTGTACAGCCTCTCACATCACAGCTATAGCCTTGTTGACATGCCTGTGCCCCAAAGAAAGCTGTTTATCACATCAATGAAGTCTATTCAAAATCAGCTTTTGGATCTTCATGTTGTTTGTGATAAAATGCCATCTCCTGGGGGTGGCTTATGGAGAGAATGGGCCATTTCAAGTCAAAATCCCCCACACTAGCGCTTTGCCAAGGCTTTGCAAGTTGGATCGCAGCCTGAAGAGAACAAGCACTGGGCGGGGGGTGGGGGGTGGGGGGGGGGAGGGCACTGAACATGTTTGGAGGTGATAACAAGAGCAGCCATGTTTCAGAGTGCTTTATGAGGGTTCTTGGATGGGGCCCTCGAGAAGTCTACTGCTTTTATGCCACTTGGCACCTTGTAGTTGTTGGCACAAGCTATGTTAGAGCTTGGAATAAGATTATCACAGTCTATTTGTTCTGCCAAATAACTGACTACTGCTTCAAGTCCTACGTCCCTCTCATCTTGTTTGCTTCTGCCTTGCCAGCCTGTGGTTCCTGGTAGCCTCCCTGGTAGCTGAGAGCGTGACTGGTAGAAGCTGAGTGAAACACGGAGCCAAGAAAATCAAGCAACCTGCACTCTATTATTTATCCCCTTGGCGTTTGCTGTTTGACATTCTTGATGACTGTTGGAACCTCCCTCCTTACTAGAAGGCATTATCAGCTAGACAGCAGACACATACTTCTCCTATTATATAATGCCTCTGCACGGGGTGCCGAAAACATCGACTCCTTCAGCTCTGTTTTGATGTGCCCAACTACAACATGGGAGCAAGGAAAACGGTGCCTCAACTCCGACATGATTTCATTTAAGGTAGCAGTCACGTGACTAACAAGCACTTTCAAGGAAGCAGAATCAATCCCATAGCCTTTTTGGTGTCTGTGAAACTCTGCTTGATTTTGCTTATTTTTGTGCCTTGTTTGGCAGTTGGGGGAACCTGGATGTCAATACAGAATAACCCCTGTGTAAAGGCAGGAATCCCTCTCCTCCTATGCAGTGGGCCATATCCCAAGCAGGCATTGGAGAAAGGTGTTGCATCAGCTTTGAAACTGTCTTCCTGAGAACCTGTGGCACCAAAGCTGTGGGTGCGGGAGAAACGGACTCACTCACATCCCCAGTCTCACTCTTTCGTCTAAGTATGAGCAGAGGCGAGCAGAATGGCGGAAGATGCTTGTACATGACTTGGTGATCCTTATTTGCATTTTATCTAATTTATACACGCTGTGTTTAATAGCTGAACTGTTTTACCAGGCTTGTCACTGAAATGGTCAATTCTCTCACTTCCCTTTGTCTTCCCCAGAGACAGAAGTGATTGACCCATCCTCCATCAAATGTATAGTTTCACTCTGTGGGTTTTTATTTTTAAGCATTGTCTATTGACTTCCTACCATGAAAAACATTCCTGCCCCTCCCGTGGTTCCCAATGGCTCATGTTCTTTTTCGTCTCTTATCTTTTTTGCAATCTAATATGATTTTGGTTGCCAATGTTCAGTATTTAAATTTCATAACTATTTAACAATTTAGGGTGGGTCTTTTGCTACTTTTTCATGCTCTTATATCTAAGTAATGTTAAACTCACTAATGCTTGTCTGGATCTTCTGGCCAATTTTACCCTGGAGCAATCTCTTGGAGCCTTCTCAATTGTGCTCATGAAACATTTTAATCTTTTCTATCTGGTTGCTGTTGTCCCTCCCCATCACCCTGGGGTTATCTTTGGCTGTTCTCCTTTGCTGCATTTCTCTTCCCCTTATCCTGGCTTCTTTGACTCCATCTCACTGTTGGGTAGGATACTTACTTCCCACAGTTGCTAAGACAGAGTGGGTGGGGACTGTTAAGTGTTACATGTCTGAAAGCGTTCCTATTCTGTTCCACTTTGGTGGTGTTCAGTGTGAATGCAGAATTCTAGAGTGAGATCTTTTCCATTCAGAACACCAAACTTCCAATACCATGTCTGTAAAGAACAATGTCATTCGAATTCCTGTCCTTTGTATTTTCTGTCTGAAAGCTTATGCGATCTGGTTGTGTTTCCAGCAACTGAAATTTCACATCAGTTTGCATTGAGATAGGCTTACAATACGGAAACTCATGGTTTCAGTTCTGAAACATTTTCAATTATTTCCTTGTTAGTTTTTCCCTCATTTTTGTCTATTCTCTTTTGCTGGGTTTTCTACTATTTCCAAGGTGGCCTTTTCACTTTATTTTTATGTAGTGTGTGTGTGTGTGTGTGTGTGTGTGTGTGTGTGTGTGTGTGTATGTGAAGATGGGCATCTGTGTCACAGTACATGTGTGGAGATCAGAGGACAAACTTCAGGAGTGGGGTGTCTCCAATATCTACATGGGTTCCAGGAAATTAAAAGTTTTCAGGCTTGTGCGGACACACTGGGCTACACAGATTGTCAGGTTTGTGCAAGAGCACTGGGCTGCCTTGTCTGCCATGTGTGGGTTCTTTGATACCAATCTACTTTCCATAACTTCCCCCCTACTTCCTATCTGTTCTGAAGATCTCTCCAACCCCTCTGTTGAGATTTTCATTTGTGCTATTATATTTTTAATTCCTTAGTCCTCATTTTTTCTCTGTAAACATTTCCTTTTAATCTATAATGATACAATTTTGTTTATTCTATTCATCTCCTTAAAGATGTTGATGTAGAACTGAGATTCATATATATATATGTTTATATATATGTATATATACATAGTTCTTCCTCACAAAGGCCCTACTTTCTCTAAAATACTTTGAATTTCTTGTTTCTATGCAGCAGTAACAAGATTCATATTTTCTGAAGTCACATAGTCTATTAGTGAGAGTAAATCACATATTAAGAAACAAAACATCTTAGCCAAGTCGTGTTGGAGTAATTATCTTAGGGAGATATTAAGTTATTAATTTAAGAGAGATTAAAATCACTATCATTTATCTTTTCCAACCATAATGACATGAAAGCAAAAAGAAATAACAGGAGGGATTTGGGGAAATTCACAAAAGCATAGAAAATAAGCAATCTGTTTCTAACCAACCAATGAGAGACGGAGAAGTCAAAGTTGATGCAGCGCCTCTGAGAGACTGTTTAGCTAGCGTGCATGAGGCCCTGGGTTCGGCCCAACCCTTGTAAATCAGAGCATCATGGTGTCTGCTATAATCCCAGCACACAGGAGATGAGAACAGGAGTACCAGAAGTCCCCAGTAATTCCTGGCTACTTACCAAGTTTGAGACTTGAGTCTACGTTAGAAACTGTCTTTAAAAAGGCAAAACCAAAACAATAATAAAAAAAAACCAAACAAAAAAAACCCAAACCCAAAACCAAACCAAAACAAAAATTCCTAAAATACCAGATAAGCAGAGACAAACAAAAAGAAAGTTTAAGGCTGCTATGAGACAATTACACATTGAACCATATGCATCAAAAGCAGTGGTCACGGGCAAATTCGTAGTAATTACACCTATACATCAGGAAAAAGTGGCTCAGATAAACACCAGTACATAGCATTGCACTTTATAAAATAAGGAGCTTAAGCTAAACCCAAAGTTCTTAGAAGGACAGAAATAAGAAAAAACAAGTGAAAAATACAAAACCAAGTGAAAAAATTACAAAAGAAGTATAAAAGAATTGTAGCTGTAGAGGCATCTAGTCTTGCCAGTGTATGTGTGTTAGCGGCCACACCACTTTGGGCATGGCTTCAGGTGCAGACAGAACAGGAAAGAGGAAGTCTCTCTCTCTCTCTCTCTCTCTCTCTCTCTCTCTCTCTCTCTCTCCCTCCCTCCCTCCCTCCCTCTCTCTCTCTCTCTCTCTCTCTCTCTCTCTCTCTCTCTCTCTCTCTCTCTCTCTCTCTCTCTTTCGGGTTGCATTGCGGATTGGATCGGAAGGTTGTGGCGGTTCTTTTATTATCTGTGTAAGTTGTTCCCCAATAAAACACCCATTTATCACCCATTTATCACGTGAACTCATTATTCCTGCCTTCAAAGAACCGCAAAGCTAAGAGTGACTCTTTAAAATTTTAAGAATAGCTCTTAGCCGGGCGGTGGTGGCACACGCCTTTAATCCCAGCACTCGGGAGGCAGAGGCAGGCAGATCTCTGTGAGTTCGAGGCCGGGCTGGACCAACAGCCTCCAAAACAATACAGAGAAACCCTGTCTTGTAAAACCAAAAAAAAAAAAATTTAAGAATAGGTCTTCCTTCATTCAACATACAGAACGCCAGAGGAGTAGGAGGTCCCTGGACCTTTCTCTGGCAAGATAAGACCATGTGGAAATACTTACATTATTAGAAATGGGTTAATAATTAAGACTGAGCTAGCAAATAAGAAACCCTAACAGGGCCAGAGAAAACTCATGTTACAAAATGACGCCAGCAATGTGAGGCACAACTTTCCACTTAAAACTTGACAAAAGTTTAAAAAAGGAGTTTTAGAAACAAAAGAACAGAGACAAGTACAGCTTCTTGGTAGCAACATTTTCTTAGGTAGGCTCTGTTTTGCTGGAGACAAGCAGAGACTCTCATGGCTCCTTTAAAGAATCTTCCTGATTCCACATAAGTAGCATGAAGCTGCAAGGCTTCTGCTAACAATTGAATGGTGTGGACAAGCAGCTGACAGTGGCAGTGACCACATCTCTAAGCCGGCAGCATGCTGCTTGACAGCAACATAGACCAAGCAGGTGCTCTCGTGCTGGCGGTAAACGTACCCCCCTTCCCCGCCATCTTGGAAAGCCAGTGGCTAAAACAGACACAGCTTTAATTTTAGCAATGTTATTTAGCAGATAAAAGACTGTGTCACAGGCCAGAAAAAGGTAAAGATTTACAGTAAAGACAGATTCAGATGAAGAAAAACCTCTAAAGGTAAACCTTTTTAAACACTGTGTGTTTAAAAATATGTGTAGGTTTGGGAGAGAAAAAGAAACAGAATAAAGTAGTTAAAAAAAAAAAGAAGAAATAGAGTAGCTGGGTGTGGTGGCACATGCCTTTAATCTCAGCACTCAGGAGGCAGAGGCAAGCAGATCTCTGTGATTTCAAGGCCAGCCTTGTTTACAGAGTCCAAGGACAGCCAAAGTATACAGAGAAACCCTGTCTCAAAAAATGAAAAAAGTAAAAGTTAAAAAAGATAGAGTAGTAATAATAAATAAATTAAAAAGCCATGTAAAGATGGAAAATACACAGAGAGTCTGGATAGTGTATGCTGTTGTGTTGTCTTTGAATTGTTTAACTGCTGAAGAAATAGCAACAACTGCTAAAAGAAATTCTGCTGGATTAATACAACGTATGTATTTTAAAAATGTCTTGACTTCAAAATTTAAGTATGGGGATAGGTTACTTTAGAAAAGAGATTTTATTTGTATTTCCACAGAAAATGAAAAGCTGTGGATTCCTACCACACTAATATGGTTTGATCAAGCAAGACCCCCTGAAGCAGTGGCCCATGTGATCCATCATTCCAAACAGCTGGGACAAGGCAGCCTTGTAGACCACTACAGCCAGGATTTCTGAGTCTTCTTAGGATCATGAAGACAGTGCCCTCACCCCCTACCCCCAACAGCAGGAAGTAGTTTGGAGAGAACAACACCCACATTCCCAAATATTGTTTATAAATGTTTGTTTTCATTTATACAGTGTTGGTTAGAAATGGTAATGATCACAGTCAATCTCTTTTTAAAGGAGAAAAAGGGGATAGGATATAGAAATGAATACGTAGTATTGGAATGGATTTTCATTTGTTGATACAAATTTAAGGTCAATTTTGTTATATGTATATTTCTCCTCTTGTTTAGCTATTGTGTTTACACAGGTATTTTAAAAATGTAGTGTATAATTAAATAAGATGATAGTCACCTGAAATAGTCAAATTTAGGTTAGTTAGGTTTTCTGGATATACAGAGATATACTTGAGATGGATAGATATTCTTCAAACCTTTCAAAGACCTTCAGAATACAACATTTAAAATGGTTTAGGGTTTTTCATGACAGACAAACTGCTCCTGGCACACCAGTTTACATCAGAAAGGAGGATGGGCATTGAAGAAACTCGTTATGTGTTGGGCCTAAGAAAGGCTCAGATTTGAGGCCCAGTGTAAGCTCCTGAGCCTGTCTAGAGTTCGGTGACCTGCCTCTGACCTGTAACCTCCACGTGGGGGTGACTCAGCCAGACCTGATGTAAGACTGCCCCCTGGCTAGCTACCTGTCTGCTTGGTGAAATACTATTGGCCCTTACTCCTCATGTCACCTTACCCTATCCTAAGATTCCCATCTCCTACCTCAGTCCTATATAAGTTTCTGCTTGTTTAGAGTAAATTGAGATCCTGCTCTGACAGACTCCCAACTCAGTGTGTACTTTTTTTTCTGCTCAGCCTCAGGAAGAGAGGGAAGAGACCCGCAGAACCGCCCCCCCAACACACACCTTCGGGAGGACCCGGAAGTTATGGAGTTAGCCTTTGGCATGGCAAGACTAGCCATTTGGGCAAGAAACCGCTCTTGCCTGGACTGTTTGACTGTTGTTGTATAAACTGGACATTCAGGACCCACAGGAAAATGACTGCTAAACTTTCAAAACAAGATGGACAGTCCTGAAGGGTTCCTGCTTCATGGAAAAGTCTACCAGACTTTCTACAGGACACAAAAATTGACTGAAAAACTGCCAATGCAGGTGGACAGTTTAAAATTTCCTGCTTTGCTGAGAAGTCTGCCAGACACACTGGGTCTATGGGCTGAAGATGGATGTCCCAACGTTACAGAGGAACTTCGTGTGACTATTCAGGTAGCAAGATATCTCTGTCAATTCTAGTGTTATATATTATCCTTCTGTGGTCTTTGTTGGAGGTGAAGACAGATAGTAATTGTTATTGTTTTCCTTAGTTATGATAAAAATTAAGCTACATATAAGACTTTAGACTTATACAGATAGGATAGATGATAGAATAGTTTCTTTAAATCTTGCTAAATGTTAATGACTAAATATTGTAACTATAGTTCTTACTTGATAACTGTTTTGTCATGTATTTTACTATGTTAATGTTAAACCCTTTTTATTTAGACAGAAAAGATGGGATACTTCTGTGTATATGTTTGTCTTATTGGTTGATAAATAAAGCATTATTGGTCAATAGGGAAGCAAGACAGGTGGGACTAGGAGTTGTAAAGGGTCACCATGTGATCCTGGGAAGAGAGGATGCATGAGGCTGGTGTCCATGGTAAGATAAGTCCTTGTAAAAATATATAGATTAGCCCAGCCTTTAATTCCAGCACTCTGGAGGCAGAGGCAGGTAATAGCTGTGAGTTCGAGACCAGCCTGGTCTACCAATCGAGTTCCAGTACAGGTTCCAAAATAATACAGAGAAACCATGTCTGAAAAAAAACCAAAAAAATTAGTAGTTATGTGTTAGTAATTAAGTCAGAGCTAGTCATTAAGAAACCATAGCCACGCCAGGAGTTGGTGGCACATGCCTTTAATCCCAGCACTCGGAGACAGAGGCAGGCGGATCTCTGTGAGTTCGAGGCCAGCCTGGTCTACAAAGCGAGTTTCAGGACAGTCTCCAAAACAATACAGAGAAACCCTGTCTAGAAAAAAAAAGAAACCATAGCCAAGAGCCAACAGCTTTATAATGAAAAAAATTAAGAATACACACACATGTATATACATGTACATACACACATATATGCATGTAACAATAATCAATGACAAAAGAGGCCATGAATTTGACAGAGAGTAAAGAGGGATATGTGGGAGGTTTTTCAGGGGAAAATGATGCAATTATAATTTAAAGACACAAAATATATACTTAAAAGTACATAAGCTATGCTAAAGGCGTAGCTTGCGGTTCATTACTCTCTTGGCATTTGTAAGGCCCTTGGTTTAATCTGTGAAAATGATAATAATTATATCTATTTGTCTTAGTTGCTTTTCTATTTCTGTGAAGAGGTACCGTAAGCAAGGCAACTTATAGAAAAAAAACTTATTTGGAGTTTGCTTACAGATTCAGAGGACTGGCATCCATGACCATTTTGGTAGGGAGAGAGAGAGAGAGAGAGAGAGAGAGAGAGAGAGAGAGAGAGAGAGAGAGAGAGAGAGAGAGAGAGAAGGCATTGTGAATGGCATGGACCTTGGAAACCTCAAGGCTCAAAGTCCATCCTGTGTGACACACCTCCTGCAAAAAGGCCACACCCCCAATCCTTCCCAAATAGATACAGGTATTCAGAGACAAAAGTCTATGGGGGATGTTGTCAATAAAACCACCACACTATTGCTTTTAATGTACATATACATATAAGCAAAATCAACAAAAATTTAAGTGTCTAACCAAGGGGAGGGGAAGAAAATTAAAATACAATCAGAAGTGAAAGTAGAGAAATTACTTAGGATAATTTTATAATAAATAAATAACCTAAAAGAATAGAATGTATTGCTAGAAATATACAACTTATCAAAGCTGATTCGTGAAGAAATAGAAAATTCAAACAAATTGATAGAAAGTGTGGAGAACAAATTAATAAATGAATTTCTCTTTAAAGAAAAAATTCAAGAATGATGACTCAAGATGAAATGCTACACAGCATTTAAAGAAAAGGCAACATGAGTCTTTCTCAAGGTCTTCCAAATAATTAAAGATGAAGTATACTTCCAGAAGCATTCCCCAAAGCCAGAACTGCCTTAATACCAAGCCCAGAAGACACTAGAAGGAAAACAAAGTACAGGACACTGTCTCTGATGAACGCAGATGTAAAAACCATCCACAAAGTACATGCAAACTCGTGCAACTTCATGGCAGAAGCATCACTCGCACAACTAATTACCCTTGGAATATAATTAATACATGTGAATCAAGCAATGTGATGCATCATGTTTGCAGACTGAAGGCTGACAACCGTGTGATTATCTCAGTAAATGCAGAAGCATTTGACAAAATCTAACATTCTTTCTTGGTAAAAATCTCCCTACAAGTTAGGTCTTCTCTGAGCGATCCCTAATGTGATAGCCCTGTTGTAAGCCAGCAGCTAGCATTGTACTCGACAGTGAGAAGCTAGAAACTTTTCCTCTAAGACCAGAAACAAGCCTAGGATGCCTGCTCTTGTCACTTACATTTCAAGTTGTTCTTGTGGCACCAGCCAGCAACCAGACGAGAAAAAGAACAGAAAGCAAAGCACCCAAATGAGTTAGTTTCATTGTTCTCTCATGCTCAGCGTTGTGAGTTAATGTCTTCAAAATCTCCAGGAATGTGGGAGGGAGTGGAAAGATGTGCCCTCATCCTCCTCAGGAACACCAGGACACATTCTTTCATTGTATTTGCTCTTCACTTTTGGCTTACAACCAATACCGGATTTATGTAGGCAATACATTTTGTCTTACAGGGATTATAATGATGTCTGCTGTATGTCCTAAAGCTTACAGCTCTCAGTATCATTTGTTTTTTTTCCACCCTATGACCTAATGTGATAAAAACTACCATTCTTCATTCATAAAGAGTTTACAGAAGTTAACTTCCATCAGATTTTCATTTGTTGGTAAGGAGTTGAGGCAAAAACTAAACTAAACTTCCTGACTTCAATCTCAATATTCTTTTGCCAATTACACCAGATTGTTTTGTGGGTACATTCTATAGGAAAAATTAATTAACCTGCTAGGCAGCCTGTTTCTTTCTGATGTATGAGCCTGCTAAGGAATTCTCCTCAGTACCAACTGAAACCCAACAGTTTTGCTTCTGCTTCTGCTTCTGCCTCCTTCAGCTGAAGGAGGTGTCTATTTACTTTTCTGCATGGCAGGTCTTTTGTACACTCGGCTGTCATGGGATATGAATGAGAACAATAGACACTCTGAGTCTAGAACAGTGATTCTCAATCTGTGGCCATGACCCCTTTGAGGCAGAATGACCCTTTCACGGAGATCACCTAAGACCACAGGAAAACACAGATATTTCCATTATGATTTATAACAGTAGCAACAGTACAGCTATGGAAGAACAAAATAATTTTATGGTTGGGGTCACCAAAACATGAGGAACTGTGTTAAAAGGTCACAGAATTAGGAAGGCTGAGAACCACTGGTCTAGAAGATGGGATAGGTTGTCCTTGGTGATGACTATATGTGGGAAGGAAGTCAGAATCCTCTAGGGTATAGTGACTTGTGGGTGGATGGAGAAGGGGAGCAATGAGGTAGGGTAGAGAGATTATGATGGGGCTGTTTGGATTGCCCCTGGAATAAAGCAAATGCTTTACCTTTGAGTAGATGGTTGATGTGGACTGAGAATATTGGAGAAGGCTGATCCTACCTACCTTCGGGCATCCAAGAGAATAAGGTCTGTCATAAAACTGGAATGTAAGGAATCCAGCTAGCAGATAACAGTGAGGTGGAACCCTGTGTGTAAAGATGAAAACTGTGGGAGAGATATTATAAGGGAAGATGGTCTTCTACTTTCATTTTTGTTGCTGTGGTGAAACACTTTGTCTATTTCAGGTCACAGTCTGTCATTAAGAGAATTCTAGGCAGGCACCCAAGGCAAGAACTTGAAGTAGGATTGACTGCCATTCCGTAGAGCATTGCCTCTAACTAAGAAATTCACCCACAGCCATTAAAGTACAACAGGCGCGAGGGAGGGATGCTTCTTGATGACTCATTCACAGCCTCATGCTTAGCTAGATTTTTATTAAGCCTAGGGCCACCTGCCTAGAGATGATGCCATTCACAGTGGAATGAACCCTGCTACATCAAATAGCAACTAATCAAATCCACCGTAGACACATTTCCAGGCCAATGTGATCTAGGACATTCTCTACTGAGACTTCCTTCTCAGGTGACTCCAGGCTGTGTCAAGTCTGGCAGGGGGTTTAAATTAGGCCCTTTGTAAATAAAGAAGATGCAGGGTTAGTAGCTAGTAAAGTAAGCCTAGAGCAATTCAGTGGTGTGTGTGAGACCTTGAATCCAAAGCAATATATTCTTCTCCTATCCTAGCCTGTACTGAGGCACTGGAGGAAACAGCAGGGTGCTTCATCCTGACTTCCGTCTTGCCTTCCAGTGGAAGCAAGCCCAGAGGGAATGGCTACAGCACGCTGGTCCTACTCTGCAGCCTGCTCTGACTTGTCCACCTGCTTCATGGGGCTCTCTTGTCTATAACCACCAAGACATTTGGTGAAGGATTTGGTCTGAGGCCAAACCAAATAGCAGCTGAGAGACTTGCATCAGTCAGCATCTGGGTGTGGCTCAGATGGGCCCTGGCACTCTCCTAGGCAACACCCTTCCCAACAAAAGTCTGTTTCAACCAATGAAAACAGCTGACACACGTGTAGTGCTCTGTTGTTTACCGGTCACTTCTCCACACAGCCCTCACCCCTCACAGCTATGCTGTTGGTAAAGTTTTATGATTACCGTGCTACAAATACAGACACTCCTAACTGCATCATATCCACGAAAGTATCACTGTCTTTATTCTCCATTATCATAGTTTTCTTAACAATAGAATAGAAATCATATCTACTGTAAAGTTGTGTTGAGACTTAAGTAGGATTTTGTATGTACAGTGCTTGGACAGTTGGTGTCATGTAAATGCATATTCTCACTTAAATGACCTATTCTAGTTGGAGTCTCTTCTCTCCCCTCGTGAAGAATAGGTCATTTCTAAATGTGAACAAGATAGAATGTAAGTTTGCAACTTCAGAATATATCATGAATTATATGGATGGCTCTAGAAATTTCTTCCACACCTCAATGTATGTATGTCCCTGTGTTATTAACTTGTAATCCCTTCCAATTAAAGGTATGTCTTATCTTTTGTCCTTGAATCCTGAATGGCTCTCTGACTTGCTTTGATAAAAAGAATATGCCAGAAATTACAATTGGCCTTGAGATCTACCCTTCTGGTGCACTGTGACTCTCATATAAGGAAATCCAAGATGATCTACTTGGGTGTGAGAGACCCAGATAGCAAGGCCAATTGGTACTGATCAGACCTCTCTTCCCCATACCTTCATCTGCCGAGTACAAGCATACATGGTTCCAGGTGATACCACCAGAATTTCCTAGAGGAATAAGGCCCTGTTTACAGATTATGAACAAACATGGTTGTTAGGTTAGACCACTAGATTTTGGGGTACATTGTTGCATGGAAGTAGGAAAATTAAATGTGACTAAGGTGAAAAAGAATATTTAGATGGTAAGTTTGTGTAAGTACTGAAAGGAGGCATGGTCAACTCATGATGTTAAACTATGGTGGATTTAACATCATTTGGACTAAATATGTAACTTTGAATCAATGAATTTGTGGAGACATATTCCTATCATACATTTAATTCTTTGGATAAACAGATATGATATAGCCTCAAAGTTAGTGAGCTCCAACCTCAGGGGCTCATTAATTTCTGCCTCATCTATATGGCCAATGTTGAGTTTGAACATATGTGTCTGACCAAAGGTACTGAGAATGCTTCCAACATCATGTCAGGATGCATCATCAGCTTAGGACCAAACTCCCCAGTCCTTGCCCACCCCTAATTCCTTTGTCCTTACAGTAAAAACACACTCCCGTTATCATCCTCTCCTCATCTCTGCAGAGATGTCTAAACTGTTCTGTAATAAATAGTGCTTAGAAAGGCACTGTGAAAGCAGGAAGGGTGAAAACATGATGTTTCGGGACAACCTGAGAGCTCCAGACTCAGACTCCAGTCTGCATCTACTTGAACATATTGAAAGAATGCTGGTGAGAAAATTTCAGACAATCCCTGATGTCCTTCACAGCCAAGACACAATGTCCAGAGCAGGTTGCTCTTTTCAGCAGACATACTTGCTTCTACAGTGTGCTTGCCACAGACAGGAAGGAGATGAAAGAGACTGGGTAGCCATCAGACTACATTTTCCCAAAGTCTGGAAGGAGAGTGACTGAGAGAAATTAGTGCACAGACCAGTGGGGAACAGATGGTCAGACAGAGCCTGAGATTTGTCCCTTCACTCTTACACTCAGTCCTGGTGCCATTGCCCCTATTTTAGTAGGACCTGTTTCTGTTAAGTCACTCTGTTCTCTTGGTCAAAAGTAGAGATGAGATGAGGCAAAGGGTCATAGCATCGATGGCTCTAGTTTCTGGCTTTATCTGCATAATTCCAATGAGTAGGGAGAGGACAAAGGGATACGTGTCTCATTTAATCTATTGCTATTCTGGTAAAACACCACGACCAAAGCAATTTCCAGAGAGAGGAGTTTAGTTCGGCCTTATCCAAAGGGCTAAGGGTCGTCATGGCGAGGAAGCATGGCAGCAATCTGTGCGTGGCAACAAGAACAAGAGCTGAGAGATCACAGTTTTGACTGAAAACACAAAACAG
This sequence comes from Mesocricetus auratus, assembly GCF_017639785.1. NCBI lineage: Eukaryota > Metazoa > Chordata > Mammalia > Rodentia > Cricetidae > Mesocricetus > Mesocricetus auratus. Next base: position 28,962,210 of record NW_024429205.1, on the reverse strand, counting down.
AAAGAGCAAACTGGAAGTGGGATAAAGCTTTAAACTCCCCAAGCCCATCTCTAGTGATGCTCTTCCTTCATGAAACCCGCAACGCCCCATAGCCCCTTCAAATAATGCGAAAAACTAGGGACCGAGTGTTCAAGTGCCTGAGCCTATGGTGGACATTTCTCCTTCAAATCAACATCACAGAGGGGCTTCCAGCCGGGGCTGCCACTACTGCTCAATCCTGGGCCAATTGGAATGATGGCACACGGACCTCAAGAGTCCCATTCCTTCAGTCTGTTGGCAGTACCAGAATCTCGGGCAGAAAGCGTGGCGCGCTGGGGAGGAAGTCAGGAGTACAAGAGCACAGCCCTAGCCCTGATGTGTTCCACATGTTCGGTACCCAGACAGGCTAACTAGTGTTATACACCAAAACGTATAACATGCTTTCAAAAGTGCTTGTGAAGAAATATGAATACACTGTTATAGTGGAACTTCGAATTAGTCCATGTCACTGTGGAGGACTAGAAACATCAAAAATAGACTGAGCATCTAATCAAGCTGCACCACTCCTGAGTAAACATCCATAGGAACCAAAGCCACCACACACTAGAGATGCCTTCACAGCCATGTTTATGGACAAAAGCCAACTTACAGGATCTGTCCCACCAATGGATAGTGGATGAGGAAATGTGGTTTATATACACAATGGGAGTTATTAGTTCAGGAAGATTGAAATCATGTCACTTGTAGGACAATGGGTAGAACTGGAGATTATCATATCAAATAAAATCAGCCAGACTCACCAGGCGTTGGTGGCACACGCCTATAATTCCAGCACTTGGGAGGCAGAGGCAGGAGGATCCCTGTGAGTTTGAGGCCAGCCTGGTCTACAGAGCGAGTTCCAGGACAGCCTACAAAACAATACAGAGAAACCTTGTCTTGAAAAACTGAAAAAAAAAAATCAGCCAGACTCTTAAAAGAAAAAACCCAGAGAGACAACGTGGCTTTCCCACAGAGTCAATGAACCAGAAGGTGCTGCCTCCAAACTGTTGGCTCTGCTCTATGCTCCTGCTTGTGTATTACCTGCTCCAAGATGAAGTTCCATCATTTTGAAAACAATGACAACTCTCCAGGGCCTTTCCTTCAAATGAGGTATAGGTTTCTCGTGTTATCTTGCTGAATCCCAAAAATAACCCCGGGGTGGGAGGAGCTATCTCCATCCCTTCCAGAGGTTGGGAAACTGCCTGAGCCAAGTGCATGCTGTTGGTCACAGTCTTTCAGGATGACTTTCATCCGTACACACCTTAGTAGGTGATGCCAACGATAAAGCAGGCAGGAGATGGTAGCTTCTGATATGTAGATGGTAGTGGTGCGAGCACATGGGGGAAGTCGGACATGACCATTTGACATCATTATGAAGAAGAATTGCCCCCGACTCCTGAAGACAACAGACCATGAAAGACTCCCCATTCCGATGGCACAGATACCCATATTGACTGACAAACAGAGCAGGGAGAGCCGTAGAAAAAAGTTATGAAGAGAGGATGCTAGAGACAGTTTTTCCTCAGCTGGCACAAAACGTAAGAGTAGGGAGCCCAACACCCTGGGTACCAGGACCACACCCCATGCAGGGGAGTATGGGCAGGTGTCTAGGCATGGATGGATAAACTTCTGGTAGGCGTAAGAGGGATGGGAAAATGCTCTCAATATCATGGGAATGACTCTGACGGGCAGGACAACCCTCTCACCATCTGTAAGTGCTATACACACACTGGCTCCCACACCACGCTCAACACAGCTCCAAACTTGTCTGAGCTCTTTTAGCTCCACAGTTCTGATGTCCAAGTGGAGTCACAATGCACTCTGGTCTTGGCGCAGACTCTTGCTCGACTCGTGGGCCCTTTCCATGCACTTTTATGTCTCTGTTTATTTTGTGTGTTTCATGAGTGGCCCATGCCTTTAAAGGAAGTGCCCAGCTTTAGCCTGTCATTATGGTTCTGCACTAGGCCTGCTCCCGGGAAGGGTGAGCCTGGGTTTTTAATTTACTGCAACAGGAGGTAATTGTTGCTTCACTTTCCACCCCTGAAAATAAATCCGGGTGGTGCTTCCCGGATGGGAATCCACAGAGACAACCTCCCCTTACGGCTTGTGCCAGGAGAAGCTTAAGTCGTGGGCTGGAGCAATTGTCTCCATGTACCTCAGTCCTCTCTTTTTTGTGGATTTCAGGACATGCAATTACTGTTTTCTTTACGAGTTTAGGATGGCATAGTTAAGGAAGTTCAAACAAAATTTTTGATAATGTGTGCAATAATTCCTGGAGTGGGGGCTTTATGAAATTTGACTCTGGGGATACTAAACCCTCCCTTCTGGACTAATCCTCTATACAGCTGTGTTCAAGTACAAGGGTATTATGCCACACCCACCAGGGTTATCCTCCTCTGTCTTTTCTTTTTTCCTTTTAAATATAATATCTCCCGTAAATTGAAGTGACTAAAGGTGACCTTCCACCATTCCTTCCTGCATAGGTGTCTTGGACATCACTCATAGACTTGTTTCATCGCAGCTGACTTGAGTGCAGAGGGCTGTGAAGTCAAAGATGGTCATAGAGACTTGAATGGCACCATGATGTCTGGAAGTTTCACATTTTAACTGTGGCTTGGGACTGAAGTGTAAGAGAGGAACAAAGCCACAGGGACACTGCTCATTGATGCTTCTAAGACACATAGGTCACTTCTGTGCCCCCGGTGATATCTGCATTCAGGTTTCAGTGTTTCTGATCGTGTATAAGTCACCTTTCTTATTCCCCATCTGTACTGTGGAACAGATGACAAACCCGTCTCACTGAGCTGTTATGAGGGTTAGGACAGACAGTGTAAGGGTGACACAGTCCCACTTTAGGGCACATAGCAAGACTGCATTATTGTCCTAGCTTGCTTTTCTCTTCCTTCCTATCCAAAAGCAACATGGGGAGTAAAGTGTGTGTTTGGCTTACACTTCCAGTTCACAATTCATAACTGAGGAAAGTCAGGGCAGGAACTGAAGTCAGGAAGCTGGAGGCAAGACAAGAGAGGGTGGCTCTCCGGCTCACTCACAGACTCTTTCTCAGCTCACATTTGTGTGTAGCCCAGTCCCATCTTCCCAGAGGCGGTGCTGTCAGAGTGGGCTGGTTCCCCTCTATCAGTTGTCAATCAAGACAGTCTCTTACAGACATGGCCATTCTGATTTAGTCAATCCATGACTCTATACTGGGCCAAGTTGACATTTGAGGCTAGCTAGGACAAATGTTCTAGGTCTTGATGTTAGACTTAGTCTTGTAATGTTCTTTGACAGCAGAAGTAGTCTAGACTGTGCTACGGAAATAGCCAATTGTCAAATTTGCAGGAGCTGGAATCACCAAAAGAACAGTAAGCCTCTGGACATGCGCATGTCTGTAAAGGATTGCCTAGATTAGGTTAGTTGTGATTTTGATTATTTACTAAGAATCACACTCCTCGGATGTCCTTGGTTCCATTTCCTTATTTGATTGCCCCAGCCACTCCATAAGACTGATAATACTGTCTCATTTCATCAGTAACTCAATTCAGATACAGACACAGTAAGGATTCCCAGACTGCAACCTAGTTGAGTGGTAAAGTCAGGCTTTTAACCTTAAAAGGGAAGTTCCTGGTGGCTCCCACTAAGTGGGCAGCGATTGTTTTAGCACCTCCCAGCTCACTCTGAGGTCGAGGGGGTTTGAACTTGATATGGGTAGTGAATGCACAAAGGTATGTTGACAAGCAGCATAAGTCATTACCTGAAGATAAATCCCATCTATGCTGTGAACATGTGGTTGATAAAAGAACAGCATGCCAGTAAGCAGGGTGTCTCCCTTGAAATCATGCAGACCTTATCCGGTAGCTACAGAACAACACCCTTTCTCCTTTTAGTTAAAGGAGGTCTCCCAAAGGAGACTTCGATTTCTGCACCAGCCAGCCAATACAAGAATAAAATATTCCTAGAACAGTCTCACATCTTCATTGCACGACAAAGTGACCCAGTCTCAGAAAAAGTCACATTTAAAGGAGATCTGACGCAAAGAACAGGATACACACACCACACTCTTTGTGGCTATTCACCTATCAATAGATTCCCAAGATGATGTCATAGTTTCGCTATTATGAATAAATATTGAATAAACGTTGGACTGTAATCTATCTTCTTCACACTGATTTGCTTCCCTCAATGGTGGGATCGCTGAATCACATAGTTGTTAGTTTTTCATGAAAGCCGCCTACAGGGCACTGTGCTAAGTAAAACATGCCAGGCACAGAAAGACAAACACAGCATGTCCTCTGTCATTTATAGAAGTTGTTAGCTGATTTCACAAATGTAGAGAGAATCGTTATTGGGGGCTGGGAAGGGAAAGGGAGGTTGGGACAGAGTGGGACTGGTTACTAAGTACAAAAACACAATTAGGTGGAATGAATAAGTTCTAGTGTTCTGTAACACAGAGGAATCACTATCATTAATAAGAATTCATTGTGCCTTTCAGAATATTTTTTAAAAGAATTTTGGATGTTTCTATCATAAGGAACTGATAAACATTTGAGGTGACAGGCAGGTTAGTTATCCTGATTTAATCATATTGTATATGTGTATCAAATCCCATTGGACCTTATAAATATGCACAATTATATGTTGACTAAGAAGGCGTTAAAGGGATTGCATTTTTAGAATCTTGTCATTAGGACTGCACACAAAGAGCTACTGAGTGTCAGTGTTTTGGGACTAAAGGGAGACATGAAAGGCTGGAGCGTTTTACAAATTAGCCCATTTCCTTGATTTCTTTGGCTTTGAAGCTTGGCCAGCTGCTGCCAAGCGGGTGAATTAGGCATACAGAATTTCACTATTAGTCATCATCCTTCTAGCCATCCATCCACTCATTTACTAATATCACTTCATCTCTCTTATGGTTTGACAACAGAATGTTCTTCTTCAAGTTCATATATTTGAACACTAGGTCTCAGCTGGTTTGGTTGTAAAACCTGCAGGAAATGGAGCCTACCTAGAGGAAGTGGGACACCTGGGGGGATGGGTATTAACCACTATAGCCGTGCCCACTTCCTGCTCCCAGCTGGCTGCTTCCCCATCTGCTGAGATTTGAGAAGTTCCGGCCTCTTGCTTTCCTTCCTCGTCGTGGTGGACTGAACTCTCTCAGAAGGAAGCAAAATTAACCCTTCCTTCTTTAAGGCACCTCTGTTAGGTATTTAGCCACAGCAATGAGAAAGGGCACCAAACACAAGCACCCAGGACACAAAGTAATGCTGTGGTCCTTGAAGGAGCCAAAGAGTTCCCTGCCCTAGGGGAGCCTCAGGCTGCCACGAAGAAGCACTTTACAGAGGCTGCTCAGTAAATGCTTCTCACAGAGCACTTGTCATCCAGAAGTGACTGGACTGGGCCGAAAGATTACCGCAGCCTTTGATCCAGGTCCTCTCAAAGTATCGGTTTTGCTGCTGACTGTGGTCTTAGGCCATCACCATGAGGGTACTAGGCAGGAGACTGTTTCTTTAGTTTCTGGCCTTTTCATGCACAGCTGTAGGCCCTTGATACTGTGCTAGAGCCTTCCTTGGGGACCCTGAGACTATCTTGAATCAGCTTAGGAACAAATAAGTATCATTTCTTGCTGAGCTGGGTGAAGGATCTCCTGTGACCAAACCTGCTCCCCAGCCCCTGGGCTTCAGGATCTCTCTGCTCTTTGTCAGATTCCACTCTCTGTGTTTAGCACAGAGGCAGGGCACGTCCTTACCCTCAGAGCTCCGTAGGGCTTCTGCAGCCTCTGCTTTACCAATTCCAGGGCTCAAGCTGTGGTACCTGGAGGGAGAAAAGGCTGAAGATGGATCCCTTCCCTGGGTGCCTTTCCACACGCCACTCTATCTGTACAGATTCTTCTTTTGTCTAAAACAAAGGGCTCAGGCCTATCCATTCTGGAAAATGCTTGCCTACAGTTGGGATAATGCTCCCTCTTAGCATGAGCATCACCATTCAGACTGGGGACTTTGCAGAGCCCAGATGCAAACTACTCAGGACGGAAGAGCCACATGCACTTGTCAGGGGTGTCCCCAAGCATGTCGCACTCACGATTACTTCCCTTCCTCCTCGTCCGTCAGCCCTTTTACACACTCTGGATGCACACCACATTAATATAGCAACATACTTACATTTATTAGCCAAATGTGCACATGAAAAACTGTGGTTGCATTATAATTGCCTATTTTGAAATAGAAGGTGTGCATCTAGGGGTTTAGCTTTAAAAAAAAAAGGCTCTGTTTAAGGACTTAAACTTCCACCAGGTGTTAACCATGAAATCAGAGGCCATAATATAAGAGGCAGCTGTCTAGAGTGAGGTTGATCTCATGTGGGCAGAAAAAGAAAATCCTTTCCATTGAGAATCATTTGCTTTTATTTGCACTGATTTGCTGCTGCCCATCAGAAGGACTTCATTATTAAGGGTAAAGCATTCATTTCCGAGCTTCCCGGCCTGTGTTCCAGAGCCTGCAGATCGCCTGGGAACTGCACAGAGCTCCCAATCCCGGCGGGAGCCAAGCACCCCAGACTCCAGATCTTCTCTCCCACCAACGATTCCAGGAAAGGAGAGGAGGCTGGGCGCACAGGGAAGTAGCTGTCCCTCTGGCATCATCAGGTAAACAGGCCAGCTTCCCGGCCTGTGTTCCAGAGCCTGCAGATCGCCTGGGAACTGCACAGAGCTCCCAATCCCGGCAGGAGCATCAGGTAAACAGGCCAGCTTCCCGGCCTGTGTTCCAGAGCCTGCAGATCGCCTGGGAACTGCACAGAGCTCCCAATCCCGGCGGGAGCCAAGCACCCCAGACTCCAGATCTTCTCTCCCACCAAAGAGACCAGGAAACTACAGGAACTAGGGAGACCAGGGGAGTAGCTGTTCCGGATCAGGTACAACAGGACCCAGCATAGGGTCCAGGGGACCAGGTAGGAGGCTAAGCGCCCCAGATTCCTGTTCTTCTTCTCTACCCACGGACCAGCATTTGGACAAGGCATAGAAGAACCACCAGATTACTGGACTTACTAGCACCCACCAAAGGGAACTCTGGTCCCCAGACCAGGAAGGGGCTCTTTCTGCACCCACTAAAGGAAGAGATGGGAAAGAGACAATACAAAAACACAGTCAGCAACAGAAAAACAAATATGACACCGCCAGATTCTAGAGACTCCACACCAGCAAGACCCCAATATTCCAACGCGAAGGAAGCAGAAGAGAACGATCTTAAAAGCACTTTCATGAAAATGATAGAGGCCCTAAAAGAGGATATTGGAAAATCCCTCAAAGAAATGGAAGAAAAAACAAACCAAAAAATGCAAGAAATGGAAGAAAAAACAAACCAAAAAATGCAAGAATTGGAAGAAAAAACAAACCAAAAACGGCACGAAATGGAAGAAGAAATGAAGCAAAAAATGCAAGAAATGGAAGAAAAAGCAAAGCAAAAAATGCAAGAATTAGAAGAAGAAACATACCAAATAAGGCAGGAAATGGAAGAAGAAACAAAGCAAAAAATGCAAGAAATGGTAGAAAAAACAAAGCAAAAAATGAAAAAAATGGAGGAAGAAACAAACCAAAAAAGGCAGGAAATGGAAGAAGAAACAAAGCACAAAATCCAAGAAATGGAACAAAAAGCAAACCAAAAAATGCAAGAAATGGAAGAAAGAACAAACCAAAAAATTCATAAAAGGCAACAAACGGACGAACAGATAAACAGAAAATTGCAAGAAGCAATGCAAACGCTGCAAGGGTTGAAAACTGAAATAGAGACACTAAAAAAACACAATCTGAAGAAAGGCAGAAAATAGAAAAGCTGGACAAACAGTCAGGCACTACCAATACAAGCATTACCAACAGAATAGAAGAGATGGAAGAGAGAATCTCAAGTGTTGAAGATACATTAGGAGAAATGGATTTATCAACCAAAGAAAACCTTAAATCCAACAAATCCTTAACACAAAACATCCAGGAATTATGGGACACCATGAAAAGACCAAACCTAAGAATAATAGGTATAGAAGAAGGAGAAGAAATCCACCTCAAAGGGGCAGAAGGCATATTCAACAAAATCATAGAAGAAAACTTTCCCAACCTTAAGAAAGACATGCCAATGAAGGTACAAGAAGCCTACAGAACACCAAATAGAGTGGACCACAAAAAAAATCCCCTCGCCACATAATAATCAAGACCCCAAACATACAGAATAAAGAAAGAATATTAAGAGCAGCTAAGGAAAAAGGTCAAGTAACATATAAAGGCAGACCTATCAGAATTACACCTGATTTCTCCATGGAAACTCTGAAAGCCAGAAGGTCCTGGATAGATATTCTACCTACACTAAGAGACCATGGATGCCAGCCCAGACTACTATACCCGGCAAAGCTCTCAATCACTATAGACGGAGAAAACAAGATATTCCATGACAAAACTAGATTCAACCAATATGTGTCCACTAACCCAGCCCTACAGAAAATTTTGGAAGGAAAACTCCAACCCAAGGAAGCTAACTACAACCAGAAAAACATAAGCATTAGAGAATCCCTCTCTACCAACAGCCAAAAGAACAAAGGGGCGAAATTCCACCCATAATTCCACCAACAACAACCATCACAAAGCGAAGAAGGATGAGTAGTCAATGGTCATTAATATCCCTCAATATTAACGGCCTTAACTCACCCATAAAAAGACACAGACTAGCAGAATGGATTCGAAGACAGAACCCTTCCTTCTGCTGCATACAAGAAACACACCTCACCCTCAAAGACAGACATTACTTGAGAGTTAAAGGTTGGGAAAAAATTTTTCAATCAAATGGACCCAAGAAACAAGCAGGGGTAGCAATCCTAATATCTAACAAACTAGACTTTAAAATAAAATCAATCAAAAGAGATGAAGGAGGTCATTACATACTCATCACAGGTGAAACCCACCAAGACGAAGTGTCTATCCTGAACATCTATGCCCCCAATACAAAGGCATCTACATTCGTTAAAGAAACATTATTAGAACTTAAATCTCATCTAAAGCCCCACACAGTTATAGTGGGAGATTTCAACACACCACTCTCACCACTAGACAAGAATACCAGACAGGAACTCAACAAAGAAGCAAAGGGTCTAATAGAAGTAATGACCCAACTGGGATTAACAGATATCTATAGAACATTTCATCCACATAAAAAAGAATATACCTTCTTCTCACCACCACATGGAACCTTCTCAAAAATCGACCACATACTTGGCAACATATCAAACCTCAGCAGCTACAAAAAATTTGGAATAACTCCATGCATCTTATCAGACCACCATGCCTTAAAATTAGAATTCAACAACAACACAAATTGCAGAAAACCTACAAACTCATGGAAATTGAATAATGCTCAACTGCACCATCCCTGGGTCAAAGAGGAAATAAAAAAAGAAATTAAAGACTTCCTCGAATTCAATGAGAATGAAGACACAACATACCCAAACCTATGGGACACTTTGAAAGCAGTGCTACAGGGGAAGTTCATAGCACTAAGTGCTCACATGAAGAAACAGGAAAACAGTTATACCAGAGAATTAACATCACAGCTAAAAGCTCTAGAACACAAAGAAGCAAACTCCCCCAGGAGGAGTAGACGCCAGGAAATAATCAAATTGAGGGCTGAAATCAACAAAGTAGAAACCAGGAAAACAATACAAAGAATCAATGCAACGAAGAGTTGGTTCTTTGAGAAAATCAACAAGATAGACAAACCTTTGTCCAAACTTACCAAACAGCAGAGAGTGAACACGCAAATTAACAAAATCAGAAATGAAAAGGGGGACATAACAACAGACTCTGAGGAAATCCAGAGAATCATTAGGTCATACTTTGAAAACCTGTACTCCACAAAATTCGAAAATTTAAAGGAAATGGATGACTTCCTGGACAGCTATCATTTGCCAAAACTAAATCAAGAACAGATAAGCAATTTAAATAGACCTATAACCCCTATGGAAATAGAAGCTGTCATCAAAAGTCTCCCAACCAAAAAAAGTCCAGGTCCAGATGGCCTCAGTGCGGAATTCTACCACAAATTCAAAGAACAGCTTATACCAATTCTTCTCAAAGTGTTCCACACAATAGAAGCAGAAGGGTCTTTGCCAAACTCTTTCTATGAGGCTTCAATAACCTTGATCCCCAAGCCACACAAAGATACAACCAAGAAAGAGAACTTCAGACCAATATCCCTCATGAACATTGATGCAAAAATACTCAATAAAATACTGGCAAATCGGATCCAAGAACACATCAAAACAATCATTCACCACGATCAAGTAGGTTTCATCCCAGGGATGCAGGGATGGTTCAACATACGAAAATCCATCAACGTAATCCACCATATAAACAAGCTGAAAAACAAAAATCACATGATCATCTCACTAGATGCTGAAAAAGCCTTTGACAAAATCCAACACCCCTTCATGATAAAGGTCTTGGAGAGATCTGGGATAACAGGGACATACTTAAACATAATAAAAGCCATATACAGTAAACCAACAGCCAACATCAAACTAAATGGACAGAAACTCAACGCAATTCCTCTAAAATCAGGAACAAAACAAGGCTGTCCACTCTCTCCATACCTTTTCAACATGGTACTTGAAGTTCTAGCTATAGCCATACGACAACAAAGGGGGATCAAGGGGATACAAATTGGGAAGGAAGAAGTCAAACTTTCACTGTTTGCAGACGATATGATAGTTTACATCAATGACCCAAAGAACTCTACCAGGGAACTCTTACAGCTGATTAACACCTTCAGCAAAGTGGCAGGTTACAAGATCAACTCAAGAAAGTCAGTAGCCCTACTATATACAGATGATAAAAGGGCTGAAAGAGAAATCAGAGAAACATCACCCTTTACAATTGCCACAAACAATATAAAATACCTTGGGGTAATGCTAACCAAACAAGTGAAAGACCTGTATCGTAAGAACTTTGAATCTTTAAAGAAAGAAATTAAAGAAGCCCTCAGAAAATGGAAAGATCTCCCATGCTCTTGGATAGGTAGGATCAATATAGTAAAAATGGCAATCCTGCCAAAAGCAATCTACAGATTCAATGCTATCCCCATTAAAATCCCAGCACAATTCTTCACAGACCTTGAAAGAACAATAATCAATTATGTATGGAAAAACAAAAGACCCAGGATAGCCAAAACAACCCTGTTCAACAAGGCAACGTCCGGAGGCATCACTATCCCTGACCTCAAGCTCTATTATAGAGCTATAGTCCTGAAAACAGTTTGGTATTGGCACAAAAATAGACAGGCAGACCAATGGAATCGAATTGAAAATCCGGGTATTAACCCACACACGTACGAACATCTGATCTTTGACAAAGAAGCTAAAAATATACAATGGAATAAAGAAAGCATCTTCAACAAATGGTGCTGGCATAATTGGAGACTGGCATGTAGAAAAATGCGGATCGATCCATGTTTATCGCCATGCACAAAACTTAAGTCCAAATGGATCAAAGACCTCAACATAAATCCAGCCACACTGAACCTCTTAGAAGAGAAAGTGGGTGGTACCCTTGAAAGAATTGGTACAGGAGACAGCTTCCTGAACATAACACCAGTAGCACAGACAGTGAGATCAACAATTAATAAATGGGACCTACTGAAACTGAGAAGCTTCTGTAAGGCAAAGGACACAGTCAGCAAGACAAAAAGGCAGCCCACAGAATGGGAAAAAATATTCACTAATCCCACATCTGACAGAGGGTTGATCTCCAAAATTTACAAAGAACTCAAGAAGCAAGTCTCCAAAACAGCAAAGGACCCAATTAAGAAGTGGGCTGCAGAACTAAATAGAGAGTTTTCAATAGAGGAGTCTAAAATGGCTGAGAGGCACTTGAGAAAGTGCTCAACATCCTTAGCCATCCGGGAAATGCAAATCAAAGCAACTCTGAGATACCATCTCACTCCTGTCAGAATGGCTAAAATCAAAAACACCAATGACAATTTATGCTGGAGAGGATGTGGTGAAAGGGGGACACTCCTCCATTGCTGGTGGGAGTGCCAACTGGTTCAGCCACTTTGGAAAGCAGTATGGAGATTCCTCAGAAAAATGGGAATAAACCTACCACAAGACCCAGCAACTGCACTCTTAGGCATATATCCAAAAGATGCCCATTCATATAACAAAGATGTCTGTTCCACTATGTTCATAGCAGCTTTATTTGTAATAGCCAGAACTTGGAAGCAACCTAGATGTCCCTCACCCGAAGAATGGATAGAGAAAATGTGGTACATCTACACAATGGAGTACTATTCAGCAGAAAAAAATAATGGAATCATGAGATTCGCAGGCAAATGGATGACACTAGAAGAAACCATCCTGAGTGAGGTAACCCAGTCACAAAAAGAGAAACATGGCATGTACTCTCTCATATATGGATTTTAGACATAGATCTGGGGAGTGCCAGCCTACAATCCTATTGCCAGAGAGTCTGGGAAACAGAAACTTCATTTACTGGCTGGTTAAGTACTGAGCTGAACTCAAGAAAGCCAGTATCAGAGAGGGAGGACTGATGATCAAAGGGATTAAGACTGGGCTGGTTGAACCCCCAGAAACAGCTGACCTGACAAAGGTTAACTCTTGAATCCCAGGCATCAGCCTGGGAATCCAGCATGGGACTGATCAAGACCCCCCGAATCTGGGTGTCAGTGAGGAGGCCTAGGTAATCTATTGAGCCTTGGACAGCAGATCAGTACCCATCCCAAGTATACACACGGACTTTGGACTCCCATTGAACAATGTGAGGTGCACTCTCACCCTGAACTCTTGGGGAAGGGTCTAGGCCCTGCCCTATATGAAATGACAGACTATGGACACCCCCATGGAGGGCCTCACCCTCCCTGGGGGAATGAGGGGATAACGGGGGGGGGATGGGGGGAGGGCACGGGAGGAGGGGAGGGAAAGGGAGAGGGACCTCGTACTGACTTGTGAAGCAACCTTGTTTCTTATCTAAATTTAAAATGGAAAATAAAAAAAATATTAATAAAAAAAAGTATAAAAAAAAAAGCATTAATTTCCTCTGATGCTTTGAATGACATAACTCCCTAGACTTCAGAGTAGCATTTGCAGACATTTGGGCTAACATTGCAACTTTCCCTTGAACAGTTGGGTTTCCTTGGAAAAGATGGTTCCTCAGACCTGTCTAACACTTATGGGCTTCATTGTGCTTCCGTCTTCCATGAAGCCACAGTCACAAGTGAGAGCTAATCAGTGCTGACAGTGGCCACTTTGGCAGAGGTCAAAGCCATGTGCAGGAAGACAGATTCTCAGCTGCTTTCCTGGCACCCGTTTTGATCAGAGTGATTTACTGCCCCAGTGTCACAACCAGGTTAAGGCCTTCACTTCCTCTGTTGAACACCAGGCATGACTACTGGATGGTTTAATGGTTTGAACTGATGCTTAATCTGTCTTGTAGAAACCCACTTTCTCTATGAGATGCTATGCAACGGGGGGAAGGGATGCTTACAAAACCCAAATGACTCATTTATTCTTATTCCCCCTCAGTCCCGCAGAGGTGAGCGCTGCGACCTGGAGGCCTGGGCTAAGGTGACATGGTTCCATGAGAAGCCTGGGTTATTTGTTGGTTCAGTGCACAGCACCGGTTTGCAGAGGAGGAGGTGCTGAACCACCTGCTCCCTCTGCTCATGGGCTTCACCCTTGAAGAACAGCTACAGTATTGCCATATCCGTCCTCAGGACAGGCTCCCCACGCAGCCTGTGGTCTTCATGGTTGCTACAAAGAGCACACTGAACACTCAAAAGCATTTGGATCCCCTTCTTAGCTGCCCTTGCCAGAAAAAAAACCGAGTCTGGTACCAGTCTCAGATCTTGGAGAGTCGGGCCTTCGGCCAGCGCTGTCAGATGGAGGATGGCTCTCTGCAGGTGACTGTGTGGCCCAGTCTTCCCGCCATTGTGGCCACAGGCCCTGGGAGCTTGAGGTTAAGTTTTCCACAGACCCCACTGACATCCTGTGCATTTGCTACACGCCAATACGTTCAGCGCTGAGGATACGTTCAGCGCTGACTATACGTCCAGCGCTGAGGACTGCCTTCCTCCACTTTTGCCTGGATACCTGGTGTCTCCAGGACCTGAGCTAGCCTGCCCGGACTCACTTAGATGGTAGCTTCCAAAGTGACTATTCACTTCCTGGGTTGGCAAACCATGAAGTCTGTCCCAGGGAATTGCCTGGTACCTTTGTTACCAGAGTTATTAGGTCAAAGCATTGGCCTTTGCTGCCCTTGCTGGCTGTGCTCAAGTACCCGGTTTATACTCCAACTAAAGAGACAGGTCATGGTGAAAAGCAGAGAAAGGGGATTTATCCAGTGTAGCCACATTAGTAGGAGGAACAAACCAAGTCTAATGCCCCAAAGTCTGATTTTAGGATACTGAGATGAGACTCAGTTTTAAATAGAGACCAAGTTAAGCTAAGCAATTCTGGTCAAGTGTGGTCTGCTCACAGCACAGTTGTGGGTGCTCCATTCTCTCTTACAGGTGGTCCGACAAGTTGTCAAAACCATGTGAAATCTCCTTCCAGGAGACAAGCTCCCCCTCCCATTGGCACTAGACCTTAACCTCTTCCTTCTGTCAGCAGAAATCTCAATCCCTGGGACACCATTGCTTCAGAAGCCTGATAGCCAGAGGTAAGCATCTCTCTTTAGGATAGCGGTTCTCAACCTTCCTAATGCCGCAACCCTTTAATACAGCTCCTCTTGTTGTGGTGACCTCCAAGCACATTATTTCATTGCTACTGAATAGCTGTAGTTTTTCTGTTGCTTTGAATCGTAATGTAAATATCTGATTGCAGGATGTCTGATATGCTCCCTGCATGGGTACCAGTGATGCAATGGTCCTCTCAGCTGAAGGACCGAAACAGGTTCAGAAGACGGGGGCTTTCTCAGAACTAAACCTCTTCTGCCAGGTTGAAGGTGCCGGGCACACAACACTCAGAGGTGAGGCTGGTGGTGTGCCACAGCCTCCTGAGTCCTCTTGGGCTGCACACCTGGAAGCAGAGTTCACAGGAACTAGGCTGAAGGATGGAGGCACTAGTTGTATCCAACTGGACATCTTAAGAATTCTCCCAGAAAATTCTATAACCAGACTCACTGTGCTGACTTAAATAAACACCAGAAGTGATAAAGGAAGTGGGGGACGGGGTGTTATCATAGTCAGTCACACAGATACAGCTTGGACTCAATGTTCTGGGTATTCTTTAAAATTAACTTGCAAAACAAAAAGTCCAAGAGAAGACCTGGTAAGGAGGAGGTTCATGAGAGTAGGCTGATCCAACTTGTCACCAGCTGTCTGGGTACATTGTTACTCGAGCCATGTTTCCAGCCCCAGGTTTAACCCACTCAGATCGTAAGGTGTAACAGTAACATTTCCATTTCACACATATCTGTGAGGACCAAGAGAAAAGCCTTGAACAGCCAGCCACCCCGATGCGTTTTGCTGTGAAAGTGGCAATCCTTGGGCACTGTCTCAGATACTGTTTCTTTCCTTGTAAACACACCACTGCTGCATGAGGAAGGGAGCAAATCCCTCTTTCTAGAGCAGCAGCTCTCAATCTGTGGATCAAGACCCCTTTGGGGGCCAAACAACCCTTTCACAGGGATCGCATAATCAGATACCTTGAATGTCAGATATTTACCTTATGATTCATAACAGTAACAAAATTATAGTTATGAAGCATCAACAAAAACAATTTTTTGGTTTGGAATCATCACAATATGAGGGACTGTATTAAAGAGTCGCAGCATTAGGGGAGGTTGAGAAGGTTATTTCAGGGTGTACACAGTCCTGCATATCTACGGAACTCAGTAAATGACCTAAAGGGAGGCTAGCCACACCCATGGTTTGTGTGAGCATAGGCTGACTCAGGAAGCCTTTGGTGACAGGTGCTTGCACAGCTGAAACTAGGGTGTGGACACAGCTTGTCTTCCCTGAAGATTATGGTGGGACAAATTTTATTCCCCCTATAATGGTACTGACAAATAATAGGACCTGCAACAGGTTGGGGAAGGTTAATGTCTTCTATTGCAGGAACGAGTCTCCACTATGGTCAAACTGGATGGGTTACCACCAGATTGGGTATCTATAAAACACGTTCACCTTCCTCAATTTCCCTTTTACTGCCACTAGTGTATGTGTCTACCTATTGAGCACAGGGACATCCATTTAGCATACGCGCATCTCTTCCACACTTGTCTCCTTTCGACCTCAAAAACCTTGAGCTAAAATGGCATCCTTCTTTTATAAACTTTCCAGCCACAGATAGTCTGTTGTCACAGCAGAAACTAACCTGGCAAGGCTCTGAAGTTAGAGTAAAAGGCTTTGTTTGTGTGGCCAAAGGCTGAATTCAGAAACACCTGCTTCTTGCTCATAGCCAGGGAGGGGCTCAGCTTGATGCTTATGGAACTTCTCCAGAGAACTTAGAAGTTGATCTCCAAGATGGTATTCCACATATGCCTCCCTCTACTAATTATATCACTAGGGGATGCTGGTGTTCCCTGACCAAGCTACTGAGGGTGGGAACCAGCAAGCTGGGAGCTTAAGAAGCAATGTTTGACTCTGGCTTGGAGGCCTCCAGCCATCCTGCACCCTCCCTTACCGATTAACTCTCTCAAGAGAGACAGGAGTTCCTTCAGATGGGGGTCCTACCACCCCCATCCCATAGGCAGCCACAGAGTTACCATCAACATAACTCTGCATTGGCACAGGACCAGCAGGGTAAGAATCTTGGTCTCTTGAGATGACCCATGGGGTAGAGGCTGTAGAGTACTGAAACAATTTTACCAGTGATTCCTTAGACACTTCTAGGACTGGGGAGCACTGAAGATGCAGGGGTATTCAGAGTTCAAAGTTCACTGTAACCTTTACTTCCTTTGTCAAGAGTTCTGGAAGAGTGTACTACGGAGAACTCTCCTGCTTCCTGTTACCTTCCGAGAACCAGACCCTTCCTCAGGCACGGCTACCCTCAAGAGAGTCACCAAGTATCCTCAGTGCAAAAGGCACTGCGAATCGCTTTCCTGTGCATTCCACACTCCCAAGGATCGCAGATGCAACCCACAGCATGTTCACCACAGCTGACGATGGCTGAAGCTGTGAGATTCCACCCAGAACTCGCCAGATCGCAAACTTCTAGAAGGGACCTCCCTGGGCTAGCACACACTTACGCCCAGGGGAAGAGAAATGATGCACACTGAGGGTCAGTCTTTGGAAACTACTAATGTTCCCATATTATGTGAGGCCAGAATGAACGCTGCCAACAAGACTGAATTAGGTAATGGGAAAGGCTGAGTTTGGTGCCAGTGCTAAGGCAGGAAGACATTCATTATCCTCTAACTCAATCTCTTTGTTTACATTATTCCCTTCCCTCCTCAATACTGCTCCAAAGGTCTGTTTGTTATGTTGTGTTTTATGTTATGTTATATTGGTTTCAATCCTTGACCA
Organism: Mesocricetus auratus; assembly: GCF_017639785.1. Classification (NCBI taxonomy): domain Eukaryota; kingdom Metazoa; phylum Chordata; class Mammalia; order Rodentia; family Cricetidae; genus Mesocricetus; species Mesocricetus auratus. The sequence continues at coordinate 28,944,682 of NW_024429205.1, read as the reverse complement.
AGGGCCAGGAATGGTGACACAAGCCTTTCAGTCTTAGCACTTAGGGGGACAGAGGCGGTCGGGTCTCTGAGTTAGGCCAGTCTAGTCTACAGTTCCAGGACAGCCAGAGCTGCACAGAAATCCCCTGTCTCACAAACAAAAACAAACACACAAAATTTGGTGCATGGCCAGGGGCATTATGTTTCATTGGGTTTTAGCTCAAGATGCCCCATGGCTGAAAGCACTACTCTCAGTCACAGCAGACATGGGATGAATAGTGAGGCCAGCCGGTGTCCCCAGGTGGGATGAGCCTGCTCATTCCATGGGGCTGCCCCGTGCTGTGGTCAGTGGGGGAAAGGAGAGGGGGGACTCTTCTGATTTTGGCCTTCCTACTCTTGTATCCCTAGCTCTCAGCACCATGTTTAATGTGCACTCGCCACAGCAGTGATGGGACAGGTGATACATGATTTTCAGGGCGAGAGGAGGAGGAGGAAGAGGAAGAGGAGGAGGAGGAGGAGGAAGAGGAGGAAGAGGAAGAGGAAGTGGAGGAGGCGGCAGAATGGTGTCACAGGCTTCATGGGTCAGTCATAGCTGATTAGAGGTGAGGGATTCCCTGTCTTCTTGTCACCACAGCTCACAACTTTTAGACCTACCAGGTACCCATTTCACCCATCCCTAACACTCAGAATCAAGGGGTACAAGTGGGCCTGGGAGCTCTATGTATGGAGAAGCAGGTGTACCCATTCTCATTCTTCCAGGTGGCCCCCAGGTCCCTAGTTCCCCACTAGGGTAACATGGGTGGCTTTGCTCTTTTCCTGGGTCCCCTCCTTCTCTCTTCAATGAACCCGCTGCTTTTGTGCCGTGTGCCATTACTGGGAATGGAGAGCTCTACCCCTTTGCATTATCTGCCAGATGCTTATCAAGGAGAGAGAAGGCTCCAGAGCCGTTGTTTACAGGCCAACTAAGTTCATGGCCTTCTTCTGCACAAAGACTGTCTGGAGGGTCTCAGAGCCCCGTCCTCCTGAGCATCTGGGAATCTGCAGCATAGCACATACCCTTGGGGGATGAAATGGCCTAACTCGTGTGAAATGTGGATGTCCCACCTAACATACATAATTTTCTGCCTTTACATAACAGAAGTAAGCGTCTGTTCTTTGGGCTCAAACAAATAAAAGCAGGGATTTTTGTTTGTTTGTTTTTTATGTATTTGAAAGCCTTATTTCAAGGGTTCATTAGCTCCAGGCTGCTAACTACACACTCTGTACCATACTTGCTAAAAGTTTCATATAACTGCCTTTGAAATTCACAGCCACCTCTTGTGCTTTTCAAGTTATTTGAGAAGCTGGCATGGTGGAGAGGCTGTAAACTTCATATACTGGTGATTAGTCAATGGGACCACAACCCACTAAATCCCCCAGTGTTCCTAACAAAACGTTCCTTGTGACCCAAGTGGCAATTTTCCTTTTTTTGTCTGTTCACTCTAACTCCATTCAGTTGGTCCTGAGCAAGCCGTTTTATTCCTGTCAACTCATGTTATTTACTGGAGCCTGTCAAGGGGACTGAATTGGAGGCTGATCTTATGTAGGAAGTTTTGAGACCCATTAAAATACTTTAAACAATCACTTACTGTGATAGTAGTTCCAGTCCTATGTGTGGTGGTTTTGCCTGCACCATTTGGAGCCTGGAATACTTTGCTTATTTGATATTAAAATTTTGAGGTGAGAATAGCTTCTGTCACTGAAAAAGCTTTAGACTTAGGGAGCCTGGGCCAAGTCAATATTCCAGGACATTTCTAGGCAAGGATGTGAATTCAAATGGATTAGGCGGTGTTGTTGGGCAAAAAGGAGGGTCATGGAACAGTCTTTTCCAGTTAAGTCATTCCCAGCAGCTAGAGAGCTTTGTCACTAAGAGGGATGAAGAGAGGGTGAGAGCAGATGCCTGTGAAGACGGAGAACCCCACCGCGTCGCTTTGGGCCTGCGATCATGTGTATGGCAGCTGACCAACTCATATGAACAGGAACCAGGCTAGCTGTCCTGAAGCCGTGAAGCATGGCTGCACAGCTTCTACAGCATTAGAGGAAGGGCCCGCTTAATCGATGTCACACATTGTTGGAGACGAATGTGCCACATGCCACCAGAGCTCTGGGCTAGGCTAGGAATGAAGCCCAGAAGATCCCTTCTGCCCACTCACTTTCTCAGTCTGCTCCATCCCCACGCTCTCCTGAACACCCTTCCCTCCAAGCATCAACTCCTAGCAGAGCAGTGCTAACATCAGCTAGGACAGGGGGTGGGATTAGAGACCCTAAGTAGTATCCCTCAGAATCCAAAGAGGATGCTGTGTTCAAACTCAGTGTGGGGGGAAGATTCTTGGTTTGCAAGCTCTAAGACCCAGACTTCTGATCGGGAGAATGAGACACTTTTTTTCCGTCAGATTGTTTCTGATAATCAAGTCACCTGATGTGCTTTTCCCATGAGCCTCTCCTCTGCTGTCACACCTCATCCTCACCCTGAGAAGGGAGGTAGAGAGACCACACAGAAGCCACACAGGCCAAGAGCAGGGAGGCTAGTCCAAGGTCTTCTGTTTTCCTGTGGGACTGAACTTTGGTCTTAGTTAGGTTTCTATTGCTGTGACAGCACCATGACCAAAGACCACTTTGGAAGAAAAGGGTTTGTTTTCAGCCTACTGCCCTTACATCATACTCCATCACTAAAAGTCAGGGCAGAAACTCAGGACACTAACCTGGAGTCAGGAACTGAGGCACAAAACACGGAGGAACACTGCTCCTGGGTCTTGCTCAGTCTGCTCTTTGCTTGTTTGCTTGTTTGTTTTTTGAAACCAAGTTTCTCTGTGTTACAGCCCTGACTGTCCTGGAACTCACTTTGCAGACCTGGATGGCCTCAAACTTATAGACATCTACCTGCCTCTGCCTCCCAGATGCTGGTATTAAAAGCGTGCGCCTCCATCAGTCTGCTTTCTTATGCAAATCAGGACCACCTGACTAGGTTGGCACCATCCACAGTGGGCTGGGCCCTTTTAAGTCAGTCATAAGAAAATGATGAACAAACACGTCTATAGGCCAATCCTATGGAGACATTTTCTCAGCTGGGAGTCCCTTTTCCTAAATGACTCTAGCTTGTATCAAGCTGACATAAACTAACACAAGTTCCCTGTAGTCCTCAGGCAGAGAGACCCTAACTTTCACTCCAACAGCAGATGGTGCCCAGCCAGATAAGCTGGGGAATGCTGTCCACTCTATCCCTCCCTTCCAGATTTCTTCCAGCTTTCCTATCACATGTTTGGAAAATGCTAAACTGATTCATTGCTAAGATCTTTCCTAACTCTAGAATACAACATACATACATGCATGCATGCAAACACACAGAAACATAGACCGAGAAAAATAATAAGAATAATCTCAAGGAATTAAAACCCACAGATCTGTGCCCCTGGCCTTAGAATTACATTGGGCCATGTGGGAGATGAGTCCAGGTTCCCTGCCTTCAAACAACCCTCCAGGAAGATTTTAAATGCTGCAAGTGTCCTAGCGAAACGAGGGCAGAGCCAAGCTGGCTTGTCACGTGATTTCTTCTCCTTATGGAAGTTGGACTGTGGTGACTGTGCCCAACATGTTTTGAGAACATGATTTGAAATCAACAACTTAAGATGTAATGAAATGATTTGCCTTGTTATGTTCTGTTTTGCTTTAAATCTCAGACTGACACACAAACCACATCCAAATGTAAACAGCTTGCAGCTTAATTGATAGGTCACCCCCAGCCTTAGCAATTCCCTAGAGGCAGAAGGAAAGCAGTGTTGGTTGCCCACTTTCCTCTGGGGCCTCTAGCTTCCCTTGTGGCCTCTGGCTGCACGCAGAGCTGACCCAGCTTCCCCACGCAGAGGTCTGAGACTTAGAACAAATGGGGTAGGCTGGGACAGAAGACAGCAAAGCAGGAGGTCAGAAAGGAGGTCAAACCAATAACCCAAGCCAAGAAGGAGTTCATTCTCACAAGTCAGGCTGAATTTATGGAGAGAAAACCACCGGGCTCTCAGTGTCCTGTCCTCCCAGGCACAAACATAGGACAGCATCTTATGACCCCTAGGCAAGTGCTTCCTGTTGTCTGGAAAGTCTGGTCATACTCAGAAGCACATGCCAAAAGTGATAAATCTTACCTATGACTGGAGTTCACAGTCAAGTACAAGGCAAGGAATTAAGTCATGTCCCTACTTCTCCCTCTCACATAGTCTACAACCCAGGCAAAAATGGCTCACTCCTACCTAGACAAATCCTCTTCTCTTTGGGGTATTTTCTCCTGCTTTTCCCTCTCTTTCTTTGTCTGCTAGACTCCGACAAGAGCTGCAAAGCCCATCACAAATACCCCATCTACCGACCTCCCCCTTACCACATGGTAGTGTCCCCGTAGGGAACCATTAGAGTCTATTACTTGTATCTATCATTGGCGTTTTTTTCATACCACCGTGTTTCTTATGCAGTGTATTGTAAGCACACGGAGTGTAGAGACTGGGTCTTTTGTTTCTCGTTATCCCAAGCATGTTTCAACATTCTGTTTTGTTTGGAGGAAGTACCCAGTAAATGTTATAGAATGGAACTTATTTGGGGCTGACAGTAACTGTGAAACACTATGGCCCTCTTTGCCTGTGCCAGGCAGTCCTTGGCACCTCTTCTTGTCCTCTGCCACCAATGAGCAGAGACACAGCCTTACCTAGAGGTCCTCCTGTGAATTACGGCCTCCCTCTGTGTGGAGTTGACAGACAGACACCGGTCTGTGTCGCAACTGGGAATCCTCTTCATGACATAATGAACAAAAATTGATTCTACTAGGGACCTCACCTGGGGGGTACACATGACCCACACTTTATAGTATGTGAGTCAATGAATTCATTGATAGAATTGATCATTTGACATCACACAGTACATTATTTCTCATCTTTATGAGGGGAGATCTTATGTTTATGAATCTTGTACCCCAAGGAACAACAAACTAGGTTGAGAACAAAATTATTAATTTACGCAGTAGTAGAAAGGTCATTGTCTCAGTGGAAGAAGGACTTAGTTTTGAAGCCTGGTTTCATCACTTCATTGTAGTCACTGGACTAGGTCTCAGGTTGACCAGGTATTTGGTCAAATGTTGCCCTGCATATTTCAGTAAGAATGATTTGGGTGAGATATAATGTTTAAGTGGGTGGACTCAGGAAAGCAAAGGCTCTCCCATTATGATTGATTGTCAACTTGACAGGCCCTAGAATCTCCATGGAAGATCAACCTCTGGATTTGTCTGTGGGCCATTGGGGTATGGGGAGCCCTGGGGACAGGAGACTAGCTGGTCACACTGCGTCTGTAGTCAGAAAGCAGAAAGAGGTGAATTCCAGCACAGAGTTTTCTATCTCCTTCTTATTTAGTCTAAAAGCCCAGCTCAGAGAATGGTACAGCCCACAGTTAGTGTGGGTCTTTCTACTTTAATCAGCCCAACCTAAAACTCCCTTACAGACAACTTCTTGGCAGAACACTAATTAGAGACACTTTGGGCAGGTTACTGGACCTCTCTGAATTCCAACTTCCTCTTCTATGTAATAAAATTGGGCTATAATGCTTACCACTGTGACACTAACCATGTAAATTCTTGTCAGGCTTCTTGCCTTGAAGTAAATACTCAGTGCTCACCCCTGCCTTCTCTGCTACTCCTCTGCCCTTCCCATAAAATACACTCATGTACTAAGATTTTTACAGCCATATTCTCTGAATCCAACATAGAAGGAACATGGTCCTAGCATGCTTATGGAAGCAATCAATTCAATATTTGAAATTATGGCTGTATCAGAAATTCAAGATGTCTGCCAATGGTGTCATCTGAACTAAACAACACACAGACACACAGAGAGAGACTACTAAGTACTTGACAATGACTCTTACTAAATGTCACACTACACACAATGACTAAATCTCTGATGCATTTGCACCGTACAGAGATAATGGTGGCCCGTGTAGATCCTCTCTGTTGCTGGGCGGGCTTTGGAAGCATCTTTACTTAGTTTTCCCACCCCAAACTTGTAAATCCACATAGAAGGAGGGGTCATGTGACATCTTTCTATCTGCTGACCCCTCCCTCTGTCACAGTGTCCCACTTCCCATGAGTCCTTCTCACTAACGCTTTCCTTCAATGCTGTCTTGGGAGAACCTGAGTGAATTATTACAAGTGGGTCCTGCTATTTGTCCATAGCCAAAGACTCAAATTAAGAAAAACAAATGAGCTTAGACTGGCGTTGGGTATTTCCAGTACCTGGAAATCCCCCCCACTGGAAACCCAGTGAAATCATCTCAATATAGCATTTTATAGGGCTAATAGCAGAAGCTAAACTGGTCCAAAAAGACCAGGGTGTAACTGAAGGAAGGCTGCCGTTGAGTGACTGGTTTTGTCTTGGAGTGTGTGTGGTGCTTTATGTTATTGATGAAGCAGACGTTTTCCTGTGGAGTCTCACTAAAGATGAGAGACACATTGTCAAATCACTGTCCACTCGAGGAAGAACAGCCGTGGCCCCTTTTCTAAAATCCCCACGCTAAGAGCTGACATCAGGGTTCTGAAGGAGACGGCCTGTGGCACAAGGAAAGAGGCTAGCTTTGTTTTGACTCTGGCCTGGAGATTCAGACTTTTAAAATCGGAGCTTTCTGACTATGGCTTTGACAATTGTTAGCAAAAGCACCGGTAACACGTAGCCACGAAAGTAGCAGCTGTGTGTCTGCCACAGAGTTTGACCCCAACCTGCCCAATAGGATAGACAGGCATCGTGTGTAATTACCCTGAGCGTTGAATGCCACACAGCAAAATAAACTTGAGGCCTTCCCACTGGAGAGGTTTATGTACTTCGGTGGACTGGGTTAGGCCTGACAGAGAATAGCTGTGGTGTACACTCCATCCCAACAGCCTGTTCCCTCTCCTTGACCTATCCTTTGTGGGAAGCCAGGAATGCTAAATATTTCTTGTAGTTAGTTCTGCCAGGGCCTTTGTTTACACCCTTCCCTCTCTCCAGCCCTGGTCTTGTCTCCTCCTGTGACAGCCCAGGCTCTCCCCTGAGCTGTGGAGACAGCATATTTCTGTTTGAGATGATATATCTAAGGTATTTCAAATGAAGAAAGATGCAAGAAAAAAATGATGGCTGCTGGACAGGCAGCCATGCCCTGGCACATTCCACATAACAGGCTTCATATCAACAAACTATCAAAATTTCTAGGCTGGGGAGGAAATAACTTTTTTTTCCAAAAAGGGTGATGGGCAAACAACAGTCAAATGCAGACAGGATGAACAAGAGACAGGATGTTGACGGAAGCCATTCTAAGGATCCCGTCGGCTACTTTGAATGTATGTTTTGTGAAGGGCAAAGCTAACCCTTATAACTGGTCTTTCATTTTTTGGTTTCTTTTCTAATTCGAGAATCTTCCCTAACCGCATTGGGAAGGCAGGAGGAGTGTGACTTCTGCAGTGATTGCCACACATTTACAAGGACATTTTCTTCAACAGCTCTGTCTTGTCCCAAAATACACCCTTGAAATCATTTCCAGGCAGTGTAACCATGGAGGTGGAGTTTCTGATGCCTCAAGTGTGCAATCCACGGAAAACCTACTGCGGAGAAGATATAGCCATCCTGAGCAGTGTTCTCTCATAGGCTGGTCACACGCCCTGATTTCTCTAGGCAAGCTCCTGTGTGCCTGTCAACCCGGCCTGATTTCTACCGATGCCCCGTTGGTAGAGGTCCAGCTTGGATCATAGATCCTGTATTACCCTGCCTCTCACCGGATGCCAAATTTCCCATGCCCATTGCGAACACTGGGTGCATACAATTGGTTCTTGTCAGGCAATGAGAATAGGTGACACATGAGCACGCCTAGGTAGCACATTTGTCTTAGAGGTCATGGTGGTTCATCCCTGGAGGCCCGTGCCTGCTGCCAGCTGTACTCTGAAAATGAGGTGTGTTCCAAACCTTGATCTTAAACACCACGTGCTTGACATTAGTGAAGAGGGCAAGGCAAACCTCCAGCTTTCTACTCTGCCTCCAGTACACAGACTCACCAACTCCTCTTCCTACTCTGCCTCGAGTACACAGACTCACCAACTCCTCTTTCTACTCTGCCTCGAGTACACAGACTCACCAACTCCTCTTCCTGCTCTGCCTCCAGTACACAGACTCACCAACTCCTCTTCCTGCTCTGCCTCCAGTACACAGACTCACCAACTCCTCTTTCTACTCTGCCTCGAGTACACAGACTCACCAACTCCTCTTCCTGCTCTGCCTCCAGTACACAGACTCACCAACTCCTCTTCCTGCTCTGCCTCGAGTACACAGACTCACCGACTCCTCTTCTCCACGACCGTTTTCAGGGCAGATGGTGGCTCTGTCCACTAAGGCAGGACAGCATCTGCCCCATTTCTCTCCCTCACCAGGATGGGTGTAAAATCTTCCTGCAGAAAGAAAAACAATGCTGCCCAGCCATGCCTTTATTAGCAAATGTCAAAGATGTATCAGGCTTGGCCTAGACTTTGCTCCTTGTTCAGTCTCCAGCCCACCTGCAATGCCGAGTGAATGGATGCACAGGTCATAAAAAACACTGGACATAGGGGAGGAAGGACAGAGAAGAAGCTAGCTCACAGCTGTATCCTAGACTCTGAGCTCAGGCAGCTCACTAGATTTGCCTAATGAATACCTAGAAAGTTCTGTTGGCCACAGAGACTTTTGCCATTTATTTATTGTTTGTTTGTTTGATAGGTCACCAAGTAGCCCAGGCTAGCCCCAACGTCACAATCCCCTTGCTTAAGCTTTCTAAGGCTCAGACGATAGTGGCATACTACCATGTTCCTCGTTCAGTCTTGATAATTGCTAGCATATTGGATAGTATTCTCCATCTTCAACACAAATTCATAGTTACATATCTATTCAGGAATTTTTTCTTGAAAATCTAACGTTTTGACTTATTTACTCTTATTGTCAGGGAAGCTGACTTATTTATTGATTTGTGTAGTTTAAAATTTTTAACTGGTGTTTATTTTAAGTGGGGTAAGTGGTGATCTGTGAGATTATAAAATGTCCTTTTAAACCTCTAAGGCAAACGTGACTCTGATGCACAGATGACGCACTGTAGGTTTGACTGCTGAGTTCTCGCTCTTGAATTCAGGGTGACATTGCGTAAAAGAAGAGATGGTTTTGGTGAAACTTACAGATTAAAAGAAGTGCCACGTGGCTATCAACTGTCAAACTTAACCTACTTTAAGTGTCATGAGCCTTGATAAGTACAGTAACATATAAGAGCATGGAGGGCTAAAACCCTCATCTGCTTTCATGTACATGTTTCACATGCTCCAACCCTGCACTGATGGACCAGCAGTTTAATATGGGAGTATTTAGAGTTAGAAAACTTGTCCATGTGCTTTAAGAATATGCCTGCCTTTTGAAATCTATTTTTGCAAAAGCCGTCTTAACAGGATGGTGAGCAAATAGAAAGAATGAACAAAATAGGAAATGCCAAAGTCTAACTCAAATAGCAAACACACATTAAGCAGATAACTGAAGGCCAGGATTTTGACAGTTTAGAAGAAGAATGCGTTCATTCAGGGAGCAGTTTTTGCAAAACTCTCCCTATCTTCTTTGCAACATGCACCATCATTTATTATCTCCTCTGTTCAAAGTCCGCCCCCATGTAGCTGCTGTGGAATGTGAGACCCACAGCTGTTTACAGAGGGAGCTGGCGGGGCTGGCCAGCCTGGTGGCTGCTTCTGTCCACTCCCCTTCCTTTTACTAATTAACATTCTTGACATTTGACTTAAAGGTAGTATTTTGGAAGTCTCAGATGCAACTTTTGTAAACAAACATAATATTCCTGGTGTGAATTGTTGCTCTTGTTTGTTTGTTTTAATAAAAACAAGATGTCAGTACTTGTTCTAAATGAAAGAAAGGGAATTTTATTTTATCAGGCCCAAGTTTCCAAGGTTTATGTCGTCTTCTTTCTATTTGGGTCAGAATCTGCCAGGGGATTTCCTTTATAATGAATCTGAAATGAAAGACTCTCTTTCTAAAAATAGCTCGTTGGTGAAACACTTGGAATGTGTTGGAGTTGTTTGTTTATACATCTCCGGCATGTGTTGGCATTAGTGTGGGGTATGGATATCACGGGTAGCAGTATGACGTGGATGTGAAGGGTAACTGATGGAAACCAGAGCATCACTCGTCTCAGGAAGCTGCCTTTGCAGCCAGTGTTTCCCCGGATGCCTCGCAAATGCAAGCTTCCCCAACTTTGAGTACATATTGTGTGTTCGTCATCCTTCACTAATGTGAACATACAACATACTGTTCTAATTGTTTAACGTCGCTCTGATAAAACTGGATTTATAACCGTCTTAAAAGTGGGAGAAATACATGACTCTCCATTTAGGTAGAATATAAATCTAACTTTGTCCCTGACAGATCAAATATTAGCTGAAATATATAAAATAGTGCTGAAGAAATTGAACATTTACATCAATAATCCTGTTGTTGATAACCTAAATTCTAAAAGCTATAAATCAAACCAGGATCTGAGAACATAGTTCTGTATAGGACATTTGCTCAGTCAGTGAGGGGCCCTGGGTCCAGTCTTCACCACTCTCTCAAAAAGCAAAGTTAAAAACCCCACATGTGCCTAATGGGTAGTTGTTTATTTGTATACCATGTGCTTTAATTCGTGGTTATTTAACACTGTCCCTCATCTCTTCCACAAAGAATGATAGGTTTTACTTCTCAAAGGTAAGCGAGATCAAAATTCAACTTGCTGTTGAACAAGTTGGTGCCATTTGTTTCGCGTTCTGTGTTGAAATGTTCTAGTTTAAGTTCAGGGATTTGTTTTTGCGGAACCGTACGCAAGGTTCCGCTTCAGCTCAACTCATCTTATTTGATTATTGGCGTTTGCCATAAATAAGCACGGTGCAAGGATTAAACTGGTTATTGAAGCTGACTCAGTATTCCCATTTGATCTAAGATACTGATTCAGTATTCTTGGTTGCACTAAAGACCTTAATTTCAGCAGCTTCCCATGACCATCCATTCACTGACAGAAACATCAGTCCAGATCCTGTACTGCTCTTTGAAGTTTTCAACACACCCCTCCTTTGCTGAGTTTTTCCCAACTCAGTCAAATATCCACCCCCGCCCCCTTTTAAATAACATCAACACTTGCCGCTTAAATTTAAGCAATACAGAAAACTACAAAAAAAAGGCAAAAATAATACAAAGTTTTACCATTAAGAAAGAACAGCTATTGATGTCTCTTAAGACAAGCTAAGCCGGGCATTGTGGCGCATGCCTTTAATACCAGCACTTGGGAGGCAGAGGCAGGCAGATCTCTGTGAGTTCGAGACTAGCCTGGTCTACTGAGCAAGTTCCAAGACAGCCTCCAAAGCCACAGAGTAACCCTGTCTCGAAAAAAAACAAAAGCAAAAACAAACAAACAAAAAAAGACAGGCTAAAATGCAAAGTGGTTAGAATTGCATGAAGTGGATCCAGTCTTTAAAATAAAAATATTAATAAATTTTCTCAGTGTTGTTTACATAAAAAGATTAATATAATTCCACTTTAATTTACCAGAAGTAAAAGAAATTAAAATGTACTGTTGGCCCTTCAGATCCTTTGTGGATTCAGCCAATCATGACCAAAAACACGTAAGAGCGCTGTGCTTTTATATACATGTGCAGAATCTTTTCTTCCCTAAATGATATAACAGATTATCTAAAGTATATGTTACAATTATTATATAATATTATCTATTATATCACTTATATAAAAGACCAAAACATCACATAGTTTTATATCTGTAGGTCCTGGAACCAATTCTACCTGGATACTGCTGGGAGATTATGATAATATATGCTAAAATTCAGGTAAACATTTCATTATAAAAGACATTATTTTCTAAAATTGTCTTTTTAAAACAATAGCCGCTTTTACTATTTAATGATTTATTTTCCACCTATCACGGCTGAGCTCAAGCCTCGTTCACCACGGTGTTTGGATCTTTGAGGCTTGGCTGATCCTGACTGCCAGGGTGATGGTGTGGAGCAGTTGGAGCCGGACTGGCGGACAGGCAGTTAGTTACGGGATGGGGCCCAGCGGAGGAGCCCAGGCCACGTGCTCTCCCTGCTCCCGCAGGATGCTCCATACTTGCCCAGTACAGGAGCAAGAGCAAGAAGGGCTGTGCTCTTCAGTGGTCTCAGAGCGGACACGTCATCACCACGGCATGGCGAAGCACACGTCAAGCCCTGAGATCGCCCCACGGGTCTGGTTACACAGGCTGTTCTTATGCGTTCGTATCGATCTCCGCATCGCTCTTTTCATCTGAAAATTTAAGGATTTCTTTTGGAATAGATTTTCTTTTGTGTCTTGAATTAGTTTTCTGTCTTTTCACTCTTTTCCTTAGGAGCAGCAATCAGATGTCTATTGTGTATTCCTAGCCTGCCATCTTAGTCTTTCTTAATGATGTTTTATTACTGTTGTTATGCAGACTCTCCTTGACCATAGGTAACGGTTCTGTTGTGTGTCGAACACAGACACACACGTTTTGTGCTCTTAGCCCTCAACCATCAGAGCTTAGAGACACAAAAGGGTTCGGTGTGGGTTGTTTCCCCTCCTGACCTTGTGTGTGGCTTGTCTGTGCAAAGGTCAAAGTTCAAATTGTAGTTTTTACTGAATGTGTTATTCCTTTCACATCTTCATAAAGTCAACCGGACAAAAGCCTAAGATCTGCCCCCCATGACTGCGGGCCTGAATCACTTGTGTAAGGGTGTGTGGGGGTCATGTGGCCAGAGGGATTTCTCCTTGTGACCCAGGCGACACTCTCACGCAGTCCTGTTTTACCTTTTCATTGACCTATCATACCTTAGTCTACATTTCTCACTATTTCTTCCTCCCTACCCTGTCTATAGGAGGGATAGATGTTGTCCAGTTAGCACCGCCGATCAGCAACGTCTAGGGGGATGTTATTGCATGAATGAACGAACGAATAAATGATGAACAAATGTTCTAGTTTAAGTTCAGGGATTTGTTTTTTCAGGGCTGGAAATTGAGCCCAGAGCATCAGGCACACCCCGCAAGGGATCGACTGCCAAGATGCACCCTCATCCAAGTTAGATTTATTTTGTTTCGTTTGCTTGCAGTGTGTGCGTTTCTCCTGTGCATTACTCTTCCCTTACAGTTATCTCCTGCATATAACTCCTCTGAGGTTATAGGGAATTCTGTGTACAAACGCTTCCTCTGTTTCCTTGGATAATTTCCATTTGTCTCTCATTCACTTATTTCCTTTCTCATTTCGAAGCAAGTCATGGATTGTTTCTTTCCGATTGGACATTGTAAGCATTTGTTGAGACGTAGTCTGTGGCTGGGAACTTTGGCGCGTGCCTCTAATCCCAGAAGTTGGGTACAAGGAGGAGGTTCACAAGTTCAAGGCCAGCATGGGCTCCTGGCATCCATAGTTCCTACAACTTCTCACCAACTCCATTGTTTTTCTTAACCTGGGACTATATGTTGCCATCCATCTTTTAACATCAAAGAGGTCAGTAACTTCACATCTGAAGAGAAGGTTCACAGGGTAAACTTGCCACATAGCCATAGGGACCAGAGTTCAGACCCTGGGCACCCAGATAAGCATGGTGGACATCTTGTAATCCCAGCACTTAGAAGGCAGACGGGGAATTCTCAGAGCAAGCTGGTAAGCTAGACAAGCCAAATTGGTGAGTGTCAGTTTTAAGTGAAAGACTCTGCTTGAATATATAAGGTCAAGGTCAAGGAAGATGCCAAACACCAACCTCTGACCTCAACATGTGCATGGTCATCTGCACACAAAATGTGCTCCCCCCTCACATACACAATACATGCACACACACATACACACACCATACATGCACACATACACTATACACACACACACCATACACACACATACACACATATACACATCATACATGAACACACACACTAGACATGCACACACATACACACATATACACCATAATGCACACACATACACACACACACACACACACACACACACACACGCACACACCATACATATGCTCTGATTGTCTCCAAAGCTAGGTAACAACAGCTACAATGCATGTCGCTGTGTTCCTGTTCTCTGCCTGGGTTACTCTGTGGGCTCCTATGGGGAGAGTCTTTGTCTACTATGACCTGTGCTCTGGATCTTACGCGACTCGGATCACTGGGCGGTTGCACCTGATCTGAGATTCTGTTGCTGCTTCTTCCTGTTCTTCCTCACTTTAGTCTAGATTTCACCACAGCTGGCAGCTTTGCAACATCATCTGTAGCTGAAGTTTGTAACCAGGTCCTTACTTTACTGGCATCTAAAGTGTATTTTCCATTTTGAGTTCTTTTTGAGAGTTTTGAAGGTAGCAGAGGAAGGAGTAATGTTTCTGCAGCCCGATCTTTACCCAGAGTTCCCTTGTGCCCTTTCAATGGCATTGCAGATTCATGCTGTGCAGTATAAGGCAGGCCACTGTGCCTTTCACCATTCGACTTACAACTTAGATCTGAGTTCTCATTAGGCTAAGCTTTGTTATATAACTTCAGATTCTTCATTCTTCTTGTCCATTTCTGCTGCCCCACCCCAAGCCACTGAGGGGGGGGGGTCTGTTTTTGTTTCATGTTGTTCACTAGTATAGAACTGTCCTAGATTTTCATCTCTTCAATTTTTCTAAGTTAAGTCCCAAGTTGCCAGGTCTCTAACTGTACTAAAGTGAGTTGGCAGCCACTGTCATTGGCACAGTGATTGTACCCTCGTCACTCCTGTTTATTTAGCATGTAATTCATGCCAGCAACGCTGCTAAAGCTAGCCCGTGTAGCCTCTCAAACAATCTTTCCAATAACCTAACAAAGTTAATGTAATTGCCCATGATTTAAACACTAGGAGATGAAAAACTAACATTTTCCCCAGACTGGCTCCGTAGCAATGTTTAGAGATGCCATTATGTTTGTTCCAGAAAGTAGTCTGGGAGATATTCTTGGGTAGTCGGGCTGTTTGTGATATGGGAGGAGGAGGGGGTGTGGGGAAAGTTGGTTTTTGCAACTAGAAGGAACAAGGAGGAAGAAAGAGTGCTGGCATGTTGGAGGCTAGCCCATAGAAAGCAATTAAGTGCCTGAGCTTGCTTCATTTGTGGTGTTGGCCCTATTACTGCTATGTGGGCTGCCTGTCCTGCCCTGTTTCTCTCCATTCCCGAAGCTTCAGATGAGCTGCTTGTGCAGGGTGTGGTTCTCTGTGATGCTTACAACAGGGCTGGGTTTTCATGTCAGTTGGAGCTGTAAGAGACAGAGCACAGGTGGCATTAGGAACTTGGGCTGCAGGAGATTGGAGACAGAACCCCTGGAAGTCCTTATGGGAGACAGCTCTAGGTCATTCTCAGCTGTCAGACTGTGGTGGTGGGCAGGGCAGGGGCAGGGGGTTGCACTCACTCGTGTTTTCATCTGTCTCAAGAGATAGACCACAATGGACATCCAGGTTTTACGTAGTTGAGGAAAGTGAGACTCAGAGAAGATTTCCAACTTGCTGTAGGACATTTGGCAGAAGGAATGACTGCTTACTTTTAGCAAATACACACCGTTGTGCTGTGGATAATCCCTTTTCCTAGGACCAGAATCCAGAATATTTATTCCTTATGTGTGCACATCACCAGTTCATTCCTATCCTGCAGAATCTACTCAGATTCTCCTTCCCATAAGCTTTCTACAACTTCCCATTTAGAAAGCTACCATGATCCCTCCTCCTGTATTCACCATATATCTCTTCAAGGGGCTGTGTTTTTCCAGAGATTGAATTTGAAACCTCTGAGTGTATAGCACAATTTTATTTTTCTCTGAATTTTCAAATCAGATCCAAATAATGATAGGGATTCTGTCTTACCACTGTTAATATAGGGTCATTCATAGAGATTAACATTTGAATGATACGCACTGTTTTATGCATGTACTTGATGAATATTCATGGTCAGGTACCCTCCATAATATAGGGCTTGGTCTTCTGTTTTGTTTTGTTTTTTAATTTCTATCTGGCCAAGTGCAGCACAGCCCACTGGCTCCTGAGCTCGTCTGGACCATCTTTCCTCACAAAGGAACCAGTTTTGGATCATGTCTTTTCTCGAAAGCACCGCATCTACTCCTTGGTTTATTTTTAAGAAAAAGCCAGTGAAATCTGATGGAGAGCTTACAGGTCCATAAACCACTGGTTATCTCGGTGGCTCAGAGCCACTGACTGCACTGGCTTGCTGGGGACTGACACCTTAAGGCTGAGGAAATGGCAGTTCTGAACACAGAGTAATATAGGGAAGTGCTTGACACTCTGGATCCAGGTTGCATTGAGTCACATCTCCGTGAGCTTGGCAATCACAGTAGCTTCCTCGTAGGGCAGGTGTGAGGAGAATCTTGTCAAGACCGTGAGAAAGATAGTCAGGTGATTAGAGTCTGTGTAGTCCACCTGGTGAGAAACCTCACCCAGTTTCAACCAGGAAACAACTCCTAGAGAAGAAGACTCTCCCTCATAGCCTTGAAGGGAAATCAGTGCATAAACTTGTTGGGTAGATGACATTTTTCTCTGTCCCCCATCCTTCATTTCAGCTGCTGAATAGTCTGGATGGCCAAGGAAAGGAGTCAGATTAGAAACTGAAAGGCATGGAAGCTCTTGCTTTGGAAAAGAGAAATTCCTCAATTGAAGTCAACTTTTCTGTCATTATAACGAAATGGTAGTTAATTCAGGAAAAGAAGGTGGTTTGAACTAGTAATTTCCAAGTCCCAGTGTATGTTCATCTGCTGCCTCTGACCTCCTGTAGGTTCTGCCTCCTTTCACTGTCTCAGCAGAACTACCCTGGGGGACAAGCCTTTGACACAAAGAGACACTCACCCACCACTCAGCACTGATGCTGACAAGAGAGGAACACTGCAGCAGAAGGCATGGTTCCTCTTCAACTCATTGGCTGTATAAAGCTCAGTCTAGTTTCAACCTACCAGCACGCACTTCTCAACAGCCAGGTACATTAGTAAGTCACATTTGCCAAGTAGTGTGAAGGCTATGCAATTGAAAGTAATAGTCATGAAAATATTTATAAACTGTAGCTAGTGCTCTGAAAACAAATTGCTGGGCCTGTCCCGGAACAATAAAAAAAAAAAAAAGAACCCTAGATATTGATGAGAAAGACCAGGTCTAAGTCCGTGTTCTTTGTGACTTTGAGCTAAGTATTCATTCTTTTTAAGCCTTCTTCTATCTTGTCTTTAAAAAAAAACAAAACAGATGTATGCATGAATGCATTCTTGTGGAGGTCAGAGGACAACTCATGTGTGCTTGTCACCGTCTACCTTGTTTGAGACAGATGTCTTTGTTGTTTATCACTCTGTATGTCAGGACAGCTGGCCCTCAAGCATCTGGGAATTCTCTCTGCCTCTTCTCTTAACATAGAGCATTGAGATTACAGACACATTCCACTATGTCCAGTTTCTACACATGTTCTGAAGAGCTAGATTTATATCTTCACACATATGAGCCCAGTCCTAAGTCTCAGATTCCTGTTCTTCTCAGTACAGGGGATACTTGTGAGGATCATACTGTATAAAGTACCTCACACCTCCTTCATCCTTGTTATCATTGTAATCAGTCATTATCTTTGTAATGGTCAAAGTTAGCTGAGCAATCACCTTCTTTCCAGATACTGACTTAAGAGACTTCTGTGTATTAGGTAGGCATTGCTCAGTTAAGACCCAGAGGAACTAAGTAGTTTGCCAAGAGTTGCATAGTATGTGCAGCAGAGCTCACACCAGGACCCAGACAGTAGAACACAGACAGTATACAGGGGCAGCTATTGACTAATGTGCTAAGAAATTGCCACCTTTTGGGACTCCCTCTGTGGGTACAAGCCAGTTGGAAGGATTCCATTTGAAAACAAGATGGAACAGTCCCTGAGCCAGATCTTGGATCCTGTTTTGCGCTTTTGTTTGTGTTTTTAACAAACTACTGCTGATTCCGTTAAGAATATGTAATGAATGCCACTTCCAATAGGAAATAAATTGAGTTTACAATAGAAACTGAAGTACCTCCTCTGGCACCTGTTTCCCTCCTCGGGTTTCAGCCCCCTGGGAACAGCCCTAGTCAGTTTCATGATTGTCCACAGAGATATGCATGTAGTTTGTAGGTCATCTAGCCAGGGTGGAGGCCATTGGCTGCTCCATTCCCCCATCTACATGTGACACTCATAAATCCACAGGGCAGGACAGTGGTTAGCCCCATGTCTTAAACCTTATGCAACTTCCTCTGGAGAAATGAGACACTTATTTTTAAATTCTTCATGCTTTCCCTCAGGGTCACAACTCAGAGTCAAATGATGGGTAGAAACTCAGTTGATACTTGCAAAAAAACCAACCTTATTTCCCCATCTTTTGGCAAGGATCCTAGTCAGTATTTTTGTCAACTTGACTCAAGCTGGTGTTGTCTGGGAAAAGAAACCTCAATTTAAAAAATGTCTCCATCAGATTGCCTGTAGAGGTGAGCCTGTGGAGAATTTTTTATTTTACTTTTTTAACTAATAGTTGACGCAGGAGGGTCCAGTTCATGGGGTTGGGGCCTCCTTTGAATAGGTGGTCTTGGGCTGTATAAGAAAGCAGACTGAGCAAGCCATGGTGAGCATGCCTGTGAGCATGCTTCAGTTCCTGATCAAGTTACTGCCCTGATTTCCCTCGGTGATGGAGTGTGACCTGAGAGAGATGTGAGCTGAAAGAAACCCTCTCCCCCCAAGTTGTTTTTTGTCATGGTGTTTGTCACAGCAGGAGCAACCTAACACAGCAGGTGGAATGGCTCCTAATACGACATGGCAGCTTCATTTCCTGTCAGTCTTCCCCTCTTAGACACTTGTCATTTGTATGAAATTCTAGTGACAACTGACACTCCCACGAGTGGACTGTAAAGCCATTGTCAATGCTCCAGTCACACAGCCTCTGGGGAACTATAGGGCTCAGTCATGAGGCAAGTCTTAACCTCCATTTCATTGTCTCACCGTGATCATCTCTCTATCAGAGGCGGGATGGGTCATTAAACAGCTAACATAGTGGAATGTCGTATGTCCTGAGAATTCCGAAGAAGGGTTAGTCATAAAAACAAAAGTCCACTTGAAAACTTTGTCTAAGGCTAAGGAGTTGACTGAGTCATGAGAGCTCTGATCCCATGGGCTGTAAGTCCATAGTTACAAGCAGAGTTAAGGGATGGAAAAGGGACTCGGTTATTAACAGTACTTGCAGAGGACACAAGTTCAGTTCTTAGTTCACTTTGTATGGTTCCAGATCTAAAGGATTTGTTGTCTTCTTCTGGCTTCTGAGAGTACTAACCCCCCCCCCACACTCACACACATAAGCAAAATAAACACATAAATGTTTAAAATAAAATAAACTCAATTAGACTACACATGGTGCCTGGGTCCCCTTCTCTTGGCTGCTGGTTGTGAGTATGCCATGTGTGAGGGTAGTCTAGAACGTGTGCTTTGCCTGCAGATCTTGTGCCAACACTGTCTTCAACCCTTAAGGTTGAAGACAACAAATGGAAGTAGAGATATTGAAGAGGAATGGGATATAATACTTGAAATTATGGCAGAAATTCAAAGCCACTCTATAAGACATACTGAATTCTACATTTCAAGTTAAGTCCAGTCCACTAGAATTATAGTCAGTTTTGATTTTCTTTTGAGGGGGCGACGATTCAAATAAAATATACTGGACAATGTTCCAGAGATGATAGTCTTGAATAGTCACAAAAAGAACCTTCAAATTATGAAGTTATCAGAGGGATTTTACTTGGTTTTTCTTTGACCTGATTGGTCGTTTTAGTTACTATTTTCATTGATAAATACTTTTAAACACTAATTTTTATTTTGTACATGTGCCAATATCCAAAAAGGATTCTACATCATAATAAAATGACATTCAATCTAAAAAGTCCAGGGCAATTAAGTGCACAAATGTCAATCTAGGTTACACCCTAAATTGATAAAATAAAGACAAAATCCACACGGTTATCTCATCAGACTGACAAAGGTTATTTGACCCAATCCTCCTTTATGGCTCAAACACTCAGCAGATAAGAATAGAAAACTTTCAACCTTATAAAGAAAATCTACAAAAAAAAAATCAGCGAGGTCATTTGTAAAGTTAAGATGAAATGACTGGGGTTGCACAGATGGTTCGGTGGTTATGAGCACTGGATGTTCTTGCAGAGATCCCAGGTTCAAATCCCAACACCCTCATGGTGCCTCACAACCATCTGTAACTCCAGTTCCAGAGAATCTGAAACCCTGTTCGGCTCCATGGGCACCAGGCACATACATGAAGCCCAGACACACGTGTTGGCATTTCATGCACATGAAAATGAATGAATTAAGAAGCTTCTAAAGGGTAAAAGAATTTCTTCTGAAATTAGGAAACTGGCAAGGAAACTCACTTTTCATCATATTTAATTGATATATAACAGTGCATAGTTTTGGGACACAGATGGTATTTTGGCATAGGTAAATTCAGGGCAATTGTCATGTTCTCACTGCAAACACTCATCATTTCTTTGTATTAGAGATAATATATGCACTTTTTCCTTCTGAGCAATCTGAAGTATGAGTAAGTTGTTAGCTATACTCACCCTTCTGTGCTGTGGTGCATTAGAATTTCCAATTTTATTTTGCTTCCATTAATCCTCTCTCTTCTCCAGTCTCTGGTGATCAACATGCTTAGTTCTACAAATAAGAATATGCAATATTTGCCTCTCTTTGCCCAGATTATTTCACCTCATATAATGTTCTCTATGCTCATACACTTGCTAGTGACATCATTCACTTTTCTGGTTGCATGATATTCTACTGTGTGGATATCCGCCACATTTTCCTTATATAGTTGTCCATTCACCAACACCTAAAACTTGATTATTTATCTTTTATGTTGTTACTAATGACCATAGCAGTCTTGTTAGCTCTTGTCACATAGGGGAACTGAGTCTTACAACCGTTGATCAGGCAGAAGGGTAAACCATGCAGTGTTGAGATAGAATTCTTTGACTCCAACAGACTCTTTTCTTGGTTTGACTCTGAAGGTCTTCAGGTGACTATATGGGGACCATTTACATTATTTAGAATAACTGACTTTATTCAAAGTCAGCTGATTATAGGTGTTAGCCATATCTATGAAATACCTTCACTGCAGCATCTAGACCAGTGTTCGACCAAATGACTGAGTATTATAACCATTATATATAAAATCAATGCACGCAATTTTAATATTACAATAAGAATGCAAAGGGAATTAAATGTGGAAGAACAGTTTTTTCAACAAATACTAAAGAGACAAGTAGGACTATTCATAGACAAAAATATGAAATTAGACTTATGACCTCATACTGTATAAGTAAAACTTGACTCAAAATGAATCACACATTTAAATAAAATAGAAGAAATTCTAGTATTTTTAAAAGCAACTATGGGAGTGTGTTTTGATCTTGGATAAAGGAATGGCTAGATGCAACACCAAATGCATAAGCAACAAAAGAAAAATCTAAACTGGATTGCTTTTAAGTAAAAATTTGTCTTTCAAATTAGATAATTCACACTCAGAAAAAAATGTTTAAAGCCTCTACCTGTCAGGAACTTTTCTATTTAAAATGTAAAGATCCTTACAGCTTCCTATCATCAAGACAAATAATTCCCATGGAAACCGTGCAAAGCATTTTTCTGAAGAATATATGCAAATGGTCAACAAACACATGAAAAGACACCCAACATCATCGAGGAAATGCAAATGAGAGCCACTATAGTCCCAGCCAGAATGTCTACCATCAAAAAGACAGAAAACAGCAAGTACTGGCAAGACTGGAGAGGGTTGGAACCCTCTTACATTGCTGGAGAGCGTGTGAAATGGTGTGTCTGCTTTGGGAAACATTTTGGCACTTCTTTGCAATGTTAAACAGAGTTATTATATGACCCAGCGATTCTGTTCCTAGGTATATGCATCCAAGAGAATTGAAAACATATGTTCACAGAAAGGCTTGGACTCAAATGCTCCTAGTAGCTATGTTCATAGCGGCTATTATTCACTATTGCCAAAAAGTGGGAACAATTTAATGCTCATCAACTGCAGAGATAAATAAGACGCTGTGTATCTGTCTGCAAACAAATTTTATTAGAAAAGCAGTCTCTGATGTTTTGAAGAAAGACTAGAGACATACATAAAGTATATCTTGGGAAAGATCAAAACCCACTTGCAGTCCTATAAGATGAGTGGTAATATTTTAGATGTTCTCTCTCATTCATTCCCATCCCTTTATATATTAACATAATTAGAATTAGGCTGTCTGTACGGGCTTAAGGCACATTCATTTTTAGATTAGAATATTGTGGGTCCCTTTCCATGGCAATAAATACTAATTTGCTTTAAAGTGGAATAGTTCTTCTTTGTGCAGATATTTGAAGCCAAGTATTTTAAATAGGCGTCACCTTGCCCTTTTTTCTTTCCTCCACTCAGTCCAATATATGTTTCCAAGAACACTGTGTATGTTTGCCTTCTCTCATTTTCCCTTCAACATTTTCCCTTCAACAGTCAGCATGACTTGAATTCATAGTTATTTTATTTGCTCAACACTATAGGATTTCTTTCTATACCCATTGTTTAAAAACTTTCTTTAACATATGTATCGTTTCCCTTTCTACTCTTTTATTGTGATGTGAGGGGCATTGGGATTAAACCCATATATATATATATATATATATATATATATATATATATATATATACTTTTTGGTTTTTCAAGACAGGGTTTCTCTGTATTGTTTTGGAGGCTGTCCTGGAACTCGCTCTGTAGACCAGGCTGGCCTCGAACTCACAGAGATCCGCCTGCCTCTGCCTCCCGAGTGCCGGGATTAAAGGCGTGCGCCACCAACGCCCGGCCCTGAACATATTTTTAGTTGCACGCAATGTGGCTGTTGACTCTAAGTGCAGGCTTGCGCAGTGTGGTCTCCACAGCTTTGCTATCGTCATTAAATGAAAAGTGTTCCCTGCTCATCAGGGCTGCTCCATCTCCTCTCTTTCTGGTTTCTGATGACCACTATTCCACTCACGGACTCTACAAATGCGACCACTTCAGATGCCACCTATGGATGCAGTCACGCCACTTTTTGTCTTCCTGTCACTGGTTGATTTGCAGTGCAATGTCTGCAAAGTTCATGCACTCTTTGCTCGTTGCAGCTTTTTCTTTTATAAGGTTCAGCAATACTCCAGTGTGCAATGTACCATCCTCTACAGATCCACATTTACAGTGTTTCCACCTGGCTGTTGTGAATAGCGATGCAACGGTAGTGAAATGGCAATATCTCTTTGATATATTAATTTTGAATGACCCACAAGACCCGGCTGTAAGTAAAGTGTGGAAGAAGTAGGAGATGGCTGCAGCGGTCTGCATGCAGAAGAAACCGGTGCATAATTCCCTTTGATGTGGTTTCTCATAGTAAGAGGACCCATGAGCAGGTCTTGGGGTGGGAGAAGAGCTTCAGACAGAAGCAATACAAGACACAGAGAGACCGAACTATGACGGGGCTGTAACGGAGAAGCAAGGCTTCCTTTTAAATCTGAAGAGGAGCTTCCGTGAGAGGAGAGGGGAGGGGAGGGGAGGGGGAGGAACAGGGGGCAGAGGAGGATGGACAGTAGGTAGAGAAGGGGAGGGGAGGTTAGGGCAGAGAGGACATGGAAGAGCAAAGGGAGGGGGAGAGAGCGTAGGAGGAGGCCAGAGAAGCCTGTCCAGAGTGCAGCCTTCAGAGTACCTCTCTCAGCAAATCCCCGAGGGGCCTCAGGCCATCTGAAGAACAAAGCAAAGGAACAGTCTGCCTTTTATAACCTTTTAGAGATGGTGCAACATTTGACATCACATGATCTGGTTCAACAAAGTTGAAACAAAGGGTAGGTGACATGAAAGATGGACAATTAACGAACCAGGCCTAAAAACAGGGTTCTGTGTTAAAAATAGAGGTTTGTGACACAAAGTGAGTGTAGTGGCTGTGGGCAGGAAGGCCTGGGGAGAAGGCTCAGGGACTTGACACCGTGGCTGTTTTACCCAAGGTTCTGCAGGACATATAGAATGCACCTCTATATATAGAGAGAATATTTTAGAATGGCTTACCAGCTGTGGTCCAGCTAATCCAATGTGGCTGGCTGTAAGCAAGAAGTCCAAGAACACAGGAGCTGTTCAGACCGCAAGGGCGGGTGACTCAGCTGGTCTGCCGGAACCCTGAAGAAGCAGACTCCAGTGCCAGTGAAGGAGTGGATGTGCTGGCCGGTGAGGTGAGGGCAGGGAGGAAAGGACCAAAGCTTCCTTCTTCCTTGTGCTTGTACGGGCTTCCAGCAGAGGGCACGACCCAGATTCGAGGTGAATTTCCCCAGCTCGAAAGGTCTGGATTAAAGGCAAATCTTTCTGCCTCAGAGACCCAGATCAGAAATTGATCTTCCCACTTCAAACTAAGCAAAAAAAAAAAAACCCTCACAGATGTGCCCTCCATCTTGGGGTTTTAGTTAATCCCAGATGTACTCAGTATGACCACCAAGAATAGCCATCACAGTGGGTATTTGAACATAGTACTTCTTTTGTTTGTATGGTTGTTTTATTTACTGAATAAGACTTAGAACACAGACTTACAAATTTGCTCACTGGTCGCATTACGTTTCCCACGTGCTTTAATATTCCTTCCTCCACACGAGAGTTCTGTGGTGCAGGAGAGAGACACATTCCATTGCATAGTATGGGAATTGAGATTAAGAGAAAATAAAGGCATACGGACCCTCAAATGGTCAGCACAGAGCAGGGTGCAGCCCATGAGGTCCCCCACATGCTGTCTTTGATTATCTTTCAAGTCCATGTGATGAAGAATCTTATGACTTGAAGGAAGTTTTATCCCAGACCTGGGTTTCTCAGTGTGGAACCTGAGACCCCTGCAACCATGCTTCCGGTGCTATTTAAGGAAAATTGAGAGATGTTTCCATTTCCTATTAAGAAGCTGAACAGAGTAACTTTTAAAGTTTTATATTTAAGTTTAAACTTCCACTGGATGTTTCAGAGTGTCTACACAGGTGTTGAGAAACCCTGATAGGAGGCCAAGGCCTGAGAGATATCAAGGACAGTGCTAGTGGCGTAGTCTTCCACGCATGTGGAGCTACCGCCAGGGCAGCCTGATCACCATCTACTTTACAGCTGTGCTTGCCCTTAGTCTTGCACACTTTAAGCACACTGTGATAAATTATTTACTAAGACATGATGCATAAGGAAAGCTCATGCTGAAACAAGTCAATGTGCACAAAAGTGATGTTCATCCTGCAAACTGGCCTCCTGCTGGCTAGATTCTATTGTGTTCATCTTCTCAGAACTGTCTTTAGGAGGTGCACAGTACTGCAAAAAGCTAATGTTGAAAACAGGAAGAACATATAGAATATTCAATTATCTGATTCAGCTTATTTTAGGGGATATGTTAATATCCCCTCATTATGAGATGAATGGTGTTCTCTAAAATTCTTACACTGAAATCCTAACTCTTAGTCTCTAGGAATGTGCCTGTATTCGGAAATAGGGTCTTTGAAGTAGACATTTAAATGAGGGCTGGGGGAGGGCTTTTATTGAGCAAACATTAGGATGTGAATTCAAATCCCAAGAACACATCTAAAGGCCAAGCACTTTTGTGTCTATAATCCCACTACCCTGAAAGTGAAATGGAGAGAGACAGGAAATCTTCTGGAAACTCAGGAGCCAATTAGCCTGGCATAGATAGAAATGCACAACAAAGGAGAGACCTGGTCTCAAATAATGGGGAAGGTGAGGACCAACCCCAGAGGTTGTCCTCTGATCTTACACGTGTGCTGTAACAGCATATTGCCACACTCACATACACGCAGATGTGCACACATCATACACACACAAACACACACAAACATCATACACACTCATAACACTATAGGCAGAGTTTTCTTGTCCCATAGCCATTTCCCAAATAACTAACACAGAGGCTTGTATCACTTATAAATGCTCAGCCAATAGCTCAGGCTTGTCACTAATTAGCTCTTACAACTTAACCCATTTTCTATGTGCTGCCCTGAGGCTCTGGCTTTTACCTCTATCCCATTTTGTATGTCCAATTCATTCTCCTTTTGGCTGGTGACGCCTCTGACTTCTTCATTCCAGCATTCTCAGTTTGGCTGTTCCTCCTATACTTCCTGCCTACCTACCAGCCAATCAGCTCTTTATTAAGCAATGAGAATAATACATATTCACAGTCTACAGAAGGATTATTCCACAGCACGCTACATACACACACATCATACTTACACCACACACACACAGATATACACACAGACATGTACACACATCATACACACACCACATACGCAGATGTGTACACATTATACATACATAGATGTACACACATCATACACGCACATTAAACACACCATACATACACAGATGTGCACACATCACACACACACACACATTATAGACACACAAAATAAATAGTTAGGTGAAACTGATGTCCTGAGGGTGGACACTAACACACTGTGACCAGTGTCTCATAGAAAGATGAAGATTTGGTGCAGGCAGGAGAGGAAGCCCTAGGGAGGACATGGAAAGAAGCTGATTCTCTGCAAGTCCAAAAGAACTGAGCAGCTCTGCTGACACATTGATCTTAAGGTTGCTGCCTCCACACCCTGAGACCATAGAGTTCTGCTGTTTCAGGGGTTCAGCCTGTGAGCCTTTCCTGTGGCAGCCATAGGAAACCCATGCTGTTATCTAAAATGGAATGATGTCTACTGCATTCCAAGCATCTTGACACAATTTTACAATATTCCTCACTGAAACATCATCTCTGTTTTTAAATCATCTTCTTATGGCACAATTCAAGAAGTTTAGGAAAACAAGTAATATCTTGTCTGTGACACAGAGATAGTGAAGACTATCAAAGGCTGAATCCATCATGTCCAATCCTACCCATCATTTTAGCCAGGCATCCATCTGTCAATAACATCTATACTACGTCACTTGTAAAGAAGTGCTTACAAACTCCAGCCCTAAACATTTCTCCTATGGTTCCATTTTTTAAAAAACACAAAAATCATCCCTGGAAATTAGTTACTATAAAAATAATATGTAAAAGTATTAAACAAGCAAGAGGGCATGTGACGCCATAGAATAAAATTAAGTATCAATTTGCATTGTAAGGTGCATTTGTGACTCAAATAATCTTATACAAATAGCCTCAGTTGAAAAATTGCAAAGTAAAAAATAAATGATTAGAAATTATATGTAGCCAGGCAATGGTGGTGCATGCCTTTAATCCCAGCACTCGGGAGGCAGAGGCAGGCAGATCTCTGTGAGTTCGAGACTAGCCTGGTCTACAAAAGCTAGTTCCAGGACAGCCTCCAAAGCCACAGAGAAACCCTGCCTCAAAAAAAAAAGAAAGAAAGAAATTATATGTATATATGTGATTACAATACTTAAAGTAAGTACTGAAATAGAAAAAAATCATGTTACAGAAACAAAGCATATACATTATGCCATAACATATCAATAAAACCAATTCATGCATTCATTCATTTATTCCACAAATATTGTCTGAGTTTTACCTACATCCCAAGCAATAGACTAATCACAAGAAAGGAAAGGCATAGGCCTGTCTTCGTGGTGCTTACCGCCTGAGAACAAAATATACAAGTAAGCCCAACAGTTCAGTCCCTGTAAGCCATGAGAAGTTCCCAAAGTGGAGATAAGACCGGATAGACATCGGTGACAGGGTAATTCCTCTAGATATGGGATCAGAAGAATCTTTGGGACACTTAAACTAACGTGTAAAGGACCAGAGGAAACTGGGTTGAGGGTGAGAGTCTATGGGGCCGGGAGCCCCAGCTTGCACAGAAGATATGAGTGGTGAGTCTCACACAGGGCCTGGGGCTCCCCGCAGGGCAAGGTCGTGCAGGCTGCTGAATGAGGGGATGAGGGGTGGCATGGCCTGACCTGTGTGGAGAAGGTACTTCTGGGGTGGCGTGGCAGTGACGGCAGGGAGCAAAACACTTGTAGACAGCCCAGGAAGAGACTCTTGCCATACTCCAGTGTCAGTGAGTTTACCACAGGGGTGGCAGCAGAGACAAAGAGGAGATTCACCTGAGACAGTTTACTGGGAGAATTGACAGAACCAAATAGCAAAACGTGCAAGAGTGGAGAGGGGCGTGGGAGAAAGGCAAGACTCAACCGTGACCTCCAAGGCTCTGGGGAAGACAGAGGGCCCCACTTCCTGAGATGAAGTGTTCATGGGGGGGGGGCTAGGGCGTGTGTGTGTGTGTGTGTGTGTGTGTGTGTGTGTGCGTAGGAGTGTGTGTAGGGATGCATGCATATGTAGACATGTGGGCATGTAGGGATGTGAGTGTTTGTAGTTGTGTGACTGTGTGTTTGTGTGTGTGTGTGTGCCTATAGGCATGTGCATATGTAGGGGTGTATAGATGTGTGTGCACATTCATGTGTGTAGGTGTGTGTAGATGTATGTAGATGGTGTGTATGTAGATGTTAGTGTGTGTGTAGGTGTGTATAGATGTGAGTGTGTGTGCACTCATGTGTGTAGGTGTGTGTAGCTGTATGTAGATGGAGTGTAGATATGAGTTCGTGTGTGTGTGTGTAGGTGGTAGCTACAGAGTTTCCTCTAGGTCTGCATCTGTATTACAGATCTGTGAAGAGTCTCAGACTTTGCATTTTTCTGCCTTGGTGCATGGCTATCCTACACCATCTTACCTCTACACTGTCAAAACCGTACTTCCAGTCACACCTGTGTTTGACACCAGAAGATTAACTGGAAACCAGTATCTTCAAAAAGAAAATTTTCCTAAACTTCTCAGGCTCATATATGCTTGGCTAAATTTCTGGCCCAAAGGATGCTGCCTGCAATTGAATCAATGAAACCCCTACCCAAACCAGAGCTCACTGATGTAGGAAGTGGGATAGATTTCTGATAGACTATCACTGCTTGAATCAGCCTGTGTGTCTGAACAATATACACTTTAATGTACTTGGATCTCGACTCTTCCTGAGAAAAACAAGTCCATGGCTTCTGGCAAACCTGATTAGAAATCTAATTGGCCAGTTTTCTGTCTTTGATCTCCCAGTCACATTCCAACTGCACCCTCAGCATCAGAATGTGTTCCTTTTTATACTGATTGTACCATGTGGAAGCATCATACTGGGTTTGGTAGTGTATCTATGGTCACATCAGATGTCCTGAGGAGACAGTGTGACAAGTGGAAGGCGGTCCCTTTTTTCTTACACATGCCTTGCAAATCGTAGGTGAGTGAGTCCCTAGCTCTAGGGTAGTCTCCTACACTTAGTCACTAGAGAACTTAGATAGCCCAGGAGTCTCAGCTTTGTCCACAGCAAGTCTCTGGTGGGATGCTGGGACTTTAGCCTCTGCGCATTATGGAAAACCTCAACTGTGAACTTTCTCTCCCCTGCAGAAAGCAAAGGTTCATCCAAACACTAGCATGCTATGCAAGGACACATCATATTGAAACCTAATGTGGAAATATTTGATACATTTTTGGCATTAGTGCCAGCTACTTTATTTAAGGGGAGGCATGTTCACCGATGGGTGATGTCTTTCTGTATATGTGTTTCTCTTATTGATTGTTGAATAAAACAATTTTGTCAATGAGGCAGGAAGATAGGTAGGACTAGGAGACAAGGACTTGGAAAAGTAGGCAGAGGGAGCCCACCACAGAGTCACCATGCTGCCAGAGGAGTAACACTATGCCGGGTCATTACCAGGTAAGCCACAGCCTCGTGGCAATATGTAGATTAATAGAAATGGGTTAGTAATTAAGACAGAGCTAGCCAATAAGAAGCTCAAATCATTAGCCAACAGTTCTATAACTAATATAGTATCCCTGTGTTTCTTTGGGGCAAGACAGCTGTGAGACCAGGCTGGAAAGAAACTTTCAGTAACCGTTCACTTTTTTTCCTAAAAGAAAACTTCAGACTGGATATGAATTGGACTCCTCAGTGTGCTTAGGATACCCAATAACAGAAACGGTCTTCACTGAGGGCAATCTGTGGTCTCCAAGGAGAACTTCAGTCGATGACAATGAAGAAAAAGGGGACACGGAGTCAGGGAGAGGAAGGGAGGAGCTCTCCCTGTGTTGAGTTGCAGCCTTCTTCTGGACAGAAGCCCGCGGGCGAGTGCCTTGTCAAGTGACAACAAGGACACTGAAGACTGCACAAACCAGATTTGCTGGGCATCTCAAGCCATTTTCCAAGTGCTTGGGTTTGGCACGGCTCAGGCTCATGATTGGGAAGTTTTTCCTAAAAGTATGTCTGAATGTTCTTGTTTGTATTGTTTCCCCTGGTGAATAGCCAGCTAATCCATTCACTTCAGAGTCGTCATTTCATACATGTTAGGCACCTTCTCACTGTCTGTGCCCTTCTGCCTTTATGGTTTCCAGAAACATCTGGACATTATGTTCATACATGGTTTTGAGAGCGGGCATCCATCACTTCCTCTCTGCCATTTTCAATGTTGGGGGGACTGTGCCATGTGTGGGACAGCAGGACAGAGGTTAGAGATGTCCTTATGGCCCCAGAGGGGTGGCGTTAGGCACAAAGGCTTATGTGGGTTCAACACAAAAAAAGGGTTTTGTCTTCATCAAGGAGCCAGGCAGACAGTGAGCTGCTTCTCTGACATCCCAATGATGAGTCTTCCTCTGTTGTTTGTAATAATGTGTTTTCAGAAACTGAAACATGACTGAAATCGGTCTAGAATAGAATAAATAATTGGATCCCAGGATTTTAAAGCAGCTTTCTTTGAGTTTTGTGTACTTGTTATACTAATGTTGAAAGCACTGTTGGGTCATAAGAAGCACTCTGTGGGGTAGAGGAGAGGACTAAGTCCATAAAACATTAGTATTGAAGGCACAAGGACCTGAGATCCGTCCTCAGAGCCCACATAGAAAAAGCCAGGTGTGGTGCACACAGTTCTAAAGCCTGCAGTGGGAGGGCGAGGTGGCTTCCTGAGGCTCACTGGCCAAACAGCCTAGTCTTTGGTGAGCTATAGGCCAGGCAGAGTCTCTGTCTCAAAAAAGAGTAAACACAGATGGTGGCTGAGTCACAAGGCTGCCATTGTCCTCTGTCCTCTGCCACCCGCACGCATGCACACACACACACACACACACACACAGACACACACAAATGCAATGCACCCCTGCACACATGTACATACACAGACTCATGCAGATACATATGCACAAACCCACAAAAGAATCTCTCTGTGACTACCTGCTGAAGGCGTGAGAAGAGGGTGGGATGAAAAACTGGTACATCTTTGACAGTGTTGAGCATCAACGCAGCATTGAAAACCGGGATGAACAGAAAGCCTAGAGTATACTAAGTGTCCATCCTTTCTCTGAGTAGAGCCGCACTTCCTGCCTCTCCTTCCTCCTCTAGTGCCTCTCCCAGGCTCCAGCTGAAACTGCTCCTCTGCCACATAATCTGGCTTCAGCTCTTCCAGCTGAGAGTGTTTAGTAGATGGCAGACTCTAAGCCCGATCAGGCTTAAATGGCACTGCAGTCTGTTTGCCTTAGTGTGGTTAGCCAGAGAGTTAAGTACAGCCACGTCTGTTGCAGGGCTGTCTTGAGAGGGCCTTGAGTAGGAATTAATCATCAGGCCAATGCAGTTCGATCACTTTGTCCAATCACTGCCATTGAGGAGCTCCTAGACACCAGCTGTATGCATTCCGGAGGAGCTGGCTTCTCTTTGCCCTGTGCGCATGGCTCCAGGCACCCATGAACTCTACTCTTGCAGTAGAGGAAGGACAGACCACATGCTTCCTTAGGAAAGATAGTCAGAACGAAAGGGACGCCCCCATTCACACCAGCAGCAGACTATACTATGCACACAGCTTTTGTAGGTGATCAGAACTCGTCAATGGACAGACCTATAGAAGTACAGGAAGGGGAACCCGGTTCATTAAGCAACACTATCTGTAGGTATTATTTTTCATAAAAATCTCATCTATTGTCCCCCAATTTTGACAGTGTAGGGATTCATGTGCCCGTTTTACAGATGAATAGACTAGCCATCAGCAAAATACAATGAGGCCCTTAGCATTACACTGCAGGGGCAGATGAGCCAAGCACAGCATGTCTGTCTAAGACAGGGTCTGTCAGCTTACCATGACATCACTGACAAAGGAGCTCAGTAAGGTGTCTTTTGTCATTATTCTTCATCTGTGACTTTTTTAAAGATTTATTTATTATGTATATAGTGTTCTATCAGCATGTATGCCTGCAGGCCAGAAGAGGATGTCAGATCTCATTACAGATGGTTGTGAGCCATCATGTGGGTGCTGGGAATTGAACTCAGGACCTCTAGTAGAGTAACCAGTACTCTTAACCTCTGAGCTATTTCTGCAGCCCCTGTCTGCATCTTTCTAAACAGTGTTTTCCTTTTAAAAGTGTGTGTGTGTGAGTGAGTGTGTGTATGTGTGTGTGAGTGTGTGTGAGTGTGTGAGAGTGAGTTGTGAGTGTGTGTGAGAGTGAGTTGTGAGTGTGTGTGAGTGAGTGTGTGAGTGTGAGTGAGTGAGTGTGTGTGAGTGTGTGAATGTGTGTGAGTGTATGTGTATGTGTGTGAGTATGTGTGAGTGAGTGTGTGAGAGTGAGTGTGTGAGTGTGTGTGAGTGAGTGTGTGAGTGTGTGTGTGTGTGTGTATGATGGTATGGATTGTGGAGGTTAGAAGACAACTTTATGGAATTGGTTCTGTCCTGCCACCTTTACCTGGGCTCTAGGAATCAAACTCTGGCCATCAGGCTTATATCTTGCTCCTCCCCCAATGTATCTTTTACTCCCCCCAACTGCCTCATGCAGATAAGATAAAGAAAGGTTTACAGTGAAGCCAGCCATTTCCAAGTCTATTCTCCCAGAAGCTTGAGGGGCATCTTTACAATAGGGAGCACATAGACCTGGGTTTGCAAATGACCACTGTTTGCAGAGGTCCAAGTCCAGTGCTATCCACTTTGGAAGGTGGGCTCCCATTGTTTCTATTTTTCGGAGACTTGATAGCTCTGTGTCTATGAAGCAAGCCCATGATTATTGAAAATATTACTCCAAAAATTAAAAATAATTCCTCTTGGTAGGGAGATGAGCTGTGACCCAGTCCCACACTTGCTAGCCCTGTGATCTGGGACAGGAGACCCCCTTTGCAGCCAGTTTCTCAGATGACAAATGAGATGGGAGTAGAGGTTGCAGCTACCTTAAAGGACTGTCATGGGACAGAGAAGAAAACACACAAAGACACATTGTCCCATGGAAAGGGCTGATCATAGGAACGGTCAAGTGATGTCAGCCATTATTATTTGCTTACTATCCTCCCATGGGGACTAAGCCACTTTTGATACAAAGTTAGAAGAAAAAGGCACTGGTTGTATCTGACATCTGTAATCCCAGTACTTCACAGAGCAGAGGCAGGAGTATCACAAGCTTAAGGACAGGCTGCACTGCGTAGACAGACTCCCTTTTAAGTATAGAAATAAATAAACAAACAAAAGCATAGAGATAGGAGTAGGGAAGACAAAGGGTGAAGAAAAGGATAAAGAAGAAAATTAGTAAAAAGAAACCAATTAAAAATAGTTTAGTTTTTCCCCTAATTCATTTTTTTGCATCATGTTATATGAAAATGAGAATTCCAAGCTGGCTTTCAAGATTTCTAACCAACCCAAAGGCAGCACCCTAAAATAAGAACTTGGCCCCTTTATCAACTTGCTACAGCAACAATTATGCATCTCAAGAAAAAAGTTAGTCCTTCTTCCAGAAACTGAAGCCTCCAGTTCTTCTTGGTGTATTAGCTGTTGTTCTACAAGACTTTGGCTTCTTCCTTGTAAAAAGTAGAGAGAAGTACACAAAAAAATACAAATAGAGCTTCCTTGGCCTAGAAGGTGAGGAGAGGGGAGGGAAAAAGAGCTAATGGAAAGTCCAGTCCCTCTCTCTTTGTCTCCAATACGCAACGGAGTACAGGGATGGAGGTTTTAAGAAAGTATGTTGAATATCTGGGGCTTGGACAATCTTGAAGATTGGGTAGGGGAGGGACTACACCTCACAGGAATATCAGGAAGTTGGTGAAAGATGAGGGCTATAGCCAAAGACCACAGGAAGTTAAGGAAATGCCCACCACTTGTGTCATTTCATAAAGATGTGAGCCAATCAGTAAGTCTTCTCAGTTCTTACCTGACAAATAACTAAAAGTGGTTTGAAAATCAACTAACTCCAGCAGTAGCAGTAGTGCCTGCCACAACTGTGATCCCAGCCTTGGGAGCCTAAGGCAAAAAGATCACCACAAACTCACTATTTACTGATGTTCCTTTGAAAATGCAGGCAAATCTTCGCCTGTCTGTCTGTGTCTGTGTCTGTGTCTGTGTCTGTGTCTGTGTCTGTGTCTCTGTCTCTCTCTGTCTCTGTCTCTCTCTGTTTCTCTCTCTCTCTATCTTTCTCTCTCTGGTCTCTCCCTTCCCTTCCCTTACTTACTTCCCTTCCTCCATTAAAACTTCTTACTGAGAGAGAAAGAAAGAAAGAAAGAAAGAAAGAAAGAAAGAAAGAAAGAAAGAAAGAAAGGAAGGAAGGAAGGAAGGAAGGAAGGAAGGAAGGAAGGAAGGAAGGAAGAAAATCACCACAACTCAAGATCATCCTGGATTACTTATAGAGCTCAAGATCAGTCTTGCTACATACATAATAAGGCCCTGTCTCATGAGCAAAAAACAAATAAAATATCCCACTTATTGATGAGTAAACAGTAAATATAGTACATAGGAATGGTTTACCATGTTTATGTAAATAGTTTAAAACATGTAAGCCAGTATGCTTACTGTTGTTATTAATAATGAGTTCACTCTCACAATATGCCCATGTGCTCTACTGATACAATGCTGCTCCCACTTATCTTCAGTTCATGCTTCTTTAACATAATCGTACATGGACAAGGCTCAGACATGCTCAGATAATATCCTTTATTTCAAAACTTCAAAAAGTTCTTTGGCACGGTATTCTGTTTTTCATAGTTACAAATTGTAGTTTGTAATTGAAGTCATCTTTAGGGGAGACATTAAGATGTTCATCACTCCTGATTTCCTGAAAGAAATGTTGACTGAATGAGCAGCTATGGTACGAGGAGCCTGTCCTGAGTATCATTTTTTCCCCATGACATGATAGGGGTCCTCAGAGGGGCTGTGATTTGGAATTCCGCTCCCCGTTTCTGAGACCTGCAAGCGGAGGAGACATAGGGTGGGAAGTAGAGACTGAGATCAAAATGCAGTGTCATTGCCGGCTCCCGGAAGGAGTTTCCAAGGAGTTCTATGGGAGTGTGACAGGCAGAGGTGGGGTGCTATTGAATAGTTCGGTGGGTATAGCGCTTTCTGTGAAAGCACAGGGACCCAAGTTCAATCCCCAGGACCCACTCTGGAAATCAAGGCAAAACTGGAGTGTGTAGTGTGTGACTGTAATCCCAGTGGTGGGTGGTGGACTCGGGAAGATTTGTGGGACTTGCTGGTCAGCCAGCCAGCCTAGTCTGCTTGGAATATTCCAAGCCAATGAGATCTCTTGCCTAGATTATTTTTTTAAAAGGTGGACAATACTTACTTGAAGTTGTCCTCTGATCCCTACCCCACACGTATGCATCGACACACGTGAGCATTCACACATAGAAAAGAAAATGGAGGAGGAGGGTGGGAGGAGAAGTGTGTTAGGAGGAGCCCAAATCCAGACCCTCAGAGGAGAGCAGAAGGGACAGCTCTTAAACAGACACCCTAGGATCCGAACACCTTGCCCCTCTCCACCCTTACTGCTCAGTCCCCTTCACTCACTGCTCTCTGGCTTTTCCAGACCAGTGGTCTTCCCCAGATCCTCCTTCTGCCTCCGCGTTTAACTCTGCTCTGTCTGCTAACCCTGTGTAGTAGCCACTCAGAGTCATGCTCCTGGTTACCCATGTCAGTGACCACAGAGGTGCCCTCCTCAACAGCCTCTTCTGGGTCTCTGACGTGCCTTTACGGGCATTTAAGATAGAAGGGAGTGAGAAAGGGTGAGGAGACACGGCCAGTCGTCAGTGCCAGTTGCCAGTGATGGTAGCTTTGGGACCCTTCTGGCTTTGTCATTGCTTTTATCTTCTACAGAAAATCCAAATTTCAACTATCATGTCACTATCATCATCTCCATCATCATCATCATCGTCAGCATTGTCACCACGTAGTTCATATTTACATGCTTGGTAATATTTTAACTACTTCTATTTAAACCCTCACAATAGCCACCTTATGGGGGAGACACCATCATTCCCATTCTCAGAAGTTATAGCAGAGAGAGTTTAGTCGTTGGCTCAGCTGTTAAATTGGAGAGTCAGGGTCCCAAATCCACTTTGACTCCAGAGCTCACAGGCAGCACTATTATATGCTGCTTCTAATAAAATACAAGTGGAATGGCTGGTGGTAGCTCAGTCAGTCATGAAAACCTGAGTTGGCATTCTCAGAACCTATATATGAAGTGATGGGATATGGCTGTAATACCAGATCTCACTGGCCAGCTAGTCTTGTTGAATCAGTGAGCTCTGGGTTCAGTGAGGGATCCTATCTCAAAAATAAGGAATGATGCAATAAAGGAATATACCTGCAGTCAACCTCTGTGGTTCACAGGCAAGAACACACACATTCACATGCACACATACATGTATGCATCACAACACACATGAAGTAAATTCAAATGAATCTTGAATCTTTGGTTTACATTCGCTTCCTTCAAAAAAAAGTTTCCTAATTTATGGTGATTCTCATTAGAATGGGAATCCCCCAATATTATCCTTGTCATTATTTTAGCAACTTTAGAGGCACACTCTATCCACATTTGAAACAGAATCTCGACATTTGAAGGGAAAGAACCAGAAAGGGCCTTTTGATTTCCCAAATATAAAACATATGCTCTTATTTTACTCAGAGAGAAGGGGAACTATCATAAACTCAGATGTAGATGCTATGGTCCATCTTATTAAAAGTTCCGTTCTGTGATATAAATGGAATGTATGCTTAGAATGACTATATTCTAACGAAAACTATGCATCCCATAATATGGATGGGAGAAGTTTAGCTCAGATAGTGAGACCAGCGTTTAGACATCCGGGCTCTCAGTCTATTTCTTGGTAGGCTTTCCTTTGACGGAAACAACACTATGGCCCACTTTGTGCTGAGAGGAGAGCAGGAGACCAGGACTACGAAGGAGGAGGACTGGGGTTGCTCAGGGGTCAGGCCTGGACTTCAGGTGACAGCAGGGAGCTGAGGTGGGTGCACAGAATCAGAAGTCAGGGCTTGGCCAGTGAGCCACAGATGCCGCCTTTGTGATATGAACTACATCTCTCTTCATTTTCCCAGGACTCCCCATGTGCCTTCACTTAAACTCCTAGGCATGTCCAGCTCTGCTTTGGAAACAGACCAGTGCTCACAACAGGAGTCAGATACGGCCACCAGGGCTCTGGAAAAACAATGTGGCTGGGGACAATGACAAGGGTTACGTCTGCAAGCCTCTGAAGTGCCTAGTAAAAGGAAGGAAGATATCTTTATTGAGAGGGAGAGAGGCTGGGACTTTGGGAGTTTGAATGATAAAGAGAATTTAATCACAGGTTGAAGAAGTCTGGGGATAAATCTTGAGAGAAGTTATGAACAATTTCAAGGAACCAGCTCCCTATGTAGTAGAAGCTGCCATGTCTCAAATGCAAGAAACAAAACAAAGCAATACAAAACAAAACAAACCAGACTTTTCATAAAGAAAGAAAATTTTGATGAATTTGTGATGCTCTATCTTATAAAATAGCCCTGAAATGTATAAAAATATAAATCTAGATAAAATACCCTTATGCTTATAGTCCTTATGTACAAAAACAATCCACTTTCAACCATTTTCAAGTCGATAAACATAAAATGATAAAGGCACCTTCACAATATCATTTTAATATTATCAATTATGTTATTTGATTAAAGTAAATATTCAAAATGAGGATTGGGAGTAGAAACCAAAATTCAGTTCTATCTCTACATTTGATTCTGTTTCCTAATCTTCACCTGAAGGAGCTATGCAAAGAACACATACAATGTAAACTTCAAAATCTCTAGGCTTTGCCTTACATTTCAGAATAAGCAGGCTTCACATGTAAAGACAACTTTCTTCCAGTTTGCAAGCCTCAGAAGCCAGTTTTGATGGTGTTCGCACTGGATAGCCATACAAACTGTCTTAGATACTCAGAGATGAGGCTGAGCTTGTGGAATTTTTGAAACCTGCATTTCATGAGAATGGAATACAGTGGTGTGAATCAAAAACAGAACATTTTCCGTTGTGCGTTTCCTCCTCACTTTAAGCTGGTAGGAACAAAAAGCACTTTGGGTATACACGACTGTTCCCTGTCTACGTGAATGTGAGCGCTCCCCTCCCCACTCAGCACTAGCTCTGTTACCATGAGCTGGCTCAACCCTCCCTCCACCCCCCTTTAACCCACAGTGAAAGAATCTGCTGGGATTCTCCAGTTAAACACTCTGTCCTGCTGTTTTTCCTCTATGGATGCAAAAAGAGGCATAAACCAGTAGACCCTGACATTACGTGACACTATTTCCTTGTGATCATCAGAATTATAACTTTTCAAATACATTTCTGAACAGAACACGGAGATCCTCAGGGTGACACCACTGAGACAAGTTTGAGAATGCGGGGAGCACTGAGGCTCACGAGGCCGTGTCCCCTGGGTGTAAGAACAAGGCGGTAGGACCATTACACACGGGAGCTCATGGCCACTGGAAGCGTATGCACAAGACCTAGGCATCCGGAATACCAGGATGGACTGAGAACTCCACCTTAGAGCTCTTATGGCATTTGATTTGATATGGCTGGGGAAGGGAGAGTCAGCTTCCTTCCGGGAGGAGGACTGTGAGAGACTACCCATGCTACAGTAGATGCTCCCACACACATGCACATACAGGTAGCTAAGTGTATATTAAGTGTGTATGACGGAAAAGAGCCAGGTGTAGAGGCACACACCTTTAATCCCAGCACTCGGGAGGCAGAGGCAGGTGGATCTCTGTGAGTTCAAGGCCAGCCTGATCTAAAAACTGAGACCTTGTCTCAAAGAGAAAGAGAGAACATGACATTGGGAGGAAAAGTAATGGCGAGGGCATAGGAATAAATTGAATGGGAGGGGATGAAGATGGAGCTGATCCAAACACATTATATGCTTGTATGCACATTAAATAAAATACTTAAAAACAAAATAAAAAGTATTAGAGGAAAAGAAGACATCTAAACCCCTGGCTGGCCCCCACTTGCCACTGGTAAATGCCAATCACACCACATCTTCCTCCTCCATCCCCAGTTTTCTGGAGTATGGTATCAACAATTCTAGTCTTCAAAGAGAAACCAGAGGTAATTAGAGCTTCTTCTTTGACAGAGGCTCTGATGGTTTGAGACCCATTGTCTGTTTCACTTTGAAGCTGCTCTCACAGCCATCCTGTCCTGAGACTCTGAGTTTAGTGTATTCTCCTTCCTTCTCATCCCCTAAGTCCCTGGTTGGAGACCTTGCCTCTGTACCAGACATTGGGCAGTGGCTTCCTTCAAGGGTTTCTGCACCACACTGACCTCAGTTATTTAGAGACTTCTTCTTACAGTTTTTAATTAGCATCAAATCTCCAAGGTCTGGCAGAGTAGTGGAAACTACCCAACTTCAATGCTGCTACAAAGTCAATAAATGTATCTGAATGCATTTGTAGCCTTGCAACTGCTAAACAAAACAAAGCCAGATTGTAAATGCTTGATGCACAGCCTATGAAAATGATGATTTAATTCTCACCTTATCCAATTAGAGGAATAATGACACAAGATCAGCAGTCATCTCTATCTTATTTTGGGCTTCTGTTGCTGTGATAAACACCATGACCAGAGTAACTTGGAAAGGAAAGGGCTTTTTTCACCTTGCAGCATATGGTACAGGGAAGTCAGGGCAGGAACTAATGGAGAGGCCACAAAGGGATGCTGTTAACTGGCTTGTTCCAGCCGGCTTCCTTTTACCACCCAGGACCACCTGCCTAAGAGCAGCACACCCTCCAGTGAGCTGGTCCCTCCCACAACAGTCATTAACCAATGACTTGCCTACAGGACAATCTGGAGAGAACAATTCCTCTGTTGAAGTCCCCTGTTCCTAAAGGACTCTGGCTTGTGTCAAGTTGACAAAAAACTAACCAGCACACTTTTCAGTCACCTACAGGAATAGAAATCGGAGTCGTTCCTCCACGAAAAGACTAGAAAAGTTTAGAATCTGTAAGAAATAGTAATTAATTAATTAATTTTGTTGCCTGACCTGAGAGGTCACCAATCCTATTAAGTTCTAACGTCTTTATCTATGTCCTTGGGGGAGTCATGGTGCCTGTAAAATGTGTCCCTTTGTACACTGACACTCCTCACAGCTCCATGCCCTCCTGCTCCCTCACATTACAGGTAAGCTTCGGCTGGATGCCAAATGTTAAGACTTTGTCTGGCTTGGTGCTGGGTATGTGTGTATTCTTGGAAAGATTCTGGTGCTCTGCTCTGGGTTA
The DNA here is from genome assembly GCF_017639785.1 of Mesocricetus auratus. Classification (NCBI taxonomy): domain Eukaryota; kingdom Metazoa; phylum Chordata; class Mammalia; order Rodentia; family Cricetidae; genus Mesocricetus; species Mesocricetus auratus. The sequence goes on along the minus strand of NW_024429205.1, from coordinate 28,903,994 downwards.
CTATATAGTTTTTCTTTCCCAAAAGAATTTGGGGGCTGTAGGACAGCTCATTGGGTAAAGCTCTTGCCATGCAAGTGTGTGGACCAGAATTCAGAACCCAAGCAACCACATTAATGCTGGGTAGTGAAGCTAGTACACCTGTAACCCCAGTATGAGGATCCCTGGAGCAAGCAGACTAGCTGAAATCACAAGCTCTGAGTTCAATGCCTGAAGGTGGAGAGTAATAAAGGCATAAATCTGATGTCAAGCTCCGGCCTCCACATCCACACACACACACACACATATATGTACCTGCTTATACATGAACACCCCCACACATTCAGACAAGCACGCACACCTACAGACACACACATGTGGAGAAACACTTTCTGTCTTTTCAGACAGGTCTTTCTCTAAAGGTTTATTAGCAGGGAAGAGCAAGGTCTAGAGATAATTACTCCCCTATGACTGTTTTAATTGATCTTCTGAGTGCCTTGTAAATTATAGTTTTCCAGTGTGGTTGCTAGAAATGGGCTGCTCTGGTGTTCATGGTGTGAGAATTGTGGTTCTCATCATGTCAGAGAGTTCTTCTCCAGCAGTCCCTGGGTGTCCTCACACGCGAGCACCGACCAATGCTCCAGGAAAAGAGGGAATCTTTCCTTCTTCTCTCCAGTGCTCTGCTACTTACACGTGACTTTCCCCAGACTCCCAATTCTGTCTCCTCATCCTAGAGGATCCACTGGGCTCTTCCTGAGTTCCCCTTACGCCATGCTAGATAAGCAAATGTGTTACCATTTAAGTGTGAAATATCTCCCACAGGCCCATCTGCTTCAACACTTGGTACCAAAGTGGTGGCTATTTGGGGAGACTATGGAGTCCTTGGGACAAGAACCCAGATGTCTGACTTAGGCCATTGTGAGTAGACCTTGAGAGTTATAGACCAGACCTGCCTCCAGTACCATTCTCTGCTTCTTACTTGATTTGCCAAGATGTAATTGGCTGTCACCGCAGGCTCCCACTACTGTGGGAAAAGCCACCTCACCTCCATGAACTGTCATGGTGGGCAGGACTCTCTAAAACTGTGAATCAGATTAAATCCTTCCCCCCTCCTATAATGTATTTTGTCACAGCCAAAGTGAGAAAGTAACAAATACTACAATGCAAGTAATACAAAGGTGTTTCAGAATGAATTGGGTTATTGCAGCATTCAAGAAAGCACAGAGATAAGCAAAAGGAACATTGAGATATAGACAAAAGTAGATGAAAGAAAATTGCCTGAGTAGAGGGCCAGCAACAAACCAAAACTGTATCCCGAGAAAACAGCACTCAAGTGTTTCAGGGACCAGTCCCTCCGGTGGCACTTGAATGGGTGCGGAATGCCATCAAAGGATGCTCACTTTGGCAGGGCCTTTGGAAACGGGTGCCTTTTCCTAGTAAGCACACTGGGAGTAGACGCACAGCAGCAGTTACCTCAGAGGGTGCCGTGAAGGGACAGGCAGTTACCATTCCTAGAGGCATACTTCACTTTTCAGGTGAAAATTTTTGAACGGATAAACCGCTTCATCTGCATATGAACACTGTTGTCAACATGGCTCTGTCAGGCAGTAACACCCGTGACTGCCAAGCCAGTCATTTGGCTCAGCCATACAAGAGGAAGAGAAGGTTCAGGGTAAGACTAGAGCTGTCAAAACATGCTTCCTGCCTGGCTACTGGCCAACCAGTGTTTTATTCATCAACCAATAAGAGAAAAATGTATAGAGAAGGACATCCCCCATCCACTTACTCATCATGAAATGACAGTTTACTGAGATTTCCAAGAATTACAACACAACAAAACATCATAACACACCCCTTGGATGCTGCCTGGAAGCTCTCTCAGTAGTGAAGTTTCATCTTCCAGAGTTCCCTGTCTGTTACCTGACATTCTACCTTCCAAAAAACAGTATTTTACCTAGCTTATCAGGCTTTTGTTGTTGTTTTGGTTTTTCATGACAGAGTTTTTTTTGTGTAGCCCAGGCTATCCTGGAACTCTTTTTGCAGACCAGGCTGGCCTCAAACACATAAAAATCCACCTGCCTCATTTTCCCAATTGCTGGGATTAAAGGCATACACCACCATATCCGGTTTATCAGGTTTTTCAATCATTTGTTTCAGATAGACTGCAATCTTATTTCTCTATATTTTCCAGAAGTGACATCTCCCAGATTGTTTTTCGAGCAATTGTATAAATATACATTCTTAACCACGATATATACATCCTCACTGACTCCTGGGTTTTTCAGATTTTGTAATTTTTTTTTCAAGAATTGAACTGTTTTCCATGGGGATTTACTGTGTGCTTTTTTTTTCTGACCACAAACTGATCTGAAGGAATGGGAGAAATGACAATACTTAACTTAATAAATAGTTCATTAATTATGGAATTTCAGCTAATAGATGGCAACTGTGCTCAGGACCTAGGAAACTTAGCCCAACGCTCTTTGCCACAAGAATATTTCTGTTGATTTGAGGGTAACAAAGTTGTCAACTTCCTAAGGTTAATGGTTCTGTGAAATGGAAGTCACGTTCCACATCTGTCACAGACTCTTGCAAGCATCTGATGTCCTGAACAGAGATACTGCAGAGGCTCCTAACTAAGAATTACCACTTCAGGTTGGGAGGAAGACCAGAGGGTAACTATGCACACAGGATGTCCTAGGTCAGAGGTGGGGCACCAGCTGGCCAGGATGGTGTCTCTGTGAAGCCTCCTCCCTCTCTGGGGACTGTGCTGTCACAGTTAAAAGCATTTTAATTGCTTCTTTCAAAATGTCTATATTCTTTAGAGAAAAGTGAAACATTCACTCAGTCTCAAGATTGCTTCAAAATCTTGGATGTCTCCAGGGGAATTCTGGGTAAACAAGGTCCTCGGTTTGTCTTAAGAAAGGTTTCTTGGCATTACCCCTAATGTCATAGCCTGGTTTTGTTTTTGTTTTTTTCCCACCACGGTTTAAAGATAAACAGCCACTGAAATTCTTCAGTTTCCTTCCCTTTATCCCTGGACTCTTATCAAACTTTAGAAACACCCAAGACTTACTGTATGGAGAGGGGATGGGGGAGAGAGAGAGAGAGAGAGAGAGAGAGAGAGAGAGAGAGAGAGAGAGAGAGAGAGAGAGAGAGAGAGAGAGAGAGAGGCAGACAGACAGACAGAGACTTGGATAGTGAGCACACTCATTAAAGATATCCCTACTACAATCTTTATTTCACGTTCACTATTCTACACCCACACTTCTCTTTCTGCCTTAACATTTGTTTTGTGCTTCTGGTGACTGAGATGAAATGGTTCAAGATCTACATTCCACGGCTCTTTACAACAGACCAAAATAGCATTCTCGCTCCTGCTAGTCTCCTCCAGCACTGGCATTCATTCCGGTCAGCTTGCAGAGGGTTCCAGAAAGCAGTTAGTTCTTCAGCATCAGAATGTTCTCTGTGTAGTCTCAACTTTGCTTCCTCCAGGGAAAACACAAAGCTGCCTCATACTCGCTCTGTTTCTTGTCCAACTCAAGGGAGTGTGCTTCAGGAGACACAGAGGACACTGCCATCATAGCTTTGTTTCTTGAAATAACATGGTCTCATTTCCCTGTGGATATGAGGGATCGAGGGCGAAAATTCAGCACACATTTTCCATCAAAGAACTCTGTTTCAGAGACTCACAGACTCAGACTGCCAACGTAACTTCATCACTGAATTTCAACTTAAATTCATGAACTGAATTTGAAATATTTTAGATTTTTTAAGGATGGTAATTTGTACTTCTTATGTGCTTCTTGACAAACATTTGTAGCAGAGCAAAGAAGAGTTCACCTCAGTGTCCCTTCCCTGGCCACACATGCGTTCATCCAACCTTGTAAGTACGTGAGAGATTTTTCTTCAGGCCTCGTCATCCCTCAATAAACACAGGCCTCAAGTGGCTCCCGTTACAGTGAAATGTCCCACATAGGCTCATAGATTTGAAGAGTCACTCCCCCACTAGCAGCTCTGTCTGGGGGCTGCTTTAGAAGGTGAACAATGCAGGCCACTGCAAGCACGCCTTGAGATTGATAACCTCACCACTTTCTGTCTGGTCTTTACTTCCTGATCTGCAGAGATGGGAGCAAGCTGCTACCAGAAGCCCCTGCTGCCTACAGCTGTCCACAGCTGCCCACCACCATGTCATGGATCTGCACACCTTCCCTGCCTCGGACCAATAGCCAAAATAAATTTCTCTTTTAGTAGCTCCTTATCAGATTGTCACAACAAGAAAAGTCACTCACATCCCACCTCCCCTCTCTGCTCAGTACCACAGACGGACCACCAGAGATATTCAGCACTGGGTCACAGTGGGGCTCTTAGTGGCCCTCCACCCAGCAGTCCTCAGGTGACTCTCAGCCTCCGTGGGAGGCCTATGCTTTGGGAGGATTCCCTCCTCCGTTTGCTTGTCGTTTACTTGTTGGGGAAAAAAATAAGAAACTAAAAAAGGAAATGCTGCAAATCTTTAAGTAAAGCACTAATTCCCCCATTGCCCAGAGAAGGCCTTTTGTAAACAACCCCACCTACCCAGGAGTTTTGTTTCTGACATTTCTTCAGACAGACTTTGATCTGAGGCCCCTAAGCCCTTTGATAAACCTTGACACACCAAACTTCCCCAGGGCAACCTTGAATCCATGACACACCGCATTAGTTATTGACCCTTCCACAGCGGAAGCGATGAGTTACGGCCGTCTTTCTGTTTCCTTGGCGTTGCAATCCCGCTTTTCTGCAGTCTTCACTGTCACGTCGTAACTGTCTTTCTGCCTGGGACCCCATCTTACTACTCTGCCCTCATCACAGCCAACAGTTTTACTGGCACACAGTACAGATGTGCTTAGACTAGCGAGCACTTTCATCCGTGTATCGCCAAATAGTTTCCTGTTTTAGTTGCCACTTGTCTCTGAGACTGTCAAATTTTTACCTGTAAAAGCAGATGGCAAAGGCTAAGAGGTGTTGCTCTGTGGCAAGCCTCAACTCCCAACATCACACATTTTTTTTAAAACACAGCTAACCAAACAGCAAACAGAATGGCAACATACCTACTTGAGATCTATCAAAGAAAGGAAGGAAGGAAGGGAGGGAGGGAGGGAGGGAGGGAAGGAGGAAGGAAAATCTTTGCAAAGATGGGAGAATGTAGACATGACAGAAGGGAACTCAGAGTCACAGCTGAGTCTAAATCTAAGCTTGGCAGCCCTAAGCTTGGGAAACTTCAGGAGTTTGTAAGCATCAGAATAAACTCGTTTAGGGGAATGAGAATAACGTTTTCCCTTCATTTTATGTACAGGTAAGCTTCACTAAAAATAAGTGGGAGACAACTTTTTGAGTAGTGAAACTACGTACTGTAGCATAGTTTCATTGTATCTGATGTTTTATGCTTTAGATTTAGCTTATTCAAAATATAGGATCATTTAAATACTTGCTTGTCCTATGCAAATTAATCTGTTAATAACAACCACAGAACAGTTCTCTCTCTCTCTCTCTCTCTCTGAATGTGTGTGTGTGTGTGTGTGTGTGTGTGTGTGTGTGGTGAGCTGACCAATTGTTTGTATTATTAAGCAAGCAGTACTTATCAAAAGTAAGTCTAGAATAAACCTGTGATACCATATGATCACAGTTCTAGACTGGAGTGGGATGCATTGATAGCATGCAAATATTACTGTCATATTTCAGCATCTGAGCATGAGCACATTGTTTCTGAAGCTGGAATGAAGGGCTGGGCTGGGTAGAGGCTCCTCCGTACTTACTTTAGCTGTCCAGATTGTTTTCATGTGAATTTAGCCAGCCTTCCACAGCTTTACAAAGCTCCAGGATGGCTTAAGTTTCTTGCTTCCTTCACTGGCAAGACTGTGCCAAACCTTAGGGGATGTGCTTCCAGAAGGAAAGGCAATCTCCGATCTGGGCCATTTGACACATACCAGATGCCAAGCCCCAAACAAAGGCTCCTCAGCTTTTCAAAGATTTGCTATCTTAACGGTAACCACTTGAGTAAAGGCTTGGCCCCCAGAATGGCCAAGTTAAATAAGTTCGAATCAGGGCTCAATGGTCTGCACATGCGGTGTTCTCCAGTCCGCATGACATCCTGAATCTAAGAAAATAAATTTAAAATGTGTCAGGCTGGACCTGTGTACTTTGGAGAAGAAATATGTGTCTCATTGTTACTGTGAAAACAGTTTTTCTCCCTGAGTGGAAGTTAAGTTTGGGGGCTACTTGTAGATGCAGAACCAAGAGAATTTTGGCATTCTGGCTGATAATTCTTTAGGGGAGTCCTTACTTGGAATTTTTGCCTCTAACTGAAGAGAGGAGACAAATCTCTGAAGCATTGAAAGCCATGGTGAAATCTTAGAAGGCTGCAGAAAGGGAAACAGATTTACCAGCTCTTCCATCTTAGACGGTCCATTGCTTGCACAGAGATACAGTGTGAGATATGGGCCAGCCTAGTCTGTGTAATAATTCCAGGCTAGTCGGAGCTACATAAGAAGACCCTGTCTGAAGCAAAGGCTGAGATGGTGAGGAGACAGTTTTGTAGATATGACAGGTTGGTCTCTAAGGTCCAGTAGGTAAGACAGACTTGAACTTTGGGTTGGTTAGATGATTAGCTAGATACCAACAGTATCTTTTGGCTATAGCTGACTACAGTTCTCTATCTGAGAACTACCCTCAGTGGCTCCCTGGGACATTGTGCACATACAATACAGTATGGATATTTTCCCTTGGAGGTGTCTGATTCACAGATCCTGCTGCAAAGCACACTGGAGAACACAATACTCACTAGTGTAGTTGCCAGTGAGTGCACCATGGAATGGAGCCTTGACCATACTCGCCAGTTTGATCAACCAGGTTCTCCTCAGAAATTTTAAATTGTTATTGAAAAATGTCTGATTAATATAGGTTGCTTTTTAAGACAAAAACTTTAGTCCTTGAGGGAAGTGTGTTATGAGTCATGTGTTACGTGTTTGGTTGTGTTAAAATCGGTGAGGAGCTACCTAAGGCTGCAGAGTCTAGAAGAGAAAACATGAGCAATAGGCTGAAGGAAGAGGCCTGCTAAGGCTTCTGACAACCTTTCTCTTTCCAGGGGGAGACCTCACCAAAAGGACAGCTTCATCTCTGCTCCATGGGATGCTTTCATCCTTTAGACAAATTACGTCACCAAAGTTCACTTGAAACAATGAGTTACCAACAACTTAGGAGTCCTAATATTGGTACTAAATAAAATAGGCCTCAATGGCAATTTTGGTCCTTGTTTCTGAGTATTTTCTTTTTTTTGACTCATTCAAGACTCAGGTTGGTCTATCTATATGTAAACCCACCCAGGCTGTGTGGTATCCGCTCATTTTTAAAGACATCTGAGGGCAGGCAGAGTAAATATATAATCTACTGTATAGCTGACGTTTCTTTCTATGGGGAAGCTCTTTAAATTCAGCCTGTGTACAGTTTGCTGCAACTTCGGCCTCCTTTATGCTTCTTCTCATCTGGGTAGTTTCAGAGACTAAATGGCAGCCAACCGCATGCTGAATGATAACCTTGTGAGCTGCGCATCGCAAGAGGTAGAGCTCCAGACTTACTTAGCCAGCCCTCTAATTTGACAGGTGAGGAGCCCAAAGACAACAGAGGCTCGTGTGACTTGCCCTCAGGGTCATGCGTCTTCTTGTAGCAGAGCAGGGGATCGAACCCAGATGACAAGCTGCTCCAGTTCTCATCAGGAGAAGTGCTGGAGGCAAAGTCAGTCGGGACATCACTATTGTCTGGCAAGTGCCTGACTCTGGGACACTTTTATCAGCAAGCTGTTGGCCAATGATTAAGCAGTTTCTGGTTAGTTACTGGATCAGTAACATTAAGTAAAATCACTGGCTTTTTAGGATTATTTTGACCATTTTTGTATCTTTGGGGGTTGAGTTGGTAGGTTTCACCACAATATGAAGTCAGGTGTTAGTCAAATTTCAGAGAAGTCTGTGCTACATGAGGTTAAAACTGTTCTAACCTGGGAAAGGGGGTGGTGTGGGGTGGGGAAGAGTCACATATTCTTAAGTATGTGTTAACCGTGTGCTTGTGAGTCATGGCCAAGGCAGTGTGCGAAATGACTTAAGGTGGAGTAGGCCCTAGTTATCACCATTGAGTATGAGGTGCAGTTCAGACCCAGTGGTGACTTAACCCTGCTAAGTCTAGAGGATTTCTCTAGCATCACATTATTCAAAGAAGAGGACAAGATCCATACAGCTAAATATATCATTTCCTTTAAAGAAATAGATGGGGTCATTTAGACCCAATTAAAATCCCTTTCCTTTCAAACCAATAATGCATTATTGTATGTAAAATACTTTACTAAGAAAATAAAAGAAGCAAAAATATTTAATAATATTTAGGATAATAGGATCTTAATAGAAAATGAGCGCAGGTTCAACCACTGAGTAGTTTTTGCCATGAAGACTCTGGACTAAGTTTCCAGTAATGACACAGCAGAGACCAGTGTCTAGTGAGAGCATCTTCAAATATATGGCTTTCCCCTCTCCTTAGGATGAAGGCCCCATGCACGGCTGTTGGCTTTGCCAGCTGCTGCAGCCAAGCTTCTCTACCTGTATTTCAGAGAACAAGACTTTCACTTCCCTCTGGTCCTTCTGGGGGCCCTTCCCTCCATTGGCACCACCCAACTTCCCTGCCAACACACACCCACACACGCGCGCACACACATCTACAGGAGTACACAGACTAATCACCCTTTTATCAGTTATCACCATGTCTTAGGGACCTCCTGAGAGTCTTTAAGCCTGGGTTTGGAGCCTCTCCTTATTCAATGACAACAGTCCTGCTGTCTCAGACAGCTAGTGCAGCATACAGTCACCAGAGCCTCGGTGTACTACACTGGACATTTACTTCTCCCCATCCACCTGCAGCATGACTAAGACAGGCACAAAGATAAAGCCCAACCCATTGATCAAGGCAAGCCACACAGCCAACGGCAGGATCAAAGACAGTGACGTGTTCTCCGCCCTCTGGGAAGCTGTGATGACTAATCTTGATTGTCAACTCAACTAGATGGAGAAGCACCTAGGAGACTGGTGCAGCCAACTGGGTATGTCTACAGATGTTTCCAGAAAGGATTAACCAAGGGGGAAGATCCACCCTGGTACGGGCAACACTAGCCCGTGGACTGAGATCCTCATTATAACACGGGAAGGTGTGCTGGCTGGTTTTATGTCAACTTGACATGGCTGCGGTCATCTGAGAGGAAGGAACCTCAATTAAGAAAATGTCTTTTCTAAAGGGAAGGGAGAGTGGGTCTGGGGAGAAAGGAAGATCTGGAGACAGGGACTGCGAGGAGAAGAGGGAGGGGAAGCTGCAGTCAGCTTGTAATATATAAGAAAAATACAGACATTTTTGAAAAAAAGTGAAAAGAAAAGACAAGAATAAAGAAACGGGGAGAAAACATGAGCAATCATGAGCTGATAATATTTTGTATTCAAAAAAACAATGTTTAATAAAATGTGATCATTAAAAAAAACCTTAAGAAGACTGGGATTGTACACAAGCCTGGAGGGCATTTTCTTTCCTTCTTTCTTCCTTCCTTCCTTCCTTCCTTCCTTCCTTCCTTTGTTTATTGTTTTATTTTCCAAGATAGGCTTTCTCTGTGTAACAACCCTAGTTGTCCTGGAACTCACTCTGTAGACCAGACTGGCCTCGATCTCACAGAGATCCACCTGTCTTTGCCTTCCAGGTACTTCCACAACTGCCCAGTACTGTAGGGCGTTTTCTTAGTTAGTTGTTGATGGAGGAGGACCCGGGCCGTAGTGAGTGGTGTCACCCCTGGGCTGGTGATCCTGCAGACTATAAGAAAGCAGCGTGAGCAAACCATGGAGAGAAAGCCAGTAAGCAGCTCCCTTCCATGGCCTGGGCATCACCTCCTGCCTCCAGGCTCCAATCCTGCTTGAGTTCCTGCCTTGACTTCCTTCAGTGATAAGGCATAAGCTGAGTAAATCCTTTCCTTCCCAAGGATCCTTGGTCACGGTGTTTCGTCACAGCATCAGTAACCCTAGCTGAGACGGAAGAGAAGAGGGAAAACCTTTAACACAAGCATGCTCTCTTGCTCAGCCTCCTGGCTACCCTGACATAAACTGCTCTATTTTGCTACATCCTGGCTGCCACCATAGACTAGGACCTCTGAAACAGGGGGACAAAACAAATATTTGCTTCCTAATTTCTTTAGGTATTTGGTCAGACAATGAGAAGATATGGCTAATACTGATGGTGTGGAAAGAGTGTGTATATAATAGTGTTAATTAAAGGAAGTCACAGTGACACTGACAGCTGAATTTCACTTACTGCCACTAAATGTTGTGATTACATCTCATATCAACACGATATCAAAGTCAGGACGGGCAAGACCTGGTTTCTCTTGGACAGAGAGTAAGAAAGAGAGGACCTGAATTGCAAGTCACTTGACCTACTTGGGTCAACACCTGATTGTCAGCGGCAGCCTCCTCCAGAAAAGTAATGTCTCACCTAGCTGGGAGATGAGACCCCCACAGCATCCTGAAGTACAGTGTGGCACTCTCAACACGGTTTTTGAGGAGTATTTCTGAATCCTGTCTTGTGTTCAGCAATTTGATTTACAGCAAACAGGAAATGGAACGCATTTCTAAGCAAATGCTTCTCTGATTACTTACACATGCAAATTCATGGACTAAGTTTAGAAGTGTAATTAAGCATCGAGCTATTTTTGAGCCCAGAGTCACAGGACAAATCAGATGCCCAGAAGAAGCTCCTGGCTGATTTACTTTTTTTATATCTGTTTTTCATCTCCCACTCAATGCTCTCACCTGAGGGAGAAAAAAATACATACACTGACTCAGAAATTTGTCTCAGCAACTCAGTTGGGGTTCTAGAACACGAAGTGGGTCAAGGCACGCAGGTTTTGTGATTTTTTTTAAAGGATGCCCTTGGTCAGAAAGCTGTTTATTCAATGGGAAGATGCTGAGTGATACGCCCCTAGAAAAACAGGGCAGAGAAGAGCAAAATGGGCATCATCTAGGCAGCTGTCACTCCTGCAGCGAGTGATTCATGGTCAGCCAACACCGGCTTCCCCATGCTGCAACCTAACTTTATAGACTTTTGTAGTCTACATGCAAACTTCAGCGTTGTGCAACTTTGTGCCAAGATGCCAACTTGACACATGAAAAACAGACAAGCAGTTTGGAAAGTTTGTGTTTAGTGTTAACTTTGTGAGCAAAAGGCATCATCCTTAGTCTGGAGGAGGCTGCCGCCTCATAGTCATGGTGACCAACTGTTCAAAGGCCTTTTGACTTTTCCTAAAGCATCATTTGCTTAAGAGAACCCACTTAACACTTGTCATAGATGTGGGCATTCGTTTTTCTTCCTTTTTACTGAATGCATTTATTAGGGGGCAGGATGGACGAATGACCCAGCACATATGTGGAGGTCAGAAGAAAACCTCCAAAAGTCAGTGTCCCTGTACCATAAAGGTCCCATGATCAAACTAAGGTCATTAGGCTGGGCAGCAAGCACCTTGACCCACTGAGTCATCTCATCAACCCATGACCAGAGATTTGTGACAGAGCTTGTGAGTATGGTGATGGTGTCTGTGTCCTTCTGTGAGTACAAAGATCCATCTGGCCCAGGCTTACTACACCAGGGAACCTTAAGACAGTGCTCACTTGCTGCTCTTTTCCTCTTCAGCTTGTCCTGTCACAATTTCCCATAGGAGCATGTTTCCAAAGCCCGTTCCCTGCTACATTAGAAGGGATTGTTTTATTTGTGTATGTGTATGGGTGTTTTCCAGAGCCCATTCCCTGCTACATTAAAAGGTATTCTGTTTTATTTGTGTGTGTATGAGAGTTTTCCAGAGCCCATTCCCTGCTACATTAGAAGCGATTGTTCTATTTGTGTATGTGTATGAGTGTTTAGCCAGTGTGGACAGCCATGCACAGTGTGCATGGCATGCCTGAGGAGCACAGAGACAGCATCAGATCTCCTGAAGCTGTGGTGAGCCATCAATATGGCCAGTGAGAATCTAACCCAGGTCCCCTGGAAGAGTATCCAGTGTTCTTAACTCATCCCTCCAGCCCCTAGAGATCCTGTTTTTAAGGGACATTAAGTATGAGTTGTCTTTCCATAATGTTATTGTGTGATATACTCCATGCCAGGTTCTATGCTTACACCAGGTACTATATTTACACCCCAGGAGTGGCTGGACATTCTTAGCCTCCAACTCACAGAAAGTGAAGCAACCGCCCTAAGTCATGAGAGAGCGGGCGAGCTGGAATTCAAGTTCATGCCGTTCTGACTGCAAATCCCAAGATCTTAACCAGTCTGTACAAGCCTCTTCTCCCATCTCCATGGAAACTTGCAGAAGCTGTGTGAGGCCCCGGGCCAGGTTTGAATCAACACACTTGCCAGTAATGCCTTCCTTATGATATACTTGATTTCTTCTTGTAAAATTGCATCTGAAAAAGTAATTAACTCCAGTCAGCTGAATTTTCCAAATGCTTGTTCTTCCCTGAATATCAAAACAAAAACTCCTTCTCCCGTGCCGAGGTCTTACACTCTCTTCTCTACTGCATTTTCACAGACAGACGTGAGTAATATGAGACCCTAAGATTATAGTAATCATATTGTAAAGCACATGCAGTTCAAAAGTACCAAGATGTGTGCTAAGCCTGTGGTGAGGTAATCCTAATGGCTTGGGAATGGCACAGAAAGTAGAAAAACAAATTCCATGAGGTTTCGAAGTCTGATCTTAGCTGGGCATGATGGTGCGCACTTGTAATCCCAGCACTTGGAAAACAGAGACAGGTAGATCACCGCATGTTTGAGACTGGCCTGGGCTATATAGTGAGTTCCAGGCTAGCTAAAGGTACATAGTCAGTTCCTAACTGAAAAAAACAAACCTGGGGCCCGCAAGATGGCTCAGCAGGTGTTCTGACCTCCACACGTGTGTCTGAGCACAAATGTACGCATATACATGTTTGCAAATGCATACACACACACACACACTCACAAATAAAGATAAAAAAGGCATTTTAAAACTGGAAGACATGGTGGTATTTCAGAGAATAAAGTCCTGTGTTCAGCTTGCAGCCTGAGACATGGGGGTCACTTTTACATTAAGGTTACTTCCATTTACTCGTCACTTCAACAATTACTCTGTCACAGGGCCACTAGTCCAGCTTTCTCTGGTTTGGAGATCTGTCCCTTCCTGAAGGTTGTCCTCCTTAGTTTAAAGGGCATAATTGAAGGTAAGCTCTGCCTCCCCTATTGTGACAGCCTCTCTGTCACTGTTGCCTGGTAGAGGGCATTTTTCTCTCTCCTTGCTTAGGAGGCATCTGTGAAAACCATGTTTCTGGAGTGTGGCACAGTCTTCTCTGTCGAAGATCCTCTACTGCTGAGGAAGCTGATGTCACAGGAGAAGGTGCGCCATGTTCTAACTGGAGATGAGGAACACATGGCAGGAGGGTGTGGACAGGCACCGAACACCACACCCCGGGGGGGGGGGCGCTCAACACAACCATTTCTCATAAGTCCTCCATTGCTTTCATTCTTTTTCCACCTCCAAACCCCATTCATTGCCTTCAAGAGTCACGTCCCCAGCAAACCAAGCTCAAGCACTTGTCCATATCAATGCCTGGAAAAATATGTGGGCTGGGAATTGCTAAAAACACTGGAAAAGAATCCCAGCACTCCCTCAGCCTCCACTGTGGGAAGAGAACATACACATTACACAGTTAAAGAGCACATGATTTTCCTTAAAACAAACTCAACCATCAGTGAGCTCCTCAGATACACTTTGACTCCCATCACTAAGACGGCCATAGGAAACAATACGTTCCTCTGAAGGTTTTCGTTTTGTTTCTGTTTTCCTGTGTCTTCTTAGGACATCCAAGTCCTAATATGCATCTCCAACATACCCAACCCCACCCCAAAAATTTCTTTTCTAATACTAATCCTTTATTTTTAATCAGGCCTTTTAATGTTTGAAAACTCACGCCCCACACTCTGCTATTTTCCCCATGTTCATTCTTCATTTAGAACATAGAACAAAACTGCATCCTGGAATTATTAAATGGACAAGTTTAGCAATTAAAGTGCTAACTATGAGCAAGGCATAAATTCTTTTTGGGAGGGGGGGTTTCGAGGCAGGGTTTCTCTGTGGCTTTGGAGACTGTCCTGGAACTAGCTCTTGTAGAACAGGCTGGTCTCGAACAGGCAGAGATCTGCCTGCCTCTGCCTACTGAGTGCTGGGATTAAAAGCATGTGCCACCAACACCCGGCTATGAATTCTTATAGTAAGTGTTTTCCTGGCTCAGAGAGTGAGCAATGGAAAGCTGCAAGATCATCTCCAATGAGCACTGACAGACTGCATTACTCTGTGAGTCACCAGGAAGCTTGGTGGGATTCACTAAGAGCAAGGAGGAGTGTGTTCCCAACCAATCATCCATCATCTTCATCCCAGCTAACAAGAATCTCCAAGAGGTCAATGTTTTCCCCAAACTCAAGTGAGAAGCAACTCACACTGACTTACCAGTTGCTGTGGATGACTACAGAAATGTCCTCTACTCATGAAGAGGCAAAATCTTCAGAGAGATTGACAGAGTAAAGTTCATGTCTTCCCCTTTGCCATACAGAGAATGGCAAGTGACAGACATGCCAGACCAGCTCATGGCACTCCAAGAAAAACACTCGTGCATTTCTACAGCGTACCTAACGTGTTTCCATCTGCCATGTTGAGGTCATCGTCTGTACTTTGTGTTTTCTCATTGATAGCATCAAATCCACAATATAGCAAAGACAGATACCTAGAACTTTATCTCCAAGTTCTCACGACCTAGTCACCATGTTCAAAATCTGTGTTTTTTGGGGGGATTGGGCCAAGTGAAGCCCTGGGTTTCCGTCAATCCTATCCCGAGACTTGTTACCAACCTAAGTGAGGTCTCCAGTCCCCATGCAAAACCCTCCAACAGTAAAGAAGCTAGCTCAAATCTGCCTTAAGTCCGTGTTAACCCCTGGTAAAAGAAACTCATCTCAATCCGTCAGTCACTAGATACATGAATCCACACTGAAATACGGAGTGAGTGGCTTTATAAAAACCTCTTCGGGCTCCTCTAGACCTCAGGCTAGGCTTATGTGCTTAGGGCTTGCTCCAGCAACTGTCAGCCGTCATTGTCATGGCCTCCCTGCAGGTGGAGGTTGTGTTTAGTGGAAAGTGCGGAGAATTGGTTGACTCACCTTGGTGAGGAATTTCCCTGCTATCTCAGGATTCCAGTTTCACCAGGCTTTGAGTGAGAAATTCGCAAGCTGGATCTAAACCTGACTTGGAATGCCAAAACAATCTTTAAAAAGAATCAAGCTTGAACATTTATCATGCCTCATTCCAAAGCTGACTATAACGATAGACTAGTGAAAACATTGTAACTGTGCCTGATGAGAAACAGGTAGATAGAACAGAACCCAGGCATTGAGTTTATAGAGTTTATATATAGGGTTCTTTGATTTTTTAAAGGCCTTATTTTTGATAAGGTAGTTTTAGATTCATATCAAAATTTGAGCCAATTGACTTTTTTAAACTAAATGTAACAAGATGAAGAAGGGAAGACTTGCTAACAAATGGCTGAGTCAGCTAACTAGCCATATAACAAAAAAATTTAAAAACCTAATTCTTATTTTTGTAGAAAGTACAAATTTAGTAACTTTGCATTCTTAGGATAAGCACATATTCCTTTGACGACAAGAAGCACTAACTGAAAAGAAACACCTGACTTTCATTAAAAAAGGAAAAGGTTTTTTGAGACAATGTCTCACCATGTAACCCTGAGTTCATACTCCTAATTCTCCCGATTTAGCTTCCTGGATGTTGGGATTACCAGTATACACTCACTTAGAATTTTTATATATCAAAAGTTATAATAAAGAAAATTAATAAACCAGCCAGTACATACATCTAATAATGGATTTGTATCTAAAATATTAAAAAGCCCTTCAAAACCAGTGATAAGGCGGCTAACTTTTTTTTAAAAAAGTGAAATATTTGGACTGTCATTTCCCTCTCTGACTAAAGTTGACAGTAGCACAAATCTATGGGTACAAACATAAATAGAAGGCAGTTTGACTGCATGGCCATTTAACAAAATAACAACAGTAGGTTCCCCCACAAACAGTTCCCCCACAAACCCGTCCTGAGTAATATGTCTAGGCAGAAGCAGATCTTTCCAGCCGTGAACTTAAGCCTGGTTTACAGTACCCAGAATGAAACGCCTCATGTCCAGTCAGAATGTGGCTGGTTATCCCCATAACTGGCATGCTGCTACTGCCTCAGTGGCCATACCTCTCCGATAGGTCTCTATTGTAGCAGGCAGGCTGCCGTGCTGAGGAAACCACTGATGCCTACCCCAGCAGCCTGCACAGCACCTTCTGGTACTACGTAAGCTATCCAGAAGGAAGTGAACCAAGGTCAGTTCCAGGCTGACTTCTCTTTGTCCTGAATCCAAAGTGAGTAGTGCTTTCAGCAAAGGAGTCTTACCAGCTAGTTATGACGCGAGACCAAGATTAATGACATTAGCATGTGTTGTTTTGGGTGCCCCTGGGGCACCATTGACCAATAACTTGCAGAGGAGTATTCCATGCCTGGCACAAACATTCTGTCTATTTTCGAACTTCTGTGTGGATAGAATCATTGGATAGCCCATGTCTTCAGGGAGCAGCAGCACCCACCCATTCAGAATATTTCTGTTCAAACTCCCTTAATGTATGTACACAGGTGTGTGTGTGTGTGTGTGTGTGTGTGTGTGTGTGTTCTTACAAACTTGTGAGCTTCCGTGAGACTTATTTACATATACTTAGACGCTCACCCTCCCATTCCCTCTCCCCAACCTCCACATCTCCACTTAGCAGTTAACCACATGGTTACACAGCGGCCACCCAACAATTCCAGTACTTCCAAAACTAAATTTAAATGGTATGTCCACAATGACCCTTGTAGAAAGGTATTCTAAGAAACCTTATTTATAATAACAGCCCAAACTCAAAACTGTCCATACATTCATGAGTAGGAAACTAGGTACAGAAGCTGTGATGTATTCATGTGTTGGAATACAGATAAAAAGTAAAACAAAAAATACTGTCCATTCTACAGTACTGTGCAACTTGGGCGTGCTATCTGTGCAGAGCAAATGAATGTGGGAAAGTGTCCAATATGGTTTTACTGATACAGAAGTTCAAATGTGGACAGAACTAACAGGGAAAGAGAGGTGTCCTGTGGTCAGCTTTTAGTTGATGCAGTCAACGGTCATGACATATTCAACTCTCAATATTATTAAGCTGATTAGTTAATGCTTTAGCAGAGTGTATGTAAGTTATACCTTAGTTTTAAAGAAGCCGCTATATCTGATAGACAGCCACTATGTCTCTAACTACGAAAGGTAAAGTTTATCATCCAGTGAACGTATAGTAATAATGTATACGCCAAGGACAGTGCTAGTGTCTGTGAACACTGAGCTCCATAGAACATGATCCCAGCACTGAAGGATGCCTGGATTTGAAGGGGGAGGGGCACAAAGTATTCCAAAATATTGGAAGGAATGTTGTAATGCAGCTGAGCTGAGAGCTGTTCTCGGGAGCACAGGAAGTAAGACACGACAGAACAGAACGGCCTCTTGTGCGCCCCCTGTGCCTCCATCACTGTTTGAGGCGAGTATGGAAAGTTGATTTTGCCTTTGGGAGACGGTGTGGCATTTCAGCAGGTGTGAGGACTCTCAAAGACAGTCCCCCTCCCGTGAGTTTAGCACAGAGTTTTCACAGAGGGATACTGGAGAGAACGTCTCATCTCAGGAATAGCAGGTAAGGGTCAAGCACATCCTGAGTAATGCGCCTAGGGGGAAGCAGATCTTTCCAGCCAGAGACTGTGGCATGCTGCACAGCTCCTGAACACCCCCCCCCCAGGATGTGTTTTGTTGTCCACACCCCCTTGGGTCTTGGACACTGACAAAGTATGTAGGTCTCTAACAACAACAACAACTGCCCTGGTGGCTCAGTAAAGAGGCCCCTAGGGAAGCCACACAGAGCAATACGCTACTTATAACGTGTGCATGTATCCTGCCTCTCCCTGCTCCCTTGAACACCCCTTGCATCCCAAGTCTATTGCAAAGGAGGTGCAGGTGCCGGTGGAGTTTGCTTGCTGGCAATGTAGAGGAGGTACCTGCCTGTCTCCTAGGACAGCCTGGGAGAGGCTTCCACTGAGTACCTTCAGCAGTCTTAAAGCTGCAGAAACTGTGAAACTGCCATGTGATTCTAAGGATGGACCACCCAAAGAGCTAGGCAGCAGTGGTGGAAACACCAACAGATTCCTTCCAACCACGACTGTATTGGTTTCCTATGGCTGCTGTAACAACTGACCACAAACTTGGGGACTTAAAACAACACAAATTGATTATCCTGCAGTTCAAGAGATCAGATGTTTAAAACAGAGCTATGAAGCAGCCGCATGCTGGAACTTTCGGAATAGCATGTTTGCCCTCCAAAGCTGCCTACATCTTTTCCCCTGTGGCTGTCTTCCTCCATCTTAGCCGCTCGTGGTAGCACAGGCTTTTATTCTCAGCACTCGGGAGCAGGGGCAGGCAGATCTCTATGAGTTTGAGGTCTATTCAGTCAGTTCCAGACCAGCCAAGGCTACATAGTGAGGCGCTGTTTAAAAAAAAAAAACAGCATCTTTTTGGTGCCTGCACCCATCTTATAAAGATCTCAAATTTACAAATAACTCACCCAAATATTCAGGGTAATTCTTCATCTCAAGATCTTCAATTTGATCCCATTTGTAAAGTCATTTTGGCATATAAAATAGCATCTACAGGTTCCAAGACTTGGGATATGGATATCTGTGGGAGATATGAATACCTGTGAGGGAGTTTGAGGGGGGTGATTATCAAGCTTATCCCAATCCTACAACAACTGCACTTTAAAACAATTATAGCAAAAGCATCCACCATTGAGATTACACTCTGACTATAAATGTAGCTATGAAGATAAACTATATCTTTACACAGAGAGATTATATGTGTATATATGTGTGCATTTAAACTCCTAGATTATGTATATAGAGCCCTGCAAAATAACCCTATTTTACAAATAAAGAAAAGAAACAGAATTAAAGCATAAATGCTCTTCACAACTGACACTTGCAGCAGGTCTGAATGACTCCAAAGCTTATGCTTTTCATTCCGTCGTCTCTGTTTCCTGTTCAGGGTTTTGGTGAGCAACACAAATTATGAGTCCTTTTTTGGGGGGAGTGGTTTGAGACAGGGTTTCTCTGTGGCTTTGGAGGCTGTCCTGGAACTAGTTCTTGTCGATCAGGCTGGTCTCGAACTCACAGAGATCCACCTGCCTCTGCCTCCCCAGTGCTGGCTTTAAAGGCATGCGCCACCAACGCTCAGCTCAAATTATGAGTTCTTGTTTGATATTTCTTTACCGAAATTTCTTCCTCCAAGGTAGGTAGATGGGAAAATCTCCACGAACATCTTGGAAAACCAGGGATTGGGTTATTGATTTGGACACAGCTCTACAAGGCACACACAATTGCCGATTTCCCTCCACATGTTAACGTGTTCCCTGTTTCCATAGCAACCAGCTTTTCTTCTTTACTTCCTCTATGTTCCCACTTTTCTCCCTAGGCCCCTACTTCAGTAAAAGATATATTTGCATATGAGACCATTTGCCATGTTAAAATCTTTCCCTGATTTTTAACATTTCCTCCTATTATTCTCCACCATGGGCTTATTCAAGCATCGGGCAGGGAAGACTGGAAACTCTACAGTAAAATTAACAGAATTGGAGGATGACAGCAATAAATGTATCAAGCTAGGTTTAAGAAATAAAATAAGAAACCAATATCCCATGAAACAAAAATGGATAAAGATGTATTTTAGCAATATTATCTGGACAGCACCATTCTCCATCTCCTCAATAGGCTTTATTTCAAGATATTTTAATGAATAGATTAAATCAGAATAATCAAATCTTTGGAAGACAGAATCTTTTTCTCAGAAACAGTCCTGTCCTCAAAGGGCAGTTGCTGTGATCCTTGTTCGGGTTTCCTGTTTCTTGCTGTAGTTAATATTGTCCTGCCAAGTCTTTGTGTCCAGGACAGAAATGAATTCTGTCCCTGATTTAATGTGCTTCTGACACTGTCGATCATGTACTCTGGGAATTCTGTGTCACATTAGATAAATGGCTCACAGATTTTAATAAAATCTGAATCATGAATAAATGAATGAAATTGAGAAAAGCTAGGGCGGTAGGGACAGGAAGTAAGGAATGAAGTTTGGGGCCCGTTTCCTGTAGCGCACTGAAGGCTCACCAGAGTGAGCTATCCTCAAGGCGTCAGCTCTTCTCAGGCTTTTTCCTCAGACTCCCTCCCACATGTGCATACCATTCCTCTGTCTTAGGGAGACCTTCCTCCCCTCCAGCTTCCCCAACAAGAATGGATGCCAGTGTCGTGTCCTGTGTGCTCACAACAGAAGAAAGCAGAATTGATTGAATATAGGTGGTCATAACAGAGCTAGACACACCTCACAGTTTTACCTCCAATAATACCTGAAGCTTGAGATGCATTTCACTATCAGAATATGAAATAATAAAGGGACATTTAAAAAATGTATAGAGCCAATCCGATTGTTTTAGGAATACTGAGGCATTTAATCCTCACCTTTTACTCTCCATGCTAATTTGAGTCTTTTAAAATTGCTCTTCTTGTGTCCATGTTTGCATCTCTTCAGCTGTCAGCCACGCTGCCATTTACTCTCCCATACAAGACGCATAAATGGCCGGGTGGTGGTGGCGCACGCCTTTAATCCCAGCACTCGGGAGGCAGAGGCAGGCGGATCTCTGTAAGTTCGAGACCAGCCTGGACTACCAAGGGAATTCCAGGACAGCCTCCAAAGCCACAGAGAAACCCTGTCTAGAAAGAAACCAAAAAAAAAAAAAGACGCATAAATGTATGCACGCCCACATATGCACATGTGAAACCACTGACACCTTCGGTACATTGCTTTTTCTTTTACAGTTGAAAAGTAACATCCTTAACATAGTTGATATATGACATGACTTTTTCTCTAATTTCTCACTTTACCCCCTTATTTTCTATGGTCTGATCATAGTAAACTTTGGGGGTCCATAAGACTCCTAGGTTTCTCCACATTACAGGACCAGTGACTATGTTCAGTCCTTGACACACTTACTCACCTCCTTACATACCCACACACACACACACACACACACACACAGAACGTATGGGGGAGAGGGAGAAAGAGAGACAGAGGGAGACAGAGACAGAGAGATAGAGAGCATTCACCAAGTTACTCTTCTCTGAGATCTCTGTTCAAGTCCATACTTGCATGGAGAGTCTGCCAGCATCCCTTAATCTGTGTCTGGTCTCCTGAGAGATGCTTTTATAATCTGCACATCTGTGGTACCTAGTACACAGTAGACACCCTAGAAGCCTCCTCCCCAGAAGAGTATTTCACTGGTACAGCTTAAACGAGAGCACAAGTCAAACCAGGAACCATGAATTTCATCCAGATGAGTAACCAGAGGAGAAATTAGAAGCACTGAAGAGTTCTCTGAGGTAGCCATGCTCTCTGAGGGTTTCAGGGAGCAGTCCAAGGGAGTCTTGCTTTGGTTATGAGAGATGGGTTATCTGAGATAAAAGTCAGTGTGTGAACTTCAAATGACCTCCCACAGATGTTGAGGGAGAAACAGCCAACTGCAATGAGTTAATTATGAATTTCATGTCTTGCCTTGAAATGTTTCAAATAACTTTCACAACGATGAGTCTGACAGCATAAGATAAAGTGCATTCACAACAAACAAACGACATGATGAGTGTCTGTGAGGCAGCTCTGTGGTCCAGGTAGACTGTCTCGGGCCTGTGTTTTAGATTGACAGCCATGGAAAATAATCCATTGACTTCTGAAACAAATACCTATGAATACTATGGAAATTCATGAAATTAATATAGTTTATGTAAAAGCTAATACATCAATCTGCGAGTAGACTTTTAAAGTTTTGAACAGATCTGGAGGAACATGTAAATACAATTCTGGTTACTTGTGGAGAGAGAGGTGATGAGAGGGAATGTAGGTGCTTTTTGTTTTATATTCCTGAACTTTTCACAGCTAGCCTGCATTCATGTATGACTTTTGAAATTAAAAATAAATAAAACAAAGACTCTACAAAAAAATCCACCTATACCCCTCAACGACTGATGATTTTTGTGAGCATACTTGTGTTTACTGAGATCACAGCAATGTTCCCAGCACTTCCAAGTGTTTGGAATGTTTATTATCTTATTATAGCAAACCCCAGCCCCTCCTCCAAAAAACCCACAGAAGCAGGTGGACCAGGCAAAGAGATCCCTTTATCTTCCAACAGGCAGGGAGAAAGGACATGACCATTGCTGGCCAGAAACTAAATGACAACACGGTGTGCAAAGGAAGCCAGGCTTCCTATTGCCCCTCCTCACCCCTCCCATGTGAGTTCTGTCCTCTTTGTTCTTCATCCACTGGATGGAAGACCTGAGCGTTCAGAAGCTGAAATAAGGCAATATTTCTGGATTAATACACTTGATTGCTCAACAAAATGCTTTGCTCAAACATGTGCTATAACTTATGAATTACACTACATAAATGGTGCGAGGGTTTCTTGCTATTGCAGAAGAGGAAAATTTACTGCTTTCATTTAAACTAACACTTTCTGGAGAGAAATTACAGTAGCTGACTGTGCTTATTATATTTGCCCTGAGAACTAATGTCTTAGGAAGTCCTGCTGGGTTGCAGGATGGCGTTCAGGGCAAAATATTTCCTGATATAGAGACGTGGAGCATAAAACATATTTGGCCACAATAGTCCTGGGCAGTTACATTTCTCTTAAATATAAATGTTCTCCTGGATGTCTGCATCACACACATCTTCATCAGTCAAGGCACTCGGTGTAGCTTTTCTCCTTCCTCAATGTAGTTTGTCTATAAACTCATCTGTGACAACACCCCTGGACCAGCACAGGCATGCCACTGCTTCCATCAACTGCTGTGGTTGGTGACTTGTTTTGATTAATAGAATGTGACATTAGTGATAGTTTGCTGGCCTCATGCCTTCACTTCACAAGAGTACTGCCACTGTCCTGTAGGTGCCAACTGCTACTTCACACTTCAGGATGGCACACTGAATGACGTGAGTCCACATCACAAAGGCCCTGGAAGAATGGAGACCATCATAGCCAGAGCCCCCAGCTGAGTGCAGCCGTGTGAGTGACCCCGCCCCCAGGCACCTTACACAGCAAATAGCAGAAGAAGCCAAATGTTAACCTGAACCAAATAAACCTACAGGTCATTAAAAAAATAATAAGCCACTGTTCTGGTTATCCTTGGGATAGCTTGCTGCATTCAGTGGTTAACTAATGCATGGTGCGTTCCTTTCTTTCACTCTCCTGCTATGCAGAATGTCCCTGTCCCCTCTGTATTCTCCGTGCCTGCAGAATGTCCCTGTCCCCTCTGTATTCTCCGTGCCTGCAGAATGTCCCTGTCCCCTCTGTATTCTCCGTGCCTGCAGAATGTCCCTGTCCCCTCTGTATTCTCCGTGCCTTTCTCTGGTGTACTAGACCCTACTTCTTGCTGGACTCTTGGACTGACAGAGGATTTGATGACAATACTCCAAAGGATTTAGGTGAGAAGAGAGTTTCTTTATTAGATTCAGGTCCCCAGGATCCTCACAATCTAGGATATTTGACCACAGGGAATGGTTCAGATATTTCAGATATACAACTTGGAAGGCGGGAAAATGTGTCAGAGCAAGAGAAGGAAGAAAGGGAAAGAGGGAGCGGGAAACAGGTCTGAAGAAGGCTTGCCAATCTGCCAGAGCTATACTAGGTCTGAAGAGCATTGCTTGTAGGTCCAAGATGGTAGACAAATTTTCAAGCAGAGGGGATACTGGTCATCAGCAGAGGTAGAAACAGGAATCTGGGTGTTAGAGAAATCTGAGGTATCAGGGAGCCCAGGTTTTACGAACAGGAAGTCCTGGCACTAGAGGAAGGACAGCAGGGTGAAAACAGGCACAGACAGCCCTTACCCTACTGGGTAAGTAGGGCAGATGTTCTTCTTCCGGTTTAGTGGATGAAGATAAAACCAGGTTGTGGAAAGCTGCTTGCCACTTTCTTAGGTAAGGATGCTAAGATGTTGACCTGGGGAGTGGTGTGAAGGTTTAGGTGTGGGAGAAAGCTATGATGATAACTTAAGATTTGCCGCTTAAATGCTTCCAATCTTCACTCCTGCGCTGAGACAGCTTCCCATTTCAGAACACTTCCCGATGCTGAAGCTGAATCTCCTGATTAATGGGGTGCCCAGCTGCAAGATCCAAACCAGCAGCACCTACAAGAAATATCAGAAGACTTCAGAGGGCGTTCAAAGTTGAGTCAAAAGTGTATTAAACTGTCTGAAAGTAACACACACACACACACACACACACACACACACACACACTAGTCTTGAAACAATGATAAAAAGTTGAGTCAAATGAGGGAAAAAGGCATCTCTTCATTTTTGCAAATGACATCAAAACCACATTCAACTAACAAATTCCAGCTGCTGAATTTATATCTCTCAGCATTTGTTTTCTTTATCTCTATTTCCCCCACTTTGTCTCTATCATCAATGTATAAGAGAATTTAAAATATTCTGTGCTGCTACATGTCTATCTTCTAAATGTGCTGCATTATTTCTGTCAGTCTGAGTTCCACTCAACACACATGGAAGCAGCTACCCAGACATCACCATCACAGAAAATATTGTCACATGAAGCTAAAATCACTACCTATGTAACTACCATGGACTAGATCTGAACAAGACTAAACCCAGACTGTAAACACTTAAACTCCATGCAGAAGCCTCAGGGCTCATGACTCTATTAACCCTGGGAGCAAAGCCATCCTCATCACCAGACACAAAGCTTCTGGCCCTACCCTGACCCTCCCACACTCTCATCTTGTAGAACTCCCAGCCGTCCCCTCCTCTTATAATAACCTGGCACTTCATCTCCATAGTTACCCAACTACTGCACATCTGCCTTTCCCCAGGCACTCCTCCCTACTTCAGTGAAGCCTGCCTCTCCCCTGAGGACACAGTTTCCCCAAATAGCTTCCCCATTTGAAGGTGGGCCTGTATCCACTTCAGTGGCCCTATGAGCACCTCAAACCCAACAAGTATAAAGCTAAACTATTGCTCTTTCCTCCTGTTCAGTTTCTTCCTTTGTTCCCATACACACACATCACTCCATCATTCAAATCAGAAATCCGGAAGTCAGCCTAGCATTGCCTCTTTCCCACATCCCGCCATCTCCAGGTCCTCCGATTTTCCCTCCGAATTACCTTCTAACCCGTTCCTCCTCCTGTGCTTCTGTTACTACAGTCAAGCCCGAGTCCCCCTTTGTCTCCCTCCTAGATCATCACCCCACTTTCCTTCTTTGAACCCACTCAGGAAATCTGCCCTTCAGCTGGCTGCAGAGCGGCCACTCTAACACAAGGTTGACCCTGTTCGTCTTCTGCTTGCTGTTGTCCAGGGACCCTCTCCAGCCTGGCTTAGCTCCCCATCAGGAAGGACCAATCCTCCATCGTCCATCTCTCCCTAACTCTTCCAAATGCCCGCTTTCCATTTCAATAACACTAAACAGCAGGTCCTTCGCTGGATTTATCTCGTTAAAATGCTCCTTCAGTGACTTAACTCTGTCTCATGCCCTTCCCACTCTGCCCATTCCTTCCCCTGCTAACCTCCTAAATGGCAAGATTTCTGCTGCTGTTGTCTACCAGGAATCGTTTCCCTCACCACCACACCAAGCTCAGGGCCCCTCCCTGCAATCCCATCATCCCCTTCTTTGCTTGCATTAACCATGTGAGGAAAGTATGTATCGTTTCTCTCTGTCTGTTTTCCCTGCGGTCATCGGTTGAGTTTTTTTGCAGTTCTTTCCGTGGATATAGCACAGTGATTTGAGCATATTAGGTGCTTAATAAATATTTAATACACTAAAATAGTTTGCACTGAAAATGGATTATGTGAGCCCCAGTAGTCTGCATGCATATAGGCTTGCATTTACTCTTACTTATGCAGCAGTTGAATGGCTACTAAATATTTATATCCAATTTATCTAGCATTCTTGACCTCTCTGCTATTTAGAAATGTTGCAACTTCTTGAAATGCCTTAATTTCATGTTCACTCAGAAGCACCCTCTCAAATATGCTATAGAGCCCTGTCCATGAAAAATAACTGTTACAGGTGACATGAGAAAAGGCAAACTTGGGAGAACCCGGGTCTTTCCGGAATTGAGACTATACACATATGCAATGATTGACAAAACATAGTTTAGGGATTTTAGCCAATGTAAATTACTAAAACACAAAGTGGATTCACAAGTGTCAGAAAAAATAAAACAAATGGCTAGAACTGGGTGAGTTTAATTATGACCAGCTGCAGAAAAGCAAAAACTATCTTTAATACTAAGACTCCATGAGCAGGGGTAGCTGAAAAAGAAGAAACATAGAATTTCAGTTTTAAAATGTCACTGGGGGAAGAAAAGAAGAAAATAAAAGTTCTGCTGGGAAAACATCAGGCCCATATGTTTGAACTGAACTGAAGCATTTGAGCTAGCAAGGGAGACAGGATAGGCTGAAAGACCCACACGTCTACAAAGAGGGAATGAGTCTTTAGGACTTGGCAGGGTAGGATGTCTCCAAACCAAGTATTCCTTCCCTCTTTTAATGGAGGAGTATTTTTGCTTGAATCCTCCTGAGACATAATCCTAGTTTGCTCTCTGTTGCTGTGATAAAGCATTCTCACCAAAGGCAACTTGGAAAGGAGAGGGTTTATTTCATCTTACAGCTTATAGTCTTTTACTAAGAGAAGCCAAGATAGGACCTCAAGGCAGGAACATGGAAGTAGATTGTGGAGGAATGCTGCTTATTGGCTTGCTTTTCATGGCTTGTTCATCCAGTTTGTACAATCCAGAATTATCTATCCAGGACTGGCACTGCCCATAGTGGACTGGGACCATTTGTATCAGTTCTTAATAAATAAAAAGCATCTCACAGACATAGGCCAATCTAATGGAGGAATTTTTCTCAGTTGAGGTCCCCTCTTCCCAGAAAATCCTAGCTTATGCAAAATTGACCAAAAACAAAAATGAAACTAAGATTACCAGTACAATTGACCCCTTGTCAGCACGACACACAAACATAACCACTAAACCATATCCTTTCATCCGTTGTTTATCGCAAGTCTTGTGTTGACATCATAAAATAAAACACAGTCCAGCTTTTAAAAGTCCTACAGTCTTTCAAATTTCCAACACATTAAAAGTTTGGCATCTCTTTAAAATAATCAAGGCCTCTTAACTCTGAGCTCCTTTCAAGACCCAGCAAAAAGTACATACTTCCTAATTCCAAGAGTGGAAGAACCAGGGCACACTTAAAATTTAGCTGTGTAAAGAGCTCATTGTCCATTGTCTGGTACTTGACTCGTGGTCTTCTGGGCTCCACAGGCTTGGGTGTCCTTGCCTCTCCAGCTCTGATGGTCACAGCACGAGCAGCTTGTTTCACAGACTGTTCTGGATGCACCACTCCACACCTGCTGGTGTCCATAATGGTCACGTACCTGTACACACACAAAGGAAATGTTGGAAATTTAATTTATAAATGTCTGTGCTGACTTAATATGGGGGTGGAGTAAGGATTGAATAAGTGATCTAAAGTCAGAGATGGGAGATGTAGGTGAAACTGGAAAACCATATTTAAAGACAAGTTCAGCAAGCTGCTAACTCTAAGACAAAAGGCGTAATGTTGAGACAGTAAACAAAAGTTGTCTTTGTGTTTGTTGAGAGCTAACGGAAGGAAACAGAAAGCTGAATGGGATAAAACTATAGGATAATGGCAAAATGGAAGAGAAAAAAGCACCGTGCAGTACAGTTAAAGCCAAATTTCTAATCTTTCTCCTCACAACGGTTACATGATGTGGCTGATTTTGTGTCAAGAACATTGTCTCAGGCTCTGCTTCTATTTTCTTTACCTCCAACTGCTAGCACCTCTTTTTAGATTTATTTATTTCATTTTGTGTGTGCACACATGTATGGGTACTGCATATGTGTCAGAAAAAGGTAACAGATCCCCCAGAGCTAGAGGTATGGATGATTGTGATCCACCACGTGACTGCTAGGAACAGGGTCTGTGTCCTCCGCAAGAGAAACAAGTGCTCTTAACTACCGAGCTACCTCTCTGACCTCCCTAACTCTTAACTCCTACTTCTTCAGCAATACTGTTGAAAATGAATCATTTGAGAGCCTCCTAGTCCTCAAATGTCCCTCACCTCAGCGTAACAGCCACCACAGAAAATCCTTTTGTACATTCTCCACATGATTAGTTGCTTTGGCTGGGATATTCAGCCAGTGGCCCCAACTTGTCTAGTAATATCTGAAATTAAAAATGAAAAGAAAAAAAACAAGTTTCTTCTCCTGCCAATATGCTCATTATAAGACTATTTCAATAGACGTTTAATTAAGAGGAAGCAATACAATAAACAGTACCATCAAAAGAAGAGTGGAAACAGTGATTCTGACTCTTGCCAAACTCTGAAAACCCCCTATGTGCATGTTTTCCCACCTCCCTGTAGTAATCTTTGGGGCAGTCTGCCTGGCTTGGCTCCCCCACTAACTTCTGTTAGGGATTCTCTCATGGCACTCTTGGCTCTCTCCTTCTCTAGGCATTTCCCTAGGGAATCCATCTTCAACCATTTAACATGTCTGAGAGAGCCAGGCTACATACGGACTAAACTGTGTGGGCCTGAGAAACCTGCCCTTCAAAGACCCTCATAGAAGGTCAGATAGCAAAGAGTCCTCCATTCTTTGATTCATGCAACCCCAGTGGACTTTTCATCCATTGAAGGTTATTCCCATTGTTACCTGGTAGAGTTCTGCAACACCGGGTGGCCTCTATCGGCTCTGTGTTAGGTTTCTGGGTTCTCACTTATACTTCTTGGATACCATCCCCTCGTAAGTATTCGCTCTACCACTGATCTTGACTCTTCTTTTTCCAGATGTACTGGCTGGTTTCATGACAACTTGACAGAAGCTAGAGTCATCAGAGAGAAAGAAGCCTCAGTTGAGGAAATGCCTCCATAAGACCCAGGTATAAGACATTTTCTTAATTAGTGATCAATGGGAGAGGGTCCAACCCATTGTAGGTGGAGCCATCCCTGGGCCGGTGGTCCTGGGTTCTATAAGAAGGTGAGCTGAAGAAGCCATGAGGAGCAAGCCAGTAAGCAGCTTCCCTCATGGCCTCCACATCAGCTCCTGCCTCCAGGTTCCTGCCCTGTTTGAGTTCCTGTCCTGACTCTCTTCAGTGATGAACGGCAGTGCTGAGCCATAAGCCTTATAAACCCTTTCCTCCCCAACCTGCTTATTTGGTCAAGGTGTTTCACTGCAGCAACAGAAACCCTAAGACACAAAACATTGTGCAGATTTTCTCCCATGTGTGCTGTTGGAATGAGAATGGCCCCATGGGCTGCTAGATGTGAATGCTTACTTCCCAGAGTGGTGGACTGTTTAGGAAGGATTAGGATTTGTGGCCTTGTTGGAGGTTGTCTGTCACTGTGGCGCTCTCTCTCTCTCTCTCTCTCTCTCTCTCTCTCTCTCTCTCTCTCTCTCTCTGTCTGTCTCTCTCTCCCCCCCTTGTCTCCTGCTCCAGTGTCATGCCTGCCTGCTGCCATGTCCCCTGCTATGATAGTTATGAGCAAGACCCCAGGCCCCAATAAATTATTTCTTTATAAGCTGCCTTGATCATGGTGTCCTAGCACAGCAATGGAAAAGTAATTCAAACACCACCCAAACCAACCAATCTAGAAAAGAGCCATTAGAGCCATTGCATTGCTCCATCCCTGTATCTCTATTCCAGTTTTTCTTAGGACCCCATTCTAGTCTGCTCAAATGTCCGCTATCATAGGCCAGGTAGAAGGACAAAGACAATGGGAGATATCTATTTATTCTCTGCATGTTGATTTTTCCTGTTGTGCATTATGTGTGAATGATACTCAGTTGCCCTGGCTACTTGCTTATCTATCTATCTATCTATCTATCTATCTATCTATCTATCTTTATATCTTTATATATGTTCACCTGGGCTACCCTCACATACCCCAGCAATTCCACCACCAACCCTAATATGTCAGTGTAATGAAATCCTTTTCCTAAGAATTATATTTAGTTTCCAGAGCATTCTCAGACTTCATTCATTTTCTGTGCCCTGGCAGTGAGGATCAGTGGCTAATTTGTCATCCCACTGAAACACCTTGTTGACATTAAATCACATACACTTTTCCCATCAAGAAATATCTCTCTAAACTTGAGCTTGCTCTGTCCAAACATCCAAAGGCCACATTCTCCAACAATCATCTTGTTTATCATGGGGCAGATCTCATAACTTCTAACACCACATTGCCTGCAATCCTTTATGCTAGTTCCTCTCCTGCTCTTCTTGTCCTCTGTAGAATTCAGTTCTACAGACACCACCATTGCCTGTTCCTGATGTTTCCCTCCCTCACATCTGTACATTGTTTCCTTTCACAGCCCCTGACTTCTCTCCCAAATAGCCTCTTGTATCTCACTTAGAAAACCAGTTATTTCAGTTAAGAAAACTAATTTTCAAAGCCACCATTAAGATATTCAGAACAAATATCATGGGTTTAGGCAAACAACAAACTATTTAGATAAGGGACCTCTGGGCTGAGGCCTGCCTCAGTTTCCCTAACAGCAAAGTAATGGTTGCAACAAAGTTATTCTTTCTCATTCCAGTTGTAAGACATTTTAGTAAAGGGTGCACACTCAAAGCAAAGTAGGCATAGCTTAGAAATTCCAGCTGAGATGAGGACCAAAGTGACAAGAGCAATTGACACAAGTAAGTAAGGCATGGAAACTAAGGTAATTAAAGAGCATCTAGAGAGAGTGGCAAGCACCAGGTTAGGAGACAGAGCAGCGGAAGGCCACGCATGGCCAGCTAGCAAAATTAAGTGAGTAGAATCCAGTAGTTCACAGAAGTTCCAGGGAGGCCAAGTTTTATTAAGTGAAGGCTGTAGAAAACATTTGGAAACTTAGGTGTCAGACCACAAGGATGCTGTAGGCTGGCTAAGTCATGCTTCAAGAAAGAGGATTCTGGTGACCTGGGCTGCTGAGATCCTATGTCTTATCAACAACAAATCTTAGACCATTGAAGTTCACTCATGGTCAAGGTGAGAGAGACAACAGAGTCCATACTGTGTGGACAGAGGCTGGGTGGGGGGTATAATAGGGGAAAAAGAGGGATCCCAGCATCTCCCTGACATGGGTGGGTCTTACTGAGGGTCACACACGGGCTAATGATAAATTTTAATCTTTTAATGCAACATTGAAGTTTTGTGAGTTAAATCAGTTGACTAGGGTTCTCTGTGTGTTTGGCTAGTGTTTGTTCCCAGAACAGGTGACTGTCTCTCATGTCCCGTGACCACAAGCATCTGTTTTCTTCTTGCCAGTTGATCTGTAAATGCTAATGCCAGAGTACCTGGAGCATGGGGTAAATAGTAACCATCAGGGTCTTACCAAGGCTGGGGGAATGCAAGGAGACTTGGCTCCATACGTGTGCCCCTGTGTACAGAGGAAAAGACAGTGGCTTACCCTGCGTGTTAGTGGACGTCCTTAGTCTTCCACTCTCTGCATGTTGGTAGACAGAGTGCAACCTCCTCAATGCCGTATAAGCACCGTGGTGAAACACAAGCAAGAGCAAAAGAAAATGAACAGATGAGGAGTTGCCAGCAAAACATTCAGAGTCCTGTTGAGAAAAATCCAGGGCAGTAAATAATAATCATGGTAGGCATGGAGAGTTAGCAACTGTATTAATATGTTAATACTTATTTGATTATCTTATCAATCCTGACATCTCCTGCACAGTGCACTGAAGAGACTATCATAGGAAAGAAGTTCAGGTGTCCCATTCCCAGCTGTGTCTCTTTCTCAGCCTCTTACCAGTGCTGTAAGGAATGTGACTAGACAGGCCACATCTACTCTTGAACAGTACCAGATTGCAACCTGTGTGGGACTCTAAGTGAGACCCACCCTTGTCAGGGAGAAGCCTGGATCCCTCTCCTCCCCTTAAACACCCCTTCCCAGAAAAGGGTGCTTCACATTTCCTAATTAGGCTATATTCAGTGTCTACAGGATTGGTGATGAATGAGATACTGAAGTGTAATTACAACCCACATTATTCATGTCCCAGGAATGCGCAGCCGAAGCTGCCTGCTAGCTCTGACAGAAGACAATAGTGTGGTTGACAAGCTGCCCTCTTACGTTGCAGATTCGGATCCAAACTACTTCCTTGTGCTATGTCATGAAGGCAAAAGAGGTATCTCGAGAGATGGAATAAACCTGTAAATTCCAGTCTCTCTGTTGTGTGTAACTCATTGTGTCTTACACAGACCTGTTGGAATGTCCAGAAATGGGGCCAACTAAAACACCTTTACACCTACCTTGAGATGTAACCTAGAGGCCCAAGTAACCGCACCAAGGATAATTATCTTAATCATATGTGTCCCGCCTGTGCTAAAATATGAAGATAAGTTGTGTCTTCTGAAATGGTTTGCAAATAGGTGAAGTGAAGAGGAGGAGGGGAGAAGGGTGCAGGTGCATTGGAAGTTCAAGATCACCCCTGGCTACGAGACACTGTCAGTAACAAAGCTAGGCAAAGCCCAGTAGCAAATAGCGTAAGGCCCAGACAGCCCAGTGTTATAATGGAGAGATTAACTAAGTCTTAATGAGTCATCAGAGGAGGAATGATTAACTCTAAGGGAGGAGGGCTACCAAAGGGCATGTCTAAGGGTGAGTAAGGGCTTGTGAACGACAGGAGATGGGTGCACATTCTAGAAGCCAATAGATGGGACAGAACTGTAGTAGCACAGAGGAGGGGTAACAGCCAAGTGGGCAGGATCCTAAAACAGAAATGATGTTGCTGCTGAGAGGCAAAGGATAGAGCGGTCAGAGGAAGGACCAGAGGGGAGGCAGGAAAGGATCCCTCGTAAGACAGAAGAACAGATGGTGCAGGATACCGCCATAACACACTGTTTGGAACATGACGGTGTGCAGATGAGGTTGTACCAGTAAATGGCCAGGCCCAGACAGACGCTTGTAATCAGTTAAATGCTGGATATGCTATCCTAATGGCTGTGAGAAGCTATCTAAGATGTTCTCATCTGTTTGACTTGATGACTAACTGGACCTTAGAAGAATATAAATGAAAGACGTGGGTAAAACATTATGAGGATTTTAACCAAAGGTGTAATTAGGTGTGACTAACAGATAAATAGCTTCATATGATCCCCTGAGTACGTTTTATTAAGCAGCAGAGGAAAATTGAGTAATTATATCTGCTTGGCATTATTAATTTCCAATGATTGCTCTCTCTTGTTTCATTATTTATGTGAGACTCTTTCTTTATCAGTTATGAGTTCCTTGAGGAAAGATCAGCAAGGCCCACGTTTAGTTCATCTTTCTGTTGTCCACAGTTCCCAGGGAAGGCCTTGCACATCTCAACCATTCTGTAAGTATGAGACTAAACGGAAAACCCTGGAACTGTGTGTGTGGGTTGTGAATGCCAGCGTTCTGCCAGGGGAAAAGCCTGCTACTCCTAGGTGGCAAAAGGTTGCTTTTTCTTTTTGTGCATAAGATGCTTGGGATGCACAGAGCTTTCAGGGTTACCCTGTCCCCCATCTCCTCAGAGATAACAAGGACGTGAGTCTATATAACTCCCAAGTAGATTGGCAAACGTTTAACATGATGTGAACTCAGAAACCAGTCACCCAAAGAGCCACACAGTGGCCAATACTGGGCCAAAGGGAACGGGAGTCGCCTGCCAAAGATCTGACAAATACCGTCCTATTTATGGGCAGGTAAGGGGGCGGGTTCACCGGAACCCTCTAATGCATTGGTTCTTGGCCTTCCTAATGCTGCGACACTTTCAGTCCCGCATGTTGTGCTAACCCCAACCATAAAATTATTTTCGTTGCTGCTTCATAACTGTAATGTTGCAACTGTTAGGAATTATAATGTAGATTTCTGGCAGGCAAGACAGCTGATATGTGACTCCTGTGAAAGGGACCCATAGGTTGAGAGTCTCTTCTATGTCCAGTGTTTCCAGTTCAGTCGTGTTTTGTATACTGAAGCTATATACCAATACAGATGAGCTGATTTTGTTAGTGGAGACTTCACGTCTCATTCCATGTGGCCACTCTTTTCATCAGTACGGGAGCAACAATACGGAGTCTCAGGCTGGAGAGATGGCTCAGCAATTAAGAGTCTTTCCAGAGGTCTTGAATTTGGTTCGCAGCACCTCTGTCACATGACTTAACAAATTCCTTTAACTCCAGCTCCAGACAATTCTATGCCTTCATATGTACATGTATATGCCCATTGTATATGTCCATTGTACGTGACACTGTGCTAGACAAGGATGTTTCATACAGGTGTATGTTATTCACTGAGTATGTTATACATCTCCCGCCCTCCATCCTTCCTTTCTCCCTCCTCACACCTGTTCTCCAGACAGTTACACCTCGACTTTCATGTCACACTTATGTACCCAAGTTCTTATTGCATTTACATAAAACCTGGCGACCACATGTAAGGGAAAGAAGACTCCATTTGTCTCTCTGCAAGTGGCTTGGTTTGTTTAACATGATTAGCTCAGTTGCCTCCGTTTTCCTGCAAGTGGAACTCCATCCTTCTTAGTGACTGAAAATAATTCCATTGTGTATATGTGTCATCCTTTCTTTCTTTTCTCTCCTTTATCGTTGCTTTTTTTTGTTTGCTTGTGTTTTTTTTTTTTGAGGCAGGGTTTCTCTCTCTAGCCCTGGCTGTCCTGGAACTCACTCTGTAGACCAGGCTGGCCTTGAACTCACAGAGATCCGCCTGCCTCTGCCTCCCGAGTGTGGGATTAAAGGTGCCCATCACTACTGCCAGCCGCCACCTTTTCTTTATCCATCCCTCTGTTGTTGGACTCCAAGGCTGGTCTATAACTTAGCTATTGTGAATTGATGTCTAAGTGTCCCTGTGGTGTGCTGATTTGGAGTGGTGTACATGGGTTTTTCACAGAATCTGACTTTCATAGTGGCTGGACTATTTTACATCCCCATTAGCACTACATTCCTTACCAACATTTTTTTAAAAAGAAAAATTTCTTAAATAATTTTGGATTTGCAAATAAACTATGAGATAATACACTATTCTCACCTGTTAACATTTTACATCAACATTATCTACTCGTATCAATTGATGAACCAATATTAAAATACTGTTTTAAATATTTTACTTCATTTTAAAGTGTCTGTGTGCGTGCGTGCTTGCGTGCGTGCGTGCGTGCGTGTGTGTGTGTGTGTGTGTGTGTGTGTGTGTGTGTGTGTGTGGTGTGCCCTGGTGCCCTCATGATCACTGGAACTAGAATTATAAGAGTTGTGAGCAATGGTGTGAGGAACCAAATTCTAGTCCTGGGAATCAAACTCAGGTCCTCTGCAACAGCAGTATGTATGTGCTCTTAACCCCTGAGCCCACCTTGCCAAACATGAAGTGCTATTTTAATTCAAGTCCTCACTTTATCCAAGCTTCCTCACACAGTGTCTGCCAACATCTTGTCTGTGTCTGGATCCCATACAATACACCTGGCTACTTTTACTTATGACTCCTTAGGCTAGTATTTGCAGTACCAATTTCTAAAATTGTCTTGGGTTTTGATGATCTAGATGGTCTGTTTGGAGACAGAGTAACCTGACTGACCTTGAGTTCAGCTCATTCCTCAGTGTTTTGGGCTTGCATCTCCACACCTGGCATTCTCCACAGACTTCGAAGCAAAATTTCCCTCAATTAGAAACTATCTGATTTTTTTTCATTATTGGATGGACACCATGCATTTGAAAGGTATAGATCACAGAGATAAAGCAAATACTGAGGGCATCACACAAAGGCTGCCATGAGCAACCTGAATTGTGACTACTGATGTTGATCTCTGTCTTCTGTCCAGGTTACTGTTTATTAGATTTCTCTACTGCCCCTCCCCTTCATAGTGTGTTCTCTGAATGAAGTCACACAGTTCAGCCTGCAATGAAATAGCAAGGATTTATGATCTTCTTCAATGACTAAGTAGCTACATGACCAATTTGACACTATGAGCTGTGCCCCGTTTGATTATTTACTCATCCACACGGTCTCATGGATATCTATTTTATATGTTCTGGGTTATAACTCAAGTCTACTTTATGATGCTGCTCAATTTTTTCTAGAATTGACCACGGGGAGCTTTCTATCAACTCCTATGTTCCTTTCACATAGTCATGGTGTTTTGCAGGAGCCTTTTTATTCCTAGAACTACAAGATACTCAAGGCTCATCCTATATATTCCATCAGTCCCTCCAAGAACCATTCATTTATTTAAGGAGCCCTGACTGGCTCTTTTATTGGACAATGGTGTTAAATACCAAGATCTTGGGTGTGCTTCTTGCAGACGTGATACTATGGCTTCTAGGCTCATCCCCATGTTTGTATGTCCATGCTGACATGCGTCCATGTTAACCTACATGCATAGTCATAGGTCTGTAAAAATTCCTATTTGTAATCACTGGCATCTATATTATGCTAAATATATATATGTGCTAAACATTTCAGCTCCTGCCCACAGAGCTAAATCTTGAAAGCCTGCACCCTTCCCCTCCTATGATGGAGACTCAGGCTTCCACCTCCAACTCTCTATTTTCTCAGCTGATTAACTCCAGTGTAGTTTATAGCACTTTCGTAATTGTTAGCCCCCACCCCATAGAAAACAATGTGATAAACTAGCATGCCTTTAATCTTACAGACCCATTCAATTCCAGATTCACTTAACACTTTCCCACACTCACTTCTGTGAAGTTGTTTTGTCATTTATCCTACAGGTAGACTGTTTTGTCACATTTTCTACTACAACCTGAGGTCCTCCAACCTCCCAAGTGACTTGTAAATCTTGCATAAAGTTCGTCTTTATTCTTTAAAGTTCTCCATGCTTTAACAAGTGCATAGTCTCATGTATCTAACCTGATAATAACAAAAAGAAATTTCACTGTGTTGATGAAGTTTGTGTGTGTGGAGGGGGGTGTTCCTATCCAAATGTTTCTCTTCACTGGAGTCCCTAGAAACCACTTATTTTTCAGCCTGTCTATAAGAGTTTTGCCTTTTCAGAATGTCATGTAAAGTGCCTGATAAGGTATGTAGCCTTCAGTCCTGGCTTCTTTCACTAAACAACAGGTACATCAAGATTCATCTGGGCTTTTGTGTGATTTGATAACCTTTCTGCTGTATGGCTGTAGCACAATTTGTATCACACACCTGGGGCTAGTTACAAGCCAAGCTGTTATATGCATTCTGATGTTGGTCTTTGTGTGGTTCTTGACTTCATTGGTAGTATAAGGTCTGGTGGTGATACTGTGTTTAACTCTGTAAAGACCAGCCCTGCTGTTCTCTCAAGTGGCAATTACCATTTTGACTTCACATATTCAGTGAGTGAGAGTTTCTATTATCCTCAAAGTTCTCTGGACCCTTAATAGTATGTGTGCACTTGTGGGGTGCGGTGTTGGATGAGAAGGGGGTAGTCAATTTAATTGGTGTTTGAACACTGTTTGAAATACTACAACCTTGTCAGTGAAGTTAGACCCTAAGCACAAGTCTCGAGTCACTGCCACAAAGCATTCTAGACAGGAGGAAGTAGCCTGGGCTAAAGCAGAAAGGGCGGTTCTCTAGGGCCCTCTCGGAGGCAGGCTGTGGGCTGTAGAAACCTTTACCTTGAATCTTCCCTTTGAGTGACGTTTCCATGTTCATCATTCTCAAATGAAAGGATGGTGATGTCAGAAGAGGGGGGGAGGGGGGAGAGAGAGAGAGAGAGAGAGAGAGAGAGAGAGAGAGAGAGAGAGAGAGTTTTACAGTGATTTTCACTTGAAAGGATAGGAAAGGTGGGTTTTTAAATTTCATTTGTTTGCTCGTTTTGTGAGTGTGTATGCAGTCAGAAGCCTCCTCCCACCAAGAGAGCACCACTCCAAACTGTCCATAATGGCCTGTGGCAGTGACTCAAGGGGCGATCTATCCCTGGCCTGGGGGGACTAGGCCAAGAGATCCTGAGTCTACAAAAGGAGAGCCTGACAGAGAGGGTGGCTGAGTGTGGATAGTTGGTTTGCGTTGGAAAGGCAGACCATAAGGCAAGTGCTTCCCTGCATCAAGGAATTTGCTACGCGAGGGAGAGACCTGCCCCTTCCAAAGTCAGCAAGGCTCAAAAGGTTAGAGCTCCCTTCTTTGCATGAATTTGGTTGTTGGGTCTATTTTGATAATGAGGCAGCTTGGCCTTCCTTGTTTCTGAAATCTAAGCTACAAAACCCCTCCCGCCATGGTTGGGACACCCCCTCCTTCACGGCCTGCTAAGGTGTGGTTGAGTCTGGTATGGATGGCTGCGGTGCACCTGTTCTGGCCTTCAGGCTTCACAAAGCACATTGAAGCACCTGTTGTGTGACCTTTTGTGACCTCTCTGGAGATGGAAGATTTGTCCTGCATTGTTACTGCTATTTTAATGTCTCTCAGATCTTCCTGCGTGCCGGAGAATCTAAATGTTTACAGATGCCCTATCTGTTAATCACTGAGTGGTCTATGTTCTGTTTCTCTTTTCTCTACTATGGTTGAGGTGCTAGACTTTCCCTCCCTGGTTAACATATCCCATAATAGGAAGTGTTCCCAGAGACAAGGAGGTGAAGGGGGTAAAATAGATGTGAACGTTTGAAAATAAGGCAATCTCATTCACCTTCACATCACCTTCAAAACATGTGCTGTAATAACCTCCCCACACTAGGCCACCCTTACAGATGAAAGTGAAGCTGAGAGAGCTGAGGTATAGTGACCCCAGGTCACAAGGCCTGCTGGTGGAGAGCCCGGGACTCAACCTGACTTCACAGCATGTGTTTTTCTGGGAACCATGACTTTCCCACAGTCATAACTCAGGGCACTTTCCCATCCTAATCTTTTTTTTTTTTAGAGACAGGGTTTCTCTGTATTGTTTTGGAGGCTGTCCTGGAACTAGCTCTGCAGACCAGGCTGGCCTCGAACTCACAGAGATCCACCTGCCTCTGCCTCCCGAGTGCTGGCATTAAAGGCATGGGCCACCAAAGTCCCATATCTTAATCTTTATGAAAGCTCCATTTCAAATAAAAGCAGCATCATTTTGGGGGGAAAAAAAACTAGGACTTCTATATTAGGGATATAAAACTGGATGATCTAGCGGGGAAACGTGTTATTGTTTCGCTTTGCATTCCTATAATGAAATACTTAAGATTATTAGCTTTAGTTTTTAAACTTTTAGTTTTTGTTATTATTATTGTATGTATGCTGTAGCACATGTACGGAAGTCAAAGGACAATCTTCAGGAGTTGGTTCTCTCCAATGAGGTCATCATGTTTACATAGCCAGTGTCTTTATACTCTAAGACATCTTGCCAGCCCCTGAGATAGTTAGGTTTAAGAGAACAGGGTTATTGCTTAATAGTGAAGGTTCTGGACCAGTTGCCTTTGGTCTGTGGTTAATGGAACCAATAGCAATGGTTGAGGGTGTATGATGGAAAAACAATGTGTCTCACACTTCCCATGGGCATTTCTCAATGACAAGGCCCAGGTCTGAAGATCTACAGCACCTGTCAGTATTGTAACCCCTGCGTACAAACCTTGCAACACATGGACCTTTGGGGGTCAGTGACATCCAAATAGCAATCGGTAACTTTCTTTGGAGCTTCAGATCCCCCCCTCACCCCGCCTTAAAATGTGAGCCAAGACTAGTTGACTTTTAAGGTTCCGTGAAGCTTTGATGATCTTTGGATAATCAGATGCACCTACATTTTTTGCTTTCAGGACTAGAAACATTGGAGGAAAGCCAGGCGAGTCCCTCGTCTGGTAATCATCGTAGCTTGTGTTTTTCTGGCAATATTTGTCTTTAAGTTCTGTAAACTCTATGGACTATGAGTAAGCAGAAGACCAGCTTTTATTAACTTGAAAACACATAGACTAGAAATACCTACTATGGAAAGCCACCATCTGTCAAGCTGCCTGGGCTCACAAGAGCAAGTCTAGAGGTCCACTCCATTCAGGCACCCCACTGGCTACCTTGTTGGTTACCCATAAGCTTGGTAAATAGCCTCAGGGTGCCAGC
Source organism: Mesocricetus auratus (assembly GCF_017639785.1). NCBI lineage: Eukaryota > Metazoa > Chordata > Mammalia > Rodentia > Cricetidae > Mesocricetus > Mesocricetus auratus. Next base: position 28,863,668 of record NW_024429205.1, on the reverse strand, counting down.
AAACTGCAAATCTACCTTGTTCTTGAACATGGCTATTATTTCAGGCCTCTGAACAGCCATTGTTTTCTGGCTGTTAGTTTTAGAGTTGCATTTGTATATCCATACTTTGCATCTCTGTTTAATTACACTGCCATAGCAAAACAACACTGGGAATTTTGTAAGACTAGATGACTTAAAGTATGTGAAAACTATTTCCTCAGAAGCTGCAAGCCTAAGATTAGCAGGGCCCGTTTCTCCTTCTTGGCTTGAAGACAGCGCTTTGTCCCTGGTGTCTCCTTGTGTTTTCAAAGTTTCTGTAATGAGAATGGCAGTCAGACTGATTCTAGTTGACTTAGATGATCTCACCTAGCCTTGATTATCTCACTTATCATCTTCTAATATGGCCATTCTGGTATCTAGAGGGTTAGAACTCTAACACATGAGGACAATGATTCAATTCATCCTACAACAATGTTGGCATCCCCTTGATTCTTTTAAGCCCTCCTCAAATACATTTTCCTTTCAGTGAGGCTGAACCTTAACAAGTTGGAATCTCTCCTTTGTTATAACTCCTTTACCCAAGTCTACTAACTTAACAAAGACCCTAATAGAAAGTTGATTATTTCAATGACTGAGAAACAATGTTGCTTAATAAGTAACATCCTCTGTATTTCTCTCTGCATCGGCTCACATCGGCTCACATGATTTTTTTTGTCCTTTTGTTTGAAGATAAAGAATATAGGAACATAAGTCAAATGGAGAATTCAGTTACACACACACACACACACACACACGTGCACACATGAGAGAGAGAGAGAGAGAGAGAGAGAGAGAGAGAGAGAGAGAGAGAGAGATTTTAGAGCCACTATGTAAAAGATAAGAATCTAGGGAAGTGAGAGCTCAGGTGATGAGGAGAGGAAGAAGGTGACAAAGGAGGAGGACACAGGAGGACAGAGATGAAACTCATCCCCACCATTCTGCTAGGAGTCCTCTTGCTCCATGAAACTCACTAATGGAGTCCTTAGCCCTCATGGACACTTTCTGTGTCTCGGCATCCTGCCTGGTTGTGAAGATGCCTACCACATGCGGTGCCCTCAAACCTGCATGATAGAAAGTTCAGGAATCACCCCATATTAATCGAAGCACTCTTATTCCTCTATCCAAAACTAATATCTCCATTGCAGATCATCTCAAAGTGGTCTCAGCTGTTGCCTTTGGAGTCTGTCTGAGTCTGTTTGGTTTGGTAAACCAAAGAACTATTCTAGATACTGGGTCCAGGCTTACAGAAACCGTTCCTCTCAGTTATGAAGGATGGAAAATCCAACATGAAGACCAAGCTCTGCACTGAGTGGAGGCTGATTCCTGGCTCCCAGGCAGCTGGCTTCACGGTGCTCTCATGTTGCACAGAGGGGCCCGCTTTATGAGCTGTAACCCTGATCACAAGGGCTCAGGCCTGGTGCCCTTAATCACCTTTCACGGGCCCCACCCACCTCCTAACACCATTTCTTCAGGGATTAAAATTCTTAATGTATGAGTTTGGTGACATAAATACTGAGCTCTTAACAGAGCCCAAAAAGTCAGGAAGGAATCTCAGCACACTCTGGTGAGGGGGTGGGGCGCAGAGAGGAGAGAGCTCCTCACCAGAGCACAGCAGGGACAGCTGCTCCTGGAATGAGCCGCACAGGTCCCACTTACAATTCCATTTCTATAGGAGAAACCTTCAAACCACTAACACACAGCCACATGTCATCCTATATTATCCATGCCACACGATTCTACTTTCAGTGCATATTGTCCCTGTCATCAGATAACGTATCAGAATACATGTTCTTGCCAAGTACTCAGGAGGCAGAGGAGGGAGAATCTCTGTGAGTCTACGATCAACATGGTCTACATAGACTTTGTCTTGGGAGGATGAGGAATATATATTGCTATTACGTGTTTGTAAAATGTGGAGCTGATGTTTAATGCATAGTACCTTGCATTAGTGAGTTGTATGCTTGTCTTATCATGGCTTCAAGTTTAAATTGCCCATGAGTAGAAAGTGTGTTCATCTTTGTATCCCTTGGAGTTCCTGTCACTGTGCCCGAAATTCTGGTGTTCAACAAATAGAAGCTGAATGACAATAAGAATATCATAACATGTTCACTAGCAAGCAAATCTGCGCTGTAAATCTTCGGAGTCACGGCATAATGAAATGAATGAATACAACTCTTATCTCTGCTTTCTAGACAGACTCATAATTAGGCACAACAAAGATAAGATTTTTAAAACCCAAGGAAGTCCTAGGTCCTTCTTAGGGACAAAGATTTTCTGTAGGCTCTCAGAGGAACAGTTTACACTTGATGTTACGTGACTCTCACAGCATTTATGGGCTAAGATAAAAAGGAAAGGTTTTCTGTGTATCAGTCAGCTCTCATAGAGGTGCCCAATTTGAAGGTCTCCTGACTCTCAGAAAAGTGCTCTGAGACACAGCCAGAGGCATCTAGATGCCCCAGGAAAGTCTACTTGAAAGCTTTGAGAACATGACTTCTAGATGTAGTCAAGTGCGGTAGGAAGGCAAAAGACATATAGGACAGTCCAAGGGGAGGGCCAGCGCCTGGTAGCCTGGTGGCCTGGTGGCCTGGCACAAAGTGTGCACTCATGAGTGTGGGCTGAAGGTGTGACATGGTTCCCTACCATTGTTAACCAACCTGGTACATCAGTGCTGTCAAGGCCGCGTGCCTACTCTGTTGCCACCTAGAAAGTAAACAGCCAGGTGAAGAATCTGACAACCACTCCAACAAGTATGAGAGATGCATTCAAGAGCCCAGAGAATTAGTGAAGTGAGGGTCTGGCCCCTGAGAGTAAACCACATGAGCACGCCTATCACTGGTGGCTGGCAAGTGTCTCATAGTCACTGGTTTCCAGCAGTGATCAGATTGTGCCCACATCTGCATTTGAAGGTCACAGCCACAAATATTTAAGTATCATTTTCTGTGATATAAATGCCAGGATGGCCCTGTGTATTTTCTATAGTTCATTTCCTGGTTCCTCTGTGTGTTGGGGGAGGGGGGAGGGGGGACCCCAGCTAAGTGACCTGTGATAAACCCTCAGAAGAGGGGCTGTCCTTGGTGCACAGAGATTTCTGACTTGGTAACAAGAAAGATGACTGGCAGCGGAGAGACCTTGGAGACCGCATGCATCCGCAGATGCAAGGATTTGCTTTTCGTGTGTCAGGGAGGTTTACGGGTATGTCTTTTCTGTGCCCAAGGAGGTGGAGGAGAGGAAACACAGGGGATTATCACAGATATCCCCCCTCCTTTCTTCTCATTTCTCCAACAGAAGTGAAATAATGTTTCTTCCTGCTCGCATTGTAGTCATTATCGCAACTCTATATGCACATTTTGTCCGGCACCAAATAAATCCTGTTGAGAAGACAAAAGTCTGGATTTGTAAGCAGGCACACTCAGAGGAAGAACCAGTCGGGACAGAGATCCACATAGAGCAATTGATCACTATCTAGATGACCTGCAGAGAGTCACAAATCTTTCCTGTCATTTGCTCTCGTCAAAGTAGCCTTTCGTTCAACAAATACTTAACCGTGTGCCAGGTATTAGGTACTGGGGAGTTATTTTCTCTTTCAAAAACCGCTTAAATCCCTGCTGTGTGCCAAGTATTGACCAAGGGTTTGGGGTGTAGCAGTGAATAAAACAGGCAGTTTTTCTGTCCTCCTGCAATTTCTGTTCAGATGATGTGGGGCCAGGGGAGACAATAAACAAACTTGCTATTGGTGTATCAGGTGCTAAGTCCTATGGAGAAGCATGAGGAGGTAAAGGGATGAAAAGGGTCAGGACTTTATCTTGGGATGCTTCTGGGGAGTTAACATAAAGCAGAAACCGAAGACAGCTAAGTGGCAAACATGCAGATATCTGGTGAAAGACCTTATCCAGAGATCATGATAGCAATGGTTTACTTATTCTCAAGCTGGGAAAAGCCTTTTAAGTTGCCTCAAATCTCTTCTGGAAAGTGAAAAAGGTTTTATTGTTGTTGAAGTTGTTGTTGTTGAAGTTGTTAGCTTGCAGATTACAGGCCTAAGCACCTTACTACCTGTGGTGGTGTGGAAGAACATGGCCCCCAAGAGGAGTGGCACTATTAGGAGGTGTGGTCTTGTTGGAGTAGGCGTGGCCTTTTTGGAGGAAGTGTGTCACTGTGGGGATGGGCTTTGAGGTCTTTTTCTCAAACTTCCCGAGGTGTGACAGTCACCTTCCTGCTGCCTACAAGATGTAGCGCTCTCTGCTGCAGCACCGCGTCTGCCTGCACGCTGCCATGGTCCTTCACGATCACAATGGACTGAGCCTCTGAACTGTAAGCCAGCCACTCAGAACTAAATGTCTTCTTTATAAGCATTGCCGTGGTCTTGGTGCCTCTATGCAGCATAGTAAAAGACACTACCCACCACAGACAAAACAACCCGAAATGAAGACAGCATGAGATGCACATAAAAGGATTAGTGACAGAGAGTGACAAAGCCACACAAATCTTAGGCGATTCTTGCCATCAGTCTCTGGTCTCCACTAACAATCAGCTAAATCACAGCGTCATCTGTGTCTGAAGGCCTCGTCCACAGATTACTAGACTTGCACGAATGTCTTCAAAGCTCCGGGCAGACTTTCTGCCCTGTTCAAACCTGTACACCAGCCCTGATGTCTACAAGCTAACATAGTCTCAGATATACCGTTTCCTGCTCCGTTTGATTCGATGAAACTCAGGCTCTTAACCCAAAGGTGACCTGAGCCTCTTTATTTACAAGGAAATTGCTGGTTAGAAGGTTTCTTAGTTTTTTTGGCAACTAGTGAAGCCAGTTCATTAACACGGGTTAGTGTAGTTCCTCTCAAGGGCAGTTACAATCAGTGAGCCAAGGGGATCTCTAAGCGGTAGCCAGAGATACACTGAGGAAGTTTTAATCAGGATGGGGATGTAGCTCGGTGACAGAATATGTGCCTAACATGTGCCCTGGGTTTCATCCCAGCACCATCAAATACAAAGTCTCAACCTTCCACTTTCTTACCGCCCCCCCACACATACACACACTTAGATCTCACTTGGAGGATAATAGAGAACATGAGCGCTTCAGTCCAGTCCGAACGTGGCATTTGGGGAGGAAAACCCCAGCTGAGCACACACGAGTACATTTCAGCTTTGCCAGAAGAAAAATAGTTATGCATTATACATGGACTATAAAGACATTCTTTTTTGTGAGCCTTACTTTCAAATGTTTGAATTTTAGAACTTAAAACGTTCCATGTGTTTTGTATTTCTTGTTCGGTTAGACTAAAGAGAAGGGACTGAAATTTCGGTCTCAGCACTCAAGCGGCGTATCCCAGGAATGTTTAATATAATATCCTGTAGTTAGAGTTCATAAACAAGACTTTTAGATTCACTGCTGATTGCTATTAAGGGCTTTTTATTCAACAGATATTACTGATCGCCTACTATGTGCCAGGCCCTGTTTTAGGTACAGAAACTACAAAGTACTTTATGCCATACATTACAGAAATCAGGCCATAACCGAGATTGTAAATATAGATGATGTCATGTCAGGTCATGAAGAAACTATTTTTCCTGCCTTATTCAGGGAAAGGGAATTTGGGTGGGGCTGCTATTTTAGGGGAGGGAAAGCCTCACCCTAGAAGTCTTGGTTGAAAAAAGATCTTAATGAATAGAGAAAGGAGGTTTTGAAGTTTGGGGGGAAGAAGTGTCGAGGGCAGAGAGAGCAGGGCTGGGCTGGTGTAAACTGCAGATCAGCTTGGAGTCTGGTACCATCAAAGCTGGGTGGAAATGCAAGTGGACAGAAACATGAACGCCCACGCGACAGGGATCCTGAGCATCCCGCCTCTCCCTCCCCAGCCCACCCCAGCCAGACTCTCCCACCCCACCCCACCTCAGCCAGCCTCTCCCACCCACCCACCCCACCCCTCCCCACCCCAGCCCACCCCAGACAGCCTCTCCCACCCCAGCCCACCCCAGACAGCCTCCCTCACCCCAGCCCACCCCAGACAGCCTCTTCCACCCCAGCCCACCCCAGACAGCCTCTCCCACCCCAGACAGCCTCTTCCACCCCAGCCCACCCCAGACAGCCTCTCCCACCCCAGACAGCCTCTCCTACCCCAGCCCACCCCAGACAGCCTCTCCCACCCCAGACAGCCTCTCCCACCCCAGACAGCCTCTCTCACCCCAGCCCACCCCAGACAGCCTCCCTCACCCCAGCCCACCCGACAGCCTCTCCCACCCCAGACAGCCTCTCCCACCCCAGCCCACCCCAGACAGCCTCTCCCACCCCAGACAGCCTCTCTCACCCCAGCCCACCCCAGACAGCCTCCCCCACCCCAGCCCACCCCAGCCAGCCTCTCCCTCCCCAGCCCACCCCAGCCAGCCTCCCCCACCCCAGCCCACCCCAGCCAGCCTCTCCCTCCCCAGCCCACCCCAGCCAGCCTCTCCTACCCCAGCCCACCCCAGACAGCCTCTCCCACCCCAGCCAGCCTCTCTCACCCCAGCCCACCCCAGCCAGCCTCCCCCACCCCAGCCCACCCCAGCCAGCCTCTCCCTCCCCAGCCCACCCCAGCCAGCCTCCCCCACCCCAGCCCACCCCAGCCAGCCTCTCCCTCCCCAGCCCACCCCAGCCAGCCTCTCCCACCCCAGCCCACCCCAGCCAGCCTCTCCCTCCCCAGCCCAGCCAGCCTCTCCCACCCCAGCCAGCCTCTCCCACCCCAGCCCATCCCAGCCAGCCTCCCCCACCCCAGCCCACCTCAGCCAGCCTCTCCCACCCCAGGCCTCCCCAGCCCACCTGAGTCTAGTCTGGCTTCATTTGGGGAAAGTTAAAGAGGTGATAAGGAATTGAAAGGAAAAACTGCTATGAACCAGGCAAGGCGGTGCATGCTTGTAATTCCAGCTGAGGCAGGAGGAAGACCTCAAAGTCATTCTTGACTCTGTAGGGTAGTGGTGGCCGGGCTAGGCTACATAAGCATCTGTCTCAAAAAAAAAAAAAAAAAAAAAAAAGAAAAGAAAAGAAAAAGGGGTGCAGGGTGTGGTGGATGCATCTTTAATCCTAGCACTCTGGGGACAGAGGCAGGCAGATCTCTACAGTCTACAGTTCTAGACCAGGCTGGCCTATATATCCAGTCCCAGGTCAGCCAAGGCTACATAAAAATCACACTCTGTTGTGAGCAGGTGTGGACAGCCCCTGCCTGTATATACTGTCATGCCGTCCTGTGTGTCTTATGCAGATGGTGTGGGGGACACGTCCCATACTCTGCTCTTCTCTAAAGTCAGAACTAAGAAAAAGACTAGTCCATTGGTCCTGTGTGCTATAGTTATTAGTCACAGGCTTCCAAGATTCCCATTGATTTTTTTCAAGGCTTAACACATTCCTAAATTCTCACACTCCTCAATCTTCCCAAAGCAAAGTTTTCCTTCCTCTTTAGCAGGAAAGCCTCCCAACTGTAACTTCTAAGCCCACCACACGAAACCTAAAAGCTGACATAACCGGGTCAGGAAATGAACTCATATGGAAGGAAAATTCACAACATGAGGTGTTCAGCACAAATAACAGAGAAGCCAGGATAAATCAGACCAGTGTCACCAGATGCTCGAAGAGGTAGGCTATCCACGTACTGTTTAGGGCTTGGGGTAAAATGTGTGTGTGTGTGTGTGTGTGTGTGTGTGTGTGTGTGTGTGTATGAGAGAGAGAGAGAGAGAGAGAGAGAGAGAGAGAGAGAGAGAGAGAGAGAGAGAGAGAGAGAGAGCATTGAGAAGGACAGAACAGCACCCAAGAGTGAAAAATGGAGTTTTGGAATAAAAGTCCTAACCTCTAGCCACCTGCCACCCTATGTTTGCAGAAACTGTAAAAGAAATTATTTACTTAGACATGTGGAAATAGGCTGCTTTGAACAGCAGCTAACAATAGAACAAATGGAAAAAGAAATCACACATAGGACATATGTCTAAGGAATGTCTTTATGTGTGCAAAAGGATTTTTTCATTTGGTATTTCATAAATGTATATACATGCATATTTGTACTTTTTAAAATACCATATGTAATGGAAGCCGTGCATAAATATTTATAAAAACACCTTTATCCAACTAGGCCAGTAACATTTAATATTTTTCAATAAATTCATATATAAAATATATACATTAGTGCCAAATGGAACATATATTTTGAAATATGAACCCCTGAGGAATCTGCAATGGAACCCAGGTATCTGCTAAGGGAAACTTCGGAGAAGTTGAAGAAAGGAAACAATGCGGGGTCCCTTATCTTCACCGACTGTTTTGCTTGTCAAAATTCTGGTATCACTTCTGCAGTTTTATATTTGACTTCCGACCTCAGGGCCATTTAACCTGCCAACTATTATTTTGAGGCTTTTTAACACTCCACCCAAGTATTTCTGCTTTCCCGAACCGTTGTGTCCGCTTCCTTTTCAACTTCACCTTAACATCCAGCGTAGTTTATGACTTGGGCTTAACGTGCACCCGAGTCTAAGGTTTCAGAGCGATGGGGCTGGGGAAGGGGGGACGACACCCCTAAGATGACCTGAAACCTACACTGCTCTGGAAGCCAGGAGCTCCGCTTTGTGCCAGGATTTCCAGGCAACCTGAGAGTCCCAGGGTTGGAGCCAGGCCGGGAGCGTGAGACTCCTCCGGGTTCCAGGTCCTTTTCCAGGTCAACCAAGCCGGCGGGGACCTCACGGCCGGAAAACGCCACCTTTTCCTGTCTCCTACCGGGCTGACGGAGGAAGAGGGAAGAGGCGGCGGCCGGTTAAGACAATTAACATTAATTCTCTGGGTTCCCACTGAGGTTCCCACAGAGGGGCGGGACATCCCTAAGCCCCGGCCCGGTGACCGACAGGCGCAGGTGTCGCCACGGGCGGAATTTACGGTGCGGAGCCGCAGCAGCTGCGCCCCTTGCGCCGTGGCGCAGAGCCGCCACCCGCTTCTGCAGCTTTCGGTCAATCCCTGGGAGACCTGGAGGCGGAGGACAGGAAAAACCTGCCGCGTCTGCGTTTCTCCTGGTCCCTCAGGGTCTCTGCCTCCAGCCCCGCGTCGCCTGCGCGCCAGATCCGCGCTCCGGGTTTTGGCGACAGCTTACGAGGGGAGCGAGCCTCACATTGACAGCCCGCGACCCTCCCCGTCCCTCCCCGGAGCTACAGCAGCTTCGAGGGTCCCCGGGGGGAGCTGCGGCCGTGCCTCGGCGGCCGGCGAAGCGGTCAGGTGTCCCTTCCTCGCCGCAGGTCCCCTCCCTCTGCGGCGAAGGCCGGCACTGCTAGATGGGCTAGGTAGGACAGGGAGAGGCGGGGACACGAGGGTGTGGGTGCGGGTGGAGTCCTATTGTCCTCCCGCACCGCGCCGGCAGCAAAGCTCCCGGGCCACCTCTTCGACTGCCACTTTTCCTTTGTGCCCGAGGGAGCCCCAGGCGGCTTTGCCTCTGAGAGAAGCCACGTCTCGGGGGAGGTGACAGTGGGCGCCCATTGTCCTCCGAGAGCCCGCTGCCGCGCCGCCTGTGGTGCGGGGCAGGGGACAGGTACGGCGGAGGGAGGGTCCGGGGCGGCCAGCACCCTTCTCCCCGCCCCGGGCCTCACCAGCCCCGCCCCGCTCCGGGCCACGCCCCGCGCCCCGCCCTCGGCAGGTTGAGGCCGCGCGTCCGGCCGCCGCGCGCTCAGTGTTGCGGACGCTTCCAACGGCCGCTGGCGGCGCAGCATCGGGACGCACACCGGCAACCCCGTCCCGCGGCCTCTGCCTTTCTGGAGACTCCGCGCACAGTCCCCGGAGCAGATTACGCGGTGAACCGTCACCGCCCCTCCGGATCGCTCGCGCGCACCGGTGAGGACTGCTTGCGCCCTCGGGAGGCGACCCTGGCCGACGCCCGTCCCCGGGGCAGAAGCGAGGAGCCTAGGCTACTGCTGGTGAGTGAGTGTGTAGCCCAGGTTGCCTCGCCACCTGTGAGTCTGTCCCACCGTCAGCCTCCATCCCTTCCAGTTTGTGCTGGTGTTTGTTGGGCTTGGAAGACTTAAAGGGTGCGAGGATAACCTAGGGCTCCGCCTTCCTGAGCTGATGTTCAGAGGACCAAATGGGACCCGAAGCCATGCAGGAGGGAATCAGAATGCAGGGCTCTGCCCTGGGCGCCCGCTTGCTTCCTTAGGGTGGGGCTGCAGGCAGCAGGGCCCCCTCCGAGTTATTGACAGGCATTCTGGGCTCGTGTTGCATGTTTCCATCAGAACAAACCGCGCTTGGCTACCGCGCCCCGGTAGTTGTGTTTGCACCCGGGCAGCACATATAGCTGCACCGCGCAGCTCTGCTGTTCCCTCGCTGGCAGGGGCAGCAATGGTAACTGAGGCTCCAACCTGCAGATCTGGCAGTTGAAATTTTTTTTTCTTTTTTAACTGCGGTTTCTGAACAAATGAAGCGTTTACAAGACATTTCACCCTCCTCCTCTTCGTCGTCGTCCTCCTCCTCTTTTTCTCTTCCTTGTCCTCCTCACTAAGTGTCTTGACACAGGCATGAGGACGAATGGACCTATCTGGCCAGTCGTTTTTTTCTTCATGAATTATTATACTCCACACCACCCCCCTCGCCTTTGCTCCCAAAGGCATGTGTTTCATCTTATAAATAGAAAGTAGCATGTTTTTTGGCAGGACCTGCTTTAACTGCACCGTCTAGGAGAGGTCAGTTTAAAAATAAATATGCACTTGAATGTTACATTACCGAGCCGGCTGTGGCACTGCGCAGACAACAGCTTCAAAGCTGGGAGGACATCTGTGCTGAAAGGAGTAAAAGCCCCAGAGTGCAGCCCAGGCTGACAGTCAAGTAATTACATTGTGTTTAAAACAAGGAAAAAGTGAGTGAATTAAAACGAGGGCGGGAAGAGGAATGCCAGACCGGGACTGGAACATGAATCTTTGCAGCCTGGTGTGTTTCGGGAGGGGGCTGCTGTGTGCAGTGTGTGGGGGCTCTAGGGAGGGAACTGATGTATGTGTTAGGGAGACAAGGTTTCTTCAGCTTCCCCCCACCCTGGCAGCTTGTAGCCCTTGCAAATATCCTGAGTTCTGGGAGGGGGATGGAGGAGGGGTGCTGGCCTTGAAAATATTAGGAGGGTAGCAGATGTCCCTGTAATAGCAGACCCAGACTTAGGACTTCCCCTTAACATCACAGGGAGAAATAAGCCTCACCAGGAAGCAGCCAGTGTGCCCCAGGGGTATCCCTACGTCCATTAAAAGACTCCTGCAATGTTCCGACTTATAAAAAATATCTTTCATCTGACAACTAAACTAGGAAGCAATACTTCTGGACTGTTCCAGAAGTCTCCACCATTGTGGTTTGATAGACAGTTCCGATATAAGTATACACAAACACCCTTTTCAGGATAAAGGACTCAGACATGAGGCAGTTGTGAAATGTCTAGCATTGTCAGGTGTGAAATAAACGATAAAATCTATGTTCAAGGAATGGCTGACAGTCCATCTGGAAGTGCCAAGGTTTCCCTATCGATAGGCCCTACCCATGGCATAAAACAGCACTCCCAGCCCCTGGGCTCACAGATGGGATGTTTAGAGAGGAACTTTGGAAGCCTTCTGGGTCCATGGCAGTTTCTGTTTTCCAGCCTTCTCATCTGCTAGAGATTTGCATTCTGAATTCCATGCCTGGAACCTGGTGCTGAGGCTGTGGCAGCCCCTGAAGACATGAAGTCAGATGAGCTCCCTCCTGCCCCGCTAGTCCGAGCTCTGAAACTCTGCTTTGCATTTGAAGAAAGACAACTAGAGTAGAGCAGTACACGTTTTCTTGTTGATTTTATTGTGAACTCAAGTGGAATCAGGATGCATAGAAAACTGTAACAGTGACCGCAGCTCGGCTCCCCGAGCCATTTGGCCCCGTCTGTTCTTCCCCTTTAGCGTGGAGTTTTGTTTTATGTCTGACATGTTCACAAAAGCTGCCCTTTTCCACTTGTAAAATTCCTGCTATTCAACAGCACCAAGGATAAATTCACTTTAACCTGTATCACTCTATGGTTTTAACCAAGCCATAAAATTTTCACAAGCTCTTTGCCCATTTGACTTAGCATTTACCCAGTGGGTGGAATATAATTTCTGACCTAGACAGCCCCCAGGAAGACTGTAATGATTCATCCTCCTCCTCCTCCTCCTCCTCCTCCTCATCATCATCATCATCATCATCATCATCATCATCATCATCATCCTCATCATTACTCTTGCCTTCAGTCTGATTTCATGTAGGCTAACCTAGTTTCTTTCAAACTAGAGTTTCACAGGCCTATTTCTCTTTTCATTGATCAAGAACATAAAAATTGTATTTTTAAATACACTCTATTTCCCAGAGAAAAAGTTGAGTAGTTTGAGACTAGCAGCAGATTCATTTAGAAACAAAATCTCTTCAGAGTGCAGGTCAGAGAATTCTAATGGACCACGTATTGGCACATCAAAAGTAATTCTATCATTAAGCCTGTCCTAAATGCTAAGCTAAGTACTCTTTTCCTGCCACCATTGCCTGCATTAACTCCTTTATTTCTAAGTAATCATTCCATGAGAGAAGGTGTGTCAGTCAGTATCTGCATTATACAGGTGCAGTGTCTGAAGACAGGCCGGTTATGTAGTTTGCCCAAAATTAGGCAGTAAAGAACACACCCACATGTGGGTGTGCCTGAGTGGCAATTTCTACATGGAAACCGGTGCCTTTTTGAGTTTGGGGACTGGGAAAACCTGAAGTTAGTAACTCAGTGTCAGACAGCCTAGGCACATTGCTTGCATCTTGCATGTTAGTGTTGTGTGATTGTCCATAGCTAGTCTTTAGATGGCAAAGTACATCACTTCCAGATGAGAACTTAGGCTCCGAAGAGTTCTGTAATTTGGTCAACATTACACAGCTAAGTAAGTAGCAGAGCATGGTTTGAACTCAGGTATGCTTGACCTAGTGCTAAATACCACACCTTCATTGTCTGGGAGGAAAGCTATCAAATATGGAAAGGAATTTTGTATTATTCTATTTTACCATATCACCATCCAAAGGAAGTAATTGCCAGCCTTAGGGAATACAAGTTGAATTATTTAATTAAGAGTGGCTCAGTCTTGTGTATGTACAGCCAAACTAGCGTGAAGCTGCTAGAGTTGGTCTAAGCAGGTTACATCCTAAACAAAGAGATTCACTAGGTGAAAATGTGGAACCCAACACCAGAAAGCCAGCTAGGAGCAAGGCATCGCAGCACCAGGAATGAATACAGCCCCATGTATTCATGTAGGCAGGCCGTATCTTTGGATCAGTCAGAGGCAGTAGGGCTAAGTAACCATGCCTGGTAAGTCATTCTATCCAGGAGACCTGGCTTGCAGCCCCCGGACTCAGTGGATATTCAGTGCCTGTTAGGGGTGATTCTGCCCTGAGGGTACCGGGCAAGTCAGGAACCACGGGTGGATAGGTAGGAAGGCCCTGAACTCTGTCCTTGGCAGAAGGGGGCTGTGACAGTGGTGCACACGCGTGGATGCCGCTAGATAAGTGGAGAGAGGGAGAGAGAGAGAGAGAGAGAGAGAGAGAGAGAGAGAGAGAGAGAGAGAGAGAGAGAGAGAGAGAGGCTCAGCACACTTGCCCAGGACCATCCTGCTTCCTGTTTCTCATCAGCTGGGAAGTCTGCTGCTTAGTCCCCAGGACAAGGTCTGGAAATCGCCTCCGAGTTGGGGCTGTCCAACTTGATCGGGAATTTTCTCCCTTCTTGCTCCCTTCCTTTAAAGACAACAAAACAAAACAACATCCTACACACTATGACAGGTAACTAGTCAAATCTACAGCAATCAACAATTCATCAGAGAAGGTTTATTGTTGCTGTTTTTCTTAAAACAAAAAAAGCGTTCCCTTTGGCCTTGATAAACTTTTGACCAGGTCTACCAGAGTAGAGTGATAACAGACAGAGTGTGATAGGGCCTCTGGTGGAAAAGTAGTTTTTAAAACTGTGTGGCTTTATAGTAGGAAACATAGGCATTAAACAATGGCATTTTGTTGTGGTTTTGTTTTGTTTCTTGTCTTGATTTTTGAGACAGGGTGTCTAACTCAGGCTGACCTTGAAAATGTGGGCCTTCTGCCTCAGCCTCCTGAATTCTGGAATTATATGCAAGAACCCCAGTACCCAGCAGCTCCGACCCCCAGTCACCTCCCACAAGACAACTTCTAAGTAGCCCAACTGTGCATGGAAACTGACGAGCCCCACTATGAATTTGTGTGTTCATTACTGCTTACGACATGATTAGTTCACAATAGAACTCTAAAGTAGGAAGTTTAAAAAGCAAGTGATGTTCTGTGATACAGAAGCTGTTGGCATGCTCAGAAAGTTAGGGTTGGCCTTCTAGCCTTAAGCAGTGCTGCAGTGGTCACATTCCTGCAATGCCCCAATGGGGTGACTCCTGAAGCATTCCCAAAGACTCAGAAAGAACAGCAAGGGGCTCTGTGGAAAGCCAGTTTGATGATGTCCCCTTCCTGTGGGATGCTGCAGGTGGAGAGAGCGTTCACTCTGTCTCAGATTGCTTTGCCCTCACAATGGCTGCAGGATTACTACGTGGGGAGCACCACATCACAGTCGTATGTACAGCCTGCCAAGCTGCAAGCAGTACAGGGATAGGGCCGAAAGAACATGCTGGAAGGATGCTGGCAAATCAGTGGTGGCTCCGTTTGATACAACTGACCCAGATTACCCGGGGACAATCAAAATGTGGGAAGGACTAATCTGAAAACATAGGTTGGTATCTTGACGTGGATCAGAATGGTGGGATTCTGGCCTCTCTTGGAGCCTGTGTTTCCTCTCTAACAGGATTTGGTGTTAGATGAGCTCAGATCATCCCTAACTCTAATAAGCCAGTATCCATCCTTGTGACCTATTAGTCCTGCTAATAGTAAAGAGTGGCCTTGGGCTGGCAAACAGCAGTTTAGTTCTCGCCTGAGGAGCCAGAGCAGGCTGCAAGGCAAGGACTTCAAAGGCAGGCTTCTGTCTGGACAGCTCACACATTTGGGAATCCATCTTGTTCTGGTGACACCCTGCAGGTCATATTTATAGACACATCTTTTCAGTGATAGATCTCTGTCATGCATCTAGTTGAGAAAGACCAGTACTATTCAAATACATCACAATCATTTAGGCTACACTCATCTTTAAACACACAAAGGCATTCCCAGTGAAACCCAGTTTGGTCATTTGGAAATGTATTTGATTTCTTACCCTTTATTTATTTAATTTTTTGCCTAGGGTCAGTTCAGGCTGAAAATGTTTTTGTTTTTTTTAATCCGAGCAGGAGTGGAGACCATACACTTTGGGGTGGCCAGCTGTTCACAAGGCAGATGCTCCCTTCTCCAGGTGGCTTCTATTCTCATCTGAAGAAATGGGGGAGGCAGCCAGCTCTAAATTCCTGGAATTATCATTCTTTTTCCTTTTCTGGGGCATGTCACAGCATTCTGGGCTTTCTTCTGTGTGGCACTTGTTTGCTTGCTTGGTTTTTTTTTGTTTTTTTTTTTTTTTGGTTTTATGAGACAGGGTTTCTCTGTATTGTTTTGGAGGCTGTCGGTCCAGCCTGGCCTCGAACTCACAGAAATCCGCCTGCCTCTGTCTCCCGAGTGCTGGGATTGAAGGCGTGCGCCACCACCACCCGGCTGCTTGCTTGTTTTTGAGAGATGGTCTTGTGTCTCCCAGGCTGGCTTAGCACTGACAGGTCCTTCCTCCACTTCCCGAGTGCTGAGATCTCGAGCTTGAACACTGTATCAGTAATTCATTGATTCCTCCAGTTGTAGAGAGGGAGGAGGGATGAGCAAAGGGGTCGAGACTATGCTGCTGACCTGAGAAAGTGAGCTCACAGACCCCAGTCTGACAGTTGGGAAACCAGCATAGGATCGAAACAGGCCCCCTGAACGTGGGGGCCAGTTAGGAGGCTGGACAGTCTATGGAGCCTGTGGCAGTAGAACCATTGTTTATCCCTAGTATATGAATGGACTTTGGGAGCTTATTCCCTACAAAGGGATACTTTCTCAGCCTAGATACGCGGGGGCCTAGGTCCTGCCCCAAATGATGTGACAGTCTTTGATGATGCCCCCATGGGAGGCCTCACCCTCCCTGGGCAGTGGGTGGGGGTGGGGTGGGATGGAGGGTTGGTGGGGAGGATGGGGAGATGGGAAGGCAAAGGAACTGGGATTGGTATGTAAAATAAGATTTTTTCTAATTTAAATAAGAACTAATTAAAAAATAAAATAAATTTAGGCTTAAAAATAATTCATTGATTCCTATGACTGCCTAATTAAGCTGTCTGGAGGCAGAGACTGAGCCTACTTTATCTAAGCATTCTTATTTCCCTAGTGAAACTATCAAGTGGACAATTTAGACTAGTCATACCACCCAGTTCTTCCTCTAGTGTCTTATAAATTGTTAAGAAGTCATTATCACTTGCCCAGCTTATTAAAGTCATTTCTTCCCAACTACAGAACATTCAGATTCAAGGGGAGGTGGCCTGGTGGCCATGCCATCTGAGAATGCTATAGAAATCGGGGGAGCCTGCACCAGGTCACTTTTAGAGTACAGCAGAGAAGTAGCAACCTCCATGGAGGCTTCTTTTGCCCAGGGGATGACTGTGATGCCCAGATATTCATTGAGAGCACGAGGGTGCTTGGGTTTCCTGTCTCTATCGAAGACCTGGCCACAGCCTATGAACCGTTTATCCGAGGCTGTGCTCCCTTATCTCTCTCTACACATTGTACATCATTACTATGGCCTCCTCTCCTAGAACAGCATCTCTCTCTACACATTGTACATTGCTACTATGGCCTCCTTTCCTAGGACAGCATCTGGGACTGCACAGTTCTTTAGTGGATGTTGGTTGTTGATGAATGTGAGGGACCAGTCTCGGGCTAGGTGACTGTACCCAGAAGCTGGAGCCACCTGGATCTCGGTAGGCAGGTCACAACACCAAACTAGCCATGGCTTCTTACTTTCCGATGTCTTCAGGGTGAGGTGTCTTCTAGTCATGCAGAGCTGGGACCTGATGGGAAGCTTGGTGCATGCTCATGCTGGTGGTGGTTTGTATTCTGGATCCTTCATGAAAGGCCCCTCAATTCAGTGGCTCACCTGGAAGGAGGTAACGGCTGCCACCAGCCTGGTGGGGCATACTCAGCTGGGGCTCAGCTACTGTGTAAGGAGTCAAAACAGGAATTGTTTCGTGTTCAGTTTTGTCTTGAGCGAAAAGTTTGACATCGTTTGGATGACTTTACACTTTAGTTAAAACAATTAGAGATACAATCAGAAGAAACCTCTGCGATGGCTATTCTTGGCTGTCATCTTGACTATATCTGGAATTAACTAAAACCAAAGCAGCTGCCTCTCCCTTGGATTGGTGCTCATTGCCCACCAGACCTTTGCCAGGCATGCCATGCCCTGAGAAGATGCCCACGCTTCAATTTCAAGTTCACAGAGGAGGAAACACCAGTCTTCAGAGGAAATCACTGACATTGATTAGCACTCTGGTACAGGGAAGGGGGACAGAAATGGTATAAGCCGGTAAAAAGTATTGTGATGGGCATTGGCTTCTAGAATCCCTTAAAGCATGGGGTCTCCAGATAAGGTCCAGCAAAGCAAGCTATGGAAAAGTCTCATGCTGCTTGGGGCCCATGCAAGGAGCCTTCAAGGGCTTTGGTCTTTTCAGCCACCACCTCAAAATGTCAGCTCGCAAGTAAGCTTGTGGTAAGCTAATGCCCAGGTCTGTTTTCATACAAGCTGCCAGCCACATCCTGCCTCATTCTGCACTTACACGATTATGTAATTAGCTTGAACCCAAATGCAGGACTTCCTACTTATTCATCTGATTCCTGTTGACTTCACCCTGCCCCTACTCGAGTCTTTTAAGGTAATATTACGCCCTGGTCTGTCACAGGCGCATAGAGGGACCCTTGTGGGTCCCATGCTGTCTAGAGATAAGTGCAGCTGCTATGTCCTTTCGGATCATTTGTCCTATCAGCAAGATTCTCTTCCAGCTTTGCCAAAATCAGTTTCATGTGTGTACGACCCACCTGACGGCTCTCCCAAGGAAGTAGAGGAAGAACTTGCCAGTACCGGCTGATCTCAATTTCACTAAAAACAGATGCAGCGATCAATACAGAGGCTCATTCATTTTGAAAACAGTTTGGCTGTGTATTTTTAAACCACTCACTATAGGTTTTCAAAGGCTCTACAAAGTGACCAGATGGAGACAGGTATTTGCTGGGCCTTAGGACATTCCATCCTCCTGAAGTCCTGGGAATCTGTTCTCAGGAGAAGTGGAGTCCTTTCCTGTGGCTGCTGCCTGCTCCGCCTCGGGCTTCCCTTTGCGATAGAATGCCCATTGTACTTGCCTGAGATTTCCAAGTTCTCCTGAACTCACTTCCCCCTAAGAGGAAAGAGCAGCAAGGAGCGCTCATTATTCCTTAAGTTGGACCTGAGTGTAACTGGAAGGTCCAAATAGTCCAAGACAGTCCTAACTCTAATAGGACACTCTGCAGTCATGTCACCTTCACAAACATGCTCTCTTTAGCACCTTCTGAGTGAAATGGTTCCTTCTCATGCTGGGTAAGGAAGCAGTAGCTGCAGTACCATGTGATAGTTGGTGGACGTCAGATGTGCACATGATGCGAAGTTGCTCCCAAGGCGTTGGCAACTAGGAAGAACCCTGGCTGCAGGGCTAGGCAGCTCCTCAGTTGGCCTCTGTATCCGGTGCTATCTTATCTCCAGACTGCAAGGGCGGGCCTGCCCCTGAAGGGTTTTAAGATTGTGGGTGGATTCTAGGTAAAAAGATAGGAGGCAATGAGCAAGACAGCGATGGATTGTGGGGCAAATGAGGAGAGAGACTCTCGCTGATAGAATTTTGAAGCTGACAGGAGACTATAGCTAGGGACAAGTTGGACTGATGGCTGGGTTTTGATATTTACGAAGAGAAGAAAGCAGATGAAGCCCTCACCATGGGCAGCCAGAGGGAGGAAAGATGGGGTTTCCCAGGACAGTAAAGTGGGGAGCCATAGAATGCAAGAGAGAAATCCAGTGTTCTTGGATTCTCTGAGAAGAGCTACTGTTTTGCCTATTGACTTCAGTTTCCAATCTGTGGTGGAATAATTCCACTTACTGAGCACAGTGAGACACAGCTCAGGCCCTGCACAGTAACATCAGCAGTATGCACCCCAAATCTCTCAGTAGCTAGCCACCTCAGTGGTGGCCAGAACTCCAACCATGTTTTGTTGCTATGGCAATGTTTCTAAGAGCTTACTTTCAATTTCATTACCTTCAGATTGGCCCCGCCCACAGACCGCTTTCAGTGGTTCTGGTACAGACTTAAGTAGGTGTGTGTGAGCTGAAGTTATCATTAGAGGTGGTAGTTGAAACCACGTGCAGCGTGTGATTCAGGGGTTGGGATGGACCACAGTCTCCTAGCCCTGCAGAGGTGCAAGCTTCTAAAGAAGGGGTTCAAACCCTTTTTGTAAGGGGTCAGTTGACATCTTACACTTTGAAGGCCACTGCATTCTCTGCCCAGCTGTCAGTCCTGCCCTTGTAGAGCAGCGGCAATTCTGCTATGGTCTATTGAGACTCACAGCCTGGTAGTTATTTCTTGGAGGGACTGTCCTGGAAATGGGGGTTGTTACACTGCATTCCTGTCCTGTGTCCATGAGGTGCCACTAACCAGTCCCATCTACTTAAGGTCACATGATCAAAAATGTCTGCAGATATTTGTTGCTTGCTGTGGGTACAGAACTACCATCCACGGAGAACTGCCGATCAGTGGAGAGTACAAAAACAAATGCCTGTTCATTGTGTGTTCCAATAAAACTTTACTTACCAAAACAGGTCAGGGCCCAGATCCAGTCCGGCTATTGTGGGCTCTTGACCTGGGAGATGGAGAGAAAGAAAACAAGAGCTTACGTGGTGAAAACTGAGGGACTTCTGTTAGTGGCCAGCATGTAAAAAGACTACAGTAGCAGCTCTCCTTTATAGCTCCCTGCTCACCTTACTCTTGAGGTCCGCATAAAAGCCACAAGGCCAGAAAACAGGAAAATAACAAATGACATAAGTTCTACATAACACCTGAGAACGTCCCCTGAGTCACACAGAGTGAAGCAGGATTACGTGAGGTGAGTTTGGGAAAACTTCCTCCAGGAAGGAAGTGACTGTGAGGCCAGTCTCAGAGGATGTTATGAACAGCATTTGATGGTAAGAAGGTAGGGCTGGCGTTCCACCTGGGGACACAGCTTGGTTTCGGCGAGTGCGGAGGGCAGTACAGTGTGAGCAGAGTGGGAGAGCTATTGTCCCCCGCCCAGTTGAGCCCTGAGATTAGGCACTGCCACGTGTGCATGCTTCCTCTGGGAAAAGAATTAACAACATGGGATATTTTCTAAGAACAGGATGTTTGTTTTTTCCTTGAGGCTCAGAGGTTTTCTTGTTGCTTTAAATTTTTAATCTTTTGACCTTAACCACAAAGTCAAATTCCTTTTGAGATTATTGTTCATAGCAGCAAACTTATTAAGAAGCTGTAGTGAGTTAGAGGTGGAAGGGTGCGTGTGTAGGACCCTTGCCAACAATTCTGAGTGTCCGGCAAGGTCAAGTTAGCGTCTCTAGGTCATTGCTACTGAGATCTCAACACATCCTTTCTTCTGGTGCTGCTGGGCTTCGGGGACAGATAGTTTTGGTTGGTAGGTGTCATGTTACCAAATGAACATTCAGATGTGGCAGAAATTCTGGCTCCTGCTGATTGACCCGAAACATGAACTCAATTCAAGACTGTTTCCTAGATGGTGGGGTCTAAGTATGCCATGAGCCAAAACCTGCCTGACTCACAGCAAGCACTTGTCTGTTAGCTACTACACATGTCAATTCTTTAGAAAGCCAGGCATTTTAGATCCACCTCATCATTTGCACACTGGGTTGCTTTCTTGGAACCAATCAACCTGTCTCTTGTGATGGTAAAATCAAATTGGTTATGGATTAAATATTTACAAATTTGGAGTTCAGTGTGTGCTATGTGATTGTTGTAGGAGACAATAATAAATAAGACCCAGTTTGCGCTTGTAGACGAGTTTTCAGCCTAATTAGAGCATGCATACATTCAATGAAACGTGTGGATATGGACAAGTGTATAATTAACCTAGGGGAGTCCTCTGTAGACATGGTTGACAGTGGAATAGCCACATATCCAGTGTATATATGATGCGGAGAAGCCTGTTCTAACCCTTCAGGGAGCGTGAGTGACTACAGACTGCCCTAACAAGTAGGAGGATAGCTTGGAAATCCTCTCTGTCCCTTTTGTGACCCCAAAAGAGTTTTCAGAGTGTACAACTTGAGAAGGTAGCACCACAGCAGAGGACCATAACTTTGCCTGTCTGTAGTGCTCTGAATTCTTGGTCACCTGTCAACCTAGTTTGCGTTGTTTGGTGGCACTGCTGTCAGGACCCGGGCTCTGCACTGGCAACGGCTAGCAGGTTGTTTCTGCTTTTCTTTTTGAGCCCCTAAGCAGTCTTGGAAGATCTTGGCTATGGGGCAACGTTTACAATGATTGAACAGTGCTGAAAACGAGAGGGTCAAAATTCTTTCTGCGTTGATATTATCCTTGTATCATCACAGACCGAGTTGGATCCATTAGCTTTGGAGCAGGTGAGCAGCTCACAGTAATGGCCTTGTTGGAGTCCTGCTTGTTAAACTACAGTGCGTGCTGCCTGCTTCTGGCCAGCACTGAGGCTAAGTCTCTGTAGAAAACCAGTCATGCAAAATGAACCAGGCATGCGAGAACTTGCCCTCGGCTTACCTGGTTATAACTGTCAGGAGTTGATGTCCATATAGTCTGCCCTTGTAACTTACTTTATAAGGGAAAACACCCTAATGGGCTCTCTTCACAAGTGTGAGTACCTTGGGAGGTAGGAGTCCTGTCATTTAGTTATGCTTCTAAAAGATCTTTCACATTGTGCAATTAAGTCCTGTTAAATGTAAGAAGTGTACATAAATTAGCAGTGAGTGTCCCACATGGTTTTTTGTGGGTCCCCATATAATTGGGGTTGTAAACGCAAAGTAAATACAAGCTGTTGTTTAATCATAAGCAAGAGGTCCATTTATAAATAATTGAAGATGGGCGATCAGACTTTCTGAGTGGGTTCATAAAATCCAGGCTGCTCAGTCTGGCAAGGGTTTGCAGGACAAAGCTCAGCAGCAAGAGCTCGGGCTCATAGAAGCTCACAGTCTTGCAATATGCTGGTCTGTCCTCAGTTTAAGAGCCATGGGCAGGAGATAAGACTCTAAAGATAGAAAGGGCACTTTATCTCGTGGTAGGTGGAGTAGAGTGGGTCAGAAATATGAAAAGCATGTCCTTCCTTTAGGATGCCATTGCCGGCCTCTGGTCTTGGTCCCCGCACCCCCCTCCCCCAAGCCAAAATTCTTCTCTCTGTGAATTTTGAAATTCTTTCCTGGAAGAAGCACCCTACTGAGGTTTGCAAGAGGACTGGCCTGAGAGGTCGCTGTGTAGGAAGGCTTAAATTTCCTGACACCCAAGGTTGGCTAGGCATATTAGCAAGTGAAAACAGCTGCATTGGAACAGAACGCCTTTTCAGAGGCAAGTCTGTGGGCCTGTTTATGGGGGAGTGTGAAATAGGTCTGTGGGCCTGTTTATGGGGGAGTGTGAAATAGGTCTGTGGGCCTGTTTATGGGGGAGTGTGAAATAGGTCTGTGGGCCTGTTTATGGGGGAGTGTGAAATAGGTCTGTGGGCCTGTTTATGGGGGAGTGTGAAATAGGTCTGTGGGCCTGTTTATGGGGGAGTGTGAAATAGGTCTGTGGGCCTGTTTATGGGGGAGTGTGAAATAGGTCTGTGGGCCTGTTTATGGGGGAGTGTGAAATAGGTCTGTGGGCCTGTTTATGGGGGAGTGTGAAATAGGTCTGTGGGCCTGTTTATGGGGGAGTGTGAAATAGGTCTGTGGGCCTGTTTATGGGGGAGTGTGAAATAGGTCTGTGGGCCTGTTTATGGGGGAGTGTGAAATAGGTCTGTGGGCCTGTTTATGGGGGAGTGTGGAATGGAACCCTGGAGAGATTAGTGAGTGTTCCCCTGTGGGAGGGTTAACGCCATGCATGTGCCTTGTGGGAGGCTCTGGGTACATGCCCTCCCCCTGTGGGGCCATGGGTCTGAAGAGCACACACTGTCCCTTCGTTCTCCACTCTCCTGGCACCCCGTGCTTCCTCCCTAGAGAAGAAGTCAAGATCTGTGTTCTGGTATTTTCTGCTTAGTTGCCCTAGAGCCCTCCCTGAACAAGTTAATCTCTTTTTCATTGCAGTGAAAAGAAGCCTTCAGATCACTAAAGATTAGTGTTTCCTTAGTTAGTTTTCTTTTAACTGTTGGAGTGTTCTTTTACCTTGCTGGGTTCACCTTCAGCTGCCCTCTCCAGAACATGCAGAAACATGTTCCAGGTAGCCTTTGTGCTTCCAAAGAGTAGAGCCCAGAGGCCAGTGCAGTTCAGGAGTCTTGAGTGCAAGGGAGAGATCAAGGAGTTACTGCTTTCTCCTCCCAGTTGGTGGCAGAGTGGAACACTCAGAAGATGCTCAGGCTGGGAGCCAGGTGGAGGATGGCCATTCCGTCAGGTTTCCTAAGACTGTTGATTTATACAGGAAAGGGTAACTATGTTTTTAATGGGCATATGGGGGTGCTGTCGCTGGGCGCCAGGAGAGGGCTCGTGGTTACCGTGCTCCAGCAAAAGGACAAAGGGGAGATATGATCAGAATTTGGGCATGGGATATGGCTTGGTGGTTCAGTGCCTGAACATATATATGCCTAGGCCCTGGGTCCCATATCCAGTACAGATGGGGGTAAAAAAAAAAAAAAAAAGCTGGGATGCCCCTGAATGATCTGTAACCGAGTCAGGAAGGGTGCTTGAATCCCAGCTCATTTCCTACAAGGAAAGGAAAAGAATGGTCCCCGAGGAGGGCGGCACCCTCCTCACACACCTACCTTGTTTTCTCACGTGTGTTTTGAACTAGCATTGCAACCTGTTTTGCAGGATGCAGGACATTTTTTTTTTGTATCCTTTCTCCCAACTAAGGATTAATCTAAAAATAATTAGTAGACAAACTAAGCATTCCTTTCTTAAAATAAATGACTTCCTCACTCCCCGACCCCCGTTCAACATCTTTGTTCTCTTTAAAACCTAGTAAGTTGCCAGTACACTCAATTCTGAGCAATTCAGGAGCTGATTTTTTTCAGTCAGTAATTTGTTTTTTTATAACCCTTGTCCCACACACCCTTGCTGTCTGCTTACTTATTTTGGTATTCATATTAGTCAAGGTTCTCTAGAGTCATAGAACTCATGGAATGAATCTCTTGATCTTTCTGTCTCTGTCTCTGTCTCTCTCAATACATATAAAAGGGATTTATTGGAATGACTTACAGGCTGCAGTTCAGCTAATCCAACAATGGCTAGCTGTGAACAGAAAGTTCAAGAATCTAGTAGTTGCTCAGGCCCACAAGGCTGGGTGTCTCAGCCGGTCTTCAATACATGCTGCAATTCCAAAGAAGTAGGCTCCACTTCAATGCTTGTGAAGATGTATGAGACCCGGCAAGGCGGGGGCAGGCAGGAAAAGAGCAAAGGCTTCCTTCTATTATGTTCTTGTGTAGACTTCCAGCAGAAGGTATGGCCCATATTAAAGCTGTGACTTCCTGCCTCAAGATCCAGATCAAAGGTGTGTGTCTTCCTACATCAAAGGTCTGGACTAGAAGTGGATTCATCCACTTCAAACCAAGCAGAAAATCTCTCACAAGTGTGCCCTCCATTTCTGCCTCTACTTCATTCTAGATATAGTCAGGTTGACAACTGAGAGCAGCCATCACAGTGCGTTTAGCATCATTTGGTTTGCCAAAAGAATGACAGAAGAAAAAGATGTTCGACCCTCAGCTTAGTGGCAGGCCAAGGCAGGAGGGGGACTGTCAGTTGAGGCCTGCCTGGGCTACATAGTGACTTCTGAGATAGCTTAAGCTGCAGAGTGAGACACTGTTTCCAGGAAGTGCGGTGAGGGGGACAGAGCAAGCTGGACATAGTGACACACACCTGTGGCCCTAACAGGATGGAAGCTAAAACAGGTTTGGTTCTGAGGGCCTCTCATCCTCCCTCCCCCAAATAATCAGCAGTGAAGAATCAAGTTGTTATTTCTGTGGGTTATTTTTAATCATTATCTGCCATATATGCTTAAGATTGTCACAAGTGAATAGCTAGAATTACCTAGACTCATACAGGAGTGACAAGCCCACCATCTCCTTTCCTACAGAGGTGCACCTTTAATGGCCCCTAAGGTATTTCTCTGGGTATTGACATCTGTCTCAATTAGGGTGTCTATTGCTCTGCGGAGACACCAGTACCACAGCAACATTTAATTGGTGGCTCACAGTTTCAGAGGTTTAGTCCATTACCATCATGGTGGGACACAGTGTCCTGCAGGCAGACATGGTGCTGTCTCTGTCTTGATCAGAAGGCAATAGGAAGTGAATTGAGACACAGGACATATCTTGAGCATAGGCGACCTCAAAGCCCACCCTTACAGTGGCACACTTCTTCCAACAAGGTCACATCTACTCCAACAAAGTCACACTTCCTAATAGTGCCACTCCTGATGAGCTTATGGGGGCTAATTACATTCACACTACCACAACATCCTTGGATTTCTCATAGCACCTGCAAGTAGGAGCACGCCCATTGGAAGCTGGATATCCCCGGTCTCCTTGGGAGAGGATGCCTGATGATTGGCTGGGAGCTGGGT
Source organism: Mesocricetus auratus (assembly GCF_017639785.1). Classification (NCBI taxonomy): domain Eukaryota; kingdom Metazoa; phylum Chordata; class Mammalia; order Rodentia; family Cricetidae; genus Mesocricetus; species Mesocricetus auratus. The sequence continues at coordinate 28,837,880 of NW_024429205.1, read as the reverse complement.
CCTTTGTTGGCAGAGCTGCCCTTGCCAGTGCCCAGAGCCTGAGTGTTTGTCTTCTAAGGAGGGCAACTTCCCAGACGAGTCTTATCAACTCTCATAGTAGCAGAGAAGGAACACCATGATCTGTAGGCCACGAGAATGTAATCGTGGGACTTCAGAGTCAAGGGATGTGTGTTGAGAACAGTCTGCAAGTAGAAACCAACCCGAGTGTCTTTGAAGGCTCTAGGAAGATGGTGAGCGTGCACAATGCTAAGGAGAGCTGGCACACGGGAGACTGGACAGCAGCTCTTGGTCAAAGGAGATGGGCAGAGATGCAGAAAGGTCACGCAGTACAGTGACTGAAGCACAGTAGTAATCTCTGATCGTGTGGCACCTTAATTTTGCAAAATTACTCTCTAAGTCACTGCCTGAGCCCTACACGTTTATTTATGTTACATTTTTAATATTGAAATAGCCATCTCATTTCTATGGTCCAGAAACCTGAAATCACAAAGGATCAACATGAATGTATCCTTTCCACCTTTGTCTCTTCCATTCATGTTTGCTCTCTGAGAGCACTCGCCATTGTCAGTTTCTTACTATTTATAGATACACTGTATAGATATTCAAGCAAGGCAGTTAGATTGCATCCTTCCCTTCTGCGCCTTCCTCTGATCATGAGCAACACTGGGCTCTTGGCCTGTGGCTGTATTAAGTTTCTTTCCTTCTTAGATATAAATGCTACTAAGTTGTGTGTCTGGACCATATGTGTAGATCTGGTGCAGGTAGACAACTAGGTTGTGTCCAGCTCTTGACTATCACAAATGTTTGATTGGATACCCTTGTACATAGTACCTCCCACATCTTCAAGTGAACCGAGCCCCTATATGTGGAATCTGAGCCCAATGGCGTATGACCTGCTGTCTGGCTGGAGGCAGGGGCTGTTCACACTCCTGTCACTTATGCAGGAGCCTCTTCTCCATCCTCCTTGGCTCTGCATGCCTTTGTGTCTCCAACAGGCTCTGGAATGCAGTCCCTTGGTAACTAGGGAGCTATATTTCCAGAGAATGTCTTTCTAAATGTCTTACCACCTCAGAGTACAAGCCTAGCCTCCTGGTTTAGTGTGCTCCTGGCTCTAATATGCTGTCTTGGCAGGATGACTCAATGTCTGTGCCCCAGTAGTGCCTCATTTGTAAATGGGGACATTTAACATTCCAGGGGCGTCTTGGGTTCTTGTGAGTTGGAGAGTGAAGCATTGTGGGAACAAAGAGAGGCCCTCAGTAAATACGATGTCTTTCTAGGGAAGGCTTTAGTTTCTGTGTGAGCAGTGGCAGAAATGGTGTTCAAAGAGCCAAGAAAGTAGATCCACGAACTGATAAGCAGTGCTGGGACGATTCATGGATCCAGGAGAGGACACAAGAGGACACAAGAGTCATAGCTACCGGGTGCTGTCAGGACTGTACTCTCTTAGATGGAAGAGTTGGTGTTTTTTGTCCGACATCCTCCTGTTTAAAAAGTGAAACACGCTTTCATGTATTTGACAGCTGTTAGGCCTGGCACATGGTGTCTGGCATCCTACCCTCTGCTGCTATGTAGCCTTCTCACAGCCCCTCCTTATCCCCCTGTTCCACCTCGGTATCTCTGGTCTCTTTTGTCTTCATGCCAACAACATCAATCCTGCCTTACCAAGCCAAGAGAACCTCTGTAGCCAAGCAGGGGCTGCTTTAAGAGGCGCAACCAAGTAGCCTTGGTACTGAACACCCCTTCCTCAGATAGGAGCAAGTGTTTCTTCCCTTTCTCCTCCCTACCATCTTTGTTCATTTGCAGAGTGGATGCCAGTGGCCTCGTCAGAGGCAGAGGACTGTTGCTTGGTATTCTGGAATGCCCTGCCCTGGGTACTTCTTGCCTTACATAACCCCAGCAGACCTCAGGCAGGTGTCAATGGCAAGCGGTAAATCTTCTCCATGGCAGCTGCTATCCTGGCCCTGTGTGCTGATGATACTTCCCAGGGTGGGGTGGGGGGTGTTCTTCCCTGGAATTTCTGGAATTGCCTACCACCTCCTGGGGCAAGGTCCCTAGGGCCCTGGGCTGGGACTTTGTGTTGTGTACCTATGGTATAAGGAAGGTGTCTTATCAGGTCTTCCAGCGGTTCAGCTGTTTGCCTCTGTTGGCTTTGTGAGATAAGGCCTCAAGTAGCTAGGAGTGACCTTGAGCTAGCACAGAATGACCTTGAAGTCATAATCCTCCTGCCCCCGCCTCTGTAGTGCTGATGGTACAGGCATTACCACCACACTCTCTATGATGGCTTCACCTTCTGTTATTGAGACAAGACCCAAACCAGAGCTGGACAGGACCTCCAGAACCCGAGTCTTACTTTATCTGGTGGCTCTGTGGTCAGTGTACTTACTGTTGGTGAGAGCAAACCTGCGGCCTCCTCCTCACACACAAAGCCAAGTGGGCTAGGTGTCTTCTGCTCCTCCTACTCTGCCTTCTGGGACCTGGGTGGCTGGCTGGCTGGCGGCATGCTGCTTGCTGCATGCCGGATAAGCCAATTCCCAGACAGAGCTAGCTGTTAACCTTTCCAGTGGGTGGTGGAGCACAGCCCTTGTCACCTGTCACCGATAAGTGAATTTAAAACTCTTGCTGAAAGGAGAGAAATATGGAACAGATGTAGAGGGCCTCCAGCTGCTGCCAAGCAAATGTGACTGTCTTCAAGCCACCGTCTGACCCAGACCTAGGAGCATTGATTGTCAGTCTTGCTGCCAGGGGACAGGGAGGGGAAGCAGGGTAAGAGAAGATGGGCCATTTTAGCCTCTCAGTGTCAGCTCCTGGGGTAGATGGAGGGGGATTTTCAAAAAGAAAGTTTCTCCTCAGCAAGGGAGGGGCTGCCATGCCTGGACTATCTTTCGGACCACTCCGCATTTTATTCACAGCGTATAGTATCCACAGGGAGGATGTGTTGGTTTTACCTGCATTGATATCCACTTATATTAAGTCATGGGTATCTGGGCAGGGTTTGGAGCCCAGGCCTCACTGGGATGTGACCAAGGTGTGAGCTAGAGCCACGTCTCATGAGAGGCTAGGTGGGGTAAACAGATTGTACCTCCAAACCAGCAAGGGAGCTTGGTCAGGTGCACGGGCACACGTGAGCAGTCCAACACGTTCTCTTTGTTCTCGCCCTCTTCCATGCCCCTCCCTCTGTCCTCCCCACTCTCCAGCTCAGATGGGGTCTTCTGTAATGTTACTTAACCAGGGAGTGACCGCTGCTCTATTTCTCTGGATAGAAGCAAATTGCAGTTGGCACTGTTAACACCCAGAGTCGGCCTTAGAATGCCACCTCCCTAGACAGAGGGCTCAACTTATACTGACATTCTTAAAGGTCCTGGGGCACTCAGCTTACTGTATTTGGTCCCAGTGTGTTTTCTTTGAAAGGGAGCAGCTCTTTCTTTTCCATCCCAGAATACTGTTAAACCCTGGAGCCCATGGTGGCTCAGTAGTCCTCTGCCACAACTGGATCCCAGCTGTAGTTTCCCGCTGTCCTAGCTGTGTGTTTGTGCCCCCCCATCTCCCAATTTGTAAGAATGCATTAGAGTAAGGTTTTCTTGAACCATTATATAGTAGTCAGTGTCTCTTATTAAATGATAGTTTCCAGTCTCCTTCCTTTAGGGCTAGTCATCTCATTTGTATACAGAACCCAACTCTTGTTAGTGTGCATTCAAAGCAAATAAAATATAATTTAAAACAGACCCAGTCAGCCCTGTGTTGATGGCAGGTGGCTTTGTTATTGTTTTGTGAGTGCCTGCATGTATGTGTGTACTACATGCATGCCTACTGCTATGGAGGTCAGAAGAAGGTGTCAGATCCCATGGAAGTGGATCACAGACAGGTATGACCCCCCCACCCCCAACCGTGGGTGCTGGAATCAGAACCCGGGTCTCCTACAAAAGCGGCAGGTTCTTCTAACTGCTGACCCATATCTCTAGTCCCTTGACAGCAGGTTTTAGAAGAGAGGGAGACTAAAATCTTAGATGTGTTCAGAAAACCATGCCATGTTTAAAAAGCACTGATATTTTAGGTTTAGGGACTAAGTACCTCTTTTACTGTTTTCCCCTGAACTAACACCAGCATTGGTGAATCCTTCCTGAGATTAAAGTTATCACAGTCAGGAGAAGCAAATAAGTTGGGTTTTAGGTGTGATGTGGCCTAGCTGTTACTTCCAGGCACTGGGATAGTAAATTTGGGGAGCGGGAGGGCTGAGCGGACCCTAAAGGTTGGGTGATCATGCCTGCTTGGGTTCTTTTCCAGGCTTCTCGGTGCTGTGGAGGGGACCGGATGATGTGACCAGCTCTGCGGAAGATACTCATGGTGCTTCACTGAGCAAGACCTCCCAGACCCTGTGTCATCTCAGAGCCACTTGAGAAAGAAATAATGTGACGGTTCTTATCAAAAGGGCTCTTTTGGAAGTGTGGGATACCCGCGAAGAAGGTCGTCTTTCCCCCATCTGTGAAACACACATTCTTAGGTTTCCAAAATGCCAGCCAAGACCCCAATTTACCTGAAAGCGGCCAATAACAAGAAGGGAAAGAAATATAAACTGAGGGACATTCTGTCCCCTGATATGATCAGTCCTCCCTTGGGGGACTTTCGTCACACCATTCACATCGGCAAAGAGGGCCAGCATGATGTCTTTGGAGATATTTCCTTCCTTCAAGGGAACTATGAGCTCTTGCCTGGAAACCAAGAAAAAGCACACTCGGGCCAATTCCCTGGACATAATGACTTCTTCCGGGCCAACAGCACCTCGGACTCAATGTTCACAGAAACGCCCTCCCCTGTGCTCAAAAATGCCATCTCCCTCCCGACCATCGGAGGATCCCAGGCTCTCATTCTGCCCTTATTGTCACCAGTGACATTCAGTTCCAAGCAGGAGTCCTTTGGGCGTCCTAAGTTGCCAAGGCTCAGCTGTGAGCCTGTCGTGGAAGAGAAAGTTCAGGAGAAGAGTTGTCTGTTGGAGAACGGGACGGTCCACCAGGGAGACAGCTCGTGGGGCTCCAGCGGGTCCGCTTCTCAGTCCAGCCAGGGCAGGGACAGCCACGCCTCCAGCCTGTCGGAACAGTACTCCGACTGGCCCGCGGAGGACATGTTTGAGCATCCTGCCTCCTGCGAGCTCATGAAGTCGAAGACTAAATCGGAGGACTCCCTCTCTGACCTGACCGGCTCCCTGCTCTCGCTGCAGCTGGATCTTGGACCCTCACTTTTGGATGAGGTCCTGAACGCCATGGATAAAAATAAGTAACCTGGAGTCAGCTCTTTCCCTGTGGAGTCAGAGCTACCAAAATAAGCAGAAACAAAAACGCAGCTAACCACAACTGATGGAAAGAACTGCCCTGGCTGGATTTTTTTTTTTTTTTTTTGCAGCAGTGTGATGCATTTTCTAAAATAATGTTCCCGTTCCTACAAAATATTTTTTTAACCGCCGTGCCCTGTTTGCAAAAACAATTTTGAAAACAATAATTTTAAAAATTAAAAAAAAAAAACAGACCTGTCCTGGCAAAAAGAAAAAGAGAGAGGGAGTGAGTCAGAGCTCTTTTTCAGCAGGCACTGCTGATGCTCAGCTCAGTTTTGTTTGTTGGTTTGCAGACAGGCAGAAATCCAGGCTGTCTGAAGAGGGCTAGGCCAATGGGTCTTTCCAAGGCGCTTTACAGCATGTTGTGAGAAGAAATCAAAACTTGCTTAACACCTAAGCCTTTGCTTTTCTTAGACTCTTTTGTATATTGTATTCCTTGGGCTCACCATCGCAACTTCTCCAGTGTTAAGATTTTACTGTCTTCATATTTGAACAACCTTATGGGACCGGGGTTTTCTTCTTGTGGTTCTTATATATCCCTGTATATTATTTCCATGTTGCAGAAGTTTGACTGTCAGCTACATGTTGGTAAAAACAAGCAAGGTATTACTGTAACTAAGTTATTTTTAAAGTTGAAATATATTTTTATGTGCCTTTGGCTTTTTATTGCGGAGTCTACATTTTATAGACAATACATCAAGTGTTATTTGTCTTGTTTCCATTGGGGCTTCCTTGTAAGCTGTGTATGTGTATTTGCAAAAAACAACTATTCGTTATCAGGGTTCCCACCCCCTTGCTCATGTGTTATCATATTTCTAATAGCATCAGCCACAGACTGAGTGGGGAGGCACAGGATGCTGCTGCAGATGGAGTTTGCTATTTTAGAACCCTTCATGCTCCCACTACTCTAGGTACGTCATACCATGCAATAAAGAGTAAATGCTACAAAGAACTTGCTCATTTATAGTTATAAACAAGAACAGAAAAGATTTTAAAGACTAGCTAGTAATGTACACATGCCTTTAAAATACGCTGAGAGATTATTTCTATGTGTTCTGCAGTTTTGACTTCTTTTTATTAAGGTTTGCTTCTAGAAACAGCAACACAAGAAATGAACATGTGAGGTTATTTTTGTTGTTGTTTTATACAAACCTTAGTGTTGAGAGAGGAGGGGGGGTGAGACTGTGGGCCTTTGCCACAGGCCCAGCTTATTAGCCCCTTCCTGTTCACAGCACAGACTCAGATGTCCTAACCACAAAGGTGTGTCAGGCATCCTACGTCCTATAGACATGATTAATACAGCTACAGAGGATCAATCTAGGGCCCTTCCCCTTTCAGAGGATTCCCAGATGCCCTGAGGCCATTGGCTAAGGGACCAGGAACAGGAAATTACACACAGATTCCTATCTTGTCAGGCACTCCTCCCTACTCTGTTTGCTGCCAGGTGTGAGTGCCAGCTCTCTCTCCTCCATGTGTCCCAGAGGCACCTCCTCAGCAGCCAGCAACTCCTTCCTGGAGTGCAGAGCTCCTGCACTTGGATCATTTGATGTATGAAATGACCTTTGAACTTACAAGTGAGATTCACTTTGGTGGCTAACCAAATAGAGGAGGAAAAAGTCTTCCCCTAGAGCATAGAGTCTGTCCAACAACTCCCAAGTCTCTGACCTTTGTCCCACTTCTTTCCAATGTTCCCTTCTGACAGATCACACTCATTCACAGTTCAGGACTCTTTCCTTTTCTTTTCTTCTCTTCCCCTTTCTTTTCTTTCTTTCTTTCTTTTTTTTTTTTTTGTAGCTGGTGTCAGTCAAATTCTTTCAACACTTTCCCCGTCTTAATCACTGGTCATATTCAGTCTCACTATCCTCTTTGTCTGCTGAGTGATCTCAGGGAGAGGAGGAGGAATGTGCCTTGGTCTTCATTGCTGCCTCTCTGGCAGTGGTGGAGAATAGCTTTGGTAGGGTTTCATCTTGTAAGTCGTCATGCATCCCTCATGCACTTACCCATTAGACTTTTCCAAACCCAAATACATATTCTCCAAAACACATACTTTCTCTCGACCAAACAACTAAAATGTTCCCATAGGTGTAGTTGACATAGCAACAAATACCCTTCCATTACCAAGGAAGCAAAGCCTCCTCTAACAGCCTTTTGATGGTTGGTTCTCCCGGGAGCAGGTGCCCTGGTGGTGGTGGCTAACTTCTGTCCCACAGGCAGTGTAGACTCACACCTGCTGAGAGCCAACGGGATGTTCTCAAGCGGTGGCTCCCTCCTCATTTATCTTCACTCATTTAAATATAAGGAAACCCTTAATGCCCACTATTTATAAGCTAAAAAAGCATGACAAGCTGCCCGTGTGACCCAACAATCAGGAATATGTCACATCATTTGTGTAAGTAGGGACCCTTTCTCTTAAAGTAGACAAGACTTTTTATAGGTAAGGCCTAACAAAGAACTAACTATATTATTCCAGCCAAAAATTATATGCTAAAGTAAAACTGTGAGAGTACTTAGCTCTCCATTAATATAAAGACATTAATTTCAGCGTGCCAGCATCACTATCCACAAGCATGTGGAGGACCATTGGTGAGTTGGAATGAGGTCAGGTTTCCAGGATACAGCCTCATCCTTTATACATTACCACTCTGCCCTGAAGGCTGCTGCAAATGTGTGCATCATGAATGGCAGAGATCTGTGAGTCTATAAATTAACTTGATAACTGTTTGGGGGAAAAAAACTGAAAACACACATTAGGGTGTGGTTCTAATCCTCCCTTTAACACAGAGGCTAGAGAGACTTGGTCATGTTACTTTGAGATGCATCAACCGTAGAGCAGGCCCACACCGTGGCCTTTCTGCAGAGGATTTCACCTTTGGGATTATACTGGCAATCTAGCCACAGTTAAAACCCTCCAATTTAGGTTTGGTCTCCCAGATTATGAATAGTTCATTTCCCCCCCAAACCACTAAAGTATATAAACAAAACACTGTGTCCTATGTTCTTTATATAAATATAAAACAACTGTCCTGTGTCCCACCTGCACTTTTTTTTACGAGACAGGGTTTCTCTGTATTGTTTTGGAGTCTGTCGGTCCAGCCCCGCCTCGAACTCACAGGGATCCACCTGCTTCTGCCTCCTAAGTGCTGGGATTAAAGGCATACGCCACCAACGCCCGGCCCCACCTGCACTCTTAGGCTAGATCCAGCAGAACAAGAGAACATTGTAAATGTCACATCACATGGTAAGCGACCTGAAGACTTGTTCAGCTGTACCGGACTCAAAGTCATAATGCTGGAAAGTAGCCTTACACATTAATTGATGGTTCTGGTAAAGATGATGCTCACTTTGTAAGGGAGAAAAATGGCCGCTGCTGAACACACTAACCCAGTTGTCAAATCTGGTTACACACTTTATTTTGAAAATACACAATTTCATCCAGGGTACTTTTCACCCGAGAATGATTTTCACTTCTGAACGTCTCCTGCTTGAGTCCTTGAGGAGTCACTACTCTGTAGTATGTTGCTCCTAGAGCATCATGTGAGGGATGGAAACTCTTATTTTATGAAGAGATGAACAACAATGGCATTTGCTCCACAACCACTGTGTCGTGCCATATTTACTTCCAAAATTCTGATAGTGATGACACTTGGTAGCTTCTGAGGGACATCAGTCATCTTCATCCTTTGTTGAAGGTCAGTCAGATTTCCCCATGGGAAGTAGACTGCCTCAGCTGATAGAAAACACCTGCTTGAGTGGAAGCCATTGTGCAGTGCAGACTCAATACTTCTGACACTGTACATCAAAGTCAGCGAGGCTGACTGAGCAAGCTGGGTGCGGTGCTCACCATAGTAAAATCGCTACTGGGGCAGGGATGAAGCATGTGATTTGTCACTAAAGGATGACTGGGAAAAAAGAGCTCCGAGATTTCGGGAAGGAGACACTGGAGCAGCTTCATGGAGGAGGAGTATCCAAAGAGGTTCCTCAGGAGACTGGTAAGATTCCCCTAGGGAAGAGGGGCAGATGGGTAAGGAAAAAATTAAAGAGCAAACAAAAGGATGCACCCCTACCCAGAGCAGGGTTTCTATTCAGAGCATTCCAGGCACAGGGAGGGGGTTCAAAATGCACACTTTCAGTCCTGAAGGCTTAGACACACATGAAGACCCAGTGGGAGAAGAGGACACTTTGGAATCAAATTGCTGAAGAGATGGTTCTCAGAATTGTTATCAAACGCTGGCCACCATCTTGGTTTTTAAAACTCACACCCAGTCTATAGGGCTTAAACTGACGACCTTGAGCCCAACCAAAAAAAAAAAAAAACCTTTGAATTACATTTTCATGGAAAGTTCCATTTTTATCAGACATTACCAAAAAATGTCCATTAAAACAGCAAAGGATGCTGTCTTCATACCCATGGTTAGCCTGTTTGTAAACAAAACAGGTAAATCTGGAATGACTCTGAACAGACAGTTCTACGGCCGAATAACCCTTCCACCATACAGCTTCCCTGCTGCTGGAGATGGGCTCCGTTGGGCAAGGCATCATCGTGTTAAACCTGGAGTCCCCTGAAGTGATCTAAGGAGCAGTAGCATCTGAAAGTCATCTGCAATGGGATGGGAACTTGCATGTTAGATGCTAAGTGTACAAACACGGGTCCCTAGTAACTAGAGCAAGTCTAATGGGAAGGAGAGAAACAGAGTTCATTCAACGCATTTTGCTTGGGACCAGCAGAGACCAGGAAGCAAAGAGTGAGGAGATAAGAGAGTTGTCTGTCACTAAATGTGGCTCTAACCACATTATGAAAGTTATTGTTAGCCTGTCTTCCTTCCTGGTGCTGGGGAAGTACAGGAAACTCTTGTGATTAAATCGAATTTCAAATCAACCAAATTAGGTTCTACAGAGGATTAACACAAGCTCCCCATGAGTGTCAGGGTTCCCCTTCCACTACAGTCGCAAGCCTTCAAGGCATCATGTTTTTTACGATAAACACTGATGTCTCTAAATCACTATCTCAGGACTCCACCCTGCCCACTCACTGTAGCAGCAGAAGCCAAGTAAAGGGTTCTTTTGGTTTGGTTTTGCTTTGCAAGACTAGCCATTAAGAATGCCCTATAGACACAAGGAATTTGGAAAAAGCCCAAAACCACACTAAATATTGGCATTTTCACAGCAGTAATTCCACTCATACATTGTTAAAAGTAGAAGAAAACCATGGTTATCTGCACACCTTTACCCCCGCTGCATGGAAGTGAAATTGGGATGGATCAGAAATAAGAAGCAAGCATTTATGGTTCTCTGGCAGCAGCTTTTTCACCATAAATGGAAAGAAGCAAGAACGATGAACACAGTGTTAGATATTAGATTAGCATCCAATAAAATTCTCTCCCCACAGTTTGACCATAGCCCCTGTGACCAAATAAAGCAGTGTTGTGAAACAGTGCTCTCCAGTAACCCACTGGGTTTTAAAGGGAACAAGGTGCCGAGTTTACTGTTATTAAAAATACAAGTGGCTCCCTTGACTTCATAAAGACATTGGATATCCATCAGCTGCCTTGGGTAAATGAAAGGAAACCTGACAAGTGTTTTGATAGTAGAACACACACAAGACCCCTGGACGTGAAAAGCTGAGGGAAGCAAGACCTTCCCACAGGAGCCTCCACCCCTAGGAAATTTCTAACCAGAGGTTAACAAAGCATCCACAGTGAAATGGCTTCCAAGGGGGGAAGAGCCACTTCAGTCAGCCAAGGAGCAGAGACACATGGGTGGTCTCCTGACTCCCTACCATTCAGCATCATTGGTTTTGCCTTTCAAGGGACAAACCTGAGCTCCCCTGTTCAGTTTTTCCCTTCAAACTGCAGGCATCGACAGTCTAGTGCCATCAAAGAATGTGGTCTGGGTAGGACACACATCTCCCATCTATCTTTGCAACAAGAGCTCTTTGTAGGTTGACTCCACTATTAAAACACTTTAATGAATAATATAGCTATGGTAGTCATTAGATTGCCAAAGACATGAAAGTCCTCATTCCTGGAACTTGAGACTGACTTTATTGGGGGGGGGGGGGGGGGCTTGACATGTGCAATTGAGCATCTTGAGATGGAGTTTTTTCTGGATTGTCCAAGTGGACCCTAACTGCAACCCCATAGCAGTTAGGTCTCTATAGCAGAGAGGTACAAGGAAAACGGTCCCATAGAAGAGGAGGGAACTATGAGACCACAGAGACAGAGACTAGAGATGCATCTGTAAGTCAAGGAATGTTAACAGCCACAAAGAGATGGAAATGGGTTTCCCTAGACCTCCAGAGAGCGTGCTGCCTGGCTGACAACTCCACTCTAGCCCCATGGAACTAGAGGTATATAAGATGACGAATGTTGAGATATATCCTCTAAATGTCCAGGTGGCTATTTGGAGTGTGGGCTTAAAATTTTTTAATTAAGGTTGAATAAGCTTATAAAGAGGGAACCTGAACTGGATAGGACTTACATCCTAATTTACAGAGGAAGAGACATTAAGATCTTGCGTGCCCGTACATATACACAGACACACAGGATGTAGCAAACAGACAGGCATCTTCAAGCTAAAGAAAGAAGCCTAAAGACATACCAGCCCTGCTGGTACTTTGGTCTTGAACTTCCAGCATCCAGAACTGTGAAAAAATACTTTCGTGTTTAAACCATCCAGTCCGTGGCGTTTCATTATAGGAGCCCCAGCTGACTAAAATGGAAAGCTAACAAAACAGACGTTCTTAAAGTGTTAGGTTCTTTAAGAGGATAAGGCCAGGAGGACTCTCATGCAGCCAGCACCGGCCCCCATCTTAGTCTGCTCTGTATGGAACATTTCCGCAGTCACCCTGACTGCAGTAAGGAAAGGTTGGCCATCCCCGGCAGAAACAAAGTCTAGCTCTGCACTGACCGTTCAGAAAGCTACAAGTGCAGAGAAAACCGCGTTCGCGAGCCACATGTTGGGACAGGGTAACATAGCTCCAGTCAGACAAAGAAGGATGCCCGAGCTGCAGGCAAAGCTCAGCCTCCTTTGGCTGCTGCTCACTCATAAGGGTGCTGCTGTGGAAAGTGCGTGTGAACAGCCAGGAGACTTGGGGCATGTGGAGGGAAATGGAAGATCTAAAGCATTTTGAATCATGTTTCCAGGCCCATGCTGCATTTGCCGTGGGCAGAGGCCAGATTCTAACCCTGCCATGCGGCTAAGAACGGCAAGGAAACAAAAAGACTGTGGAAGGGGTGATGTGTTGTTGCTAGGGAGACTGTCTTCTCAGCTCTCTTCCTCGGCACTCCTTCCCACACAGAAACCAGGCGAGTTAAAGAGGCCTTTCCGGGGTAATGATGGGACCAGAGGGCTCTCCAGAGGGCCATTTAAACACCGTTCAGGACACCAGCTGGCAAAGAAAGCAATGTATTGGAATAGGCGAAGTGTCCCACATCAGTGTTCCGCAGAAAAACTGATTATAAAAACACTGTAAGGAAATGAATGCGTTCTCATGGCAACCAGGCCCTGGTACCCACAATAGGTGTGGGAGGCTCCATTCCTTGGCACCCTTGTGGCATCCTGGACTCCCCACACTGGCGCTACGGGAAGTTCCCCTCCAGATCGCCTCAGCTCACTGCCTCCTGGCTATCTGGGGCTTGAGCTGGGGCGCCCTAGAGGAATCAGGGCGCTGGCTACTCCTGTGTGGTGCAAGCAGGCGAAGAAGAAAAGTGAGGTCCTAAAGGAGACGCGGGATGTCACACCAGGTGGGGCACCGCTGCCCTAAAGGCAGGAGCAGGGACACAGCACATCCTTTGCCTGTAAGGGAGGTGGGGACAAGGAGGCAAACAGAGCATCTCAAGAGTCCCAGAAAAAAGAGACCTAAAGAGAACAGGACTCAGTCTAAAGCACGTAGCTGAGCCAATGGCTGGCATGGTCCATCAGCTGCACTCCCGGAGAGTTCTGTGGAGAGCACGCTCAACACAGGGACAGCCTTGCCTCCCCTAGAAACATCCTCTACTCCCTCCAGGAGCCGTTTACGCCCTTGTCTCCATGTGCTTTCCTCACCACACACTCGCTGAGGCCACTATCATCTGGGTGCTTCGCCACCGTTCCGCAGACACTGCATTTGACAGTCACCAGAGAGCTGTTGTCCTAAAGCCACATTGCCCGTGCCCCTCCTGCCTCCTCTGCGGATCTCCCTCCACCAGGCTAGCTTCTCTCTCAGATCTCCTTCTCCCGTTTACCCCAGTCTGCATCCTTCCTGGCCTCTCTCCATCCACCCACCCTGACTCTCCATGGCCATCCTCACTGGGTTAGGAACCCGACAGAAGGTGTTTGGGGTGAAGGCACGGTGGCAGCTACGTGTCCCTCCCCAGAAGTGCTGCTTACGAACCCCCTAGTGACAGAGAACAAGAGAGGACTGGGGACTTTAGTCTTGCCTATTGGCTCCTTACAGATTAACCAGTACTCTTTGAAATTGTCACCGAGTGGGCATTAACCTTTGGACCACTCGGCATTCTGTTAGTTCACCTGCAAGAAAGCTTGTGTAACCGTAAGAGCCCTGAGGACTTAGCTCCGCATAGACTCACATTGCTGTAGCCGACAGTGGAAAACAAGCGAGGGTATAACAACAAACAGCATTTGCAGTATGTCTGCCCTATTTATAGCCACTCTCAGAGAATTCCAGAAGAAACCCATTGCCTAGCCAGTGGTTCTGCCAGAACTTTCCTAGAAAGTTCAGAGAAAGGAAAGAAAGGCTATGAGTATTTATATGCTAATCTTTTGTTGTAATACATGGTAAGTTTTTATATAAGCTTGTGCTAGGTCTTAGTCTGAAATCCCATGTCCATACTATAGCATAAGAGCCTTTGACTCCAGTACCATCCACTTAAAACCACCACCCCAGTTACAGTCTTCACCAGGTCCCCATGGTAAAAGGAGTTTAGACTCTTCAATATGTTTTCAGCTTGAGACCATGTGTGTATCATGTTTCAATCACAAAGCCTGCCCGGCTCATGGCTTGCCAACCCCACCAAATTCCAGAGTTTTCAGCTTTTGTGTATTCCTCCTTTCCTGACACACACTACGAGAAGTCTCACACCCTGTGTTTGAACTCCCAGCAACCAGACATCTTCTACTTTGGAATCCAATCACTCCTTCCACAGGCTCCATCCAAAGGGTCTCTCACAGTGGCAGCAGTTACCCCCCCAAAGTGCAGTAGTTTTCAGGCCTTCATGGAGCTATTGATCAATAAAAGACAGGATGAGAGAATGAATAAGTGGATTAAAAGCAGCAATTAAAGCTAATGGTCATCCAAGAACTTTTTAAAACGTACATGGACCTTAACTGAATAGGAGAAATGGCATCATTTTAGAGGAGCACCTTTGAGGAAAAGAGAACAAGGAAGTATGAGTTTCTGAATAAGAATGACCCCCATAGCCTCATAGATTTGGATGCTTGGTCACCAGGGAGTGGAACTATTTGTTGGAGGAAGTGTGTCAGTGGGGGTGAGCTTTGAGGTTTCAAAAGCCCAAGTCAGAGTCTCTCTCTTTCTCTCTCTCTCTCTCTCTCTCTCTCTCTCTCTCTCTCTCTCTCTCTCTCTCTCTCTCTCTCTCTCTCCCTGCTGCCTGTGGATCCAGATGTAGAACTCTCAGTTACTTCTGCAGCTCCATGTCTGCCTGCATGCCACCATGCTTCCCGCCATCCTGATTCTGGGCCTAACCTCGGAAACAGCAAGCAAACCTCAGTTAACTGTGTCCCATTGTAAGAGTTGCTGTGTTTATGGTGTCTCTTCACAGCAATAGAAAACCTAAGATATCTACCATGTTAAACCAAAGAGACCAGCAGGATTAAAGCCATTTCCAAAAAATACACATTTACACATGCTTGCTTGGACCTGGTTGCTTTCTATATTTAGAGATTTTAGTTAATTACCTAATAAAAGAAAAGTAGTTCTATAGAAAAACATTATTTACACAATGAGATAAAGCTGCTATGGAAGGCTTTTAAAATGCTTGAAGGACAAGAATGTGACTTGGATCTTGTAGGAGTCCTGAACAAGCCTAAACAAACATTTTTTAATCAACATTAGTGCTTTGAGAAAATTTTAATCTGTCACTTAAGACATGCTAATGTACAAGTTGGCACGAAAGAAAACAAAATCCTGTCACCTTCACCATACATTATCTAAATGCACTCAAGTCACTGTGTTTCAGGTGCCCTGCCCCGTTACGAGCACACAATGGAAAAGGAAGTCAGGAGCAAATAATTTTACATCCTAATTGGAATCTGCAGTGGTTTGAATGAGAACTGTTCCCTGGAGCGTGCTGGGAATGGACTGTCTAGATGCAAGCATGAAGAATGAAGGCAGGCAATTCTGTTTTCTCTTTGTTGTGTCAGATTGTAGACTTCTGTTCACAAGTGTCACAGTGAGGAGCAGATTCTGCACCGATATGCCTATATGTTAAAACAAAATGTTCATCAGCTTATGTACGTATAGTGTGTGTGTGTGTGTGCGTGTGTGTGTGTGTGTGTGTGTGTGTGTGTAGTGAGAATGAGTGACAAGCTAAGGCAGTCAGATGACTGAAAAGACAGAAGCAAATGGTAACAAAGTTACGTGTGACAGAAAAAGTTGGACAATACACAGTATCACAAGATATTAATAGTTGAAAATAAGACTAAAGAGAAAGAATAACCTAAATGAGAAAAAAAGAAAAAACACATCAGTACCCTCATGCTTTCACAGGCATGTACACACACACACACACACACACACACACACACACACACACACACACATGAGAGAGAGAGAGAGAGAGAGAGAAAGAGACAGAGAGACAGAGAGACAGAGACAGAGACAGAGTCACAGATAGAGAATTACACACATTTTGAGGAGAATCAGGAGAACACAAAACTTGAAGCAAGAGTATCACCAGGAAAGCCAGCACCAAGCTGCCCATCTCTCGAGTATGTCCCTTAGCAGCCTTTTTCAAGGACACCCCCCCTTGTCTATATAAGAAATTTTAAAAAATATTTTACAAAATTCTAGTGCTTATATGAGGCATAATGATTTTTAAGCAAGATTTCAGAATAATGAATAGAAAGTATTTTTTCCTTACTCTTATTGTCCAATCAGTATAAGTGATGATTAGGTGGCATTTTCTGTAGATGCCACAACCAACCCGCAGTGTTCTTCGCTGTCTGATGTTCTAATTCCATATCTCTTGCTCAGAGACAAGGACAGAGACACTGTATGGCTCTTCAGAATATGTTCTATAATCCCAGTACTGAGGAGGATGACACCATATACTAGAGGCCACCTGGGATATTCATACCATTTTCTGTGTTTCCCTGATGCCATTTATTTAATGTTGGTCCTATTGTCACTCATGATATGCCTTCAATAGTCTGCCACCCACAAATACCAGCTTGGCCTACCTCATCCAAAATATTCAGGAAAGTGTTAATGTTAATTTAATTTTTTATACAGTATTCATTATTTTGCATTTTATAGCAAAATTACAACAGATCTTTCCCAACTCTTTCTTCCTTTGAAGTCCCTAGGGACATTGCTGCATTCCTGTAATTTGATTTCTTCCAACAGCAAAAGGCCCCTAGCCTTTCACACACTATCTCCAATGGAAAAGGGGAGAAATGTGGGAAGGGACCAAGAATAGAAAACTAAGAGTGGTCCCATCTCACCCATGTAGATTTCATGTCAGCACACTAGATGGAGGCAGGGACAGCATCACCAGGGAGTCTGCTGACTTTGCAGGACAACAGTTCCCAAAAGTCTGAGTACAAGAGTGTGGCTACCTCTGACTCATTTCTCAGGGGTGTCTGCGGACCATCTTAGCACATGATTGACAAGTTGACAAGAACAAGGGTGTCATGGACAGGAGGATGTGAAGGGATAAGGGCTGATAGACCCTACACGAAACTTGAGTGTAGTAGTCAGCAACAGACGGCAGGTAACTACCTCAGAGTCTTGAACTCATAGATACCAAGTACTAAGAGACAACAACATCAGCACGTATGCACTCAGGGCCCAACTGCACACAGTCTTAAGAATGACTTTATCTGAGGAGCAGCTTGTCAAGCAGCCTTAGAATCAAGGTCAGGCCTAGGGTCCCAGCACGGCCCTAACATGACCCCACCAATGTCAGGTCTGGACTTCTAGAGAACCTTACGTGAGAGTGACCGAATAGAACTTAGAGATCACCACAAAGAAGGTAAGTGGGCACCAGGCTCTCAAGTCCAGGCACTCCACTGAGAGGGCACTGCTAGCCCAGATCTTCTCAAAGCTTTAGAACTGTAGAAGCAAATCCAAAGGATAGAGATCCCTGGGATGAACTGTTGTGACTGCAACAGTCAGGGTCCAGAGCTGTACTTAAGCTGAGGGTGACCAACCACAGCTTTCACCAACCATAGTAGCCAGAATTGTCATCACTGTCACCAAATACGCGACAGAACAACTTAAAGAAGGAAAAGAATTTATTTGGGCTCTTGGGTTTGGGAGGCTGAGTCTACAGTGCCTTGGCACACACCCTTAGACAGAAGATCATAGCAATGGAAGCCTACGATGGATGAGAGCTTCTTCATCTCATTACAGATAGGAGAGAGAGACAGAAAGGACTGACAGACAGTAATCCACTTGTCCTATCAGGCCCCAGCACTTACTCTTCCCCAGCTTCCAAGAATGCCATCATATTGTGATCTATCAATTGGTTAGATATGGGTCCTTATGATGGAATTAGTTCTTTTTCTGGAAGTCCCTCACAGACACACCCAGAAGTATGCTTTTCTAGTCTCCTAGATGTTTCTTAGTCAAATCAAACCAGCAAGATTAGCCATCACACCAACCCTAAGGGTCATGGGAAAATCCAAGAAGCAGACTAGCTAAGCTAGTGTCCTCCACACAGCTACAAAGTGATAGTCTAACTTGAACCCAAGTATCCTGGCTGCAGAAGCCAAGTTTCCCTGTGTGAAGTTACCTGGATATTGTGTACTCAGATAGACAAAGCTTGAGTCACTATCATGATAAGCACCAGTCTGTAACTTTAAATGACAGTCTTATCTCACAATACCATTTTGCCAGGATTAAGCTAACTTTGCTATATAAGACCAATAATGAATGCTTTCAGCTTTGTAGTCCACACAGTCTCTGTCACAAGCTCTCAGTTCTGTAGCAGGAGAGCCATGGAAAATGACAGACAATGCATTGCTGAATGAGCATCTCTGTGCTCCAGTAAAACCACATAAAAAGAACCGGGGCTGTTGAGGTGCTTTCCCTGTGAGCACAAGGACCTGGGTTCAATGCCCAGCAGCCAAAAAACAAACAAACACAAGCAAACAGAACTGAGTG
The DNA here is from genome assembly GCF_017639785.1 of Mesocricetus auratus. Classification (NCBI taxonomy): domain Eukaryota; kingdom Metazoa; phylum Chordata; class Mammalia; order Rodentia; family Cricetidae; genus Mesocricetus; species Mesocricetus auratus. The sequence continues at coordinate 28,819,215 of NW_024429205.1, read as the reverse complement.
TGGTGCAGTGATCAAGTGCTTGCAGTTTCAGATTGGAGAGGCAGAGATTAATGGATCCTGGGAGCTCACTGGGTCTATAGGCCAACTAAAGTCCCTGCCTATGAATGAATGAATGAATGAATGGAGGCAGTGTTTGAAAAATGATACCTGGTATTGTACAAGCACACATGCACACACACAGACACACACACACACACACACACACACACATAAATACACTGTTGAGTTTGATTCACAGGCCAATTAGTTGGCTAGAGAACCAGTTCAGATAACAACAGTAAAAGACTTTTGTAATTACCTGTACTTGCAAACATTCAATAAATATTAGCTATTATTTTGCTAGCAAAATAACTACATTTTAAACTTGTTAGCTTAAGGTGTGCTTACCATTATAAAAACAACTTGAGGGGAAATGGTGAGGAGACACACATTCTCATCACTTGAATTCTTCCTCTGTACTGTCATTTTCTTCAAAACTTATTAGAGATACTTTCCATTGAGACCTGCCATTATGTGAAATATGAGTCAAAAGGAACAGATGATGATAAAATTAAAATTGCAATCGTGTACCCAAAGAATAGGTACATAAAAGGAGCTGCTGTCTCTTGGTGTATTTTAAATGCAATGCATCCTACATATCCCTGTTTCAGCTACACAAAGTAGTGAGAATTTCAGATGTTGCAAGTCAGTGTTTCAAACCTACATTAACCTATGCAATGCAAAGTCAGCTTTGCTGGCATTTATTTGTGACTCCCACAACCAGCTTGTATAGCAATGTATCTGAAACCCACATACCTTTGGTGAGGAGCGTTCCTCAGCTTTGGGAAGTGAGTTTTTCCTCCAGTCTAGCCCTGTTACCTAAAGCAGCTACCATCCACGCTAACTGGTCGTGGTGTTGGGGACTAGGAGACAGGGGTGGGGCTTCTGCTAATCTCAGCTCCAGCTGTCCAGGAGATGTTTGTCAGACAGATTGGAACCTGAACATAAAGGACAGCAGAAGCCACGGATGAAAAGGGGGTGGGGGAGGGCTTCTAGTGATCCAGCCCTCTTTCTAATCATCTTGTAGGTTCAGCCTCTTCCCTGTCATACGGAGGTTTAGTGTGAGAGGCAAGGAATTCCCCTTTTGCCTAAGCAAGTTTCAGTTGATCTTGGATCATAATATTACCCCACGGGATGTGAATTAGTGCAGTTGGCTACCCTGTCCTCATTTGTCACTCCAGACTGCTGTGACTTTGTGGAAGCAGAGAGGGACAGCTCATTCAAGGACAAGAGAGCTCCGCTGAAGGCGGCTGACTTCGACTTCCCCGAAAGACCCTGAGAACCAAGGGAGGCAAGAAGAGAGGGACTAGAAATGACCACGCATGGCTTTTACATGTGTCTTTTATGAGGAGCAAACGCTGTGCCTAGTTAGGGGAAGGGGGTAATCCCAGCTGATCTCAAGGTTAAGAGACTATGTATGGAAGATACCTTGTAGCAAGTGGTCTGAAACAGGCAGCCAAGCATAATTCTGGAGAAACCTTGTAGAAAAGAGATAGCAGAGTCCACTCATTATTTTTTCAATTGTAGTTCTTTCTTGGATTTTAAGGAATCATCATATGGTCAGTTGGGAAGCAGAGAACAGGTATGGCTTACACAATACTGGTGATTGTTGTGTCCAAATTCTGAACCTCCAAATCACCAAGAGGCCCATTTCGATGTAAAAGCATAGAGTCTTTTATTAAAGTTATTTAAAGAACTAAACCCATTAGCTCCGATCCTTCACCCAGCCACCATGGCAGATAGCTGGAGAAAGACCCCAAGCAATCTCGAGGCAGGGATCTTAAAGGGCAGTGTAAGGGGAGTGTCTAGGGGTATGAAACAGTCTCAGGATTGGTGCGCTTCCAGGTTTGGACAACCTGCTCTGTGCTATGCTCTGTACGTCACTGTTGTGCACTGTCCGTAAAGCACACCCAGAGCCGAAAAGCACAGCCCTGCCAGCTAACTTCTGATTGGCTCCTTGCCATGAGGAGGGCATCTGACTTCCTAGTGACCAGGACAGGAGCAGCAAGGTCATGCAAGCACGTGGTAGCCTGTCGTGGCTGCTAAAACGGGGAGGCTGGTCACTACAGTGATACAGGGTAGACTACTTAAGGGTGAGAAGAATCAATTATCTGATCTATTTCCATCTGTTATTTAGTAGTAGGCGGGAAGGAATGAAGAATGAGCAAGACCTCTCGGGCCAGAGATCCTGAATCTTCTTTTTAAAATAGAAATGCGTTACTTAAATTCTCCAGAAATCAGCTTCCTTTTGCATAAAATCAAGTGATAAGATTGCCTGTTTCAAATGGGATGATAGGTGCAAAAGGTAAGACATTCACTAGTCTCTCACAGTGAATAGATAGTTTCTTCTGGTAACCCTCAAGGGCATCAGCCACTCACTCGTTAGTGTGACCTAACCAACCAACTGCTTCTCCTGGGACTTGCCCTGAGAAAACGAATGTTCAGAAGAAGTAGAGGAAGAAAATTTTAGTGAAGTGGTGTGTAGAAAAAGGGAGGAGGAGTTTGATGGCCTTGAAGCATGCTCGAACTTGACTATGAAACAGTCCTCCATCAGCTCCTGCTTTGCATGGCTGCTCCCAGCTAGAGGTGTTATTTCTGGAGGCCGTGGGACTTTTCAGGAGGCAGGGCCTAGCTGGCTGGAGTAGTCACAAGCAGTACTTCTTCGGAAATTATACCCGAACCCTGTTTCAGGTCTTATTATAATACAAACTAGCTGGCCACCATATAGTCTCCCACCACGGTGACTGCCCCTGAGCCATCAAGGACAACCATTTCTGAAAGCTGAAGCCAAAATTAGCCCCCCCCCATTCAGTTGCTTCTGTTGGGTACTTTGGTTACAGTGACACAAAAATAACCAATAGAAAAAGGAAGAGAGAAGGGGAGTGCACGCTTTGATCCCAGCACTTGGTAGGCAGAGACAGGCGGATTTCTGGGTCTGAGGCCAGCCTGGTCTACAGAGTGAATTCCAGGACAGCCAGGGTTATTAGAGAAACTGTTTCTGGAGAATGAGGAGGAGGGGGAAGAGAAGGGAGAGGAAGAAGGGGAGAAGGAGGAGGAAAGTTGAGTCGTTAAGGGGTTAAGGGGATGGTGGTAATACTGACTGTCAGCTTGACAGGATTTAGAATTGCCATGGAAACAAGTCTCTAGGCATGTTTGTAAAGGATTAGCTGGAGTACATTAAGCAGGTGGGAAGACCTACTTTAAACAGGAGTGGCACCGTTCCATGGGCGGGGCCTGGGCTTAATAAAAAGGAAAAAGAGAGCTAAGCACAGCATACACCGTTCTCTGATCCCTGACTACAGAAGAAATTCGAGCAGCTGCCTCAAACTCCTGCTGCCAGGACTCCCCATCATAGTGGAAGTATGAAAGCCCAAATACACTTTCCCTTCTCTAGATTGTGTTCACCAAGTGTTTTATTCAAACAACGTGTGACTGATATAAGAAGTAAGACAAACTGAGCCTAATAGCACAGGCTTGTAATGCAGCTATTCCAATGGCTGAGGCAGGAAGGTCATGAGTTTGAGAACAACCTTGCCTACTGAGTGAGGTCAAGACTAACCTAGGCAACTTAATAAGACTCTGTGGTAGGCAGACTTTTCTGTCCCACCAGTCAGTTCCAAATAACCACTCAGAGACTTACTATTAGTTATAAATGCTTGGCCAATAGCTCAGGCTTGTTACTAGCTAACTCTTACAACTTAAATTAACCCATTTATAGCAATCTGCATTCTGCCATGTGGTGTTACCTCTCATATCTTGCATCTCCTATTTCTTCTCTGTGTCTCACTGATGACTCCTCTGACTCTGCCCTTTTTCCCAGAGTTTTTAACTCTGGTTGTTTTTTTTTTGGTCCAATCTTTTCCTGTCCAGCAAATTGCCAGTCAGCTTCTTTATTAAACTAATCACAGCATAGTTTACACAGTGTACAGAAGGATTATTCCAGAGCACCCTGTCTTAAAAGGTTAAAAAAATTGCCTGGGCAAAAAATAGAGCTAAGAGGAAGTGTACTTGTACTTGTCTAGCATTCACTGGTGTCTGTGTTCAGGCCTCCAGTCCAACACAGATAAAAACCTGTAAAATAAAGGGTCTGTTAATCAAGGGCACGCGCACGCATATGTGTGTGTGTGTGTGTGTGTGTGTGTGTGAGAGAGAGAGAGAGAGAGAGAGAGAGAGAGAGAGAGAGAGAGAGAGAGAGAGAGAGAGAGAGAGAGATCTGTAATGAAAAGGTCTGGAAAACAAGAAAAAGAGGAGGTCATTAAAGAACAGTTTCATGGTTTTCTAAAAATCAACTCTGGGCGGTGAGCATCCCTGTCAGGTGACCTTACAGTCACCGTGTCTGCGGCAGGAGGTGAGCAGCGAGCACAGGGTGCAACCTGCCTAAGGCTCATCACTCCACAGCCGTGTCTGACCCGGAACGTACCAAGCCACACTCAGCACCAGCTGCGGTCCAACAAGCTTCATTTTCCTGAGACACATCGTTGTTGTATTCACCCACCAGGAAGCATCTTTGAAAGGCAAAGAAGCAGAGAGCAGACATTTGACTTCATAAAAACTAACAAGTGTCTAGTCGTCGCCACCGCTTGCTTGTACAGCTGCAACAGCGTCTGCCCCGTCTTCTTGGTGCATGCTCGTGCCAACCCTAACGCTGGGGGGAATGCTCTCCTAAGGGTTAGTGGGAACCCAAGCCCACCGGGGATTCTTTCCAGAAGTGATTGCAAATGCCTTTCCCTCAAGACTCCTCGGTCCTAGCGCATCCATCTTAGTAATATTCTTCTGTCAGAGGCTGTGAATTTGAAACTTCAAAACTGTGTTTTCTAGAATCTTCCAAGTTGTAACTGCCTATTAATTACCTCTGCTTTGTCAGCTGGCCTCACACGCAGAGCCTAACTGTTTAGTCTGCAGTTTGTATAATCAGTCTCCTGCTCCGTAATTACTCTCCAGAATTACTGCTGCTCTGAAAGCACCTCCACAAAGTCTGTGGCTTTCATGCTCTCACAATGGCGCATTATCAGGTCTGCATTCACAAAGCCTTGCTTGGGGGTGGGGATGACTCCTCACAATGCAGATCTTTTGAACACACTACCCCACTTTACACCCACTTTGCCAGGCTCTTGGGTGGGAAGCCAGGTGAGTGAGCCAGGTGAGCCCAGGAGCAGAGGAAGGTAAGAAAAGGCCTCTGTGTTTTCATTGTGTGCATGGAAGGAATTCCCACACATCCTGGGGCAAGAGGAAACCCCTCCGCTTTCCGAGTTAGGTCAACAATGCACTTTGCAGAGTTCCCCACCAGGCCTACGTACTCACATGACATGCCCATCCTTCAGGTTAGCTTACTCATCAGAGCCAGGAAAGATGGGCCTCCCTAAATGCACTGGACTTCTGACTTGTAAAGAAAAATCCAGCTGGGCAGTGGTAGTGCACACCTTTAATCCCAGCACTTGGGGGCAGAGGCAGAGGCAGAGGCAGATCTCTGTGAGTTCAAGGCCAGTCTGGTCTACAAGAGCGAGTGCCAGGACAGGATCCAAAGCCACAGGAGAAACCCTGAGTTGAAAAACAAACAAACAAACAAAGAAAAAGAAAACAAACATCCAACAGGGAAAGAGACCCCAGCTAGTTTTCTGGGGACCAGTAAGATGGTGGTGTTGTGGCTAAGGTGGCTGGCCTCTAAGACTGAGGATCTGAGTCCCTTCCCTGGTGGGATCTGTACAGTAGATGGGCAGAACAGACTCCACCAAGTTGTCCTCTGACCTCCTCGTGCATGTCATAGCACATACACACCACACACACACACACACACACACATATATATATATGTACATATATATACATATCACACACACATACACATATATGCACACACATACCACACACATATACACACACATACACACACCACACACACTACATACCACACACCCACACACACATACCACACACATATACACACACACATGCCACACAGACACATATACACACACATGCCACACACACACCACACACACACACACATATATATGTACATATATATACATATCACACATACATACACATACATGCACACACATACCACACACATATACACACACACATACACACACCACACACACTACATACCACACACCCACACACACATACCACACACATATACACACACACATGCCACACAGACACATATACACACACACATGCCACACACACACCACACACACACACACATATATATGTACATATATATACATATCACACATACATACACATACATGCACACACATACCACACACATATACACACACACATACACACACCACACACACTACATACCACACACACACACACCACACACACATACCACACACACCACACACCACAAACACACACACAAACACACACCACACACCACACACACACATACACACACTGACTCTGGAGAAATGGGGGTTTCAGAGATGACCTCTTTCTTCCATGTGCACAGAGAAGCTCCTCTCCCCCAAAACCAAGGACTTCAGCATATCGAGTGCCATCTCTAGTTGTTCATCACCCCAAACTTGGTTTCAGTCAGGTTGGCTTCTTGTCCTGGTCTTGCACACAGGGACCACTCATTACCTCTGTAATTTCACTCACGCCTCCTGTCTGCCTGCACCTTCCACACTAGCCTCTGGCTCCTTCAGAGAGATCTTCCCTCTCTGCCAGCCCCACCTCATCTCCGGCACTTTCAGACAATTGGAGCTATTCCATTTATAAACTAACCACTAAGTTAGTGGCCTTTCTTGCCTTCTTCCAATTGCCATCTTGGAGAGTCTCTCAGTTTCCATGGCTGCTCAACCTTGCAGTGTTGATTTTCCTTTTCCCGTGCTAAGGATCATACCCTGGTCCCTTCATTGCCAGACATAGTTTCTCACAAGTGTAAGTTCCTCGAAGGCAGAACCTTGTCTGACTTTCTTAATATCCCAGGCATCGGCCATACTTAATTACTGCCTTCCTCTGGCTCAGTTCATTGACTACCGCACCCGCTAAAGCCAGGGTGAGAAGCCAATGATGGCGATTCAGATCCTTCAGCACTGATGTTTTAGCTCATTTACTAACTAGACAGCTTCAGTTATTCATTCGTCTCTCATTCCTCGTGTATGCCTACTTCCAGAATGTATATACTAAAGACTTCTTATTTCCTAGGCTGAGCCAATTTGTTCTGTACTCCTTAAAACAGAATTAGTCACGGTTACTGAAGCACTGAGAGCATATTCAGAGCAAACATTGGTGTGTGAGATTGCTTCTCCCTCCAAATCCACACATCCACCGAATTTGTAAATATTTACTGTAACTTATGGTGAAAAATATTGGCTTCCTAAGCTATACTGCTGCCAGAATGTCTCCTTCCCAAAAGCCTGCCCAGAGTTCTGGCCCATGGCTGGTAAAATACACTCTGTCTTAAGTTAACCTCATCACAAAGCTAAAGCTTCAGATGGAGAAAGAGGGTGAGGGAAAGGGAAGAGAGGGAGAAGAGGAGGAGGAGAGAGAGGGAGGAGGAGAGAGAGGGAGATTATACTCCAAAAATAAAAGTGCCAAGATAATTAGCAACAAAAGTACAGCTTGACAATACCTCATGTAGCACAGGCTGCCCTACAAATTGCTTGTAGTCAAGGATGGACTTGAACAACCTGATCTCCTGCTTCTACCTCCTGAGTACAGGAAATCAATCAATCCAGACATTCACCAAGCTACTTGCTTTATGTGGTACTAGGACTAAAACCTAGAGGTTTATATAAGCCAAGCAAGCCCTCTACCATATGAGCTACACCCCCAGACCCCCAAAGCATGAGTTATTCTAATAGTATCAGAAGCCTACTTTCTGGGCTAGGGAAAACAGAAACCTACCAAGTGCAAAAGTTTCATAACTGCCTGGGCAAGGATGACTCATCCATAGAGCTGACGGCTCTCCCGGCTCATACAGGCTCCACTCTGTTTAAGGGTGAGAAACACTCAACACCCCCACCATGACAGGGGGCCACATGCAAGTCTTTTGCACATAGTCTCCGGACCTCACCAAACAATTGTAGTAGAATTCTCACCAAGGTCACTCAAAGGCCAGTTGCCAACACCTCTATCCCAAGGACCACACAGCCCCGTTCTATCTCCCCATCCTGTTTTCTGACTCCTGAGCCTACCTGACCACAGTTTCCATGTCGAATAGGCCTGAGACTGTCTTCAGATCCATGAAGAAGTCTACTGATCAAAAACCTAAGCGAGCAGCCCTTTACCCACAGATGCGGGCGGCAGAACACTTTCTTTCTCTTGGCCCTCTTTGCTGCCTCAGACTGACAGCCATGCTCTCTGGTTCTCGGCCTGGTGCTGTCCAGCTTTGCTAGCACTAAGGTCTGAAGGAATTGAGGGGCCCTTTGTCTGACCCCCTCAGCCTTGCAGGGAGCCTGTTCTACATTAAGTTGAATGAGGCCACGGGCAGACATTTGAGGTCTTAGTCTTTGTGCTGATCAGACGGCACCAAGCGATCAGTCAATCCAGGTTTCCACTACGCCTCAGTGAGACCCAAGCCAGGTGAACCTGGAGTGAAGTGAGAAGAGAGGACAGCGCCCAAGGGAGGCAGACGTGAGAAAGCCTTCCTTCTTCAGGCCCGTCGACACCTGACTGTCACTCACTCTCGAGACACACCTCCCCCTTTCCCACCCTCTCCATTAGACCTCACCTTGTACACACCCCCATGTCCTAGTTGTGGCTACCTGTTTACTTCTTGAGAACCCGGTTCTTCTCGCTTTCTGTTACTATTGTGTGTGTGTGTGTGTGTGTGTGTGTGTGTGTGTGTGTGTGTGTGTGCATATGCATGACACATAGACAGAAGTCAGATGACCCTTCTGAGGAGTTGGTCCTCCCCTTCATGGTTGGTTCTGGGGGGTCAATCTCAGGTTGTCAGGCTTGCAAAGAAAGTTCCTTCACCTGCTGGGCCAACTCATCATTCCCTCCCTTCCCCCTTACAGTAGAACAATAAAGCCAAAACCTTGTAAATGATGGACTCCTTTCCAACAAAGGAGGCTAGGGCTCCTGAGGTAGCTGAGAAACTCAACCCTTTCTCCCTACCTGGTCCTCCAATTCTCTCTCGGCCAGTCCTGAGCAAGTGGGCAGAAGAAATTTGAAGGGTTCAATGAAAAGGGAAAATGTAGGGTGGGATCCCTTCAAATAACCAGCAATTTCCAGAGAATGACCATAGAACAGTATTTCAGGTTGAGACCCTTCTGGGGATGGCATTTCAGATATTCTGCATATCAGACATGTACACTACAATTCATTAATAGTAGGAAAATTGCAGTTATGAAGTGGCAACGAAAATAATTTTTTGTTTGGGGGGTCACCACAACATGAGGAATTGTATTAAAGGGTCACAGCACCAGGAAGGCTGAGAACCACTGCTTTAGGACACCCAGCCCTCCTGAGTGTAGGTCCTGTGTGACTAGGTGGGTACCATACCCGTAAAGCTGGCTTCAGCATGAAGAGTCACAAGAATTACAGCCATGTACATGGAGCATGTGCCATTTGTGGCCAGTTACCTTGTGGCACAGTAACAAGAGTGCATTTCATAACTATTAAGTGAAAATATGTCATCATCACATCAATACTGCTTTGTAATGATACAATGTGATGCATTGTTTCTGAGAAGCTGTAGGATTTACTTTGTTGGCTGGAGTGCTGATTGCAGAACCAAACCCTGTTACTACATAGGCAGTCCTCAGAGGCAAGGCATCTTCACAGATTTTATTTTGAGGAGGTGATGGATGGTATAACTAAAAAGACATTACCTTAGTCAACCCAACCAGTGCCAACAATGGGAATCAAAAGTAAATCTCCCCTCTTCCATTCAATTAAGGAAATCTAGACAATTGAAAATTATGGGTCCTATTAAGAGAAGTGATTCTTGAACTTCTAGGTTCATATGGGCCAGTGAAATTTCCTAGAAATTCAGAGGATGAACATGAAATGAACACATTTGAAACTTTCAACATAAGGACACAAAAACCATTAATTCATTAAAATGAATATTTATGATAAAAATAATGGGGGTCTTTACGTGAGACCCTGAGTGGATTTGCTATTATGAACAACTCACACCAGTACAGCTTTCCATCACTTAAGGCGGAGGTGAAAACCTTTTGCCTGTCAGCATGGATGGCAAACTAATATGGATACGGATGGGGCCGGTGGTTAAAGAAAAGTGTAAAGTCCTTTTGGGTGGTTTCTTAAGGCCCATGGCGCATTGCTTTCTTTGGGGGAAGAATACATTTTACTATTGTCACTAGATGTGAGTCCCTGCCTCTCTGCTCCACAGCTCCATCCTTTAGAGGTGTTGTTAAGCCTGACCCTAACTGTCTGTAGACCCTCAGATGCCCTGGTGTTATCAGAGTTCCTGTGCCTTAGTACAAATATGTATCTCTGGCTCGAGCCTGTCCACTAGCTCCCTCACAACAGCGAAACTCCATTCATTCAGACACACGGTCAACTTCACTGATGTTTGTAGAGTGGGCATGAGGTCTTCCTCAGCCGCGCCAATTCTCTCCAATTCTCTTTCTTGAACACTCCTCCCCCTAAAGTAATAGATTAACCCTCTTCCTCATACGAAATAGCTGTGCCCTGAGTAGACGTCTTCAGTGCTTAAAATATACCAATGTGTGTGTATATATAGATATAGATATAGATATAGATATACATCACCCCGCTCATTACTTATCATTCATGCCACACGCCTATTGAAACTTTTCCTGGTTACTCTCTTCCCCTAATCCTGTGCTCATTTGAATTCGTGTACTGTGAGTCCCTCCTTCTGGGCTCTGCGCTAATGCTTCTGTGCTCTGTGTCTTGTCCCTCAATTCAGTTGAAACGTCTTTGTGTCAGGACAATAACTTCTAACTGCTCGGTCAGCAAGCAAGATTTGGGGCATCTTCTGTGCCAAGCCCAGAAGCAGGGCTATCATGAGAATAACTCTTGCATACCGTGAAAGAGCTGGAGTAGAGGCTTGAGCGAAGTGTATGGGAGGCACAAGGAGGGGAGGCCTGTGAGGGAGGGGAGGCCTGTGAGGGAGGGGAGGCCTGTGAGGGAGGCTCAGGAGGTCTCAGGAGCTTCAGAACCATAATGTCACCTATGACTCGAGTGACCTCAGGATACTGGTCAAATCCCTGAGCCAGTGTCTTGTCCAGTGCTAACAGCATTGTATGACAGCCTTCTTCACAGAACCATCGATGAAATCAGAGCATGTATTATTGCCATAAACTGCAACACACAAAATGAATGGTATAAAGCAATTTTAAGTGACTTTTTGACAGAGGAAGCACTAATTGCATATTGCATTTGAATGAACACAAACTTATTTTAAGTCATACTAAACATTTTTATTTGGACCAACTAATCTGAAGTATCCTTAAAGCTATTCATCCTTCCTTATTTTTCCTGGACCGGACTTTATGAATTCAGTTTTATTCCTGAAATGAATTATAACTTTACTCATGTATGAATCACTCGGTGTCCTCACTTAGCACAGCAAGTCTATTTAGGGGGTGGGGGCAGGGGGAGAGGGAGAGTCAACAGCAACTACAAGTCTCTGCAGGAATATGTAATTTGCTCAGATAAAATGGCCCCATTCTCCAAGGGGTTCATCCTAAAAGAAGTTGGTTAAAAATACTGTTTTCTAGCATCTTTGGATCACTAAGCTATTGCCACTAGGGTGGGGGGGGGGCTAGATGAGGACACAGGCAAAGGTCACTCCAGTGTCAGTCAGAGCTGTCAGCACCCACCAGTCGGCCTTCCTTCCACCATCGACATCCAGAAACGCAGGCAATGCCCTGGAATTTCAAGATTATTTCAGAGACCAAAATAACAGGACATAGTAAGACAGACATAGCAGGGAATACGAGAGCGCCCATGTGTCAGCACAAATGACGCGCTCTGATCTTTTTTCACATGCCTTAAGCTAATCAAGTGCCCTTTCTATCAGTTAGTGTCACCTAGCATGGAAAACTGGGGGGGGGGGAGAGAGAGAGAGAGAACAGTTCTTACAGCAGATATTTTCCACTGCCCCCCCCACCCCCTGCTTCTTTGCTGTGGTTAACAGTGAAAGCTCTGTTTGCTTCACAATGCACTAATTCTTGCTACTTGCAAGAAATTATTCTTGGAGGTATCATATTTTAATGTAAGTTTCCATGAATCTTTCCACATGATTCGCTTGCTTCTATGTACTGCCTTCCCAGCCAGGCTCACTCAACAATGCCCACACTTCATCCGCCCCTGAACCTCGGGACAGGCTAAACCCTGTGTTCACTGCCTGGCCCACAGCCCTGGGTGACGATGGGAAGGAAGAACATTGGAAAATGAACTCAAGTGGCAGAGTGGCTTTCAGCTGGCAAGCACATCTGAGGGGAGTCACTGTGCTCCTGTGTGTGTGTGTGTGTGTGTGTGTGTGTGTGTGTGTGTGTGTGTGTGTGAACACGAAGGGATTTTCCAAAGATCTACAGCAGGTTTGGAAATCCGCACAGTTGTAGGGTATAGCTCCTTCCACTCCGTTCATTCTCCAGCTCTCTGCTTCCTAACTGGTGTCAGAACTTTGAAAACACAGCCAAAGAAAGGATCAGTGCTTTCTGCTGAGACTTAAAAGGAGAGAGTGATTAAAGGAAAAGCCACACCGTATCCTTCATATTTTGATGAGCCTAATTATGCCCGATTTTGTTTACCATCTGTGTTCTCTGCTCAGATTTGTATCATTAGAAAGGAGGCTGCCAATGTAAGAAAGTCTGTCTCAAGGCAGGAAAGCACAAATGCACTCACTGTAGCCGTCACAAGTAGAAGTTAGAGACGGGGACCATTCCTAATTCCTTCCAGATTCCAAGTACTATCTCTTTGTTAAAACAGACTCTTTCCCATTTCTCTTTACGCTTACTTTCCTGTGTGTGTGTGTGTGTGTGTGTGTGTGTGTGTGTGTGTGTGTGTGTGTGTGTGTGTGCGCGCGCGCGCCACTTGTGTGTGGTCAGACAGCAACCTTAACTATTGTTCCTCAGATGCCATCCAGCTTTGATCTGGGGTTGCACCACACTTCGTCTTACACCGAGTCTCAATGACACACCTGTCTGTGATCCCCCACCCCACCCCCAGTGCTGGGTTTATAAATTTGCGCTACTATGTCCAGCTTTTTATGTGGATGCTGGGGGTTGAATTCATGTCCCCATGCTTGCATGGGGGGGTCACTTAACGGCTTGGTTACACTCTGAGTCATTCTTCTGTCTTTTATTTCATTTGAAACCCCGTGAGCATTACTTTAATTAATTCTTGTAATTTTATCAAGTTAAAGTCTCTGAGCCTCGATTTCCTCTCTTGTTCTGTGGGGAGAGTAATGACAAACTATAGGTTCGACTATGATGATACCTAAAGAGAAATGTGCTGTAAAGTCTACGCAGTTGACTGGTATTAGTAGGCGCCCCATAAATAAAAGACATAGTTATAATATTATTATTGTCTAGTTTTATAGATTGCTATGTTATGGTCCTTCTAATTAAAAACACACTCCAGCTATGTACCGTGGTAAACAGTCTCCTTCCTCACTGGGTCTGAGCTTCATCATGAAGTTTGGTTCAGTTTCTGGAATATAGAGGCTTTCTAAGCACTTGCAAACCGAGGCATATTTTCCCAGATCCAAGCTGCTGTACTATGAGGCATTCCAGGCTATTCTACCGAAGAGGGGTCATATGGAGATGCCTGAAAGGGTGAGTGACAGAAAAAGGCTGTGTCCAGAACTGGAGTATCCTGCTTCAGCTCCCACATAGCACGGTGTCATCACCAGAGGGAACACATGATCTGCCCACAGAACTGAGAGGATTCATCAGTCGTGGTCGACAGAGGATGGAAACGCTGCCAAAGAGAAGTCCAGTCCAGTAGAGAGTTTTAACTCAACAGATGAAGACAACTGGGCAATAACAATCCTGACTGTCCGCTTCGGAGTCAGTGCAAACGCAGGTTGAAGTCGCTGCTCGGTGTGTGTGTGTGACCGGGGGCAAACCCATGTGCTGCCAGTGTTTTATCTTCTGTGCCCAAAGTAATAGGACTTAACTCCACAGCGCTGCTGGGAGGAAACAGAAAGCACTGGCTGCTGCCAGATTCGTGTTTTAAAAGTGTAGCCACCTTACCACCGTTTCACTGGGGCAGAATCAAGACAGTGCTCCTGCGACCACTAGGACACCCTGCTAGTGACCAGTTGGCAGAAGGCATTACCCAAAGCTGAAACCCTAGGTGTTGTTAAATATGGAATAAGGACCGGCGCGATGGACGAAGCACAAGCCACGGAGAGCATATGAACCATAGATTATTATAGCGAGACCAAAAGTGCGGGGGGGGGGGGGACAGACGTGACAGAGAAGATGAGAGAGGAGGAGATGAGAGAAAGGCGAGAGTAAGAGAGAGAGAGAGAGGATGAGATGATGAGAGTAAGAAAAGAGTAAAAGAGTAAGAGAGAGACGAGAGTAAGAGAGGAGTAAGAGACGAGGGTAAGAGAGAGAGATAGAGAGAGAGAGACAGAGAGAGATAGAGAGAGACGAGAGTAAGAGAGAGAGAGTAAAAGAGTGTAAGCCGGCAGGGGTCAGTCCTTTAAAGGGGTCCTTTGCATCTGCGTGGTACTTACAGAACTCTGGGCTGGCCAGAGTGTTGCCTGGGTGCATCCTGCCAGGTAACAGGGCAGGCCAGCGTAATGCCTGAACCTCTCACTAGGGACATGCCGGAAAAGTCAGCTGTTGTGACTCAGGTCACGGCTTCTGTGCCCACTAGAGCAAAAGGCCACAGTTGTGCACACTCCTCCCCTTGGTCTTAAACACTGACTTCTGGTTTTCCAGGTGTTTTAGGTTTACTCACAACCCCCTTCAGCAGCCGCCTGCCCTTGTTATAATTTTATACAAGGGAGGAGCGGTGCTGCTGACCCCAGCGAACCTCATTTAGTTCCGGGAATCTGACCTCAAAGGGGTAGGAACACATGGGACTAGGTCATCAGAGAAAACGCATGGCAAGCAGGCTCAGGCAGCCTGGCTTAAGCTCCGTTGGGACAGGTACTCCTGCTTCATGTCCAAGGGAAGGCCAGCATCCTACCAAGATTCAAGCATTTTGGAACTGCCTATCCCCAAAGAAGGGGAGATGAGAGTCGTTGTCAGGTGAGAGTCCTCTAGCAAGTGCAGCTGAGGCCTGAAGGATATTATTTTGAAGTAAACCAGGCCTGAGCAGGGTTGACCATAATCCTCTGATATCTGCCCCTCATCCCTGAATCTGACACATCTTTGGGGGGGGGGGGGAGCGCAGTGCTTCCTTTCCTGGCAGCAGGAGTCTACTGACAAGGAAAGAGCCGATGTTTTCAGTGCACTGTACTCTGAAGGCCTGGAAACTTTCTGTAGGGAACTTACGAGGCGGGGCTTCCCAGAGTCTTGAACAGGAAGGATTGAGCTGACGTCCACAGCCCTCATTGTCTTGCTTGGAATCCCCCATGCCTTGGACTGTTAGTGGGTAATTTCTCTGTGTCATGCTCCCTCATCTTCTGACAATGCTGTGACCTGTGGGTGCTGGGCAGACAGAACCCGCTTCTCTTAAGGAGTCCCTCCCCCTACCCACTGTGGGCTTCTGCCCCCCCTAACTCACACTCAGGAGCGGTTCTCTGCGTCTGCATAGCATTGAACAAGAACGTCCTAACGTCCCAGTGATATTCCTTAGACATGTAGATTGCCAAGTAGAAGTGGAAAATGTAGCTGGCTTGGAACAAAAGCAACCTTAAAGCCAGGACCTCCTAGAAGCCAAGAGCCAGTGAGAGATGAAAAGACTGTACGCCTGTGGGAAGCAGAGAGAGAACATCAAAAGCAAGCAAGTGAAGAATGTAGCCAGCCACCACGAGGCATAGGAGCTGGAGAGTGGCAGTCCCTCAGTCCCATGCAGCTCTCCCTTCAAGCTCAATGAGTTAAAGGGAGAATCATGGCAGAGTCCTACAGCGATCACGGAAGGCGGCAGCCATACCCGCCCTCCTCATTCGCATCTGTCTCCAGGCCAATGCCAGCCAGCACAGGGGAACATGGGACCCTTGCTATAGTTAGGACTTTTTTTTATCTTATTTCGAGTTTGATTTGTTTGGTGGCTAGCTGTAGCTGGAGAGGTTTTTTTCCCCATTATTATATGAGAAGGACCCAAAAGAGAATGATATCATTAAGAGATTTCATCCAAAGGAAAGGGGCAGGAGACAGATGCCAAGACAGAATCTGAAGGAAAATAAAGTCATGAAAAAAAAAAACCACACACACAAATTCACAATTATAGCAGGTCAAATTTCACCTGCTGAGTACTTTGGTGCGGCGAGTAGTGGTCCATGCAAGCCCTTGCTGGCATCTTTCTCACTGGGGTCTGGTTAGGAAGGCAGGGAAGGACAGAGGCCCACGTGCAGATGGGGTTTGCAGCTCTGGGGACTTCTGTGGTTGCTGGGATGTGAGGCCCCTCTTTGCCTGCTCCCTTGCTGACTTTCATTTCCCTAAAGGTGTCCTGCCTATTGGTGTGCCAGCTGCCCACTGTGTAGCTCAGTGCCAGCAGGGCCTGAGATGAGACTGTCTGACATTGTAGAGGGCTGGGGAGAAGGTTCAGTCAGTAAAGTGGTTGTCATGCGAGCCTGAGGACCTGAGTTCAAAACCCCCGTGAATTTGTTTTGCAAGATGTCTGGCAGGCGCCCAACCACAGAACAGACAGATATACCGGGTCCCCCGGGGGTGCACTGGCCAGACAGCAGCCAAATCAGTAGCTCCAAGTTCAGTAAGAGAGCCTCCGCAAGGGGGGGTAAGAGAGTCTCCACAAGGGGGGGTAAGAGTCTCCACAAGGGAGGTAAGAGAGCCTCCACAAGGGGGGGGATAAAACAAGCAATACAAAGGAAAGTCTGCCTGTGCTACCAGCACAGAAAAACTCAGAATTAATAGAAATAAACACAACTAGGCAGAGAAATATTGAAACGCCTCTTTCAGTCCTGGTGAAGCTCCGGGAGACTATGGTTTAGGTGAAAGGAGTTTGCCAATATCACACCCCAAAATGAAGTGCATACATGGAAGTGTTGGGTAACCTCCCCCCACGCCTCCCAAGAAGACATCCCCTGTAAAACAAGTACAGTGAGTGGAGGGGATCCAAACACAAGGCTTCGGAGCCAGGCTGATCTCTAAACTGGAGGAACACACCCAAGGCTGAACCGTTCACTGGAAGTCACGCCCTGAGAGCTCCAGATCAGAGAAATCACAGCAGCTCCTTAGGAGGAGGAGAAATGAGGCAGAGAAGTATGAAAGCAGCTGAGTTCGTCCCACTGGGAAAGGAGGTGGGTAAGTGACTGACTCTGCGTGTTCTTGTTGCTGTGGGATAACCAGGCCTGCCCTTGTCTAGTGAGGATGCAAGCCTGTGATGACCGTCACTTGCTAGAGATTCACCCTGCACAGCCCAGAACACCCAGGCAAGCGTCTTTGGCAAACACTGACTCAACAGACTTGGTAAGGGCTCCTCGCGTGGAGTGATTTCTCTGATGGAGAAACTCAGATGAACCCTAGACTCAGGCCCCACGTATCCCGCTGGCTTTGAGATCCACCTCAGAGGCCTGCGTGCAACTCTCCTGAGTTCCTTTGTGCTACCATTTTACCAGGCAGATGCCTGGAGAGTTAGGGATTGGCCAGCACCTCTGTGACTCACTGACGCTTTGCTCGATATAATTCCAGATTCGACACCAGCTCCCCAAGCTTGAGTGTCACCGCTCTGTCTCTAACCCAGCAGTCTGGATGACTCCAATGCACAGAGCCTGACAATCTTCCTCCTGAGGCAGCCAGGAAGGGCAGGGAGAATGATGATGATGATGATCTGCTGCCTCAGAAGCAATAACTAAGCACAAAACTGTGACCAAATAGCTGACAAAATCCTCTTAAGGAAAGGGTTTATTCTGGTTTGCAGTTTGAGGGTACAGTTCATCTTGGTGGGGTGGTCATGGCAGCAAGTGTCAAGGCTGCTGGTCACACCATTTCCAAAGTCAGGAGAGAGGGGGAAGGGAGGGAGGGAGAGGGAGGGGGGGAGGGAGGGAGGAATATATGAATGTTGATGCTCAGATAGCTCTCTTCTTTTCATTTGGTCCAGGTTTCCAGCCAGTAGAAAGGTGCCCACACATTTAAGGTGGGTCTTTCCACTTCAATTAATCCAATATAGAATCTCCAGCATAGACATGCCTATCTATCATCTATCTATCTATCTATCTATCTATCTATCTATCTATCTATCTATCTATCTATCCATCCACCCACCTATCCATCCATCTATCTATCTATATATATAGTGAAATAATTACCCCAGTAAAGCAAAGATTCTTTCATGGAAAGGACTGAACAGTGTCACCCATGGCTTCTATATCCACAAGATAGACAGGCAAGAAGTGGCAGAGTCCATCTCAGACACCTGCAATGGTTTTCTCTTCTACTGCAGAGAATCGCATCTGACCTGAGGCATTTGGGAAATCTCCTGTTATCTCATGACGTGCTAATGCTCCATGCAGAAGTGAGTCTGACCCAGTTCAGTGTTCTCCCCATGTGTCGCACCTGCTATGTGGCCTGCATCCGAGAATGTAGCGAGGTGGTTGGGATAGATGACACAGAGACCGGTCGGTTGCTTTAAGAAAACTTTATGCTTCCCAAGTCAGCTTAGGAGGAGACCCCAGTCTGCTTAGCAGAGAGCTCTCAGGAGAAGTCTCTCTAAGAAAAAGGAGCTTCCCTTTTTAAGGACTTCTGCCATTCATCTACATACCATTCTTTCCAGACTTCTCACCCTCCTGGCTGGTGGTTTAATCTCCAGCCCCAGAATCAGGGAGACACCCAGGGAAACAGGAAGAGGCATCTAGCCTTAGGGGGTGTGAAAGGCATGGTATTTCAGTGAGTAAGCCCTTATCTGAGCCCTATTAAGAGCTTTAGCACTGAATTGTTTTCAGTAAACATTACACAACTGCCTGCTCCCAGGCCGAAGGGGAAGTGAGTTTCTGCTCAAGGTCTGATGTCCCCACACCCATGGACAACAGTTTGTGATGTGCGGATCCAGCTTGTTGGAAGCTGTCTTACCTCTCACCTCTCAGATCTGTGCAGAAAGCGAAATTGATTCACTAACACTTCCATTCTTTTTTGTGTGTGTATCAGTTCTAAGTGCTGGAGGGCACTGGCTTTTCTGTGACTCCAATGCATAAATCCTTTCCCAAGGTGAGGGTGCATTTTCAGAATGGAACAAAGTCTCCACTGGTCTTACATTTTACGAGTAAATACAAAACCGTTTTGGATCAAAAGTCAAAGCAGAGAACAAGGCCAGGACCACAAGTCAACTGTGACCCAGAAGTGTTAACTGGACCCAGAAGTAGTTTCTAAATGCACCTGGTAGGTAAATCCAGTTTTGTGAAAATCTTTTGAAAGCCAGTAGGCTCATAATGACTGGGGTTAACCTAGCTCGTCACAGTGGGCATATGCTCACTTATTTCACCAAAATGTCCACATTCCCTTCTGTGTATCCTGCATCTCAGTCCAGAGAATATAATTATTTTCATATGAATAACAATTTGGAGTCTGAAAAATCAAAGTCCAAAAGGGAGGTGAAATTCTGTCTTTAACATCTGGCCTCTCCAAGAATTTTCACTCTTCCGATTGCAAATGGTATAGTTTGATGATGCAGTTCTCTGCAGACCCCGGGAGCTGAGTAGCGTGTGGAGGTGCTCCAGGACAGAGTGGATGGAATCGACATGCCCAAGAGGACAAGAGGACAACCTTAGAAGAAATGGTGAAAATGAATTTGGAGATTGGGAAGGGGTTTTGTTGCGGAGCAACCCTGCAACACTCTAGGCTGGGCTTTCCGTGGAGAGGTGCATGGACTTGCAGACCTGGTTTGTGACACTCAAGAAGTCATATTATTTACAAGTATTCACTACTCTCACACTGATGTGACCAAGTGCCCTACCAAAGCAACTTAGGGAAAGAAGAAGTTCTTTTGGCCCACAGTTTGAGGGGCTATGGGTTCATCCTGGTAGGGAGAACATGGCAACTGGTAGGCTCTCTGTAGTGTGATTCGCTCCCAGCCTGGCAGATCAGGAAGGAGGGAGCTCTTCCTGGCCCCACAACCTCCTCAAAAAATAATGCAATAAGCTAGGAAGTAGGTGTGCAAACGTGTGGCCTCATGGCAGTCACTTCAGACCCAAACTATAAACGTGCTCTTTGTTTGCTTGTGCATAAAGTAGGATTTGCTTTCTGTGAATCCATCCTCATCCTCTGGCCAGTGTGGTCAGTCTGAAGATGACTCTGGTCCATAGCCCTATGCCTCTCCCTCTTCATTGACTTCAGCCTACTCCCACGATGAAGCTGCCCTCACAAACACAATGTGAAAAGATTCCTGCACATCTTTCTTTCTTTCTTTCTTTCTTTCTTTCTTTCTTTCTTTCTTTCTTTCTTTCTTTCTTTCTTTCTTACTTAAATTAGAAACAAGCTTGCTTCACATGTCAATCCTAGCTCCCTCTGTCTCCCCTCCTCTCCTGCCCCCCCACCAGCCCTACCAACACCCCACCCAATCCCCACTCTGCTAGTATCTCTCCCCCACCCAAAATATGTTTCCTACACAGAACCCATATACATATCCATATCCATATACATATTGCTTCCACACGATTTATTCTTGAAGGCTCTAAGCAATTGAAAACTATGCGTTGGTCATCTTCTCATCACATAGCCTAAGACAAACCCAGCCCTAGGACTGGGCTTATGCATATGAGGATGAATAACTATTCTGCTCTTTCAATGTCCCCATCCTTTATGGGAAACTAATGCGCCTGCCGTCAACTGCATGAGCTTTTCAGGTGGCGGGGTGCCGATGAAAGTCTCGACACCTCTGTAAGACAGGATGAGGATGCTTTCCTACTTTCTTTAAGTAGCTCCCTGTAAGCCAGGACTGGCAGACTGGCCCACGGACCCCTCCTATTCTTGTTACACCCATCTGTTGTGGAAGTCCTGTGTATATGTCAATAAAGCACTGTTGGCCAATAGGGAACCAAGATAGGTGGGACTAGGAGTCCAGGACGACTCTGGGAAGGAGAAACACAGGAGTCAAGATGTAATGCCATGGGGTAGGAAGCCTGGAAACCTCTCTGGTAAGAGAAATACTTAGATTAACAATTATGGGATAAATACTTAAGTCAGAGCTATCCAGTAAGAAACAAGCAAGGCCAACAGCTTCATAATTAATATAGCTTCCTGTGTGTTCATTTGGGACTGATGTGGCTCTGGAACCAGGCTCAAGGAAAGGCTTCCCTTTACTCCCATAAGCTAATTAAAAAATTCTAACTGATTAGAAAAAGAGTATGCCGGGACATGTGATGGTTACATGAAATTTGATGGACGGTAGTTTTATTGGAGTGTAATCATACTTAGTCCCTTAGGCGAGGGGGGTTTGTGCATTCCAGCAGCAGGGTTCAACACGTGTCACCAAGATCTTTCAGCTCTCAGAGCCGAAAATAGTCACCCTTCTCACCATTAACTGGAGGGTGGCAGACCCCTACCACAAGCTGTAACTTCACCTTCCACTGCACAGCTGCAAATTTGGAATTTAGGGACACCGGGTATTTTCTCACAGGTTTAAAGAGAAATAGTTATTTTTTGTTTTTCCTAAAACAACCACATGGGAATATCTATATATAGATATAAACAGAGGTATTCACACACATGTATGTATAGAGGACTGCAGCTGTCTTCTAAAGATATTCCCTATTTGGTTGTGTATAATATGACATCTTTAGGAGTGAAGTTACTGTGTTCCCCTGACAGGTACCTGTCTCACTATGTGGGTATTTTTAAGGCTCTCTCTCTCTCTCTCTCTCTCTCTCTGGTTCATATCTGAGTTAGAGGTTTCTTCATATGTGTGTGATTTTTCTCAGCATAAGGCTTCCTTTCAATTTCATCTTTAAAAAAAATTCAGTGGAAAAAGACTAACTACCAAACCAGTTTCCACATTAAAAAATGAACCCCACCATAGTGCCAATGTTCTGTGATGGAAATTTACTGAATTCACTCAAAATTCCTGCATGCAGGCCCTGTCCTCTCTCACCTCCCAATGCTTGCCTCACATGGGGGAAGGGTGGGGAGGGGAGAGGAGGGAGAGAGACACTAGAAAGTGCAAGGGTGTCTACTGAGAGCAGAAAGAAGTAGGAGTGCAGACCAATGGAAGGAGGAATCCCCAGGGGCAGGCAGGGCTTGTCGGAGGAGACCCAAGGACATTTTTGCGGTAGCTGAGCTGCTTCCTACAGGGTCTCTGTAACTGCTGGCATCTGAATCTCTTACTCTGTGTCCCTGCCTGGGTGGGATAGCTATCTGCGACGGCAAGGGGGGAAACATAAAACACCACAGCTACTCAGAAAAGAAGCCAGCGGCTGCCTGGACTCTGAGTTGTATTCCTGAGCCCCTCTTAACATGGCAAACAAGTTTTCCAAGAGCCAGAGATTCACAAAGAACAGGTTCCACGTTGTAAAATCCTAGGACTTCACCTGGCACCAGACAGTGTTAGAGATGCCTCTGAAAGGGCTTCTAAAGTTGCTCCAACAAAATATGAAGTCCTAACTAATGTAACATTCCAAAACCAAGTGCTAAGATCGGGGTTGTGGGGGAGGGAATAATAGAGAGGACAGACACTTGTGAGATTTTGAATTGCCCTATTACGTGTGTGTGTG
Organism: Mesocricetus auratus; assembly: GCF_017639785.1. Lineage (NCBI taxonomy): Eukaryota > Metazoa > Chordata > Mammalia > Rodentia > Cricetidae > Mesocricetus > Mesocricetus auratus. The sequence continues at coordinate 28,796,426 of NW_024429205.1, read as the reverse complement.
TGTGTGTGGGTATATGAGTGTTATGTATACATATATGTGTGTGTATTCATATATGTGCATGTATGTATATATGTGTTGTGGGATTTCAATCCATTTAGCCAATTTTGGTTTTAATTGACCCAGTTACAGGCTCTGACACCTCACTGTATGTGTCTGCCACCTCAGACATTTATTATTTCTTTGGGTTGGGAATGCTTGGAATCCCCTCTATTAGCTATTTGCAAATATTCTATTTGAACACTTCAAAAATTGTTGTCACCCATAGTCACCAACTAGAAATTACCGCCCCCCCATGCAGCTATACTCCAAGTAACTATTAAAACTATTAAAACTATTAAAACATTTCTCCCGTGTAACGGCTGGAGTCATCAGAGAGGAGCGAGCCTCAGCTGAGGAAATGCCTCCTTGAGATCCAGCTGTAAGGCATTTTCTCATTTAGTGATCACTGTGGAAGGGTCCAGTCTATGGTGGGTGGTGCCATCCCTGGGCTAATGGCCCTGGGTTCTATAAGAAGGTGGGCTGAGCCAGTCATGGGAAGCAAGCCAGTGAGCAGCTCCCCTCCATGGACTCTGCATCAACTCCTGCCTCCAGGATCCTGCCCTGTTTGAGCTCCTGTCCTGACCTCCTTCAGTAATTAACAGCAGTGCTGAAGTGTAAGCCAAATAAACCCTTTCTTCTCCAACTTGCTTTCTGGTCATGGTGTTTTGTTGCAGTAATAGTAGCCTTAACTGAGACACACCAACTCTTGAACTTGAAGGTTTTTACTGGATTTTGAGGATTGGCCTACGCGATGTTGCCATTTGCTATAATTTCCCTGTCTGAACAACCCCAGTTTTTGGCAATGCTTTTTAAAGAGATGCTTAACAGTTAGAAACGTGCATTGAAATTTCCTCAGTAATTGGTACTTCTCTTTATACGGAACATGCTCAGTTGTTGGTGTCTATAGACATTTTCCTTTTAAGGGAAAGGCCGAATTTATGATGCAGAAACCCATTAACATATTGGGACAAAGAATCTGGAGGAAGCTTTTTGTGTAGTATACCTATTTACTGGAAGAATTTGCCAGCTTTATGTACACAGTTAGAATTTGGTTTATGAACACAATGATATTCTTTAGAGATATCCTTCCAAACCCTTTTGCCCTCTCCCTGCTAATGGAAGCAAGCTAGCCTTGTCCTTGCTGATTGTGAACTAGCAATCGCAGATATTGCTTCTTTCTCTTCCTAAGGGACCCGCCCTGAACTACACATCAACTTTTTTTTCTGCACAAAACACATAAACCATAGAGAAATATCAAGTAAGAAATCTCCAGCAACTACGGGAGGCAGGGAGGGGGGGAGAGAGATAGAACGGATGGGGAGAGGGTCACAGAAGGATGGAGTTGGGGAGGGGAGGGGGAGGGGGTGAGGGAGGGAACACAGGGGAAGAGTGGTGAAACTAAGGCCATTAGTTTGCAGTTCCATCAACACAGAATGAGGACTCCCTTTCCCCATGCTCCCTTTAGCATTTGTTGTTTGTTGTTTTGGTGATTTTTACCATTCTGATGACGGTGAGATGAAATCTCAAGTTCTTCTGATTTGCATTTCCCTGATGGCTGGAGATGATGAACACACACACACACACACACACACACACACACACACACACACACACTTCTTGGCGAGGGTTGCCATAGAAACTACTGGGGAATGGACAGTGGTGGCACACACCTTTATTCCTAGCAGTCTGGAGGCAGAGGCAGGCAGATCTCTGTTGAGTTCGAGGTCAGCCGGGTCTACAGAACAAGTTCTAGGAGGGACAGGACTGTTAACACAGAGAAACCCTGTCTTGAAAGACAAAACACAAACAAACAAACAAAAATAAATTACAAAACGTTGGGGTGAAAGTTAGCAAGCAGGAAACAAGAAGGTAGACAGGAAACAAAGCTCACAGTTGGAACAGGAAGAGGTTCATTCCCTATACCTTTCTTCTCTCTTGACTGTGAGAACACTCAGTTGTAAAATGGGAACCCGAGCAGATGGAAGTCACTACACATAATGGCTTTATTAAGGAAGTGCATTTAATAGACCACACTCATTTAAAATATAAGACTTGATATTCCATTGGTTGGGGGAAGGAGATGGATCCTGGAAGAGTTGGGGGAAGAGTTTGGGGGTGAATATTGCCAAAATAGTTGTGAGTAGTATTATACAGACTTAGCAAGTTGTGTTTAGGAATATATATAACTCATGAATTTGAAAAAGAGCAAGTAGGGGGTGCATGGGAGGGTTTGGATAAAGGAAAAGGAAGGGATAAGTTATATATTTTTATTATAATCTCAAAAATTGAGTGACTAAAAGTACATTATATGCATGTATGAAATTCTCAAAATATTAGTAAAAGAAAGTGTTATTTTTAAATGTTCAACTTGATAGTGTTTGACCCAATTTTGACCTGTGAAAACACCGATAGAACTTAAGTCTCCTACTCTGTCGTCAAGAGTGGAACACTTCACTGCCTCTGAGCCTTTTGGCTGACATCAAACAAAAAAATGGAAGGTTTCTACAGAACCTTGCATGCGTTCAATTCATTTCCAAACAACTATTCTTACAATGACAAAATATGCAAGAGTTTTTAATTCAGAATATGACTTAGTGTAGACATTTCTTTGGCCTGCTTTTCAGTAGAGCGGTTTCTTTTTTAAATATGTAATTGGGCTTCAATTACCATGGTTTTATTCTAGCGTGTGTGTGTGTGTGTGTGTGTGTGTGTGTATGCATGTGTGTGTGTATGGGTGTGTACATACATATGTGGGTGTACAAATTCACACACTAGTCTTCTTCCCCCTCCCCACTGATTTCCACTGTGTCTCCTCTTGCCGACAAAGATTTTTAAAAACTGGAAAAATGTTCGTAATTTAAGCACACTAACTGCAGCAGTCTGTGGCTGTTGACTCTAGCATCTCAATTACTTTTGCCTTATCCCTTTGGGTTTTCTGTTGTTAGTCTGATCTTACAGTTTTTCTTCTTTGTTATGATTGATAGCTAGATATGACACCTAAAGGCTACCGTGGATAGTCTTCTTCATCTGCAAGGGTTTAGAGCAGGAGACTGCCTTTATCCAAACTAGGACTGTCCTAATTCAATGAGACAGACACTCTTACATGCTTAGTTTGTTGTGTCGCTACTTCATAATTAATTCAATTATCCTACCTAGGAGTCTGTATACCTTTAATTTCTCTTTCATGCCTAAATATGAGACCATCAAATTTTCTTAATATTTCTCTAACCTCACTCTCCCCTATATTTCTACTACTAAGTTACTATTTTAATTTGAAACACAACATTTGTTGTTTTTGAAAAACAATATTCTAAACAATGGGCAAATTCTCAGACAGGATTAGGAAAGCCATAGTGTAGTAGGGGTCTGCCACAGGCACAGTCAAGCTCTGAGACTCTTAATCTTTCTGAGTGCCTGTGTTCTAAAATTAGAACTCCGAGATCCAGCCCAAGCTCGAACAGCATGAATACAGTGTGGATGAAGAGGAAAAGAGGAACAGCAACTTCCTGCAAACCGCGGCAACAGAGGGGGCATTGGCTAAGGGAAGGGAACGGGATGGTTTGATGAATTTCATTTTCTCCCAAGGAATCCATTGCAGGTTTGTGTTAGGGAAACATTTCACAATGATTTGAAAACTTTGAAAGCCAGCTAGCTGGTCACTAGAAGGGTGATCCTGTAGGTGAAATGTACTTCATTGTCTTGAAAACCTTTCTCAAGGACAAATTAGTTATTTGGAGTAGGCTTTCCCCTAGCCAGGGAAACAATTACTCAAATAATTGTCTTCATTTTGTCCATGTTTATTTCGGTAATAGAAGTCTTGTCTAACAACTCAGTGATTTCTGAAGGTCTTATCGCTCACTGCAGATTAATGGAGATCGGAATTAACAAAGGAACTCGGAAGGGAAGTGTTGGTCAGAGTGAGAGCCTACGGATGCCTTCAAATGCCCTGCTGGCAATGACAGGAGCTGTGTAAGCTATCACTGGAAAGGCCCAGATCTTCACTTATGAGTCAGTGCAAATCAGATCCCACTTTACAGCATACTTTCAAGAAAAGTTGCCAGGAATTCTTGAGTGTAACAGAGGATCTTCCTGTAATACAAACCATTCCAAATTTGGGGAAACATAATGGGAGTCTTTTGACTTGAGCTGCCAAAATCAAGTTTTTGTTTGAGTCAAGAGTAGTGCACTTGGCTCTTTACTGAGGAGGCTGACTAAATGAAGAAGAAAATCTGTACCCTAAATAGACACATTGACAAGAAGACAATTGATCTTGTAGTTCAGGTCCTCTCTGGCCTGGGTGGATTTCTCATCCTGCTTTAGAGTGAAGCTTGAATCGCCTGGGGTCTGAGGTCTCACCGCCAACTGGCCAAATGTGTCGCTTCTTGAAGTAAAAAGGGGTTCATCTTCACAGTACTGCTGCATATATTAGACTCAGGGGGTGGGGTGGAGCAAGAGACTTCCCCCACTCAAGACTATCCCCATTAAATGTGGGTCTTTTCTTCTGGGACCGCGGGCATCGGTGGTTTTGAAAGTAGCCCAGAGGATTCCATTGTCCAGTCAATGGACAGTGGTGCCAAGTAGAGAAGGGATGGTTGCCCTTGGTGAGAGTTAACATCATCTGCAGGAACCTGAAAGACTACAGAGGCCAACGCGTCACTAAGAAAACTGAAGCAGACAATGCTAAGAGGAGCACAGAGCATATAGCTCCACACCCTTCTGTGGGGACACCAGACCTTGAACAGAGTGAACAGAGACCCACTTCCCCTTCGGCCTGGGAGCAGGCAGCTGTGAGATAATGTTTACTGAAAACAATTCAGTGCTATAAAGCTCTTGATAGGGCTCAGATAAGGGCTCACTGAAAAACCATGACTTTGACACCCCCTACGGCTAGATGCCTCTTCCTGTTCCCCTGCTGTGTCTCCCCGATTCTGGGGCTGGAGATTAAACCACCAGCCAGGAGGGTGAGAAGTCTGGAAAGAATTGTATGTAGATGGATGACAGAAGTCCTTAAAAAGGGAAGCGTTTTTTCTTGGAGAGACTTCTCTCCTAAGCGGACTTGGGGTCTCCTCCTAAGCTGACTTGGGAAGCATAAAGTTTTCTTAAAGCAACCGACCGGTCTCTGTGTCATCTATCCCGACCACCTCGCTACATTCTTGGGTGCAGGCTGCACAGCAGGTGCGACACCTTTCAGCACCAGCATTGCCAGGAACTGGCTAGCCCTGCACTCACAGTCCCCAACCCACATCCATAGAACCATGACATCCAGGAGCAGACTGAGCCCTCTGTAGTTCTGAAGCATGCTGGAGTTAGAGACTGCTAATAGAAATGCGACTTCATAATGATATTCAGTAAGCAGAGTTTGTCACTGACCAAAATCTTGGGGTAGGCTCTCTTTTGTGATTTCCTGGCTGATAAGATGTTTTTCTGATCCAATGAACCACCATCCCTGCGGGGAGGAATTTTTACCTGAAAGATCAGCTTCCCTGAAAGCAAATTTATAGAAGGATGTTCTTTCATGAGGAGATATGTTAAATCTTGAGATAATCTTTTGTTTTTTGTTTGTTTGTTTTTTCAAGGCAGGTTTTCTCCATATAGCTCTGACTATCCTGGAACTCACTGTGTACACCAGGCTTCCTGGAACTCAGAAATTGTCAGCCTCTGCCTCCTGAGTGCTAGAACTAAAGGCTGTGCCGCCACCACCAAGCATTCGCAAGGTACTCTTACAGTGTATGGGACTGCCTCCAGTTTGTCTCCTTTATGTATATTTTTTTTAAATGAGATGGGGGAGGTGGCAAAGCCATGTAGTGGGAAAATCAGCATCTTTCAGAGCAGGTGGAGTGAAATGATCTCTGTGGCAGCGAATCACGCAGAATGAGTTGATGATGGTGTTTCTGGTGAAATAGCATTCCCAAGCATTTCTTTGAAGAAGGTAAGAGCTGAAATAGAACAGAATTTTTTTTGGGGCCCCCAGGGAAGCATAACACCCCGCAAGAGTTCTGTAAGTTATTCTAAGGAAAGTGTGCTTGGTAATGGTGACATCTATGGACTCAAGAAATACTCTGTGAGAAGACAAAAACTTGGGACCGCTCCTGCAAGCCTTCCATCGAGCTATTGAAAGAGTGATTCATTATGGCACACCCACACCTTACAAACCAGATTCCTCCCAAAGCAGATTTGTCAACCTTTTATGAGCTTAGTGTGTTTCCCCTAAGCAATGATCTCTGCATGACACACGACATTGCTTGTCTCCGTGTGTGTGTGAGTGACTGGACTTCCTGGCCCATGCTTCAGCTTCTGAATCTCTTTTTAATAAAAACTGCTCTCCCTTAAGGGGAAGGATCCTATTTTATGTCTATTTTGTGTCCTTCATGGTTCTTAACAAAGAATTCTCAATAATTGGTTGCTTTTTCTGATGTTTTCCTTTTTTATCTTGGTTGCCTAGAAACATAGACTTAAATATGTGAGCTTAATTACAGAAACATCTTTTTTTGCCTATTCAATTAAATCTCATATCTTTTAGATAGCTTCAGTTGTCTGTATTTTCTTTCCTTAAATTTTTAAAAGCACAGAATATCAATTTATTAAAGGAAAATATTTATTCTTTCCAGGTCAGTTAAAAAATCCTCTTTTTGTCTCAAACTATATTTAATGTCTTCTATGTTTCTAAAGTTCTGTATGGTTCAAAGAAGAGCATATTCTGGAAGATGTGTATGTCTACATATACGAGTGTATGACTCAGAGAGGAGTGTACACTTTGTGTATGGCACACAGCTGCTGTTCTCAACTTTCCTAACCCTGACACACTTTAACACAGCTCCTCAGGCTGTGGTGACCCCCAGCCATCAAATCATTTTGTTGCAGTTTCATAACTAATTTTGTTGCTGTTATGAAGTTTCATATAAATATTCGATATGTATGATATCTGATATTCAGCCCCCAAAGGAGTCAAGACCCACAGATTGAGAACCTCTCTCATAGAGTGTAATACAGCATGCATGTGCAATTTGCATATGAAACAAATGTAGTCATATATACAGTATTATAAATATAATATGTAAACACAAAAATTTTATATATAAGTATATTATATGTATGCATATATAACATATAAATATATATTTCATATATAAGACAGTGCAGCACATATTTAGACATATAAATATATGCCTACATATGTATGTACATGTAACTACAAGTTGCTTGTGTATGTATTTGTTATAGGGAAAGAGAGTGACTCACTAGTTTCTCCAAAGAATTTTTTGATTTTTCTCTTGCCCTTTATAAAAACAAAGTCATAAGTGACTGATTGGAACCTACCTATGAATAATTATCCAATGACATGAGCTGTGAAGTGTGTGTGTGTGTGCAAAATCTTCGCCTTATTAAAAAAAATCCCTAAAATCCAAAACCAGTAATGTACACATACCAACGTGAGTATGCACACACACCAATGTATAAATCAAAAGATCGCATTGCATACTTGACTATATGTGGTAAAATTAAAACAAAGCTCATTTTTAGAAAGAGAATCTGTTATAAGTCTAGCCATCAGTCCGGGGCTGACAGCATTGCGTTCACTGCCCCAAGCACACTTAAGGCCCGTCCTTGTGTAAGCTGCTCCCAGCCTGTAACTGAGTATGGGGTGGGTGGACATGGGTAAGGGGCCGTCCGGATCCAGCGGAGCATTTCTCTCCAGGAGAACAGATGTCCTTGATCTTCCTGCCAGCTTGGTGGAGACTCCCGAGCGGTCCTGCAGCCTGCAGCTGTCTCTGCCTGGTTCTTCTTATTTCCACTCTTCTCCTGCAGAAACTGGGTTTGTACCTGAGCTTCTTCCTGCCTGCCCCCACCCCCGCCCTTTCATCCTTTGGAAGCATCGCTCTCTGGGAAGCATCTACCACTTTTATTCCTCTTAGTGCCTGCCTCGCAGAAGACCTGAATGGTGGCGGTGGGCAAGAGCAGACTTTCAGGGCCTCCCCTTGCTGATTTAACATTGCCATGTGCTGCTGCCTCTTCCTGCTAGCTTGGTGCTCCCCCTTAAGCTCTTCCTGCTAGCTTGGTGCTCCCCCTTAAGCTCTTCCTGCTAGCTTGATGCTGCTCCCCCTTAAACAACAGCTGTGCCCTTTAGGAGTGTTTGCCTTTGGCAGCCACGTGGTCTTTTGCCGTTTACTTTCCCAACAGAAACACCAAGCTTGGGCTAACTGGAAACAGCAAATGTATCTTTAATGAATGAATCAAAGAGCAAATATAAAAAGCCAAAGAGGTGCTGGGTTATTAGGGCAAAGTCTACCCCAATTGGAGATTAGAGGAGTGTGTACACACTCACACACACACACACACACACACACACACACTTATTTTCCTTTGTAGGAAGTGACAGAAAATTCAAATTTAAAAATAAACTTCTCCTGATTTTAGTGAGAAAGAAATAACTAATAGGATGCATCATTTTACCTTCTCCCCTATCCCCCCAAATCACAAGATTGTTCAGCAATAGGATTAGAGTCACCTGTTTTGTGTTATTTTCTACCTTCATATATCAGTAGAAGTCAAAGCTGAGGGAAATGTTCAGGAACTAACTATGAAAAAAGGGACTAAGCCACACAATTCTCGATGTCTAACCAAGTAGTTAATATAACTGAGTCATCATTAACCTCTTTTATGTTTTCCAGGAGACTTGTGCTACTTAGTGATGTTCTATTCCATTTTAATTGCTACAGATGTAAATGACCTGGGTAGTCACAAAAGTCAGTGACTAAAAGGTGAACAGCTGATTGTCACCAAGTTGCCCATGTGCAGATGAGCAGAAGGGGGAGTCTGAAAATTCATTGCACCAATGAATTCTAAGGTCAGGAAAATTCTTTTTAAAATTAAATCAGCATAGACTTAGTCCATCTTATTGACTTACTAAGTATATAAGCCCTATTCCCTTTGAAATGTAAAAGACAAGTATGCCATGGAATGATAGTTTTCTACCCCATAGAGATTTCATTTTCAGTGAGCTGGGGATACTGAAGCTACCTTTGAGTCTGCTCCCTCTCTCTCTCTCTCTCTCTCTCTCTCTCTCTCTCTCTCTCTCTCTCTCTCTCTCTCTCTCTCTCTCTCTCTCTCCTTCCCTCCCACATCTTTTATTCCTTCTTCTTTATTCCCACCACCCATTTTCCCTCCTCTCTCATTTCTCTTCTCCCATTTTTCAAAGCCCAAGGGACACCGAGGGGCAGTATTTGGTTGTGTTGGCTTGTCCAGTCAGCGCTCACAAATACGCGAAGGTTTCTCATCGTCTTCCACCTTACCCCTCCCTCAACCAACAAGGAAAGAGTGTTGAATTTTCTGGAACGGACATCAGGACAAATGGCCGTGCCTGCTTCCTCCCATCTGTAAACGACAACAGCTGACTGGGAGAGACTTTCATCTTTCATCTAGTCCCCTGGCTTTCCCATGGGAAACTGCCAGCGAAGCCCAAATCTACTTACCCAACTTTTCCTAAGCCCATGCAGCTTACCACATCTGATGCTTTAAAAAGTCAGTAAAAATGGCCTCTGTGAGTCACTGAGGACAAACAGCATTCCTGGAAGAAAGAGCCTGGCTAGCAGAAACACATTAGTGCTCGCTTTGAAAATGCCGTAGGTCCCAGTAGACCTGGATGGAATTTAGGCCTGAATTCTCCACATCTCTAGGATCCTTTCTGCTTGCTGTTCAGTTTCCATATATGACCTGCTCCCCCTCCGTTTATTATGCTGCAATAAACTAGCATCAATATGAGAAATACTTCTAAATGTTGGGGTGTCCCTTAACATGCTCCTTTAAATTGTAATAAGACTGAGCGCGCACACACACACACACACACACGTGCGCGCGCGCACTTACATATAACTACAATTTTCTTTGGCTATGGTCAGTATATTAGCTCAAAACTACTACGTGCAAGCATACACATATACATACACCGAGTGTGTGTATGAGGGGGGGAGGGAGGGAGAGAAAGGGAGGGAAGGGAGGGAGAGAGTCGGTTTTAGGAAGAGAAGTCTCAGGAATGGAGATATGACAACTAAATATGATAGAATCCAGATGAGACATCCCAGATCCTAAAGAAGACAGTACCTTAAAACTGAAGAGTCCAGATACAATCCGAGTTTTAGCGATGAATAATGTACCAGTATGTGTTCATTCGAGTATGTGAAGACCACAACGTAAGACATAGACAGCAGAGGAAATTTGGGGTGGAGTATACAGAAACTCCCTGCCCTCTGAATTGACTTTGTAACTTTTTGTATATCTAAAAGGGTTGCATTTATGAACTTACTAAAATAACGAGAGAAGAGGCAGCACCCAGCGGGCCGCGAAAGCACGGGGGACGTGTGAGTTTGAGGCCAGCATGGCCTACATAACAAGTTCCACACCCCCCAACCCCCACCCCCGCACCAAAATAAACCAAAAGTAAAAGCAAGCGACTAGCCCTGGTGATGATTCAGCCCACTCCCGTGTCAGGGAAGGCGAACAAAGCAGCCATAGATGAAGAGGAAGCTTACCCGAGGTGCACACAGCTATCGCCTGACTAAAGAGAAGCAGCGTGATTACTCTCTAACGGGGTCCTCAGGGAGGCAATAAAGACCTGTGAAATTTACACCCCAATCTGAACAGAGTCCAAATCGTCAATTGCCAGTGAACCCTCCCGACATTAAACAAGAAATCCAAACCAGAACATTTCCCTGTTTTCAGAGGGGTGTGGGCTTTACTTTTCTTCATTTCTCTATTTTCCTTGAGACCAGCTATAAGGGAGAATGAAACATTGGACTCAGATGGAAGGAATAAAACTTGAGATAAATGGCACTGGACCAAACACAGGGCTGGAGCCGACGCAAATCCTGGCTGTGATTGGAATTCGGGCCTTTCCTACCTGCATCTGAATGCAGAAAACTTCATAGCCAAATGCGTGGATACGAAACCGTGCACAATGAGTGAACATAGGCTCATTAATTTTCCCACATGACACAGAACGCGCCATTTCAGATGCTCAAGTTGATGCTATTAACACTTTGGTCCCTTCCTAACAGGCTCCCTCCCCGAGGGCCAAGACACAGCTTTGGATTTTATGGAAAGATTTTGTTTATCTTCTGGATTTAGGGGAAGAGAGCTGGATTCTTGAGGACACTTTTACCTGAGTCAAGAATGCACCTCACATGCTTTTTGTGGAATGGAAGTTTTCCTATGAGAAATCGTATTTGAAAACCTCACACAGAATCAGTTAAAAACAGAACTTCTCTGTATAATGATGAAGAGAGGAGCCAGTTCCTGATTTTATTGACCATATTAATGCATAAACTGAATTTAAGTATATAAAGTGTCATCATTTATGAGAATACATTTAAAAATTAACCTAAGGTTTAACCATTGATTAGTCGAGAACATACATTGTCATGATAAATTGTGTTAATATAGTAATTTCCCCTTACTTTTGTATAACATGTTTCCTTGTTCTGGGAAACCCCAGGAATTAAAGTGTTCCAAAACAGAAATGAAGCTGAGAAGAGAAAATGCCGTGATGTGAAAACTATCCCATAGTCTCCCCCTGAGATCCCAGGAGTGTCAAGAGTTCCAGTTGCCTCTGCAATTAAGAGCAGGTAAAAAGTTCTGGTCTATGAAATGTGTGTAGGAATGTTACGCATTTCTACTGAGCCTGAACTCTAAATTGTTTCACACACCATTTCTCCCTCTCCTACTCTCTCTCTCTCCTTTATCTGAGCAATGGAAGGTATAAACAATTGTCATGAGATGGAGAGAAACTAGATGACTCAGTTTCTCCTTGAGTGAAAATGGTCCCAGAAAGTCATTTTGTTAGCTTCAAACTATGATCCAAACAAAAGATAAAAACTTCCTGAGTTAGACTACTATGATCTGAAAGTTCATTTATCACACATTGAGACTTGAGATTCATGACTGACAAGAACACATGGGCTTCCAATATGTCTTTAATTTTGTTTGAACACTTTAAAATTTGGCTTGAAAGGTCCAATTTTAGCCCATGTCTTTCCAATGCTATAGGTTCCTTCTGAAATTTATTACTAGACAAAAGTTCTCTTTCATGAAGAATTGACACAGTTCATTAAAACATTAAAGATCTATGCAACCTGTCACCGGAGACAAGAGCAATGCTTAATTACAGTATTTGTATTTTCTCTCTGGAGTCTGCTTCCAGTCCTGTCACATGGCTTTCATCTTCTATGTTTTCTAACAATTTGGTTTTAATTTTATTTATTTATTTGGTTTTTCAAGGCAGGGTTTCTCAATGTAACAGTCTTGGGTGTCCTGGAACTTGCTTTGTAGACCAGGCTGGCCTCAAAGTCACTAAGATCTGCCTGCCTCTGCCTCCTGAGTAAGAGGATTAAAGGTGTGCACCACCACCACCTGGCCTGGTTTTAATAGTTTTTAACTACTTGAGCCATTTTGGAAAAAAAGTTAAAAAAAAAAGGTGTAAACAAATATTCCAAGCAAACTGAATGGAGCTTAGACGGAGAACTGAGGAACGTTTCACATATGTGATATTAAAAGCTGTCCATCAATGGGTCTCTTTAAGTGGACATCATATCACATTCAGTGAACCTGTGTTATGCATCAAGGGACACATGGGAGTGTCTAGATATGAGAAATGAAGGCTCAGAATTCAGAGGAGTGTGCACACAGGTTACTGCAGTCTTAAGGTTTGGACCTCCAAAATTCATAAAACCTAGTTCTTTATGTTAGCAGCAAGAGACATAGCTTTTAGAAGCTGACCTCCTCCTGAGTAGGCTTAGCATCCTCATAACAGGGGCCTCAGTAGTCTGTGTTTTTGCTGTTCCATCTGCCTTGTAAGGAAGACATGTAAGAAGACAGTCTGTGCATGGACACACAGATGCTGGACCTGTGACATTTGACATTTCTCAGTAGTCTGTGTTTTTGCTGTTCCTTCTGCCTTGTAAGGAAGACATGTAAGAAGATGGTCTGTGCATGGATACACAGATGCTGGACCTGTGACATTTGACCTTACATTTCTCAGCTTCCATAAACGTGAGAACCATGTTGTTTATAAACTGCCCAGTCTTTGGTCCTGTATAATAGCTGCCTCGGGAGATAAAGACATGAGTGACTTCAAATAGCTGTGCCATGTTAAGCACACAGAATGCTTTTGATACACCTATTTTTAGCAGTGGTTACAGTGTCACCTAGCCCCAAATGATGTTTCCAAGCTTTTGTCCTGTAATGGAGCCAAGAACAGTCAAAGCCCCTCTGATAATGCAGGTAGTGGTGGCAGCAGGTGGGAGGCATCCCCTCCCTCACCCCTGGTCAGCCATGAAGAGAGGCCTCCAGCCATGCTGGTAGCACAATGGTCCTTCCGGAACATCTGGGAACTCAGACTAGTCTTCTAGCCTCAAACAGATTTCTGGATTCCCACCCCTAACAAAAACATAAGAGGACCGATAGCCTCCAAAACAATACAGAGAAACCCTGTCTCGTAAAAACCAAAAAAAAAAAAAAAAAAAAAAAAAAGATCAGATGCAAGTTCCTTGTGGGTATATAATGCAAAATGTTGAAGATTCTTATTCAGAAGAAGGGAATCTGGTAATAAAACAAGTTTATGAAATGATGATATAGCCCTTAGAGTCACTCATTTGAATAAAGAGCTGTGTCATTATATTTAAGATGGTGGATTATGCACCAATTGTAAATGTAAAGATATCCTTTCATTTCAAAAGAAGACTTTTTTTTTTTTTTTGGTTTTTACGAGACAGGGTTTCTCTGTTTTGGAGGCTGTCGGTCCAGCCTGGCCTCGAACTCACAGAGATCCGCCTGCCTCTGCCTCCCGAGTGCTGGGATTAAAGGCGTGCGCCACCACCGCCCGCCTTCAAAAGGAGACATTTATAAAGTTCATTAACATGAATTTCCATGAGATGAATTAAAGTTTACTTTTAATTTTTAATAGTGTAAGTGCCAAAGAGTATGTTCTTTTATAGATGGAGAAAATGAATAATACATATTTCATATCCACAAGAAGGTAATGTTTTAACGCAGGATACAGCCAGATTGTGATGAACAAAATTTGGAAGAAATTCTAAGGGGAAAAAAAAGTGGTGATGGTTTCTAAGCCATAAAGTTTGCTGTTGGCATCACCTCCCAAAACATTTCCCTAAGGCTTGTCACCAATTCACAAGCCTCCGAGTGACATTGGTTTGGACACACTCAACATACCATTTGGCACTTTTCCTAACAGCAATAAGATGCCAACAATGGCGAGAAAGTGGCACCAGCATCATGCCCTTGCTTGTAAACTTTCATTTTTGTAAAACCAAAGTTTATATTTGTTACAGTTTTTGCTTCACTTGGTCTTTGCGGAGGCAGGCACTCATTCTGGAACGGAGCGTCCTCCTCACCGGCTTGTGGAGGAACAACGAGTCATGGGTTGAGTTCATACTTTCTCTGCTTTCTAGTACCCGGCAGGCCCAGCTCTGTGCCGGCTTCCTCCACCCACATTTTAAATTCTCTTTAGTACAGTCAATAGCAGAGACGAGAAGCAGCCTAGAAAAGGTAAGGCCAAAGAATACGGCTAGTAGGTAAGGATGGGATTGCTTGGGAAAACACTCAAAGGACGTGTTTTTAAAAAAACAGAACAGGGGAGGGGGAATAAAGGGAGAGACACAGTCAGTGCACGGGGTCTAGGAGATGGAGGCGTTGGGACTTCATGCTTGAGAGCGGTGTGAGCTTCCAGCAGAGGTGTCTAGAGTTCTGAGCACTAGGAAGCAGTGAGAGAGGGCCCAGGGCAACACTGCTTCATTAACTTCAGTGCTACATGAAGACTGAAATGTAGGGAGAGTCACTGAATTCCTCTCCAGTATCTGAAGCCCAGGCTTCCTGTACCATCTGAAATGAAAAGCAAGGGGGACCCAGGAAGGCTCAGTTTGGATGAGTGAGTAGCAGGCTGAGTCAGATATGATTTAGAAAAGGGAAAGATGGGATGTTTCCTTTATGTCCAAAATTAGCTCTAGGAGATACCAGGTGTTTTGGGGCGGATTTCCTGCGATACGGATTTGTGAGCAGGTGATTCTGTGACTGTACTTGTGAAGGAGACCGGCCCACGAGTGGGAGAGACCACCAGAAGGCGGGGGAGTCAAGCACGGGTTGGACGTAGTCACTTCTCGCAGAAGGCAGCCACTGCCTGACCCTGCAGGTCCCTCCCTCCACAGTGTAACTCACACTCTAAGCTGTGCCCGAGGACAAGCAGAATTGTCCACCACCCTCACTTCAGACCCTTCATCAAGGTCCACAGGCAGGGCTTGGAGTCTAGATTCTCAGGGTCTCTGGGCTAAAGAACTCTCTGAATAGGCTTCAAAAAAGAAAACAAACAAACAAAAACAAACAGTTCTCAGGAGAGCTTCAGTCATTGACTTGGAAATAAATGCACAGCACATAGCAAGGGAGTGTGCTCAAGATGGTGTCTGAGCAGAAGCCTCGCCTTGACCCCACCCCCAGAAAGGTGCCTTCTAAAATGTATTTTACAAACAGAAGGATAGGGAGTTGACCATGCGAACACCAAGGAGAACGCTTAGCAGGGAGCTTGACCTACGGCAGGGAGACCGATGGCGGCATGTCCTCGTGATGGACTGAGAACAAGTGTATCTGGAAGTCCACCATCTGCTCAGTCACCCTTGTCCTATAAACACGCGGTCTTTTCCTGCGCTCGAACCTCCTCAAGGGTCATTTCTTCAAATCACAACCCTGGCCTTTGCGCTGGGCTTGTGACTTTCCCAGTCCTCCTCTTGTAAGCCCCCTTCTTTGTTCTCGACTTTCCTGGGCCATGTCACCAGCAACCTTCTCTTCTGCATTTGTCATTTTGTTTCGTTCCTAGCCTTTGCACGATGACTCTGCTTTTTGTGACCAAACATATCCATATATGGTGCACACTGTTGCGAAAGAAGTTCTCTCTGAGAGCTGAAGTTGGTGGCGCTTCATGAATCATCTTTTGAAAAAGCTGGTTACCAAGATAAATGATAAGTAATATGTGCAAACACACAAACACACACACAGAGACAGAGAGAGACAGAGAGAGAGAGAGACAGAGTCAGAGACAAAGACAGAGACAGAGAGAGAGACTGAGGTCCACAGAGAGGACAAGTGACCGAGGTCATTTAATTAATTGGCCATAAAGCCAAGACAAGACCTCAAATACTCAACTCCTTCCATGTTCTTTACTTCCTAGCACACTGCCTCCCAAGTATTCAGGCATTTTATATCAACAGTAATAAATATAAAATAGTTTCTTGGGGAAAGCAATCCAAGCTGAGTGCCAAATACATTCCTTAGATACATGGAAACAAGTTAGTATTCATTCCAAAATAAAGCAAATGAGCCTTCCAGAATAGTAACAGATGATTCTGCTGAGGGGGACTATTAATTTGAAAAGCTCATGGCTACAATAATTTTCTTCATTTGATATTTTTAAAAGAAAAATAGCTTCACCAAGAAGCACTTCTTTATGGATCATCCAATTGAAGGGTGTTTCAATGAGATAAATTGATTCATCTTCTTCCTTTCAAACAGAAATGGATATTATAGTCTTCATTGCCAAGGAAGTTAACCCTATATAAGAAGTCATGGTACTGGCTCAAAACCAACTTCATGTCCAGGTCCCTGTTGCCTCCTCTAGAAGCTACATCTGTCATGGTTCTCTCCTTACAAATTATATCTCAGAATGCACTAACACAATTTACTTCTTTATAATCCTCATAGCAACCTTGTGTGTAAAGTCAGTTATTACTTCATTTCCAGTAAACTGAAGCTTGGAGAAATTAAAGAATGTGGCCAAAAACAGGACACTAGCTCATGACACCTGGTTCACATCTGTCTTAGTTACGGTTTCTATTGCTATGAAGAGACACCATGACCATGGCAACTGTTATAAAGGAAAACATCAAATTGGGGTGGCAGCTTACAGTTTCAGAGGTTGAGTCCATTACCACCATGGCAGGGAGCATGGCAGCTGGGATCATGGCAGCATGCAGGCAGACTTGGTGCTGGAGAAGGAGCTAAGAATTCTACATCTTGATCCAAAGGCAACGGAAGGGAACTGAGCATGCCTTGAGCATATATGAGACATCAAAGCTCACCCCCACAGTGACATACTTCCTCTAACAAGGCCATACCCACTTCAACAAGACCACACCTCCTAACAGTACCACTCCTTATGGGGTCAATTGCATCTAAACTACCACACCCCCAAATCCAACCTGCTGCTTGCAAGCTTCATGTTGCTATCAGTTACTGCCATTATTAGAGGAGACCTGTTTTATAGATACACCAGTTTGAATGTTACAGGGAGGAGGTGGGGGGAGCCAGGAAACTTAGCTGAAGCCTGAAGAGCCGAAGGTAAGCAGTTGCTTCTACAGAATGTGGGATCTTGGCTGCCTAGGCTCTGAGTCTCAAATGCTTCCAGTGAATCAGTGATAACCCCACGTCATGTTCTATTTTAGAAGCCTGGGATAGATCAGCAGCCAAAATGGTAAAGTCCTTGCCCTCTGGAATGTACATTCTTGTGGGATGAGACAAACATGAAACAAATGATGAAATATAAAATTTGGCAAGTGGTGATACATGCTATGGAAAATTAAAGCAATAAGAAAGTCTGTGTCGTCCCTCTCCAGCCCACCCCTGTGTATGTGTGTGTGTCTCTGTGTGTGTGTGTGTGAGAGAGAGAGAGAGACACACACACACACAGAGAGAGAGAGAGAGAGAGAGAGAGAGAGAGAACACACACACACACAGAGAGAGAGAGAGAGAGAGAAACACACACACACAGAGAGAGAGAGAGAGAGAGAGAGAGAGAGAGAGAGAGAGAGAGAGAGAGAGAGAGAGAGAGAGAGGGAGAGTATGGCTTCTGTTGCTCAAGAAAGGCCGTCAGATAAAGTCACATCTGAGATGGACCCTAGAAGAAACAAAGGAGCAGTGTTTATAGATGTCTGTGGTGATGCCTTCTGAACAGAGAAAACTGCAAATGCTAAGGTCCTAAGGGCTGATCTTGGTGGGTCTTAGAAGTCAACAAGGAAAAGCAAGAAAACAAACAAAAACAGTCCATATCTGGGAGTTTATAGTCATACACTTGCCTTCCTGGACAAGACATTAAAACATATAAGAAAAAAATGTATCTGTTTTGGTTCGATGGTTTGGATATTTTTGTCCCCAAAGGGTTCATGTGTTGGGAAATTTTGCCCCGGGATAGTAAAACCTTTCAGGGCTACAATCTAACAAGAGGTCCTTAGGTCACCAAGGACTCTTTCCTCTGGAGGAAGTACGGGTCTCCTGGAGTAATACTGTGTCTCAGTTCGCCTTTCTGTAAGGAGGTGTGAGCTCTTTCACTTGCCAGTTCCCACGAGGCTCTTAGCAAGGAGTGCCTGCCGTGTGAATGTGCGACTTCTAGAACTATGGGCTAAATTGACTTTCTTTATGACGCTGTCTTGGAACAGGGACTTTGGTATAGTCCTATAAAGTAGCTGAGGTTACATGCTGGCATAAGCCTTGTGCAGTGGGATGGCTGAGGAGTCACCGAGGCTTCGAGTCATCCAAAGCCAGCACTCGATTCTTCGTGTTGAGATTTTTCCTTTTCGTTCCACTGAAAAAGGCAACAGTGATTTTATTTGCTTTGCTTTGTCTTGAGAGAAGGTCTCACTCTGCAGCCCAGGGTAGCCTTGAACTGACTATGGTACTGTGGTCTTAAACCTATAGACTTCTTGTCTCTGCTTCCCAGGCCTGTTCCTCGGTGCTCCAGGAGTCACAGGCCTGCTCCTCGGTGCTCCAGGAGTCACAGGCCTGCTCCTCGGTGCTCCAGGAGTCACAGGCCTGTTCCTCGGTGCTCCAGGAGTCACAGGCCTGTTCCTCGGTGCTCCAGGAGTCACAGGCCTGGGCCACCATGCCTTGCTGCTCTTTTTGAGCTGTATTGTTTATGGGATACTAAACAAAGAGATGGATGGATTCAGATACTGTGTTTGGGCTGCGAATCGAAAGAGATGGACTCTGAATAGGGCCTCCAGCCCTTTAGATGCCAGGCCTGGCTGAGCTGAAACGCCATATCAGGCTGCCCTTCTCTACCCACAGCACCATACCGAGACAGCTGCGTCTCCCTGCTGCTGCCCAACGCTGAGTGAAGGCATCTGAGGAGCGTTCTGCAGGGCTCACCGCCTCTCCAGAGACAGCCCCGCCTGTGTGCTCAGTGTTTGAGAGGAAGTACAAGGGTCCTTGTTCAGGCATACATTTCAGATGAAATTTTTGTGTCCCAGGTGAGATCATAGCCTTGAACATGGGATTCTGCTGGGAGTAATTTATCACTGAATGCACAGACTGGCAATGGCAGTGCTCTGTACTTACATACTGAAAAGGCCATACCATATATTCTGATCCCCCCAGTCCCTCCCATATCCTCTCTGTCCACACAACTTCATGTTCTATCTCTGTCTCTCTCGTTCCCCCCTTTCGAAAAACCCCACAAAAACACAAAGTGAAAATCAAAACAAACAAAAAACCCACTAAGATGGAAGATGCCAAACAAAACAAAATGTTAAACAAACCAGTAACAACAACAACAAAACAAAAACAAAACAATTTTTGTTCATTTTGTATTGGTTAACCCCCTCTTGGGCACCAGGCCTGCCCTGAAGTGTGGTTGGCATACCATGACACTCCACTGGAGAAAACTGATTTTTCCCTTTGCCATCAGGTATCAATTGCAAGTTGCTTCTTGGTCAGGAGTGGACAGTATGTCATTAGAAGTCATTTTATTGTCTGTTCCTCTAACAGAATAATAGCAGTAGGGTTTCTCCAAGGCCCACAACCTATCTAAGATCAGGTTCTTGGCCACTTTGGAAGTGCCATGTGTAGGTCCCATCTCATGGAGTCTGCCTTAAATCCAATCAAGAAATGATTTGTTATTCCCATAATGTTTGTGTCACTATCACATTATGTTGTGCTATACCAGTATATGTTGCATATAGATCATACGGAATTTAGCTGGGAGATATTGGTAACTAAGTTTCCCCTCCTGTAGGATGCAGAGTGTCTTCTGGTACCCTGAACACTAGTCAGTAAGGGTGAAGCTTCTGTCTGGGCACCAGCCCCGCTTCCGTGTGTCCAACGATATAAGTAAGAGTTGTAGCCACTAACAGTGCGGCACTCGTCTTATTAGAAGGATGGGATTGCAGGTCTTTGCTACTGGCTCTGAACTACTTTTGTGAGCAAGAACTGTATCTTAGAAATACATCTTACCACGATGTGAGATGCCGCAGCTGCCATCCAGACAGAGCTGGTACTGGATAGACTTGTTGATGATGCTGTAGTTCAAACCTGCTTGGGGCTGTGAGAATGAGGGTCCTTCCCACCCGCAGACTTTGAGAAGTTGCCAACTAGTGGTAAGTCACCATTAATTATTTGCTCAGGCAAGTTGATAACGTGTTGAAAACTAAAATGGCTATGTGAGTATCCTGTTATTGACCATTAAAAGTTTGTGATGGATGGCCCTCACCTCGCCTTTGCTCTTTGTGAGCCTCAAGTCTTTTTAAACATTTTTCTGTTTGTTCATCCATGCTGGATCTATTCTGAGGCAGACATGTTGCTATGGCCACCACAGCCAGCATTGACACATTCTCCCCCATGCTGGCCACAGTCCCTGGTAACTATCAGCTTTTCAGATATAAGTGACAAGAGTGGGAAACAAAGTCTGTGGGAACAAATATGAAATTGGATCCCAGCATTGGATCTAATTGTTCCCCCGTTATGTCAAGATGATCTCATGTTTCCGAGTGTCGAGTGGTGACTCTCACAGGGGAGGGCTTAGCCAGGACAGCATCGACTCTTCTCACAGACCCACGAGTCTGTGTAATGGTGCCTCCGGCCACCTAAAGGAAGACAACTGAAGTTCCAGCTCCCAAATTCACATTGTTCTTGAAGGCTACAGAGAAGAGTCAGTTCCCCTCAACAACCGTGACATAACTGAAGCCACTTCATTTGTAGGAATTTGTAAAAAGTAGATTATCCCAGATCCACTTTCTGAAGCCAAAAGCAAAACAACTTCAATAACAGGTCAGCTCTCACATGTCCCCTAATCTCTGCCTTGTCATCTAAGACTTTCCACATTTTGTGTTGAAATAACAATTCCAACCCCCATCTCCCTTATTCCCCTCAACCAAGAGGTCACCCATCTCATCATATTTTGTCCTAACTTTAAACATTGAAAGTGCTTATTCTGGCTTTCATGGATAGTCATTTATTTACATGGGATTTGCTGTGTTTGTTGTCAAACATTTGATCTTTTTCTTCCTGAATTCCTCTAGGATTTCTAGCTAGCTAATGTGGCTTTCATGTTTCCAACAGAAATAACAAACAAAAACACAAGAGAAATGCAAGCATCTTGCTGAAATGTGGGAGCGTCCGGGTTATCACCCAAACGGGTCAGAGTCACGGCTGCAGAGGAAGGGGATTCTGAGGAGACAAATCACATTAAATGTGTTTATTTGGTTTTCCGAAATGCCCCCTTCCTCTGGCTTTATTTACGTTTCATTCACATGAAGTTCTTCAACCTGAGACACGTTTTGTTCTACATGGCTTTCTGAGTTCACTTTCACAAGCAGCCAGAGAATGAGACAGGCCCCAAACAAACCCTGGGTGATGGAAAAGCTCTTCTCTTATTGAAGCAAGAGGACTTTAAGTGGACCTGAGTCCACTTCCTCTACGGAAGTAGTGTCTGCACTTATTGAAGCACATTCCCTTTGGAAGCAGATCACCTTTGTTGCCTAGCAAGCTGAGAGGGTGTAGGACTACTCTCAGGATCAAGGGTTAATGGATAAGTTTTAAATACCTCAACTAGGCCAAATTTGTTAGTCTTGATCATGTCCAATTTGAGTTAACCAAGTTTTAAATAAGCATGGTTTGTTTTAATGAAGTCAGAGACCAGGTTCTGCGTTGTCTACCTGGACTTGCAATATTGCAGACTTCATTCTTAATTAAGGTAAGGAATTCCTTTTGGCTTTCACAGCCAGAATTTTCCATTCTTTCCATGTGGAGTGCCAGTTGGCTTCCACAGCCTGCAAGCACGTGCCTTTGGCACTGCTGGACAATTTATGAACTTCGGTGGGATTAAAAAGGTGCCATATCCTTGAGAAACATTCCCAGTCACCAAGATTTCTTTTTATTTGCACCGCTGACCAACCTGGCCCAAGCAATAAGGAGCACGTGCCTAGCGTAGGTGGGTAACAGTGAGTGTCAAGAGAAATGCTCCCGGAGAAGTCTCTTTTTCTCTCTAAGCCTGAATTCCATGAAGAGTGATATGGAAACCATCAGCCAGCATCCTGACTTCAGTCTGGTTCCAAAAACACTCTGCAGATGGAAGAAGGAAGGACCCTGGGCAGTCTTTTCGGTGGCCTGGGATTCGTAAGAGCACAAAGAGATCAGCATCCCTGAGAGCTCTTCATGACAGCAGAACCAGCACCGGAGAACCCAGCTCCAGTTCCCCCACTGTCCCCTTGGAGACACAGGTTAGAAGACCTTGAATGAGCGTTTCACTTCTCTGAGGCTTGGCCTTCTCATCTGCAAAGAGAGAGGGGGTGAGTAGACCCATGTTTCTCAAGCGATCTGTGATGAAGGAACACGTCTTCTCTCCCTGCTTTCCTTCCAGCAATCCATTGTACACTGAGCTTTTGGGAGGCACAATAAAAAAACAAATTGCCAGGAAAGAGTATGGTATTTCTATCACCATAAACTGGCGAAAGCGTATGGACCATCAGTGATCCCTGGGCCATCAGTGACATGTGGACTGTGAGGAGCACTGAACTACACAATGTCTTGGTCATCTCTCAGCTGTCAGTCCCTACTTCTCACAATGAACCCCCACATGCACTAAGTTTTCCCAAGCATCCAAATGTGAGCTTTATGGCACAGTTACACCTACATTTCTAGAGTACCTGCCAGAGTCTGCCAGGACTCCTGTAGAAAAACACTATAAAGCAGATGGCTGGTAAAACTGCTTCTCACAGTTCTAGAGAATGGGATGTCTAAGATCGAAACACTAGTGTTTGCCCTGTCTGATGACAGCTGATTCTTGGTTCATAGCTGACTGCTGTGTTCCCATGCTAGCAGGTCTTCCTGGTGCCTCTTTTGTAGAAAAAAAAAGGTATCAGTCTCCTTCCCTCATGACCTAATCACCTCTCAAAGGCCCCAACTTCAAACACCACCACACTGAAGGTTAGAATGTGAACCTACAAATTTTGAAAGGACATAAATATTCAGTTGGCAGACAGGAGCATGCAACAAAGACAGAAATGATTATTGTGCAACTAGCAATACCTCTAGCTCTTTCTCCCGCTTTCTGTCATTCTCTCTGAACAATAATAAGAGATCCTGGCAGTGTCCCATGGAACCCAAAGCAAACCATGTAACCTATTGGTGCCTCATGGCTTTCATCTCTAAAATGGTGTGTGTGTGTGTGTGTGTGTGTGTGTGTGTGTATAGACACACATGTGTGTAGGTGAGCATGGAGGTAAACATGACATGTGCTGCTCTTCTACTCACCATCCCATTTTTGGAGACAGACTCTCTCCCTGACACCCAACCTCTCTGATTTAGCTAGACTAGCTGGCAAACAAGCCCCTCCCCACTTGAATCTGCCTGTGGCCCCCCACTTCCAGCACTGGGATTACAGATGTGTGCTACAGTACCAACTTTTTACACAGAATCTAAGGAATTGAATTCCCATCTTCATGTTTGCATAGTGAACACTTTACTGACTGGGTTGCATCCTCAGTCCCTGGGAGCATTTTTAATAAAGGTTTATTTTAGTATAATTTTAGCCTAGAGAAAAGTTGTTAGGTGAGTGTAAGAAATTGTATTTTCATTCTGATTCCTTCTTTTCTCAATTGCCTTGTCTTTTTCTTTCTGCTTCCTCCTCCATTTCTTCTTCCTTTTCTCTTTTCTGAACTACTTGAGTGTAGCAGGCATCTATCATGCCCACTGGACTGTTTGGAGTATTCATGAAACTGATACATATGAAATGCTTGAAATTGCCTGGCACACACAGTCAGCTCTCATGAATCATTAGGAGCTATGCTTAATTTTCAAAGACCACTCTAGACATTCCAGGGGAGCTCAGGCACTATCACTTGGGGTCCACTCCACACGGACTCTCCAGCATGTTGAAGGCCCACCTCTGGGGCTCTGCCCCTCTCAAATATTTATGTCAGGTTCACTTACTTTCAAATGTGTTGAATTTGACCAACTGGGGGAAAAGGGTTTCTGTGCCATATATAGCTAGTCTTAAAAGCTAGTGCAAAGTGTGTCTGCTCTGAATTACCCCATGGCATCAAATCCAAAGAATTCTGGGGTTTGAACTTTTTTTAAAACAAACGAGATACTACTGTTAACAAAATAGTAAGTTGATGCGCAGTGACTAAGATCCAAGATCCTACTACGTTTACTGTTCTCTCTGTTCTCTGGGGAAACGAGAGCACCGATTTCTAGGAAAATCATATATTACCCTTTGAAC
Organism: Mesocricetus auratus; assembly: GCF_017639785.1. Taxonomy (NCBI): domain Eukaryota; kingdom Metazoa; phylum Chordata; class Mammalia; order Rodentia; family Cricetidae; genus Mesocricetus; species Mesocricetus auratus. Next base: position 28,771,843 of record NW_024429205.1, on the reverse strand, counting down.
AAAGCTCCCCAAACTTCCCGACTGCCTCTGTTTTCTGTTATCCAGTCTGCTGGCTGATTTGCATAGCATCTCCATGTCAGTGTTAAGCCCAGCGCTGGTTTCACTCTGAGCTGAACCAGAACATCCCTTTTTTGCATTCTCCCCTTGGGCTCCTTTGCTTCCTGATTTGCTGCCTCATCTAGATTTTGCTGGGCTGAATTGAATTAAGATGGAAAAAACTTCCTGATTCAGCTTCATCTTCCTGAATCCAGACTCAGCTGCAGAGAAAGCAGGACTGCTCAGTCAACACTCATTTCTTAAAATTAGTCCATGTGAGTCATACACCAGGAAGAAATCAAATCACTGAGGATCTGGTTTCCAGAAAAACTTGCTCTTCCAAAGCCAGAAAATCTGGAAGGCTGGGTGACTTGTCTTGATAACTCATAGCTCTTTGAGTGAAGCCCACATCACTTGCTGTTTTTTTTTTTTCCTCAGAATTACCACATGACAACAGGAAATCCTATCATTTCTCCAGTAGGGTTCATCCATCAAGACTTTTGTGACAAACAGCATCTAGGGACGGAAAAGGAGGCAAAGTAGGAGTCTGTTCCTTCCCTAGAAGAATTGCATGTGTACATCTAGAGCCAACTTAACCTTGTTTCAACTCTTCTGGGGGAGACAATGCCAGTTTTACTCAGTCCTCAATGAATCGCTCTTAGCATTTGACTAAAGCATTTGGGGGTATTGTGTTAACGACATTCCTTTGGCTAATCTACTCAGCCAAGAGAGCCAAAGTCGTGTTTTGTTTCCTTCAGAGCAATCTCAGAATGTGTAGGTACTGAGTAGTCATGAACTTAGATCTCTGGATGACCTGCCACAGTTGCAGTCCCCAAATAACACACAAGACACTATATTAATTATGAAGCTGTTGGCTGTTTGCTTGTTTCTTACTGGCTTGCTCTGACTTAAGTATTTAACCAATAATTGTTAATCTAAGTTCTCTTACCAGAGAAAACGGTCCAGACCTCTTACTCCTCTGGCGGCTTACATTGTGTGTGACTCTGCCTCTCTTTCCCAGAATCCTCCTTGACTCCTAGTCCCACTGTTGTGCCCAAATTCTGAACCCCAAAATCACCAAGAGACCCATTTCGATACAAAAGCTAAGAGTCTTTTATTGTAGATGTTTAACAAGCTAACCCCATTAGCTCGGGCCCTTCACCCCGCCACCATGGTGAATGGCTGGAGAAAGACCCCAAGCAACCTTGAGGCAGGGACCTTATAGGGCAGCATAAGGGGAGTGTCTAGGGGTATGAAACAGTCTCAGGATTGGTGTGCTTCGAAGTTTGGGTGACCCATTGATTGGGCGGTTGCTATGTTCTGCACATCACTGTTGTGCACTGTCTGTAAAGCACATCCCAGAGCCATAAAGCACAGCCCTGCCAGCTAACTTCTGATTGGTTCCTTGCCACAAAGAGGGCATCTGACCTTAGTGACCAGGACAGGAACGGCAAGGTTAGCCTGTCATGGCTGCTAAAATGGGGGACTGATCACTACACCACCTATCTTGCTTCCCTATTAGCTAACAGTGCTTTATTCAACAACCAATAAGAGACAGATTTACAGAATGACATCTCCCATCAGAGAAAGTCATCCCATCTGTCAAACACTTGGCTCCACTCCCAATGGCTGGTGACAGCAGCACTCACTCCTCAGCCACTCCCTCCCAAAAAGAAACTCACATTTCTGGGGCTGTAACAGACCCAGACATGAAGAGGAAGCCCCTGCTTACACTGTCCTATGGTCCACGTGGCCCATATAGCTTTTAGCAGCACCACCATTTCCTCAAAAGATTCAGGGGGCTGATAGCAATGACCGTCACCCAGCTCACCTAAAAATCTAAAGCACGGCTCCTTTAATAACAGGCCAGCAATGCAGCTCCAAAGCAGAGCTCTTGCTCACCACGGCCAGAGCCTTGTACTCCATCCTTGGCACAACAGAAAAAGTCAGATGGAGTCATTCTATGCCCTGCAGTTTTTTTCTAAGTCTATCCCTGAGCCAATACACAAGGTATGGCAAGAGACAAAAATACCACAAAAGAATATTCACCAAAGCTCTACTTAAAATGGCCAAAAGTAGAAGCAACCCAAATCTCAATCAATTGATGAATGGATCAAAATGTATAAAGTGGAATATTTGAGGGGCATAAAAGGGACAAAATGTTGATATATGCAAAAACATGGATGAACCTCAGAAACCTCCCCCAAAACACTCAAGTGAACTAAGTCAGGCACCGAGAGACTATGTCATGATGCCATCCACATAAAATGTTCACAGTAGGCACATCCCTAGGTGCAGTAGAAGAGTGGCCCCCTGTGGCAGGGAGTAAGAAGAGGGGGTGACTGCAAGTGAAGAAATCGTCCCCTTTTATAAAGGAGCAGTGATGGTTACAACTATTCTAAAATGCACTTAATTATACATTTTTAGTAGAAGTCATTAGGGATATTTTTAAATCAAGCAGTCGATAAAATGGGACATAAAACTTAAACATCAATAACGAAGTATGTGGTGTTAGTTTAAGTGCATCCCAGGGCCAAGCTGGTCCCTAGCTTGCTGATTTCCTGGTTTTCTAACTAGACTTGCCTCCCTTCCTCATGGTTTCCCTCAGCAGAGGTCAGCTCTTTCTGAAACACAGCAGGTTCTCGGCAGTGCTCACCTCATGCCCGGGTCAGACTGTGATCCAGGCCCCGAAACCTTGTCTTAAGTGGTTTCTGATATGGCCCTACATCCTTGGACAGCATGAGCCTCAGGGTCCTGCTTTTCCGTTTCCAAATTGCTAGTGGTAATTTCCATCAGAAGCGATCGTCTGTCTTTCTTAGCCAAGCAGATGATACCCAAATTTTATCCTCATCCATCAAACTGTCAGGATAATTGTTTATAAAATATCCAGAGCTACTTGTCACAGAACATCAGCTAACTCGGTCCAAACAAAACAGTCCTCCTGTGAAGGAGAGAGAGCCCTGCTGACATTTATGGAGACCAAGGTTCGAAAACACCTTGCCTTCCTCCGCTGATGAACAGAAAGCTAGGGGTAAACTCACTACCCTAAAACACTAAAATGGATCGCAAAGGATTTAATTTTCCTAAGTTAAATTTTCTAAGATGGTTTTGATGATGCAAAAATAAAATAATTTCTCTCCTAAAAACCCACATAGGCTTTAAATTTCTACTGAGATGCAACATGAAGGAGCATGAAGAATTTCTCTACACCCTCTGCAACCACGTGATCACAGAGTTAGTTACACTGAGTAGAACATGACTTTGTAGCTGCTTTCACAGATGTTTTTCTCCTGGGCTCAGCGTTCCTGTGATGGCAGCGGAACTGGGCAGGGAGTAGATTTGGTTCTTATCTAAGGGGACGCTGGTGCTATTTCCAGTCTTTGCCCACCCGTTGTCAGCCCTCTGCTCTTCCAAGTATACAGAGAGGACAGCAAATTCAGCCTGGATTAAGGCAGCAAATCTCCTTGACCATAGATTGTTCAACATGTCTCTGTCCCCCTGCTCAGTCTCCCAGAGGGTTCTTTGGCCATAGTTTCTCTACCATTTTTCTTATAAATGGCATTCTATTTCTAATCTCAAAACATCTCTTTCAGTTGGGACCTGAGCCAACCAGAAACATTGATTTTAAGGGAGTGGCTAAGCTTGTTGTAAGTACCCAACACTGTGCTAGGCTGGTGTAGAAATAAACAATAACAACAACAGTGTAGTGGTGGGCTAAGTATGGTGGTGCACGCCTTCAGTAGCAGTCCTCAGATCAGCAGGCAGATCCAGCACAGCCTACTGCACATAATGAATCATGAGACACCTGAGGTACAGGATGAGACCCTGTCTCAAAACCAACAAAAAGGGAACAACAGTGACGGTGATGGTGATGATGACATCAGTTGTCTCATCCCACAGTTTTTTCCAGCCCTTCTGACTTCTGGCTTAACTTTGAGGACCCTTTGTTAACTCTAAGTATTGTTCAGTAAAAAAAAAATCTGTCTTCTATATATTCAACAAGTTCCTTTCCTAAGTTAATCTCCTCTGGGCTGCATAACTCTTGGTCTTTCCAAGCAGACAAAGAAAATACTACTTAGTTGTAGACATAAAGCATAAACAGCACAGATATGTGTCCAGCAGTGTAGTAAAGGAGGGGTTCATGATAGGATATGACAAATCTTGATCTTATTCACAGGAGCTCAGTCAGCTACTGAGTAACTGCCACATGCAGCCATAGAGGCTGGAGCTGAGCAAGCCACTAACATACCTGATGTTCTGACGAGAAAACATCCACCGTCACCATCTCTCCAAAGCGAGAATTTACAAATAAGCCACAAACTAACGTTTCTACTCTCTTAACACAACAGTCCGTGGTCCTGACAGAGCCCGAGACATACGTAAGAGCTGACTTCTGTGGCCCACTGCTTCTGCATCACCAGGACAGGACCTAGTAAACACAGCCTGGAAGAAGGCAGACACATGGCGTGCCATAGACAATTGAAAGAATATCTGTCAAATACTTTACAGAACTCAGTAATTAAATGATGTAAACAGACATTAGGAGAGGCTCAAAAGAATGTTTTGGAAGTTAGGTTTAATATTTAAAAACAGTTGATGTCCTTTGGAGCAACCAATCTCTGGTTGTCTCCAATGTTTGTGATTAGACAAAGGTTTTCAACATCTCTTTTTCACTGATCCACAAATTAATTTCTTTCCTCTGGAGTTTTTGTACAGAAAACCCAAAGAAAATCAAAATCAATGCACTACGGAAAACACTTGGGGATTCCCATGGGTTACTTTGAACTGTCTTGTGGTTTCCAACGGGTCATAGTTTCTAGGACTTGGAACTGACTAGAGGAGGCTTGTGGGAAGAAAAATCTGTGCTGTTTCTTAGTGTTAACAAGAAATAACCAGATAGTTTATGAACAAACAAATACCTGCCACTAAACCCAAGACAGAGGTGATGGCCACCATCTCCATGCAGCCCCTCCACTCTCAAGATTCATGTTTCTTCACCTTAAATGTGTGGCTTAGTGGAAAGAAAAAAGAGAAAGGACTGCTTACTCCCCCAAAAACGCAAAACAAAACAACAACAACAAAAACTACTAGTCAACCAGGCAAACCCAAACCCAACCACAATCCCTACCCTGCAAGTGCATAGACGGGAAATACTGCTTGATGCTTCGAACTATCTGGCCACTGTGACTGTTCCCAACAAACATAAGTAGTTGAAATCATTTGAGGACCCAGCAAGTACATTGCTTGTAAGACAGGGATGACATTGACTGTTTAAAAAGATGGAAAATCCTAGTCCTTTCCACTGCCTGCACCTCCATTCCCTGCTCTCCATTCAAGAGCTCTTCAGATCTCAAAAGAGAAAGTAGACACATTACACATCAATCACTGAGAGTCTCTGACAGGCAAAGTTGAAGCCACTAATCATTTGGGGCTTCTTACGGAATTACAACGCATTGCACAAGATTAGTCTAAATGGTAATGAAACCTTGTAGTAATTTCAGTTTTGGTTTTATGACACATCATCATAAAAATTATTTATATGAATTATCTCCTGTTGTTAGATTTATATCCTGCTTAGCTCTTCATGAGAAATGCAACCCTCGGTTACATCTCTGCCTATCCAATGATTTTATGGGTTCATATTTTTTGTGTTTTAAGGTGACATTTTTAGGAACTTGTTACTTGGTGTATGGGCTCAGCTGTATAGGCGAGGACCCCAGGATTTCACTTGTTTTAATTAACAAGGCCACATTGTATGCATACAACATTGTCATCTTGGGTTGGAAGGTGCTGTTCCCCTCATCCTCAGTTAAGGACCCTCTAGGAATCACTTGCTAGGCTATGGTAGAAAGAACTTGTAGCACATTGCACACTCACACATAAAGCTTCGATGTTAGAGAGTCCCTGCCATGTTCTCTTATGTTTCATTGGCCAAAGTAAAGCACATGGCTGTGACCAGTCTGAAAGAAACAAGAAGTTCAATCCCGAAGGAGAACAGAGACATTCATTACTAGCTCTCATGGCTACCAGAACCTGTTTGGGAAAGTAGCCCTGCTTTTTTAAAAGCTTTTATTCTTTTTTAAAAAGAGTTTGCCTTCATGTATGTCTAGAAGAGGGCATGGAGTTAGAGATTGTTGTGAGCCGCCATGTGGAACCTGGGGATCAAACGCAGGTTCTCTCGAAGAGCAGCCATTGCTTTTATCCACTGAGCCATGACTCCAATCCTAGCTTTATTCTCCTTTTGACACACATGTGTTTGTTTGATGTATGTACCATGTGCATGTGTTCATATGTGTGCATGTGTGTTACAGTGCACATGGAGGTCAGAGGGACATCTTGGGGGTCTTTCTGTTATTCACCCCTGTATACATCAGGTTAGCTTCCAGCAACTCCTCTCTGTGTGCCTCCATTTTACTGTACAAGTGTTGGGGTTGCACGTGGGCACAGTCATGGCTGGCTTTACAGGGATTCTGGAGATTTGAATTCAGATGTTCGCACTTGTGCAGCGAGTGCCTTACCCGCCCAGGCATTTCCGCAGTGGTGAGTTTCACTCACATAGGTGTATGGATCTGGTTATTAATTTGCAACGTGTTTACGGCATCAGGATAGGCATATATTTTGGTCCACTCATTTAAACTTTAATTCACCTGAAAACACTAACCAACTATAGATTTGTGTGTATGCCCTTGTTTATGGCAAAATGCCATAGAAATTAATAATACAGAATCCTGCAACAGATCCCCGAGCCAGGCAATTTGGTCTCAAGCCAGAAGACACAGCCTTCCCTTTGGGAAGGAGCTGAGATTTGAGATTGGTCATTTCCTTTTTCCAGAAGGGTCAGAATCTGTCAACCTCCACAGCACAGAAGGCTCATTTGTCACACCTGGCATGCATCTGAGGCTTGAAATAGCACTGCACTAAGCATTGGTTAGCAGGTGATTCTGTGGTTTCAATCTTATTTCCTTACTATTAATTTTGTACAGCCTAGCTTCAAGTTGCAGAATCCAGATTTGAAAGCATAAAACCCCTCTGACACAGCAGGCTTGGGTATATGTAGAACAAAGGAGTCACTGCCAAGGATTCTGAGGCCAGAGGTCAGGTTCAAGGTTTTTAGCCTAATGTGGATCACAAATGTCTGCCCAGCAAGAGTCTAAGGAGGACAGGATGGCTCAGCGTCCTCTCTAGCAGGCAAGCCTGAAAATGAGCGTCTGTAGTAAAAAAGCATTGAAAGAAGCATGCGCGAGTACTTGCTGCCAAATGACATCGGAGCCACATAATTCTAAGATGAGGAGAGATGTAGGAAGCCCAAACTATTAACTATCATTAGAGGATTTCATTAACGTTCCTGAATCCTTCTGGCATGCACGTGGCATCCTATGTTAGTTAGGATCGTAGCAGGAGACAAATGATCCATTCAGTTAGGGTTACGAAGGAGGTTGTTGAGCTGAAGAAATGGCTGAGCATGAGCGAGCACTGGTGGCTCTTGCAGAGGACCCTGGTTCGATACCTAGCACCTACTCTAATTCCAGGTGATCCAATTCTGGCCTTTGTGAGCATCAGGCACACAGGTGGGGCACACACTCACACACACACACACACACACACACACACACATAAAATGAAATAAATTAATCTTTGTTTTTAGATGAGGGAGATTGTTGGTACGGACTTTGCAGAGGCATGGTAGAGTAAGGGGGAAGTCCCAGTGGCTTTGTGGATCCCAGAGACTAGCCGTGGCACAAGCTATTAATTAGCACTGCTGTGTCTGAAGAAGATTAGGAAACAGTACCAGAACTCAGGGAAAGCAGCAACCATAGAGGGAGGAAGGTCAATGGGAATTGCAAACCTGTAGGCACACGGCCACCATTAAAACACAGCCATGGCTAAGAGAAGTAGCCATATGGTCTTCTGCTAGACAAACTCAAACTCCAGGGGTTCTAGGGTAGCCGAGACCACCAAGGCCAGCCTCAGAGCACAGAGAAGCAGACAGGGACTGTGTTGGGCTGGCATTTGTCCCCTCATTAAATGAGGGAGTGCTGTTTGTAACTATGTGCAAATGTTTCCTTGGTTTGCTCTGTTTGGCCAGATTCATTCTGTTTTGTTTCTTTTCTCTTCGGTACTCCATCTTGCTTTCGTAGCTGAGCCCAAGAGAGCTCAAAAATGGACAACAATTTACAAATTACAATACAAACAAGCAGATGCTCTTCTCTCGAAGCCCCCTTGTCCCCAGTCAACTAGGATGCTTAAGCGTTTCAAACATGTACTGTGCAGAGCATAACGTGTGCAGGTATGCAGGTTCTCCATACGATTTTCATTTCATATTCAGTTTTTGGTGTCAAATGTCTATCATATTGTCCCTCGGCTGAAGTGGGGGAAAATAAGAGGCCCGTTTAACATCCTTTACACATTGATGTTGGCCCTCCTTTGATAAGCCCTTTGGCTCACTATTTTGTATGTCTCACTAATTTTACATTGTGCATCACTTTGGCGACTGAGTCTTAGATTCTGGGAGGAAAGCACACAGTCACACACTTAATTGATACCTTGAAATCATAGCCACAAACTGATATTAAGTATCCATTTTTGAGTTCACAAATGTACTGTTTCTGTTTAGTGAATTAATTTCATTTTGAAGCTTTATTCTGGGATTAGGACAACATTGATATTTTTCTGACCTTCTTAGTAGACAAAATTTAAAACAAAATTTCTTCCTGAAAAAATCAAAGGCTCCCCAAACAGTAGATTTTTGTGAGTGTCCACTTACAGCAATGCCAGGGGTAACTCTTTAAAGTGCTTAATAAGCTCAAGTGGCTTTCTGCATGGACTGCTTTGTTTCCCAGAAAATGTTTCCACTAACTTAAAATGTTCAATTATCAGCAGACTTGAATGTTTAATTCTGAAGTCCTAAGAGTCAGATTCTTGTTGTCTATAATTACAAAAAGACATTAGGAGTTGGATTTTCATCCTGGTTTATAAAGTGACATTTTTTTTCATTTGTCATTCTCAAGTACTTCATCATCAAGGTCTTCGAGTTGGCCAGAGGCAAGGAGGTTAGGATTTCTTTTATTTCTTACTTTTTTTTCAGTGAATAAGAAACAGACAAAGAGATGAGCTGTTCATTTTAAGTCTGCAACTTAATGCGTTTATGAGATGAAACATCCTAAGACAGAAGGAGACATTAAGCCCAGAATGTGCAATCTATTAAGAACTAGAACAAAATACCCAGCTGAGAAGTTCTGAACAAGAAGTCAAAATTCTAACACACAGTTCCAAGAGACATTATCCCCAGAAGCTTTGTAAGAAAACACCCAGCGGAGACTCGGGGCACTCTTGCGTTTCCCAAAGAAAGGGCACCTACTCTGATGAAGCAGTCACCAAAGTTTGTTCACCAGTGACCCGGGGTGATTTCTTCTGCTGCAGGATGTCAAGGGGATCTACACCTGATAGCCCTCATCACAGCAAGGGGATGAGGCCTGTGGATGAGCAGTCTAGCTCTAATGTGCACAGCTTAGAGTCCAGGAGGCTCTTTTCATCTGTGTGTCACTACTTAATGCATAGTGAATGCCCAACAAATGTTTGCTGGATAAAATGGTGGATGAATAAATGAATACATAGCAAATGGGGTTGGAGAAAATGAACCAAAACAGAGAAGATCAGAGAGAAAGGGGGAAAACAGAGAAAACTTCTCAAGGCTTCAACCACCCAGACAACGTTGATTTAAAAGCTAACATTTTGACTTGGATCTCTTTTCAGAAATGAATGTACTGCACAGCCTATGGGACACTGTAACTTGCAAATACTTGCAACTGAACCTTTGTATAACCTAGCCCATCACTTACACCAAGCCGGTCTTGTCCTTAATAATGGTGGTTGGCGCCACGGGTCAACTTAGTGAAAGCCAGAGTCTGAGCTCAGCATCTCCCACTCCCATACACGCATGCGCCTTAGTTCATTTCATTGCCTAAAATTCTCTTGATCCTTTCAGCTTACCCTGAGCTCAGACAGTATCTCTTACTTGATATAGATCAGTCTATTCTTGGTCCCTCCCAGTTATTTTCTTTTTAAAAAATATTTATCTATTTATCTATTTATTTATTTATTTATTTATTTATTTATTATGTATGCAGTGTTCTGCCTGCACATATGCCTGCACACCAGAAGAGGGCACCAGATCTCATTACCAATAGTTGTGAACCACCATGTATGTGCTGAGAATTAAACACAGGACCTCTTAACCACTGAGCCATCTCTCCAGTCCCACAATTATTTTCTTGATGGTAACTGTGATTATAAAATACAATTGTTCATGTCTTAATTAAACTATTTCAACAATTCCCTATTGCACCTGTAGAATGTCAGCTTTCCCTAATACAATCTCAGAAGGCTTCATCAACTGGTCTTTGCTTATCGGTAGCACTTAACGTTCCAATGCTCCGCCAGCTGTCCTCAGAGAGACACTAAAAAACAGTGCTCCAAAACAAATGCTTAAATATGAAAGTCATTGATAATTGCTAGTAACCTTGAGGCAAAATAAACCACAAAATGTAAATTAAACACAGAAATTTATATTTTGCTTTTGCCCAGGAATATATGCTATTATTATTAAAGCAAAGACAGAGACTTTAAATGTACGGCTCTGTCATTTCAGCAGCAGAGCCTCTGTCTTAATTCCTTTAGTGTAATTTAATTCTGCCTCTTTTCATTAAGCTGCATTTACTATACAGAGGATATCATGGTCTTCTAAATGCATGCTTGCTTTTCTTTCTGCAAATTGTATTTCTAAATGACGTTCTTCCTAGAACTGTTTTTTGTATTAGAATCCTGTTATTGTTCTGCCAGTGGCAGCAGAGCTGGGTTGGTTGGTTGTGGTAGAGCAATCCTAGAGTTCTGGGGTTTAGTTTTCCCAGATCCCTGTTCAAGAATGACACAGCATTCTGATTTTGACCAAACCTCAGGACTTCTGCCCATGGTCCAATAAATGGGGGGATACACACTGCTTAAATCGGTAAAATGTGTGGCTGGCATCCAATCCCTTAGTCTTTTGGTTACTTAGTAAACTGACAAGGGCCTGCAGAGGCTCACAGAGGTTTTAACACAGGAATCTGTCTCTCCTGCCTGTCTTCGGTGTTTGCACCACCGGTCAAGGTGGCCACTTCTTTTCTCTTACTTTGATTATTAAACCAAACAGTTCACTGGGAAGATAATTATGTATGAATATACCACAGTGCTTTGTGTGTGAAACCAGAAATGACTGGTATAAACAGAATGAGAATATTTTAATGTGATTCTAAAGCCTAAGGACATCCAGGAGGTCTTAACACTAAGTAAACTTATGTATTGATTGTGGGGGAAGTATAGTATCCCTCTTGAGTCATGATTTCCATATATTATTGGCCCATCTGACTATAGTGGTTCTGCCCCATAGGCCAGGGAACTGATACAGGAATTCTGTCTGATGATAACTGTGTGGACTCAAATCATACTGTAAGAACTGCAGCCTGCATCCCTAGGCTTGCCACTGGGTAAACTTAGCTAAAAACTGATTTCATGCCCAAGTAAGTCCTTACCCCTCGACCTCAAGATAACTGATTATTCCTAGAATCTGAAATGCCACTGTTATCTCTAGAGGATCCTGAGATCACCACCAAAGCCAAGGTGTGATTTCCAATGCAGCATCTTTCAACTAATGTCACCAGCCTCCTGGGCGCGATTACCACAGCAAATGCACAGGGACAGTCGAGACCCTGCAGTGAATCCAAGAGCACTGGGTCCTCCTCACGGACTTTAGCCCTCATTGGCTACTTCCATCTTTCTGCTCACAGCAATGCTTTGCCAAAGAGCTGCAATTCCCTTGAACACTTCGCAAAGACAGTATGATGCAGGATCTCCAGCTGCCATGCCTACAGAAACATATCCTCTGCAACATTCCTGTCTTCCTAGGTCTCTGGGCTCCCTTAAGATGCACTTCTCAAACATGGTGATTTTTGAGCCATCAAAATACCTGGGTGGGTAGAAAACCAAGTTGCTCCCCAAACACTGTAGACACTTTTGGTCTTTATCTGTTCCAGTTTGTGTTCATGGTCCCAAGCACCTCATTCCAGCAGGTGAGAAGTTTAGGAGTGAGTGGGCAGTTCACATTTCCAAGGTAGCTGGAGAATCAGCTTTAGGCTGCACCTCTAGAGAGGATCCAGGCTGTCCATTCAGGCACAGGATTGATACCACCTCACTATCTCATCCCAGGAGCCGCCCTCTCCTCTCACCTCAGCCATAGCTAGTCTGAGGACAGACCACCCCATCTCAACACAAACAGTGCCATCCCCAGAAAGGATTCCCTGAAGAGTCCGTCCTCTTGAGATACTAGTTCCTAGTTTACAGTCTTGGGTAGTGTGCCATATACCCTCATCCCAGCTTCAAAGGAGGCCAGGAAACATACACCAATATGTCAAACAACATCATAGTTAGTTTCATAGGCGTATGTCTCTGAGGTTGTACAGAAGAAATAATGGAAATGTCTACTGTGAAGTGGGTTAGTGTCAGTGCTTTTTCCAGGTATCTAAGAACGGCCAGGCATAGCGGGACATAGCTGCAAGCCAAGCAGTCAGGAGGCATAGATGGGAGGCTCATGAGTTCAAGGGCAGCCTGGGGTACACAGTGAAACACTGTCTCACAAAATAAGTAAAAGGTATTGGTACCAGTTTCCCATGACTCTATGTTGAGATGCAGATTGATGCTCCAGTGGCAGCTTAATCCATCGAGGTCTCTTTGGGAGTCAGGCCATTTTTTAAGTACCACTAAAGAAACATTGCCAAGTAACCTATGACTTGCTAAGAGGACAATATCCCAAAGTATTAAAACTAAAATTATAAGCAACTGTCAAAAGGATGAATACATAACAGATTTTATTCAATTAATTACTTAACTTTCTATTTATATCTCATTTGCTGGGAATAGAACCCAGTATCTGGAGCATGCAAAGCAAATGCTTTGTCTCTAAGTTACATCCTCATCCCTCAACTCATTAATTACTGAGAGAACAGTATGATTTCAGAAGCTGTATACATAAAGGCAATTTAAAAGCTTGCTTGGTTAGATTTAAAGGAAACTAAACAAAATACTAGCTAGTGTTGGAAAATGCACTAGACATAATTATTGGGATTGTTCATCCCACTGAACATAAATTACTTGCGTTTCTACTGGAAATAAATCTATAAACTAAACTGCTCCTATAGAGCTACAAAAGGGCCAACCAAAGAGAAAACCAGACACAGCATTGTGCAGAAAGAACGGGTGATCATCTGCTTTGCCTTCTTCTAAGCCTGGGATAATATTTTTGACAGTCATAACACTTAGAGCTGCATTGGATTTACAGTAGAGTTTTATCATGGATCAATCTCATCCATACAGTAAATGGATGAGCAAAAATAAAGGAATGAGCAAAAATAAATTAGAGACATATGTGCTCACATTCAAATCCAAATTCTTATCATTCATTTATCAACTCAGAGTTAGTAAAGTTCATATTTTATTCATGAATCACTGTTTCCTTTCTATCAGGAGGGTTGGCACTGTGGCATTTCTTTCACTCATTTTTCTCCTGTTTCTTGAACTTTCAAGAAGATGGCACTTTCTATAATTTTTGATGCTGGATTTGATGAACAATTTTGATTTGTTCAGGTACCAATGGATATTGTAAGATACAGCCAAATCCTGTGCCCCTTCCTCAATTGTTAAAAACATTTTCCTTCTGTATAGAGTTTGGTTTTGAAGTGACTAAGTTTGTGCCACTGCAGATGTAAACAACCACAGCACCACTGCTCATGGACAAGAATTCCAAATCGTCCTGCACTAGCCAGGGCTCTTCAAAGTTATGACTTACAGGCTGTGGTCCAGCTAATTCAACAACGGCTGGCTATGAACTAAAAGTCTAAGAATCCATGTTCAGTCCATGAGGTTGGATGTCTCAGCTGATCTTCAGTAGATGCCAGAATCCTAAAGAAGTAGGCTCTAATGCCAGCATAGGAATGGGCTTGCTACCAAGGAGAGGGTAAGCAGGCAAAGAGCAAAACCTTCCTTCTTCCATGTCCTTATAATAGACTTCCAGCGGAATGCGTGGTCCAGATTAGATCTGGATTAAGGTGGATATTCCTACCTCAAATGCTGGATTAGAAGTAGATCTTCCCATTTCAAACTAAGCAGAAATATCTCACAGCTGTGCCCTCCATTGAGGGGAGGGGTTAGTTCATTTCAGATGTAGTCACATTAACAACCACAAATGGTTATCACAGTGCAAAAAAATGACAGCCCTATATGGGAAGTTCTAATTATTAGTCTGTGTCATGTTTTGAGTTCATATCATATGACTTGATGCTTCTCACCTGTTCTGGTATCAAAAATGAGATTGGCTGCTAAGTATTCAGTAGGATATATTTTTCCTTACTTCATTTCAGTAAAAGAACACTCCCCCACTTTTAAGTGGTTGTTGAGTTAAATGCACTACTCGGATTACCACTGAGAGATCCCACTCACTCTAGGGAACTCACATGTTGTAGGACTCTGTTAGAGTCACTGGGTCTAGGACAAATATGAAAACATATGAGTTGTTTTCTAGAAGTGCTTTAACCTTGAAGACATCTTGGTGGAAATCAATATATTTTCTCTGCTTTGTAGAGTTGTTTTTCTGAAGCAGTGTTACAGCCTTTGCATGGCTTTGGTCACAAGATGCTCTGACATACCTGAAACTCTTGGATTATTGCGTGGGTACTGCAAACAGTACACCATAAGGACTAAAGTAGCAGGGGCTTTCCTTCAGAAAAAGCATATAGATTAGATCAGGGACTTTGGTATGAGGAACTTGTTTACTCCCAAAACAACTTGGTGCAACAGTCAATAAATATGTCTTTGTATGACTGCTTAAAGCTCAATTCATCAGAGCTGGACATCTCTCCTGCCACACAGGTCTAAAAAAATTCATGTTGGATTAACCTCTTTCTTAGGTTGACCCATGCAACACAGAACACACAACACACGAGTCCTGTGGAGGTCATCATACTTCTCCATAGGTAAAACTGAGCTCTGGAAAAAAACACACACACACACACACACCACTAAGACAAGTTGGTACATTATAATATAGAGAGCACAGAGTGGTCACATATGTGAATTAGAAAAATGGAATCTGATTCATTTTAGCAACATGAACTAGAAAAGACTTTATACATGTACATAAGGGATGCTGTACTTTAGTACTCAACAGTAATAACAAATAACCCTAATGTACATTAGGAATGGAAACATGAATAATATAAATGATTAATGAATAGAAGCAAATGCAAATGTATTTTTCTGCGTTAAGAAACATTTCAGAAGCATGATGCTGAATAAAGAGCAATTTGCAGCACACATACCATGTAATTTGTGTAAGTAAATGGAACATAGTGCTGGTCCACTCATTAACACATAACTAAAATCATGAAGGTACAGACCAGTGGTGTGACAGCAACTGGCTCTAGGAAGAAGAATATGATGCACTAAGCTATTTCAGCTTGGCTTACAGTGTTCTACATCTTTTATTTCGAGAATTCTGATGAAACACAAAAACATGCTGAATCTAGCTGGCCATTCTGAGTAGCCCATAGACAGGACTTATATATTTTTCATGTTTTACTTCTTTTTGGAAGAGAAGGTTAACTGAAAGAGGGGGGGGGGATTTGAGACAGGGTTTCTCTGTGGTTTTGGAGGCTGTCCTGGAACTAGCTCTTGTAGACCAGGCTGGTCTCAAACTCACAGAGATCTGCCTGCCTCTGCCTCCCGAGTGCTGGAGTAAACGTGTGTGCCACCACCACCATCCAGCTCACTTAATAGATTCTAATATACTCAAGTTTCAGACTCAGAAGGAGACTCACTAGACAACTATTTACAAGTCTAGCTGACACAAGCTAATCAAACAACCTATTCTGCAAATTAAGACATAGCTGCCTTCAGGTTCTCTGCTCCTGGGTGACACTGCCCCACAGACATACACCCACACATCCAATGCAGGAGTCCACTCTCTCTATTCAGACCCCATGATTAGAAATTCTGCCAAAACACTGGCTCTCATTTGGGGTGACTCAGACCCCGGGGACAGATGGCAACAACTGGAAACAGGTTTTTGTTGTTACAAGGAGGTCAGTGTATTACCAGCTTCCATATATCACTATATCATGCAAAGCATTTGACAGCACCTAAGATAATTAATTTTCCAGTCCAAAATATAGCAAAGGCTGAGGTTAAGAAATTCTGTCCCACAGACTTAGATGATTCCCCCATGGGAGGCCTCACCCTCTCTGAGGAGTGGAGGAGGGTAGGATAGGGGGTTGGTGGAGGAATGGGAGGATGGGAGGGAGAGGGAACTGGCTGGTATGTAAAATAAGATTGCTTTTAATTTAGATAAAAATGAATTTAAAAAAGAAGAAATTCTATCCCAAGCCAACAGTTAGACAAAGAATCAACTGAAGACCATCTTCCAGCATCAACTTAGAGGGGACATGAGAGAGACCCCAGTAGACTCTGAAAGCCTATTCAGGCAAGGATGGAGACAGTACCATTAATATACTTTAACCAATATTAAAAAATTGAATACTTTTAATTTCACCAATAAACTTCCCTTTCCAGCATTTATTCTAATTAGCAAGTTGCCAGTTTCACCAACTGGAAACATTTTTTCATCAGTATGCTAATTAAAAAAGCTTTGGTTGCTGATTAAGCCATAGATAGCAGAAGGCGTATAAGATAGACCTGAGAAGGAGCAAACATCTCAATTAAGCCAGAATGTCAGGGGACTGCAGAAGGTCTCAGGGCAATGAAAGGCTGGCAAGGTAGGCCAGTGCATGCACGGGTCTTAAACGGACTCCTGGGGCACTTGACACAAATTCTGCACAGAGGGGATGAGTGTACAATTGCCATTACATTTGCTGCTGGCCTCCCCTGGGCAGCTCTCTCAGAAAGATGAGAAATGCCAGCAGGAAACAGGCCTGCTTCACACCACAAGATCATCCTGACTACAGGCGCGCTTCACACCATCATCCTGACTGGAAGCTGGAAATACCCTGCCAGCCTTCACAGAGATGAATGATTCATTTCCTAAGTACTTACGTGACACTCCACTTCCTGTGTGAATCCCGCCTAGAGGGTTTCCAGAGAAGCATACATCTTCAAAATCAAACAAAAAAAGTTCTATGCATTCTTCTGCAGAGCTCCTCCAGTAACACTCATAAGGGAGGGGGAAGCTTCAAGAACTG
Organism: Mesocricetus auratus; assembly: GCF_017639785.1. Taxonomy (NCBI): domain Eukaryota; kingdom Metazoa; phylum Chordata; class Mammalia; order Rodentia; family Cricetidae; genus Mesocricetus; species Mesocricetus auratus. The sequence goes on along the minus strand of NW_024429205.1, from coordinate 28,754,528 downwards.
AGCAAGCTGAGGTTTACATCACCCTTCAAAGGAAGAAGCAGGCTGCCCGCCATGCATTTGAGTATCACGTCCTAGAGATCGTCTTAGAGTTTCTATTGCTGTGATGAAACATGACCAAAAAGCAAGCTGGGAGACAAGGGTTTATTCGTTTCAAACTTTCACATCATGGCCCATCGCTGAAGGAAGTCAGGGTAGTAACCCAAACAGAGAACGTACTTGGAGGCAGGAGCTGATGCAGAGGCCGTGGAGGGATGCTGCTTACTGGCTTGCTCCCCGTGGCTTGCTCAGACGCCTTTCCTATGCAGCCCGGGCCACCCATCTGAAGTGGTGCCATCCACCCTCCTCCATCAGTTAGCAGTCGAGAAGGAGCCCCCTGTAGATGTGCCAATCTGATGGAGTCCGCTCCTGGTTGATATTCCCTCTTCCAGGTATCTCTGGTTTGTATCAAGTTGACAAGGTCTAGCCAGGAAAGCTAGTTATTAAAGATAGCTGCATATTGGAATAGGAAAAAAATCATAAAAACAAAATGGGAAAAGCAAAACACATGAATTTTCAAAGTTAGACAAAAATATACTCCAATTTTTAAAAACTGACTAGCATTACTAATCATTCTTACTCCTCACAGTGGGAAATTGTTCATTTATTTTTAATTAGTCAGGTTTTTTTCTTCAGTGTGTGTGAAGGTGTATGTGGTCCTGTGGCCTCGGGTGCACTGTATGTGCACACTGTATGTACACATTGTATGTACACACGTGTGTGGAGGGCAGAGGCTGGCCTCAGGTTTCATTCTTTGGGTGCTGTCAACCTCTCACTTTTTTTAATACACTGTCTCTCTTGGCCCTGAACTTACTGAGTAGACAGGACAGGCTGGCTGACCAGGCCCTTTTCTGCCTCCCCAGCACTGGGATTAAAAGTGCATACCACCACACCTGACTGGTTTGTTTTGTGTTGCTTTTTTAATATGAGTTTTGGGAGTTGAACTCTGTAACATGAACTATAGTGACCAGTCCCCCATTTTACCAGCCATTACAGGCTAACATGTGCTTGCATGACCTTGCCGCTCCTGATATGGTCAGTGGAAGGTCAGATGCCCTCCTCTTGGCAAGGAAGCAATCAGAAGTTAGCTGGCGGGGCTGTGCTTTACGGCTCTGGGCATGCTTTATGGACAAGTGCACAACAGTGGCATGGAGATCATAGCAACCGCCCTGGGAGGGCTTATGGGCCATAACAACCAGTTGACCAATCAACACAGGGCGGGTCGTCCAACCCTAGAAGCGCACCAATCCTGAGACTGTTGCATACCCCTAGACACTCCCCTTACGCTGCTCTCTAAGATCCCACCTCATCTGCCTCGGTGAATGGATGAAGGGCCCGAGCAAATGAGGTTAGTTCGTTAAAACAACTACAATAAAAGACCCTTTGCTTTTGCATCAAAATGGGCCTCTTGGTGATTTGGGGGTTCAGAATTTGGGCACAACAATAGTTGGTCTTAATAATAAAAACTGGAGTCAGATATAGAGGTAAATGCTGAAAGATCAGAGAGACAAAGGAGCAAGCCATAGTCATTTCTTACCTAGCTTCTCCTTAGCCTGAAAAGAGCTGAGATCCTGTCTCCTCCCGACATATATTCTCCTCTCCCCAGCTCTCTCACTTTCTGTTCTCTCCTCTCAAGTACTGAGATCGAAGTCATGAGAGCCCAAGCGCTGGAACTAAATATGTGTGCCACCACCGCCTGGCCTCTATGGTTAACTAGTAGCCAGCTCTGTGCTCTGATCTCCAGGCAAGCTTATTTGTTAGCCTACAAACAAGATATCACCACAGAACTCAAGTACACACACTTGTAATGTAAGCTTTTTGCTGACTAAGCCATGTCCCCAGTCCTCATTTATTATTTTTTTAATTAGGAAAGTAAATGTATTCAAAGGCTATCACCCATAGAGTTTATAAAAACATCTCAGTGTTTTATTATAAGTAGCATTAAAGGTTTAGTGAGTGATGACCAAAATGATTATGAAATGTAAATAAATTACTAATGAGGAACAAGTTCAGTGACTGATTACATTTTATTTACTTCATAACAACTGAAGCTTTTCTATAGTATTTATTAATAAAAGAAACTCTGATCACTCACTCAATAATGATAATAACAATGACTGAATGAAAGAGATAGAATATTTTTAAATGAAAGTGGTTCACCAGGGAGTACTATCAGTTTTTATATGTATGTGCATATACATGTATGTAAATGTGAACATTCAATGAACATATTGCTTACTTCTAAGCTTCTGAGAAATTTTGACTTATTAAATCTTCATGTTACAATAAATGCTATAATCATTAGCTTTTCCAAATACAGGAAAACCAAGTCATAGTTGAAGGCTGTCACAAATATCCCAGAGGACCAAGTAGCTGAGATATATAGAAAATGCCTAACAAACTATTTTCAGAGAAAGAACAGGTGATGTCTTGGTCTACAGAAGACAGTAGCGAACAGTAAACAGACTACAGACTACATAGCAACACAATGTCATTCAGTCAGGCTTTATCTTTTCTGTAAAAAATGATCTTCCTTCTGAAAAGAACAGAGTGAACATCATTAGAAAATTGAAGCCCTAAGTGCAAAGGTGAGTTTGAAACAAAATGCTTCCTCACACTAAATGGATTCTGATCTCTACACCCAAATTAATTCAGGCTAAAACAGTAGGAAGGTGTGGCCATGGTAACTTCTGGAGACACTGAGGAGCAAGGCCTGGGGCGTAAAACCGGGAGGAACAGATGCCTTGATCTCCAGAAATGATGGAAAATAAAGATTGTGTGCATCTCTGGCAAATGCTGGTAAACAGAAGGTGTCATAAGCACTTGAGAGGCCTCAGTTATTGCCAGGAATCTGCATGAACTTCCTAAGAAAGAGACTGCCGAACAAACAAGAGTCCTGCTGGTGTCAAGGAAACGGGAAGCAGCCCAGCTGCCTCTGTGCTCTCTAACTCTGTGCTGAGGAGAGGAAACGGCTTTAAAAAGACAAGTGACATGTCACACGGCATGTGACGAGCAAACAGAGGAAAGCCTGGCCATCCGCATTCCTCATCGCAAAGCCAGGATTTCTAAAGTAGGTTAGGTTTCCGGAGAATTTCCTCCCACACGTAGCTCCCCACATAGTCACTCTTGACACTATAGCCAAGAAAACAGAAAGCTGGGCGGGTGAGAAGGGGACAAAAGACAACAGGTGACACGGCCAGCTGGAAACCGCTCAGAACACATAGTCCTGGGGCCTACCAACTGGCTGAGAAAGCAATGTCTTGTGAGATTAAACCCAGGAAAATCAGTTTTAAGATAAATTCCAGCTGCAGCAGAACCCAAGCGTTTACAAATCTGTGCCTGAAAAAAAATCTGGTCTCTGATGAAGAGTCCACAGGCCTCGTGCATAATCAGGGTTACCTGCTGGTGTCACTAACAGAAAAAAGAAGTGACCAAATGAAATTGTCTTCTGACTGAGGAAATGACGAGTTGACAGAAGGATGGAGAGCCACGTGGTGCAGAAAACAAGCAGAACCAAGGAACAAGAATTTGGCTGTGTTTGTCCAGTCGGGTCCAATAACGAAAGACACTGCCCGTCCTGCTGAGTGTTTTGTTAATATTTTGATGACTCTTACTTTAGTCAGTTTTGTAAAGCATATTGCAAACTGTTATACGCTTCAGTCTTTTTACACAGCATTGCAGTATGACTACCCATTTTATAAAAACCTGCTCAGAAATATGCTATTTCCCTCATAGTATTCCTTCAACGAAAAGCTGCAACGTAGCTAACAGCTGACCAATTCCTTAGTTATGCTTAATTTTGTGTGATTACCAACATTCTGCAAAAGCACAAACCCTTTGTTCTGTTTTTCTTACTTTCTCAAGGTAGGCTTTAGAAAGCTAAGAAACTGTGACAGCCTTGAGCTCTTGACAAACACTAACTAACTGCATTCTCCTTGATCCCTTATCAGTACGCTCATCCTTCAAAGCACATCCCTGATAATTCACGGGGTAAACTGCACTTCATTTTAATTCCTGTTTCTTAATGAGGCTGGGAGTTTTTCCATATGCCATTTGTCGTTTGATTTTCCTGTTTTGTGATTTGTGTGCTCATGCCTTCTGTCTACTTGGTTTCAGTAATTTTTGTTATTAATTTAGTGATCTCTTATAGGTAAAGAAATCAAACACTTATTTGACATACATTGCCAATTATCTTTACCACTTTTCTTTTAATTAAATGGTTTCTCAGTTTCATGTTTCTATAGAATAAAAAATTATTTTCCTTTGTTCTCTCATTTTTTATTTTAAAAGGCTTTGTGGTCTTTACATTTAAAGTGTTTCTTTATTTTAATACAGATTTTCATAATGGCTTTATTAATGATATTTAACTAGATAGGGAATATCTTAAATATGATATGAAAGGTGCATTGAAATGATTTTCTCTGCTTTCCTGTATTGAAAGTAGGTTTGTCAAGCAGTGTTCGTTCTCCTCAACTTTCTGTTTCTGATGTTTCATTGAAAACATATCCAGTCCCTTCATGCCTCAGAGTCCCTGAGCTAGGTATTCTCTTCCATCTACCCACCCATTTTATGTAAGTATTAAACTGGCTTCATTATTAGAGCATTTTCACAAATGTTTATATGCAGAACTTATAAGCCCCCGATTTCAAAACTACTATTTTTCCCCAACTTATTTCCCAATTAACCTTGAAATAGACTTCAACTTAAAAACTGGAATTTTAATTGTACTTTCCTTCACAAGAGTTACCCTCTAAATATCAACATGCGTGCACTAGAATAGAGTGGTTCTTAATGCTTTTATTGGAGGGGGTTGCCAAGGATAGAACACAGATCCTTGCACGCAATAGGCAGGTGCACATATGAAGTCACGAAAATTGTGACAGCACTCACAAGATTGGCTCAGCCAGATAAAATCCCAGAGTGGAAGAGGGGAATTGGTCCCTGCCCCCGGCCTAGCAGCCATTGACATTCGATTGCTGCTGGATGAGGGAAAGTTGGTTTCCTTCAGTGGAGTAGCACTCAATATGAAGACCGCACTCGAAGGCAGGCTCCACATCCCGGAGTAATCACTCAACACAAACTGGACTCCATGAGATTTTTTACAATGGAAAAAGAGAGATCACATAACAGTGAGTGGATAGGGATGTGGGGAGAGTCTGGGAGGAACTAGGGGAGGGGAATGAATATGATAAAAAAAATAAAGTGTATGAAATTCTCAAAGAGTAAATAAAAAAGAAAAGAGGTGTGACCACTCTAATTAAAATACCGTGACTCTTTTTATGGCAAGGAGCTGCAAATGTTGTGTTTTCCAGCTGAAAATCCAAATGCTGAAAATTACACACTAGATCGGTGTAGATCCATCAACACCGAAAATTCTCTACAAGTAACCACTGAAGTGGTGTCACTCTGTGAAGTAAAAGAACCAAAGGATGGTGATGGATACTGAAAGCCACTTTGGGATTTGCAGCTCATCCTATTGCTGAAGTCCCTTGTCAGCACACTTGCCAAGTGACGTCCAAGTAGACTCCTGTCACTGTTTTCTAAGAGGGTTGAGTTTGTCTTTAGAGAGCTCTAGGCCTTAGACTCCCTTACACAGAGAAAAACGAGTCTCCTTGAAACTTCTCATGTAAATAGGTTCCAGTCTCTGTGATACCTGAAAATCTACCCCATATTTAAAAATGGTTGTTCTATAACCGCTGAATCACTAAGCATGTTTATTACTCTACTCAATGCCTTGCCTGGGATGAGAGTTCTAATCTCCTCACTGGTTTACCTAGCAACGCTATTTAGTTTCTCTAATTTGAATGAGCCAGAGTTGTGGGCAGGTACTCTGTCAAGAGTGATTTTTCATTTCTCCCTGAAGACCCAGTTCCGTGATTGCCCACAAGATCCCAGTTGAACTGGAGAGTCCCATCTGTATAACCTAAACATAGTACTCTCTAAAACAAAACAGAATATCATAAAAGAAAAATGGTGAGCAGAATTCACAATGGGCAACAGACTTCACATGCCACACATTCTAAAGTCACCCTCAGTAAGTGTCCAATATCAAGTCTCTTTCATCACCTCTACAGGACTACAGAAAGACGAAGAAACAGAAATATCCAAGAGTCAAACCCAAAAAAGAAGAAGAAAGAAAGAACGAAAGAAAGAGAAAAAGCTGGGCCTACCTCTAGAAGAAATCGGGGTGGGGGGTCTCATAGGACTCTCTAGCTGGCTTTTGAACAAATTCCACTAATATGGGGGAAAGCCATGGGTGAGAGACACGGCATCTTTAACCAAAGACAACCCCCTCTCCATTCCTTTGCTTTGCTTTGCTGTGTCGTGTGGCAGGTCTCGCCATCGCCAACACCAACCTTAAACTGGAGGCCAGCCTCAGCCTCCTGAATGCTGCACTTACGGGGCTATCCCACTGCATTTGGCTTATTGCCCTCCCCCCTTTGCAAACCTCTTCCTTCATATTGCAGCTGAGTGTAGAAGATTACAGAGTAAATTAGCCTGTCATGGACTGTGTCCCTTGAGCCCTGCTCATAAGGAGTGACTGAGCAGAGTAACAAAACTGAGGAGACCTGATTCTCAGCCCTTGAAACCCAGACTGAAGCCTGCTCTAAAAGATGATAGGAAGAGGTGTGAAAAGAGTTCAGAAGCTGGGGGATGTTGACTAATGGAGCACCTGCTTGCCAAGTGTGAGGACCAGGGTTTGCTACCTAGCCCCACAAAAAAGGAAATAAACGGGCACAGAATTCAGATCGAAGCTTTTAATCAGAGAAGATGGACAGAAATCTATGGAGTCTGCCTAAGATCTCACTGGGTGATAGGAAAAATGTTTAAACAGAGTGTGAAATCTCTGTATCACAGTAGGGCAGCTTGTGTCTCTGTTCCCACAGAGGGGCGATTGCACCATATGATAGTGATGAAGTTCCACGGTCTTGCTTTGGTATCTTAAGTTCAATTTTAGGAAAATTCCAAAGCTGATTAGGGCCGGTTCGGATGGTTACACGATATTCATTGCCCCGTACATCATCCTTGAAATTATCTGCACTGTTAAGCAAGGCCCCGGGCACCTACAGTTTGAAACATCTGTGTAGCTACTTGAGCCAACTCTGAATTTTTGCTTTCCTGCCAAAAAAGAAAGAAAGAAGAAAACCCTTCCTCGAGTGAACATAGAGGAGAGTATTTGAAAGCTATGCTTCACAGCAACCTTATGCTCTCCTAGTAGCAATTGTTGAATAGCAAAATTCTTACTACTCTGGGGCTGAGGAGGTGACTCAGGAGTATGAGGACAAGCATGAGGACCTGAGTTCGGATCACCAGTAACCGTGTGAACTCAGGACCTACTCGTCACTCCAGTTCTAGGGGAAAAACATTGCAGATCTCAGAGCTCTCTAGCCGGCTAGTCTAGCCAATCTGTGAGTGAGAGACCCACCTCATAGAAATGAGGTAGACAGCAACAGAAGAAGAATCCGATTCTCTCTCTAGTCATCACACACACACACACACACATGAATATTCTATACACACATACTACACACACGTACTACATACACACCTTATACACATGTGTGCTACACACACATACTACACACACATACCATACACACATACTACATACACATACACACATAAACTACATGCATACTCTACATACACACGATACACACAAATTTACTGTACACATGCTACAGAAAATAAACTAAACTTTCAAATCTCCATTTATTTATATATTCTTCTAGTAGAGAACTATGGTAAGCTGACCAATAAATGTTTTAATAAGAAACACTTTTCACTGAAGTATTTTTCTGGGTTGTGTGAAATGAGGACATAAGTAAAAGGAGAAAAGCAAGTGCTATACTACCAGAGGTTGGAAGGACTTGTTCGTGGCTTTGATTCTTTGTGATGCTGGGATCAAATCCAGGGATTACTGGGGTCATGCCCTCAATGGGAATTTGGACATCTTGACCCATCTAGCCCTTCCATTTGGCTTCTTAACCCATAAGGATAGCAGTTTTGTAATGCTAGGCTTGCCTGCCATGTGCTGCCTTGTCACGGATCCAAAGCAACAGGGCAATGAATTGAAGATGGAGGTTTCTGTCCTGCCTGGTCCCACAGCCGCTTCAGCCCCAAATAAACACAGGGACACTATATTAATTATAAAACTGTTGGCTGATGGCTAGGGCTCCTTACTGGCTAGCTCTGTCTTAATTATTAACCCATGACTACTAATCTATGTATATCTACATGGACTTATCTCACCAGAGAATGCCTGGTATATCCTATCTTCCCAAGCTCTACATGGTGTCTCCCAGCAGCCCCCCTCTGTCTCCTCTCCCCAGCCTGGTAGCCCAGACTATGCTTCCTGCCTGGCTTTTAACCAAACAGTGTTTTAGTCATCAACCAGTAAGAGAAACATATACAGAAGGGCGTCCCCCACCAACAAAACTGACAAAATGAACCTATTGTCTTCTTGAGCAAAACTTCTCAGGTGTTTAATGCCGGAAATCGAGCACACCTGTCAAACAGAAGCGTGAGTCATCTTGGAGCTGACTCCTTGCTGCAGCCTTCCCTCAAGTGAAGCCCCGCTAACGTCTTACCATGAGTGGTCCTCAACAATAAATGGCAACTAAACTGACCCTGAGTTCCTCAGCTACAGAAACCGCATGGAGTTATCAATGTTTTCAAGTTTGAGGATAACTTGTTGGAGATTTGATGTTATTTTATTTTTTAAGTTAGTATCAAGGCAAGAGGGTACCTTGTGACGTTTCCTTACACACTTTGGGTGAGCCTCCTCACCACCATTCACCGCTCTCCCCAGTCTTCCTATTGACCCACCCCATCCTACACATCCACAACTAGTGTACCCTTCTAATTTCATGTCACGTGTGTTCCATTGCCCTCTCCACTCCTCTAAAGACACCCCCATCTCATGCTCCCTGTCTCATTTCTGAACCTCTACCCATACTATATACCATACTATAGCATTGATTATCATCATTACTCTGCCATCTAAACATGCAAATATGAACATTAGAATCTGAGACCATGTATAATAGTAAAAAAATGTCATTTGTCTTCCTGAGCCGGGGATGCTTCAGTTAATATAATAATCTCCAATTGCATTTATTTCCTGAAATTTTCATAATTTCATTTCTCTTTGTGGTTGGATGAAATCCCATTGTACATATACACCATACTTTCATTATCTGTTCATATGTTAATGGGCATCTAGCCTGATTCCACTCCCTGTTAGTACGAATAGAGCAGCAATAAATGCAAGTATTTCTGTGCTAGGATACAGAGCCCTTTGGACATTTGCCCAGGAATGATGTAGGTCACGTGGCAGTTCTATTTTTAGGGTTTTTTTCCTCCTGAGGAACATCCACACTGACTTCACATCCCCGCTAACAGTGCATATGAGCTCCTCTTTGCTTACATCCAGGATATGTTATCACTTGTTTTCTTGAAGACAGCCTTTCTGACTGGGGTGAGGTAAAGTCTTGATTTGTTTCCCTAATGGCTCGGCATGTCAAATACCTTTCAAATCATTCACCGACCATTTGTTTCTTCTGAGAGTCATTAGATAATTTGCATTTGGTGTCACTGTCCAATCAGTGTGAAAATCTCTGGACTCTGGTTGAGTCTCTTCACATCGCTGTAACAAGAGGTTCACTTGTTGACACAGGCTCGTGAGCTGCGCTTTAAACAGCAGGGCTGTTGGCATCTTGCTGCTGCTCCCATCACAGTTGTCCTCTGATCCTGGGTACATTTTCTACTCACAGACTCCAAAACACTTGATGTACCTTCACCTTCTTTTCCAGACATTTGCTCCTGAGCTGGGTATCACGCCCTGGTCTACACAGTTGTGTCCAACTCACGTGCCATAACATCGGGAACTACAGATGGAAGCTTCTTTAAAGGGGAAGGGAGCATGTAACTTAGATGCTCAGGCATAAATATCTAGTGGGCCCTGTGTCTTTGGTGAAGCCCTCCACGTCGGTCTAACCTGAACCCAGGGGTTGACTACAGTGACTGCCTCACCTCCCACTACCATCTGCCTCCACAGAAAGTCTCTGCTGCTCCCCGACACACTCACCACTAACCCTAACCTACGCAGTGCCCAGAACGGCTCTGTGTTGTGACCAGTTCTAATTCCCATGACTCTGAAGGTTCTCCCAAACCCTTTATCCTTATGTCCCTGGTATCTGCTTCAACTTCCTGCAATCTGTCTGTCTTGTAATACAAACATAACTATAAATTAGTTATTTTGATTAAACAATAGAGTTTTGTGTTAAAGGAAAACTGCATTGTTTTGCCATATCAATTATTATAAACATATATACACGTGTTTTTTTAATCTACTCATATTCTTAGAAAATTTGAATTCTGAAAGCAAAGTATGGAAGCTGGAGGTTGGATGGTGGATTTAAAATGAGTTTTTTGAGGAAGCTATGCCTGCTCAAATGCAACCCTGTCACTTCAGAGCAGCAGTTCTCAACCTAGGGTTCATGACCCCTTTAGGCTCACAGGGGTCACTAAGACCATCCCACATATCAGAAATTTACATCACAATCCATAACAATATCATACTTACAGTTATGAAATAGCAATTGAAGGTGGATTTAAATGAGTCCACCAGATCCAAGATAAATGATAAATATGTATTTATTAGGGAAGCACTTACACAGATAAGAGTAAATAACCGCCATGATCTTCCTGCTCTAGAAGATGCAGTCTCTGCCCTTTGAATGCTCTCCACAACCCAAGAGAGGGCTAGCCAGCCCCTCCTCTACCTTATAATGGGTCACATCTGCCCCTGAAACCACGCCCAGATGGGAGTCACCACTACAAGTTCACTGGCAAGACAAAATGCCATTACAAGCAATGAAAACGATTTTACGGTTCGGGGTCAGCACAGCATGAGGAACTGTATTAAAGGGCTGAGAGTGTTGTGGGTCTAGGTAGGATAATTAACCCCTGTCTGCATTATCTTCATTGCAAGCGGAGACAGTTACAGACCCAGACCAAGGACTGAATTGGTCAATGCATGCGCCGTTGGCCATCAATAAGAGGCCTATGCTCACTCACTTGCATGCAATGGACACCTTTGCCTTCTCTGTCCTAATTGTGTGTCGGCAGCACAGACCACAGTTTCTTTGCATCTTCCTATTGGGCTGATGTGACACAATTCACGAATATGCTTGCAACTATATTCAGCAGCTCCCCCAGGTGAGATAGGCAAAGATAAGAACCCCAACGGAATTACAAGCCAGCTGTGGCTATTCTTGGTGAATATGTAGGTTAGCCTATGACACTAAACAGTAGTGTCAAGGGCTGGAGAGATGGCCCAGGAGTTATGAGTATAAATCACTCATACAGAGGACCCAGTTTAGCTCCCAAACCTTATGTCAGTTGACCCAATAAATAACTATAACTCCAGGGGGAATCCCACCACTCTGGCCTCCATGGGAACTTGTACTCACTTGCATTAACAAGCACCCACACACATTCATGCATGTACATACACAAACACACACACACAAGACCAAATAAATCTTTAGTAAGTGTCATGAAGGTGCTGTGTGGTAGAATTTTAAAACAATGGCAGCTATAAAATTGCCTTTAAAGAGGAAGAAAAATTTAGACTGGTGGTTCTCAACCGGTAGGTCACATCCCTTTTAGCGGGTCAAACGACATTTTCACTTGCCTATGACCACTAGAAAACACAGATATTCACATTATCATTCAATAACAGCAGCACAATTACAGTTATGAATTAGCAACGAGAATAATTTTATGATTGGGGGTCACTGCAACATGAGGACCTGTTGTACTAAAGGGTCGCAGCTTTAGGAAGGTTGAGAACCACTACCCTAGACAATTCTATTCACAGGTGGTTTTGCACTACAGCCAAGTTGTAAGCGCATGCGCTAAGACAAAATGCCAAGGCAACTGAGTGTTAGTTGGATTGCATGTTTACTCGATCATAACTTTAAGGGAGAATAATGGTCACATCAGCCTCGGAGCAGGTTGTCGCCACATTGGCACCACTGGCTTTAGAAACAGCTCCTGGGTTTGCTCCTCCACAGCTGCAAGAAATTGGATACAAACTGCAGCTGAGTGTGTAGCTCAAGGTAGCGGTCACCAGCTGCACATTATTTGTTTTGTCTTGTTTAAAATAGTGCTAACTTGCATGCCAGCTACTGTAGGCCCCAGATTCTATTCATTAGGGATGGAAAAGCTAAGCTTGTCCCCTGGCAGCCTGTGCCAGTTTGCTTCCAAAAGCCTGCCTGAGCCTCCGCTGGCCTGTTAGAGATTTCAGGGGAATGGCCAGGCTCTTCCGGGACACTACTTTTGAGGTTGGGTCCACTAGTGACTTGACTTGCATAATAATCACCTGGGGAAACAAACTTACTGAAAATAAAATTTAATTTTCAATCCCTATCCTCAACCATAAAGAAATCAAAATCTCTGGGGACGGACCCTGAAATCTGCATTTTGGTCCCGTGTATTCTTACACTTGGAGACCCACTGTCATCTGGAGCCTACCCTAAAAGGAATCGTTCCTCAGGAAACCAATCCGGATTTTCCACATCTAGAAACTGCCAACCGTTTTCTCCTCATTTTCTCCTCCTACTCTGTTATTCAAGGTTCAGTAAACTTCCATCTGCTTAATCGTTCTCTGCAACAATTAAAATCTTCGCTGCCGAGTTTCGCTAGTTGGTGAAGCCCAGATATAAACTATCTCAGCTCCTTATAAACTCTGCTCTCGTGGGAGTCTGTGCACCCTGGTCATTGTCATCTCTCCTTAGACCGCACAAAGCTCCCAGAGCATGCGCAAAGGGGGAATGTGTGTTACCATGGCATCGTGCTCCTCTGTGGCTCCCCTTGTAACAAATTTAGTTGTAAACACCGCTCCTGGCTGAGTTCCTCATTTGTGTGGCTCTTTGTGATCCAGCCAGCGGAGAATACGGGCGAGCAGTCTTTGGGTACACTGGATGTGTTGGCGTTCATTCCGACGCTAGGATGGAAGGTGACACCTCTCCATCCCAGTTCATCATCTGGTACACCCAGGCATTTCAATACCTGTGGGATGCACGATCAAATGAACACCACCGCTCCGCTACCCAACCACAACCTGCTAGGGACCTAGTCACAAAGTCCTGTGGGCTCGGACGTAATGCGTAATAGCCCTCGGGGTTTTGATAGCTTTAGCTATCTTTCTTTGTTCAAGTCATTCCCTTCTCTTACACGAACTTCTCTATCCCTGTCCTGTGTTGCCCATCTCCTTGATTCCCTGAGTAGAACTTTCCCCGGGAACTTTTAAGCTCACTCTTTCGGTTCATGATTATACTCAAACGTGTTCTTTTTTTCCAGGTCATTTCGGGAAATAAACCTCAAAAAAAATTTGCTGTCCCAAAATCCTTTCTGATCTTGACTTTTTAACCAAATTTTCTTTTTGTTCTGACTGCTACCTAGTGATCGACCTTTATTGTATGTCAATAAATAGAGCAAGGGAGAATTAATACACAGGATAAAAATTCTAGGATCTAGCACATTGAATGACTTGATTTGTGTCTCAGTAAAACACACAAACATGGGGGATAAAGTTTGGGCCACGCCTATGTTTTTCTGGTGAGTTTGGTACCCATTTAAATATCTGAGAGTCCCATTTTCCTGAGATGTATTACTTAGCTTTCCAGAGAGGAAATGTTCTGTGACAACTGGCACTTTTCTAGGGTGTGTCTAAGATCTGCCTAAGACAGCTCCAGAGTGCGCCTGATGACCCAGTGTAACTATTCATTGCCAAGGCATACGACCTGGTCACTAGAACACCTATCTAGTCACCCATTTGTGATCCTTAAGTGTAGGAAGATACCAAACAAGTAACCCAGACAAGACAAGCAGTTTTCCCGCTGCCGAACCGGAAGCCGAACTCCGGGGAAAAGAGACCGAGACTTCCTGTGTGCTGTCTTTTATACCTTCCCCCGTAACGCCCCCTAGTCAGGCCCTTTGGGCCTGGCTAGTGATGTAGTTCCGCCTACGTACGTATACGTCTTTACGTCCAGCCGTATACGTCTTTAGTCCTGCCTAAAGTGGGTGTGGTTAGTGGTGTGGTAAACCGCCCTTTTATTACCTCATCTGTATGCGCCTCTAATAAGTCACATGTTTAATGGCGGCATACAAACTTCCTCCTACACTTAAGTCTTAGATAAAATAAGAGCACTGCTTTTGTAAACCTTCCCCCCACACTTTCTTCCACACATCCTACTTACTAACTCTCCCATGTTAAATAACAGAAATGCTAAATAATTGCCCTGGGCCTTGGCCTTTACAACTGGAGATCTGGTAGACCAGACAAAATTATCTGATGATAAAGGTGACTCAACCCATAACCATATCCTTGTAGGAAGAGGTCCAATTAACCCTTACCTAGAACAATCCATTAACATGTACTCCTACAACTAATTAATTGTGCCTTCTCTAATTACTAAAACATAAATCCACGAATATTTATTGAGCACCTACTATGTGGTAGGCACCGTCCTAAACACTGGGGATGTAAATGTTAACAAAAGACTTATGCTTTCATAGGAATGAACAGTTTAAAAAAACAGATAATGAGGGAAGAACCAGATGACTCATCAGGAAAATGAAATATAGAGATGGGATGCAGCATGCGCTATTTGTGATACAGGTAAAAAGAGATTGCACTCAAAAATAGACATGAATTTTGTTGTTTCTGTTGTTCCCAAAGTGAAGGTGGCTCTGTTGACAAGCACCTCCAAGGACCAACGTTCCTTCAGTCTCTCCAGCCATCCTACAGGGTAGTGTCCTCATGCATGTGGTCTTAGTGATGGGTCAGCTGCATGTCTGTATTGTAGTCAGGGAGAATGAAAAAGTTCAGAGCAAGTGCCTCTCTGTTCAGAAGACCTGTGAGCAATGAGGCCCATGTTCCTCTCCCTCCCATGGCCCACTCTGAATCATAAGGCTACAACAAATTACAAAGCCATCTCAGAAACATAGTCTCTAGGTGAGTGACACCTAGCTAAGAGTTGAGGAATTCTATTATTTCAAAAATAAAAGAGAAAAAGACACAAGTTGTAGTTGCTGTCATGATGTATCTATTATATTTTGGGCTAGTGAAGTGAAGACTTCTCCAATGAGTTTCACACAGAGAAGTTTTTAATTAAAGAAGACTTCTGGGGAGGTGGCTTTTGATATGAGGACTGACAGACACAAAGGAGGCAGTCAGGTGATATATATGAGAGTTAAAAACTAGTAACTACACCTGATGACCCAGAGTAGCTAGTCACTTCCAATGTATACAATTTGGCCACTAACTCATCCAGTCACCCTACAGGTCATCCTGAAGTCTGAGATAAAATAAGAGTATAGTTAAGTTAGAGAAGTTAAGATGAATGGACATGTATGTGCTTCAAATTCATTTTTAGTTTAGATTTAGTCGATACAATATGTGCTTATTTAAGACAGTCTCACTAACCAAACACATCTTGAGATAAGTATGAAAATGTATGTCATGTAATTTTTTTAATTGGTGAGATTTTTAAATTTTGTTCACATACGGTGTCTATGCTTCTGGTATGTCTGATTCATAGTTACACTGAAGTAGTTACACAGATACTTGATAGAAACTAAATTCTAAAAGCTTAGTTTTTCTGTTTGTTTGTTCAATGACCTGGGATTTTTCAAATAGCCATTACCACCTTCTCCATACCCTTTGCCATGTGTTCCATAAGCTAAGCGACTGGGCAGCCCCATGTAGAGTATAAAAAAGATTGTGGAATAGGAAACTTTTCCTAAAGTAAACCGAGAGTATTTCTAAGCTGTAGGCTCATTCATTACTCAAATGGATTGTATACAAACCAAGAAGTATTTTGACATTGATTACGAGGGGAGAAAACACTAGCTGGAAAGGTATCTCGCCCTCAACCCATTCTGGGCACTAGTCCTGAATCTAGTAAACATAGGTCTAATTAAAACCACAAGAAACACTGCTTGAGGCAGAACTGTAGTCCAGTATGCCAGCTTAGGCAAGAGCACCGGAAAAGTCTGGGCATCAGGCTCTAGTGCCCAACAATGAGGAACTCTTGTCGTGGAGTCCTAACCTATCTCTCCTAAAGTAAGAGACCGTGAACCAAGTTGTGAAGTCATCTTCTCCAGACAGTCTCTTCCCTCAGGCCTCCTTCATTGGCCTCTGTGACCAGGAGTGCCCATTAATTAAAACATGATTGCAGGGAACATGGACTTGACAGTAACATCTCTGGCATGAAATAATGGCCTTAAGCAGCTCCCTGCATGATACATGTACTTGACTAGGCTTGGGAAGTTGGGATCTTCCTCCCCCTCCAATTAAAGCACATCCATTGCCATTTTTGATGAATGGGGGTTTGTTTCTGAAGTAAAGTTTATGTTATAGTGCATCTAGGTTGTCTGTCCTTCCTTCTGTGGCCTCCACAGGTAATGAGTCTCCTTAAATGTTATCTTGGTTGTAAATTTTCCCCTCTCAATAGCTTCCATTTCTTTGTGTGTGTGCTTGTGTGTGTGTGTGTGTGTGTGTGTGTGTGTGTGTGCATGGGAAGATAATAAATGGAAGCTAAGAACATTCTAATCTCCATTTTCCAACTGCCCTTCTTCTTCGCATGGGCTTGGGTGCTGGTAGGTGTCCTGTGTGCAGCATCCATTACCCCTAATGGCCTTTTTATGCATCTCACAGATGCTCATTTACCTCTAGTAAATTCTTTGTCAGGAGTTCAGCTTCTGAGTGGTTCTTCCATGCCCTTCTAACCTTTCAAATCCTCAAGCCATAAAACCTTAAATAGAAAGTGCATGAAGAAAAAGAATGCAGGCTGAACCTTGGGTTCTTGCAAAGTTTAGGAAGTGCTTTGCCGTCCCTAACTAGAAAACACAGAAGCCCCACAACATACCAGCTCCAGCACAAAAGCCTAGACTTGTCCTTTGACCAGTGAGGTCAAGGAAGCTTTTGGCTCCATGAGCTACCACTTTCCGAGAAGACAATGTCTTGGAACATAACTAACTGGATATTAACTGCAATCCTGTTTCATTTTTAAAAAGAGGAGAGTGATCCTGAGAGCGTTCAAGGGTCACAAAATCTGCCAGGGGCAATGCATTAAGTGCCACCAGGGTCCCATGCCCTCTTCACTCCTGCATAATGTTGTTTGGTAGAAACGATATTACTTCCATCTGGAAGATGGTGTTAAGTCCACAGAGGCTCAGTGTTGGCATGGTGTAGCACAGTGCCACAATCTTCTCTAACACTTCCCTGGTCCTAAAGATCTTTTAAGGAGTCTGGAGCTATCTATTAGCTTTGACAGAATTGATGTGTTGCCAACTAGTACACTCTGTCACACCCATGGCTTCCAGCAGGCAGATCGCTCAGTTAAATGTAAACGTTGAGACTTAGTATCTCAGCTAAAAATGGCCATCTGTTCACACTTACTCACCATCCTTCCCAGACATATTTATTTGACAATCTCAAAGGAAAACTCCACTTGTAGAGAGGACTGGGGATTTAAAGGTTTAGACTTTCTGCTTAAGGGCTGTCAGTTAAGCCTAACAATTATCTCGAACCTGGTTCAATTCTTCCTAGAAATAGAAACCCACATTTTTCAGATGGTTCCAAAAAGTACACTCCTGCATGTGTTTTGTTTGTTTGAAACAAGAACTTAAGAACAAATCATCAGGTTGGACAATAGAACAGGCTGCCTTTATATTTCTTCCCTTTTGCTTTGTCTCTGTTCATCCTGTTTCAGGTTTTTATCACATGGTCTTGACAGAAAAAAAAATGGATGCAAAGCTTGAAACTGTAGGGTGTCCCTTACTTTATCAGTGATTGCTTCAGCAAGCCATCTGAGGTGCCCGCCAGTTCCCCTGATTTCTCAGGGTTGGATGTGCTACTTGAGGAACTGCTCTTGACCGTTGTGGTCTGAGCCCGGGCACTCAGCAGTGCTTCCTTCCCCTCCCAGCCCTGGAGAGACATGCTTTGCATGTGCCATCCAAGGTCTCTTTGGGGCATTCTCAACAGCTGGAGTCTCAGATGGTCTCAACTGGGCAGGAGGGAAGCTTCCGTTGTTACCATGCATTAGGTGTTTTTACAAAGTCAAGCTTCCCATCAAGACCCTGGTAGACAGCAGTATTGAAATAGGTGTCGAGCCGGGTGGTGGTGGCGCATGCCTTTAATCCCAGCACTCGGGAGGCAGAGGCAGGTGGATCTCTGTGAGTTCGAGGCCAGGCTGGACTGACAGCTTCCAAAACAATACAGAGAAACCCTGTCTCGTAAAACCAAAAAAAAAAAAAAAAAAAGAAAGAAAGAAAGAAAGAAAGAAATAGTTGTCAATTCCTTATCAGAGTGGGATTTAAAACTTTTTTTTTTTTTGGTTTTTCGAGACAGGGTTTCTCCTTGGCTTTGAAGGCTATCCTGGAACACACTCTGTAGACCAGGCTGGCCTCGTACTCACAGAGATCTGCCTGCCTCTGCCTCCGGAGTGCTGGGATTAAAGGCATGCGCCACCAATGCCTGGCAGGATTTAAAACTTAAAACAATATAGTCAGTGGTTTTCTGAGCAATGTCTCTCTGACAGACCTTTTTCTTCTGTTCTCGTGATTTTTTTAAATAGTGTTTTCAGGTTGGTTGGTTTGTTCTTTCTCTTGACCATGAACTCAAACTGTTCTATAAAATAAAAAGAAACACTTCCAAATTCTTCTACAAATCCAGTATTACCTTGTATCCCAAACCAGATAAATACCAAGTCATTAAGTAAAGAAAAGCCTAAGCCTATCTCTCTGATGAACATAGAAGCATTTGTAAACTGAATTTTAGAACACATCAAAAATATCATCCACCATGACCAAATCAGCTTTGTCACAGAGATGCTGGGATGGTTTGACATATGTAAATAAATAAGTGTATCCACCATACAAATAGATAGAAAGCCAGAAACCATGTTATCCTCTCATTAGATGCAGAAAAAAATCCTTTGATATGACCAAACAATACATTTATATATTTCTAAACTAACCATGCCAAGTGTTGGTGCAGACGCAGAGAAATGTTGTTTGCCAGTTTGTAAAGTGGTGTGACAGCCTCATTTAAATGTTCAACATGTACATACCATATGACCGAGCTGGTCTAATCCTGGGCCTTTATGCAAATCAACTAGAAACAGGGTCACAGTAAGACTTGTATATAAGTGTCCACGGCTTTGTTTGTAATAGCCCCAAACCAGAAGCAACTAAAATGTTCCTGGACAAGTAAATGGCTGGAAATCTTGTGGAATATCCACATAATGCAAAAGATCTCAGCAATAGCCAGGTATGATGGTTCATATCTATAATCCTAGCACTTGGGAGGCTACTGAGCAGGAGAATGAGTTTGAGTCCAGCCTGGGGTTCACAGAATGTCCTAGGCCATCCTGGGTGACAAACGGGAGATCTTGTCTTTTAAAAAAAAGAAGAAAAGAAGGTGCTCAAATTAATGGATCTCAGAATCGCTATGCTGAGTGAAAGGGATAAGACAAAGGGAAGTACGTAATCAATGATTCCATTTATGTGATATCGTTAAGCATGTAAAGTAATCTAAAGAAATCATGGTCAGCAATATGGCTCGGTAGGCAAAGGCTCTCACTGTCAAGCTCGATGTCATCAGTCTAACGTCTGGGACCCTCATGGTGGGAAGAACTGACTCCCACAAATTGTTCTCTGACATCATACGCACACTGTGGTGCGTGTGGGTATGCGGGTGCGCGCACACACATACACTCACACATGTATGTAATAAAAAGCTTAAAGTTACAGAAATCAGATCAGAAAGTACCTATGGATCTTGGCAGAGGGAGAAATGGATTTACAAAGAAGCTGGCTTTGAATTTAGGGAGAGAGACAAATTGGTGGGCCTGACAATGGCGATGGCCTAGGTGCAGACTTTGTTGCAGCTGATAAAATGATGTGCTTTAAGGATACATCATCTGCTATAGTTTTATTGCTCTGCCTCAATAAAGCTGAACAAGGAACCCAGCGTGCCGTCTTGCACTCCGCGCAGTAGATGACTGTGTCAGCTCTGTGGTGAGATGCAGCTCACACACATCATGCTGCTGGGCAAAGCTAAGATGTTGGTGAAGAAACGTGGAAAGAATGGAGGTATTAATTAACATAGAAATCATATGTGATGGTTAAGGAGAAGGATCTGGAAGCTGAACCAACCAAAGTTTGAATCTCAGTTGTAGCTTTTGGTTTTGAAAAAAGAACAAAAAAACAAAACAAAACAAAAACCCAGGTGAAACTACATTTCCTTTGTCTCAGCTGCCTCACCTATAAGTCAAGAATAATAATACTCCATAAAGTTATTTTGGAAATTCAGACAGAATGCATTTAGAGCACAAATGACATCCTCAAACTTCTACTTTTTTGAAACGATGGGGGGTTACCGAAATTACCCAGACAAGGCAAAATATCTAGTTCACGAGCATTCTAAAAGACAACTCTTGCATATATCTTACTCAACTTGCATAATTGTCAGAGGTATTTCCATGGTATTTTTATCACAGTTAAACTATAACCCAAGTTTTCTGTTCCCACCCACATCCTCTTCATAGAAAAATCATTTTATAGAGTTCTTAGACTTAACAGCTGGATATGAAGGTTCATTCAAGAGCTCTGTTACTGTTTGTAAAGTGGATTAAACAGTCTATGCCTTTCCTTCGACTTCTTAGTTTTCTGTTGGAAACTGTTTCCACTTGGTACACAGTTGGAACTCAATAAATGTGAACTCCTTTGCTTCCCTAGATCGGAATTCACTTCTGTTAATGTCACAGTTGCTTCAGATTCTCTGCATTTTGATCACTCCCAAGAAGACTAGATGTTCATTTTATTAGCTATCGAGGGAAGAGTGAGGAGAGTCAGTGCTCAGCGGATAAAGACGCTCACCAGCCAAGCCTGACCCCCTGAGCTGAATCCCCCGGATCTGCTTGGTGGAAGGGGAGAACCAGCCCCCGCAAGTTGTCCTTTGACTTCCATACACATCGTAGCGCCTATGCATCCACACTTATCAAAACTCAGGAATGAGGGTGATAAAATAAATTAGGCCTGGAGGGGTACATTAGCAGCTCTTGCATCTCTTGCAAACAACTGGAGTTCGGTTCTCAGCACCCACAGCAAGTAGCCTTTGCCTAGAAAAGACAACCTTATAATTTGTCTCCAGATGGAGACTTTCCTCAAAGTGAAGGTAATGGGGACCTTTTAATAACTATGACAGGCTAACTATAAATTAGGAGCTTATTTAGCAAACCAAAGTGAACAGTTACTCAGATCTAAGTCTTTGGATAGTCAGGCAACATCTCAAAATAGTGAAACCTAGAACACAGAGTTGAGAACCAAGTTTGTCTTGTGCTGGCTATTATCCAAGTGCAAGATGCAGCCCTGATTTTAGTGAGTTCCTCGGTTACCTATGGTATGTGGTCTGCAGACCACCCCCACCACATGGGAGCTTAATTTTTTTAAGAGCTTTTACTTCCCTCAGAAGTACCAGGTCAGAATTTGCATCATAAGGAGATGCCCTGATGATTTCTACACACAGAAAAGTTTGAAACGATCTTGCTTATAAACCTACAAACCCCCTGGACTTTGGGTATTTTTTTCAATTAGAGACTATAATCACCCACATACCACATATTCTCTACAATTGGGATGGACCCAGAAGTCCACACTTTAGGGTGTCTCTCCATGAAATCATTGCGTAGCCAAGTTTGGAATTCATTTTTTTTTTTTGCAGAGAATCCAAGAAGACACTAGTTTTCATTAGAAATTGAATGAAAAGTCCAAATGAAGGCAGCTTGAAATACTCAGAAAGTTGCTATATTTACATCTTTATTCAGGAAATTTATCTGTCTTAAGCCACACCAAAAAAAAAATCCTTAGGGTCTAATTTCCTTAATAGGAAACTGTTAGCTGAGAAATTTTGAACAAAATGAAGCAAAGCGTAACTATTCCAAAGAAGGACTTCCAGGTCCTGGATCAAGCTCACATTGTGTAAGTGTGCCCAGACATAGACACAAACATCAACTGAGGCCAAGAAGATAGCCAACCGGCACTTCCAAGTACATAGATAGCACTATGGTCAAGATTACTTGGCTTTTACTGATTACATCTTTCCCTCTCCCATTCCCAGCCTCCTTTTTCTGGGCTTAGACAGTATGGGTTTCTAGGTCACTTCATGATAAAGCATGGATGATGACAGACACCCTGATGTGTTACTTCTGCTCTTCTACAGACTCTTTTTTGGGACCACGAAGCTGTTGTTAAGCATCTAATGGATCGCTACTGAAATAATGTAGAGGCACCAAGTTTTGGTGATTTGAAGGATACTAAAAACTTTAACCTATGATGGGAAAGATACAGTATCGATTTATAAGCAAGTCAAGATCATGAATCCGGAAGTTCAACATTCAAACTGAAACAGGAACCGCCAAGGAAAGTAAAACAAGACAGGCTGCAAGGAAACGAAGCTGAAGAGTTGGACTTCTGCAGTCAGCCATGCACACCTGGTCTATGTACTAGAAACTTAATCCTCAGTGCGACAGCGTGCAAAGGAGAGACCCAGTAAGAGGTGGCCAGGGAACAGGAGGTTTGCTCTCATGAGTGGATTCCTGGTGTCCTGGGAGAGAGCTAGTTATCAGTAAACAAGAATAGGGTTAGTAAAGAAGGGAGCTCGGCATTTTTCTTGGCTATCTATCCTCTGCCTTGGAGTGAGAGGAGAAGTAGGGAGACCGGCCATGTGCAGGCATCTTCACCATGAACATCTGGCTGGGAGGGAGCTCTCTCTGTTAAGACATCTGGAGTAGTCAAAGAGAAGCTCCACTAACCTTGGCAGACCTGAGCTCCAGAGGCTCACAAGCTGCAATTCCAAATCTAAAGGTTTATGACTCCAAGCTTTCCATGTGCTAAGTGGCCGAGGCACAGGCTTCTTGACCTGGGTTTAGGACGCTAACAGCCGCCAGGGGGAGTTTTAGGCATTGGGACCCTCTACTCTTTAACCCGTGGAAGCTTTTAAATCGTTTGATGCCTGCACTTGCAGTCTTGCATCTCTGTGGGCCTCTCGTCCCCTGTCTCGTTAGCCCCGCCTTGTCTCTACTGTTCTTTAGAGTCTTACCTCCTGTAGACTCTGCCCTTGGTCACTCTCTGGAGTAACTAACCTGTCTCCTGGTGTTCCTTGCACCTCTGAGCTTTGGGGCTTTTAGATTCAGTGGCTTTCTAGAGCTTCTAGTCACCTCTCTTCAGTCTCCCATAGCTACCAGAGTTGGGAAATCTAGAGTATTATCTGCCCATCGTGCAACCCCCCCATCGTGCAACCGTCAAGCTTGCTTTCCCTGCAGTAAAGACCACAAGTAGGCAAAAAAAAAAAGGCATTTGGGTAAATCTCTTATTAGGCCCTAATGTTGCTAAGGTAGGGGTAGTACCCAGGAGAGAAACCTCCCAGGATAACCTAGCAAGACTGAAGATAGCCTACTTACATAGCTAGAAAAGATGCTGGTACATACGTGTCCAGAGGGCAACTCCACCAATCACAGCATAGGCTCCAGTTAGCTACAAAACTAACATAAACAAATCTATTTTCCCTCCTTCACAAGCCTTTTGCTAAGTCACTGGAGAGGTGCTCCTCAGTCCCAAACCTTAATCAAGACTGTCGTTACCAGCCCAGAACATCTGCGCATGTGTGTGGGTCACATCTGGAGGTCACCGAGACTTGTCAAGGCCCAAGTGGAATTCTCCAGGCTTTGATGCCTAAGTAGGGCCTCCAAAGCTGAAGTGTGCAGCGTGGGCAGCACTGTCATAGTGGTCCTCGCAGCGAGAATGGAGCTTCTTAAGAACCACTGGGAAAAGAGCCAGATGTGATGACAGAATCTGTTACCAAGAAAAGGACAGTTTGGTTGACACCTCCTTGTTCAGGGAAGCCAGAAACAAAGAATGAGCCGATAGCTGTCAATTGATCTGACTTCCAACAGCTTAGCTTACTTTAAGTTCATCTAAACATTAAAGGATGCCTACTATTAATATTAACAGGGTTTAACCATTAGTCAAATAGTCTTGGGGACACCCCAGTTCCCTGATCTATCTCACCTTGGCACTGTATTTCACTGCCTTCCAGAATGATAAGAAATAAATCTCTATTCTGTTTATTTCTCAGTCTCAAATGCTCTATTATAGTAATACAAACCAGATGAAGATATCTTTGGAACCAGGTCTGGAAATATACCCATATTGCTGCTAACCAAAACTGATCTCTTTAGATGAATATTAGAAGTTGTAAATCTCTTGGGTATACTTTCCATTCATTATATTCTCTACCCTTTCACATATACCATCATTTCTAATGCTCACTCTTTAAATATTTCATAATGGAACAAAAGTGATGACCATCCTAGCGTCTAGATTCAACCATTGGTGACATTTCACCTTACTTGACCTGTTATCTACATTCGTGAACCGTTTCCAAGAAAGGTTGGAGATCCGTGACACTTCACCACTCCGGCATATGTCATTGTGTCCTGGGCTCGTCCCCCTCTTGTGTTCCCAAAGCTATGAGTTTAGTGGCTTTGCTCTTTCACATCTTCATTTCAAGCCCCAAACTATAGGACCAATGAATTAGGAACTAGAACTGTCAAAATCATGAACCAAAATAAAAATTTCTCTGAAGTAATTATTACAGGTGTTTATAATAATGACAGAACGCCGTCTAACGTGGTTTCTAAGAAATTTTGTACAGTTTTGTGAATATATACTTTTATTAGTCTCGATTAAGTATTTAAAAGAGGAACTTCTGTGCCCTAAAGTAGATGATTAAGAAACTTCAGACATTTTGCAAGGTAAACATGGCCTTTACAGTTCCACCAGTAATAAACGAGCCCCTGAGTGCTGTGTTTTCTCTTAGGCTTTATTCTTGTTCCCATCTTTTAAAATCACTTCCTCCCACTATCTTGGGATTTACTCCACTCCTCTTCTATTATCTACTGAAAAACACATCCTCAGCTATTGTGTTTTGGCTTTTTTAGCATAATGCAAGCATTTAAAGGCTGCGAGTCTCCCTCAGAAGCATCACTTTATGTGTTCTCTACAAGTTCTGAAAGCATGAACTTGCTTTTCTTTAAACTTAAGACATGATCTGGTTTGCTTTGTGACTAACTCATTATAGAAATTATGCGTGACATTTCCTATATAAAAAAGAAAGTTTTAGTGTCATACAAAGAAGATTAGGAATAGTGTCCCCTTTCAAGATTAAGGGTTATATTAATGTAAATGCAATGCCTTCGTTTTTTAAATACCTGACCATTTGTGTGTGTGTGTGTGTGTGTGTGTGTGTGTGTGTGTGTGTACACAACTCAACCCTGAGAGACACAGTGCTGCAAATGTTCACTTCCATTAGTCAAGCGCTCATGGTCACAGATGAAATGCAGCTGGATTATGCAGTCCTAACCAGATAGAGCAGTGATGGCTCACTAAGGGAAAGAAGATCAACCAAATTCCAGAAAGGCTCCTACTATGTGCTTTCCCCATTGGAGTCCTTCAAGAGAGTTCCACAGTATCAGTGTGCTAGACGTCTGTGTGGAAGTCACAGAGGTAAACAGAGAGTCTTCAGGCCACAATTCTGTCTTCACTGAAAGTCACCATGAAAGGAAACTGAGTCTGACACACAAGCTGCTCCGACTTTGGCTCTGGTCATGTGTGCTGTCCACATCGCCACGCCCTGTCTGTTGGAAGATGACAGCTCTCGGCTGATTGGTCCAACTAAGAGCAGTCCTCCCAACCAATTCTCAGCCCTGCTTGGGAAGCCTTTATTCAATGACTGGTCAGCCTGGATAAAAATTTGCCTCTCACTCCAATTTCATGCAACTCTAAAGGACTGTGTCAACCTCAGAACTTCCTATAGCGTAGCTGAGCCCTGTGCCATGGCCTCTTTGATATGTTCCTTCCACGTTGTTTACCTCAGGATCATTCCCTAGTACTCTTCCTGTGAGCTGTTCTCTATGTTGGAGCCTGCTTCCTAGAGAATCTAGCTTGTACCAAGGCTGCATAGCCAAAGACCTTTGGAATGTTCACAATGCTTATGTGTGTATATCTATGTAAATGGAATTTATTCTTTTTACAAAAGGGGAAACTAAGGCATAAATTCTCTTTGCTTGCTTGAAGTAACCCACAGTGCCAACATTGGGCAAAGGCAGTGTGCCAAGCATGAAAACACACTGCCAAGTTTCCATCTATATTCAAAATTTATTTTTGCTACAACAGAGCAAAACATACCACTCCAGCCATATGTACCAGATGGAGTGCTGAAATTCATGGGTTTGTGGGTCGTGTACAACATGGGAAATAACAAATTTTTAAAAAGTGTTAAGATGAACAATATTCAAAGAAAGGTAGCATGTTTAGTAGAACTATGATCTACTCTCCCTATTAATATATGACAGAAAAACGGGTAGAACCTTAAACATCCTTCACAGAGAGTGACTATTGCCAACATCTGTAGATGGTTTGCAGGACACTGTGGATCGTGGCTTTGTAATAGGAAAGGTGATATTTATATTTTTATTGTTCCTTTTATTTGGTGATGTGCTGTTAAAATCTCTAGTATTTGGAAATCTGCTTTGAATACAAAGATGAGAGGCTCTGAGCGGGAGGTTAGAACTCAGAAGGCTGGGACCCCTGTGAATCCTATTTGTACCCAATTGCTTTAGAATAAAGAATCAATAGAGCTTTAGTGTCCCAAACGGAGGGCTGGAAAGAGAGATCCGTGGCTAAGAACACTCGCGGCTGTTGCCGAGGACACAGGTTTGCTTCCCAGTACCCACACTCACAACCGCCTGACACTTGAGTTCCAGGAGATATGATGCCTTCTCCTGGCCTCTGCAGGCACTGCACACATGTGGCACACATCCAGATAATCAGGCACACATGCATAAGTAAAAATAAATACAGTTATTAAATGATAAGCATATCCCAAATCTAGAAGCCTGTGCTGCTGTCTAATAAAATTAGGCAGATACACACCTGAGTCAAGCCGAACACGTGACTGACAGTCAAAAGGTGAGGGAAATGCCTACATTTCCTGTCCCTGGAGTGGGTGCGTTCAGCCCCATAGAGTGAATGAAAATAGGCATTTCTCATCAACAACATCTCCACAGCCTTTCCGTTTTCCTCTCTCTACAGGGCTGTGGCATGTTCTCAAGCACATTCCTCCGGCACAGCCCATCCCTGTGCTGAGAATTCTTGATCAGGAATCATTAGGTCAGACAGGTTTCAAAACCTCCACTGGGGCTGCACAGTCAGAAGCGAACTGCTGGATTTGATAACTTCTGGGCCAATGTGAAACAGAAAAATCTGCTTTCTGACACCAAGATGGATGGGGTAAAGAGCCTCAATCTATCACATAACCAACCACACAGCCCTTTATTTCACTCGAGACAGTGAAAAGTCACAAAACTCGCTCACAGAGGTTTCTTTTCAAAGAAACACTTAGAACGGAAAGAACAGTTTTAACTATGAATCCAGAAGCAAGGCGTGTTGTGAGCCCCTGGGACTTCTTATCCGCAAAGCCCCTCGCTGTTCTCCTAAAGGCTCATGGTTTTCATTACTGTGGCTGGCAGCTCTGCCTTCGCCTAGCGAGGAATGCAACTCCTCGGCAGCCAGCACGAACTGGAAGTTCTCCGGGTGTTGTCACTGGCTACTACAGTCATCGCCTCCTCTAAGTTTCAGATAGTGAATCATAATAAGACAGTGACCTGAGCACAAAGCTTCCTGAGGTTCAGCCAGGGGTGCCGTCGGGAACATCTCATCATAGAGATCAACAGAGCTCATGCTTCAGAGCCCTGCCCTCGTCCAGCCGCGCTAAGGGGACTGACTCCGTGAACAGGGATTTGCTTGGAGGATAGAGGACAGATGTGGTCACGTGCGTTTTTTGAGCCTCCTCTTCTAATGCTCGCAGTATAGTTTATGGCTTTGTCATGTGGGCATGTGTCAACTTGCAGCCCCAATGGACTAATTTCACTTTAGCCAATGTGTTGCAGAATCTCCAAGGGAACGGATGACTTTGTGCAATGGGCTGACAGCACCAACATGATTCGGATTCTGTGTTTCACACTCACAATTTTAACTGCTGCAGCGTTGCTGGGACACTTCAGACAAGGCTGTCTAAGTGGGAGGGGAGAATGACATCTTTTCTGCCACCCTTAAGTAGTCAAGCCCTCATCCTTCCTATCCAACAAGCCCTGAAGGTTCTCGAGACCAGTTCAATCCAGATTTGGCATCTCTCTCTCTCTCTCTCTCGCTCTCTCTCTCTCTCTCTCTCTCTCTCTCTCTCTCTCTCTCTCTCTCTCCATATACATATATATGTATGTATGTGTCTGTGTGTATGTGTGTGTGTGTATATATATATATATACACACACTCTGTGATTGCTTCATTCAGGTCTTCTCAGCTCTCTCCTGGCCCTCATAATAATGTTCTCTCAAGCCTCTTTTTTTTCTTTTTTTCTTTTTTTTTTCTTTCTTTTTTTTTTTTTTTTTTTTTGGTTTTATGAGACAGGGTTTCTCTGTATTGTTTTGGAGGCTGTCGGTCCAGCCTGGCCTCGAACTCACAGGGATCCGCCTGCCTCTGCTTCCTGAGTGCTGGGATTAAAGGCGTGCGCCACCACCTCCCGGCCTCTCAACCCTCTTTTAAGAAACCTCTGAGGAAGGGCATTCTTGGCCTATGATATAAAACAGAGCAAAGAAACGGTTTTATGGAAAATCCAAAGAAGTTCTAATTCGTGACATTACCTAAATGGATGAACCATCCCGTCTGCAGCCTTATCCTAGCATTCATAGGCTCAGAAATTCAGCCGGCATTTTGGAAGTCAACCATGTTAGCTAAGTTTTCAAGAGTCATGGAGAGCCCAAACTGCCAGCATATTAATTTTCAGTGAGGCGTATGTGTTAGACGAGTTCTAATCCTCCTTTGGACTGAGTTGCATCCCTGCCCTAGAAGTAGTTATGTGAGTGGTCATTTTATGGTCAAGGTTCTTCGTAGCTGAAGGAAAGCTGAGATCTGAGGTAGGTGATGCTCTGGCTGCAACCACCAGGCTGTGTGTCTCCCTGCAGGTGCAGCAAACTGCTCATCATGGCATCAACTGTCTGCATTCCAGACCGACGGCCACTTTTTTCTTTGCTTCCTAGTTTTTCTTTGGGGTCTGGCAACGGTACCTAGAGCCATGGACCTGCCAAACGGTTGGTTGGGTGTACGCTCTGCTTCTGAGTCGTGCTGGCAGCCCCACACCCAGAGCCCGGTCACCAGTCAGCAGCCCTTTCCTGTTCACACAAAGCCGTGGGTGAGGTTCCCACACCTGCTCTTGCCTCCTCCCTGAAACTGCGTTTCTCTTGGAATCCTGGGGTTCCTTGACTCTCCCATAAGCCCAATGGGTTCTCATTCATTCCCTCAGTAAGTGAGTGCATCCGTCTGTGTCTGCACAGAGAACAATCTTACTTCTCATTTCCTCGAGCTGCTTCCTGTCATCTCTCCAGACCTGGGCCCAAGCTGTTTCGTCTCCACTGTTTCCCACATATGCCAGTCTCCGTGGCTATTACTGAACTAATTTGCTTTTCTCCTTTCCTATTGCAGCAGTAGAGTCTTGAGAGATAAGCCACAGAAACTGGTTCTGGTTAACTTCAGAAGGAAAAGGATTTGCGACCAGTGAATGTGAGGTAGCCATTTGCATTAGCAGCTGAAAAACAGCTTCCAGAAAGGGCAGAAATTAGATGGGACTGAGGGTCCAGGTAGCAGATTTCTTCAAAAAGACACCTGGGGTGGGGACTAGAGATGTGGCTCAGGGGTTGAGATTATTTGCAAAGGACTGGGTTCTGTTCCCAAGCACCCACACGGCAGCTCACACCATCTAGCTATAACTTTAGTTTCAGCAGATCTGACTGCCCTCTTCTGGCCTCCACAGGTACTGCACACATGTGATGAACACAGACACAGGTAAAATAAAAGTAAATATGTTACTTTTAAAAAGACACTGCTGTAGACGGAGTTTCTTTCTCACCTGGTCCCACAGCCATTTAGCCCCAAATAACACACAGAGACTTACATTATTTATAAACTGTTTGGTCGATGGCTTAGGCTTCTTACTGGCTAGCTCTCTCTTAGTTATTAACCCATAACTATTAATCTATGTATTTCCACATGACCTTATCTTATCAGAGAATGCCCTTGCATCCTACCTTCCCGGTTGCTACATGGCATCTCTCCTCGAGGCTTCTCTCTTCCTCTCTCCAGAATTCTCCTCATCTTGTAGCCCTGCCTATATTTTCTGCCTGGCTACTTGCCAATCAGTGTTTTATTCATTAACCAATAAAAGAAACATATATACAAATAATCCCCCATCACACCGTGTTGATCCATCAACCCCAGAATTTACTTTTTGCTTAAGCTTTGGACTCCTTCAATCCATTTTTCAACGAAAAGGAGTCAGGATGCCTCTGCTAGCAGAACTGTCTGCCAACCAAGAATGAGAGACGATTTCTCAAAAGAAAGTCAAGGTCCTAGAACAACAGGGTGTAAAGGAGGTGGGCACCATTTTATTGAAAGTGTGTAAACCGTAGGACCAACGCATAGAATCAAACCTAAAGACACAGTATAAGTTCTTATATGACCAAGTGGTTTGAAGGTTAAAAAGCAAAAATCTAAGGAAACAGTATGCTGTATAGAAAGGAGAATGGACACTGTTATGCGTTCTCATGATCTACATGAGTCTACATGATGGCATTATGATATTTCTATTAACAATGTATCAGATATCTAGCTTAGAAGTGGTGGCACACACCAGTAATCCCCACATTTAGGCAGAGGCAGGAAGATGGTGAATTGTAGGGTAGCCTGGGTTATATAGTGAGAACACGTACAAATGGGGGGAAAGAGACAGAAAGAACCCCCCAAGACACACACACACACACACACACACAAACTCACACATACACACACACACACACACACACACACACACGAAAGTGCAAACTCTGACAGAAGAACTTTGTAACACAAAGTCTGTCTGCCCCCTCCTCTAGGCCCTGGATGTCCATGCTGTATCAGTTACCTTTCTATTGCTGACATAAAACACCATGACCAGGCTAACGTACAGAAGGGAGAGTCTATCAGGACAAGAGTCCATCACCACCATATCGGGAGGCATGGCAGGAAGCTTCCAGAGCTCACATCCTGAACTTTAAGCATGAAGCAGAGAGAGCACCTGGAAACGGTGTCCATCTTTAAACTCTCAAAGTTCACTTCCTCCAGTGAAACCACGCCTCCTCAGCCTCCCAATGCTGCGCCCCCAACTGTGAACCAAGTGTTCAAATGCTTCAGCCTCTGAGGGTACCACAGTACACCCTCATCTCCTTTTCAATTGCCCCCTCCTGCCTCAAAGCCTTTGCACACATGGTCCCTACATAGACCCTTGTGCGAGCACCTTCCTCATCTCCAGTGTTTGTCAGACTTCCACAGAGAAATGGAACTTGTGCATTGTTACCCCGAGTGTGAGTGCAAGCACGCTCAAAATTTATAAAGCAGGTCAACTAGCTAGAAACCTGTGAGGGTTGAGTCTGGAATCTTACAGCCCAAAACTAAAGAGCAAAGTGGAATTTCTATGTTGTAGTCTTGAGAATAATTCGAATTCCTTCTTTGGTTTGGTGAAAGGATATCTCGGTCCTTGTTCTAAGGCCTTCACGTGACTGGATAAGTCCAACCACACTATAGAGAGAATCTAGTTTACTTGAATGAGTCTCCTGATTTTAATACAAAAAAAAAGATTTTAAAAAAGTTTCTTTTATGGTAATGTCTAGATTGTTGTTTGATCACACTGGGCTTCATAGACTAAACAAATACACACATAAAACTGGCCCAAACACCTCTTCACATTTCCCTACGCATCCATACTACTCCTTATTGTGTCAGATCAAACCTCAGGCCTCTAGGGAACGCTTATCTGATCCCAGTTGTGATAGTTCCAATGATAATGACCTCCATAAACTCAGATATTTGAATACTTAATCCGTAGTTGGCTGAACTGTTTGGGAAGGATTAGGAGGTGTGCCACTGGTGGCTGGGCCTAGGGGTTTCAAAAGCCCACACTGTTCTCGGTTAGCTTTCTCAGTGTCTGTCTCGTGGCCTCATGCAGTCTCAGCTACTGCTGCAAGGCCTTGCCTGCCTACCTGTAGTCATGATGGTCACAGAGTCACCCTCTGACATGTAAACCCCAAATTAAATGCTTTCTTTTATAAATTGTCTTTGTCATGCTGCTTTATCACGGCAATAGAAATGTAGCTAAGATGTCACCTTACATGGATGCCTTTATAACACTCCAGACGTTGCCTCCTGGTCCTTCTCAAAGCCAGAAATTCATAATATGTGTATGAGCCTAAATTCGAATCATGGGCCTATAGTTTGGTGGTACAGTACTTTCCTAGAATGTATGGGGTTCCAGATTTAATCCCCCAGTTTAAAAAAATAAAAAGACTAATTGGGTTTTTCTATCATCTCCCTTACCCCCATTAAAATATAAGATCCTAAGTTAAGCTTCTTTTATTACCTGCCCCCATCTTGCCCATCATAGACTCTCAGTACATTTTTGTTGGCTAAATAGGAGATAAAGAAAAACCCCTAGCATAAAAATTTATGATCATAGTACATGTATAGTTTTTCAGAGTCAGTGGAAGCCTTTGCTAGTTTATCAGCTTTGTCCTTCAAAGAACATTATATAAAAGATTTTGTTTGGAAGTTTCTAACAAACTACCTCATATTCTCAGCCTGACAAGCATATGGGTTCTAGCTTTCCCTTTCCCTCATAAGAACCCAAAGATAGCACAGTCATGAAAACTAATTAAGGTCACATAGAACTTCCTTCCAATAGTAAACAGATAGCACCAGGATCAGAGAGCAGAGATTTGGTGACAGGCTGATGTTTTCAAGAACATGTATCCATGTGGATAGAGATTGCTAACCCTGGAATCCTCTAAACACATACAGTTTCCACAGATAATGGATGTGCAAAGCATATTAAGCATGTTTGGAATATTCCTCATCTTAAATATCTACAGTAATTGCAATAACCATAAATTACTACGCATCAACAGAGGAGCAGATCCACAGTCAAATCAATCCACTAATCCTGTTTAGAATGCTAGCCCTTTAGGTCAAAACAGGGCAAAATTCATTCCTATACCCATAAGAGCAAACTTTTCAAATTTAATAAGGTGCCTTTCTGAACAAAACACTTGGTTTTGGTTTGTTTGCTTGTTTTGAGACAGGATCTCTCTACATAGTCTTGGCTGACCCGGAACTCACTGTGTAGACCAGACTGGCCTGAAACTCACAGAGCTCTGCCTGCCTCTGTCTCCCAAGTGATGGTATTAAAGGCGTGCACCATCATGCTCAACCTAAACAAAATGCTTTTGAATGAAACAAAAAAATACTATGAAAAAGCAAATGCAGACAGACCATGCAAGGGGAAAGGGTTTCCTTTACTCTCTGACATTTTATCACCCATACTCTAGTGTCCTTTACTCTCTGACATTTTATCACTCATACTCTAGTGTCCTTTACTCTATGACATTTTATCACCCATACTCTAGTGTCCTTTACTCTCTGACATTTTATCACCCATACTCTAGTGTCCTTTACTCTCTGACATTTTATCACTCATGCATTAGATTTTGATTGTATCCACTCCCCAGTTGCAGGGCTTCCCAATGCATCCCCCTCCTAACTTTTAATCTTTATTTTTTTTAATTACTGGGAAAGACTCTTTCCTTTTAATGTCTTCCACACAGTTTGCCTCACAAGCTTTCACAACTTTCAATTTTCTGCTATATTTTGCCCAGCTTGCCTATGTTGGATAATGGGAAAGCAAGATAATAACTCTAAGCAATATTTGGCTTACTCTATTTTTGATAGTTGACTAATTATATTTGGAGGAGTACATAGGAAGACTTGTTTTAACCATCTCCTTCAATAATAAAATACTTAATATGCATTCAAGCAGCCAATGAAAAACAAAGGCAAAGCCAGCCATTGAGGAAACATTGAACTGAACATATGTGCAGACAGAGATGCTGGGGTATTTTAATACACCTGAGATAAGGCAGCGGTCACATGGGGACTGCTAAAACCCAAGGCAATAAATGAGGCTGTTTTTCATTGTGTACACAGATTGCTTCCTAAACTCAGGAATGCCTAGGTCAGTGGAAATGGGTGTCATAGCTTTGGGTGAAGTTAGAGGAGAGTCTAAGGGAATGTTTAGACCAAGAGCCCGGAAGATAAGGATGTATAGAAGAAAGGATGAATGATTGGGGTGGGGCTTAAATGAGGTCTAATAAACACCAGATGGGGGAAGGAATGGAAATCTCTGTTAGAGAAGTCAATGGTGAGATGAATAAAAGATCCTTCCCTCTGTCGCATTACTTTTTGAGTCAAGACTAAAAAAGCTTTAGACTTGGGGCCACAATGAAACAATGAAAACCATACGTTTTTGACAACATCTGCGATGTGCAGATTGTAGCCTGGAGAAGAGGGGTGCGGTCTTGTGAAACAAATATTTACCAGTAAATTATTTGTGCTCATTTTCAAGGGCAATTACATATTTTATTCATGCTTTCAAGGGATGCAGATTATCCCTGTTTGATACTTGATGGTGATGAACTGTATCTGAAGATCTCCCCCAAGGGGGTTCCAAACTCACAAACGTCAAGTGCACAGCCATCTAAAAGAAATGGCTCATCCTGGAGAGAATGTGTGGCACAGTGGGATTGAGTTCTCCTTCCAGAGCCTGCAGAACAATAAACCATGATGGTCTAATGCAAACCAGAAATTCACAGGCATGGGCTTTGTGAGTTTACACACGCTCCACTCCCAGCTGGAAAACCAGCCATTTCAAAAGACAGAGTGGAGATTTCCAGTTGGAAAAGCCTTAGCTCTGAACAGCTACATAAGTGGGGGGGGGGGGGAGGCAGTCAATGATGCTGCAAAGTCAATTAAAAGAATTAGACGAGGCAATGTGGTAGAAAAACAATTGACATTCAAGTCCCCCCTGGCCCAGTTATGAAGCTCAGATTGCTTTCATTGAATTCTGGATTTAAAAGAAGAATAAATCAGCAAAGCCCAGTCATAGCTAAAACTCGAATTTAGTTGTCCAGGGTTTACTTCTGGTGAGGCCAAAATATCTGAGATGATGGGGTTGTTTCTTTTTTCCATAGAATCACCAACTTAGACAGAGTGCTTGCTTTCTCAAGACAAAACTCAAAATGTGTATCCCCAGAAGATGACAGATACTTTTTCTCAGGCACTGGTATGTAAGTAAAACTATAATTTGAGTACTCCACGCAGAATATATGCATATTTAATTGCAGTGGCTAACACTGCCTGTTCACCACATGGCAAGCATTTGTTTCCCATATATTTCTAAATTTTCCAACTACCCACAAGGATAATACTCTTATTATTAAGGTCTCCAGTTTTTAAAATGAGACATTGAAACAACTTTGAGAAGGATAGGCATTTGGCAAAGTGTCATCAACAGTTGACTGTGGATCCTTTGCTTCCTTCAGGTGGCTACCACAATAGGCCTATCCAGCCTCCGGGGTATTGCTAGCAGTGAAGTCTTGAGCGCCATGAACTAAGCAAATAGGCTTTCAAACCTCAGAGGCTTATAAACCTAGGCCAAAAGAACTAGAGACTTATGGGTCCAAGCTTTCAAAGATACAGGCTATTGCTCTAGATATTTAGGGAATACCAGGCTCTGTGCCTTCAAGTCCAGCGGCTAGTACTGGAGCCCTGCACTACAGGTGTTGGATTCCTTACCCGTAACCAGCAACTAGTGTTTCCATTCCCGAGTGCTGTGTATCAGGACCCTCAGCTCTCTGGAAGCCTTCCAGTGGCTGGGGCTCTCTGTCTCTCCTCTTCGCGGCAACTTGCCTTCAACAGTCATAGTCTTCCAACACATCTCTGTTTGTCCATAGTCCATTCTCTCCACAGTCTCTATTCCCAGGCAACTTCTGGTATTTTCAACAACCACTTGTCTCCCGAATAAAGACTTAGGGTCCAGGACTCCCAGGGGATTGTAAGCCTGGGGGTCACCTTCAAGTAATTGCTCAACCCACCCTACCTGTGGCAAAGGTCATAGTAATAAAGGACCATTCTGGAGACAATTTTATATGGCTTAACGTTTCAATGCTGAGAGAAATACACAGGACAAGGATCCCAAACTAACCTAGTGTCCATGGAGCTAGAAGAGGGCTGTGGCACCCCTGTTCTCACACTGTCGGGGTCTCCTGTGCTCACACTGTCGGGGTCTCTGCTCACACTGTCGGGGTCTCCTGTGCTCACACTGTCGGGGTCTCCTGTGCTCGATCACACTGTCGGGGTCTCCTGTTCTCACACTGTCGGGGTCTCCTGCGCTCACACTGTCGGGGTCTCTGCTCACACTGTCGGGGTCTCTGCTCACACTGTCGGGGTCTCCTGTGCTCACACTGTCGGGGTCTCCTGTGCTCACACTGTCGGGGTCTCTGCTCACACTGTCGGGGTCTCCTGTGCTCACACTGTCGGGGTCTCCTGTGCTCGATCACACTGTCGGGGTCTCTGCTCACACTGTCGGGGTCTCCTGTTCTCACACTGTCGGGGTCCCCTGTGCTCACACTGTCGGGGTCTCCTGTGCTCGATCACACTGTCGGGGTCTCTGCTCACACTGTCGGGGTCTCCTGTTCTCACACTGTCGGGGTCCCCTGCGCTCACACTGTCGGGGTCTCTGCTCACACTGTCGGGGTCTCCTGTGCTCACACTGTCGGGGTCTCCTGTTCTCACACTGTCGGGGTCTCCTGCACTCACACTGTCGGGGTCTCTGCTCACACTGTCGGGGTCTCCTGTGCTCACACTGTCGGGGTCCTCTGTGCTCACACTGTCGGGGTCCCCTGTGCTCACACTGTCGGGGTCTCTGCTCACACTGTCGGGGTCTCTGCTCACACTGTCGGGGTCTCCTGTTCTCACACTGTCGGGGTCTCCTGTGCTCACACTGTCGGGGTCTCTGCTCACACTGTCGGGGTCTCCTGTGCACACAGTGCCCACGCCCACCCATCGCAGGCTTTGTGTTACGTCCCAACAGCAAGCCTCTTGCTGTCACTTAGGAACTGCATTTTGTACCACCTCCAGTGAGGACAGCTGCAAGGTGAGCAGGGCCATCTAGATGAGCTGGGGGAGGCTTGTCTTGGCCTGAGTGGAGTTTTCTAAAACTAGCACAGGTTTCTCGGAGCAATAAACGGAGCAAAACCTCCTGAAGCAGAAGCCATGGCTGCAGCTGCAGCTGAGGTTGCAGGAATCACTGCAGCTAGGGTAGGAGACCTCTGAGTGGTCAGGGAACAGTTCACCCGAGAAGGTGACGCTTGGTTCACAGCTCCCCACTCTAGGAAGCCAGACTTATGGGAAATATCTGCCAGCTGTCACCCAACGGGTTAAATGGCTCACTTTCTACTTGCAAAAGTTTCATTCATTCATGGACACGGAAATGTTAAAGGATGCATATGGTAACAGCCTAGGAAATTAATGTACTTAACAGTACTTGGTAATACTTATCTCTAACCGTATGTTGTTAGGGCCGAATCCTTCTGTTTATGTCTCAATAAGTCATAGCTTGGGTTTGAATCTAGACAGTGGAATTCTATCACTAGCCACTGTGTCAGATGTCTTCAAAAGAGTATTGCAAAGTAGCTTCTATGTGATGCTAATGGAACTTTTATGCTATAAGTGCAAGTGTAGAAATGTTACTCCAACAAACATGGAGTAAAAATATTTAGAATCCAGCAGATTCTTTTTTATTAAATCTTATTTAAATTAAAAACAATGTTATTTTACACACCAGTCCCAGTTTCCTCTCCCTCCCGTCCTCCCACTCCCCCCACCATATCCCCAACTCATGCCTCATCCACTCCTCATAGAGGGTGAGGCCTCCCATGGGGGATCATCAAAGTCTGTCACATCACTGGGGGCAGGACCAAGGCCCTCCCCACTGTATCTAGGCCGAGAGTGTATCCCTCCATAGGGAATCGGCTCCAAAAAGGCAGTTCATGCACTACTTAACTAACTAAACAGAAATGTCAGAGAGACTAAGTATAGTCAGTTAGAGTGCTCCTCCGTTGGAGTTGGCCACGTGTGGACCACATCAGGAAATGAGATTGTATCTTGGTCACAGCAAAATGGTTGACTTAGTTTCCCTCCAGTGTCCCTGTTCTTATCCAAAGTGCTTGGCTCAAACAAAAGTTTTAAGAGAAGGGAAGCCCCATGGTCATGGTACTTTTAATAACTAAATGCTTATCAATGTCAAAGCTGAGAAGAACAATTATATGCTAATTAGTTAGGGTCCTGTTTATATTCATCAATTATTCAAATGAGTGTTATTTTAAATGCATCAATATGTATGAATTCTAAATTGCTAGTAAGTTCTTCTAAGATAGCATCTTGAAATATCAGCTCATATAGCCAGTCCTATTTTTTTCCTGTACTGCTAAATTATTTTTACATTAAAACAATATTTAGCTGGGCGGTGGTGGCGCACGCCTTTAATCCCAGCACTCGGGAGGCAGAGGCAGGCAGATCTCTGTGAGTTCGAGGCCGGGCTGGACCGACAGCCTCCAAAACAATACAGAGAAACCCTGTCTCATAAAAACAAAAAACAAAAAAAAAACCAATATTTAACAGGCTGGTATGAAAATGTCTGAACTTGCTAACTGTTCTTCTGATGCTTGAAATTACTTTCTGCATGGATGCAGGGTTGTTATTGTTTTTTAATCTGTAATAATAAACATTTTTAAAGGAGAGGGGAAGTCTATCAATTTGAATGTTTCAGTATCTTCAGACTGTCATAGACAGTCATTCTGGCCAACCAATGGAGATCTCTATTTCCTATGAAACGTCAACCTGACAAAGATAATCAGGCCTAGAATGAGGAAAGCTTATCCTTTAGGAAATAAGTTACTGCTATTCTCCATGTGAGGAATGAAACTCATCTCTAGATTTAGAACTCAGGGAAAATGTAGATGAATGAGAAGCCCACCAATCTATCATAATGCCCAAACCCATCATTTTAGACACTTGGAACTGCACACATCACCTCCATTCTCCTGTCTTCACAACGCCTACCAGCATCCAGTTGATCCTGGTCCAGAGAATCGACACTGATGTAGATGTAGGTATCACTACCTATCGGCACTGAATAGAATCGCCTCTTCCCAAAGCCATGACTCCTCCCCTGAGAGTGTATAACACCTTGGAACAGAGCTGTGATTCATGCCTAGATTCTGCATCTCTAAGTGAACTTGCTTTAACATAATTATGTCTTGCCCACTTTATGCAAACCTAGCACATAAAAACAGTTATTTACAAGATTTTACTTGAGGAATGATAGTTTGCAGTGCAAGATGAGAAATACCGCTAACTTATATTTATAAAATTGTACACAGGTTATGAGAAACCTGCTGAACTGACAGGGTATCCTTGAACAGTCTAAAACATAATTATAGCTATTTTTAACATGAGGCTGATCTCAAAAGAAAATTACAGAAATGAACAACTAGCTGCTCAAATACTGGAAAAAAGAAGGCCAGCCAGCGGGGCCTCAATGGTCCCGGAGGTATCCTGACTGGAGTTCAAATTTCAACATCCACCCAGAAATACAGGAAATTTTTTTATTCCAATAGAGAGTAGAAGCTGGATTTGCATCTCCTGCAAAAAGACTCCAGAAGCACAGGTTCCTACCAGCCCAGGGTATAAGTAGAAGACCTTGTCATCTTCAAGGGCTCTTGGAAGGGGACACAGTTCCAACAATAAGAAAGAAAGAAATTCCAATCTGTGACTTGGTGGGGCTAGGGGTCAAATTTATGTGACCTGGGTGATGAAGAAATAGTAAGCTGTTGGTTTAAAACTTGTGCTGACATATCAAAACCCTTGGTCCCAGTAGAAACAAATACAAAAGCCCTATAGAGAGATGCCCACAAAACTAAGATAAAAGGGAAATCCATACAAAAAGTGGTACTTTCACACACATAAGGCACAACCAACATTTGGAAATCATTCAGTGTGTGAAAAATAATATGAAAAAAAATAATCAATTAGCAACCAGAGCTCAGAAACAGAAAAGTATGAGCTGTAAAATAACAGCACTAACATGGTGTAGAATGCAGCATCAGAAACCAATAACTTGAAAACCAGGCAAAATATGCATTTGGAAATTACCTGGAAAGTGTTCAAGCTCCATGAAAAGAGTCATAATGGAAATGTTTACTATTTGGAACTGGATGACTAAA
Organism: Mesocricetus auratus; assembly: GCF_017639785.1. Taxonomy (NCBI): domain Eukaryota; kingdom Metazoa; phylum Chordata; class Mammalia; order Rodentia; family Cricetidae; genus Mesocricetus; species Mesocricetus auratus. The sequence goes on along the minus strand of NW_024429205.1, from coordinate 28,714,095 downwards.
ACTAACATTAAATAAACAAGTATCTGAAATATTCATTAAGAGCAAATCCTATGTGTTTAGACACATACTTGGGAAGGAGAGAACAGTTGGGAGCCTGGCATCTTAAGAAGGAAAACAGAACAGAGTTCATCTAATAACACAAGTGGCTAGATGAGGTGCAGAGGGGTAATGTACACACTGTGGATCCGCTGGAGAAAGGTGTGGATTTGGAACCCAGACAGGATGGACCGGACTGTTGTAAGTTTTCATCCTACTACTCAGGACAGTACTCAGTTCAAAAATTCTGGATTAAGGAAAAGGATAGATGGCTCAGTGGTTGAGAGAACTTGATGTTTTTGCAGAAGACCCAGGTTTGGTTCATAACACCCACAGGGTAGCTCACAACTGTCTGTGACTCCAGCTCCAGGGGTTCTGATGGTCTCTTTTGGCCCCCAGTGGGTGCCAGGCACAGAAATAGAATGCAGACAGAGAGACAGACAGACAGACAACACACACAAATAAATGTGGGGACACCAGACCTTGAGCAGAAACCCACTTCCCCTTCGGCCTGGGAGCAGGCATCTGTGTAATGTTTACTGAAAACAATTCAGTGCTAAAGCTCTTGTTAGGGCTCAGATAAGGGCTTGCTCACTGAAATACCATGCCTTTCACACCCCCTACGGCTAGATGCCTCTTCCTGTCCCCCCTGTGGTGTCTCCCCGATTCTGGGGCCGGGGATTAAACCACCAGCCAGGAGGGTGAGAAGTGGAAAGAATGGTATGTAGATGAATGGCAGAAGTCCTTAAAAAGGGAAGTTCCTTTTTCTTAGAGAGACTTCTCCTGAGACTTCTCTCTCCTAAGTGGACTTGGAATCTCCTCCTAAGCTGACTTGGGAAGCATAAAGTTTTCTTAAAGCAACCGACCGGTCTCTGTGTTATCTATCCCGACCACCTCGCTACATTCTCGGATGCAGGCCACACAGCAGGCAGGTGCAACAAATAAATACTTTTTTTTTTTTTGTTTTTTCAAGTCAGGGTTTCTCTGTATTGTTTTGGAGGCTGTTGGTCCAGCCCAGCCTTGAACTCACAGAGATCCGCCTGCCTCTGCCTCCCGAGTGCTGGGATTAAAGGCGTGTGCCACCACCGCCCAGCAGAAATAAATACTTTTAAAGATTCTGAATTATTTCTGGAAATTTACTCTTGGTATTTCAGGGTTGAAGTTGACCATGTAAAGGAAAACACAGAAAAGGAACCCACCATTAGGGTGGCTCTTCCTTATTTGATACATAAACATATAAAAAGTTGGTGCCTTAGTTTGGTTTCTTGTTCCTATGATAAAAAACACTCCAACAAAGGCAACCTTAAGAAGAAAGGATTATTTCAGAGCACTTTTGAAGGCATGGTCCATTGTGTCAGGGAAGCCAGGCAGAAGGAGGTTTAAGCAGTTGGCCACAATGCAGCCACAGCCAAGAACCAGCAGTCAAGGAAGGCATGCATGCAATCCACGTCCCCCTTTTACACAGTGCGGGATCCTCCACCTGCGGATGGTCCACACACCATTGCAATGTTCTTCCCACATCCATTGATCAAGATGGTCCCCCAGAGACCCAACTCCCAGGTACTTCTGGATTCTCTTACATTGACAAACACTAATCATGACAGACAGATAGGAAAAATGCAGACCATTGCCAGAAGGAAGGAATATAGACAATTTGTTTCTAAAAATGGGGGGAGGGCAGGAATTGCTACCTATATTTAAATCTAGTTATTAGTGTGATATCTCTATTTCTCTTACATGTCTGTGTTTTTGCAAATTTATAATTCATTAAAATTAATAAACAAATCCATTTACATGTCTATTATATCATTTTAATACAGCTCCCGAAATGGGAACTTATGGAGTTACCTTCAAGCATGGGAAGACACATTTCTTATGGCTAATCCCTTATTGGCCTCTATAAAGCCAACAGATAATAAGGGCGCCATCCTCAGTTGTGTGACTCAACACGCTTCTCTTAAAAGGCCCTTACTTTGCAAAATGTGAAACAGAAAAGACGAAGTTCTGTAAAGATCAAGTTTCACTACTGCGTCCGATACTTGTTTCTGTTTAGTTTGACTGCCAATCAACTTTTCTAGGTGAGACTGATTTTTGTCCCCTCCACCAATCGGTGCTCATTGACATGCATGGGAGTCCATGCTGATAAACTGACACAGAAGTGTCTGCAACCAAGTCACTGCCATGTTCCAGCTGGCATCTGCCCTGGATGGTCTAAGAGCCTAAGCAACTGCGACTCTGAAAGCTCCCTGCCCCCTGCCCAACAGTCTCCCAGAGTTAGAGAGAGAAGCGAATCACCGAGAAACTGCTATCTATGTGGACCTAAGCCATCTTGACATTGTTGAGAAAATCTGTGACTTGGCAGCCATACTGACTTACAAGCTCAGTTTAGAAAATGTATGTTACAACCCTTAAGCAGCTGTTATTTCTCCTTCCTTTGCCAACTGATTATGTACAGCAAGATTTGCCATTTTTCCGTTATTCACAACGCTTAGTTTATCAGTCTTCTGAACAAATGATAACATGCTTTATTGGAAGACAAACGAAGCCAGAGTTGGAAAATCAGTTATTTGGGGCAGCTGAGAAGGAGCCTGTGGCAGGTGGCTTTAATTAGAGGACTGACATTGAATCTGCTCCTACTTTGGGAGTCAAGACACCTCCCAGGGTCTGAGATTAAAGCCTGAGTCCTTTCTGCCAAAACTCTACCTGGGTCTTGAGAAGCTTTTTCTTTCTATTTTTGTGCACGGTGTCAGGAACTCTTTGTATAAAATATGGAAAAGCAGTGGAGAAAGGCTAATGCCAGTGTCCGTATTAAAAAGGCTAATGCCAGTGAGCCTCTCTCCGAGCCTGGAGCTCACCAGCTGTTTAGGCATGCTGTGCAGCAGGTACCAGAGATCCTCCTGCAGTCCTCTCCATCCCATCTCTACTCCCCAGTACTGGCCACTGGGTCCTGGGGAGTCTGAACTCAAATCCTCACACTCGTACAGCAGGCTATGTATCAACTAAGCCATCTTTCCATTTCTCATTGTTTTCATGTTTATGCAAAATGACTAGTACCTAGGATACCTTAGCATAAGAAAATGTATGTATCTCCTACTGCTTCTCCCGCATGGAGTACATTTCTGTAATCCTAATCTCTTATGAGCAGACAGTATCCCGTTCGTCCAGGTGTTAAGGACCAAGAGGGATATTTAAAATCCAAAGGCTTCCATGGGCACAGTTTTGTCGGCCTGGGAAACTCTGCTTTCCCTCTTCTGAGTTCAGTGTGAATGTCTGGCAGATGCTTTGCTTTCCCGCCTGGTTCCCTTTAGAATAATACGTGTGGCCAGCCAGATGGGTCAGTGGGTGACAGGACGTTCCAGCAGCCTAACTACCAAGCTGACCCCAAGGACTACAGGAAAGATCCAACTTTTGCAAGTTGTCCTCTGCCCTCCACATGCACCACGCACCACGCAGAGTGAGGATGCTGGCACACACGCACACACGCACACACGCACACATGCACACATGCACACACACAGGAATAAAGAAATGCAAACTACCACAGAGCATGTAAGGGCCACTTCAACAAAAAAATGATTTTTAAAAAGATTTTGTTTTATTTATTGTGCATACATACATGTGGAGGTCAGAAAACAACTTGAGCACGTTGGTTTTCTCCTGTCACATGGGTCCTGATAGAGTGCCTTGGTTGTAAACCAGAACTCTTGTGAGATTACAGATGACCTTGGGAGACTTCAGGAGAACCCCTTACAATTGCAACAACTTCCCCTTTCTCAAGGCCCTTGCCCCATCCCTATAAAGGGTCGCAGCCACTTTTCCCCAGCAGAGCCCTCCATTTCCCAGGGAAGAGAGTCTGCCCCTCACTGTGTATACTGATGAGCACAGCTCATCTGATGAAGGTCAGACTCTGGTCTCTTCATTTTGTTGCCTCAGAAATCTAAGGGGTCCCAGGAATTGAACTCTCTGGCTACTGGGCTTGGCAGCAAGCAACTTTACCAGCTGGGCCATCCCACCAGCCCTTAAAATAATTCTAATTCAGGGGGAAGGCAGGGACGTTTAAGACAGGGTTTCTCTGTATTGCTTTGGAGGCTGTCCTGGAACTCGCTCTGTAGATCAAGCTGGTCTTGAACTCACAGAGATCCGCCTGCCTCTGCCTCCCATGTACTGGGATTAAAGGTGTGCACCACCAATGCCTGGCATCTTAAAATAATTCTTAATCAACCATTTTACTGCCATTCAACGAAGTATATTGACCAGTATCTGTAATGACAAGAAGAAGTTCCTTTTAAACTTGAGTTTGAATAAACATTGGCCTGCCCTTTTATTTCAGTCATAACTACTAACCCAGCAGCAGAGAAATATGCTCATAAAGATACATGTAAGTCTACTTAAACCCCACTGTCTTAAACTTAGGCATTGAGGCAAATTACTTCAAATTCTAGTAGAAAATTGGTGTAGTCGGAATTTTATCTCTCTCAGTTCTGGTGCCCTCTAGATCCATTAATCAGGAAGAAATAGTTCTAAACCAAGTTTCCAGAACTGCAAAGAGGAAACTAAATTGTCCCATAGGCCTTGGGAAACCAACCTTGGACTTAGAACAGACTGAACAAACAGGGCTAGAACCATAAAACCTGAAAAGGAGAGGGCCAGTCTGATTTTGGTTTCCTGGTTCAATAATGGCCACACTGTTGAAAACACAGCAGGTTTGTCAGTAAGTGTCTTAGACAAATTTCCCCCATAACCCACTGATGTATCAGTACGCACAGTGAGGGGCAGACTCTCTTCCTTGGGAGATGGAGGGCTCTTCCGGGGGAAAGTGGCTGCGACCCTTTATAGGGACAGGGCAAGGGCCTTGAGAAAGGGGAAGTTGTTGAAACTGTAAGGGGTTCTCCTGAAGTCTCCCAAGGTCATCTGTAATTTCAATGGGTTTCAGCATGAGAAAGTCTCGTAGAAGGGGTTTGGGGTCACAGCAAGTTTGATATGCCTGTTAGACCTCCCATGACCATGAGTAAGAAGTTGACTATTTGGCTTTAGTGAAGCAGTCTGAAAAAGAGATGTTAGTAGAAAGTCATTAATTATCCAAATGCCATCTGAGGTTAGGAGATGAAAGATAACCTAAAGAGAATAGATGTAATGAGAAGAAAAGAAATCCATGCAAGGCTGCATCCTGGGGTTACCACCAATGAGGAACTGCCAATAAGTAAGTTGAGCTCTGCTTGTAGGATATAATATCTGTAAGGAAGGGGATTTTTCTCTTGCAACCATTTCCCATGGTGCAGGATGATAGGCGGAGGCACTACTAACCAAACATTTGATGAGTTTTTATACTCTGAAGAGTCTTAATTGACAAGCTCAAATGTGCAATCAAGAGTTCTTTCTACAGATAATCTCACTTATGTTTTGATCATCGCACAGAGATAATGGGAGGACTAACATTGTGCGTTTTCAGGTCCCTACTCTTCTCCAGAGTTGTCTCAAAGCTGGAAGTCTTTCAGCAGCAGGAGTGTCTCCTGGCTTTTCTCTCTGTCAGCCAGTTCTGTGCCCTGTGTCCAGAGGCCTCTAGACCAGGCATCCAGAATGAGACTAAGCAAGACCAGGCACAGAAGGACAAGCTAGGGTGAGATGGGGTAGAAGTCAGAAGCCCTGCTACTACTGTCTGTCTCCAGGAGACAGCAGCAAGGCTACCCATCCCACTGGATGGCTTCTGTGTAGGAATGCGGCCTGAGAAGGCCAGTTCATCATGATTTTTCAGTGGAAAACAAAAGGAAGAACTTTTGCTAGCAATTGTATTGAACTTTATGTGAATTGATTTTCTTGAAAATAAACCAGTAAAAGAAACAAAAGTTGTGCTGTTCCTGTCATGGCTAAGATGAGGCAGGGCCCATAGGTGCTGTTTTTGGCTCTTACACCCTTTGTAGGACCAGGAAGAAAAACATAGCCTCTCAGACTGTTCCTTCCCACAGCTCTCCATCCCAGACAAATAATCCCAACAGTTGGAAAGAGTCCCCACTCTTTTCCTTGCCTCTTTTATGCCTGGGAGTTTTCTTCCCCTCTCTGGCCTTTGCACTTTTAAAGGCAGGATCTTGAAATAGAGCATTCAGCTTCTGCCTGTGTCTCCCAGTGAACTTCATCAAAGCAGGACGGATTACACTCCCTGTGTCTCTGCTGTGACTCACTTTTGAATCAGATGCTGTGACAGGGATGTAGCTACAGGACATTGAACAGATAGGAATTATTACCACCTGGGATTTCAGAACCCACAGGGGATTTTGGAACATATCCCCCTCAGACTACTGTGTAGTCTACATCTTGACTCTAGAAGAAAGTAGCCCACCCCCGCCTCTTTTTGGACAGGTCTGTCTATAGAGTCCAGGCTGACCACAAACTCACAACATTCTTCCTACATCAGGATTAAGGAGATAAACCACCACACCTAGCAAAAGAAGCTTTTGATTGGTTTGTATTAGTTTATTCATTCTTCAACAAAAAGAGGAACCGGAACTTCAATTTAACTCAACACTAACCAGGAATGTTTCTGGTTATCTCCAGCTTGACCACTGGTTACGTTTTAATGACACTGGGGTAATCGTGACCTATAAACACTGAAATCCCATCAAACTACAGTAACATCAGAAATTCAGAAATCACCACATGGCAATAGCATAGCCCAGACCGTTCACAAAACTGTTCAGAGTAAACCCACCCTATGACTGAGTCTGAGATCAGTTTATTTGTTTAAATGTTTAGTTACCATATGTAAGGGTTTGGGCATTCTTGTTTTGAAGGAACTCAACAAAAAAAGGTTGGATCTTTGAACAAAACCAGAGCAATTGGAAGAATCTTACTATAGTTTTCATTATAGCTCATACTATCTGATATCCTAATTCCACTCACTCACTTGTTACCACAAAACATGAAAGGAGGAAAAGACACTTGAAGAATCAATAGTGACAGCTCAGGGAGGCATCTGTGGTCTTCGATGCTTAGTATGACTTGGAGAGGAAGACGGAACCAACGGCATCTTCCTTGAAATGAGCATTGAATTCACAGATGTCCCATGATCACATTTAAATTGGTGGGGTAATCTTTTCAAAATGCTCATCTGCACACGTGTGTGGAACTGGAGTGTTAGCCAACTGTGCACCAAGCGAAAGTTCCCTTTGGGGATGAGGATAAGTCCTGCCTGCTGTTGTGGGACTGGATGATTTCAGATCCTTTCATCTGAAATGCCAGAGGACAAGGGTTAGCATAAATAAAGGTTTTCACATTTATATATGAAAACTGTCAGAAAAGTGAGGGCCAGAATGTCTCCCGTTAACTTGCAAAGAAATAACAACTGAAAAAAAAAACAAATAGAAAATGTTAGATGATCATCGAAGACAATCAGGATGTACCCTGGCTATGAATGTCTTAGATTTCATATAAAAGTCATTAAGAGAATTCAATTAAAACATACTTATAAGAACAAAGAGAGTCCTCCTTCCAAAACTTAGTCACAAGTTTAAAACTTACCTCAGGTTTCTTTTTAATCTTTTTCAATGTAACATATCATAACTTATAAATGTAAAATATCTAAGTTGGAGAGGTGGCTCAGCAGTTAGGAGCACTTGCTGCTCCTCCAGAGGATCCGGGTTAGGTTCCCAGCACCCACATGGGGTGGCTCACTACTGCCCATAACCGCTGCTCCAGGGGATCTGACAAGTACTTCTAGATTCTGCAGGCACCTGAATGCATGTGCACAATACACATAGAATAAATATGACAATAAAACCTTTTAAAAACGTGTCTCCTAAGATGAACGTGGTGGCTCATGTCTGTAATTTCAGTGCTTTGGGGCTGGGGGAGGACTAAAGCAGTCGGGTTGCCACAAAGTTAAAACCAGCCTGTGTTACAGAGTCAGTTCCAGGGAAGCCTGATTAAGACTCACATATTACATATTCTCTCTCTCTCTCTCTCTCTCTCTCTCTCTCTCTCTCTCTCTCTCTCTCTCTCTGTGTGTGTGTGTGTGTGTGTGTGTGTGTTTCTCTTTCTCTCTCTGTCTCTCTCTTTCTGCCTCTATTTCTCTCTCCATATATGCAATTTATATTAACAATTCATACATTTCATATATTGTCTTAATCTTCATTCTCAAGATCAAAAATATGAAGCCAATATAATGAGTAGTGGTGTCTAAGCTAAAATAACAGAAGACAATAAATAGTTCTGTGACCAGTTCAAAGTACAGATATTTGGCCCAAAATATCTTTAGTATTGACTAAATACTAGGCTTGTCTAATAAGCTTCAAATATAACCCCATCTCTATCTCTTCTGAGTAAAGGGAAAGCAGGCAACTTTCTCTGTCTGTCCTGCTGGTTGGGCACAAGGGCATGTGGCTCCAGAGCTTCCCAGGAGTTTTATTTACACAGAGCCACACCAAGAAAGCCATGCTTCAGAACTGTTTCAGAAATTTAGGAGCACTGTTAGGACACATCAAGTTATTTGTTGATGAGCGAATACTCAAACTCTGGAACTGAACCCCAAAGCCTACTTCCCAAAACAGATCCAAGAAAAATCAGTTTATGATTAAAATCTCACTAAGAGCAGTTGTTACATTTTGACAAGTGAAAAATCATTTTCAGTATTTCACATGGTCAAGAACTTCCAGAAATCGCAGCTGTGGGCGTATGCCGTGTAGGGTGCTGGCAGCAGTCTGGGGCAACCCTCCAGGAGAGTCATTCAACACTGAAAACAGGTTCCTCTAGAGGTGCAAATCGTCAGTGTCTTTTCTAATGAATATCTTGCTTATTGGCCACACAGAGATCAAGTTTGAGTGTACTCATCTTAGACCCAAACTCTACCAGGACCAACCCTACATATTTAGTTCTCACTGAATTCGAGGTATCATGTGACAGGAAGAAAAACATTCACTCTTTGCCAGAGTCAGTGGCCCTGCCTAGCAATGGGAGCTGGAACATTAGCAAATTATCCCTCACAGCCTACAGCGCTCATCTTTGCCACGGCGGTCACCTCCTTCACCTCCTTCAGGTCCTCACAGCCTACAGCGCTCATCTTTGCCACAGCGGTCACCTCCTTCAGGTCCTTCAGGTCCTTGGTTCCTCTCAGACTTTTCTTTCATTACTGCCCACCTCCGGTTGTCAAATTCAGTCCCTTGGAGTGTTTCAGAGAACCCCTGCTTGATGTCTGAAGGTGCCCCTCCTTCAAACAACTCCATCATCCAGGACTTTTGGAGACCTCTAGAATAAAGATGGTTTGAAGAGGTTCCTTCTGCAAAAGATGTCCTCAGAGTTCTGAGCCTGCTAACATGTGCTGGGGAGGTCTTGCTTCCAAAAGTCTTCCAGGCATGGATGCTTTTGTCACTTCTCATACCCATGAAAGTCTTGTCAAAATAGCCTAGTAACTAAAGCCCCTATTGAGTTCATTCAGCAGGAGTCTAGCTGAACTCCAACTTGACACAGAACCCAACCACAGAACGTTAAATGACACCTTGAATAAGGTCTCACTTGTTCTCCTGCCTCTAATGCTCAGGGCCCTGGGAGACAGCCATTGTCCTTGTTTTCTCTCAGAATCGAGGAAGAGAAATGTCAAAGGCTTTCAACTGGCCCCTGAAGGGCCCTGAAGACATGCAGGGTTCTGGGTTTGCAGAAGTTTCCCACATCTCCTGAGATGAACGTGTAAAGCATAAATACCTAGTGCTGGTGCATTAACGGAGATAATGAGTATAATGGCACGCACTGTCTGAAATGTCAGGGATTATTATTTTCACACCATTAAGTCAGCCTCTTTTATATAGCACCGTGCACAATTAGGCACTTAATAAATACTGTTTAGGATAGTAATGATTGAGTAAACTGAATCCATGCAATTTCAGTCTTGCAATTAACTTCTGTGGAATGACGAGTGGCGGAAGAGGGAAGAGGCTGGAGCAGAGAGGGTGCTGAAGTGAGTAATTAAAGGAGAGGAGCCTGGAGCCAGCAGGACCGGTTCTGCAGGTTGAGATTTGCCCCGCAGAGCCCATAGATGACCTCATGGGAATCCCTATCAGGATCAACCGTGAGGTTGCATGACCCAGAACACCAAACTGATCAAAACAATCAGGGTATGAGTGCACACTAACAAGCCAGGGCTGCCACGCGTACAATACAGACTCTTCTGGATAAGCCAGAAGTACAATCGGGAAAACGGCAGACATAGGAAGAAGAGAAAAGGAGAAGTTCCTGGTGATCCAATAACCCCTGGGCGCTTGTGCAGAGAAACCATTTCTGTGGATGTCACCGCCCTGAAAGGTAGGCATACGCCAAAACTCCCGGGTGAATGCTCGCTCCTTCACGGTTGCTTTTCTGTTTCAATCAAAACTCTTTAAAAGAAACTGGCAAACACCCTAGCCACCCCGACTTCCTCTTTTAGACAGCCTGGTGTACACTTGCCTCACTACAACATTAATCAGACCATGACCACAGTGAGCGACCCCCACCCTCACCCCCACCCCCCACCCCCAGCCCTGCCATTGAAACCGTTCTGAAAAGGTTCTTGAGCTAAGCCTGCCCAGTGATCTTTCATTTCTTATCCGTAAATTGAACATGCTCAGAAACGCACACCTTAAACTGAGCATGCTCAGGAATATGCCTATCCTAAAGAACGCTTCAATATGAATGATGTACTTTCCCAGATAAAAATACCCATGCTTCCCTCGGGGAGAGAATTGGTTTGGAAATAACCCCAGTGCACTTCATTTTTTTTAAGTAATTAATCTTTACTCTTTTATCTTTTGTTTTTGCTTTTTTGGTGTTATATTCACCAAGATAAGAACACATCGAGGTCAATTACCCCCACTCGGTATAAAGCCATGGTTCTCAACCTTCTAACGTCTGGACCCTTTAATACAGCTCCTCGTGTTGTGGTGACCCCCAACCATAAAATTATTTTTGTTGCAACTCCATAACTGTAATTTTGCTAGTGTTATGAATCATAACATAAATATCTGGAATACGGGATGTCTGATATGAGACCCGCAGGCTGAGAACCACTGATATAAAGGTCTCTTTACAACCTGTTGGCTTGGGCAAAGCAGCAAATCATCACCAACTTCAGAGAATCAGCGATGCGGTCAACCCCAGCTGTTTAGACACCTCACTGGAGGGAAAGAAGCAGCAGGGACCCAGGTGGTAAAAAGTGACTCGGGCTTCCCAGGAGAAAGAGACGACAGAAGCATTAATTCCCACCAATCATTTTGGTTCAAGACCATTATTCCCAATGTAAGGTAACGCTTTTTGAAAGACACGGGCTTCTACGAGAGATAATACATAGACTAGCACTAGCCTTGCTGGAGGTTGGGAACCTAGACCACACTGGATAATCAAAAGAGATAACTATGAAGATTCTTTGGAATTGTAACCTACCATAGCTTGCGGGAATGTCTATGGGATTAGCCACGCCTCCTCTTTCTGATGGGATTAGCCACGCCTCCTCTTTCTGATGGTCCTCCCTTCTCATTAGCTGCAGCTACCATCCTGTAACCCAATTAAGTCCCATTTCCCTTTGGAATCCCCCACAAACGTCAAAGTCAACCACAGTTTACCAGGATCGTACCCAGTGTATGCAGCATGCTTAGCTCAGATAAGGTTGTCTTTGGGACCCCAAAGCCCTCTCCTTTTCATTGAGTACCCACAAGTACTTTCTCACTTGTGTTTTCACTTGCTGTATGTGTCCAATTTTATTCTCAGTGATTGACCTGGACTTTGGGTTTTCATGGTCCAAATATCAAATTTTGTTGGTTCAGCTGCATAGTTAGAATGTTCTCACTCTGTTGCCCTTAATTAATGGATACCATTCAACAATGAAGGATTCTGTTTAATCTTTTTTTCCTTAATGAGATTTAAATTATTCTGTTTACATATGACCTAAGAGAGCAACTTTTCCTGAGATGATTGGTGGAAAGTGGCATGAGCTGGGTTTCCATGACAGAAAAAGAGTCTTTGTTACCATACAATCAAGCGTCTCCCACCTGGTATTCATTTAAGAAATTGATTTTTTTAAAGACCTAATCACTGGAATTTTGCACTTAGATTAAATTCCACTCCTGTTAGTTCTGACCTAGCAATTCATTCTGTACTTCCTTTTTTAAATTAAGCTTTTTATTGTTTTTGTTTTGAGAATGTTTGAAAGATATAAAAACAAGGATTGGGGAGACAGCCCAGCCTGTCAGTAAAGCATTTGCCACACAAATACAAGTACCTCAATTCAGATCCCCCACACCCACATTTTTTAAAAAAGCTGACTACCACAGTGGGTGCCTGTAATCCCAGAGACAGAGACAGAGACAGAGACAGAGACAGAGACAGAGACGGGTGCTTCCCTGAGGCTCCCTGGCCAGTCAGGCTTGCTCAACCCATGAACTCTAGGTTCAATGAGAAACCATGTCTCCAAAAAGTAAAATGGGATACTAGATTAGGTATGGTCTTTGGCCTCCGTGTACATGCATACACATATATGTAACACACACACAAACACACACACACACACACACACACACACACACACACACATACGCGCGCGCGCGCGTGGAGCCCCAAAAGCCTAGTTTTCTCTTTCCCATACCCACAGTCAGGAAGCAGAGTATGTGCTACCATATTCTGTTTTATCCCAGATTTGGTGCAGGCAAATACATGCAAAGACTATCCCACATAAGCCGTCTCCTCAGCATTGTATATCCAAATGCAATATTATCCTGAAAGCAACCCAAAAGGCTAGATACTGTTTGAACTTCAGGATCATGTTTCTAAGACGATGAGAACATAAGTGGATCCGGACCCCCAAACACATGCTATGGTCTACACAGCATAAAGCATTTACTAGGAGAGCCCACTTTAGGGCAGTGCTACATTCTTGAGCTGGCAGTAATCTTGCTTTCCATCAGGAACAAGCTGCCTCAAAGGACAGTCCTCCAAAGGACTTACCCGGACCCCAGGAGAAAGAGTTCTCCAGCTGCCAAGTCATTTCAGGGGAGGCTTCAGTTGCTATGGAAACAGGTCTTGACAATGACCATGTGTGCCAAAGGGCTGAGATCGAGAGGGCACTGGGTTCCCGCCTCTTGAGTGATCTTGGGGCTTTGCTCTCCAAACAGATGACTTCATTCCGACAACAACGCTTATTTTCTGGGGCATGGCCAGTTCATGCGTATTGTAAAATAAACTCTCTCATTGACATCGGAGGGGCAGGAACCACAAACACAGCCTTTATTAAAAGTATGTGAATTGGAAAAGGTAGCCTGGAAAAGAGACAAGATTTCTTTCCCCCAAAAAAAGAATGAAAGTAACCACAGAAACCAAATACTCAACCAGCAACTACTCCATCAGTTTCAGTACTGAGGCAGCATGTATAGCTACACACAACCCTTTATCTTAGGGAGTCTTACCTCGGCTTGCACAAGGTATTTTGAAGAATAGGTTCCAATCGTGCCCACACATTTTCTTCCTTTATCCCTTTATATCTCTCTCCACTAAAGGACCCAATGGCCTTTACCAAGGGGTCCCAGCACTTTAAATCCCATGTCCCCATCACACAAAGGACACAGGGGATGGAGAGGGTCTGTAAGGAAGACTCTTGTATAGCATCCCTTCCCTTTCAGAGCAATCAAGGCGGGGTGGGTAATGGATGACCCTTCTCCCCAGTGATGTTTGGCCTGAGACCCAGCACAGCAGTAAACACATTTGCAAAATGTGCAGAAGGTGATTTGGTGCACCATGACTGTAACACACATACAGAAACACATGAAGGCCCTTGGCTAACTTCCTCTGTGTCGGAAGACTTCACACTTCTCCTGCAGGAGTCCTGACAGCGTATGACCAGCCTTTTCTTATCTCATATGCTTAGTATCCCTTCCTCTTCCCTCTCATCTCCTCCCTCTCTTCCTCATCTTCTGATCGACCCCTTCTCCTTTTCCTTCCTCACAGTGATGAAAATCATCAGCCTGTGGATTTGTTGACCCCTTCTGTCCTATGTTATGTCACAGAGGTTCTGACACCTCTGTAGGCTGTCATATGCCTTTCAATCATCGCTCAACCAATAAAGAACACTCAGAGTCACTTACAGCCAATGAGTTTAAAACAGTACAACAATCAGGGTTTTTACTAAATCCACCTACATCAATAAATACAAGATGACCCCATAATCTATTCTATTCCATTCTCTTTTGACTGATACACTTGGAATTTCTTCCCATTCTACCCTGTAATCCCCAGGCATAGAGTCAGAGCTAATTAGAGGAAGTGAACTATGGTGGTATAATGTTTATGATCTAATGAAGGCACTGAAGATCAGTTTGCACAGTCAGACACAAGCTATAGAAGCCAGGCAGTGGTGGTGCACGCCTTTAATCCCACCAATTGGGAGGTAGAGGAGGACAGATCTCTGTTAGTTCAAGGCCACACTGAGCTACAAGTAATATATCCAGTCCTAAAGAGAAACAGTTCACACAGAGATTATCTCAGCACTTGGAATCACACACCTTTAATCCCAGGATTCATGAGAGGTACATAAGACAGGAACAGGGTCTCAGAGAAGGAATTCATTCTCCAGTCACATGGAGGATAGGAAGACACTGAAGTCTCAGGATTCTCCAGCCACACTGAGGAGAGGCAGCAGTCTAAGGCTTGGTGAGTGCTCCTGGAGACAGAACAGCCCTGTCAGTCTGAGGTAGAGTAAGAGCTAGTGGCCGGCTACTTTACTTTTCTGATCTTCAGCTTGAAGCTTGAAGCTTGAACCCCAGTATCAGTGTCAGGATCTTTTACTTTTTGTGCTACAGTGAGCCACTGGGGTTGCCTTTGCAGAGTACTTTGCTCCTGGGCCTTTCTTATTTCTCTGCACTGGTTCCTACTTGTCACAAAGTGATCATCTGTGCCCCTCATCCATAATCCCCTTTACCTCTCTTCCATTCTGTGTGTCTGACTTCCCCCCTGTCTTGCTATGAATCTTCAGACCTAGATTCATCCAGCTAAGTTCCTCTACCTGCCCAGAAGTCCTGCTTTATCCTCTCCATGGCAGTTTTTATGGCATTTCAGTTCCATTTTCCAGAGGAAATAGAAACTAGAGCTGGCACCCTGAACCTTTAGTGTTTCTAAAGGGAGCTAAACATTGCAGGCAGTGTTTGAAATGTATTCTTTGAGGATTGTCCCTGAATTCAATTACTGGAGAGTATCAGTTCTAAAATCACCTTATTTGGAAAACATTGTTGGCACTAGCCTATTAATAGTCTGCTTTACTTATCATCATGTACCTTCCTTAACAGACAACTGTTGTTGACATTAAAAACATATTTAAAAACATATCTATTTAAGTATCTTTCACCTTGTATGAATAAACAGAGAAGCCGTGTACTGCTACCGAACATTTGATCATTCTTTCATATCAGATTTGTTGCCTACTTTATATTCCTTCCTGACTCAATTCCCAAGATGTGCCTGTCCCACTGTCCCCCATATTGTCACTATATGATGCAGATAACCTTTCCATCAGTATATGTTCCTCAAATTTGTTCAGTATATAGCTTCTCTATTAGCCAGAGATACTTAGGAACTTATAGTTGAGGAGAAGAGTAGCAAGAAATGAACTAAGAACACAACTGTCAGTGCTGTTACCATCATGGACCTATGTTCTGAGAGTCTTCTAACCTCTTTGACAACCTGCCTGACTTTTCTCCAATGTTCTCTGGCAACCTTGATTAGTTCGAAAGTTCTATGAATTCATTACTGAAAAGCAAGCAATAATTATGATGCTGTCTTTAGCTATATGAGAAGGATAAGCTTCAATATTTTAAGTAGCATTTTTTATCATTGAAATGACAGTTCTATATGGAATTTGTATTGATGGTCATTAGCTCCATTCATGCATGAAGTAAATTTAATTATGTTTCCAGAGGGATTTTGAAGTTTTGATGTCACTACTATTTTTTATATAAGAAGATATGCCTTAGCTTTAGGTTACACAGAGCATCTTCATTTGATGTGAATGGTGACTTGTGAAATTTGGTCACTAAAGATAGTTCCTGTCACATACTTTGTTCTAAGTTGTTATTAAACCACACCTGTTACGATAATATTCATAAAATAAGCAAAGGCCCTCAAATCTAAAAGTTAACTTTAGAGACATTTTTATGCCATTATTTTTTGAAACAAGTTTTGTAACGTTCTTGCTACTTGTCTGACTTTTCAAGAAAGGGGTATACAGCCATGAATCTGTTATATAGACTAGGAAGGCTTCAACATTGTGATCCTACTATCCCTATGTGTTGAGAATAAAGACAAGTACCACTAACATCACAAGTTTTGTCATGTTTTAGGAAATTTGGTGTAGACATAACATTTTGCTTTGAATATTTTGATCTATCTGAGTTTTTATTGTTAAGGTATAGTGAAATGGTACAAGTTTCTAGATATTATAGGTACTATTTCAATTCCCACCATATAATGACCGTTCCTGACTATATGAAGTGCAGATTAATTGCAATTCATTCACTCTCTGTATCATATAAGTAGTAGACGTATACCATAGCCTATAAGTATTAATTTTACTTGTTTCAAAGTTGTTCAGTCATTTCTCCATGCACATTGGTTTATTATTATCAAAATCTAGAGCAGAAATGTTTCCTTGCCTCCAAGTGATGAATTCTCATGACATTTTGTAAAAGTAAGGAATCCTAAAATGACACTGTCTTGCATAGATTGAAACAAAAATGACAAGAGAAGTAACAGAGTGAAATTCAAAATGATTGTTCATAGAACTTGATGGAAATGCAGGCTGCTGAAATAGAGAGCATACCACTTGAAACAAATTGGCCAAGGGAACTTAGTACCTCACCAACAGACCCAGACACACAGACCAGCCTCCCAGACACTGAAACCGGGGCACAAACAAATCCTTCCTCCTCTGAACTGTTTCTCTCGAGGCTAGTCACAGTGATGAAAAAGCTAACAGCCAGGTTTCCACATCACTGAACCAATCTGTTCTCTTGGGTTCCGTGCTGTGTTTCTGGGCTATCCTTGCACTGGCACTCCTGCACCTGAGAAAACTTGACTTAAGCTAACTCTATAGACAATAAGAGTGAGACTAGTTGGAAAAGATGGAGACTGGATTTCTTTTGCATGACAAAAGGCTCCAGACGGTGAAAAGTTCTCAACCAATGAGACCAAGCTAAAGACATAAGACCAAAACTGAAGATACATGAAAGGCCTATGAAAACGCATTGCTTTGTAAGCTGATTCAAAAATACGATTTTTTAAAAGAAGTTTGAACAGAAGTACCCTATGCGGGTGGGCAATGCTTATCCCATACGTCATGAGTTGTTAAATAGAAATGTCAATGCCTGGTATCTGATACTTCCCTATGAGTCATTAGTTAGGAACGCCACAGAGAGATCACCCAAACCACACAACTATTGTCATAGCTCTATCATAGCTAGAATTAAGGCCCCAATGCTGAAGACATGACACACTTGGGTTGAACAATAAAGACAAGTCAAGCTTTATATTGCCTGGAAACATCTTCCATGCTGGCTAGCTTTCACAGTGCAGGGAGATGCTCTGCAGGCTACTGGAGTAGACAAGTCAATGGTGGTATTACCTAATACTGACCTACCAGGCAAGATGTGCCTATTAGTACAATAGTGGCAAGACTATTAGGAGAGGTAGCCAACTGTTATCTGATTGAATTCAGGAAGACCTAGTCTACAGAAGGGAATTCATCCCTGGTCAAAAGCCCATGACTGGGGCAGGAGTTATGAGCCTTATGGGGGAAACCTCTTACTGTTTTTCATTCTTTTGCTAAATAGGCATGTTGTTATACTGCCGTCTAAATGCTTATTTTTATACCCATAGACTAATGGCACCCTTAGCCTTAGTCAGAGAAACTTCTGTTTGCAAAGGCAACAGGCACCAAAAAGCTGTAAGTGTTCTAACGGCTGAGACTAAGTGACTAAATTTGACATCCATGTCAACCCTCTCTTGGCTTGGGCACATCACAAGAAAGGTGGCAGGAAGAATGTAAGACTCGGGGCTGGGGAGATGGCTCAGAGATTACATATTACACAGGAACTGTGGTTACCTACATAAGGCCAACACAAGATCAAGTGTCTCCGCATTCCAGAGCCATGGGGAGGGTCTCACAGGGCTCTACCTTAAGTGAGGCGCTGTTGGTGGATGGCAGCTACAGGGTGGTTGCAATCATTTTTCTCTGGGATGTGACTGCTTGTAGCTTGCTCAGGCTCTGGCGGACGGCCTCACGCCCATGAACATGCAGGAAGCACTGACTGAACTCAGTGAACTATTTATTTTATTTTTATATAGAAGAAGATATGAAGTTTGGGAGGGAGAATTTGGGCTGTTGAACTTTATCAAGATTGTATATACATGTATGAAATTGTCAAAGGATAAATAAAAGTATCCTAAAACATTATGTTTCACTAGTTTCATCTCTGTATTAAACCATCGTATAGATCATAAGTTATATATATATGTGTGTGTGTGTGTGTGTGTATGTATGTAAGATAGATGATACATAACTGGCATATTAATATTTCTTCCTAGGCCCACCCAACAAAAGAACCTAATAGCTTGACAAACAGCACTGCATGATGGGAGTTAGGCAGAGTAAAGAGACTTCAGCATGTTCTTTGGTCTATTTCCAGTAAAAATAGGAAGCAATGAACTTGCTCCAGATTCAGATTCCAGAACTTTCAGAGGCTGTAGATAGTGGTGATCTGTCTGGGAGGCCTCCGTGTGTATCATTTCTCAGAAGCCAGCCAGCAGAGCGGGCCTTCCGCCAGGATATGGTTAGCACATTTATGTTGGCTGGTTTGTCAGCCAGGTACCATAGCTTTTTCTAAGTGCAAGCTTCCAAACCACGGGAACACAAAACCACGGTGCTGGCCAAGGCAGCACTGAAAGACTCCCTGTGTGTGCCACACGAATGATTCTGCACGAAGCTGTAGCTGGCAGTTCAGAGACGCACGATCCCTCTGACCAGATATGTCTCTCCTCCAGCCATTGTGGGTCCTCTCTGCAGACAGGAACAGAGTAAAAGTGAACATGAAGGCTTTTGATATTTGTTAAGAAATATTTCAGCCAAGTTTCTTCCCAAATCAACTTGGAGTCCCAACTGGTGAGGAAAAAATACATCAAAGTAACCCTTGAAAATCTAATTCTCTTCTTGAAAATTCTTAATTTCTCAACACTGCATTAAAATGCATTTTTAGGTCATAATTCATCAAGCCATTCATGACTAAGAAGGGTAATAGAAAAAGATTGTTCTAGTTGAACTAAAAATATAATTTCATAGTATCTACTCGGAATATGATACAATGGGAGGTACCAGACTTGTGTTCTTAATATGCATTGCTGTTTTACTTTTCAAAGAGGCAATGTAAATGAGGAAAAAGTATTGCTGGGCATGATGGCATATGCCTGAAGTCCAGCAGTTAGGAGGTACAGGCAGGAGGATGAAGAGTCCTGCTTCATCCTTGGCTACATAGAAAATCCGAGGTCAGCCGGAACCACATCAGACTCTATAAGAAAGAAAGGAAGGGACAGAGAGAGAACGGGAGTAGACAAAAAAGGAGGGGAGGGATGGAAGGGAATGATTTTCAAACATGGGCTTCAGCACTACACAGGTCATAATCCATGAAAGAAAGGAAATAAATTATGTCCCATCCTACAACATCCTGCTTTCTGCCCGGATGCTAAATAAAGTCCTTGAAAGTGGGACCCAAGCAGACAGCAGGATCTCTGGGAACTGAAGGGACAATGTTGTCTGGAGAAACTAAGGCAGCTCCAACATTCAAGGCAGAGTACCAGAAAACAGAGAATTATATTGGAAAAGAGCTCCAGAAATCTGCATAGGTGGCCCCTGGAGTCTTTGGCAGAATGTCTGCTTCTGCATCTGTGTGGTAAGACACTATGAGCCAGGCAAAGAATAACTATACATGAAAAATTGACAGAGGAGCTGTGGGATGAACAATTCCCAGAACCGTGGCAAGTCTGGGAGTCACCCAAATTCTAAGCAACGGTGGGAAGACACTGTACTGAACAAGTAGAGCATTCGGGGGACATCCCAGATGTATTAAGGCTAGGCTATGCCACAATGAAGACACTGTAGGCCTGCAATAAAAACCAGCCTCGAAGGTCAAGTAAATCTACATGTAACTTAACAGTCAGGCAAAATTCAACTAACTAGAAGGGAACTCCCAAATTGACTTTAAAAAAGTGATACTCCCTGTCATGTATCTTATCCAAAAGGAAAGTAATCAATTAAAAGAACAAGAGAATAATAAAATGAGACCTACAGCCAGGGAGAATATTGGTCAATAGAAATATACACATAAACACAAGTACATCAAGAGTGATATTATACATATCCAGGAACCTGAAAACACAAATAGTAGAAATGACAACACTGAAGATATAAAACTGACATAGAAACAACATGAAATAGTACCTGGATGTTTTTCTTTCATTTTAGTGAAAACAGAAATAAAATATCTGAGAATAACACTGCTCATGAAGTATAAACATAAAGAAAAATATTAGAGCACACCACATTAAAGCTGCTGCAATCTAGAGACGGAGCAATGAGGGGGCAGGTGGGGGTGTACAGCAAAGATAAGAAAACCATTCATACCACAGGAGAAACAGGATGCCATTCACAAGGACAACCGTAGACACAAATGACATTGAGGAACACGAAGGAAGGGAGAGAGAGCATAAACACCCATATGTGTCAAAAGCATTTTTAAAAAAGAAACAAATAAAACAAAGGTTGAGAGAATCTACACTGCCCAAACCTCCACTGCAATAAAAGGAAGGTAACTGGTGAAACCTCAGACCTGTAAGAGTAATAGAGAATTCCAGGGGTGGTAAGCATGTGAGCCGACACAAAAGAGATTTCTTTAAAACACGTGTGTGGTGGCTGCAGAGATGCCTGGGCAGTAAAGAACGCATGTTGCTTTCTGTGGGTTCAACTTTAGTTTCCAGAACTCACAACAGATGCTTCTTAACTGTCTGCTGCTACAGCTCCAAGGAACACAACTCCCTCTACTGGCCTCCACAGGCACCTGCAGTCACATGCATAGATACACATACACACAACCTCAAAATATTTTAAACATTTTAAGACAAAAGTGACAACAATGCATTATGGAATGAATATGGTAATAACACAAAAACTAACAGGAAAAGATGGAAGTGTATAATTTTAATGTTCTTGTATTTTATGTATGAAGTAGTAACTTATTATTTGAAGGTAGGCTACAATGACTTGTGTGTGTGTGTGTATGTGTGTGCACGCACACGCAAAAGGCCCTGTTATACACTCTCCTTAAGAAACAGGATGTGAAAACAGCCCATGCTCATCTCTTCCACTGGAAGAAGCGGTGACTTCATGATGAAATTGTTTCGCATCGTTCTCACTGTCTGTTGTGTCAGGGCTATCGATTTTTAGAATTTCTTTAAGCATCCGTGTTCCTTTCATAGCTAACGACTGCAGGGACAGATGCTCCCCATCTGGAGGCTCTCTGTGATGAGGTGACTGTACTTCACTTTCTTTAGAGATGGTCAAGGATGCTAAAAAGTTCTCAATTCCAGAGGGAGGCTTATCAATAGCTTTTGGGTAACCAGTCACAACCTTCCGGGATTCTGAGGCTCCTGGACTTTCATTTCTCGTCAACAGTTTAATATTACATTTGGCAGACCCTCTAGAAGTCTCTTTAGTGGACAATTTTTGTGTCTGGCACTCAGTTTTAGGGCTCTTATACTCTTCCTTAAATTTTCATTGAGGGTCGTGTTTTCTTTGCTGAATTTTAACACTGTTGTCATTAAAGTCAGATTTATGTGGTTAAGTTACTTGACTTATTTCTTGAGCTAAAGCTAGAACCTTTTCTTGTACTGTTGGCTGAAGGGGTTGAATTTTTCCGGATCCCTGTAGAGATTACCAAAATTATCCATCTGTGGGGAGTGTGTGTTGGCCTGGCCTTATCCCTCCTGTGTCCACACTAGTAATTGAACTTGCTCGAATTTGTTCCCTGTTGGAATGTCACAAACAGATTTTTCTTTTCTGAGAACAACACAGACAATGACAGTTTGTCAGGTAAAATTGTCTAATGGTTTACTGGGCCACAGTGCCACTCTGAAAGTGAAGCCAAGGAGAGAGCTGCACTTTTTGCTTTACAACAACTGGGCTCCTTTGGTGTGAATTATCCTTTGTCTCCACCAATATTTCCAAATTATCGTCCTGCTGTACCATCCGGAACATTCCTCCCATTTTCCCCAACCTGCAGCTAATATAACGCCTTCACCATCTCACCTCTTTGGCTCGGTGCCATGGAGACCACCAGTGCCAGTTGCTGGGAAGGCCTTCCATCATCCTCCATATCCTGGAACCAGGCCCTTGGCTGGAGGAATGCCAAGCGGGGTACACAATCAGTTCATACCTTGGCAGGTTATGAAAAACAGGGTTGTAGACAGAAAGAATTTTGAGACTAAGGAGGCCCCGAGTTCTCAAGCCACACCACTTCAGATCAGCAAGCCAGGGTCTTCTGAAGCCACCAAAATAATTCCACAAGCAGGCCCATCAGTCTCTGTGAAGTCCTCTCCGGCTGCTCAACCTGTGTCTTCTCAATCCACACTGCCTCCCAAGGCCATGGTGTGACCCACCAGAAACCAGCAGCCAGCTCCTCCAGAAGGAAATCAAAGAAACTGTCAATTTTAGCATTCCCAAACCTTCTGAATAAATTTGATACCTAGGAACTAAGAAAGAGAGAGAGAGAGAGAGAGAGAGAGAGAGAGAGAGAGAGAGAGAGAGAGATCCCAGAACTCAGATGGCAGAGACAGGTGAATCGCTATGAATTTAATGCTAGCTTGGTCTACATAGTTAGTTCCAGATATTGAGACTCTGTTAAAAAAAGAAAGAAAGAAAGAAAGGAAGGAAGGAAGGAAGGAAGGAAGGAAGGAAGGAAGGAAGGAAGAAAAAGAGAGAAGAAAAAGAAATGCACCTCAAACTGAGACAGAGACATTGAGAATGAAAGGGTAGAACTAGGTATTATTTAAAACTAATCATTAAATTTCTATACAAAATGTATATATTTCAGACAGACAAATGTATTTATTGTAAAAGTACCAAATAGAAAGAGATACATTTTGTCATGGATAAGAAGGATTAGTTTTACAAAAAAAAACCTATAAATCAACAACAAGTAGTTTTTAACCCCCCCCAAAAAACAGTAAGATTATCAAAGATCTTAAACTATTAATCAAGTAACATGATCAATTGACAGATTTTACACTCTTCAAATAACATGAATGAATGCACACACCTTGTGTGTACCAGCAAACATGACAGTTATCATTAAGACCTATGTTATGTCATAGTAGAAGTCCTGATAAATTGTTAATAATGGAAGTCATACAGGGCACAAATGCTTGTGTATAAATATTCATGTCAGCTTTATTCATGATCCCCCCAAAAAATATGAACAACCTGAGTTTCAGTCAGCAGGAGAAAGGAGAATAGATACACAAATTAGAGTATATCCATATATTGGGGCATTATCATCTACAATAAAGTATACTACAACATGACCTCAAAACCCCTCCCATGAGAAAGACAGTGAAACTGATAATTCATGGTTGCCGAGTGAAGTCAGAAAAGGAAATGTTTCCCTTGGCCTTACTGTCCTAGAAGCCAGCACCGTGCTGGAAGGAAGATCACATATCCCAGAAGAAGAAGCCTGAGACTGCATGGTGGGGAGGGGAGGGGAGAGCCAACCAACCAGACTCTACCAACGGCAGCACTTGCTCCCGCCACCCGGTGACCACACCCCAGGAAACACCACTCAGCCGCCATAGTTCTTCCCAAGTGTCTGAGCTACAATTTTGCTGTTGGCTAATTTTGCAAGCAGTAAGTAATCCAATAGTAATCCAATAGTAATACCCTAAGCAATGCAATACCACATTTGATGCAGGCCCCAAAATCAACAGAAGCAAGGAAGTGGTCTATCACCATCTCCTTTTAACAAATGGAGAGCCAGTCCACTCTGTGGAGAGGACTCAGCACACACACCTTTTACTGTGAAGCCATTATTCATGTGCATCAACTCTCTTATCCTAGAGAGGTAGCATTGCATTACCCCTCATCGAGACAGCCTGTTTCCTTTACAGAAGTGGTAAAAGGTAATAGTTAGACCCACGAGTAAAAGACATTTCTCATTTATTTTCTGGACCCTAGTCTCTTCCCGGGGCTACTGAAGAAAAAAAATTTACTAAAAGAATATGGGTGAACAATATTGACCTAAGCTGTAGGTACATCTGAAATGTGTTCCTCACTTTCTAAGTGGAGGGTCGTGACACCCGTGTAAGAGGTGGCACTACATCAGGGCTGGCCCAAACGGACTCCAAAAAATAGTTCCAGCGCAAAACACATCAATCTTGTTGCATTGGCATGTTGACAGAGTAGGCTGAGTTCCAGAGGGGCCTACTCACTGGTAGGAATAAGCCCTTCCATGGCAGAAAATGGGCAAACTGCCTTTCCCTGATCAAAAGCCATCCAAAAAATACAACCACAAGGGACACACACACACACACACACACACACACACACACACACACACACCTTCCTAATTCACTAGTCAGGAAAAGAGTGCAAATAAAAACTAAGTGTGTGCCTGTGTTTAGTTTAAAGTGGGTGTTTATTTTCCAGTTTCCATAGGAAATAATTGAGCTAGTATTATCTTCCAAAATTAAACACTTCTACACAAACCTCCCTGAAACTGATCTGCAGGCCAGGATCCCTGCTTCAGCCTCCTGGTGCCCTCACGCCCACAAGTTCTCTCCTTGTGGTCCCCAAGCAGAGCATTAACAGAAGGCATGGCCTTGCTTCTTCCTCCAACTCCCTGAAAGTTCCTGGTTATCTTCAGTCCCACTCTGCCCAGATCCTACTGCTTGGCATGAGCGATAAGAATCAAACAGGAAACCAGAACTAAGAGGCATCTCAGAGGTTTGACCTTCTCAGTTCCCCTTGACCCTGGACACTATTTAAAGACTAACTGAATCTTTTCTGGAAAGTACATGAGCTGAGAGGGCTGGGCCTCCCTTCTTTCGTGTTTCTGTGAGGCCCCTTGAGTTTGGTATTTTCCTCACTGGCCCTGCTAAGTTTTCCCTTCAGCAAAACCATGACCTTTAATATCATCGACCTAATCCTGGAAGAGCCAGACATTTAGAGAGTGAATGCAATGATCACCACATGGTTTGGTTTTGATTTCATCATGAAAGTCCTCACTTTCTAAGCACTATCCTTTTTGGAAATTCAGTAAGCTCCTAATGTTTCTTTAAGGGGACGGGTCTTGAAACTTCTCTCATCTCCCAATCTCCAACACGAGGGTGTTTACACGGGGCCACTGAGGGAAGAGGCCTGA
The DNA here is from genome assembly GCF_017639785.1 of Mesocricetus auratus. NCBI lineage: Eukaryota > Metazoa > Chordata > Mammalia > Rodentia > Cricetidae > Mesocricetus > Mesocricetus auratus. The sequence goes on along the minus strand of NW_024429205.1, from coordinate 28,688,608 downwards.
ACTTCCTTGCAAGCCACCACTCTGACCACATTTTGACCTGGATAAAAGCACATAAATGGGGAAAAATAGGGCCAGCCATAGACCCACACTTGTAAAAGATTAAATCATTGAAGGTAAGATGAAAACAACCTGAAAAGAATCCAATTTCCTGTACTTCACAGGAAGTAGTTTCACAGGAACTTTAAGGGTCAGATGTTGGAATCATGAAGCTAATTGGAGAAAAGTTAGCAAGAACTTTTACCATTCTGTGAAGTGCACATCCTGGGTTTCTCTGCACGTATTTACTAGAGATGAACTCTAAAGCCATGATAAATCTTCAAGCCCTTACCTATCATTAGAATAAAACGCAGCATGTCAGCCCAAAGATAAAATGCAAAACCAAACCATTGTCCAGGAAACTATTCCAAGGATGATAAGGAAAAAAATTGTGCCTGACCAAAATGTCCAACAAAGACAAAACCAATTAATGAAACAATCATCTACCCACTTGGTAAAATATAAGATAAGCATTCTAATTATGACTATAAAAGTCACTCTGTACCTGTGACTGACCCAAAGTACCCTGAGTTTTTAGGGTACTCTATATTCCATTCTCTTGACTCAAGGTGCTATTCAGGAAATATTCCTGTAACCTTCCCTAGACAGTTAAACACGTACAAATATTCATTCATTCAGCAGATTGGTGCAGAATATTAACAATATTCCGTTGTTGTTGTTTCTGTTGCCACTGCTGTTGTTGTTTTGAGACAGGTCTTCTCCACTGTATAGCTCTGGCTGACCAAGAACTCAAGATATAGACCAGGCTGGCCTTGAACTAACAGAGACCCATCTGTCTCTGCCTCTCAAGTGCTGGGATTAAAGGTGTGTACTACAACAACCAGCAATATTCTTACTACAACAGCCTCCATCATTTGTAACAGCTCTGGCACTGGGTATGACTCTGGAATGACAGTTGACATCTCTGTTATTTGTGGAGCAAGTCATTAACTTTCCTCTCTACAAGCTATTGAGCAGATCGAACAAGATGTCACATCTGAGGTCCCTGGCACAGAGCTTAGACAGGGATTGTTTGTTTTGTTTTTCTTCAACAGAAAGTCATACAGTGTCAGCCTACATTCACCTATTCACAAATGCACAAAATCAGGCACGATTTACACACACCTATGGCATATTGTTTCTCTGCCTTAGGTATTTATCATTCATGACAGAAATTATAAGATCTCCTTTTCCAAGGTGTAATTGCACTGAGAACTTTTGTGTTCTGTCCACTTCCTTAGACTGTATTAGCTATGCCATAGCTGACACCAAGAGGCAGGGCTACTCATCAAAAATTGATTCCCTACTTGCCACTGGCCACTGGCCCCATCTGAACAGCAAGGAGAGGCTTGGGATACATGCCAACAGAATAAATGACAGAACCAGGACTATTTGGCCCTGATCGAGTCTAAAGACCACGAGCTTTCCATTCTATTCAGGCATGACTTTAGTGTCTTACCACAATGTCATGAACTACAGTTACAAGAAAATGAGACGACTGTTTACTATCTGTCATGGCTAGATTTTAAATCAAGCCTGGGGATATAAAACTCATGACCTCTAAGTCTTACATAAAATCCCACTTGAATTAAAACAAAACAGTGGAAAATGCCTTAGCAATAATATCTGAAAAATTCCCAGAATGTGAGCTCTCAGCTTGCTTTTCTAGATGGAAGGAACGTCCCTGTGCAGAGACAGACAGAGGTCTGTGGGTGTCAGAAAGGCCAGTTTCTCTCTAGTGGAATTCGTGAGTCTAAAAGCTGTGTCTCCTCTCCTCCTAGTCACCAAGCATAGCTTTATCTGACATAATTATCCCATGATCGAGTTTATAAACCTTCTTCCCAACAGTGTGACAGATCCTGTCTCAGCTTAATTTTAAATGGAGAAAACAAACTTGTTTCAGTCTCTTCCATAGATGTGAGGAAAAGAAGACTGCTTTGCCTGTGTCTTTTCTAGTGTCGTGATGCTCTTGCCATGGACACTTTCCCAAAGAGTCATTTGCCAAGGCCAGTCTCCAGATGGGTGACCTCTTCTCTTTGGTACGACGACCAGCCCCTACCTGATGACAAGCACTAGCACTAACCCACCACACAGCTGGCATAGAGCCTGACTCAGCACATGGCATGCAGTAACCCCTCAGTAAAAAAAAATGTTCAATGAGTGCTGGCCCACATCTTTAATCCCAGCACTCTGGAATGCAAGTCCAGTTTGGTCTACAGAACAAGTTCCAGAACAGGCTCCAAAGCTACACAGAGAAACCATATCTCAAAAAATCCAAAAAAAAGTTAAATGAACAAGTTAATAGATTCATAAAACAGCAAGCACTCAAATACATTTCTTCTCAACGCCTTATACCAAGTCTGGCCTTTCCTTGCCAAGAACCTCCTGCTACTACTGCTTGACAGCTTTCAACCTTCTAGCCAAATGAACTCTCTGGCTTCCATCTGTATGGTCCTGGCACCTGCCCACCCACAGATCCTAAGAGGATCAGGCTGGTGAGACAGCCAGAAACTGACAAGTCACAGTAGTCCCCCCACCCTTGAGAATGGGACGGAACGTATCAGAGATTCATCCTTGCCCACGGTCCAGTCACTCACATGGGGAGCTTCAAAAAGCTAACTTTACTTCTCACTCAGGTTGAATCTGAATTTCTAGGGCATAAAACAGAGAGTGAAGGTATGGCCCAGGTTGAATGCTATGAAGTTTGGACACGCAGGAAGGAAGCACGCATACAAAGCAAAAGGAAGCACTTGGATCTCCTAAAAGGAGGTTATGGGAAGCTGAAGACCCACTCTGGAAAAACAGCTGCTGCTTCCCAGCTCTGGGGTCCTCACTGCTGTCGTGATATTCACCAAACATCCCAGCCCCAAACTCCACAGGATTGGACCGTCTCCACCTTCCTATCTGGTCCTTGAGACTGGAGATTCCAAGCAGCAGGACCTAAAGAGCACTGAAGGATTGACCACAAGTCCACAAAGAGTATTGTGGAAACACTGACTTCAGAGGAGTGGCAGGCTAAATGGAGCAGAGGGTAACCAGAGACCCAAACATCACAGCTGCTGCATCCTGCACATTGTTGTGCGGATATATGTCTTAGTTCACTGATTAAGTAATACATGCTTATATGCTAAGGGAAAATAATTTAATATACTATATACATTAATGTATTATGGACTAGATAAATTTATGTACAAGAAGCAATTTAATTAGAATTTCATCTTTGGGTGCTGATGGTGGGGGATAAACCTTCCTTCCTGATGTTCTGAGAAGACAATTTCTTCACTTTTGGTTTACATGACCAAAGTAATTTTTATACTATCAGGACATTTAGTAAATTTTAGAATGCTGTCTTCAATTATGCCTACGGCTGTTAGGACAATAACAATAGCAGCGAAGTAAGTAATTGAGGCTAGTTGGCCAATGATAATAAATGGGTACTCTGCTGGTTGCCCCCCACTTCAGATTAGTAGGAGCAGGTCAGATAATAGAATTCAGTGTATTATTTGTGTAAATGGGTGGAAGACTTTGGCACAGTGTTTTGATGTGTGAGAAGAGGTAGGGTAGCTAGAATTAAAATAGATAAAATCAAGGCTAGTATGCCCCTAATTTATTAGGAATAGATCGTAGGATAGCATATGCAAATAGGAAATATCACTCTGGTTTAATGTGTGCAGGAGTATTGAGTGGATTTGAAAGAATGTAATTATCTGGGTCTCCGAATATCTGGGGAAAACAATACTAAAATTATGAGAACAACTAAGAGGAGAAAGACTACAAGTAGATCTTCAGTTGTATAGTATGGGTGGAATGGGATTTTATCTGCATCTGAGTTTAGGCCTGATGGGATGTTAGATCCTGTTTCATGAAGGAATAAACGTGAACTACAGCTAGGGCGGTAATGATGAACGGATACAAAACAGAATAAAAAACATGTCTCTTGGCCCTAACATGGTATAGAAAATACATTCAAACACATTCATGTGCATGATTCGACAAAAAAGGTAGGAACATGATCTAGTTTGCTTCCTATGGCTGTGTTGAAACACTCTGACCAAAACCAACTTAGAGGGAATATTTATTTGACTTATACATCCATGTCACAATCCATGCTTAAGGAATGTTAGGGCAGAAACTGTGGAGGTACACTCTTTGCTAGCTCACTCAACTAGTTTCCTTATACAGCACAGGCCCACCTGCCTGGGAAATGATACTCCCACCCCCATCATAGTGGACTGGGCTCTTGTATATCAATTAACAGTCAAGATAATCCCTCACAGATGTGCCTATAAACTAAACTGATGAAGAAAATTATTCAATTGAGACCCTTCTTTTCAGTTTCTTCTAGACTGTGTCAAGTTGACAGATGATAACTCAGGTCACAACTTAGTTGTATGCAATAGATGTTTACGTTCCTCTAAAATTCATATGCTGCAAAGCAAACACTCAATACGTTAGATTTGGATAAGGAGCATCTGAAAAAGTAATTAAGGTTAAATCAGAGCATGAGATAAAAGTTATGGTCTTCAAACTCACCTCTGGGCTACCACCCTAGCCATTCGAGGGTAGCAGGAAGGCAGCCATACAAAATGGGAAGAAGGCCTTCAAGAGTTTAATGTGGAACTTCTGGCATGCAGAACTTGGGGAAAACAAATATCTATTGTTTAACCACCTGTCTAGCATATTTTTTACAACACTCCAATAAGATTCACACACCAAAACAAATTACAATGCCCCCAATCCTCAGTGTCTTCATCAATGAAAAGATGATAAACCCTACCTCCTTACAAATACCAAATGAGGCAACATTTGTGTTTGGTTTTGCTGTTGTTGTTTGGAGTGTTTGTTGGTTTATTTGTTTGTCTTATCTTGTCTACCAAGTAGCTTGCCTTGAACTCCCTATGTAGACCAATATCAATCTCACAGGTATCTACTTATCTCTGCCTCCCCAGTGCTAGAATTAAAGCTGTGTGCCACCATGCATGGTCAAGGAAACGTTTTAAGAGTTTTGCAAATGGACAAGCGTTAAAGAGGAAACTCATCACTCATCAGTCTCCTCTGTGCTCTCGTTATCCCCCCCACCGTCGCCGCCCCCACCCCCGTGCATGAACCAACCATTTGCAATGCTGTAATTAGATTGAATTGTTTATATATCTCTATTGTTAGGCTCCAAAATCCTTGCGGCCAAGGACCAAAGCTCATTCATTCATCTTTGCACCCCCAATGCCAAGGCACACAGTCGCTGACCAGGAGAGGACCATGAACAACCCTCAGGTAGCATTAGATGCCCTTTCCCTGTGTCTTCCAACCCTTCTGTGCCCACTTCCACAGCTCAGCATGTGGTCCTACCAGTTTGTGGTTTCCTAACCTGCTAGGGTGCAGGCCCTCAGATGGTAGAGACCACATATTGTGTTTTCTCTATCCCTACTGAGTGTTTCAATGCTTAACACCTAGCAGGAATTCTGTGAAAACTTATAAAAGGTAGACCATGATCAATTTCCTAGGGAATTCACACTGTTGAATCCCACTGTTCACAGCTGCCCTGCGTTTAGTTCACTGTCTCCAGTGGAACAAACTGAACACAACTTATCCCACTGGGTCATTTCTTACAAGGCTCCCAGTAGGTCCTAGCTCATGCAGCTCTTTTATCCTACTGCAACCAGAAACGAATCTGAATGTGCCATTTCACTGTGCAAATCAATGTCATCTCCCCCAGAGAACCAAGACTAGTCATTATACTAATAGCCGTTGCTATGCAACCACCCTCAAAGGCTTTGGTTGTTAGATCCAGGACTAAGGCAGTGATTTTTCCCACCTGGAAAGGACAATAGTTTCTAAAGGGGTAAATACACCATTACACAGTTACTCTGTCATCTTACAAAAAAAGGAACTTAACCATATCAGAAAATGATATGCATATAAAATATTTGTACAAAATAAATGTGTGTATTTAGCTACTGGACCCTTAAACACGAGTTTATATAACATTTATGAGTTATATAATTTTATATACACTATAATTGATATGAATGTATGCATATTAGACTAAAATATAATTTTTCATTCCAAAGAAATCCATAATAACTCATTTTGCTTTGTTTTGCTTTGTCTGTGACTCTGGGGATCAAACTCAAGGCCACAGGGCCTCAAGTACACAAGACAAGCATCCTTGTTTTATCAGATTCTACTTCCTTGAACAAAGTAAACTTTTAAAGCAAAAGAAAGCCTCAGAAATAAGATAAATTTCGAAAGAAAAGATAAGGCTATAATCAAATGGCCTACATAAACCACAATTAGCCTTTGCTGTGTGGGCTTCCAGATGTTTGTATATGAGGACATTTATGTGTACAAACACCAAAGTAGGAACATGCGCATAGTTTGGACACTCCTTTACTTTGAAATTTCACAGCATTCCATGGATGTCTTTCTGGATCAACATATGTTATCATTTTTAACACTACACGACATGATCATGTTTAAATATATCATAATAAGATTGCTTTCTTGTGGTGTACATTTTTTACCATGATAAATAGTTGGGAAAACAATATAATGCATATTTCTCTAACTTCATCTAATTGTTTTAATAAGATTTCTTTTATGGACCAGATCAAAGACTACACACTTATTTGAATTAAGCAATTTAGAACATTTAGAAGTTTTTTTAAGCCAACAGTATGTATTTGTTCCCCAAAGGAAGATTTTAGATATCATAACTTTAGTGACATTTTAGCATAACTTGAAATTGTTTTAAAATAGTAACTAAGGGCTTTTTGAGGATCTAGTATAATCAGATAATTTTGGTTTTCCCCTTATTTTGCTGTGTAGTGGTACAGCTTACATGTTCCAATAATGGTACAGCTTACATGTTCCAATAATGGTACAACTTACATGTTCCAATATGGGCATATCTAAGGCATTCCTCTATACCACCATAACTCTTCTCCACTCCTCTGTGTACATGGATGTTTCTGTCAAACACAAGTGTAGTTTTGGGGGGACTGTTGTTACTGTTTAGGGGTCCCACTACCCAGCTCCCAAATAAATTCACGGAGACTTATTCTTCTTTCTGAACATCCTGTTTTAGCTTAGCATATTTCTAGTCAGCTTTTCTTAACTAATTATCCCATTTAGTTTTGTCCCTGGGTTTTCTCTAATCTATGCCTTTCTTTACTTTTCCCTCTGTAACTGGCTGTATTGCTGGGTGGCTGGCCCCTGGCATCCTCCTTCTTCTTCCTCAGCCTTGATTTCTTCTCCAATTTATTCTCTCTGCCTGACAGCCCCACCTATCCTTTCTCCTGACTAGCTATTGACCTTGACCTCTTCACTCACTCTTTATATTCAGGTGTTTTAGACAGACAAATTAACACAGCTTTACAGAGTAAAGCAAACGCAAACTAAAAGAATGCAAACATCTTTGCATCATTAAACAAATATTCTGCAGCATAAAAGAATGTAACACATCTTTAGCTAATATTCCACAATACACATAAGAGGAGATGACTGACTCCCTTGTGAGAGCAAACTCTGGATCAATAAATTCTGCTTATTCTCAGTGGGGTGGTCATCAATGTGTTTCCACCCTTCCAACCCCAGCCTTAGTACTGAGACATTACTCACTTGAGTTTTCTCATAAATACACAGTGGTTCATTTTTTGTTTTGTTTTTTTAATTTATTTTTATTTTAATTTTAAATAGCTTGTTTTACATGCCAATCCCAGTTCCCTCTCCCTCCCCTCCTCCCGCACCCTCCCCCCCCCTGCCTTTTGGCTAAGATCAAGTGTAGTATCTGTTCTTATCTGTTTTTTTTTAATTCAGCCTACAGTGAGTAGACCGTTATGACAAGTGGTTAGTCCATTTTCATTGAAAATGTGAAAGCCCAAGAAACCACTGCAACAACGTAGAAGGTTCTGGATGAGGGCAGGACCCATGACTGGAAAATGGAGTCCCTACCTGACTCAGCTCTTAGCTTGCTTTGAGATTTCAGGTATAAGATCTTCAACATTTCTTTTCCAGTTCCTCCTCTTCAAAATGGGGATAAATCCCACACTGCTCGTAGGCTTGATATAAAAGTGGACAGAATACAAGGTACAGCTGTGCTTCAGCATGGCCCCTAACTGTGATAATGTAAGATGTTATCTTGAACATGTGCAGCCCATCTTTCGACAACCCTTGGTGCCTCAGTCATGGGAGGGATCAAATAGGGATGAAGAAGGAAGGAGAAAGAAAATTGGCTCAAGGTGCGTTGTTAGCTGGATGAAGTGAGGGAGCCTGAGCTGCCCAAGCACTGGAGCTGGTTCCTGCTCATGTTATTCTATGCTTTTAAACTCCCACACATGCCCAACTGGCTGCCAAAACACATAACCCTCTTTGAATTACACTCCTTCTCTTACAGGAGCAATTGACTGCAGTTGGATGTGATTTTCCTTTGTTTGTTTTAATTTATAGATGACCAGGAATGCTGGCCTGCCTCCTTTTATTCAAACGCCCACTGTTCTTCTGTTAGGTGCTCACTCTTCTGGGGTCTTAGTTTTCTGGTATTTTCCCCCCTCTAAGAATAGCTGTGGTTAGAGACTGCTCCAAGCACAGCCCCAGAGCGTTGGGCTCATTAAAGACATTCAGTAACCCTCAGACCAAAGCAATAAATCACTGGTCCAGGAAGGGTGAGTGGGGTGTGGAGGGTAGCTGGAGAGCCTTGAGTTGGCTTCAGAAGAGCTTCATAGGTCTCCTTCCAGGATGATAGTGCCTATAAATGAGAAAGGGTTGAGACATGTAAAAGGGAAGATACCAAGCCTTATAAATACACTTCTCGTCTGTCAGCCTGTGACAGGGGAAGGAAAGAAGTAATTCTACTCAATAGAAGCATGCCAGCTGAGAGCTAGTCACCTGAAATCCCTAAGAAAGGCTTCTTGAACAGTCTGCTCCCAATCAGAAGGGAGCTATTGACTGAAGTCAATTATATGACTACATAAGCAGAACAATGGAGTGAACCACTTGTGGTTTTTTCCTGACTGCACTATCAGTAGAGAACTATATGTCTAAGACTGCTATTTCTCCAAACAGAGACAGTGCGTGAGGAAGAGAAACCGACTACTTCTCTCGGAGAGTCCTAGCACATATTAGTGCCCTTAAGCCCTGTGGTCAAAAATGTGTTGCTCTACAATGTAGTATTTCTCTTGTGCTGGAGAGATGACTAGGTGGTTACGAGCACTGGCTGCTCTTCCAGAAGCCCTGAGTTCAACTCCAAGCACCAACATGGTAGCTCACAACCATCCACTCCAGTTCCAGTGGACCCAACACCCTCACACAGACATGCGTGCAGGCAAAACGCCAATGCACATAAGATAAAAATGAATAAAATAAACAAATAAATAAAACCATTTCAAAAAAATTTTAAATATAGCCTTTCTCAACTTTGTTTGGTCACCATTGTTGATGCTCATGTATAACACCTATTCACTAACATGTGGCAGAAAGTCCTGCCTCCTGGAGAGAAAACTGCATTGAGCCCGTTCAGTTCTGTTTGGTCTGAAGAAAAAGACAAATTCATTTCCAAAGAAAATCTCCTTGCTCTGATTCCTAACTAGAATATGGCCAATATTCCATGAATTTCAGTCCCTGAGTCAGGAATCAGTGTCACTTATCTCAAGTATTTCTCTGTCCCCCATGGTCACATTCCACTGCCTCCCTGCTGTCTCCTGCCACATCTTCTGAGGGAAGGCTAGCCAACAGCTTCACACAGACTCATGGCACAGAGCAAAAGGATTCAAATGGAGACCAGCCAAAGAAATCTGTGAAGCAGATGATAATATCAAACATGCATGCAGTGCATTTTTCCATGGTTCTTACATGGAAAGAACGATTTCTCCACTTTTAAACCTTCTGTTCATAATTTCTAACAAATGAGCTTCTCAGAATAAGCACATTTAGAGATGGGAGGGGGAGAGATCTGTACATTTTTAAAAGAGTTTTAATCAAAGAGAGTATCCCAAAGAAAAAGTGTCAAGTCAACTTGCAAAACCCAGCTGAGGAATGTCTCTAAGTCTATCTCTGGGAAATCATTCACAGTGTATTGTGAATGAAGAAAATCGCAAAACAGTATAAACATTTTTGTGAATGCAGTAGACCTGGTATTTGTTGAAAGAATAAATAAGCATAAAAAGGAGAATATAAGAATTTGTACCAGAGAGGCTGGAGATATGGATCAGCAGTTAAGAACACTAGCTACTCTTTCAGGGGACACTGGGTTGATTTCCAACACACAACCGTGTGGCATTCCAGTTCCAGGGACTCCAATGCCCTCTTCTGGCCTCCACAGGCAGCAGGCGCACTTGTGATACAGATATGCATGCCAGCCAAGCACCCGTACAAATAAGGTAAAATAAGAAATAAGAAATTTTAAAGAATCAAATCGACAGATTTTTTTTCCTTCTCATCCTCCCTCCTTCTTTTTGTCTCATCAAATGGTTCTCAAATAAAAATGGCATTTACAAAATAAAAATAGTTGTCTCGTGTTTATGTGAGAGTGGTATGTGTGCATGTTTATGTGTTCACGTATGTGTGGGCCCATGTGTACCTGCAAGTACTCATGTTTGTGTGTGCATGAGTGTATGAAGGCCAGAGGTTGGAGTTAGAAATTTACTTTGATTGCTCTTGCCTCTTGTGCTTTTGAAGAGGAGCCTCTCAGCCGAGCCCAGGCAGCCGGTCCTCCTAGGCAGCTTTCCCATCCTCCAGCATGCTCCATTTTGTGGGCTCTGGAGATCCAAAGTGCGGTCCTTTTGCTCACATGGCAAGAACTATAACTGCTGAGCAATATCCCAAACCCCTGTATTAGTCAGAGTCTCTAGAGGAAAAAAACTGATAGAATATATATATATATCATATATATGTGATAGAACATATGGATAGATATGGGATATATGACATAATATACATATTTGATCATAATTTCTATATTTTCTGTCATAATCTATATATAATTTATTAGAGTGGCTTACAGGCTATGGTCCAGCTAGTCCAACAATGGCTGTTTCCCAAAGGAAAGGCCAAGACTCCGGTAGATGAGGCTGGGTGTCTCAGCTGGTCTCCAGTCTATGCTGGAATCCCAAAGAAGTGGGTTCTAATACCAGCAAAGGAATGTCCCAGCAACAGGAAGACAAATTTGCCGGGGAGAGTAAAGGCAAACAGGCAAAAGCAAAAGTCCCCTTCTCCCACGTCTTTCCCTGTGGACTGCCACCAGAAGGTGCCGCCCAGATGTAAGGCAGGTCTTCCCACTTCAAACGATCCAATCATGAAAATTCTTAACAGTCATGCCCTACTGCTTGGGTTTTAGTTCTTTCCAGATGTAGTCAAGTTGACATGCAAGATCAGCCATCACAGTTCCCCAAACCAATATTTTTCAAATGTTCCAGTCTACCACCCTTGCTGTATGTGTAAAAATATCCAAGGATGGTGGAAGCAGTTTTCCTCACAGACAAGATGAATCATGACAGCAGGCTGTGTAGACCACTAGTTGTGAAGGAAGGGACAATAGTCTCCATAGCATTTAGTGTAAGATATACATAGTAAAGTTGGGCGTTGGTGGCTCACGCCTTTAATCCCAGCACTCGAGAGGCAGAAGCAGGTGAATCTCTGTGACTTCCAGGTCAGCCTGGTCTATAGACCTAGTTCCAGGACAGCCTCCAAAACAATACAGAGAAACCCTGTCTCAAGAAACAAAAAAAGATATACATAGTAACATAGTAGTACACAATAATTTGCCATGTACAAGATAAACAATAAAGGGCCAACAGCAAGTCATGATCCTAAGTACTGAAGACAACTAGTGTGTTCTAAGCCAGAATAAAAAAACCTACAATAAGTCCCCTTGTCTTCATCTTCCATAGCACACCTCCATGGCCTTCATCTCTACAGACTTCTTTAAGAACGTCCTTTCTTAACCAGCCCAGAGAGGTCCCAGGACTGTAATTCAAATGTCTGCTACTTGGTAGGTCTTTGGACTAAGTTCCTTAAGATGTCATAAATAGATGGGAAGTTGCCGCATCTACATGGCTGGGAATTGACATGACTGGGGGAACCAGGGTATGAAGAAAGGACAGACAAACATACAGAGGAACTGGGATCAGATGGAACGTCTTCACTTGGATGGAGCAGTGCCAACTACAGGACAACCCAGAATCTCGACTTAATGTGGGGGGGATGGAGTGGGTAGCTAATTTTAGTAGAAGGTCTATGTTATGGGGATAGTCCTAGGTTGCAGTCATAGGGGTGGAGGAGGCTGTGGTTGCTAGCTTTGGCACACACTGTCAATATTAACACACAGACCAGAGGAAGACTTTGCTATCCCTCCAAACCTCACCCTGGGAAAGACTTTACCACTCTTGCTGGGTCTGAAGCAGCAGTGCTCTTGACACGGCTGTGCCTATGCCAACAGCACGCGCTGCCTCAGTACTTTTCCCACCCCTTACACATTCACTCAGGGCTTCCTTGATTCCCCACAGAAGGTCACATACGTGACGATGGCATCACTTGCTCTCTACTGTCCTACCCTGCTGAACAACTTTCTCTTCCTCACCCACAAGTCGCTACTCACCCAAGCCAAATCACCCAGTTTACCCTCACTCACTACAACAATTGACTCTTGGCAAAACATCTGCCACTTCTCTTCCTACGTCTTACCCTGTAGCAGAGGCTAGCCAGAGAGTCCCTCTCTCTGGTCCTCACCTCTGTGTCACAGCTCCCTTTGCTTGTGACTAGATGGAGTTGGAGGGCATCATGAACCAGAAGCTTAGAAAGAAAGTCTTGTCTTAGTGCAAGGAGATTTGGAAAGCAAAGTCTTGTCTATGATAAGAAGGACAGACTCACATCATATCTGAATTCTAATATACACTCAACTGCTCAACAAAGTTCAACATGCCAAAATTCCTCACACAAAAAGATTTTTTAAATCATATTTTGCTCATTCTGGTTTTCTTCAGACCCCCCAGAAAGTACAATACACATTAAGATTTTTAAAAAGCAGACAGCATTCATATGTTTTTCCCACAAGACCCTTAGGCTCTAAGCAAAACAAAAAGTATAGTTAAATCTTGTTCCCTGAAGGTGTGCAAACACACCCGAGCATCCTACGGCAGAAGTGTCAGCACTGGACACAGACACAGAAGAAAGTGTTCCTCATTCTGACCTCATCTCAGCCCTGACAGAGACAAAATCCCTGCCACAAAGTCCAAGTAAGATTTTTGCCCAAAATTCCCATTGACATTACTAAGGAGAAACCTTAATAATCTTTAGCACACAGAGATTGAAAAACCAGACTCATGATCCCTCCAGTCATCCACAAAACCTTACCACTTAGGCTGATTTCTCAACCTCTGACTTTTAATTCAGTCAGCTGGGAGGCCAAACGCCTACGCTGCAATGGAACAATGACAATGTTGTATACTTCAGCAGAGGCATTAAATACCTTGGTGTAAGCTCCAATCTGGGTTTGTCTTTTTTCTTTTATGGATACCACTCACTTTAGTTCCTACTAGTCTCCACACTGCACAGATAAATTAGCTGAAGCTCAGGGAGGGGTTTGGAGAGATGGCTCAGTGGGAAAAGAGCTTGCTGTGCAAACACAAGGATCTGAGTTCAGATTCAGTGCATACATGTGAAAATGTGGGGTAACACACACACACACTTGTAATCCCAAATTTGGCGGGCAGAGACTGAAGGTTCTTAGGACTTTATGACCATCCAGTCCATCCTATCAGTGAATTGCACATTCAGGGTGAGGTTCTTTCCCAAAAATAAGATATTGAGTGATAAATAAGATACTGAGTGACAGAGGAAGGTACACAGCATCGACCTCTGGCCTCTATGCATGCATATGAAGGCATGTGCACCATATATACATACACATACATATATATACACACACATGCACACACACAAACAAGTATTTTGATCTAATTTAAAAATAAACATGAAGTTTGTACATGGGTGCAGAGGTTGATGTTGTCAACTTGATGGGCTCTAGAATCAACATGGAGACACACTTCTGAACATAGCTGTGAGGGATTATTAATACAGATAAATTGATATATATGGGAAGACTCACCCTAAATGTGGACAAGACCATTTGGGGGCTGGGGTCCTGGAATGGATAAAAAAGAGAAAGTAAGCCAAGCAACATCACTTTCTGCTTCCTGACTACAGATGCAATGGACCCGATGCCTCAAACTCCTGCCACCAAGACGTCATCGCTATGGTGGTGTGGATGAAAATGGCCCCCATAGGCTCATAGGGAGTGGCACTATTAGGAGGTGTGGTCTTGTTGGAACTGGAGAAGGGCTTTGAGGTCTCAGATGCTCAAGCCAGGCCCAGTGTGGCATTCTTTTCCTGCTTTCCATAGATCCAGATGTAGAGTTCTCAGCTCCTTCTCCAGCACCATGTCTTCCTGCATGCTGCCACGCTTCCCACCATGATAATAATGGACTGAACCGCTGAAACTGTAAGCCAGCCCCAATTAAATTTTTTCCCTCATAAAAGCTGCCATGGTCATGGTGTCTCTTCATCGCAATAGAAACCCTAACAAAGACAATGACCTTGCTGGAGTGTGCTCTGAAACCATGAGCCAAACCAAAGCCTTCCTTCCTTAGGTTGTTTCTGGAGATACAGCAGTTCAGCCAAGATTCTAATGAAGTCATTTTGACCTCACAGCTATGTTTTTCCCACTACTAATTTTTCTGGAAGCCAGAGAAGGCTGACTAGATGAAAACCCTGACATTTAAATACAAAATGAGTTTCCACAATCCTAGACTGAGGGGGTCGATTGGAGAGGCGATTTGGTGGATAAGAGCACTTACTGCTCTTCCAGAGGACCTGAGATCAGTTTCCAGCACCCATCTCAGGTCTGTAACTCCATCTCCAGGGACCTAATCTCGGACCTTTGGAGGCACCTGCACTCACATAACCACATGTGTGTGCATACACGCACACACTTACACTAATTAAAAAGAATGAAAACAGCATTTTCTTTAAAAATCAGCATTGAAAAGAGCTGAAAAATGCATCACTAGGCATGTCAAGAGGGATTGCCCACAGGTCTGAACCCTATGCAAAGAACTACAGGCAACTCAGCAATGTCGAGAGTGGTAGAAACAGTCTTCCCCATGGAATAGCACACCCGTTGGGTTTACGATACCAAGTGGTTAGCTCCAAAACCATACACATACAAGTAACATTATACCGACTGAGCAAGTTGTATTTATATATTTAGGGATGTTAGTGTGCACATACATATATAACAACAACTAAAGAGAAAAAGGTCATGAATTTGAACAAGAGCCAAAAGGATGCATGGGATGGATGGGAGGGAGAAAAAAAGAAAGGGAGAAATGATATAATCTCAAAAAATTAAAATTAATTTTTAAAAAGAAAGAAAAATGCAGACTCCCTCCACCAAAAGAAGAGTGCTCGGAGACCCAGAATCTTCATATTAAAAAGATCCCACATAAAGCAATGCTCTGGCTTCTCAAAATTGCTACAACGCTTCATCAGTCATTTAGAAGGATGACAGAGGAGAGCTCCCGTTATAGTTTCAATGCTAATATCTACCACAGAAGTGTTTGTGTGAACACTTAGTCCCTAACTGGTGGTATTATTTAGGGAAGCTATAGAACCTTTGGGGTGGGAGACAGGCCTTTGAAGATTATGGTGCAGCCAGCTTTTGGCCCAAGCTCACAACTTGCTAGTTGACCATGATGTGAATAATCCATGAGCTCCCATGAACACCAAGCAAGTCAAAATACGGTGCTATCACTGCCATGATAGACTGTGTTTCCTAAAACCATAAGTCAAAGCACTTCCTCCCCTGAGTTACTTTCACTAAATATCCTCTCACCATGAAGAGAAATGTAACCACATAGTGCCTATGAAGTACAAAATGATTCTAATTGGATAACTTTGAAGGAAAAAGTAATATGACAACAGGTGACAAGAAAAATTCAAATATCAAATAGCAATTCCTAAAGAAGGATAAAAAACCACCTTTTTAATAATAGATAATAATCTCCTTTGATTCCTGAAGAAAAAAAAACTATAAGAAATCATCAATCAATTCAACTCTTACAAAGACTATTAAAACATAAGATACTTTTGTAGAAATGCTATGGTACTCAAACTTTGCAACATGCCAGATATAGGCTTCAACACTCACTAATGGAGATAGGTTTAAGACTCTCCAGTACATTTTGGAAAGCACATGGAAAGATGTAGGTTTCTGTATTTACTTATTTTTTATTTATTTAAATTAGAAACAAGCTTGTTTTACATGTCAATCGCAGTTCCCTCTCCCTTCTCTCTCCCTCTGCCCGCCCCCCTCATCGACCCTCTATCCCATCCCTTTTCTGGGTTTCTGTATTTATGTATGTCAAGAGATTCTGTATGTTACCCAACATGACTAAGCAAAATTTTTACTGACATTGCAGTTAGTTGAAATACATCAGATTTGTTCTGAGATTTTTTAAATTAAGAACTATGTAATAGTAAACATATCTTCTATTCTAGAAGACAAGAAAATCTTTCTTCTAAGATTTCTTTCACCTTTTCCTCCTAGTTCCTAAACATGAAGAGTTGAGAGAATACAAGAGTGAAAACCAGGATCGTGTCCTTCAGAGATAACCACAGTAAACATTTGGTTGTAGTTTCTAGCTGAATACATTTAAATACAGCTTATTTTTTTTAATTTAGTGACTTTATTACCTCATGGATTTGTCATCACTGAGTGGTTTTGTCCTTGAGAATTTGTGTATTTGTTTATTTTTCCTTTGATTGGTTGGTTGGGTTTTGTTTTTTTGTCCTCCCTTGCCTCCCCCCCACAATTGCATTTACCTTTTCTTTTTTTAAGTTAGGAAAAGCTTGTTTCACATGTCAATCCCAGCTCCCTCTCCCTTCCCTCCTCCCCCACCCTCCTCAACAGGCCCCCCAGCCCCCCACCCAATCCCCACTTATTTCCTCAGGGAGGGTGAGGCCCTCTATGGGGAATCTCCAGAGTCTGTCATTTCATCCAGGGAAGGGCCTAGGCCCTCCCCCAAGAGTCCAGGCTCAGAGAGCATCCCTCATTGTGGGATGGGCACCCAAATTCCATTTGTATGCCAGGGATAAATACTACCCAAGGCCCCATAGATTACCTAGGCCTCCTCACTGACACCCACCTTCAGAGGGTCTAGATCAGTTCCATGCTGTCCACCCAGCCATCAGTCTGGGGTCCAGGTTAGGTTTCTGTTGGTTAAACCAGCCCAGTCTTAACTCCTTTGCTCATCAGTTCTTGCTTTCTGTCACTGAATTCCAGAAGTTCAGTTCAGTGTTTGTCTGTGGGTATCTGCCTCTGCTTCCATCAGTCATTGGTTGAAGGTTCTGGTATTGTAAGCTGGCACTGCGCTGATTCATGTATAAAATCTATATATGAGTGAGTACATACCATGCTTCTCTTTTTGTGACTGAGTTACCTCACTCAGAATGGTTTCTTCTATTGCCATCCATTTGCCTGTAAGTTTCAAGATTCCATTGTTGTTGGTTTTTTCTGCTGAATAGTACTCCATTGTGTAAATGTACCACTTTTTCTCTATCCACTCTTCAGTTGAGGGGCATCTAGGTTGCTTCCAGGTTCTGGCTATTACAAATAATGCTGCTATGAACATAGTGGAACAGACATCCTTGTTATATGAATGGGCATCTTTTGGATATATGCCTAAGAGTGGAATTGCTGAGTCTTGTAGTAGCCTGATTCACATTTTTCTGAGGAATCTCAATACTGATTTCCAAAGTGGCTGTACAAGTTGGCACTCCCACCAGCAGTAGAAGAGTGTGCCCCTTTCACCACATCCTCTCCAGCATAAACTGTCATTGGTGTTTTTTATTTTAGCCATTCTGACAGGAGTAAGATGGTATCTCAGAGTTGTTTTGATTTGCATTTCCTGGATGGCTAGGGATGTTGAGTTCTTTCTTAAGTGTCTCTCAGCCATTTTAGACTCCTCTATTGAGAATTCTCTATTCAGTTCTGTACCCCACTTTTTAATTGGATCCTTTAGTGTTTTGAAGACATGCTTCTTGAGTTCTTTGTAAATTTTGGAGATAAGCCCTCTGTCAGATGTGGGGTTAGTGAATATTTTTTTCCCATTCTGTGGGTTGCCTTTTTGTCTTGTTGACTGTGTCCTTTGCCTTACAGAAGCTTCTCAGTTCCAGGAGGCCCCATTTATTAATTGTCTATCTTAGTATCTATGCTACTGGAGTTATGTTCAGGAAGCAGTCTCCTGTACCAATTTGTTCAAGGGTACCTCCCACTTTCTCTTCTAACAGGTTCAGTGTGACTGGATTTATGTTCAGGTCTTTGATCCATTTGGACTTACGTTTTGTGCATGGCAATAGTCATGGATCTATCTGCAGTCTTCTACATGCCAGCAGCCAGTTATGCCAGCACCATTTGTTGAAGATGCTTTCTTTTTTCATTGTATAATTTTAGCTTCTTTGTCAAAGATCAGGTGTTCTATTCCATTGGTCTACCTGTTTATTTTTGTGCCAATACCAAGCTGTTTTCAGGACTACAGCTCTGTAATACAGCTTCAAGTCAGGGATGGTGATGCCTCCAGATGTTGCCTTGTTGAACAGGGTGTTTTGGCTATCCTGGGCCTTTTGTTTTTCCATATAAAGTTGAGAATTGTTCTTTCAAGGTCTATGAAGAATTGTGCTGGAATTTCACTATTTGCAGTTGAAATGATAGTTTACATAAGTGACCCAAAAATCTCTACCAGGGAACTCCTGCAGCTGATAAATACTTTCAGCAAAGTGGCAGAATACAAGATCAACTCATGAAAATCAGTAGCCTACTATATATAGACGACAAAAGGGCTGAGAAAGAAATCTGAGAAACATCACCCTTTACAATAGCCACGAACAACATAAAATACCTTGGGATAATGCTTACCAAACAAGTGAAAGACCTGTATAGCAAGAACTTTGAGTCTTTAAAGAAAGAAATTAAAGAAGACACCAGAAAATGGAAAGATCTCCCATGCTCTTGGATAGGTAGGATCAACATAGTAAAAATGGCAATCTTACTGAAAGTATTCTACAGATTTAACGTAATCCCCATTAAAATCCCAGCACAATCTGGACCTGGCCTTTTTTAGTTGGGAGACTTTTGATGACTGCCTTTATTTCCTTAGGGGTTATAGGTCTACTTAAATTGCTTGTCTGTTCTTGATTTAATTTTGGCAAGTGATATCTATCCAGAGAATTGTTCATTTCCTTTAAATTTTCAAATTTTGTGGAGTACAGGTTTTCAAAGTATGACCTGATGATTCTCTGGATTTCCTCAGTGTCCATTGTTATGACCCCCTTTTCATTTTTGATTTTGTTAATTTGCATGTTCACACTCTGTCTGTTGGTAAGTTTGGGTAAAGGTTTGTCTATCTTGTTGATTTTCTCCAAGAACCAACTCTTCTTATATTGATTCTTTGTATTGTTTTCCTAGTTTCTACTTTATTGATTTCAGCAGCCCTCAATTTGATTATTTCCTGACATCTACTCCTCTGGGGTGAGTTTGCTTCTTTGTGTTCTAGGGCTTTCAGTTGTGCTGTTAATTCTCCAGTTTCTTCATGTAGGCACTTAGTACTAAGAACTTTCCTCTTAGCCCTGCTTTCAAAGTGTTCCATAAGTTTGGTTATGTTGTGTCTTCATTCTCATTGAATTCTAGGAAGACTTTAATTTCTTTTTTATTTCTTCTTTGACCCAGGAGTGGTGCAATTGCACATTATGCAATTTCCATGAGTTTGTGGGCTTTCTGCAATTTGTGTTGTTTTTGAATTCTAACTTTAATGCATGGTGGTCTGATAAGGTACATGGAGCTATTCCAATTTTTTGTGCCTGTTGAGGTTTTATATGTTGCCAAGTATGCGCTTCATTTTGGAGAAGGTTCCATGTGTCACTGAGAAGAAAGTATATTCTTTGTGTTTGGATGGAATGTTCTATAGATGTATGTTAAACCCAATTGGGTCATAACTTCTATTAGTTCCTTTGCTTCTTTGTTAAGTTTCGGTCTAGAGGTGAGAGTGGTGTGTGAAGTTTTATGTATGATTTGAGTTTTAGTAATGTTTCTTTTATGAACATGGATGTCTTTGTATTTGGGGCATAGATGTTCAGAATTGAAACTTCATCTTGGTGGATTTTGCCTGTGATGCATATGTAATGACCTCCTTTATCTCTTTTGATTGATTTTAGTTTAAAGTCTAATTCATTATATATTAGGATTGCTATCCCTGCTTGTTTCTTGGGTCCATTTGATTGGAAAATCTTTTTCCCAACCCTTAACTCTGAGGTAATGTCTGTCTTTGAAGTTGAGGTGTGTTTCTTGTATGCAGCAGAAGGATGGATTCTGTCTTTGAATCCATTCTGTTAACCTGTGTTTTTTATGGGTGAATTAAGACCATTAATATTGAGGGATATTAATGACCATTGATTGCTTATTTTTGTTTGTTTGGAGTTGTTGGTGGAATTGTGTGTGGATTTTCACCCCTTTTTTCTTTTGGTTGTTGTTAAAGTGGGATTATCACTTGCCTATGTTTTTCTTGTTGTAGCTAACTCCCTTGGGTTGGGGTTTTCCTTCCAGAAATTTCTGTAGGGCTGGGTTAGTGAATATGTATTGTTTAAACCTGGTTTTGTCATGGAATATCTTGTTTTCTCCATCTATAGAGATTGAAAGCTTTGCTGGGTATAGCAGTCTGGGCTGGCATCTGTGGTCTCTTAGTGTTGGTAGAATATCTATCCAGGACCTTCTGGCTTTCAGAGTTTCCATGGAGAAGTTAGGTGTGATTCTGACAGGATTGCCTTTGTATGTTGCTTGACCTTTTTCTTTAGCTGCTCTTAATATTATTTCTTTATTCTGTATGACTGGGATCTTGATTATTATATGGCAATGGGATTCTTTTTTGTGATCCATTCTATTTGGTGTTCTGTAAGCTTCTTGTACCTTCATTGGCATGTCTTTCTTTAGGTTGGGAAATTTTTCTTCTCTGATTTTGTTGAATATGTTTTCTGCCCCTGTGAGGTGGTTTTCTTCACCTTCTTCTATACCTATTATTCTTAGGTTTGGACTTTTCACGGTGTCCCATATTTCCTGGGTGTTTTGTGTTAGGGATTTGTTGGACTTAAGAATTTCTTTGGTCAATGAATCTATTTCCTATAGTGTATCTTTAACACCTGAGATTCTCTCTTCCATTTCTTGTATTCTGTTGGTTATGCTTGCATCTGTAGTGCCTGACCATTTGCCCAGCTTTTCTATTTCCAGCTTTCCTTCAGACTGTGTTTTTTTCATTGTCTCTATTTCAGCTTTCAACCATTGCACTGTCTGAATTGTTTCTTGCAACTTTTGCTTCGTCTTTTCCTCTCTTTCTTGTATTTGTTGGACTTTTTAGTTTGCTTTTTCTTCTATTTCTTGAATTTTTATTTGTTTTTTCTTCCATTTCTTTAAGTGATTTTCTCATATTCTCTTTGAAGGCCTCTATCATTTTCATGAGGTTGTTTTTAAGGCCTTTCTCATCTGCTTCATCTGCATTAGGCTGTTCAGGCCTTGTAGGTGTAGAGTCTCTAGATTCTGGCAGTGTCATATTGGTTTTTCTGTTGCTAGGTGTGTTTTTATATTGTCTCCTTCCCATCATTTCTTCCAGTGGTTTCAGAAGGAGTCTCTTCCTCTCCTGGTGGGTATATGACTACGGTTCCTTTCCAGTGGGTGTGAGCAGGTCCAATACTCTGGTGGCTTTCCTCTTGTGTGGATGGAGGCAGTCCTAGTACCAAAGCCTTGCAATCTTTGGGTAGGCTGGGCCCTGCCATGATGAGATCCACAGTGTGCAGTCCCCAGGTCTCTGGTGGTTCTGCTCAGGGCATTGGAAGGCAGGCTGGAGATAGTCCCATGCTTACCTCGCCTGTCCCCTGGATGGAGAATGGGACTTGGATGCTGGCAGTCTCTGGGCGAGCTGGCTCCTGCCCGGGTGGGAGCTGTAGGGCACAGTACCCTGGCCTTGGGTTTGTTTTGTTGTTTTTTTAATATAATCTCACTATAGAGTTCAAGCTTCCAGTCCTCCTGCCTCAGTCTCCTAAGTGCCAAGACTGCAGATATGTATCACCATGCCTGTTGCTCTTAACCACTGAGTCATCTCCCCAAAGGGGAACACTCCTCCATTGCTTGTGGGAGTGCGAACTTGTACAGCCACTTTGGAAATCAATATGGTGGTTTCTCAGAAAATTGAGAATCCATCTATCGCAAGAACCAGCTATACCACTCTTGAGCATATACCCAAAGGATGCTTTATCATGCCACAAGGAAGGAGGAGAAGGGTGAGGGAGGGTAAAGTGTGATTGGGCTGAGAAAAAAATTAACTAATTAATAAAAACAATTTAAAAAGTAGAATAACCATGTCTGAAATAATTTTCTCTCTTTTGTTCAATTAATATGTTATTTTATAAAGATTCAAAAATCTAAAACTAAATAAAATAAAAAGAAAATTATACCTATCTAATCTCATTGTCATCCTTGAATCACTTCTTCAGTTTTGAGTTGAGTTCATTCTTTCACTTATTGCTTCCATTACATTTTGGGTTTAGCAATCACATTTTCAGCTTTCAAAACCACTGTCTTCCTCTCTGAATGATTCACAGAACTTAGGAATTACTATAGTTAGAGTTTTATTGTAGCAAAGAAGACAAATTCAAGCCAGAGGAAGAGATGCATAGGGCTAAGTCTGGAAAGGTTCCCCATGTGAGGCTACTGGCATCCTTGGGGATGTGTTAGCCTCTTGGCACTGAAGAGTGACATTTGAAAAGTATTGTCAACCAGGGAACCTCAGACTCACTTCAGTGTCCAGGATTTTTATTGAGGTTTCATTGCATAGGCATGATTGATTGAATTATTGTCCATGTGACTCAATATCTAGCCCTCTAACTCCCAAGGATTGGAATGAGATGGATGTTGGGCTAGTATCAGGTGGCTCCAAGCCCAGCTCTCTAATCATGTGGTTGGTCTGTTTGGTGTGGCAGCCACCATCTTAAATTACCTCATTAGCATATACGACCAGCCCCCATTCTAAGTTATCTCATTAGCATACACAGCCACATGTGGCCACAGGAGTCTGCCGGAGAAATAACAACAGACATGTCCACCACTTGGGAAATTCCTAGGATTTAAAGGATGACTCCCAGTAACTAGTGATGAAATGTAGTCAACCCTTTATTACACGTATAAATTAAATGTTTTATCAGTATATTGCAAAAATTTTACACATTAGATTATTTTATTATAATCTTTAATATTTATGCTCTATTAAATCATCCATCTCTTCTCTACTTAACAGGTAACATAAAATGTTTAATTTATTTTAGACTAACTATAAAACATGAAATACACTCTTTCAACAAAATGAACTTTTAAGTGACTTATATCATATTTGAACAGGGCCCAAGTACACTACATTTAACTGAGTGCCCTGGTATTTTGTTTAAGAAAGCTGTTGCAACTCAGTGTTGGAAATTCTTACATTTTATACTTTAAAAATTAGAGAAGTGATCCTCAAGGTGGCTCAGCAGTTAAGAGCCTTGGCTACTCTGCCAGAGGACTCAGATTCCCAGCACCCATGTGGCAGTTCACAAATGTCTGTAACTACAGTCTCAGGGGATCCAACACCCTCATACAGACTTGAATGCAGATAAAACATCAGTGCACATAAAATAAAAAATTAAAACAACAATGGAAAAAAATTTTAATTAAAGAAATTACTGTTTTGCTTTTATATTTTAAGAGGTAGAATATAGGAAAAGGTTTTTCCTGATGTTTGGAAATGTTTCTCTACAAATAATCCATTTCAGAGTCTTAATCTTTATATATCCAAATATGTAAAAAGTTAGCTGCTTATAACTGTCAATATATTTTCTTTTTTAACACTAGAGTTATTAAACTAATGGTTGAGTTTCTCTTATACTGTTGGTCCCAATGCTAACTCATGAGTAACGGGGATGTCCTTCCGTATATGTCTGTCTTATTGGTTGATGAATAAAACACTGATGACCAATAGGGCAGCAAGATAGCCAGGTCTAGGAGATGAGGAGAATTCTGGAAAGTGCAGGCAGACACAGAGTCATCATGTGAGCCCAGGGAATAGAGGACGTGAGTGAGGTGTTCTCCAGAAAGATAAGACCACGTGGAAATATATCAATTAATAGAAATAGGTTAAAAATTAAGACAGAGCTAGCCAATAAGAAGCCCTAATCAGCAGATAACAGCTTTATAACTAATATAGCGTCTGAGTGTTCATTTGGGGCTCAAGGGTCATGGACCTGCCAGGCCAGAAAACTCAAGCTTACACCTGAGTGTAATAAACTAATCCAACACAACACTCCACTGTGCCAATAATAAAAGTACAGCTGGAGTATTATTTAATGGGTTATCATAGAGATCCATTCATTTGTTCTTCATAAATTAAATAATTTACCATTTACATTCTACTGATGTCTTCTTTTTCTTGCTTGTAGAGATTTATTAATCAACTCAGTCCACATGACCCTTCATGTGCCACTGTTTTTATGACATTTCTCACTCTGTCAATATAGTTCCAAGCTATGTAAAACTTTTTGTTCCTGTGGCTTTTCTTTAGTCGTGTGGAGTTGAAACTGGACTTTCTCTCCTTTCCGTCTATTCCTGCCTCTTTGTTGCAGTGCTCAGTGCAGTAACATTGCAAACATGCACTGGGCCTTTGCAGTGACCACAAAGACACCAAGCTGAGGACTCCAACGATGCTGGCAAAGGGAGAAGCTGTGAATTTGAGCCACGACAATACCAACAATGACAAACACATGAACGTGAACACTTAGGAAAACAAATGAGAGATATTTAAATAAAATTTCACAGAATGTTTGAAACCTCCATAAACTTGGAGAAAGCAAACATCTGTGAGCTCTCAAGAGGACAAAATTCACTTCATGTCACAACCATCTGTGCATATTTCACTTCGGTGTCACAGCAATGAACCCATCAGCTTGACCATTTTACTGGGTTCAGGAACCCTTCTCTAATCATGTATTTTTTGTTTTACAATTGCTTGATAAAACCAGGCGAATAAATTTCTCATGAAATTTCTCTGGGCTAAGAAATTCTAAAGAGGCCAGAAAAGAAAAGATCAAAAGCCCGTTTTTATTCTTGAACTATAAAGTCACGTAAAACCATAAATCAAGCACAGTTCCCCCCCCCCGAAACCTCATCAGTGAAAGGCAGAGCTAAGTCAATGGCTCACGCTTTTACAGTGCTGCTAAAAATAAAATCCAAATATTTTCTACTGAAAGGTTCATCTAAACGGGATAGCTGATTAGTTAAAAGGAATATTTTATAATTAATTTTCTTCCTAATATTCATTTTTCAAGGTGGATTAACGACTAGGATGTGAATGTCATTCTTTAAATGTCCTACAGGTTTCTGACTCTTGGTGGAAAACAAAATGATTTCGCCGTCTTTGCAGCCCTAGTTAAGACACAACTTTCTTGGGCTCTCGGATCATTCTGGCCCACAGTCAGCTCTTCTTTCATTCAGTTCTAACACTGCTTTTATCTCATCCATGTCTCTTGATACTGTCTGGACACTTGCTGGCCATCTGTAGTTGACTATAACAAATGGGTAGAAACACTCTGACAGGCTATCTATGACTCTCAAGCAATTTTATAGGTTAGCTGATACCTTTCATCAACGGGTCAAGAGAATTTGCATATAGATGTTATTTTATTTGAAAGTAGCAAGAACTATCTCTATGTCACACAGCAAATTTCTCAGCAGGTCTCTGTCCAAGAATGAGGGAGCTCTGATCCTACTGGCCATTGTCTGTTATCTCAAAGGATGCAAAATGCCTCTAGCATATAAATATAGACCTGCCAAGGGAGTAGAGCTCAAATGACTGCACCTTAATAAATTCAGCCTTTTTTCCTTAGCTCAGTGCCACAAAATAGCTTTCAGATCTGTTATTTGAGGTCCTACATGTAACTTCCCATCTTAGTGCAGACTCCAAGGAAGAAAAAGTAAAGATTGAATACATTTCTGATAGTTAATACGGATTCTCAAATTGGCAAGGTCTAGTTATGGGGACACACTCTTGGCAGTAACTCTGAGGGCGTTTCTAGGTTAAACTAACTGAGGTGGGAAGACCCACGCTACATATGGATGATACTGTCCTGGAGGTTGCAGGCAATAAAAAGAGAAGGTGAGCTAGGCACTTACATGCTTAAATCTCAGGAAATTCAATGGTCTGGTTGCTTTTTACAAATCTACCACTGTTCTGCTCCACTGAAAAGCTGTTTATTCTGTTACAGAATGTGCAAACATCCTTGAGAGAGACAACATAGAAAAAGTAACCATCCTACCTCTGAAACTCAAGATTTAAATTCTAATCCCTAAAGAGGGACTCTCCATAGATTCTAACAGTACTAACACCTCAGAGGAACAAAGAAAGGGGAGCAAAATAAATTATAAAACTTAATAATCCCTATTTTCAGATGTTATGGCTCTGGAGGGATTCCCAGCTGAGACTATGCAGAATCCTTTAATCAGTGAGGGATTCCAGTCAACATATGAATAGTATCTCCATCCTTTATGACTCACAGACAGACGCACACACATACATACCACACACACACACACACACACACCACACCACACACACACATCACATACACCATACACACACACCACATATACCACACACACAATCACACACACACCACACACCACATACCATACATACACCACACACACACCACACTACACACACATACACACACCCTTTACACTACACACAAACACACCACACACACATCCACACACATGTACCATTCATACACCACACACACCACGCACACACACACACCTCTATATGTAGGAGTCACCAAAAAATTCATGTGCAATTCACTTCTCTTGGCTTTAATTTCATCCCCAAAATAGTATAGTTCTTCTTGAAATGATGTCTAATGTCAGTTCTGGAATTCTGGACTGAACTATCCATCCTTCCAGCTTGATAGCAAAACTATTCTGTGTCCCCCCCGCCTCTGTCTTCCACAGGCTGGAGGGAAGGCAGAGCCTCTGAACAATTCTGTGGTTCTTTCTCTGTTTGGACCCACCACCTTGCTGACCCTAAGTCTGTGGCAATAAATATTTCCTATCTCTGTCAAAGCCTAATTTATCTTTAGCTCAGACCCGCCCCCTTGAGCCCCAGGCTTGTATAAAATAGCCAACTCCACTTGTATATCTAACAGACACACCCTTTAATGTCCTAAATGTACTCTGGTATCCCCCCCCCCCCGTATCTGTGTCACCTCGGTTAAAGGCGATCCCACCCTTCCTTCTCGCGCCCTAATCTCCTACCCCAGGTCTCTCGTAAAATCTCGCTGATGCTGCTCTATCACTTCCTCTGCGACTGCCCTTATCCAAGCCACCGTCTTCTGTCACCCTGGAGTCTCCCCTCAGAAAAGCAGCCAGACTCGTCCTCCTCAGATCACGTCTCCCACATGCCCCGGCCTCACGGCTGTGTGACTTTCCCATTGGATCCATCTTGCGTTTCAGGAAAAGCCAGGGCCAGTCTAACCTGTCGCCCCTTGACCTCTTTTCTCACCATTGTCTTCTCCATCGATGCGTCCTTTCACAGTACCTGTCACCCCCAGTATAATACTTTCAGAAATAGGCCTCAGCTCAATTCCAGGAGTTCAGAATTTCCACTGTCTTTTAAATGTTGGCTGGTTACCTCAGAATGGCCAGGCCCTGGTGGGGAATGGTTCCTAGTTTGTATAACTTAGGCCCTGGGCAAGCCTATGCTCACTCTGAAGGCTATTGAGTACCTGCAGCCTAGGATTGTCTCTGGGATTAAAGGAAATATTTGATATCAGATGCATACATGATAACAGATGTCTTCTGCCAGAACCCCTGCTTTTGGAAAGCTATTTAAGATGATGCTGGAATAAATGTAGTCTCTGGTATTGACTAAGAGCCCTCCTGAGATGACCAGATGTCTCTGTTTTGTCCTTTAACGCCACATTGGGTAGCTAGGACTTCCCTCATCCACACTCCCCCACTCAGGGTCGGACCTGGGGTTGTTGGGCTGGTTCCAATCGCTGCCCCAAAGACATCAGTCAGGAATAGATGGCCCCTGCAGGACTGATACAGGCGGGACCCCAGCAGTACCCTCCCTCCTGGAGGCTCTGTGACCATGTGAGCATCCTCGGTGAGTATGCTTGGCCTCGGAGACTCTACACTCTCCCTGATGCCTCAAACAGTCTTCCTCCATAGGCACAGTGCTCACTCAGTCAGACAATATGGAAACTACACAAGGGAGATGGCGCAGCAAGTGGAAATGCTAATCCCGCAGACTGAGAGATCCCAACTCAACATTTTTAGACCCCTG
The DNA here is from genome assembly GCF_017639785.1 of Mesocricetus auratus. Lineage (NCBI taxonomy): Eukaryota > Metazoa > Chordata > Mammalia > Rodentia > Cricetidae > Mesocricetus > Mesocricetus auratus. The sequence goes on along the minus strand of NW_024429205.1, from coordinate 28,660,112 downwards.
GTGACTAGCCCATCTCAGAGTAACTTGTCCTTCTGTCCTCTCCTGAGAAACCGGTGACCTCAAGATAAACTTAAAAGATAACACTCCCTGATCCAGGAACTAGCTCACCACATGCCTGCTCAATGTTTAACTGTACAATGCCCAAAGAATGCTTCCTTGGGATAACCTATAATCTTCCTGTTAAGATATAAGCTATTATTTAACTTCCTCATCCTTTATGTTAATGATGTTTACCTAACTTCCCCATCCTTTGCCTAACTCCCCCATTCTTTATGGTTTTCCCTTTTAAAAATCCCCAACTGCAGCTACTGGGGGTCTAACTCCTCTGCCCCTGCGAGAGTTACCAGCTTGGCCCCAGTGCACTGGTTCCCCGAATAAACCTTGTGTGCTTGCATCAAGAATGGTCTTTCTTGAATTATTGGGGTATCGGCTTATCCCGAGACTTGAGTGAGGGTCTCCCCACTCTGGGGGTCTTTCAAGACCCAACAGCATGAATTTGATCCCCAAAACCCCATGACAAGGCTGGATGTGATACAGCTGTGCTTCCAAAACTCAAAGGGGAGGATTCAAGACAGAGACCAGAAGCTCAACGGGAAGCTCAGGGTTCAGTTCACATGGCACATATAGAACTAGAGTAGAACCAAGAAAGACCTCTATAAGGTGGGGTGCAGGGCCCAGCTCCCATACATTGTCTCTTAACCTTCACATGCACACACATGGTGTGTGCACCCCTGCACTCGCACAGACTGATCTCTCTCTCTCACACACACACACACACACACACACACACGCGCACGCACACACACGCACACATATACATACACATACACACTCCACACTCACACAGACTGATCTCTCTCTCACACACACACACACATACATACATATACACACTCCACACTCACAGACTGATCTCACACACACACACACACACATGCACACATATACATACACACACACACTCCACACTCACACAGACTGATCTCTCTCACACACACACACATACATACATATACACACTCCACACTCACACAGACTGATCTCTCTCACACACACACACATACATACATATACACACTCCACACTCACACAGACTGATTACACACACACACACTCCACACTCACACAGACTGATTACACACACACACAAAGAAGAATGAGTAACAATTTTTGGAAAGAAAATTGCAGCTCCTGGCCCATAGAAATCCTCTTATCCCCTTGCTTTTAATTTTCTTCGTCATGGATAACCATTTACTACATGTACACCTGTTTATTTACAATAGTGCCCCTTTGCTTACAGTTTTGCTTTCTGTGAATTTCACTATCTGAATCAGCCACAGACCAAAAATATTAAGTGGAAAATTCCAGAAATAAATAGTCATAAGTTTTAAATTGCACAGTGGCTTGAGTAGCATGGTAAAGGCTCATGTCATCCTCTCTGTCTCACCCGGGACATGAATTATCCCTTTGTCCACTGTGTCTACGCCGTCCTGTCCTCACTACCTGTCCATTCATCTCCCAGCTTTCATCTCAGTCATCCGATCAAGCGACACAGCACTGCAGTGCTGGAGGCAAGAAGCCCTGGCTCTATGCAGTAATGGCCCCAACGTACAACAGCAGGGGTGACAGCAACTCGGATATTCCAAAAAAGTTAAGTACAGTGTGAGAAAGGGAGAGAGAAGAGGAGAGAGGAGGGAGAAACCACGTTCATTTGATTTTTATTATAATACATTGTTAGGGTTGTTCTATTTCAGTATCACTATTGTTACTGTCTTGTGACTTATAAATGAAACTTTTATCACAAGTATGTTTTATAGGAAAACACAGTATATGCAAGAATTGATGCTATCCATTATTTTATGTGTCTCACTGTGGAGATCTTGGCATGTATCCGCTTTGGAGAATGGAAACCTGCCATGATTATTAGTTTATTATTTCTCTCTGTCTCTCTGACTCTTTTTATCTCTGTCACACACACACACACATGTAAATTCTAGATGACTCATTTACTCATTGCTATGAGTAATACCTAGATTTGTGCCTAACCACATGGTAATCACCTAATACTTGCCAAATAAATAAGCCAATGAATTATCTCAGTTGAGATCACACTTGTGAGTATTGATGAGAACTTGGAAGGAAACTGATTGCACTGTATACATCCAATGTATACTATTGGCATCTTGTTTACACACCCATATGACTATCAGCTAGGAACATGGTGATAGATTACACAGTTGGGTTCCCTAGGAGATGGCTGCTGTAAATTAGAAAGGGAAATTGCATATATCCAATAGAACCCATGAGGTACAATATCTGTGGGACACCAAAGGCTTATGGGAGTGTGCTTGAGCTTCTCTGAAAGGCTTGATGAACAAACCAATCTCAAGCAGTTTGGGAAGTCTATAATGGGTAAGCCAAGTCTTCTAGCATCCCGAAGGCCCTGCCTGTCCTCATCATATCTGGCACAAAACAATGACTCAGGAGCCAGAATTACTTGAGGTTGAATCCATCAGTAATTGAGCACCTTCCTTGTCCTTGTCTCTCCAAGACCAGAGGCAGCCAAGAATGTGCTGTTAGCCCTGTGTGATGGTAGAGAATGTGTGAGCTTGTTCTCACATGCAGCTTTGATTTCCTCAATGGGCCGTCTTCACACAGTGAATAAACACTGACAGGACATTGGCTAAGATTAAGGCGCAGCCACTGAGATTGGGCATTACAGTGTCTTCTAGAGGACATGTTACGCCGGCCACGAGAGCTCTCTGGAGAAATCTGGATGGGATGTGTGTCTCAAGCAGAGTGTATGATTTGTTCCTCACATGTGGCACAGCTGTCTGTTTACATGGTCATGATCTCCTTCCTAACAAGGACTAAGTTGGCTTCACCCTTCCTTCTCCAGTATGTGATCTAGAACACGGAGCTGTGCTCAGAAACCTGTTGCTCATTCACTCCCCTTCAGACAGCTCTCGCAGGGACAACTGTTCCCTTCTAGAAACTGAATAATAATGGTGTGGATTTTATTCATGGGTATGCTTCATGAAAAAGTTATGGGTAGTAGATTCTTTTGTGTTGTTGGAGAAAGAAGGAAGTTATCACCCTGCCTTTTCTCACTCAAGTTCTCTGATACACAATTCAGTTTCAGGTATATGTCAAACAAATAATCCCTAGACAACCCAAGTCTTTTTGGATTGAGAGAGAGAGAGAGAGAGAGAGAGAGAGAGAGAGAGAGAGAGAGAGAGAGAGAGAGAGAGAGAAGAGAGAGAAAGAGAGACAGACAGACAGACAGACAGACAGAGAAACATGGTAGAAATTAATCATAAAGACCAAATATTAAAAACACAGTGTCATAGTGCTTAAGTAAGAATTATAAAGTTACAAAGTTTGAAAGTAAAAGAAACTATTGAGCAACTGAGTCTTGGAGAATTATGCACAGTGGTCAAATGTCAGCCTGTGATAATAGACTGGATTCCAAATCCTGGCCCTGATGCTGTGCACTTAGTGTCCCAGACCAAGTGACTTAACTTCCTTGAGTCTTTGTTTCTTTATCCCTGAAGAGGAAACAAAAATGGTGCCTACAGCCATGGCTTGTTATACCACAAGCAAATGAAATAACACCCATGGAGAGCCTCCTGAGCTCAGTGCAGGAGGAGCTGTAAGAGCTCAGCCAGGCACAGAGACTGCTGCTGCTGCTAGCTACCATCTATTTGCTGATAAAGCCTTCCAGCATCTACCATTCAGTCTTTGCCCCAGGTCTAGATCCTGTCTAAACCGGGAGCATCGCCATCTTCCATGCCACAGCTGCAGGGTCCTCTCTAAGGGGATCTGTTAACCTTACATGTCACTGGCCCTGAGCAAATTCTAGAGTGTTACATCTTCTCTCCTGACTTTAAGGGGGAGCACTTTTCTCTCCAGTAGATTCTTAAAGCTTCTTCCTTTTATTCTGCCTTAAACTCAGCTATGGGCCAAGCTCTAGCACAAGGGCTTTTTGCTCAGTTTAAACACAACATTTTCCCATCTTTTTTTTATTAAAAGTCTTTGGGGGTGGAGGTGGGGTTACAGAAACATAAGCAGGAAGCATTGAGAACCTGCATGGGTCTCCCTGCTTCCTCACTTACCCCCCCTCCCCGTCACTTGATGGCACTCCCTCCCTTCCATCATTTGTTCACAGTCCATCCAAGCCATCAAGCATGTGCAGTCTCCTCACTAGCTTCACTGTGCAATAGTCCATCTCCACATTTAAAACCATACAGTCTCCTCTGGTACATTTAACACAGTGCTTCCCTACTCTACCTCTCCCTCTCTTAAAGCGCTGTCCCACACACTCTCAGGCGGCAGAGCCACCCAACCAATATGAGCCTCTGAAGGAACCTAACCAAGGGAAGAATTCCTTAGGGAGGCAAGTCACGCTGCCTTTCTCACTCGCCTGCCCTGAGAACTGCTCCACCTGGCTCATTGTGCTCTGCTGCTCTCAGCCTAACTTATCAAAAGGAATAGAAACTAAGATCCTGTGGCTGCCATAGCCTCCCTTCTGGGCAAGACCCTCATTAATTTGATTAACCCATCAGTCAATAACAGAACATCAGCACAAGGGTCTAAGTGGGGGAAGAAAGCCTGATCAGTGCCAGGTGGCCATGGAAGTGTCATGAGAAGGTGATACTCCATTCTTTCCTATTCCCCTGTCACACAGATGATTGATATTCCAGGGGTCTTAGGCCAGAGCTGTCCTCCTAGTAATGGCCCATCCCCTTACCCATGCCTTGACTTGGACTGGTCACCAACCGCCAACAAAACCGGGAAACCTAAGGCTTGCCAAGGTCATTATGCTAGAAAGCTGATATTCCGGGAATGTGTGTTGCTTTATTAAAGCATTTCATATCCAATTTGCTGGCTATGAGTTTCAGGCCAGTGACACATTTGGGCTACATTAATATGAAACAGTTTGACTGCCTTAAGTAAAATGCACGTTTATAACCCAATTCAATAACTACATCTTGCTTATTTACATGATAGTGAACATGAACTTTTCAGTCACCCATCAGCTGATTTAACAAGTGTGCTCCTGTATTTAACTATCATTTTGTTTTCCTGATTCATTGCAGCTGGGTTAGAATAAATAATCTCTGGCACAATTTTTTAAATAGTATTTTCAAATCACAGAGGGGATTTGCCATTTCCTCCCAAGTTAAAATGCCTCTAGGATGTATGTTTAACTGCATTCTCACCCCATCCCACACTGCAGAACATACAAGCCCCGGTGGAGAAGTTGAGGCCAATTTTATCATTAAATAAACTCTGGAATGCCCCAGGCAAGGTCGTTAACTTGTCTCCACTACAGACTATAGTCCAAATAGTCACCTCCCTTCAATGGATTCCTACAGGGGCCTGGGTGTGCTCTATACCCACCCCTTGGCATATGGGACAATTAGACCATTATATTTGTACAAAGAGCAAGCAGCCAGCTCAATTCAGTTGTGTACACAGAGATGAAAAAAGGGGGCACCAAATATAGACTCCTGGGACAATTTATTTGTCTTAAAAGTATTTAAGACACACAAGCAAGCCCTGTCAGGCCATAAATGCTTGGCTTTGTACAATTATTACCACACAAGTCTAGAGTGTATTCTGTGTACATGAAGTTTAAAGACCTTATCATGGGTCACACCACCTAGGTGGCCCGAAAAGGGCCTCACTCATTGTATCCATGACAACCTAAGAGGCTAAAACCCATCCAACATTCTCATCCACACTATGCCCTTAATGATTTAAATCATCTTCCTCAAAACTTCCTTTTGAAATTCCCAGCACCCATCTCCCAATAAAAATATTAGAATTACTAAAACTTCTCAAAGTTCTTCTTATCCGAGTCTGAGTGTTAGGAAGAAAATGATTGTCCAGAGGGTTTCACGAGAGAACTGTATTCTGAGTCTAGCTTTACAGTTACCTTTTGGTCCCTATACTTCCCCCAAAATGACTGCCCAGCCTATGGGGGGTGGGGGTTAAGAGGGGGATGAGAGAAGGATGAAATGGGAGGAGGCAGAGAAGAAAGAAAGAGGGAGGAAGGGAGAATTGGTTGACTTACTTATTCTTCACTTGGCATGTCTTTTGAGATGGGAAGGATCCCGCTTTCACTTCCAAGAACTTTCTCCTGTCTACCAGGGAGCATCGATCCATCCATAATTCCTGAGGCTTCACCTGACTTGTCTTTCCCCTCACCCTCTCCAGATGAACATACTACCCCTGCCTGTTATTCAGCACTCCTGAGAACCAAATCTTCACCCATAGCAGAGGAGTGTCTCTGCTGTTCTGCTGAATTCCAAAATCTTAAAGGCAGCTGCCAATGGGGAGAAGGATGGAGTGGGGTATGCACAAACATAAAGGCCACCTGGGTGACAACTGCAAAACTCTCTCAATGACATAAACAGCAAATATATAGAAGACTGGACAGAGAGTGGGGAGTAAAAACCATACAAATATAGGAATAAGATTGAAGAACCAATTGGCTTTCCAAATAAATGATTCAGGATGGCATCAGGGACTCCAAAGCACCTGTCTCCCCTAAGGAGAGCAGACAGCTGCCAGACATCTCCAAAGCCTGGACAAGGGAAAGTAGGTTAGAGAGGGTTTCTGCTTAAGCTGCCACAGTGCAGGTGACCTCTGGTGAGCCAAATGGGTGAAGGCAGGTACAGCCTCCAGGAGTCCAGTGGAAGCCACATGTCTGTTAGCAGACTTCTCCAGTTTCTTCTGGGTTGAGATCCCTAGATTCAATCCACCTCCTCGTCTCCTCTCGGCAGTTCCTAGATGCCATACCTTCATGATAAAGATGGAGAAGAGACAGCTGGTCTACACTTCTCCCCTGGCCAGGCAGATGCCATACCTTCATGATAAAGATGGAGAAGAGACATCTGGTCTACCCTTCTCCCCTGGCCAGCCAGATGCCATACCTTCATGATAAAGACGGAGAAGAGACATCTGGCCTACACTTCTCCCCTGGCCAGCCACAACTCCTTGAGCTGGTCTAACCTCTGCTCCATGGATTCTTACCTGTTAAGTCGAGGAGATAACCAGGAAACAGTATACTTAACAAATTAAAGTAGGTGACTCTGGAGTCAGAGCTCCACAGTCTTACATTTACTTAGCAGATCTTCCATATACTTGGTAGGCAAGTGTGGATAAGATTCTTAACCTCTCTATGCTTTAGCCTCTTTAGAGCAGGAACAATAACTGCATCAATGAATTGAGATAAAAGAGCAATCCATCATCCCTCCATACTATTTGGTTCAAAGTAGAGTACAGTGGCTTTGTGGAGTCCATTCCCTATGGCGGGATGCCTTGCTCCACCTTGATGCAGGCGGGAGGAGCTGGGTCCTGCCGTAACTTGACATGCCAGAGTTTGTTGACTCCCCATGGGAGACCTTACCCTCTCTGAGGAGTGGATGAGAGGTAGAAAGGAGGTGGAGGAGGAAAGGGAGGCGAGGAGGGAGAGGAAACTGTGGTTGGTATGTAAAATGAGTAAAATGTTTTAAAGATAAATAAATAAATAAAACAAAGTAACAAAGTAGAGCATAGTAAAGGCAACCATCAGCATCGTATCGTTACCACCTTTACCAACATGCTCTTGACCTTCACCCTGAGCTGTCCTTAGCACGTGAGTCTGACTTATCATTTCCTTCACCTTCTGTCATTAGATAAAGAGGCAAAACTAGTCTTTCATCACTTTGGGGAAAACATTTTACCTTCAGCTCCCAGTGGATTTAAACAAACGAAACAAGCAAAGCTCAAGTAAATGGAGGAGGGGAAATCACTGTTTAAAAGTCCTTGAAGCGTGTGCATCTCCTAGTGGTGATCTTTCAAAATAACTGAAAGTTCGTCCTTAAGAGTAAAGGAGGAACCGGAGCACTCATTCAGAAGTGGTCTGCATGCAACACTCCAAGACACCTCCCTGATACAGAGATGGAGAGTAAGCTTGGGTCTCCCTAGGAGAAGCATTTTTTTCCAGCAAAAGCCGACAAAGGCTACCATTGCAAGGTCTTATATTTACTGAATTTCCCCTTTGCTGCATTCAGTCAGTCACGTCAGGTCATGACATCAAACTCCCACCAATGAGATGAGAAACCCTTAATGTGAGAGCCAAAGTTACACTTTAAGTTTTAATTACTATGCCTCAGAGATCCGTGAAACAAAAATGCCTCTGATGTGCAAGCCCTTTGCCCAAGGACAAATAGTTCCTGAAATGCTGGAGGCTGTTGTTTATGGGAGATAACAAGCCACGTGTTTTCACTGCCTCAGATCACATGTGAATGGGAGGTACGTGGACAGGAAATATGTCCGGATGTATCCTTGCCCCTGATTGGACGTTGGCTGAGGTATGCAGGTAGGAAGTACATCAGGATGTCTGCTTGCCCCTCATTGAACCTCATGGGAAATGTGGTGAATTATGGGTTTTTTCTATTTAAGCCCCTACAAAACATGCCTAGGGGCTTTTCCTGGGAACCCAGGTGTGGACCTGGCCAGAGCCCATCCTCCTAGCCAGTATTTAATAAAATTTACTTCAAATTTGGCTTTAAACTGTGGTTGTGGTCTTAGTCTTTACTGGTGAGATTACATTACCACTTACATTAAGGACAAATGATTGAAGCCATCCTGGCCCTGATGTATTTGCCAGCCCATTCTGGGTTCTGGGGCACTTTTTTGCAAAAAGAGTGACCTAGGTGGGTTACTTTCGTTGTGTTCACGTGGTCCTTTGTGTGTGACATCAAATTACTGTTTCTAATATCCCTAAAGCATCATTAGGGAAACTGAGAGTAAATAAATTCTCACCCCCAGTCTTTAGGTGCAAGAGCCCACAAGACAACTGGTTTTTATAGTCCTATCTTAGTCCTGAACTATAACAAAATGCCTGGGTTGACACAGATAGGGGAAAATTGTTGTTTTAGCTCACATTTTTAGATGCTACAGTTGATGACAAACTGCTGTGGACCTGTGGTGACGCTATACAACATCGTCAAAAAAGCCATTCATCTCATTGCTGTGCATAAACAGAGGAAGAAGGAACTGGACTCCCACACTCTCATTAGAGTCCAAAGAATGGGCACATCTCCAGAAACCCAAACCTTCCACTAAAGCCTACTTTCAGAGTTTCCACTGCACTCTAATGACACCACTGGAAACCAAGCTTTCAGTACATGGGGTCAACAGGCAATATCCAAGATCCAAACAAGAGCAGGGCCCAAGCAAACTTAAAAGAAAATGTCATTAGTTAACAACTGTCTTGAGTGGTCTCTGATATATCCTGTCCTATTCTGCCTTCTCTCTAGCCTCAGGAAGAGCAGGCAGTATCTATCCCATCCATGTCTCTGCAGGATACTTTAGTCTTTCAAGTGCATCCACCAAGAATAATGCAGCTGAAACAAGATGAAGGTCGTGCAAAGAACTTGGACTTTAGAATCAGACAGATCCCTGGAAGATTCCAGACTCTGCCACACATTGGTTATGACCTTACAAAGTCCCTTAAGACAGTTTGGACATCCCTAACTCCCAAATCTAAATTCCACAAATGCTCCAATTTGGGTGTACCTCAAATGAAAAATTCTACACATGACTTCAAATGACACGGACACACTAAAAGCATTGCAAAAATCACCCCCATGTATGTAAATAAGATATCCTTGCAACATAAATCATTTTGTGTTTAGACTTCTGTCACATTCCTAAGGTATCCTGTACATGCAAAAATCCCAGAATCTGGGGGGAGCCTGTGTTCGTAAGTCCCAGATCCCTTCTAAATAGGCGCACTACTCACTTTACAGATGACAAAGGAGGCTGTCAGGGTATCCATCCTAGCTTCAGTTCCCTTCCCAGCCATAATTAGATCCCTGCAAGATGCTGATGCCGAAAGGGCTATGAAACTGACTTTGATCATGGGAGCCCACCCTGTACCTCCCCATGTCTTAGGAGGAAGCTGTCTACTACACAGAAACATACAGTGCCTTTAATTTCTCTGTCTCCTCTATACTGCACAGGGCGTCCTTATTAAAAGTCAACACCCTCATTTGATTGCTATAAGCAACGCTGGCCCCACTCACACCTGTAACTGCAGAACTCAGGAGAATAAAGGGATTTTGAGGCCACAGAATGAGTTCTGAGCCAGCCCAGGCTACAGAGTGGGACCCTGTCCCAAAAACAAAATGTGAATGGTTGCATAAATTACTATAAATTCAAACAATGGGATATCACGCAGCCATCAACATGTTTATAAAGAACAGTCTATAAAATGAAAAGTATTAGAAAGTCTGAAAAGCAGGGGTGTCATATGCACACAGCATAATCACAATGATGCCAACAATGCGAAGAAAAGACTTTTGGCAAGAAATATCCCTATTTTGTTGCTGTTGTTTTTGTTTTGTTTTTGTTCTCTGTGTTTCCTTAGCTGTCTGGAACTCATTCTATAGACCAGGCTGATCTGAAAATTAGAGATCTGCCTGCCTCTGCCTCCCAAGTGCTGGGATTAAAGCCATGCCCCACCACACCTGACTAGAAATATCCCACATTATGAGCTGTGGTTTTTCTCTTAGTGGGTACTATATATTTCTCATGGGGAGACAATTCCTACACAGTTTTTAATTTTCAAGTTTATCTCTACTAACAGTAGCCATCAAATGCCACTAAAATGTAAGATGAGCTAAAGGAAGAGGGTTAAAGACAGGGCTTAGGCAGTAGAGTGCCTGAGTTCAAGCACAAAGACATGTGTTTGCATCCCTAGGACCTACATGAAAAGCTGTGTGTGGGGGTGGGTACCTATAACCCCAACCTTAAGCAGGGAAGTAGGAAAGTTCAGAGGGGGGTGGATCCCTGAATCTCATTGGCCAGCCAGCCTAGATGACTAAATGAACTTCAGGTTCAGTGAGAGACCTTATCTCAAATAAGAAGAGAGAGAGAGAGAGAGAGAGAGAGAGACAGAGACAGAGACAGAGACAGAGACAGAGACAGAGACAGAGACAGACAGAGACAGAGACAGAGACAGAGACAGACAGAGACAGAGACAGAGTGATCAAAGACATACCCTTTACCTCAGACCTCCACATGCACACATACACATCACATATGCAACAGGGTGTACACACCACACCACACCCACACACAACACAACACAAATTCACACAACTAGAAATAATGGAGGAAAAGTTTATTTTGGGTCACTTGGCTCCTCTGTGGGCCTGTGTTGAGGCAGGAAGTATTTGGAAGAGCTAAGCTCTCCATCTCATGTCCATGGAGAAAGTTAGCAAAGAAGGGACCAGGGACAAGGCACATCCTGTCAGGGCACACTCCCAAAGATCGTATCTCTTCCAACAAGGTCCACTTCCAGAAGTTTCCACCATATCTCAGTATTGTTATCAAATTCCATCAAAGGACTCATCCACTGATGTGGTCAGGGCTCCCATATCCCTCCCATTCGCCCTCCAGAAACCTCACCTTAACCCAGCTGCAGTGGGACTGAACCTTCCTCACGAGCCAGCAGGGAACTTTTCAGATGTAAACCACACCAGCTCTGTGTTCATTTCACAGCCGTTTGCTCGTCTTTTTCATGCTTTGCTGGACCAGCAGAGCCAATGATGAAACAAAAGGATGGAGAGATCTAGTGGCCATCTCAGTAGCATTCACGTCAATGGCCTACTAAAAAAGATTAAGTGCCCAGAGAGCAACCGTGGTGATTGCGTAAGGAATTCAAATCGCCATCTTCTGATGCCAAGTAGTAGAAACCACGTCTGTCAGTTTAGTGTCCCCTCACACGTTTCTTCATTTTCATGTAAATTATGAGAGTTAAATGATGCTAAAGCAGTGATTGAAAGGACAGAACTGTCCAGAGCAAGGATGGGGACCCGTTTTCAGCTGATCTCATAGCCATGCTGTCCTGCTTAAGTCATCTGTCCATAGAGACTCAGAAAGTGGGCCTGCTGCCCCCCCACCACAAAGTTACCTGGGCTTCTCAGTGCTCTCCTCCCTCTCTCCCTCCCTCTTTCTCTCTCTCCCTGCCTCACTCCCAACCTCTTTCCCTCCCTCCCTCTCCCTCTCTCTCTCCTTTCTCTCTTACACACACATGCACACACACACACACACACACCACTAGTACTCACAGTACTCAGTAGGGCACAATTATATATTTTTTCTTCTGTATTCATTGTCTTCATTCATCTCCTGTTGAGCCTGTCTTTTCCTTCCCAGTGTCGTCAAGATATGAAAAAGGATATTTTCCAACGCAAAATTTCAACTCTCATGGCTAACTCGAAGACTTTCCCTCCCCACCCTGCCCCACAGCTCAGACCAAATCCCTGTTCCCGGACTCCAAGAAAATGGGCTTCATAGGTAAATCTCCTCCTCCTGACTTCCTCCCTTGCTCTCCTGGAAAGGGGAACAGAGGCAGATGGCTTTGCTCTCCTTAACTCTCCTGGATGCCTTGGTTGGCTGAGCCTTCCTGAAAGCTGGTTTCTGCAAGCTGCTTCCCTTGTGAAACTCACACTCACCCCAAGTGAGAAGCTCCCCAGTACATCATTTCTCACCCCATCTTGACTATACACTGTCCTAAAGCATAAGCCCCCATACTCGGGCTCAACATTTATTTGCACACAGGAGAGCCAAGAATTCTTGACCAGTAAAGTTTCTAGCAGCCCTAGAAACTCCTCATCTCTCTTCACAGAATTTCTGGGCATTGTCCTTCTCCCCTCTAGTAGAAGCCATAGGAAGGACACCAATCTGCTGCCTAAGAGAGATTCGCCTGGGTGAGGTAATATTGATCTGGCATTCTCATAGGCACTCCATGTCACCAGTGGTCTTTGGGTGGCTCCCACAGAGCATAGATGGCTCACACGGTTTGAGGCTAGAAGGGAGAGGCATCATGGGAGAAAACCCAGGATTTACCCTTAGGACTCTCTTGCTCCCAGCAAACTTTCCCACTCTGTAAATGTCACGTAAATTTAGAGTCTACTCTTTATAATGGGTAGTAGAAAGCTTCCAGGACATGGTTGGCTGTCTCCAGAGACTTTACAGAGTTAAGACTAATACCTTTTAAATTTTATTATCTATTTTTTCATCTTAAGGATTGAGCCAAAATATCTTCTAAAAATCCACTTTCAGTATGTTTCAGTTTTTAATTCATTCTTTGAAGATTTCCTATATGTATAAAATATATTTTGATGATATTAAATTCTCCACTTCCTCCAACTTTTCTCAGAGCCCCGCCCCACTGAGTTTACCTCCAAACTTCATGTCATATTTTCATAACCCAGTAAACCCAGTAAGTGCTCTCTGGGTGTGCATGGATATACCGTTATACACTAGAGTATGGGCAACCCACCAGGGGCCACACTTCTCTGAAAAAAAAATTACTCTTTCTCTACCCCAGCAGCCTTCAACTGCCAAAGCTCCTCATTTATGAGTAAGGCTTCCTGAGCCCTTCCTGCATCTATGCTAAACTAAAATCCCACTTTTAGTAATAGGAAAAATCCAATTCCAGTTACTAAGTTCAAACAGTTTTATAGATAAGTCTTAGCCCAAAGATTCCCATGCCAGAACAAACTTCACTCACTCAGGCTACCATCCCTGCCTTGTATTCTTAAATCACCAATCGTCCTTCTCCAGATGACTGAGAAAGTTTGAAAGCTGACTCAAACCCTCTCTGTCATACCTGGAGTTCGTCACAGGGACCTCACAACCTACCTGGGTTTGTCTTAAGGCTGAGGACATAGGTTCCATTCTGTCTCAGCTTCACTATGGCCACCTGGGAATTCTATCTTGCTTCCTTTCAGAATTACCCATTCCTTGCTTTTTATCTCTCATCCCCTCTTAGTTTGCAAAATCTTTATTCAGTTGGTGAAATGGGCAGGAAGTAGAGAAGGATTAGGAAAAAAACTATCTCTAACAGAGCTGGTTTTTCAGAATCTTTAATTCAGTTCCAAAATCTTCGGCATCTGAAACTGAAAGTCAAAAGTTGAAGTCAATAAATGTCATCCAGGGATGGAGTACTCTCTCTCTCTCTCTCTCTCTCTCTCTCTCTCTCTCTCTCTCTCTCTCTCTGATCAAAAGTTTCAGTGAGCATTGAAGCAGGCCTAACAATGTCAGGCTGAGAACCTTGAAAGATGTTCAACAATAAGAGATTGGCAGATCGTTATGACCATTTTAAAACTCCTTTTAAGTATCAGTCATGAGTTATTTTTAGTACCTAAAAATTACAGTCCATAAAAATAATACCAGAACAATTTAGCAAGGCAGATAAGACTTTTTCAGGGTATCCCTGTCCCTTCCCATGCAGCTTCATCTCCTACTAAGCCTTCCATCACCCCTGTCCATTGTCAACAAAAACAAAAACAAACAAACAAACAAAACACCCACACAACTCACCTCAAAGAACATAAGGGATAGGCTATTCCAAAGCCAAATATGAGTGGCTGTGATCAGGGAATTTAAAATTTAGGCTACCCTAATTTCCATGTTCCAATGTGGAAACAGTTCCATTAAGTAGTAGAACAAAAAAAATCATGAATCAAACACTTAAAACACATTGGTGGAAACATTAGGTAGGTAAATTAAAGCAAAGAAAAAAATCTCTATTAATCAGTCTCTAGTGACACTTTTAGCCTTTTGTTTAGTGCGTCTAGCTATCTGTTCATACATCCCGAAGGATTTATCAAGTAGTCCCAGACATTATGTCCCACACAGAGGCAGTCAAGAAATGAATATGAAGAGGGCCCAAGATCATTTGATTCTGGACTTAACATTCCAAGCTCTCCATAATCACTGAAGTTTCTAACCAACCAACCAGCCTTGCAGAAAGTACAACGGAAGGTGCAGCTAGCCTCCTTCCAAGAACCTTCATTCACACCAGGAAGTGAGCAATGCGCCAGCCATTTACACTCATCTGCAAGCGTCAGTTTGACCGTTCCAACATATTTCTCCATCTTATGAAACCCAGGGCCCCATCTCCGCTTTAGTTCTCTTCTTTCAAAACTTTCTTTTTCAATCACGCATGGAGATCACCTGTTTCATATCTTCCTGGGCTCCTGTTGGCAGCATTAGTAACTTCTTTGGCTTTCTCTGTTCGGTTGTAAGCTCTGCAAGGAGGAAAACAATGCTGATCTCTCTTCTCCCAGGAGTCCATCAGCTACATTCCAAAGCTGATTGACAATTTCATAAGCTCTATTCTGAAAAGCAGCCAGGCCTTACAGAGACACTCTCAGCGGCTCCATCGTATATCTAATTAATAGGTTTTCTGTCCCCCAGTAATAGGTTTTTCCACCAATGAAGTAAGCCAGATCAAACCAAATTGAAAAAGTATAACGAGTTTATTTGAGCAAAGCAACACCCAGGCAGCTTCTCCAGTCCCAGAGATCAAGGCCAGAGAAGCTGCATGCCTGAACTAAAGCAGGGAGATTATGCAGGCTGTAGGTGAGGGGTGATGATGTGTCTGCCACAAGCTAGGTTTGTGCCTAAGTATGGTCAAAAGCTGAACACTTTACGCGCAGACTTGGGTGGCTTCATGGAAGGGAGCTGCAGTAGCCACCAAAAATGCAGAAGGGAGCTTTTTGGTGCCTTCCCTTTGTTTGGAGACTCTGAGCAAATGATGTCTGGAGAGAGAGAAGGAGAGAGAGAGAGAGAGAGACAGAGAGACAGACAGAGAGAGAGAGAGACACAGAGAGAGACAGAGAGAGACAGAGAGAGAAGGAGAGAGAGAGAGACAGAGAGACAGAGAGAGACAGAGAGAGAGAAGAGAGAGAGAGAGAGAGAGAGAGAGAGAGAGAGAGAGAGAGAGAGAGAGAGAGAGAGAAATGGGGCTTCCCAGATCATGTAGGGGTGAGCTGGAGGTTCCAACCACACATTAATCTCTCATTTGCATTGATAATGATCAAGGACTTGTCTAATTCAATATTCTGTGATGCGATAAAGATAGGGAAAGTACAACAATATTAACTGTTTAACTCAGGTCATTGCATTAAGTTTTTAAGATGCCCATAAAAACTGAAGTGCCCTATTAAACCACCTCTAGCTCTCACTTACATGCTTGTCTCATTTATTTTTGTATGTATGCTCTTGAAATCGGTTACATGAACTGAGAAGCATACAGCTCTTAAATGGAATATTACTGGTAAAAGCATTAATGCAAGCGAATGGATCTTTGTTTCCTCGGAAACTAGGTCAGTTGGCCACTAATTCACAGAAGGTGGAAAAAAAGAGGCAGAAATCAAACCTGGCTCGGACGTCTCCTGAATCACTCGCCTCTGGCAATGTTGGGTATATGTGTGCCCAAGTGCCACAGTCCCCATGAGGAGGAAACCGCTCCCTCCCCTGCCAGATGGCCAGGACAAAATCCAAACTAAGAAAGCAACCGCGATCCAGGACACTCATCCCAGCCAGTCTGACTCAAGTCTAGAGGACATTTGCGAGAAAGGTCACCTGGAGTGGCAGAATTTCCAGTAGAAATACTTTAGTTCCCTTGCAGTATTGACTTAACATCAGTGTGCCTGGTCCCAAACTCTCCTGCCACATTGAGTCCTCCTGTCTGACAGTAAATGCATTCAAGCCACACCTACACTTACACACACACACACACGCACACGCACACACACTTTTCTTAACATTTCACTCCCATCGAGCTACTTTAACTTTTCTTTTTTACCAAATTTTTAAGCATTGGACCGTCTCTGTGACTACTCTTTCTCAATACTTAGAGCTAAGGTTTATTTAAATTATTATTCCCAGGGATGACAGTCACAAAAATGAAAAGCGGAAACATCATTAACCCAGACGATCATGCATGGCACAGACTGGCAGCATCCAGGCAGAGCCAGTGCGGCTGCACCAGGGGCCCCACAGAGCAGCCATCCCTCACCAGCTCTACAGGGCTAATCAGAGAAGCGCCCAGCCTGGGTTTGGGACGTGAGAGCTTCCTGTTCTCCCTATGGCTTACAGTTCCTTTTGTTAGGTTGGAACCTAGGCGGTCCCGTGGCAGGTGGGCAGATGGGGGCCTACAGATAAAACTTCTGCGGAAAGTTTGTGGAAAAATATGAATACATATATATATATATATATATTGAACGTTAAAGTATACTATACTTGGAATTTTAATGAACGAAACTGAAACTAGATATAAATACCTCTTTTGTTTTCACAAGGACCATTTTGAGAACCCCACTTTAGACACCACTAGCTTATATAGTATTGAGCTTATATAAAGCAAAATATGCTGAGTTGCTTCAGCAGTTAACCAGAATACATGGAATTATTCAAAAAGTATATAATAGTATATAATACCATGTGTGCAACCCATCAAAGTAGAGGTGAAGCTGGGGGACACTGGACTAAAGGACACAGAGAGAGGAGACAGGCGTGGGGAATACCCTCCAAGTACGTAATAGACTTGTGTGGATGTGTCCTTACGTGACCCAGCACTGTGTGATAACGTATGCATGTAAAGATAATTAGCTATTTAAAGAAATGTCATGGAACTGGCTACAGGAATCTTCTCAGGATTTCAAGCCTTATGGCCTTCCTCTCAATAAGTAAAACATTCTCCTGCCGCCACTGCTTCTGTTCACTCGTCTCCAGATGATAGAAATGGACAAAATAGAGATTGCACCAATGTCAGTTCCAAAATAAAAATCTCAAGTGGCTAACTGTGATGTCTATTGGCATACCAAAGTCCATGCTGACCTCCATGCTCTCCACATCACAAATACCTAATGACTCCATGCTGGCATCCTGGCTCTTCTCGCTCTCCCCCAGCCTCCCTCTCCTCTCATGTCCCAGTTTAGTCTGCTGGTCATGCTCAGTCTTCTACTTTCCCTGCTCTGGAATTCTCCGGATGCCTCTGGCTGTACTCCCTCATATCTACAATAAACTCCTTCCCCTCAAACAAACCTTGGAGAGGTCATTCCTCACTTTATACAACCAACAGATCATACTTTCAAGCAGAGATATGTAGAACACCATCAAGCTTTAAATTTCAAAACCCTTCAGATTTTCACTGGATAGAAACAGTAATAAAGTAATTAAAGATTGTAAGAAATACAGTATAATAGGCAATGGTGTTAGACTAGCTTGAGACAAGAAGGGTGAGTCAAGAATGTTGAGTCATTTCTTAATATTTACACACAAACAGAGAGCTCACATAATTTGATATATGTCATACATACCTATGTAAATTTCATAAAGACATTTGCAGTCTACACACATATGGGGTCCTGAGTCATTTCTAAGCTTACACCCATTTGTTTGGGATATGTCATATAAACCTTACGTAAATGAGTACCTGTCTAACTTTCTTCATTTACCGTGGATCTTTTCCAAATATTAGTAAGACCTTTGATTAGGGACTCTCGTGATGACAGTTTACATGCTGGGATTATAGGCTTCATTGAGCTCTCATTTACTGAGCTTGACAAGTAGCTTGCAGACGTTATCTCACCCAAGTTCCCAGGTTTGTATTTCCTCGCCTGAGAACAGTAATGGCAATAACTACCCCCACAGAATGGTTATTACCACCAAGCAGCTCACCTGGGATCCTTCAGGAGGAATTGAGCATCAGAAACATGGTGATCAAACTCCTATGGACGTCACCACTCCTGTACCATCAGGAACAAAGACATCCTATTCCACTTGAATACAGAAATGGTATTAATTTGCCTTTTCAACAACTCTAGTTATTTTAAGTCCTCTTCCATCTTGGCACATTAGGTTCTTATTTTTTCTCTTAAGATCCTCAATTGTTCTTTATTGAGGTAGAAAAGATCCAATAAATCACACCCATTCCTCTGGCTGAATTTAGAATTTATTGAGGGGGGGTGGGAGAGAGAGAAAGAGAGAGAGAGAGAGAGAAGCAAAGCAGATAGAGCGTACATTAGCATTTCCACTCTCTTTTTAAATGTTTTCATTGATTTTGCATACCAAACACAGTTTCTCCTCCCTCTTGTCCTCCTGTCCCCTCTCCCACCTCCCTTTTGAACCCCCATCAACTCCTCCTCCACAGAGACAGCTGACCTGAGCTCATGAGAACTCACGGACTCTAGACGGACACTAGAGAGCCTGCATGGGACCAACCTAGACCCTCTGCACGTGGGTGACAGTTGTGTGATTTGGTCTTTGTAGGACCCTAGCAGTGAAACCAGGCCCTGGTGCATGAGTTGGCCTTTTGGAACCTATTCCCCATGGTGGGATGCCTTGATCAACCTTGATGCAGGGGGAGGAGCTTGGTCCTGCCTCAACTTGATATGCCATGCTTTGTTGACTCTCATGGGGGAGGTCTTACCCTTTCTGAATGGAGCATTTCTATATTTAACTAGTCTGTTGTGAGTAGTGACATTTTGGCCACTAGAAGCCTCTGGAACCCAAGGGTTCATTAGGTAAATGTATCCCAACACCACTCTTCATCTAGTATTGAAAATTGCTTCCTACTCTGGTTTCCAAGAAATAAGTCCATTTATATTATTCCAAATATCAGTGATTCTGCAAATAATAAAAATAATGCAATAAAGACAAAACAATAATGGTAAGCTAGATGTCCTACACATAAATTTAAGTCCACTCACTATGAAGTTTCTAGAGAAAAACTGAAATCCTCCAATTAAATTCCTTTATAAAGTGAAAAGTCGCTGGACAGTGGTTGCACACGCCTTTAATCCCAGCACTAGGGAGACACAAGCAGGCTGATCTCTGTGAGTTCAAGGCCAGCCTGGTCTACAGATCGAATTCCAGAACAGGCTCCAAAGCTACAGAGAGAAACCCTGTCTCAAAAAAAAAAGTGAAAAACCTAAAGAGATTCCAGACTAAAACAAACTTATTTTACTCTATACACTAAAAATACAAAGGAACCCTCCAAACTTGCCTTTATGGCAAATACACACACACACACACACACGTGTGTAAAATTTACCATATATATATTCAAAATAAAAGCCCAGTGACAGATATTAGGGTTCAAACTAAATATCAGAAAAACAAAACATCTGGCAAAAGTATCTCTTACCTCTACCAAGGCTGAAAAAGAGGTCCTGTCTTCCCTATGACTAGAAACTGAATCTCACATAAGACCTTTGCTTCTTCCTTATGTATCTCTCTAGTGCTGGGATTAAAAACATGAGCTCTGTTACTCTGATTCACTCTCATGTAACCTAGAACTCATAGAAATGCATCTGTCTCTGCCTCCTGAGTCCTGGGATTTCAGGTGCGCCAATATCGCCTAGCTCCTCTGGTTGTAGCTAGCTTTGCATTCTGATCCTTCAGGCAAGTTTTATTAGATCATAAACAATGTCTCATCTAAACAATATATCACCACATATATACATATGTACTTGTTATATATCCACAAAAGACATATATGTGTGTATGTATATATACACACATACATATACTCATGTATATATCTTTTGTGAATATATGGCAAATATACATATATATACACACACATATATATATATATATTTATACCTTTTGTGACCTAAGTGTCACAAAAAACTCTCCAAAGAAAATACATAAGACAGTGCTGAAAATCATAGATTAAGCATTTCTTCAAGTACATAGCAGCTGAGCTGGCAAGAGAGTAACAAAATTTCTTCATGGTCTAAGGTATTTTTGAAAGATAAAAAAGGGAGGTTCTTCCAGCACCATCAGGTAAGGGAGGTTCTTCCAGCACCATCAGGTAAACAGGCCGGCTTCCCGGCCTGTGCTCCAGTGCCCGCAGATCGCCTGGGACCTACACAGAGCTCCCAATCCCGGCGGGAGCCAAGCACCCCAGACTCCGGATCTTCGCTCACACCAACGAGACCAGGAAAGGAGAAGAGGCTGGGAGACCAGCGAAGCGGCGGTTCTTCCAGCAGCATCAGGTAAACAGGCCGGCTTCCCGGCCTGTGCTCCAGTGCCTGCAGATCCCCTGGGAACTGCACAGAGCTCCCAATCCCGGCGGGAGCCAAGCACCCAGACCCCAGGTCTTCTCTCCCACCAACGAGACCAGGAAACCAGAGGACCCAGGGAGACCAGGGGAGTAGCTGTTCGGGATCAAGTACAACAGGACCCAGCATAGGGTCCAGGGGACCAGGTAAGAGGATAAACGCCCCAGATTCCTGTTCTTCTTCTCCACCCACGGGACCAGCATTCGGACAAGGAATAGAAGAACCACCAGATTATTGGACTTGCTAGCACCCACCAAAAGGGAACGCTGGTCCCCAGACCAGTAAGGGGCTCTTTCTGTACCCACTAGAAGAAGAGATGGGAAAGAGACAATACAAAAACACAGTCAGCAACAGAAAAACAAATATGACACCGCCAGATTCTAGAGACTCCACACCAGCAAGACCCCAACATTCCAATGCGGGCGAAACAGAAGAGAACGACCTTAAAAGCACTTTCATGAAAATGATAGAGGCCCTAAAAGAGGATATTGGAAAATCCCTCAAAGAAATGGAAGAAAAAACAAACCAAAAAATGCAAGAATTGGAAGAAAAAACAAACCAAAAAAGGCAGAAAATGGAAGAAGAAATGAAGCAAAAAATGCAAGAAATGGAAGAAAAAACAAAGCAAAAAATGCAAGAATTGGAAGAAGAATTATACCAAAAAAGGCAGGAAATGGAAGAAGAAACAAAGCAAAAAATGCAAGAAATGGTAGAAAAAACAAAGCAAAAAATGAAAAAAAATGGAAGAAGAAACAAACCAAAAAAGGCAGGAAATGGAAGAAGAAACAAAGCACAAAATGCGAGAAATGGAACAAAAAACAAACCAAAAAATTCACAAAAGGCAACAAACGGACGAACAGATAAACAGAAAATTGCAAGAAGCAATGCAAACACTGCAAGGGTTGAAAACTGAAATAGAGTCATTAAAAAAAACACAATCTAAAGAAAGGCAGAAAATAGAAAAGCTGGACAAACAGACAGGCACTACCAATACAAGCATTAACAACAGAATAGAAGAGATAGAAGAGAGAATCTCAAGTGTTGAAAATACGCTAGGAGAAATGGATTTATCAACCAAAGAAAACCTTAAATCCAACAAATCCTTAACACAAAACATCCAGGAAATATGGGACACCATGAAAAGACCAAACCTAAGAATAATAGGTATAGAAGAAGGAGAAGAAATCCAGCTCAAAGGGGCAGAAGGCATATTCAACAAAATCATAGAAGAAAACTTTCCCAACCTTAAGAAAGACATGCCAATGAAGGTACAAGAAGCCTACAGAACACCAAATAGAGTGGACCACAAAAAAAATTCCCTCGCCACATAATAATCAAGACCCCAAACATACAGAATAAAGAAAGAATATTAAGAGCAGCTAAGGAAAAAGATCAAGTAACATATAAAGGCAGACCTATCAGAATTACACCTGATTTCTCCATGGAAACGCTGAAAGCCAGAAGGTCCTGGATAGATATTCTACCTACACTAAGAGACCACGGATGCCAGCCCAGACTACTATACCCGGCAAAGCTCTCAATCACTATAGACGGAGAAAACAAGATATTCCATGACAAAACTAGATTCAAGCAATATGTGTCCACTAACCCAGCCCTACAGAAAATTTTGGAAGGAAAACTCCAACCCAAGGAAGCTAACTACAACCAGAAAAACATAAGCATTAGAGAATCTCTCTCTACCAACAGCCAAAAGAACAAAGGGGTGAAATTCCACACATAATTCCACCAACAACCATCGCAAATCGAAGAAGGATGAGCAATCATTGGTCATTAATATCCCTCAATATTAATGGCCTTAACTCACCCATAAAAAGACACAGACTAGCAGATTGGATTCGAAGACAGAACCCTTCCTTCTGCTGCATACAGGAAACACACCTCACCCTTAAAGACAGACATTACCTGAGAATTAAAGGTTGGGAAAAATTTTTCAATCGAATGGACCCAAGAAACAAGCCGGGGTAGCAATCCTAATATCTAACAAACTAGACTTTAAAATAAAATCAATCAAAAGAGATGAAGGAGGTCATTACATACTCATCACAGGTGAAACCCACCAAGAGGAAGTATGTATTCTGAACATCTATGCCCCAAATACAAAGGCATCCACATTCGTTAAAAAAACATTATTAGAACTTAAATCTCATCTAAAGCCCCACACAGTTATAGTGGGAGATTTCAACACACCACTCTCACCACTAGACAGGAATACCAAACAGAAACTCAACAAAGAAGCAAAAGGGCTAATAGAAGTAATGACCCAACTGGGATTAACAGATATCTATAGAACATTTCATCCACATAAAAAATAATATACCTTCTTCTCACCACCACACGGAACCTTCTCAAAAATCGACCACATACTTGGCAACATATCAAACCTCAGCAGCTACAAAAAAATTGGAATAACTCCATGCATCTTATCAGACCACCATGCTTTAAAATTAGAATTCAACAACAACACAAATTGCAGAAAACCTACAAACTCATGGAAATTGAATAATGCTCAACTGCACCATCCCTGGGTCAAAGAGGAAATAAAAAAAGAAATTAAAGACTTCCTCGAATTCAATGAGAATGAAGACACAACATACCCAAACCTATGGGACACTTTGAAAGCAGTGCTACGGGGAAGTTCATAGCGCTAAATGCTCACATGAAGAAACAGGAGAACAGTTATACCAGAGAATTAACATCACAGCTGAAAGCTCTAGAACACAAAGAAGCACACTCCCCCAGGAGGAGTAGACGCCAGGAAATAATCAAATTGAGGGCTGAAATCAATAAAGTAGAAACCAGGAAAACAATACAAAGAATCAACGCAACGAAGAGTTGGTTCTTTGAGAAAATCAACAAGATAGACAAACCTTTGTCCAAACTTACCAAACAGCAGAGAGTGAACACGCAAATTAACAAAATTAGAAATGAAAAGGGGGACATAACAACAGACTCTGAGGAAATCCAGAGAATCATTAGGTCATACTTTGAAAACCTGTACTCCACAAAATTCGAAAATTTAAAGGAAATGGATGACTTCCTGGACAGCTATCAATTGCCAAAACTAAATCAAGAACAGATAAGCAATTTAAATAGACCTATAACCCCTATGGAAATAGAAGCTGTCATCAAAAGTCTCCCAACCAAAAAAAGCCCAGGTCCAGATGGCCTCAGTGCAGAATTCTACCAGAAATTCAAAGAACAGCTTATACCAATTCTTCTCAAAGTGTTCCACACAATAGAAGCAGAAGGGTCTTTGCCAAACTCTTTCTATGAGGCTTCAATAACCTTGATCCCCAAGCCACACAAAGATACAACTAAGAAAGAGAACTTCAGACCAATATCCCTCATGAACATTGATGCAAAAATACTCAATAAAATACTGGCAAATCGGATCCAAGAACACATCAAAACAATCATTCACCACGATCAAGTAGGTTTCATCCCAGGAATGCAGGGATGGTTCAACATACGTAAATCCATCAACGTAATCCACCATATAAACAAGCTGAAAAACAAAAATCACATGATCATCTCACTAGATGCTGAAAAAGCCTTTGACAAAATCCAACACCCCTTCATGATAAAGGTCTTGGAGAGATCTGGGATAACAGGGACATACTTAAACATAATAAAAGCTATATACAGTAAACCAACAGCCAACATCAAACTAAATGGACAGAAACTCAATGCAATTCCTCTAAAATCAGGAACAAAACAAGGCTGTCCACTCTCTCCATACCTTTTCAACATGGTACTTGAAGTCCTAGCTATTGCCATACGACAACAAAGGGGGATCAAGGGGATACAAATTGGGAAGGGAGAGGTCAAACTTTCACTGTTTGCAGACGATATGATAGTTTACATCAATGACCCAAAGAACTCTACCAGGGAACTCTTACAGCTGATTAACACCTTCAGCAAAGTGGCAGGCTACAAGATCAACTCAAGAAAATCAGTAGCCCTACTATATACAGATGATAAAAGGGCTGAAAGAGAAATCAGAGAAACATCACCCTTTACAATTGCCACAAACAACATAAAATACCTTGGGGTAACGCTAACCAAACAAGTGAAAGACCTGTATCGTAAGAACTTTGAATCTTTAAAGAAAGAAATTAAAGAAGCCCTCAGAAAATGGAAAGATCTCCCATGCTCTTTGATAGGTAGGATCAATGTAGTAAAAATGGCAATCCTGCCAAAAGCAATCTACAGATTCAATGCAATCCCCATTAAAATCCCAGCACAGTTCTTCACAGACCTTGAAAGAACAATAATCAATTTTGTATGGAAAAACAAAAGACCCAGGATAGCCAAAACAACCCTGTTCAACAAGGCAACGTCCGGAGGCATCACCATCCCTGACCTCAAGCTCTATTATAGAGCTATAGTCCTGAAAACAGCTTGGTATTGGCACAAAAATAGACAGGTAGACCAATGGAATCGAATTGAAAACCCGGGTATTAACCCACACACGTACGAACATCTGATCTTTGACAAAGAAGCTAAAAATATACAATGGAATAAAGAAAGCATCTTCAACAAATGGTGCTGGCATAATTGGAGACTGGCATGTAGAAAAATGCAGATCGATCCATGTCTATCGCCATGCACAAAACTTAAGTCCAAATGGATCAAAGACCTCAACATAAATCCAGCCACACTGAACCTCTTAGAAGAGAAAGTGGGTGGTACCCTTGAACGAATTGGTACAGGAGACAGCTTCCTGAACATAACACCAGTAGCACAGGCAGTAAGATCAACAATTAATAAATGGGACCTACTGAAACTGAGAAGCTTCTGTAAGGCAAAGGACACAGTCAGCAAGACAAAAAGGCAGCCCACAGAATGGGAAAAATATTCACTAATCCCACATCTGACAGAGGGTTGATCTCCAAAATTTACAAAGAACTCAAGAAGCAAGTCTCCAAAACACCAAAGGACCCTATTAAAAAGTGGGCTGCAGAACTAAATAGAGAGTTTTCAATAGAGGAGTCTAAAATGGCTGAGAGGCACTTGAGAAAGTGCTCAACATCCTTAGCCATCCGGGAAATGCAAATCAAAACAACTCTCAGATACCATCTCACCCCTGTCAGAATGGCTAAAATCAAAAACACCAATGACAATTTATGCTGGAGAGGATGTGGTGAAAGGGGGACACTCCTCCATTGCTGGTGGGAGTGCCAACTGGTTCAGCCACTTTGGAAAGCAGTGTGGAGATTCCTCAGAAAAATGGGAATAAACCTACCACAAGACCCAGCAACTCCACTCTTAGGCATATATCCAAAAGATGCCCATTCATACAACAAAGAGGTCTGTTCCACTACGTTCATAGCAGCTTTATTTGTAATTGCCAGAACGTGGAAGCAACCTAGATGTCCCTCACCTGAAGAGTGGATAGAGAAAATGTGGTACATCTACACAATGGAGTACTATTCAGCAGAAAAAATAATGGAATCATGAGATTCGCAGGCAAATGGATGACACTAGAAGAAACCATCCTGAGTGAGGTAACCCAGTCACAAAAAGAGAAACATGGCATGTACTCTCTCATATATGGATTTTAGACATAGATCTGGGGAGTGCCAGCCTACAATCCTATGGCCAGAGTCTGGGAAACAGAAACTTTATTTAGTGGCTGATCGAAGAAGAGGCAGACTCCCTTGGTTAAGTACTGAGCTGAACTCAAGAAAGCCAGTAACAGAGAGGGAGGACTGATGATCAAAGGGATTAAGACTGGGCTGGTTTAACCCCCAGAAACAGCTGACCAGACAAAGGTTAACTCTTGAATCCCAGGCATTAGCCTGGGAAGCCAGCATGGGACTGATCAAGACCCCCTGAATCTGGGTGTCAGTGAAGAGGCCTAGGGAATCTATTGAGCCTTGGGCAGCAGATCAGTACCCATCCCAAGTATACACACGGACTTTGGACTCCAATAGAACAATGTGAGGTGCACTCTCACCCAGAACTCTTGGGAAAGGGTCTAGGCCCTGCCCTATATGAAATGACACACTATGGACACCCCCATGGAGGGCCTCACCCTCCCTGGAGAAATGAGAGGATAACGGGGGGGGAGGGCACAGGAGGAAGGGAGGGAATGGGAGAAGGACCTGGAACTGACTTGTGAAGCAACCTTGATTCTTATCTAAATTTAAACTGGAAAATAAAATTTAAAAAAAAAAGAAAGATAAAAAAAATTCCAAAAGACAACTAAAGTTTGAAACCAGCAGCTGCCCCTAGGCACACACTGGCCTGTGCTCACTAAAACTTGGTGTTCCACAGCGAACGCACAGTGAGGCTAAAAATCTGAGGAAAGTGAGCTGTAGAGGCATCTTGTGTCACCAGTAGCATTGCAGTGAGCTGTCAAGTGGAGGGTCCTCTTAAACTCACACCCCAAAAGATAGTGTGATCTAAGGGAAAAGAAACGAGCTAGACCTTCAGTGATCACCCATGAGAAACTTAACTGTTAGCTGCAGACAAAGAAGGAAAACACACGTCCTCTGAGGATATATATGCAAAAGTGTTCACAAAATTGAATCTTCTACTGGAATTTCCATGTTGGATATGGCCTTAAAAACCCCAACATTGAAACTCTAAAGTAGTACCAGGCTGATAGTGTTACAAGTCACCCAGAAGAATTAAATACAAACTCACTCTGAAGAAATACAGTGACATGATCAAGTCTTTAAAGAATTTCCATGGATAAAAGTTCTCAGAAGTTAACACAGATATTGGGTATAGTAAGCATAGATACTGGAGGTATCTGATACAAATTACAAATTACATTAAATGTGTCTATGGAGTGATAAAGGTTGAAATTATAATAAAAATACAGTTAAACATAGAAATTAAAATTTCAGCTCTTAAAAACTGAAAACAATCTGCAGGACGGTGGTGGCCCATGCCTTTAACTCCAGCACTCAGAAATTTGAGGCCAGCCTGGTCTACAAAGCTACACAGAGAAACCCTGTCTTGAAAAAAACAATTGAAAACAATCCCAATGAGAGACTCATGATTAATCATAAGACTATTAAGCCAGGCATGATTGTTTATGTCTGTAATCCCAGAACTCTTGAAGCTGGGAAGTTCAGGGCTCCCCCAGGAAACATAGTGAGTTCAAAAACAGGATATCAGATCAAACACAAGCACAAAAGAATAGTCACTCACTGGAAAAACTGGAAAATGCATCCACAGTGAGTCACAGCAAGACAAAGAAATGTGAAATATAAAAGCCCAAGAGATTTGGGAGACAAATAGACTCTGGCCAATGAGATCTTCTGTGTGTCCAGCACTTGCTGCACAGCCTGACTCGTGAGTTTGATCCCTGTAAAGGTGGAAGGATACAACAGATGCTACGAAGCAATCTTCTGACCTCCACATACATTATATGCACACCCTACGCTCGTATGCATGCACTCACATCATACACACACATACACATACAGTAGTCATAATAACAAATATGAATTCTTAAAATTATTTCTTTTATATTTTGAGACTGTAATTATCTCATTTCCCCCTTCCATTCGTCTCTCCAAACACTTTCATAACTTTCCCTGATCTCTTTCAAATCTATAGCATTTTTCTTTAAATGTTACTATATGTATATTTCTAAATATATAATAAACCTATATGAATATGTCTCCAGGGCGGATCATTTTGTATGAGATAACCAGTTGGAGTGCTCTTCCCTGAGGAATACTATTTCTTCCGCCCTCAGCATTCCTTAGTTGCCTGGAGTTCTTTGTGTAGGGTTGTGGCTTCGTGTATTGGTGTCGTTCAGCTCATGCTTAGGCAGTCATGTCAGTATGGGTGGAGCTTCTGACATTCCTAGAAGACACAACCCCACGGCAGACTCCCTGATCTTCTGGCTCTTACATTCTTTCTTCTCTGCTTTTCCTCCTCCCTTCCTTCTTTCCTCCCTCCCTTCCTTTCTAATTCTAATGCCAGTTAGGGCTGATTATGTATGCATGGTTTCTTCTTCGTACTTTGACTGATTTTGTATCTATGAACTGATCTCTGCCCACTGCAGAGAGAAGCCCCTCTAACCAAGCTTGAGAACATCCCGGTTCTGCGAGTATAAATCTAAAACATTAAGACTGCAATTTAACAACATACCACTTAGGAAAATAACAGTACCAGGTTCTACTCTAGGGCCCATGAGCTCCTCACCCATGGGCTTTTGCCCATGATTTCAATACTAGGAATGAAATTCCTCCTTGTAGAAAAGGCCTTGAATCCAGTCAGAAAGTGATTAGTTACTCCATGTGGTATCTTGAATGAGAAATGTCCCTAAGCGTTTGGACACTTGGTTCCCAGGTAGCGATGCTGTTTGGCGGTGTTAAGTGGTTCAGCCTTGCTGGGGGAGCTATGTCACATAGCTTGAAAGCTAAAATTCTTCACCACTTAAGATGGCTCTCTCTGCTTCATGTTTCACGCTCCAGATGTGAACTCACAGCTGCCTACTCCAGCCGCCATGTTGGCTGTCTGCTCCCCACTGTCTTTGTCAATTATGAGCTCTAGCCCTCTGGAACTGTGAGCCAAAACAAACTCTTCTTCTGTCAGTTGCTTGGCCATGTTTTATCACAGAAACAGAAAAAAGAAAAGCTGGTATAACTGACACACCCCTGTTGTACTGATGGACATAATCTTACCTGGCAAGTGAGTCCTGTGGAAAACAGTCAAACTCTGGGAGGAACCATTGTTGTACTTTATCCCCAGCAGTCCACATAGAACCTTCCAGCACTGTGAAAGCTAGCCTGGAGGGAGGAAGTTTCCCGATCAGGTTGAGGTTGATTTCTCTGTTTCCTGCAGATAGAATATAGTGCCTTCTGAAGTAAGACATTCTCGTGTAGCTATAGTGAGTAACCAAGCCAGCTCTCTATAATTTTTGAAGTATGACTGAAACTTCACTCTGCAAAGCAAACCTTGACAACTTCCCAGGATTCCATATATATATATATATATATATATATATATATATATATATTTATATATATATATATATATGTCCTCTGACTTCAGTATATCAAAGTATGATTTTCCAAAAATTTAAAAATGTGACTCACAAAAATGTAGGATTAACCTGTGCTAAAATGATAACATGTAATGTGGTAATGTTGGCTCTTAAAGTATTCGAGAAACTAGGTATTTAGCAAGCATTTCTTAAGAGAATACTGTGGTGAGATTGCTGGATTAGAGGCAAAAATCATGAATGGCCTACAGAATGATAAAATGATAACTTTTTCTGTTTTCTCTGCTGCTGGAAAATAGATATAAATTAGCACATAACGGCAATTTGTGTGCTTTTAACCAAGAGGAAACAGAAAGTTAAATGCAGATGTATTCCTCTAGAGCAGTGGTGTGGGGACACCAGACCTTGAACAGAGACCCACTTCCCCTTCAGCCTGAGAGTAGGCAGCTGTAAGACAATGTTTACTGAAAACATGTTTACTGAAAACAATTCAGTGCCATGAAGCTCTTGGTAGGGCTCCCATAAGGGCTCACTCACTGAAACACCATGACTTTGATCCCCCCCTACAGCTAGATGCTTCTTCCTGCTCCCTGCTGTTTCTCCCAGATTCTGGTGCTGGAGATTTAACCACCAGCCAGGAGGGTGAGGAGTCTGGGAGAGCTGTGAGAGGTGTGTGAGAACTCGGTTGGAGAATTGTGTGTGTATGGATTGCAGAAGTCCTTAAAAAGGGAAGCGTTTTTTCTTGGGGAGTTCTCCTAAGCCAACTTGGGGAACATAAAGTTTTCCTAACACAACCGACCGGTCTCTGTGTCATCTATCCCGACCACCTCGCTACATTCTCGGATACAGGCTACTCAGCAGGTGCGACACAGTGGTTCTCAACCCTCCTAATGCTGAGACCCTCTAATACAGTTCCTCATGCTGGGCTGACCCTCAACCATGAAGTTATTTCTGCTGCACTTCATAACTGTAATTTCACTATTATGAATCATAACATAAATATCTGTGTTTTCTGATGGTCCTGGGTGACTACTGTGACAGGGTCGTTTAAGCCTAAGGGATTGTGATCCACAGGTTGAGAACTACTGCTCTGGATAACCAGGTATTCCCTGACCAGTTAGATAATGATGTGCTGTGATATAAAGAGAACGTGCTTCTTTTGCTTGCCTGATTGCTAAGTATCAGATAATTTTTCTTGACATGTGCTAGCTTTGTTGGTTTATTTGGGATTTCTTCTAGGCAAGAGAATTCACAGTAGTGGGAATAAAATTATAGCCTTCAGTGAAAAGGAAAAGGCCCTCAGCTTCAGTGTGGAATTGGAAATTCTATAGTTGAAACTTTTTAAAATAAACTATGGAGGATCTCCCCCACTGTGGCATAAACCCCTAAGCTTCTACGGTTCTCAGTTAGTGGAAGGTTACACCCAAGCCCTCATTACTGTAGCCTCAGCCCCACTGACCCGCACACTCCTTACATCTGGAGCCAGCAGTGCCTTAATTAAAGGCTTGCCAATATTTTCATCCTTTCTTGGCATTTCTTTTTACATCTCCTATGTCAGCTTGCCTGGCCAGACCAAACTATCTCCCCAGGTACTGGTTATTGATTGTGTTAAATGGACTGCAGAAAGTTGTCTAAGGATTGAGAGATCTACCCCCAAATACTTTTTTCCCATAAAGTCCTAGTAGTTAGTGTGTGATGTTCTAGTATGTAATGTTTATGATATGCAAGGCCTTCAGGAACACGCACCCCATGGAAGGAGAAATTCTTTATTATATAACTGCTAGAAATAGCAGATGGCTGTGGTAAAAATTGTGCAAGCATTTCCCCCAAGACTCAGGGCACATTGTAGAAGAGTGGACAGAAAGAATGGAAGAGTGAAAGGAGAGGAGTATGCTTTGTAAACCACTGTCTTCCAGACACAATGCAAGCCACTGGACTCATGAACTCACAACAGCTATGGTTACCTGCACAAGAGCTGATCAAGACCGGACCTGTTAACAAGCCAGCATCGCTGGTGGAGGGGCTCACAAAGGCCCTCACTAGCTGAGGAACTATTGACTAGTGATGGGTTGCTAGGGGAGAAGTCATTTTTCTTAGGGAAGTGTGGCCACTGGCAGGTCACCTATGCTCTGATGTCCCACACCCAAGTGCATACGGGCAGAACTATATATATATATATATATATATATATATATATATATATGTATATATATGCATGAAGTTGTTAAAGAAATAAAAAGTCATTATTTTAAAAATTATGAGAGGTAAGGGATATACCTAACAAAAAATGTCAGGCATGATAAAGAACTGATCTATTCTTGGTGGCATTGCAGGTTGGGCAATGAATGTATAAAACCGTACCTTAGGATAGATCATATGTTTAATAGGGTTGGGGACACTTTGGGCAAGAAGCTCCTTCTATAGGAATTGAGCTGCACATATCAGTGGCTGAAAAGATGCATATTTATAATACAGTGAGGGGGCACATTCACTTAGGAATGCAGCAGTTGCTATGGCCTCTGACCTCTCCAACCACAGTACTAAGCATGATCCCGCCTATGAAGCAGGTCTTACATCTAATTAGACACCTATTAGTCACCCCTAGCTATAAGGGCTACTATTTCATCAAGATATCTTGATATCTTGTCACTGTCATGGCTTTATGCTTTTCAGCTTGGATATCTCCTTGCAGTATTATGAGAGTTAGTCCTCAGGGAGAAGGTTTCCTGGGTCGGATATAGCCAGATTCCCCTAGAGTCTGTTCCCAAGTGTGCACTGTCTTAAGCAATAG
The DNA here is from genome assembly GCF_017639785.1 of Mesocricetus auratus. Taxonomy (NCBI): domain Eukaryota; kingdom Metazoa; phylum Chordata; class Mammalia; order Rodentia; family Cricetidae; genus Mesocricetus; species Mesocricetus auratus. The sequence goes on along the minus strand of NW_024429205.1, from coordinate 28,627,399 downwards.
GGTCTTACCTTCAAGTTCTAGGAGGCAACCAGGGCAACAGCAACAGCCTGTATTATTTTGGAGGCCTCTTAGATCCTCTCAACCAACAATTCAGAGGGAGGTTCCATTTCCTGTCACTGGGGGGTAAAAGTGCTAAGTAACTATTAACAGTTTGTGTTTGAAAATGTTCCCTACATACTCCTATTTTGAACATTTGTTCCCCAGATTATGGCAGTATTTTGAAAGCTACAGAGCTGTGCTCTAGGTTATTGAAGTAGCTCTCTAGGGACAGGCTTTCAAAGGCTGTGCCTCTGCCAGAGACTGAGTACCCCATGTCTTCTCCATCACGACAGCTGAGGTCCCACTGAAACTATGAGTTATGATCAATCTTTCCCCCAAGTATTATCCTATGAGATATTTCATCACAACAATGTAAAAGTAACTAGTAGAAAGAGAAATGGAGTCATTGCTAGGAAGGATCTACATGGTTCTTGGGCTTTGGAAGACTGCAGATGGGTTTGGCGACACTGGCTAACAAAATTATAGGCTGTAGTCAGCAAAGTTTGAAGGGCCATTCTTCTGAGACGCTGGAAGAGCATGGCAAGGACAGTAAAGACTCTGCTCATGAGTTTCAAAGAGAAGCAAGAAGTCTAGAAAGAACTGGACTCAATGGGGGACACTTGTGTTGTCTTCTGGCAAAGAATCTAGGGTACATTTTGTTCATGTCCTGAAATTTCGCATAAGCCTAAAATGAAAGTAGACTTCATGTGGCAGAGGGAATTTCAGGTAACATGGCATTGACTTGTGATGTCTGCTTATTGCTCGCTGCTTTTAGCCAGACTTATAACAAGAACTCAGAACAAAAAGTTCAACAGAAGCGAGAATGTGAGGAAGGGGGGGGGGGGTGTGAACATAGTAGGTGTAGCTAAAGTCCTAAACCAAGTGGCTCAAGGCTGTCACACCAGATCTTGGGAAGCAGCATTTGAATGCTTACAGACTTTCAAAAGTTATTAAAAACTTAAAGTGTAGGGTGAGTGTTAAAGAAAAGCAGGATTATTTGTTAAACAGATCAGCACTTTGAGGACAGCCCAACACTGCACTGAGATAACAGTATAGGCAAGACCCTCTCCATCAGAGGCTGAAGGATGTAAAAATGCAAAGTCATATATCAGACTTTCATTTGAAAAAATCAGGGTCTTTCTTAAACGCCTGGCTCAAGAGAACCTTCGGCATGCCCTGCTGTAACAAGGCCACTTTGGGAAGTGTTTTCTGAGTTCCACTAACCACGCAGTCAGAGGCAAGAAGAAGCATGGTAAGGAGAGAGCCTGGTAACTGTTCAGACTGTCAGCATAGCTTGCTATCATCCACATGGGTGCAAGTTTTGCAGACATGCACAATGCAAAAGCTACAGGTCCATAAGAAGTTACACCAAGGGTCACAGGGAAAAAGCCGATGAGGCTAGACGATCAGTCCGTAGCAAGGTCAGAGTCTGTGCAGAGAATCTCTGGAAGGCCAGAGAGCTGAGCTACAGAAGTGAATCCTAAGCTGAAATGGAGACCAGGGATGTGTGAGATGCCGGGAACATGGGCTGCCTACTGGGGAACGCTGCTGACCAAGTGAATCTGGCCCAGAAAGAGGCCACTCCCAGTGACAGAACTGACATAGGGATGGGAATGTTTACTCTGTGCCATTGTAGATTTGAATTGTATAACCATAGCTACTAAAATGATAAAACTCTCTAAATGAAATGTAGGAGTAGTGTTTATAACCTTGAATTTGGAAATAGATTCTTAGGGCACTGCATGAGTTGCTTTTCTATTGTGATAAAATGCCATGCCCAAGGCAACTTATGTATGAGGAATAAGAGAGTGTTCTGGCAGGAAGACATACCAGCAAGTGGCAGGCATGGCTGCAAGAACGGGAAACAGGGAGTTTCTATCTTTGAATGCAATCGTAAAGCAGATAGATAAACTGGAAGCAGGACAGGGCTTTAGGCTCTCAAAGCCTGATTTCAGTGACCAGCTTCCTCCTGCAAGGCTTCGCCTCCTAGCCTCTCAAAGCAGTGCCACTAGGTGGCACCAAGTAGTCAAATATAGAAGCCTATAGGGGTCATTTAAACCACCACAGGCACTAAAATCACAAGCAAGAAAAATAGGTTAGCCTTAGTTCAAATTTTTAAAACCTTTTTATCTCAGATATCATCCATAAGGTGGGAGGGAGCTGACTGGGGAGATGACTCAGTTGGCAAAGTGCTTTTGCACACAAGCATGGAAACCTGAACTCCAGTCCCATCACCCACATCAAAAACCCAGTCACAGTAACACACGCCTACAATCTCAGTACTAGGGAGCCAAGACAGAGAGACCCTGAGGGCTTGCTGACCAGGTAGACTCTCCGAATCACAAGTTCCAGGGTTAGTGAGAGATCCTGTCTCAAAAACCTACAGTGAGAAATGATAAAGGAAGTCACACCCATCAACCTCTGACCCCATTCACATGACACATACACACACACCAAAACACACACACACACACACACACACACACACCAATTAATCATAACTAGGTAAAAAGACAATTAAAACACGGGGGAAATACTTGTAACTCATATTGGTTTTAGAAAATATATTCAGAGTAAATATGGAACACATAGCTGAACAATAAAAAGACACTTAGCCAGATTAAAACACAGGCAAACAGGGCATGGTGCTGCACACATTTAATCCCAGCACTCGGAAGACAGAGTCAGGAGGATCTCTGTGAGTATGAGCCTGGGTATACATGGAGAGTGCCCGGACAGCCAGGGTTACATAGCAAGATCCTGTGTCAAAAATGAAAAGGAGAAGATAGAGGAAGAAGAAGAAGAAGAAGAAGAAGAAGAAGAAGAAGAAGAAGAAGAAGAAGAAGAAGAAGAAGAAGAAGAAGAAGAAGAAGAAGAAGAAGAAGAAGAAGAAGAAGAAGAAGAAGAAGAGGAGGAGGAGGAGGAGGAGGAGGAGGAGGAGGAGGAGGAGGTGGAGGAGGAGGAGGAGGAGGAGGAGGAGGAAGAGGAGGAGGAGGAGGAGGAGGAGGAAGAGGAGGAGGAGGAGGAGGAGGAGGAGGAGGAGAAAGAGGAGGTATAGAAAGAGAGAGGGAGGGAGGGAGGGAGGCAAATAGAATAGGCAGTTTTGCAATGAAGACGCACATGAAGATGCCCAACATCACAGAAATAGACTATTCCTGATCTATTAGGACAGCTGTCACTGAAAGACTAGGTAATAGCAAAAGCATGGAGAAACTAGAATGGTGTGTGTTTGGAAAATAGTTTGGTAAATTCTCAAAAGCTCTCAGCTATTAACCACACTACTTAGCAGTTTTACTTTTAGGTATATTCAATAAAACTGAAAACATGTATTACAGGAAAACCTCAGAGCAAATGTTCAAGACAGCATTACTCATAATGGGCAAAGAGTAAAAAGAATCCAATGTCTGTCGACTGGTGAGTGGATAGACAATGTATTATATCCATACAATGGGATATTGTTCAACAAGAAAAAGGAAAGAATCACTGATACATACCACAAAATGGATAAACCTTACAACTCTAAGCTTAGAAGAGAAGTCAGACATTAAAGATTGCATATTTTGCCATCTTGTGTGTGTGAAGTGTCTAAAAATGGAATATCTTTGGAAACAGAAAAAAAGGTTTGTTGTGTAAGGGATGAACATAAGTGTTGACTGACAGCAACAGGCAAAGGGGACCTCTTTGAGGTGATAGAAAGGTCTCTAAAACAGGAATTGAGCTGCTGCTGGTGACCTCCTTTTTCCATCAGCCAGGCCCTCTCGCCTACCTTCCCGGCCTGCAAAACATGAGCCTGTGGGGCCATTTTAGAGTCAAACCACAGCATTCCACCCCAGGGCTCCAAACCTCATGGCTACCTCATAATGGAAAATACATTCAGTCTAACTCTAAAAGTATTAACAGTCCCAGCATTGTTCAAAACATCCAAAGTCTCATCTCAGACTCAAGGAAGTCTCTTAGTCCCTGAAAGGGCTATGAGTCCTTGTACAGTCATATGCTTCAAATCTACACGAGCATAGAGTAAGCATGCCCATCCTAAAGGGCATGGGAGACTAGCAAGGAGAGGTCTCATCACACCACACTGGTTGCACAAATGAGCAGTGACACTCAGGTGTCATTACAAGCCTAGATGTCTAACTATTCATAAATAATGTATTCCCATGCATAGGCAGTGTTCACCTACTGCAGTTGAACAGTTCGTGAAACCTGAGTGTCACTGCTCATTTGTGCAACCAGGTTTTTGCCGTTGCTGTTTGTTTTGTAAGAAAAACTGAGGTATGGAGCTTCAAGTAACCTGGTCAGTCTCAAAGAAGCAGAAGTCAGTTCCAGGTCTGACTCACCCTAAAGACTGAGCCAGATCTGAAGCGCCTGCTGCTAGGCTAGAGAACCAACCAGGTACTGGCTAATACTGTTTTCCTAGCACAGGAAAAAAGAGTGGTTGCCTAGCAACAAAGCCCACAATTTCAAAACCTATTCCCTGGTCTCTGTAAAGCTGGTCCCAGGGTTTGAAGACCTTTGTTGCTGTCTTAGACGAGTTAAAGCAAGGTGCTTCAACACTTAGATCACACGGTCAACTTACCCTCTCTAGTCATGGCTTCCATTCGCCCCGGTCCAGTGCCAATGAAATGGATGTCTACAGCTAGTTCTGCCCTCAAGATGTCCCAGGAAGATAAACACAGTCCTTGGGACCCATGCCCAGGTGGTTAGTAGGCATTATACAGAGCCTCAATATTGTAGGTTGTTGTTGGTTTTTAACAAAACATGGGAAGTCACCGACCTCGAAGATAAGTGTTCTTGGACCTGAATTCTGCCTCAGCAGAGTGTGTGCTTGTCCCATCGCTGTGACAAAATACCATAAAGAAACAACTGGAGAGAGAAAAGATGTGTTGGACTCAGGGAGGGCATGGGAAAAGCTGTGCAGACATGCTGTGGCAGGCCTGGAAAGCCAGCCATAGCCTGGCAGGGTTTTCTTTCTTCCTTGTTTATTCCCAGACCATGGGATGACATCACCCACATTCAAGGTGCACCATTCCCTCCCCATTAAACCACCCTGGAAATGTGCCTCAGCGGTGTGCCTCAGTCTCCCCGGTGACTCTAAATCTAGTCAAATTGACAGTGATGACTAACTGCCTCCTAGGTTGTACCATCTTAAGTTAACCTCTCCAAGTCTCCATTTCCTTATCTAGAAAGGGGACATCCAAAATACATATCTTAGAATTTTTCATTATAGCATGCTTCAAAAACTCACCAAATAAACAAGAGCTTATATTACCCCCGCCATGTATATGTGTGTATGAGAAAGAAAGAGAGAGAGAGTTGCCCACATGCATGTTTTCCTAAAAAAAAATCTAAGATGATAGTCTTGCTAATTGTGCCGACTGACTGAATTTCTCTCAGTATCAGGGCAGCCTCAAACATGCTCCTGAATTGGATAAAATAAACAGCACATAGGAAAGAAAAGAACCCACTTCCAGTTGTAACCATTGAGAGAGACGTTAACATTTGGACATGAACTCTTTTAACTCACTAACGTATTCAAGCTCAGGCCTTCAAAGATGATCCTAAGAATAAGTGGGCGAGAAGTTGCAAGAAGAAACACGAAACAAAGACGCCACCTTGTGGCAGCCTCGGGTCCCATGCAGAAAGCAGTCCTCCCTCCTGCAGTTAGGTGGCCCTGACCAGGCAAAGCCCTGCAGCACAGCAGTCCACCGTGACCCTCTTACGTATGAAATTCTACTGCTCTTATCAGGTATTGTTTACTTATGAAAATGTCATACTAGAAAGGCAGTGAGAAATAAAATAAATACATTTTGATATATTCATACAATGGGCTATCATAGAACCATTAAAGGTTATTTTCAAATCACTTTACCAATACAAAATGTTCTTTAAAACAATTAAACAAGGCATTATGATTTCTATGAATAATTTTAAAAAGATATATTCACATATTGACAGAAAAAAACCTAAGAAGCTCAGGGGTAGGCTGCTTGCCTGACACACACAAGGATGGGTCTAATGCCAAGCACTACAAAAGAGAAGGAAAAGAAGGAAGTGAGGAGAAGTAGGGGAGGGAGGGAAATGTGAGCCTCTCTAATAGTACTGTTTTCTTGTCTATACACTTCTATACTTTTTAAGTTTGCTGTAATAAGTGTGCATTGCTTTAGAAAAACGAAAAGCAATAAATATGAGCTTTTTGTGAAGCAAACAATGAAGACAGAGTTTTCCTGTCTTGAATGCCTGCTCCCAAATAACCGGCAGCCGATTCCCAAATAACTGACTCAGAGACTTAAGATTACTTAGAAATAGCTGAGCGTTGGTGGCACACACCTTTAGTTCCAGCACTCGGGAGGTAGAGGCAGGTGGATCTCTGTGAGTTTGAGCCAGCCTGGTCTACTAGAGCTAGTTCCAGGACAGCTAGGGCTATACAGAGAAACCCTGTCTCAAAACAAACAAACAAAAATATTACTTATGAATGCTCAGGCTTGTTACTACCTACAATTTACATTTCAATTAACCCATATTTCTTATCTATGCTTTGCCACATGGTTCATGGCTTGCTACCTCATCTTCTACAGGTCCTGCTTTCTTGGTCCCCTGACTCTTCCCTTCTTCCCATCATCATTCTCCTAGTTTGGTTGTTCCATCTATAATTTTTGCCAGGATACCTGCCAGTCAGCTCTTTGTTAAACCAATCCACGTGACAAATCTTCTCAGTGTACAAAAGGGCTATCCCACAGCAAAACGATTTCAATGGCTTTAAAAAAAAAAAAAAGAACAGTAGCTATAAAATGACAACAAAGGATCAGTGCTGGAGATCAGGGATGGAACCATATCAGAGAGGCCAAAGAAACGCAGACTGGCCCCCATTGTGATGGTAACAGCACTGGCACTCAAAGCTGCAGACAGCAGGGAGGAAAGAGCAGCAGCAGGATGAGGGAAGCCGACAGCCATGCTCGCATCCCCCGCAGACATTCTCAGATGCAGACAACTGCTGCATGGACGGTTTTCTTCTGTATGTGGCTGTCATTAAAAAGCCAGCTCCGCTGAATGGATGCCTCTTTGGTGAATGCCTGAATGATAGACTCGTTTCCCTCATTGGAGTGTGTCAAGGTCTTACATTCACTGGGAAATCACTCAACTCATCTGAGCTTTTGTCTTTTTTTTTTTTTTTTTTTGAGACAGGGTTCCTCTGGGTAGCTTTGGAGCCTGTTCCGAAGTCCACTCTGCAGACCAGGCTGGCCTTGAGCTCACAGAGATCCACCTGCCTCTGCCTCCCGAGTACCGGGATTAAAGGCATGCATCACCACCACCCAGATTCCTTTGAACTTTTCTCTAAATGTGACAAGAGACTTGCAGCTGGCTTCCACAGTCACCACCTTTACATGAAACACTGTCCCTTGAAAGTAACCCCATCCAAAATGCAAACCAAAATTGCACTGAGATTCTATGTCACACCTCTCTGAATGGTTATTATTACAATAACTAAAGCTGGGAAGCATGGTAGAAAGAGAACCCCTGTACATTAGTAGTGGGAATATTAGGTGATGTGGCCATTGTAGAACTCAGGATGGTGGTTCCTCAGTAATTTCTAATATAGAATTACCATATGATCCCAGCTATGCTTTTCCTATCAATATATCCAAAGAAATCTAAATTATCATACTATAGAAACATTTATTCATCAAAGTTTACTACAGTCAAGTTACAGGACCAACCTAGATGTTCACCAATAGGTATATGGTGAAGAAAATGGGTGTCATCCCTATGTACAGTTTTATTCAGCCATAAAGAATGAAGTCATGACATTTTCAGGAAAATGTATGAAACTAGAGATCATTATGCTATGTGAAATAAGTCAGTTGCAGAATCATAATAAATATTGCACATTCTCTATCATATTTAGAATTCGTGGTGGGGGGATAGATGTAGTCGGACTTTTCTGTCCCGCCAACCAGTCCCAAATAACCACACAGAGACTTAGTATTAATTACAAATGCTCTTATAACTTAGGATAACTAGCTCTTGTAATTTAAGATAACTAGCTCTTGTAACTTAGGATAACAGGCTCTTATAACTTAGGATAACTGGCTCTTGGAGCTTACACCAACCCATTTCTATTAACCGCCCTGAGGTCTGTCTACCTCATCCATGCACTTCCCATGTTGCTTCTTTCACATCTGGCTCGAGACTCCTCTGACTGCGCCCTCCTTCTTCCCAGCATTCTCTCTGCCCCTCTCTGCCTAGCTATCAGTCAATCAACTTCTTATTAGCCATGAGAGCAACACATTTTCACAGTGTACAGGGTTACTCCACAGCAGGGAGGGAAGGAGAGGGAGAGGGAGGAAAGGAAGATAGGAGGAGGGAGGGAGGGAGGGAGGAGAGGGGGAGGGAGGGAAGGAGGAGAGAGGGAGAGGAAACAGGAGAGAGGCAAACAAGAAAGGACAGAGGAATATAAGTGATGTGGACGAGGAAGGAACGGCTGTTGGGAGAGGGAAGGGGGAAGACAGTGGTACATGAATAAGAACAAAGGATGTGATTTATTGACACCCATTTCTTTGTTATCACATGAAAATTAACAAAAAGAAAATAAAGTAGCCTTACTCAAGGTCATAGTCACAAGCCTCCTTCATAAATGATTAAGTGACAGATGCTTACACAAGCTGTTTTTCAAAGTGTTACTTCACTTAATTCATTAGAATTCTGAGAGTAAAACCCCCAATAGTCACACGGGAAAAAAAAGTGAAATATAGCCTGTTCAAATCTGAACATGGTTGTTTTTGTGTTGTGTGTGTATATGTATATATGTATGTATGTTTGATTGTGTGTGTGTGTGTGTGTGTGTGTGTGTGTGTGTGTGTGTGTGTGGTGGTTTTGTTTTTGTTTTTTGATGTTTGAGACAGGGTTCCTCTGTGTAAGAGCCCTAGCTGTCCTGGAACTCAATTTGTAGACCTGGCTTGCCGCAAACTCATGGAGATCCGCCTGCCTCTGTCTCCCAAGTGCTGGGATTAAAGGTGTGAGTCATCACACCTCATCCTTGAACATGTTTTGTATTGCAGGATCTAGATTTGAATTCAGCAAAGTCCTTGAACAGTACTGCATGTGCATGACTCTTAGACTCTAAAGGCAAAGTCTTTGAACACTCCTCTGAGTGTACATGGCTCTTAGACTCAAAGGAACCCTGAAGATCCTGACACTGAGTCTATGTGTATCTGAGGATACCAAGACCCACCACGATTGACCCAGGCAACTGACAAGAAACCACAAGCTTCACTTAAAGGGCAGTAAGAGCCATTGTCCAGTCACTAAGCCAGTGTGGTTCCTGGTTCCGGGGAGTGCACTGAGGTTTCTGTTCCCACCATGCACCACTTCCCCTTCTCTGGTAAGCAGAAACTTGAAGTCCACCCTGTTATTCAGTGGCCAAATTACATATTCCGAATTGTACTTGGTGAACCTTTGAACTTCTGGGGAAAGTGAATGTCCACACAATCGCGTTTCCACCCCTGCGGGGAGCAGAGGTAGGAAGCAGAGACACCTCGTGTAGGATGAACCCAAGATCATGAGATAAAGTCCAGACACTGGAAGCTCGCACTTCGAGGTCATGTGGAAACTCCTGATCACCTTTTCTCTGTAGCCACTGTATCTACGGGGCAAAGCTTCACAGAGCTGGGGAAGTCAGCAAGGAATAGAGTGACCAGAATTCAAGCCAAAGGGTCTGAGACCAAAAGCAGAAAGGTGGAGGCAAGTGTGAGCATCCCTGAAGGGAGTAGACTTGACGCTGTCCGCTGTTGGACTCTCCATCAGTGTCTAAAGGCCGCGCCTCTGCTGGCGTCTCAGCCCATTGGTGGGAGTGACTGTGTCTATAGAACACGCAAAGACCAGAAAGAATTCACCAACACATTTTTTCCATTTGACTCGCGCTAACTCCACCTCCCACCCAGCTATGGCTAAAACATTTCTCCTGGAACTTTTCACTTTTCCTTCCCTTCTTTTTTAAAATGTCTACATAGGCGAAAAAAAATCAGGTATCATTCATTATGAAATATGATTATCCTCTTAATACCTAAGGCAAGGAAAAACAAAACACTCTAAGTCACAATTAGTCACATGCTTTACGTAAGAGGGTTCCTGACTGTCATTCAATGGAATCACCTTTTAACCAATGAAACCGCAACAGACCCCAGAAGGCTGCTGGACTGGCGGCTATGGCCTACAGTGTCAGTTCTAATTCCAAATGTCTACATGCCTCTATCGTCCACCTTCCATTAGGACCACTTATAAGAATGCCCCTAATTCCATTGCACTTAACTCATTCATAAGCAAAGCAAAGACCTTAGCAGTGTTAACACTTTGAAAAAGGAAAGCAGATAACAAAAATTAAAAATAATTAAATAAATGAGCATTTTAGAGCGTGGTTAAAGAAAGGGTACAACACAGTGTAATCAAGATTTCAATTTTAAACAGAGGGCTCAAGGAGGGTTTCACTGTAAGACTACATTTTCATAAGAATCAGAAGAAAATAAATTGGTCAAGACTTCTCTAGACAGAAGAAATAGCTTGTGCAAAGTGTTGTGTCCTAAGCAATTGAACCATTTTTAGAGGATGGCTTAGCAAAGTTTTTAAAGACATCGCTTTGATGGTCTGAATAAATACCCGAAACTGTGAGTTTGATGGCAGACTATCCCACAGCCTCCCATAACCGTGGAACATGGGTGGTTAGGGTAGGGACCCCTAGAATCAGCTTTGGCTAAGTGGAATAACTGAAAGCAGAGTAGAGACACAGCCGGCTGAACCAGCATGTAGCCAGTCAGGTGGGAGGCTTAGGTACAAATTGTCCCAGTTCACAGAATCCTCATATGTCACTCTGGGTGACATTGAGGGCAGAGTAATTGCTATTCACCTCTCTGTTGTTTGATACATTTAGGATGTGGGTGTAGACTCTAAGACCCTCCACAGGGCAAGGGAATCCATGTTCCTGTCATGTGAGACACAGGGAGTAATTTATCTTCCCTACAGATAAGGAGGGGGCTTGTTTTCTTGGTCATGCCTGCAGAGCCAGGGCTGATCAGGCCTATACAGACAGAGATGGTCAGGTCTACATGGACAGAGATGGTCAGGTCTATATGGACAGAGATGGTCAGGTCTACATGGACAGAGATGGTCAGGTCTACACAGACAGAGATGGCCAGGTCTACACAGACAGAGATGGTCAGGTCTATATGGACAGAGATGGTCAGGTCTACACAGACAGAGATGGTCAGGTCTACACAGACAGAGATGGTCAGGTCTATATGGACAGAGATGGTCAGGTCTACATGGACAGAGATGGTCAGGTCTATATGGACAGAGATGGTCAGGTCTACATGGACAGAGATGGCCAGGTCTACACAGACAGAGATGGTCAGGTCTACACAGACAGAGACAGGAACAGCAGACCTTGGCAGGTGTTACTTTTCCATGCTTCCTTATCCTGAAATGAGGCTGGTGTGCAGCTTACCCTGGTGGGATTGTGCTTCGTTCAAGGGAACACCCTGCCATGTAGGTGTATTATTTAGCCCATTTTACTCAAGTATTTCTTTTTCATACCAGTTTTATATACCTTATTTTTTGTTTTAAGTTTACTTTAAACTTGTTTTGAGTTATTTGCTTCAAGCTTGACTTTGACAATGTATACAGAAGATTAAATAATTAGAGACATAAATTGGTCTCTCCTTCCAAGCTTGTCTCTGTAAATGAATTGTATTTGATTTAGTATGGCTACATAGTTTTCAGTACATTAAAAAGTTTCATCATTTATAAGGTGATTAATCATTAACTTGTGTGTCTTAATTATCTTTAATAGCTTACATTAAGTAGTTTTTGTAAGATTAGGATTTCATAATTTTTTTCTTGAGCCAGGCACGGTGGTGCACACCTTTAATGTCAGCACTTGGAAGGCAGAGGCAGGCAGATCTCTGTGAGTTTGAGTCAAGCCTGATCTACAGAGCAACTTCTAGGACTTTAAATTGAAACTCTTTTAGTATCAAAATAAACTTTAAACCAAAGATATAGTTCATGGAAAGACTACAAATCTTATTTTTATCTTTTTATAGCATACTTTTATAAAATATTACAGTTTTATGCATTATCTAATTTTTAAATAGTTAAAACTTAACAAAGTTAAAGATGTAAGTGATTAGACATACATCTGTAAATCAGATTTTGTTAACATGAATGAAGCATTATAACTTCAGGAATTTATGCATGCTATGTGGTAGAAAATTAAGATTGCCTATAAATGAATTTTTAACTATTAACTTTTTTGTTGTAAGTTTTAGGTTAACAAGAACCAAGAAGGTGGGGGGGGAGTATTTAGAGGTAGACACCCATAATTATATGTAGACATTTTAACATCTCTCTTGATTAAAAAATACTTAATACCATGAGACATACCAGTAATAGACATTATTTGTTGTAAGAAATTTTTCTAAAGGGGAGTGTTAGGCAATATTTGGTGCCTTTACTCATATCATAGCAGATTTTTGCTGCTGTACAGGTGACTTAGGACCTAATTGCATACGAGGAGTGACTGATACTTGGGTGACGGTCCAGTGACATTGACCTTGGTTTGAAGGGTATTATCATTTAGCAAATCCATCTGTAATTAAGGAGATACAACTGGAGTTCTGGCGATGGCAATTGTTTAGCTCAGAAGGCATTATGCAACAACTCTTTAATAAGGAGGGTTGAATCCAAATTACACACCCGGGGTGACACAACAAATTAATACCACCTGTGTACTGTGCTCATACTGGAAAACCATTAGGCCTTGTAAGTTTCTAGGTAAACCTTATAGAAAAATAAGACAGCATTTATAACTTATGTAGCATGTAGAGGTTGGTTTTTTTATATTATAATCACCATTAAATTTATGTTTACATTATCTAACAGAATTTAGCTGAGGACACAGGGTCCTTTTTACCCTTTCCATGTATTAGCATCCTGTTGGTGGTTTTATTATAGACACTTTCATACCAGGAGATAAATAGTAATTATAGACACCTTCATACCAGGAGATAAACAGTAGTCTCTATTGGAAATAGTCTACCTTTTAGCTGGTTTTAAGCACATAGTGTCTTTTTCTTGGACTTTCCAATGAATTAAAACAAATTTTCAATATTATCCATACCCAAAAGACATTTGAATCTCTGTAAGTGTTAGCCATTTTGTGGGTGTCAGCGGACGGGGATAGACAACCTAAGAATCCTAAGAAGCAACTGAAAAGTCCAAATAGAAGCAAGAGTCAGGCAGGACTTAGTGGGGCAGAAACATAGGCAGACCAAAGGCCTAGGGTAAAGAAGTCCTCAAAACAAAACAAAAAAACAACCACAAAAAGCTACCCTATCTCAGGGGAAGCAGGTTTGGAGACCTAGTAGAAACAGCAGGCACTAAGCTTGAGGCATGTAAGTAATGGCAAGTAGTCCAGTGTAGTTAACGAAGAATGAACAACAAGAAATAAAGCCAGAGCACGAAAAGAGACAGATCCCAAAGGGTCGTGGAGGTCACTATAAGGACACCGGCATTTACTCTGAGTTTATATGAACCTGGAGGCAGTTGGAAGAGCCTCTGCTGTCCTGTAAACATGTGGTACTGTTCCAAGACTTGAAGCCAGGAGAGTTCGATCAGATTATACACCCATGGGACACCATCAAAGCACAGAACGACAGAATGCTTCAGCATGCTCCTGTGACAAAATATAAGGGTGTCCCCAGTACTGAGGAGCTCAGCCACATGTCAAAGATGGGGCACTCAACTCAGTGAAGGGACCTACAAATCACAATCTAGAGCATCCTCCAATTTGAGAGGAGAAGCCTATTGCCCCTAGACAGATCTGTCCGACATCCTGAGAGCAGTTACTCTAACCGGGTAGCAAGTGTAAGAATCAAGAACACAGAAATTGCTTCAAAGTTTCAACTCTACAATCGGACTTGTGACCTGGAATTTTAACATTACCTAATTTAATCTCTCGATTAAAAGTGTTTTTTAACTGGGCAGGATACCCTATGCTTGTAACCCTGGAACCTTGGAAGCTAAAGCAGGAGGACTCTGCTGCAGGCCTACATAGTGGGTTACATAGTGAAGTCCTGGGTTTTTGGTTTTTTGAGTCAGTAGTATTTTTTTAATATGTATGGATGTCTTGCCTGTATGTATGTCTGTGTACCGCACACATTCTTGGTGCCCACAGAGGCCAGAAGAGAGCATAAGGTTCCCTAGAACTGGAGTTATAGACTGTTGTGGGCCACCATGTGGGTGCTAGGAACCAAACTCCAGTCCCCTGGAAGAGCAGCAAATACTCTTACTCCCTACAGTATCAAGACCCTGCATTTGAAAGGTGTTTTTAATAAGGCCTGTGATGCTTCCCTTTCAACTCCAAACAGAGCTTTCTGGAAAAGGGCAGAGGGGACGTGAAAGGGGGTGGTGAAGTCAGAGAAAACCCACTTCTGCTTCCATCCCACTCACAGGAAGGAGAATGGCCCAGAAGCAGCAGGCGGACAGCGTGGTCCCCGCCCCGGGAGTTTCCTAGCTGTAGGATGGAGTCATGAGGATGAGTCAGTAAACCTCCACTTGAGGTTTGACAGATGCCTCCACAGAGTTTCTTAGACTCAGGTCTTTGCTACCAGAGGAAATCGCCTGAACCCAAAGGCCTTGCGGATACCCGGGAGCCAAAAGGAGGTCAATTCCCCTTGAAGAAGAGCTGAGGGCAGGTTTCTTGCTCAAAGCCTGGAGTTGCTTTGACAACCCCATCCACCTCCTCCCTCCTCTGTGAACTTTTGACCTTTTGCTCCTGCCCAAGTGTGTGTGTCTCATCCAGAAACTTCTCCAGGGCTGAGCAGTACTCAGAACTGTGTTCTTCTTCACACATTGTCATTTGGTTTGTTTGTTTGTTTGTTTGTTTTTAGACAGCATCTTATGTAGCCCAGGCTAGCCACAAACTCAGTATGTAGCTAAGAATAGCTTTGAACCCCTGTTCCTCCTGTTCCTCACTTCCCAAGTTCAAGGCTTACAGGTGTGCACTGCCACGCCCAATCCCAGACTATTCTTCACACGGATGTCTTTCATCATTCTTAACCGGCCATCCTCCTGAGAGAGTGAGGTGAGAAGAGGCCAGAGAAGGACGCAGGAATCCTCCTCTACTGAACCTTGCAGCCACCACTGTTAAGGCAAATATGTCTCTGCTGGAGGACTCCCACACTCAACTGGGAACTGAAGGCTGGATCCAAAGCCTGGATCTTGGAGCCAGCAGGTCAGGCAAGCTCAGTGCTGGGTAGCCTTGCTCTGCGGCTGCATCTGTTGCCTGGTACCTCATTTCGACCAAGTTGCTGGATTTGACCCCAGTTGTCAGATCCTTCAAGTTTGGTCTATCTAGCCAGAAGCCAAAACCTTGTGTCTTTTTATTTCTAATAGTGGTGGGGTGCCTCTCTGAAGCCCCAAAGTGAGGTGGTTTGATGTAAAATGGAGATGAAAGATGCAATGTAAAGGATCTGGCCTGGGTTCGTTCTCCACATCTGATGCATGGTCCCAGCCATCATATTATCAAATTTACTTGAATTTTCATGGCTCACTCATAGCACAGGACAAGCCTCTGTTGAGTAGTAGCTGGAGCTGGGGTGGGTAATTGCCCAAGGCAGCTAGTAGACCAAAATAGCAGAGAACCCAACATCTTATAACAGAATATCAAAGGCCTAGACTAAGGATTGATGGGCAATGCCTTCTGTGTGTATGTTTGTCTTATTGGTTGATAAAACACTGATTGGCCAGGCAGGATGACAGGTAGGACTAGGAGACAAGAAGGATTCTGGGAAGTATAGGCAGAGAGGAGTCATCATGTGATCCCAGGAAGTGATGTAGCTGGGAAGAAAATGCCAGTAGCTAACCATAGAGGTCTGGAGGTCTGTACAGACAGGCAGGAAGTGATGTAGCTGGGCAGAATCAGAATATAAGCAGAGACAAACAGGAAATCAGTCTCTTCTCTTCAGAGACGCTGAACAATAGAGATGTAAGACACCAGAGGAGTAAGGGTCCCTTTGGTAAGATAAGACCACGTGGAAATACATAGATTAGTAGCTAATGATTAAGAATAAGAAACCTTAGCTAATGGCCAACAGCTTTATACTAATATAGCGTCCGTGTGTTTCTTTGGGGCAGAGAAGGGCGGTGGGACTAAGCCAGGCCAAGAAACTTTCACATTACAAAGTATTGTGAATTTCTCACCAAGAGTTCAAAACCAAGAAAAAAATTGCTACATTTTCTATGAGGTGACTTCTGATAATAGGCTGGGCCATTTAAAAAAGCCCCAAAGGCAACAACTTGGAAGATGGATGAACATGTGAATATTTGTTCAATCACCAAATATTTATTAACCATATGCTATATAGTAATATTTTTATACGTCACAGGGGATATAAGAATGACCTTCTCCAGGGCTGGAGAGGTTAGGCTCAACCATCAAAAATATAAAAATGACCTTGACCTCCTTGCTCTTCTAATGTGGATGACTCTTTGGAAAGATTTCCCCAAAAGTGATGACAATTTGAAATAAATGTAAGAAAGGAAATGAACTAAATGTCAAATGATAAGCATGCACGTGTGTGTGTGTGTATGTGTGTGTGTGTGTGTGTGTGTGTGTGTGTGTGTGTGTATGGACATATTAAGGAAGAGTTCTGTGAAAAGGCAAAGAAACTGAGTTGGGAGTAAAGGGAGAATTGTGTACATAGGAAAACAATGTCCATAAACCTCTTTGCATCAGGTAAGAGCTGAACAAGTTCAAGAACAGCAAAAAAGTATGTGGAGCTATCATGGACAGAGGATGGGAGAAAGTGATTTTTGAGTGAACTCATATTACAAAATCCCCATTAATTTTTAGTGCAGTTTAACGGCACCAGGAACGTCAAGCAAAATAGTGATGATGCCCCATGGCATTCGCGACTCTAAACTATTTCTCTGATTTTCATGGAGTGCAGATGAAGGAGGGCAGAGCTCACAAGTCCAACTGGGAGGCTGCTCTTGCTGCAGGTGACAGATGAGAAACAAGAAAACAAGATCAAGGGCTGATCAAAAGCAAGACATGCAAAGATGATTGACACTAATTAGACCTGAGATTAGCTTGCCTTGCCTGTGTCACTTACAAGTGGATCATCCAAGCTGAAGGTATAGGATTGGGAAAGACACATTTCCTCACATGTAAAATTCATCCAACAAGTATTTAATAAGTATCTATTATGCGCCAAGTGCTGGGCTGCTCACCAAGGCTTTAGAAGGCAATTAAACAAAGTCCCTGCTCTTCTTGTGAGCTCACATTCTAGAGGAGAAAGAAATACTGTACAAACAAGCAAGAGATAACATCCGTAATTATTATTAAAAAAAAAAGAAGGGATACACTTGGCATGAGAAACCTCCATTTCAATTGTTGATTGGGGTAGTTCAAGTGACACCAAAAACAATCTAGGCTATTGCTGCTACCCTTAGTTGCCTCTCAGAGGTTAAAGACAAGGCCCTATTGTTGAAAAAACAATGCACT
This sequence comes from Mesocricetus auratus, assembly GCF_017639785.1. Lineage (NCBI taxonomy): Eukaryota > Metazoa > Chordata > Mammalia > Rodentia > Cricetidae > Mesocricetus > Mesocricetus auratus. The sequence continues at coordinate 28,609,806 of NW_024429205.1, read as the reverse complement.
TCAGACATAGGACTCAGAAGATTCAAGCTGGATTTATCCTGAAAACCTCCTTTCTGTGTTTTAGCTTTCATAGACGAGAACATACTGTGTAAGCTGCCAAGGCAGGGAGGCAATAGTCCTATCCAGCTGCAGCATAAAAGCACAACACTGAATCACAACAATGACCAACATAGCAAGTTATCCCCAAGAGTGTAATAGTGGCACTCAAAGCTTGGTGGTAACCAACAGGTATGTAAGCAGACTTAAAGCCCACTCAACAGTAGGGAAATCCCCCCAGATATTAGAAAGTTTGCCAACTCCATGGAATTTGTTGGGGTGCTAGACCTTAGAGAAGGATCTACTACTACCACTTTAGTGGGACAGCATTATTCCTAACTGCATTCTAAAATTTAACCTTACACCCACAGGTAAGCATAATTCACTCCCCATCAAAGAAGTTACTTTTTACAGCAAACAGAGATCACTACAGAAGACCACAACTTGTCATAATGCAAAATCAATGACCTGTAGAGACACCTACAGCACACTCCTGAACCTTAGGCTCTACCCCCTCACAGAATATGGGGGTGGTGTGGTAGAATATTTATAAGAACTAGAAGACCAGCAAGTCTGCTGTAAGATCTTGTCTCCTAGAAATGACAAGGAAGACACACCCATGACACCTCATGGCAGCTTAAATGATATCTAAACAATGACGCAGGCATGCTAACAAAGAGAGAACCTCACAGGCTCCCACCCCTAGACAATGAACTACACAACTACCAGTGACTGCTGATGGAGCAAGAGTGAGCCTCTCCCAGGGATGAGTCCCCTAACTGGTTATCCAGTACAAAGTGGTCAGCCCTGAAATTACAGACACAAGCAACAAAAATGGACTCAGCAGGTTATAAGCATATGTTTATACATACATATATATATATATACCATGACATATGTAGTTATTACATATACAGAGTAATCATTACATATATGTAATCAAAGAAAAGGTGTTCATCAACTTGAAAGAGAGTAAAGGAGGACATGGGGAAGATTGGAGGGAGAAAGGAGGAAGTGATGTCCTTGTATTTTAGTTTTAAAAAGAAGGAACTGACTAACAGGTCTGGGTTCCCAAGAAACCAGAGTCAAGAAAAAACCTTATGGCTAATGTTTTGTAGGAGTAGGGACAATTCCAGGGAAGTAAAAATGAAGGGAGTGGGAAGTAGGGTAGGGAAGAAAGAAAGGCAAATTCAAGGAATGTTGCCAAGGTGACCAATTTGCATCAGATGGGAACTGGCTCTCCCTGGCTGTCTCTTTTTAGACACTGCTTCTCAGAGTGGACCATTCGAGAGGACAGTAGCTAAGCCTCGGTCTCTTCCTGTATCTCATCTATTTCAGTGCTTTACACAAGGCCTGTGTTTCTGAGTTGTGTCACCTGGACCCTCTGGGCAGTCACTTGAGAAACCAGATTCTTGTTGAGTCCCGCTGGGTCAGACTTGGAGCACGCTGTACCGCTGAGATTGTGAAGACTGTGAAATGGAAACACTGAAAACAAAGCTCATGGTGTTTATAATTTCTAAGGCCAGTTTTGAGTTCCATCTACATTAGATTCAATCCTTGACTAACAAGCTCAATTCTGCTGTGCCCGTTCAGTGGTCTGACAATGAGCTTGGTGGAGACGTGTGGCCCAGCTCACCTTCTGCATTGGGCTGGTAACATGTATGGGCATCTGAGGAGCAGTAGATGCTTTTGCGGTTTGAGCAGAACTTCTTCTGGACTGAAACACTCGTAGACAACGTCAACAAACCTTTCCCTCCTGAGCTGACCTCGATCTTCAGCTTTCCAGTCTTCCTGGACTCAATGGTGCCTGGACCAGATCTCCTCCATTACTGTTGGTTAGCTATGGCAGGGAAGTTCACCTTTCTGGGTACATCCTAAGTTTTTCTTGTTTTTTGCCATGGTGTGATTTCTCCAACTTCTGTTGAATTGAAATGTTAATAAGTTTGACCTTCTTCCCTTAGATCAGTGGTTTTCAACCTTCCTAATGTTGTGACCCTTTAATACAGTTCCTTACGTCATGGTGATCTCCAACCATAAAATTATTTTTTGTTTATACTTCATAACTATAATTTTCTAGTATTATGAATTATAATGTAAAGTTTTTAGAGACAGAGATTTGTCACTGGGATTGGTTAGGAACCTTAGAGGAAGCTTTACAAGTTCTTTCAAGAGAGATGAGAAAGAAATATTTATCTTGAAGAAATGAGAGTTCCATTGATGCAACTCTGTTTTCCTTTGACAAACTTTCATTTCACAGCAGGAACCTGAATGATGGATACAGGCAACTGAATTTAGGAATCTCCAATCCATATTTACAATGTTTGAGCCAGGATGCCTTACAACTCCTATAGTGTTCTTCTAATACTCTGACCTCATATTTTGTAAGCTTTGATGGAATATCAAGTATGTTCTCATTCTAAAAGATCATTATAACCCCGCATGGTTTGGACAATAAGAGAAGGACAAGATTGTACCCCATACCTTAGAATCTGAAATAACTCGCCCGACTTTCTTGCTCTGATGAACGTTTTTGCTGTAGTTTATAAAGCATCATCTCACCAGATCTTTGAAAAACCATATCTTGTCCCACCTTCATCGTTGCAGATGTAGGGATGACCCTAAGTTCAACCAGTGTGTTTCATCCCCCATTCTGGATCGCCAAAGGCCCAGGTCCTCATTTGAATCTGGAGTAATCAAGTCTAAGACCTTGGAGGATGTTGCTCAGAGGCCAGGCTTTCCTCTCATTAAAACTGAAGTTATGGGAACCTGGGCTACCAGCTAGCATCTGTCTTGCCTATAGGAAGAGCTCAGAATACACTCAGCAAAGGGCAGAGTGGGTAGATAAGAAAAAGGGTTGACTTCTGTTGCCTGCCTGCAGCTTCCTATTTGGGTCAGATGAACCAGAACTGGTTTGGTTTTCTGGTGGTAGTGGTGATCACTGGTTGGCTGGTTGGTTTTATTTTTTAAGGGGATTATTTTGTTTTTGTTTTGTCACTTGGAACCCAAAGAAACTTGAATGTTTCATCTCCAAATGTTTATACTTGAACCTTTTAATTTGGGATATTGAAAACTAGTCAACATTTCTCATTGGTGATTTGATTTCATGGGCATAGAGGTATAAAAATTCTGTGTTGTATAAATTGTCCTTAAGTCAAGAACCCTCATGTTCCAACACACACACACACACACACACACACACACACACACACACACACACACTTCCCTAGGCAAATGGTTCTATCTCACAATGAAAAGCAATGAGCTGGAAATTTTTTCTAATGCCTTTTATAACCAACCTGAAAGTAGCTATGTCACATATTGGTAATTAAAGTCCTTAGAATCCAACCTTAGCATCAACAGAGAATAATCTAATTTCTATGTTCCTTTCCTTAGAAGAGGAGAACTATGATATATCAACAGCATGGGTACATCTATAAAAAACTATGGCAATAAATTAGTTGACATGATATAACTCTAACACAATTAAAATGGATCACTAACATTATCAAAAGAGATATCCTAAATATTTAACTGCCTTTGATTACATAATTTGTCCCATTAAAAAAAGAAATAAAATCTAAAGTTTTAAAGCGATTTTAAACCCTTTAATTCTTCTATCAATAAAAGGTGAAAATGGATTACATATTTAATGCATGCATCCATCATTTTTCAAGACTTCTTTAACTAGGTCTTCAGCAAGAGCTGTTAGCTTGGAGGAAAGATGTGGAATTCATTTTAACAAGGAAATGGGCCCAAGTGCTCCTGCAAGCATCGTGAGAGCAGTGAGACTGATGGCTGGGAGTTGGAGGGCCTCATTCACACCTCTGCATTGATTGCGCCGGCAACGTAATTCACTACGTGTCAGTCTTGCTTAGCCAAACCCAGAAATATCAAATCCCAGGGCTATTTATAAGTAATGTTATTTATACTTTATCAGTTTTAAACTTTACTTTTGTTACCTTGGTAGTGTCTGTGATGTTGAGTATTTTGCTTTTAAGCCACTTTGATTTCTTTTCTTGGCAAGTGTGTGATCTTAATATTAATTCTCAAATAGTCTAAACTCTCTACTGGCAAATTTGGATATGTTGGAAAGCCTGGCAGAGTTCCATGCATCGCCTTTGAAATGCGAGCATAATACAATGACTTCACATTGCGTGAGCATGCCAACCAAGTCAAGGCCGAGGAATCCAGCCACGACACAGGCAGTCCTTTCATCCAGTGCGCTTCAAAACTGCCGTAAACTGTGGCTGTTGGATGCATTGCCAGGGCTCTGGAGCCAATTTCCATGGATTAGAGGACTTCAGGAGCATCCGCTACCACCCTGCTACTCAATTAGCTAACCAATACCGCCCCTCTCTGTTACAGTAGCTTTAGACACAGCTTCTGCCACACGCAGCATAACAGGCATTTTACTTATTGAAGACAGAGAAAGATAAACTGTAGGTGTCAGAGAAGTAACACTACTAAAGGCGGAAGTAAGTCAAACCACTTCAAAACTACTTGTAAAGTTTCAGGCCACATGCACCGAGCCCTGAAACTGAAAGAAACCTCAATTTTCTTACATGTATCTTTGAAAGTTAAAGTAGGCAGGAAGGGTGACTATGAAGAATATCCGTACTTCGTGGATAGAAAATTTAAGTAACGCCCCACATTCGCTTGGTTTTGGGTTACTGAATAGTCTACCTCATTTTCTCTTTACTTCCATGATCTCCACACCGTCATTCATCAAGTTTAGATCTTCCAAAGATACTGGGGTGTTATATTCATCAGAGCAGAATATAGTGAACTTCAGGAGCACCTCACACGGTGCTCTTACAGAATGGGATAATCTAAAGTCCTGGGCATACCTCCTTTAAGCAAATCTCCTGCTGGACGGGGCAAATGTTCACTTGATTTTCTGGGACACCATAGTCAATGTATTTCTTTGATGAACAAAAGAAGTTTCAAGACGCACAGTGTTTAAGGAGCCGGAGCTGGGGCTGCAAACATGGTCTGCTTTTTCTCCTGGGAACTGGGTCCTGTCTGAAACATTTCTCCATCGTAAGGCTCTGCCGTTTCTCCTCCCGCCATAGCCCTCAAGCTACAATAGCAGGCTCGCGATACTTTTTTTTAGATACCAAAGTTATGAATACACTTTTATGAACATTTCCCTTTGAACTCACTTCTTGAAGAAGAAAAATAGCCCTACACTGTGCTCTTAGGGCCTGTAAAATGCTCCAAAATGCACAATGAGAAATCCCTAATGTGGGATAATGTATATGGCACACAGCCTGTGCAGCTGTAACTCTCAAAAAGCAATGCTTCTGACTGGCATGAATTACACAGAAGGCGTTTCAGAGATTACTATCAAATTCATGCCCCAGAGTATCTCCCTTGATGACATCATCACTGCCTCCGTGGGATGCGTGCAGACCCTTAATGGTACAGAACGGTGCTCAGATGCAAAGCGAGGAAGCCTTTGTAGCGTTAAGCGGCTTATGTTTTCCCCCATATCCCATCTCAACACATCCTCCAACCACCTCTAAAAATAATTCTATGAATGCCAACTCAACAGATTACAGTACATCTCCTATTAATTTCTCTCTCCCTCAAAAGGAGCTTATCATTTCAGTTTATAATTCCGTCTGCAACTGTCGACTAAAGTTCAGATTCCATTTTCCTGCTGCCTGTTATCATTTAAACCATGCATCATCAACACAGCTACTTATTTTCTGGTGTTAAAAGGAATGTGTCTTCCACAAACTCATCCTAACTATTATATATAATTAATCTGGAAAACTCAGCTCCCTTTAATCCCACTCTGTGGCTTAGATTCTTTAGCCCTGGAGCTACATGTGTTGATTTCTGTTGCGCTCAGGCTAATGCAAAAATAGTCCTTGGTATGGCCTAGAAATGAATCTGCATAGAAGTGACACCTAAGACTGTGAAGTGAATCTTAGCAACGAAGGTTCGAGAATGTGACCCAGACCAAGGGAAGGACCTGGGAAACGTCCAAGATGCAACAGTCACTTTGTTTAACTTTAACAATGCCATGGAAAGTTCTAGACCACAGAATATGTGTAAGCTTTAAGGCCAGACTCTCAAGTTCTGGGCTCAGACTCCACTTTTGTCATACATTGGTTACATGACTGGAAGAACACACTTAACACACTGTTCTGTACAGTCTAAAATAGAGGTGGTAGTCCCACCTACCTCCTGAGGTAATGTGAGGCTTTCACTGGCAAAAAATCACACAATGCACTTCTAGTATTGTCTGTCACTCAGAACTGTCATTCAATGCCTATTTGCTTCCTTTTGTGTTTGTTTGTTTGTTCATTTTGTTTTGCTTTGTTTTTTGAGACAGGGTTTCCCTGTGTAACATCCCTGGCTGTCCTGGAACTTGCTTTGTAGACCAGGATGACCTCAAACTCACTGAGATCCTCCTGACTATTTGCTCTTGACAGGGAGGTAGCTCAGCTGACAGATTACTTGCCCAGCATGCGCAAAGCCCTGGTGTTCCTTCCCCAGAACCTCAGCAGCTGCATACAGAGACGTATGTCTGTAATCTCCGATGGAAAGAGGATAACCAAAACTTCAAAGTAACCTCACCTACATAGTGAGCTCAAGGCCAGAATGGCGTAAAAGAGACTTTCTCAAAAAAAAAGAAAAGTTAAGTAGGGGCTGGTGAGATGGCTCAGTAGTTAAGAATGTTTGTTCTTGCAGAGGACCTGGGTTTGGTTCCCAGCACACACAGGATGGCTCACAACCCTCTGTAACAGTTCCAGAGGATGTGACATCTTCTTTTGACCTCCCAGGGAATCAGGCACATGCATGGTGTACATGTAATCATGCAGGCAAAACAGTCATACAGATAAAGTAAATAAATAAATCCTTTGAAAGTTAAATTACAAAGATATAGCATCCTTATAACTTGAGAAATAGCACTGTATAATAAAAAGAAATCCTAGAAAAATCTGTGTGAAATATGAAATTACAGTGTTCATATATTATAGTGACTATTGTTAGTATTTAGGCGTCTGTACTGGCTTCTTGGGGTTCTGACAGGATATGCCCTCAGCTGCAGCCACTAAGAGCACCACCTGTGCACATTCACTATGTTCCCTTCCAAAGGGACCCTGCTCACCTCCCATCCTTCTCTCTCTTTCTTTCTCTCCCTCTCTCTGTCTGTTTCTCACCCCCCTCTCTTTCTCTCTTCCTCTCTTTCCTCTCTCCCACTGCTCCTGTCCCTGGAGGCTGGTTCTCCCCTTTTTAAGATCCCTTTTCCTAATAAATAAAATGCTCTACTTGAACTCTGTCTCATGGCATTTTTCTCTCAAGTACCACTTTTTAAAATTACAACTATACCATTGTACATAATTATGCAATCGCATAATTAAAATCATATATTTTCTTTTCCTACCTAAAACTTACCTTTTAGCAAGTAAATTACTTTCCATTACTTCTTTTATTTTACAGTGAGCTTAGTTTATGTCACTCTCTGCCTGTCCTCAGAAAAATAACTATTTACTCCATGTCTACCCTGAACATAGAACATATAGAGAGAGATCAGTGGCCCCAACTAACTCATTTATATGAAATGATCAGTTTCCTGAAGTGTTCATTTGTTCAAGATTGTTGCTTATAGATAATTGTTTCCTATCTCTAAAGATAATTCAGGATGCCTAAGTGTCTCCAGAAAAAAAACGCTATACCTAACCAAACCCAAATATGAGAAAATCTAACTGCAAGAAAATTATCAGTTTATGTGCTACTGTTATGATACATTTCACATTAACTCTTGAGGATACACTTGGTGGTCTCTTTTTGTCTTTATCTCGGCCCAAGATCCAAACAGCAAATACATGTCTTATAATTATATTAATGGGGAAAAACCCCTCCCCCAAGATGGAGATATGATTTGATTATATTTAGGTAAGAAATATGTACAATAAAAACCAAGACCAACTGAAAAAGCAATAGTGGTTCTGTTAATATATGGGATTATACTTTTGTATCCTCTTTGATTGTTTTGTTACCAACTATATCATTTTTACAAAGAAAATAAGGTGTAAAACTCAAGAAAACTGGACTATGTATTGAAACACACACTTTCTCACTTATGGGCATGGAAAACAAACTCACTATATGACATTTAATTCAGACTTTAATTTCCAAGAAATAAACTCCATAAAGCATTCTTGAAGAAATTTAAGGGCTGTCAAAATACATGTCTGCATCGTGTTCCATAACACATTGTATAAGACACTGAATAACATAAAATAACATATAAAACTACAGCTGTCTGTTGCACACCATTATCATATTTAAGTACTGTTTAAAAATCTATGGTATTGATAAGTGAATCTAATATCACTTTAAAGTTTTCATCTAAAAGAGTATCAAAAGTTATTTATTTTTTATTTCCTTACGTGTTCCTTTCTTGTCTCCAGATGAAAACAAATGAGCAATTAAAGGCATCATAGAATTCTATGGTTCTGTGGTTTTGAACATGATCACACATTCAAAAACACCTACAGAAAGAATCTATAGGAGGGAAGTTTTACATACAACATTTACCTGGAATCAAAAACACCTACAGAATGAATCTATAGGAGGGAAGTTTTACATACAACATTTACCTGGAATCAGACTGTTTAAACAACACCTTGACTTTTGAATTTGATACAGAAGCAACTACCAACAATCTAAATTCAAATATTACAAGTGAAGATATTCCAACACAAAGACCTGAATAATTTTGTTTAGATTGTCAATGGTTGACTCATCCAGATTTTCTTCATTGTCGTCCATAGTGTGCCAGACTTCAGGGAAGGGAGAAGCTATCAGATGAAGAACCGGAACACCTGATGGGAGAGAAGCGCCTTGTAAGTTAGTACAAGTCTCCAGGGGTCAACCAGAAAGCGCTATTTGTAAGCAAAGGCAGCTCTGCATCTTATAAGACATCTGACAATTCATTGTCTCGCGTGCACACCTTTATATCTTGAAGCATGAGTACTTTAAGGCTTGTCAAACAAATGCCAATCGATGTAGTAAGAGATGCTAAGGATCCTACTGTCTACGAGAGAGTGTTCTAGGAGTGAAACGGCAAGGCCTTGCTGGTGTGGGGAGAGAAGCAAGTGCTCAAGGCACAATCATGGGCAGGGCTAGAGCGTTTCAGCCAGGACTAAATGAGGTCTGGGGTAAGGATGGAGGGCGGGCAGGGGGCCTGGATGAGGAGCTATGTAAATCTAGGGAAGGCCCTCTCCAGAAGCTAAAATTTAAATGGAGGCACAAGCCCAAGAGAAAGCCAGGCAAAGATGAGTGTTGTGGGCAACAATATTCCCAAGTGCAAAAATCACGAGGATTGCCAGGAACAGGGCCATGTGGCCAGATCACAGAAAGGAGTTGAGAAGAGAAGGAGGAGATGATTTTGAAACAGAATCAGAAAATGGAAGAAGTCCTTTTAGGCCACAGTAAAGATTTTCCATCTTACTCTATAAAACAGCAAACCACTTGGCTGTAAAACAGTATTAGCATACTTTGATTTACAGTTTTAAAAGTTGATTCTATTTTATGTGCAAAATAAAATTGAGAAGCAACAGTAAGACCAGTAAGGAGGCAACGTAAGAGTCACAGAGTTAACTTAGGTTTTCACATCTGGACACAAGTTATCTTTCTTATCAACCAGGCCACATCAAAGTTGCAAGAATGTAACTTAACTTTATGAACTGCAAGGCAGGATGTCAGTGGGTTCTGGGATTTCCTAAATGTATTACAGGTACAGAGAAACAAAGATGCCATCAAGAATTTAGGAGGTCTTTCATGAGAAAAAAGAATCTGTGAGTGAATGACATAATGGCTGAATTAATAAATTTATCATATCTAATGACTCTCCACTTCTAGATTGTTTCAAATCGGGGAAAATGGTAATTATTGTGTAAATTCAGTGCTATATATAAAGCTCAACTTAGCTATTGTCCTGAAGACTTAAACACACATGTGTTTAAGAAACAGAACTCTGAGAAAGGGCGGAGTTAAGGACAGCTCTCAGCACTCTGCCTTGAGCAGCTGGATAAATGTAGATCATTTGCTGAAAATGGCGAGTCTAGGAAAGCAACATTCCATGCCACTTCTCCTTCCATGCCAATGAACAATAATGGGCTCTATCATTTCATCTGACAGTCCAAGAAGAGCGGTTGTTGGGGGAGGAGTCTTTTGCTTCATTTTATTCTGCCTGTATTTACTTTCTTTAATTTTTTCATACAATATATTTTGATCATATTTTCCCCTTTCCCCAGCATCATCAAGATACTCCCTACTCTCCCAATTTTGTGTTCTTTCCCTCTTTCTAAAATAAAAATATCAAAACAAACAAAAAGGCAAAAATACCAAAGCAAAACACACACACACACACACACACACACACACACCATGGAGTCCATTTATGTTGACCAATAGGGTTTGCCCTGGGGTGCAGTTAACATACTCACTATCACTCTGTTGGAAAAAAATTATTTTCCCTCTACCAATGGATATAAATTGCAAATCACTTCTTGGTTATGGGTGGGAATGTATGTCCGATTACCCAGTAAGGGGATATTAAACTATTGCAAGCTGCATCTGAATAATACCCAGCATCACTACAGACCAGGTAAGGATGTGTCTAGATATCTCCTTATCATTTAATTTGGTTTAATTATCTTTATAGCAAAATATGTATATTTCCTTTTAAAGATAAGCTCTCATTCAAATTAATTTTAATGACTATTTTAGACCTTTTAAAGCACTTATATTGGTCAAAACATTAATATATAAATTTAATTTGATCAACCTTAAGGAATCATGAGATTAGTGATTCAAAGTGTACCAAAACTATTCATATTTAATTTTCTTCTCAAATATATGCAGTGATTGGAGACCCAGAAACCTTCACCATTAAAGAAAAGCTACCTAATGATACCAAGGAGCCTAGTAAAGATTATGGGGGCAGGGGAGCTCTTTTTGCGCTGGGCAAAGGTAACTGCAGAGACCCATAGCGGATAAGGTGAGGAGAATAAATGTCTGTTGAATGTTAAGCCATCAATTAGACATCTACATCAGCTAAGGCTCAGCGGACATCAGAGATGAGGGGCGTAAAGGATGGGAGAAATAGGGAGTGTGGAGAGAATGGTGGGAAGGGCAAGCACAGCATGGCCACGAGCACTCTTGAAGTCACAGCATCTGCAGTCTGTACCAGATCTCTGCAAGACTGGGCCCACAACATCACGTCATGGAGAATGGACGATCTCATGAGATCTCACCCCTCTCTGAGGACTTATATATGCTTATAATGGTTGCTGGGGGAGGAAAAGACATATACAACAGTGCTGTAGGTACTGGTAAGATGCCCATAAATAACCCTTCATCTGTTCTCCTGTAAGCAGCCCTAATGAAACCCACTGGGTCTTTAAAAATACATGAAAGGGGAATGGAAATTAGTTGGGAAAAGGGAAGGGAGTAACAAGAGAGGGAGAGGGACAAAAGGGGCAAAGGGAAACAAGTATGATCAAACTACATCAAATACATATATGGAAATGTCATAATGAAACACGCTATGTACAATTAACATAGTAATCAAAATGAAAGGTAAAAAAGAATGTGAAAATGATATTGTTTTAAAATTTCAAAGTGCACACAAAATATAATAAATATAGTAGGTACAGAAGGGAAAATGCACAATAATACACAGTTACCTTTTCTTAAAAATGGAATATGGTCATCCTGGATAATATTTCCGTAACCAAAATTCTGGAAATACCTCCTCTCCAAAGAATGATCCTTGAGCAAACCCAATTCATAGAGTTCTTGTTCTGCAGACAACAATCAGACAGTAGGTGAACATCTAGTTTTATCTGATAAAGACTCAGAATCCATCCTGATTTAGGGAGCTTGAAGTCTTATCACGCATCAGCAAACACAGCCCCATCTATGACAGTAAATGTCTAGCCTTCTCCTTCTCCTGTACACTTTAGAGGAGATTAGGGGCAAGGAGTCACACAGGACTCTGCTTTTCTGGTGAGGCCCTATTCAAAGGTAGAAGCTCAACAGCACAATGGGAAGATTGAGAAGGAGAAAATAAGAGTCAAAGGTGTTGGGGAAACTCAGGTGCAGATACAAACAGGCTCAAATGGTGCATGGGGAATGCCTACAGAGGGATGTTGGCCTTAAAAGTGGAATACTCAAACAGAGTAGAATGAAGTATATCTGCTGGCCACTCTAGGGGAAAGACATCTATATCAGTGATTTCCAAGATGTGGGTCCTGATCAGTGGCCTCAAGCACCACCTGGTAACGACTTAGAGATGCAATTAGCTGGTACAACCTCAGATTTAATGAATCAGAAATTTTGGGGCACGGCCCTGTAATCTATGCCTTAGCATGCACTCGGGGGATTCTGATCTACACTAAAGTTTGAGAACCCATCGCTCTTGTTATCTGGTAACATATAGCTCATGTTATACATAGCCCATGTGATGTTTGTTACAAGATGATAAGAGATCAAGCGATTATGAAACAAGGAAAAGAACTCACTGGGATAGCTCTTCATTTTGTGATTGTTAAATTACAAGGGAAACTGTACCAGTAGTCAAGCTTGTATAGTGGGGTTTTAAGAACATTGAGAAGCCCCAACTACCAACAAAAATAATATTCCTATTTATCAATATTTATACCTTAACCATAGGGTACATTTTTCTTATACAACTAAAGACATAGTTAATGGTGTAAATCCCATGAAGAACAACACAATAGATTTTAATCTCAGTTACAATAATCACAATTTATTGATATGTGCATTTTGGAAAAGGAAATAAGGGAGTCCTTGAGTATAAGACAAAGGAAGAAAATACGTGACAAAAAGAGATGGAAAATTAAATTCAAGAGTATCTCTTGGCATCATTTCTAAGACTCTAAAAATGTAGTGCTTTGATGTTTGCATTTCAAAATAGAATTCCATGCAGGAAATGCACTGGGCCTCTTGACAAATTAGGAATAATAAACTAATTGGTAGGGTAAGACAAAAGCCAGACAAGTATGTTACTATTTAAAGAGCACACTTAATCATAAATTCTGAATTTTAAAGTATAGAGTTATCAGTAGGAAGAAACAACATTTTGCTCTTTAATAACTGTGGTGCTTACCAATTGCTTGGAGTCTACTAAACCATCTGGTAGTCCTAGGGAAAAAATTGGGAAATGTTGGGCTTGCAGCTCCAATTAAATCTAGTAAGACCAACAGATCCTAAGGGAGAAAAATATCACTTAGTCACAGTCATCACCAAGGCATGTTTCAGATCCATTAACAGAGAAAAACAATCAAAACTAAATGCATTTTAGTACTTGAGAATCACACAGAGAGCTTATACAAATGGACAAAGGATTTAGTAACAGTATTTGCTAACCATTTTAGAGAAGTTTTTAGATCTTGTTTATGCAACATGGATGAACAGTGATGTATTATACACCAAATGAGCGTAACCAAGGATAGATTTGATGCATATTTCACAAATTGTAAAAGAATACATTTGCTTGTTTTCAGATGGCTCAAACATGCCTGATCTTCTATGCCATTATAATTAGGCATTTTCAACTTTAATCTATAATGATAGGGGAGCATGTGGATGGGAGCAATGACTCATACAGTATGAAAGAAGAGACCTCCAAAGCATGTATATATCATGCTGCTGGATCGCCATTCCTTGTGTAGCAAGCAAAGTTTCTCAGCACAGCTACTCTGCAACATCTCCTGGTTATATAACCTTCCATATGAAACCAGCGTCCCTTAGCTTATCTGAGCCTTGAAGCACCAGCAGGCTTGAGGATCCCTGAAGACCACACCCTAAATCAGTCCTCCTGATGTAGATAAGTGAAATAATGTCCGGGTAACTACCTAGAGTGAAATTTGCCATATACTGAATAAATGTTTTCAGAATTCATGATTCCAAAGACATAGTATACACAAGTGATATAGACATACACACATATATAATTGATATGCATATTCATTCATTTGGAAAAATATTTGTTTGAAATAGGAACATACTTAGGAGATTGGATAAGTCTCTGAGAAAAAAAAAAGGTTCTTCCATCGCTGTGGGTCATAAATCTGGACTGAAAATAACTACTAATTATCTAGGTCTCTCCTCCTTTTCCTGGACCCTTTTGAGCCACTCAGGAACAATGAATGAGCGAAGTACTGCCTACATGTTTTTGGTCTATGGCAAGCTGTCAATGTACCTGAGAAAGCCATGTTCACATGAGGAGTGTTAAGGGAAACTCAGATGACACTGATTGCATCGATTTGTAGGGTGAAGGCCAGTAACATGAGAAACAACGGGATGCGTGCAGGCAGAGTGGAGGGCTAGGGGAAGTGTCGAGAATAATGCAGACAACACTGGGAGGCAGGGAGTCCCAAGCACAGTACAAGTCTCTAAGCTGGGCTTGATGAGGACTTAGTGACAAAATGAAGACCACCTATGGGAAGACAGTCACAGGAGAGGAGTTGTGGGCAGGGCACAGAATGAGGAGGAATTGAGGTTTGATAATGTGCCCACTACATAGTAATAGCAGCAGGATTTTAAGCCATCCTTAAATGTCTCTACCCTCACATCAAAAATACCAAATAAACCTACCACATCAAATTGAACATCCATACTGCAGTCGCTATATTGCTTTGAATCTATGGGAGATTCCTCACTCTGTCCTATTTGCTCCATTCCCGGGGGTTCCCGTCCTCCTCTGACTGAGAAAGGCTTTCTCTCTCCATACCACACAGTATTTGGGACAGGAGGGTGCTCTCATACTGAATCCAATGGCTCTTAATGTGATTTTCACATCATCTTAATTAAGCTCAGCCAAACAGAGCTTCTAACATAGAATCATTCTTTTTAGCTCTGGGATTCCTCAAAAATCCAGTGCTTGCCAGGGAATGTCCTACAATAAACAGTGCTCTGAGGACTTCGTGGCACTTTTAGGTCTTTACTTGGCCCTCGCAGCCTTCTCCCTAGAGCTACAGAGCCAAGGTAACTCAGACTAACCATGCCATCCAGTTGGTTGGTGCCTCTCGAACCAGGAGGGTGTGGGGTTGATGCCATCTTCTGGGCTAAGTGCCGAGATCCATACAGAGAATCTCGAGGAGACCAGTGAAGAAAAGCCTCTTCTCCATCAAAGAAAATTAATCGAAGCGAGAGATCTGGCTTGGAACCAGAGACATCCTGGTTAAAGAGAAGAGAAAAGAAAAAGTACAATTTGAAAAATTAAACAATACCAAATGAAACTCTAACTCTGACCAATCACAGACTCCCAAACTATATTAAAAAGCACTAAGTGAGGACATATTGACCTGGCATTGTCTTCAGAGATATCTATGAACACTATATCTTCAAAATGGGTTCATGGTGATTATCAGTGGGGGGGGGGCAAAAATGCTACAGTCAATTACAAACTCACATTCCTTCCTAGTAAGTGAGCAAACAGATGTTCTATGAAACAAAGATGTCCAAACAAGTGAAGATATGCCAAAAGTTACATCACAACACTTCAGCTCCAAACATCATCACACCATGCAAATCCCACTCCTGAAACCAAATGTCTTACATTGGGTCCTACTCCCTACCGAATAGTTAAACTGCGTGGCTTGCCACAGAGCTCCCCTGCAGGTGGCTGTGTTGTCCCAGCTTCAGTCTCTCTTGGGCTACAGCTCCTGGAAGTATCCTGTATCCCATGACTGCCCTATTCAGGCACTGTGGCTCTCCACAGGGCACCACCTCCACCGCTCCCCAGAGGTTTGCTGAGGCTGCTGTAAAACCCACACTGCAGCGCCATTGCTCACTCCTCCTAGTCCCGTTTCGTCCCTCTCCGTGCCGATCCAAGGCCACTCCCTACTGGCTGACCTGAATGCTCATCGGATGATGTTCCACCTTGGAATGTGCTTCCTCCGTACCCAACCTGAACCCCGCTGAAGTCTAAAATGTGTTACCGAATTTTAGTTCAAAGGTCTGCCCAAGGAATGATGTAGGGACACAAACAAAATAATTACAGTAGTCTTCTTTAGAGCCTATAATTTGGCGAGTTAGGAGAGAGATAAAACACAGGCATAAGCATGGTATGTAAAATGCCAAGGAGCTATTCATCCACTGAAGACTGGGGAAAATGAGAGATGGAGTCCTTGGGACATCAAGGAAAGTTTTGTGAGAGACATTATTTGAGCAAACTTAAAAGGTTTACATTTTTTATTGTCTGGCCATGACTCTCCTTTTGGTATCCTTAAATCTCACCAGAATCCCCAAGGCCACTAAATCTTACCTCTTCACAGCTACATTCCTATACAGACCCTATTTATTCCACATTTGGCCAAATTCCTGGCAATCATTCCAATCATTCCTTTGCCTCTCCATTTTCATGGAATAATAATAACATGGAATACCATTCTCTACCCATTCTTTAATTATTCTTAAGACGCTGAACCTGGCCAGGACAAAAATAAACAACCATGCCATTTGCTAGCTTAAAATCTGTGACCAGAAGCCCAGAAGTGGTGCCACACATCTTTAAAACCCAGCACTTGGGTGGCAGAGGCAGTGGCTCTGTGAGGTCGAAGTCAGCCTAGTCTACAAAGTGAGTTCCAGAACAATTAGGGATGTTACATAGTGAAATCCTGTCTTAGAAAAACAAACCCATGACCAGAAATTTCAATACAGCCTTCTGTAAGTCATACGTATTTCCTGGATCCATTCACTCTCACAAAACATTTCACACTCTTCCATTCCCGTCCTCACTTCCAGGTGATGGCCTTGATTTCTTCTTGCCAGGCTCAGTAGGTACCAATCTCTCCACATATGCACTGAATTCCATCTCCCCTTGTGTGCTAGAGGACATTACTGTAGCAAACACTATTTATTCTACATCAAGTTGTCTATCTCTGGATATTGCTATGGGTGTATTATCTCCACTAACTGCTGACCCCTTGCCCTATTTGTAGAAAAACTTGCTGGGAGAGTTCCGTATTTGTACTGTGTCAGGAACCTATTCTTGAGTTCCTTTTTTTTCCCTATAATATTGGGGATTAGATCAAAGATTCCATGCATGGAAGGCGAGTGCTCTGCCAACTGAACCATGGACCCCAGGCTTTCTAGGAGTCCTGTCCTTAAGTCTATTCCTGCAGGCTTCCTACCCTCCATCTACTGAAACTAATCTTGTCAAAAACACCTATGACCTATGCATTGCTAAACCCAGAGGTCAACTCTAAGTCTCCATCATTCTTGACTGCATCTAACATAACTGTTGCTCCATCCTGAGTAGAATTCTTCCATTTGCCTCCTAGGACACCAGCTTCTTCCTCCCTCAGTCAGGAGATGGAATTCAGTGTGTAGGTAGAGAGACTGGCGCCTAGTGAGGAAATCAAGGCCACTCCTTGGAGTGAGGACGGGTGATGTAAGGAACTGTAGGTTAGGGAAAGGAGGAGTGTGAAATACTCAGTCTGAGAGAGAATGGACCCAGACAATGCAGATTCCTTCATGTCTCTTCTCTCTTAGACACCAAAGAGCACTGGGGCTTGCTCCCTGGTTCTCTTCTCATTTCTACAGTGTCTATCCCTTGTATACCTATTCTGAATTGTGTGTGTGTGTGTGTGTGTGTGTGTTCTCACATCTCCTCTCCAGAAGGCAAATTAACACCTCCACACAGATGTTTACTAGACACCACCCACATGTGTGCACATGAATGTATTTAACATATACCCCAATTTTTTAAAACAGATATCTCTGACAGAATTGTCAAAAATCAGCTGCTTATACCCCTGAAACTGCAGTATCAATAATCTTCCCCAAGAAAATCGATGGCAACACTGCCCCTTGCAATTACTCAGACCAAAAGCCAGTGGGAGGCTCCTCCCTCCCTGTTTCTACCCAAAGACGACCAGAATAGTTACATCGTCAAACATCTCCCATGCGTTTGAGCCTCATCAGTCAGGCTGGCTTGCTTCATACAGATGCGCACTTCTCGGAGCCTCTCTGCTTGTTCCAGCCACCCAGGCGGCTCGCTTCCTCTGGTCAGCTTTCACCGCCACCCTGGGGTCCCTCTCTTCTGCTCCTGTACCCACCGCCCCAGGACTTCATCTTCTGTGGCTTCCTGGCTTTGTTCCCCTTAATTTTGGTGGAGCAAATTTAGATAACACTTCCAAAATGAAACAGTGCATAAGAGTGAAAATTCACTGACATTTTAAACGTGTAAAAAAAGTTTTTGTCCTGTGATTTCATGTGGCAAATGATTCTTTTTATTTTAAGGCATAACACCATTGTTTTCTAGCTCCCAAGATTCCTATTGGGAAGTCCAGTGTCCTTTTAATTCTTGCTACTTTTTATATGACCTGGAAAGATCCCACGATCAATCAAGTTCATCATCATTTTATTTTTTTCCTTCTTTCTAGAGAAAAAATACTTCATATGCTTCAGAATCCTATGTTCCTAATGCCTTTTTAGAAACAGTATTTTTAATTTCATAATTCTAAGAGCTCTTTGCTATGATACGATTATTCTGTTATTGAATACTCTGTTTCCTTCCATGAATAAGGATCTTTAAGTAGTGTCAAGCTGTCTTCTGCCCCTTGCACTATTCTATTTCCTCCAACTTCACGTTGCATAATTAGTTTTTCTTGCTTTCTTCCACAGTGGAAACTGTTTGCCAATATCTGGCCACACCTGGTGTTCATTTGTATTGAAGAACACGGTACTAAATTGTTCACTAGAGACAGAAATTGGCTGGCTGTACTGCAGACTTCAGAGCAATCTGGTGTCTATTCGGTGTTCTCATTTAAGATTGCCAAATGTGCCCCCTTGGCATCCTTTTCTGTGGCATCTGCATACTCTAAAAGAAGATCCTCCAGTCCTCTGTCTGCTGCTGGCCTTCTGGTGCTAGGAACAGGAGAACACCTGAAGACCTCACTGCTCACCGTGGTGTTCAGCTAATCTCCCTGATCTCTCCGGAGATGGCAAGCACACACCCACCTCACATCCCTACCGTCTCACTGTCCAAGACAAACCAACAAAGACGGCCACAGCCGAGGGACACGGGTGTGCCCTGGCTACAGCGGGAAGCCACAGCAAAGGGACAAGATGACAATATGTGACTGCTGTCCTATTGATGGAGGCGCGTGGGAAGGGCTGCGGAGAGCCGGAACAACGATCCCATCTGCTATCCAGACCGCTTCCCGCCACCAGTCGCCCAATTCACGACAACTAAGAAGCAAATTAAGTTCAAATCAGCTGTGAATAACCCTGATGCAGTTTGCATTCAGCATTCGCCCATTCTAAAGCTTGCTCACGTCAGCCTCTAGTAGACAAGGCAATTACTCCACAGAGGGCATGCACGGCGCTGGTGGTTTTCTGAGGATCCCCACTCAGCAACCCAGTCCCTTCTGACTCTTTTCTTTTTGCTGTTACTGGGTCTATCGCTGTAATCACTATGACTTTCGTCAGACAGGGTCTCACTATGTAGCCCTAGGTCACCTGGATTAACCATGTAGTCCGGGACGGTCTCCAGTCCATGGCAATCCTCTTACCTCAGCCTCACAAGAGGTGAGATGACCGGGCTGTACCACAATACCCACCGTGGCCCTTTCTATTTCTCATACCAAACCTGGTGTGTGCTGTGTGAGGGACGTTTGTGCCAAGCAGAACTACGCCTTTAAGTCACACCACATCCACTCCATGTCCTTCTGTTAAAATGGCCCGTCTCCTTGTGGATTCCCTCACCCATTGCTAGGGACAGTTACCAGTTCAAAGCAGGGCAAGGCAGAACAAAGGCGTTACAGAAGGCTCAGAAAACAAAACAAAATGTGAAAAGGATACCAACAGGGTATAAACAATCCTTGCTTTCTTCAAGTTCTGCATATCCGGCAAAAACAGAACCAAATATCTCTATTGCTTCCATTACAAGATAAACCTTTTATGTCTCTGCTCTCATTGTATCAAAGGCTGGACCCTCCATAACGCCCAGGGTAATGGGAAGCATTTGCTGCCAGTGAACAACGTTTTTGTATTCACTTTGTCATGTTCACTGTTATGAGCAGTATCAGAATAAAACGTCTTCATCTAGCATAGCACTTTCTCCCAGCACACCCTGAAGAACACAGAGACTGAAATAAAATCTGAGAGTCCCAGAAGTGTTCTGAGCTTCAGGCATTAACAAAAGCTCTGCTATGCTATGTAAAAGTAAGCCCTGACCCACAGATACAAGAGCACATTTCTGTCTTGTGCCATTCACCGCGGGGTGTCTGAATTACCCACACACTGGAGGTCTTCCCCAGCCCTCCCCCAACTCCAGAACCACCCTCGCTCCCAGCCGAAGGTTGTGATGTTCAGGGCTGTATAAACAGGGAGACACAAGCATGGCTCGCTGTAAAACCCCTCACGCCTGTCCTTTTGCTTCATTATTTGCAAAGAAACATTGTGCTCAATTGAATATCTATTCAAGTCTGAGATTTCAGGTGTCAGTTAGGGAACACACTGTCATCCATCTGTGAATTACTTACTGCCCATGGTAGACATCTCCAAGTACCACTCCTCCCACCTCATAATTTTTAACCAGTTATTTAAAAATGTACCCCCAAAGCTCTGATTTCCAAATGACCTTCCCCTCCAAGGATTCTAGAATTCGCAGAGTTGCTGCTGCTATTTCTTTTAATCCTAGGAGTCAACAAAAAAAAGAAAGCATTTACCTTCAAGGAACGGAGTTTCTTGTCTAGGGCACGAGCTAGTTCCAACATCATTGCGCACGGCACAGCTGAATCGGTGGCTCCCACAAACACTCTGCTGCCCCACTGAGGTAAATATTTGGAGTCATAGTGGCAGGCAAGGACCAAGTGTCGTTTAGCTTCTGGGTTAAGAGTGCTGATGATATTTGAGAAGGACCGGGACCCGTAGGGTGTCTGACTCAGGAAGGTATCCACTTCCACGACCCACTCAGCCTGAAGCCTCCGAATTCGCTGCAGGATGTGCTGGTCAAAACAAATGGTTTTCATCGGTTAACTGTGTCTCTGACATCCTATGCGATGCTGTCTTTGGTTGCTGTTGGAAACAGAGTCTCACTCTGTAGCCCAGGCTGGACTGAAACTAAGTGCCCAAATGCTGGGATTACTGGCATACAAGCTTCACACGCTTACTGTTAGTAAAAACAACATTACTAGTAGTTGTTGTTTTAATTAACAGCAATTTCTCATGGAAAAGAGGCCTATCTCCCTCAGTCCTAACCTTTTGCGTATATATCCATCCCATTCAGTTGTCAATATTTACCAGTACTAGCAATCTGATGTAGATCTTTCTACATTCTTCTCCTCGATTGCACAAACCTCACCAGCATACAAGCACGTATATTGTAAGAGGGAGGGTCTTCTTTTGTAGGAAATCTGACACACTTTACATAATATTCTACCCTTGCTTTTTCCACTTAACCATCTATTGTGGTCAGGCGACAAATCCAGTCAGCACTCCTACTTTTAACATTTGTAAGAAGCTGAGGTAGTCTGAGAAATTAAACATATCAATCTATAAGCCTCCCCTCTAAGCTCCCAGTGTCAGCTCTGTGGTGTGTGTGTGTGTGTGTGTGTGTGTGTGTGTGTGTGTAATGCACAGAATGTGCTCCAAGTCTTACAAATGCTTCATATGCAGTGAACATAAGACACAAACACCTACCTAAAGTAAGAATCAATAAGCAACTCTGATGCTAGTTTTCCTTCTATATCCAAGTCCTGAATCTCTCAGCATCGCCTCGTGGCTACTCTGGACCTTCTGAGCAGCACAATGACCAAGGCAGGAAGCAGGAATCTGAGAGAGAAACACTATGCCAGGTACTGCAAGATTCTTCCTTAGGAATCTAAAGTTTTTTGCTATGAGAAGTTAGAGATGAGCTCATTGCTATTTCATTTTGTCTTTTCCCCATCCTTATTTTTTTCCTTGGCCTCATTTCCCTCTTTATATTTCTTTATTTCCCCCTCTAGTATTGTGTTCATCTCTGTGAGATGCCTTATTAAAGTTTTTTCCAACCTCAAACACAAATTAGTCATTACAATAACTGACAATTGACCCTCAATGAATGTCTAAAAAGGAGGGACCTTGAGATGATGAACAGATAACTCACAACTGCTAGAAACAAATGGGAGGGATATTTCTCCTCCCAAAGAAATACAGGATTTTCTACTCTGGCCAAGTGTTGTGTGGCCTGTGGCCTGCTGATGTAACATGACACACAGGCAAAAGGGCTTTAGACAAGCTGGAGAAAGAAGCTTCCAAGGAGAGGGGAGCTTAAACAGTGGGGCGAAGGCTCTAACACACACACCATCGACCTGGAAAAAGTCAAACAAACAGAACCCTTTGTCCTGTGCAGTTGTCAAGTTAGTCTTTACCCGAAGCACTCTTTGTGTCCCTCACCTTCCTTTCCCTACTATTCGACACGTCGTCTTTGTTCAGGCCATAAAAAGAAATGTCTAAAGCCTTTTCACTGTGCATCTAAGATGAGTTTTTCCAAAGAAGATGAAAATGAGTTATCCCTAGACTTTGTTTAACTCCAGAACATCTGGTGTCCAGATGACAAACCGTTCCATAAAATGGCTTCTTGACACTGATAGTAGCCTCGGAAATGAATTGGGATTTTAAAATATCTGTAAAAGGTTATCTGTGAGCATTGTTCAGGAGGCTCACCCAGAACCTTGTTTCTCTCTTAGCTCTCCTCCCTTGGCCATGACTTCTGACATCTATAGGCATACTAACATCCACAAAGAATAAAAGTCGGAAAGAGCTCCAGATAGCTGTCCCTGAAGGAACCTTTCTGCATGCAGCATAAATATTTTTAGTTATCTTAGTAACTAAGATGAAATTAGGATACCAAGACTCTCTATAGTGTTTTCAGCTTTCAGATTTATTTAGTTTCCAAGTCTGCGACAGAAGTCTCTTAAGGGGGGAGTTCCCCCAAACCACTGCTTTTATCACCATATTTCTAAGGTTTAAACATCAATGTCTCCCTGACTCAAAGGGATTATCCTTCCAGGAAGGATGAAGGGTGAGGGTTGGACAGACTATTACCTGGCATTCTGGTTCTGGGTGAGGTAATGGGGAAAGTTGTTCTAGCTTAACATTAGTGAATGGTTCTAGGTCTAATTTAATTAAATTAAAATTCTGATTTTGAGTATCTGAGAGATTGTGATTGATGGGGTTGTCCTCCTGTATATATGTTTCTCTTATTGGTTAATGAATAAACTGGGGCAGGGAGTGGGCTTGGAGGGGAAGGAGAGGGAGCTGGGACTGACATGGGAAGCAAGCTTGTTTCTAATTTAAATATATAATTAAAAAGTGTAAAAAATGAATAAACCACTGTTTGGCCAATAAGGCAGGAAGATAGGTGGGTCTGGGAGACAAGGAGAATTCTAGTAAAGGTAGACAGAGTGAGCCCGCCACACCAAGTCACCATGCTGCGGGAAGAGTAACACCATGTGCCGGGGCATTACCAGAGCTAGCCAATAAGAAATCCTAGTTACCAGCCAACAGTTTAATAATTAATATAGCATCTGTGTGTTTATTTGGGGCTGAAGCAGTTATGGGACCAGGTTGTTTGGGTGGAAACTTCCTGCAGCATGTGACATCATCAGTAGACCAGGATTGTTCAGAGGAAGTAGTCTGCAAATGTGTAGATTGTCAGGGCTCTGACTTCCAGTTAACTTTTCTCTGGGCTATTCCCCCACACAGGCTCTGGTGATCCAAGCTAAAGACACTCCACCCAGGGTCCCCCATTGAGGACGGTGCAATAGCAATATGTACAACCTTTCACTAAGTTCAGTTTTGACTTCCCACAACTCACTGTGAATCCCTGATTTCTCTGGCATATCTCTTTTAGAAAAGGGTCTTGATTGTCCCTCATGAGAATCTGCAACCCTTGTGACTCAATTTACTTTCTGTGTCTACACTAGAAATAACTGAAATGCCCCCGGTTTATAGCCTTAGATTTACTTGTCTTATAAATAAACTACCTCTTTAAATAAAAATATTGAAATAATTCATTAGCCAGTTCGGGACCCATTGACCAAAGATGGTAATGCAAGTCTTAAGACAGGATTCTCCAACACATTTTAAACTCTAAGAGATCTCATAGCCATGTGCATCTGTACTGTGACTGAAAGAGTTTTAGATGGGTATTTACTTTTTTATTTTTATTATTTTGTGTAGGAACATGTCTGAGTGTGGGTATGTGTGAGGCCAGAGGGGTTGGGTTTCTGTAGAGCTGGAGTTCTAAGCAGCTGTGAGCCACTCAGTGTGGGCGTTAGGATATATGTATGTGTTGGGGGAAGTCCTGTGCATTTGTCAATAAAGTACTGTTGAGCCTATAGGGAACCAAGATAGGAGGGACTAGGAGTCCAGGAGAACTCTGGGAAGGAGAAACACAAGAAGTTCGAGATGTAACACCATGGGGTAGGATCCCAGAACTATTCTCCGGTAAGAGACATACTTAGATTAACAATTATGGGGTAATTACTTAAGTCAGAGCTAGCCAGTAAGAAACAAGCAAGGCCAACAGCTTCATAATTAATATAGCCTCCTGTGTGTTTATTTGGGACTGATGCCGATCTAGAACCAGGCGGGCGGGAAGGCATTCTCTCAAAGAAAAAGCTTCTCTTAGCATGTATGTATATGTTTATGTATATGTGTATGTATGTATGTATGTAGATAGATAGATAGATAGATAGATAGATAGATAGATAGATAGATAAAAAGAAAGGAAAGACGGACGTGAGGAAGGAAAGGATGGGAGTTAGCCATCATCGTCATCATCATTGTTCCACAGTGTCTCTGGAGGCTGAGAGAACTAAGTTTGTTAGGGTCTCATTTACAAGAGCTATTCAAGTGGGAAGCAGAAGGCCAAAAAGCCAGCAAACAGGTCTCCCCGGGCTGCCCAGAAGCTGTACTGCAGATCCAGGAGAGCTATGAGTGGGCAGATGAAACACACAGACACAGCCAAGGTTTTTGTCTAAGAAGTTGAGCAAGCAGGATATTCAGTAAGAGGCCCTGTGAGGCCAGTGTCTTTCCCTCCCAAGCTGTCTCCAGTCTGGGATTAGTCTGAGAAAGCAGGCCCGGGGAGGCAGATTTCATACTGCTCGGGCAGACTGACAGGACACAGAGAAGTTCAAGGTCCAGTCCAGCTCATGGTTTATTTACTCTACAGCAGTGTCATCTGAGCAGCAGTAGCAAAATCAGCGAGCCTAGAAATCAGCTTAGTGGGTCACCATGGGCATTTCCTTCAATTCACAAAACAGAATTCACAATGCCCAAGCAAATTACAGGTGATGACAAGGAGTAGTTTTCCAAAAACTTCCATTACAGCTAAATATATTGTTGTACATCCTTGTCTATGAAATATACAATGTTTCTACTGTAGGTCAAAGTTTGAGAAGTTCAACTCTAGATAGAAGTTAACCACTGTCCATAGCCCCCCTCCAAAAAAAGAAACAGTTTCCCACAAGAGGAAAGAAGGCTACCTGGGTGACTCACTCTTGTCCCGGAACTGCTAAGCAAGCAATATAAAAACTGTTGGAGTTTTGGATTTCAGAGCCCGCAAAGGTTGGTTAGCAGGCTAGGGGTGTGTTATTAAAGTGACCAAGAGTGGAGGAGTTAGTATCCTGTACTGTTGCTGCTCTAGTCATTACAGTGATTTCGCACACAAACTGATGTTCAGTACATAGGCATCAGTTAATCCAGAAGAGACGTTTATTCTCGGGTGTTACCTCTAGTTGTGAGTAATGAGATGATGTACCCAGATATTACACAACTCAGAACTCGAGCTATCATCTTAATCTTATCCCCCATGTAAGGCAAAGACTTTAGGGGTGTGTGTGTGTGTGTGTGTGTGTGTGTGTGTGTGTGTGTGCTGCACTCTCACCTGACCGGCGTGTTTGTGTGTGTGTGTGTGGTGTGTGTGTGTGTGTGTGTGTGCTGCACTCTCACCTGACCGGCATGTTTGTGTGTGTGGTGTGTGTGTGTGTGCTGCACTCTCACCTGACAGGTGTGTGTGTGTATGTGGTGTGTGTGTGTGTGCTGCACTCTCACCTGGCAGGTGTGTGTGTGTATGTGGTGTGTGTTTGTGTGTGTGTGTGTGCTGCACTCTCACCTGACAGGTGTGTGTGTGTGTATGTGGTGTGTGTGTGTGTGTGTGCTGCACTCTCACCTGAAAGGTGTGTGTGTGTATGTGGTGTGTGTGTGTGTGTGTGTGTGTGTGTGTGTGTGCGCGCTGCGCTCTCACCTGACCGGCGTGGTGTGTGTGTGTGTGTGTGTGTGTGTGCTGCACTCTCACCTGACAGGTGTGTGTGTGTATGTGGTGTGTGTGTGTGTGTGTGCTGCACTCTCACCTGACAGGTGTGTGTGTGTATGTGGTGTGTGTGTGTGTGTGTGTGTGTGCTGCACTCTCACCTGACAGGTGTGTGTGTGTATGTGGTGTGTGTGTGTGTGTGTGCTGCACTCTCACCTGAAAGGTGTGTGTGTGTATGTGGTGTGTGTGTGTGTGTGTGTGTGTGTGTGTGTGTGTGCGCGCTGCGCTCTCACCTGACCGGCGTGGTGTGTGTGTGTGTGTGTGTGTGTGTGCGTGCGCTGTGCTCTCACCTGACGGGCAGAGTAGCTTCCAGGAGATCCCGGATAGCGTTCTATCAGCAGAGGCCTCAAGTCGTTTTGCCACATTTCAGAAATACTGGTGCCTTCTGCAACTTGCCGAAGAGATGAAGAATTCAGATGAACTGGTTGATGGCGGTTCTGCAATTGAACAAAATGATTCAGCTCTCACTGCACCACGTTACATCTGCGATTAGATCTAAAACCTCAAAATACAAGGAATAAGGTTTGTGTCATATGGGGTTAAGGACTCAACTGTAAAACTGGACACTTGAATCTTCTAGGTTTTGGCAAATTCCTTTAAAAGCAAAATTGATGGTATGCTTTCACTTTGAGAATATTTCACACACAACCAGTGTAATTTAAAATTGTTTTTCTGGGTCATTGCATTGTAAAACTAAGGTTTAAAATAACAATTATGGGTTTGTGAGATGGCTCAGTGGATAAGCGCTTGCCAACAGGCCTGGAGACCTGAGTGCTGTCTCTGGAACTCATAGAGTGGGGGAGAAGAACTGGCTACAGCAAGTCAAGATGACCTCTGACCTACACTGCCACACACACACACACACACACACACACACACACACACATGCACATACACACCATGGTATACATATACACACACACATAAATAATTGCAATTAAAAGTTTTAAGAACAACTATATGTAGTACCAACACTTAGGAGTCAGAAGCATGAGGATCACAAGTTCAACACCTATATGGTGGCTCATAATCATGTAAAACTTTAGTTCCAGGGGAATCCAATGCCCTCTTCTGGTTTCTGTGGGCATAAAGCACACACATAGTACATAGACATGCATGCTGGCAAAACACACATACACATTGTGCTGGCTAATTTTGTGTCAACTTGGCATGGGCTAGAGTTATCTATGAAGAGGGACCCTCAACTGAGAAATGCCTCCATAAGATTGAGCTATAGGCTAGCCTGCAGGGCATTTTTTAATTAGTAATTGATTGAGAAAGGCTAAGCCCATGCTGGGTGCTGTCATCCCTGAGCTGTGGTCCTGGGTCCTGTAAGAAAGCAGGCTGAGCAAACCATGAGGAGCAAGGCCGTAAGCAGCATCCTCCATGGCTTCTGCATCAGCTCCTGCCTCCAGGGTCCTGCCTGACTTCCCTTAGTGATGGACTGTCACCTAGAAGTGTGAGCTGAAACAAACCCTGTCCTTCCCCACGTTACTTGGTCATGGTGCTCATCAGAGCAACAGTAGCCCTAACTACAACACACATAAAATAAAATAAGAACAAGTATTAAAAATAAAACAGTGAACTTTATTTTAGTTTCTGCTGGAAGTTTCCAACAGCTCACAGCTCATTGGCCCGGGGCAGCCACAGTGACAAATAAGAACTCCCATGTCAAAATCTGTTTCAGGAGCCAGCAAGATGTCTCAGTGGTTAAAGGTGTTTGCTGCCAAGCCTGATGACCTGAGTCTAATCCCCAGTTCTATATTGTAGGAGAGAATAGATTCTAGCAAGTTGTTCTTTGACCCTCCCCCAACCCCCTGACACTTTCTCTCTCTCTCTCTCTCTCTCTCTCTCTCTCTCTCTCTCTCTCTCTCTCTCTCTCTCTCTCTCTCTCTCTCATACTCTCATACACACACACACACACTACAGAAATAAATTAATAGGCATTCTCACTTACACACCTATTTTATCAGTGGCTCTTTTTGTATTCATTATCC
Organism: Mesocricetus auratus; assembly: GCF_017639785.1. Classification (NCBI taxonomy): domain Eukaryota; kingdom Metazoa; phylum Chordata; class Mammalia; order Rodentia; family Cricetidae; genus Mesocricetus; species Mesocricetus auratus. The sequence goes on along the minus strand of NW_024429205.1, from coordinate 28,581,414 downwards.
ATTGCTCCACCCCAGAGCCAACCTAGTCACTGTGGCCAGAGTTCTTCACCTCATGTCCACAGAGAAAAGAAGGCAAAGTTATGTTTAAATACTTGCTCTATAGAAGCTGGAAAAAATCCCAAAAGACAAGAAAAACAGATTAAATATTCCTGGAGCATCTCTATATTGGTTCCCTTTGACATCGCTGCGGCACAACACCAAACAAAAACAATTTAAGAAATGAAGGGTGCTGTTTGCTCAGTGTGAAGGTCCCCGATGCAGAGAAAGTGGCGCCGGCGCATGAGACAGCAGCGGTCACATTACATCCACAGTCAGGAAGCGGAGGGAGGTGAATGATGCAGAGAAAGTGGCGCAGGCGCATGAGACAGCAGCGGTCACATTATATCCACAGTCAGGAACAGGCGCATGAGACAGCAGCAGGTCACGTTACATCCACAGTCAGGAAGCGGAGGGAGGAGAATGATGCAACTTGGCTTGTTTTCGTCTTTTCATCCAGTCTAGGACTCTAGGGTGTGGGATGGTACAAACCACATCTAGGGTAAGTCTCCGCATGGCGGCTAACCCAACCTAGGAACTCCCCCACAGACAGACTCGGAGCTTTGTCTCCCAGGTGGTCCTACATTCTGTCAAATTAATGATCCGTGTGTAAGCATCACACCCACGAACTGTGAAAGATACTGTGTAAGAAGCTAGATGGCAGATAACTCCTAATAGCTGACAGTGAGTTGAGCAGACAGACCCATGGATGCTCCTGAATGCTGAGACTTTCACATACCCACACGCTCTTCAGCCTTCTGAGCTAAACCACAAAGATGGCTGACTTCGTAAGTGCGCCTCAGTAGAGATCCTTCTCTTGCTTTCTGGGACCAGACGCATCTGCAACATCACAGGAATAACAAACTTCCCAGCTCTTGAAGAGCACTGAATGCAAAACAACTCTGTCAGTTATGCAAGCCCCTCGAGTTACAGAAGCCCCCCCCCCTTTACGGGAAAAGCATAGAGTTTGCACATGCTAAACAGCACACCCTCAACTAAAGCCACAGTTCTCAACCTTTGGACCATTGGAAAACACAGATATTTGCATTATGATTCATAACAGCAACAAAAATAATCTTATGGTTGGGGGTCACCACAGCAAGAGGAACTGTATTAAAGGGTCACAGCATTAGGAAGGTTGAGAACCACTGCACTAAAGTAGCCTTACTCTGAGAACCCATTAGCTACAAAAACTTGTTTTGAAACAAGAATGTGTAAGAAGGTGAAGGCGGAAGAAAGGGACAGTGGTGAACCCAGCACGATGTTGAAACTGGGCATGGAGGTTCACATCTGTGACCCCAGCACTCCAGTGCCAGAGACAGGAGAACCGCTACAAGTTTGAAGCCAGCCTGATCAACACAGTGAGTTCCTATGACAGGGCTGCACAGTGATTGTCTGCCCCCGAACAAACAAAAGTAAATGGCATTAAGCCCAATGGCAAGTGTAAACCCCGAACTTATTCTAGGCTTAGTTCAATTGAAAGGTAGTTTCTTCAACAGTTTCTGTTGGTGCCAACATTCTCAGAGGGAACAAGGCTCAGTTACAGCCCTGGCCTTGTCTTTTCATCCAGGCAGAAAGGACAATACAGTCTGCTTTAGGTGTCAAGAATCTTTCAGCTAAAACAAACCTGTGAACCAGATAGCCTGAAACATCTCCTGTCTAATCACAGGGTCCCAGGCCAGACGGTTTTGTTACATAATTTGGAGAAGTGGCCTAACTTGCAGAGGGAATGGAAGTTCCAAAACACTGAATGTAAGGGAGAACATTGCAGAAATACAGCCAATTCAAGCTTCTATCTTTTATGAGTCCTCAGACTAAGCTTCCAGACAGTCCTCAGATTAAGCTTCTGCTACCTGTAAGCTGCACGAAAACCTGTGTGGGAGCCACAGACAGCACAAATGCAGCGGGGAAATTAGTTGAAACTGACTGAGAGGCCACCTTTTTGTCCAGTGGGAGCAGGTTTCCTTCTTAAAATCAGAACAGAGAAGCAAACACAACCGAGGGACCAATCCCAGCTCCTACTTTAGCAGTTATGTCTAGGAAAAGTTTCCTAATGCAGAAGATGGACACCCTGGTTCTTACCCACCAGACATTAGATTCTCCAAGACCACAGTTGTCATTCTCATCTATGAACACCCAGGTCCTCACTGACCTCTCCGTCCCTGACTTGAAGACTTCTGCTTCCAGAAAAGTCACACAGGTGGAGAAGTGGGTAGGTATGATCTGAGAGCCATGGAGAAGGGGAAATCCCAAGGACTTCTAGCCTAGGATATGGTCCAGAAGCAGACGAGTGTGAACTGTTGAGGACAGCAGTTTACAGTTTTCAAGAGCCTCCTCTGGGTACTTCAAAATCTTGCCTCTACCTCTAACATGACCTGGAATTTCCTGCTTCAACTTTGTCACAATGAAGGACGGTTCTTCCAGTTAAAATACTTTGGCATCTCAGCTTTGTTGATAGAGATTTACAAGCAACCTCAGCGTTCAAGGCAAAGAAAAATCATCAACGAGTGATGGTTTCTCAATCATCAAGCTATGCTTTCAGGGAATTTTATCAGCTTACATTCAGATTCACGTCGTGCTACCAGTTTTATACTAAACTGTATGTACAACACGAACTCTGCAGCAAAATAATTATATATGGTTATTTTTAAATAATTAAAATGTATTGAGTCTTTAGGGTAAGACAACCACTGTGCTGTTACACAAGTTCATTCAGTCCTTATAATAACCTGAAGTGGAACCATTGTTACTCAACCCCTGTAAATGTATATTTTGTATTTTTGAGGTTTTCTAGACTGAGTACATGCTACACACACAGCTAGGACTTTTCAGGTGAAGCTGCCCATTTAGCTTGTTGAACCCTAACACTCCTTTTAAAACTTAGGAAGCTTTTCAACAGCCAGCAGCTCCCATCTAAAGGAGAAGTGATTTGATGAGATTGTTTTTAAACAACTAAATCAAAAGAATGGATGTGTAGTCAGGAACCGGGGAGGGGGGTAGGATTCAGGATCACACCTAGATATGCATCAAACTTCAGCATCACGATGACTTTAAAACTGGAGGAGGGAAGTCAAGGAACTGGGATCTAGGGGTGGGGAAGGAAAGATGCCCCAAATTATGCTTCCTGATTGGAGTGACACTTAGGGTCTGCTTGGCCCAGAGAGACAGGGTTAGGGTTAAGGCAAGGATTAAGAAAGTTCTTTTTCAGATGCCCATTCATACAACAAGGACATCTGTTCCACTATGTTCATAGGAGCATAGCTATGATCCTGAAAGCAACCTAGATGCCCCACAACGGAAGAGTGGATAGAGAAAATGTGGTACATTTACACAATGGAGTACTACTCAACGGAAAAAAACAATGGAATCTTGAAATTTGCAGGCAAATGGATGGCAATAGAAGAAACCATCCTGAGTGAGGTAACCCAGACACAAAAAGACAAACATGGTATGTACTCACTCACATATGGATTTTAGATATGGATCAGGGGAATCTCGGCCTACAATCTCAGTGCCAGTGAGTCTGAGAAACAGGGAGGTTCCCTAGAAAAGTAGAATGAGGCAAGATCTCCTGAGCAAATTGGGAACATCGGGGGAGGGGAGAGGGAGTCAGGAAAAAGGGGGGGGGATAAGAGGAAGGGAGAAGAAGACATGGAGGAGCAGGAAGGTTGAGTCGAGGTAAGAATAGAGGAGAGCAGGATGAGAAATACCATAATAGATCGAGTCATTATAGGCTTGAGGAGAGAGCTGACACTAGTGAGATCTCCAGAGATCTACAAGGATAACACCAACTGGCAAACTAAGCAATAGTGGAGAGACTACATTAAATGCCCCTCCTTGATGGTAAGGTTGATGACTACCTTATATGCCATCCTAGAACCTTCATCCAGTGACTGATGGAAGCAGAGGCAGACACCCACAGCTAAACACTGAACTGAACTCCTGGAGCCTAGTGACAGAGATGGAGGAGTGATGAGCAAAGGGGTCAAGACCATGATGGCAAAACCCACAAAGACAGCTGACCGGATAAGGGGGAGCTCTTGAACCCCAGACTGATGGCTGAGAGGCCAACAGGGGACTGATCCAGACTCCATGAATGTAGTCTCAGTGAGGAGACCACAGAAATCACTGGGGCCTTGGGTAGTAGATCAATGTTTACCATGGTTTATGAATGATCTTTAGGAGCCCATTCCAAATAGAGGGATGCTCTCTCAGCCTGGACACATGGGGAAGGGCCTAGGTCCTGCCCTGGATAAAATGACAGACTTTAGAGATCCCCCCAAGGAGGGCCTCACCCTTCCTGGGAAATTATGTGGGGATTGGGTAGGGGGTTGGGGAGAGGCTGGTGGAGGGCCAAGGGAGGAGGGGTGGAAGAGGGAACTGGGATTGACATTTGAAGCATTCATGTTTCTAATTTAAATAAAAACATTACCAAAAAAAAAGAAAGTTCTTTTTCTGTCCTCCAAACCACACATCACACACACACACACACACACACACACACACACACACACACACACACACAAACATTCCTGGGTTATCTAGACACAGTTCCTTGGTCAGTCAACACTTGTCTCCTTTTTTTTAAAAAAAAAAAAGAGTGTGTGTGTAAAATGGAACAGGGAAGAAGAGCTTAAAACAAATCCCAGTGCCCCAGTTCACCAGTTTAATAATCCTGTTTCCTGGTCTTTAAATGGAGATAAACTCACTCTTCCATAGGGTACTGTGAAATTCAAGCGAGATGGTTTTATACATCTGACAGCTGTACCCATGTGTCAATACCTTTAATACACGTACATTTGTGGACCCAGCTGGTAGTGTAATTACTTATAATGTTTCTATGAAAGGTTTCTAGGGTTTGAATCATTGAATCATGGTTCTAAACACAGCCATAAGTGAGGGTTGATCTGCTTTTGCCCATTAGATGCCACTAAGAGACACACCTTTATTTCCAAACAAAGACAATGGATTTCAAAACTGATGCTTTCATTATCGCACTTCTGCTGCTGCTGCTGGCAGACAGGTGTGCCAAGAGCGCCTCATCTGATTAAAACAGTCAAGCCGTCATGAAAGGCAGGAAGGCGTGTACTTTAGTATGGACTCATCCATCTCCCAGGCTACCAAGTGGAGCTGGCTGCCCAGCAGACTTCATGGAAAGAAGCAGGAGCTATTAACTGAGAAACGTCATGGCTAACAGTTACTTATGACATTTGAGAGTGTTTGCTTTCCCTAGAGGCTTCTTAGAATAAAGGAAATAGAAATTCACATTTCGAAAGACATTTCTCCAAAGTTAAATCCTCGTTTGCTTAAAACATTTTGAGAATCACAGAATCTTCTTTCTCCCACATAGAAACTGCTCTGTACTACAAGTGCCCAGAGGCAGGCCCTGGGTGTGGTTCAGCTCTTTCTAACCCTATGGTCTCACCCATTTAGAAACACCTTATAGACACATTTGACCTGATGCCATATTCTGGGTTTAATAACCCCTTCCCAATGCCTGGCCTCCCAGGTACCCCAAAACAGTGAAGAAGAGGGTCTTGATCGACTGCTTGCACAGCACTTTGGAACCTCTGTGGGAAATTGTTCTACTCATCCTGGAGTGACTAGAATTGACTTTCCTTACCCAGCTAGACGACCCCCCCCACGCTGTAAATGGGGTCTGTTGGGAGCCCTGAAGGGAAGCTGGCTAAGACAGAGCTCCCTGAAGTGGGCCATTCATACACATGCGCATGAGACTAGCTGGGAATGAATGTTTCAGATGTTCAGAAACACTGAACGCTTTGAAGACAGTCATTTAGTAATGTTGTCGAAAGTTTACAGCCCTAGACTGCTGCTGTTCTTAGTTTCTTTAAAGGCATCCCATTTTACTCCCGAACCATCAATATTGGCACAGCCCTTAGCAAGTTAGTGATTTCAAAGCCGTTGAGCAAGAAAAGGAAGTAATTGCGACTCTGTTTTCTTCACACAGAGCTACTTGGCAAATCATTCATTCTGAATCCCTTAAGTGAGATTTCCACAACTCAGTTCATTTATCTGAAAACAGCCTGAGCCTCTTTTAAATTTAAGTGTCTAACAATACATTGGCGCTGAGTCCACAAGGGAACTCGATCCCAGGGAGCATCCTTGAACGCCGTAGTTGGGGATTCGTGGGCACACCCCTAGATTTGTCTAGGCACCCAGGAGCTCCCGGAGCGCGGGGATCGCTGGCCTCCAGGGTCGCGAGTGGGCGGTGGCGCCCCCATGCCCCTGTTCTTGACAGCCACCGAGACACACTTCCTGCGTCTATCAGCACCCGCATCAGAGCTCTGCCAAAGGGAGGCGGTGATATCACCCGGCCCCCAGGCGTCTCCAGCGCAGCCTCAGCCCCTAGACCACCCCTGGAGCTCAGGCTTGGGAGAGCCCTGGCTCCCAGGTACTGGGGGGGACTGGGCGCCTGGTCAGGGGGACAGCTTTCCTGACCCGCCTCCCGCTAGTCAGAGGAGGTGGCCGGGTCCCGGGTCTTGTCGCCCTCCAAGAGTCACTTAAGTACCGCACGCTGCTGCCGCGGCCCCTCACCTTCTCCTGAGTCCAGGCGGTGGTGTCAGGGCTCCCACTCCCGGCTATCAGGGACAGGACGGTCGCCAGCAGCAGCAGGTGGAGGGTGCCCACAACGCGCCGGCCGCCACCGCCTGCCATCTCTGCAAGAGTGTGAGGGCGCAGATTCCCCGGGCCGCCGGCGGTCACGAGCCCGGGAACGCGCGTCTGTCGCCTTCCCCCTTCTCCACCCTGGGATTGACTGCGCCCGCCTCCCCATCGCCTCCGGTGGCCTCCCGCTGCGCTGCGCCAGCAGAAGCCAGCAGCCCTCCTCCCCCCACCCCGACGCCAGCAAGCCAGAGGACTGGGATGCCCCGAGTGACACGTGCGAGCTTCCAAATCCAAGGAACAAAGAAAGCCACTTCCTTATCTTGGAGAGGACGAAGGGAAGGAAGGAAGAGCGTGGGAAATCCTTTTCTGTGATCCCCAGCGCCATAAGGAGTAATGGAAAGGAAAAGGATTTAACAGGCCCTGGGGGCTGTAAGTGCTTTGGGGCACCTCTTCATGGTTGACAGAGACTCAAACACAGCATTTGTGCAATGCACTGTACCAGGCACTGTCCCAGGTTTCTTCCAGGCGCTCCCATCTAATCTGCTCACCCCATCTGACACTTGTGGAAACCGAGACCTCCCTGGGGAAAGCCTGGATTGGAAGCCCCTAGGAAAAGTGTTTCCTCTAGAAGCCACCATTCCCATCTTGCCTGTCTTTTCTCTCAAACAGTTTCCGTTCCTTTAAGAGACAGACCAAGCCGGGCATTGGTGGTGCATGCCTTTAATCCCATCGGATCTCTGTGAGTTCAAGGCCAGCCTGGTCTACAGAGTTCCAGGACAACTTCCAAAACAATATAAAGAAACCCTGGAGAGAGAGAGAGAGAGAGAGAGAGAGAGAGAGAGAGAGAGAGAGAGAGAGAGGGAGGGAGGGAGGGAGGGAGGGAGGGAGGGAGGGAGGGAGGGAGGGAGGGAGAGAGGGAGAGAGAGAGAGAGACAGAGAGAGAGAGAGAATTTCTTAAAGAATATAATACTTGTTTGAATGGTATTAACTGTTAAAAGCAAGCTATGGAGAATTTAAAGTCTATGGAAGAGTGTCAGTTTTATATGCGCGTTATCCCATTTTGTATAAGGGATTGCACGTCTATAGATTATGATATATAGAGAGTAATGCTAGAAGCAATCTCCTGCTTACACTGGGGGGATGATTTTTTTCTGCTTCATAAGTCATTATTATCCAGATAATCCTTAATAAAAACAAATGAACAACCTGCCTGGCTATGGTTTCAGTGTAAAAATCATGTGCTCAGTCCCCAACACAACAAACAGTAGAAGTGGGGACAACCAGGGCTGGCAGGGCAGTTTGGTGGGAGAGTACTTGGAACCCTGACTTCAGTTTTCAGCACTGCAGAAAAGAAAAATAGGGGTGGGGTGTATCTTGTCTGTAAGCTTCTGGACTAAAGTGTGAAGGTTGTTTCTTCTTCCACAGTGAAGTTAAGATCTCCTTCTGTCTCAATCTGACTCCCAGCTACACACACAGAGCTCCTAGAAACAAAACAAAACAAAGATATGAGGAAGTATTTTCCAGGGATCAAAGTTGATGGTAATGAAATCTGCCAGAAGCACACGTACACACACACACACACACACACACACACACACACACACACACACACACATCTTCCTTGGCTGCAGAGTGTTTTTAAGAAAAGGGAGAGCTAGGAACACACTGTCCTGCCACCATCTGGAGCTGCAAGGGAAAACATGCAATGGAAATGTCTCTTTGCCAGTCTACAAGACTGCTGTAACTATATTCCCCATATTTCCTACATTGTAGGGTATCAGTTTAAATATTCAGGCCTATCGAATGGTAGGTGGTTTCCTTGGGACATCCAAGGACAGTTCTTATAATCAGTCCACTTTAGAAGCTTCTTTTGGCTCAGTATTCAAAACAAACCACTATCAACAGCTCCTAATATACTTCCTCTCTGTGACTAAGCCAACCTAACTTAGGTTAGAAACAATCTTGTTTCACATGTCAATCCCAGCTCCATCTCCCTCCCTTCCACCCCTGCCCACCCACAAGGTCCCACAGTGCCCTATCCAATCTTCCCTCTGATCCCCAGGGAGAGTGGACAGCCTTGTCTTGTTCCTGATCTTAGAGGAATTGTGTTGAGTTTCTATCCATTTAGTTTGATGTTGGCTGTTGGTTTGCTGAATATAGCTTTTGTTATGTTGAGGTAAGCTCCTGTTATCCCAGATCTCTCCAAGACCTTTATCATGAAGGGGTGTTGGATTTTGTCAAAGGCTTTTTCAGCATCCAGTGAGATGATCATGTGATTTTTGTTTCTCAGTGAGATGATCATGTGATTTTTGTTTCTCAGCTTATTTATATGGTGGATTACATTGATGGATTTTCATATGTTGAACCATCCCTGCATGCCTGGGATGAAACCTACTTGATCATGGTGGATGAGTTTTCTGATGTATTCTTGGATCTGATTTGCCAGTATTTTATTGAGTATTTTGCATCAATGTCCATGAGGGATATTGGTCTGAAGTTCTCTTTCTTAGTTGTGTCTTTGTGTAGCTTGGGTATCAAGGTTATTGAAGCTTCATAGAAAGAGTTTGGCAAAGATCCTTCTGTTTCTATTGCATGGAAAGCTTTGAGGAGAATTGGTGTAAGCTGTTCTTTGAATTTCTGGTATAATTCTGCACTGAGGCCATCTGGCCCTGGGCTTTTTTTGGTTGGGAGACTTTTGATGATTGCTTCTATTTCCTTAGGGGTTATAGGTCTATTTAAATTGCTTATCTGTTCTTGATTTAATTTTGGCAAGTGATATCTATCCAAAAAAATTGTCCATTTTCTTAAGATTTTCTAATTGTGTGGAGTACAGGTTTTCAAATATGACCTGATGATCTCTGAATTTCCTCAGTGTCCGATGCTATCTCCCCCTTTTCCTTTCTGATTTTGTTAATTTTCATGTTCACACTCTGTCGTTTGGTATGTTTGGATAAAGGTTTGTCTATCTTGTTGATTTTCTCAAAGAACGAACTCTTTGTTACATTGATTTTTTGTATTGTTTTCCTAGTTTCTACTTTATTGATTTCAGCCCTCAATTTGATTATTTCCTGGCATCTGCTCCTCCTGGGTGAGTTTGCTTCTTTGTGTTCTAGAGCTTTCAGTTGTGCTGTTAATTCTCTTGTGTAACTATCTCCAGTTTCTTCATGTGGGCACTTAGTGTTATGAACTTCCCTCATAGCACTGCTTTCAAAGTGTCCCATAAGTTTTGGTATGTTGTGTCCTAATTCTCATTGAATTCTAGGAAGTCTTTAATTTCTTCATTGACCCAAGAATTATGCAATTGTGCATTATTTAACTTTCATGAGTTTTTAGGGTTTCTGCAGTTTGTATTGTTGTTGAATTCTAATTTTAACGCATGGTGGTCTGATAAGTTGCATGGAGTTATTCCAATTTTTTTGTACCTGTTGAGGTTTGATATGTTGCCAAGTATGTTGTCAATTTTTGAGAAGGTTCCATGTGGTGCTGAGAAGAAGGTATGTTCTTTTTTATTTGGGTGGAATGTTCTATAGATGTCTGTTAATCCCAATTGGGTCATAACTTCTATTAGCCGCTTTGCTTCTTTGTTAAGTTTCTGTCTGGTAGTCCTGTGTAGAGGTGAGAGTGGGGTGTTGAATTCTCCCACTATAAGTGTGTGGGGCTTCATATGTGATTTGAGTTTTAGTAATGTTTCTTTTATGAACATGGGTGCCTTTGTATTTGGGGCATAGATGTTCAAAATTGAAACTTCATCTTGGTGGATTTCTCCTGTGATGAGTATGAAGTGCCCTGCTTCATCTCTTTTGATTGATTTTATTTTAAAATCTAATTTGTTAGATATTAGGACTGCTACCCCTGCTTGTTTCTTGGGTTCATTTGATTGGAAAATCTTTTCTCAACCTGTCACACCTGCTGAGCAGCCTGTATCCGAGAATGTAGCGAGGTGGTCGGGATAGATGACACAGAGACCAGTCGGTTGCTTTAAGAAAACTTTATGCTCCCCAAGTTGGCTTAGGAGAAGCTCCCCAAGAAAAAACGCTTCCCTTTTTAAGGACTTCTGCCATCCATCTACATACAATTCTCCAACCGAGCTCTCACACACCTCTCACAGCTCTCCCAGACTTCTCACCCTCCTGGCTGGTGATTTAATCTCTGGCCCCAGAATTGGGGAGAAACCACAGGGAGCAGGAAGAAGCATCCTAGCCTTAGGGGGGATCAAAGTCATGGTGTTTCAGTGAGTGAGCCCTTATCTGAGCCCTATCAAGAGCTTTATAGCACTGAATTGTTTTCAGTAAACATTATCTTGCAGCTGCCTGCTCCCAGACTGAAGGGGAAGTGGGTTTCTGCTCAAGGTCTGGTGTCCCCGCATCAACCCTTAACTCTGAAGTAGCATCTGTTTTTGAAGCTGAGGTGTGTTTCTTGTATGCAGCAGAAGGATGGGTTCTGTCTTCGAATCCATTCTGTTAGCCTGTGTCTCTTTATGGGTGAATTAAGACCATTAATATTGAGGGATATTAATGACCATTGATTGTTCATTCTTGTTTGTTTTGGAATAGTTGATGGTGGTGGAATTGTGTGTGGAATTTCTTTTGGCTGTTGGTAAGGTGGGATTATCTATTGCCTATGTTTTTCTGGTTGTAGTTAACTCCCTTGGGTTGGGGTTTTCCTTCCAGAAATTTCTGTAGGGCTGGATTAGTGGATATGTATTGTTTAAATCTGGTTTTGTCATGGAATATCTTGTTTTCTCCATCTATAGTGATTGAAAACTTTGCTGGGTATAGCAGTCTGGGCTGGCATCTGTGGTCTCTTCTGGCTTTCAGAGTTTCCATGGAGAAGTCAGGTGTGATTCTGATAGGTTTGCTTTTGTATGTTACTTGGCCTTGTATGTTGCTGCCCTTAATATTCTTTCTTTATTCTGTATGTCCAGAATAAAGGGTTTTTACTATTATGTGGAGAGGGGATTTCCTTTTGTGGTCCACTCTATTTGGTGTTCTGTAGGCTTCTTGTACTTTCATTGGCATGTCTTCCTTTAAGTTGGTAAAGTTTTCTTCTATGATTTTGTTGAATATGTTTTCTGTCCTTTGAAGTGGATTTCTTCACCTTATTCTATACTTATTATTCTTAGGTTTGGTCTTTTCACGGTGTCCCATATTTCCTGGATATTTTGTGTTAGGGATTTGTTGGACTTAAGATTTTCTTTGGTCGATGAATCTATTTCCCCTAGTATATCTTCAACACCTGAGATTCTGTCTTCCATCTCTTGTATTCTGTTGGTTATGCTTGCATCTCTGTAGTACCTGACTGTTTGCCCAGCTTTTCTATTTCCAGTTTTCCTTCAGACTGTGTGATTTTTTATTGTCTCTATTTCAGCTTTCAACCCTTGCACTATTTGAATTGTTTCTTGTAATTTTTGCTTTGCCTTTTCCTCTCTTTCTTGCATTTGTTGAATTCTTTGGTTTGTCTTTTTTTCCATTTCTTGAGCTTTTTTGGATTGCTTTTTCCTCCATTTCTTGTATTTTTGGTTTGTTTTTTGTTCCATGTCTTTAAGGGATTTTCTCATATCTTCTTTGAGGGCCTCTATCATTTTCATGAAGTTGTGTTTAAAGTCTTTCCCATCTGCTTCTTTCTGCAATGGACTGTTCAGGTCTTGTGTGTGTAGATTCTCTTGTTTCTGGGGATGTCATATTGGTTTTCCTGTGGTGGGTGTGCTTTTATATTGTCTCCTTCCCATCATTTCTCCCTGTGGGTGCAGAAGGAGTCTCTTCCTTCCTTGGTGGGTGTGTGACCACGATTCCTTACCAGTGGGTGTGAGCAGTCCCAAGATCCTGGTAGCTTTCCTCTTAGGTGGATGGAAGCCGTCCTAGTATCAGGACCTTGGAAAACTCTGGATAGGCTGTACCCTCGCCTCACCTGTCCCGTGGGTGTAGAATAGGACTTGGAAGTTGGCAGTCTCTGGGTGGGTTGAATCCCGTTGGGCTGGGATCCGGATCTACTGTGCACAGTCCTCCCATGATCTTCTTTCAATCATGAGTTTTATTTATTTATGTAATTCATTAGTAGAATTTTCCTTATATTCTTATGCTTCAGATATACTGGGTTTCTTTGTTCACAGGGTTTTAAGTTTTCATAAAGTTAGTATTTTTTTTGCTAAGCCTACTCAAATATGTCCATTCTCTCACTGTTTCTGTACATATTATACACTCCATTGGGATCTCCAGTTGCACATGTAGTCATTTGTTTAAAGTTTTCCAGATGTGTTATTGGATACTATTTGCTACTTGTTTTTTGTTTTTGTTGTTGTCTCTCACTTTAATTTTATTTCTCTTCAAGTTTACCACTCTTTTCTTTTGCAGTATTTAATCTTCTCCTAGTCTCGTTAATATTTTTTCCATCTCAAATATTCCTTTACGTGATTGATTCAAATTCTCTTTATACCATCATATCTTCCCTTGTATGTTCATATATTTTCTTCTGCCTTGTTAGATTCATGGAACCTAGTTAAATGAACTGTTTGTCCTTGTCTGCTCACTTACCATTACTATCTTTTTCTTTTTTTAAAAAGATTTATTTATTTATTACATATACACTGTTCTGCCTACATACCAGAAGAGGGCATCAGATTGAATTGTAGATGGTTGTGAGCCACCATGTGGTTGCTGGGAATTGAACTCAGGACCCCTGGAAGAGCAGTCAGTGCTCTTAAGCTCTGAGCCATCTCTCCAGCCCCATTAGTATCTTTTTCTATTGGCAGTTTTTCTCCTTATTATGGATTGAATATGCCTATTCTTTTGCATACCTAGTTATTTTAATACATAATAGACATAGTATAATTTAAATATTTTAATGCTGGGAATTGATTTTGTACTTTTTTAAGTTGTCTTCATCCTTGTCCTAGAACACAGTTATTAAGTTGGAAACACTTCAATCCTTTGGAGAACTGCTTTTAACTTTTTGTTTGTTTGTTTTATGGTCTGCTTGTTTAACTTTAGCTGGCCAATGGGAGCAAAAGCACCAGTCCAGAGATAAATTGATCCATCACTGGAACAATGCTCTCTTCAACATTCTAACATCCTTTGTCTTGGGAGGTTTTCCCACTGAGTGGCAGAAACATGAAATATCCCCAGCTCTGTCGGTATCCCAGAACTTGCTCTTCCTGCTCCATTTTTGAGTGGTGTCTTTGTGTGTGTTGTTGGTCAGCGCTTAGCTGAAAAGGTCTTTACTGACTCCCATGGCGCTCTCTCTTCTCCCAAACTTCCTTCTGAAAATCTAACGCCTGCCCGAGTGCTCACCTCTGTCTTTGTGGAGATGGTTTAGAACCCCCCAACTGCATCGTCTCCTGGAAACTTTCAACACAGTCAGCTAGGGAAAGCACTCTGCTCCTTTTGCTCGTTTTTTTCCACCGCTTCCCTGTGCTTGTCTGCTTGTAAGCATCATTTCAGGCCAGACTTTTTTTTCAGGATGAGATAACAAATCCAGTCACATCCTGCCTGGATGCATCAGTGTGCTCCCTTTTTATTTTCGGCATGACAAAGGGGAAGTATAAATAAAGTATTTCTGTTACACCTGAAGGGCAATTGTTATCTCAAGGGAAAGCAGTTATGCCATTGTTTGAGATGCCTTTTTTTTCTTCACATGAAATACCACTTTCTAATTGTGGTATTAGAACAATGACCCATAAATTAGGAGTATTCACACTTGGGTATCTGGCAGTCATTTGTTTTAAAATGAACAAACAGCACCTCTACCTTCAGGACAACTGACACGGTACTTGTTGCCAATGATAACATTGGACCTCTCAAACAAAAATGTGTTTGGAGAGCTTTTTCTTTTGTTTTTGTCACCATAGCCTCAATAGTTTTCTTTTGCACAGAAACTTTTCCCTGATGAAATCAGCGTCTTTCAAAGTGTAGTTATAAAATGCTCAATATCTGGAATGTTTGCATAGCTAAGAGAATCAATATTTAACAGATTCCCAATCAACATGTTATGAAACCACAAAGAAAAGATACATTCAAAGTCAATGAAACCAGGAGGTTTTATCTTTAACAAAGTAAAGAGGTTTACCCATTTGGTGTGAGATTCTAAATGGCAACTGACTTTTAGGCCATATTTGTCATATATTTCAGTTGAATAATGAAGATTTTCAATAGTTATCTGAAAACTCTATCAAAATTCTTCCTTCTTCTTACTACACAGGGATGTGGGGCCAAGTTTTCTTTACATACTTCAACAAATAACAGCTTGAATGTAGATACCAGAATCTAGCTGACTTCTAAGAAGCTGGACAGTCAAGATTTTTTTTAAAAAACATATTCAACAGTGCCATTGATCTTACAAAAAGCTTTTTGTTTTGGAAAATGTGGAGTGTTTTTCATTAAAAAAAATATGCTATTTAATGTGAAATGCTTTCATTAGTTTTAATAAATCCATGATTAAATATTCATTAAATACTCATTTCGTTTTTCAATACAATAATTATTGACAGGCATCATGCACATATAATAGAAGCTACTTGTGGTCCTCCATAATTGTTACTAACGTTGGGACTCTTGAGACCAAAATATTCAAAAATCATTGTTCTCAAAGCTATTCTACTTCAGAGAGATTATATAATAAGCCAGCAGTTCTAGCTGTACACACACATCAGAGTTGTTTCTAGTGTGTGGTCTTGGCATGGACTTGTCGAAAAGCCTCGCCTTGGTGATTCTGCCGTGCAGCCAAGACCAAGAAGTGCTGGTATTGAGCCACATATCTGAGAAATACATTAGCAAAAACTCTATCATTAACATCAGCATTATAAATAATGGTGCATAGCAGTTATTTAGTAAGGCCCGGAGGGTAAAAGTAAAAAAAAAAAAAAAAAAAGATTGGGAATAGGTCATTCATAGACAAATTATGAAATAAGCAGCTTATATTTGAAATTCCTATGACACTTAGCACCTCCATTTCCCCACCTTTTGGGGACCCCACTCAAATCTCAGACTGAAGCATGCCCCCCCCCTTTGTAATACTCATGGGGAATCAAAGATGCCCAGATCATATCTCCACCAAAATCCGTCCACTACGGCTTTCAGTGATGAAAGGGAAATTAAAATATTTCCTCCTGCAGTCCAGTAAGTTTTTTAAATGTTCCTCAGAAATCTCAGGAATCCTGGTTTCACGTGAATCTTCCCAATGTCGTTCACATGTTCAGAGATAAGATCAAGATGGAAACTGAAGTCAAGACAATGGACTCTGTCTTGTCCTCTCTTCCCAGTTCCTTAGAATAGCATTCATTCTTCTCTCAAACAAAGGGAGAGTAAGACCCTAGAGTCCTCCATTCCTTTTGTTTCTGTTTTGACACAGGGTCTCACCTGGCAGTTCTGGCTACTGACCTGGGACCTGCAATATGGCTAGGCTGGCCTCAAACTCAGACATCCGCTAGTCTCTGCTTCCTGAGTTTTGGAATTGAAGGCACTAATCTTGAATTCCACCCAACGTCCCTGCTTCCTTTTATAACTGTTACTTTTTTAAAATTGAATTGTCTCTGAGTGCTCTGAAAACTAGCAATGTCCAAGATCCAAGGAAATTAATCTCTAATATTTTATATACTCAAAGAAACAAGAGCAGAGAGAATCAAGGACAAAGAACTAAGGAGAATCTCAAATCTATTTCTCACAGAACAGACAGCTCTGAGATGCACACTGTCAAGATTATCAAATGAAGTTATCGTCAAGTGGTTGTCACGGGAAGATTCCGTCGTTACAATGTTTTCATATATCTGGTGATTGTATTATGTTCACAAATACACATATGCTTACTTGTAATTTTAAAAAGTATGCTATAAATATTGGCATCTTACAGGATCAACCAGATGGCAAAGCACCAATTTCTATTACGTGTTGAAGATGATACATGGAAGACATGAGTGTTCTATTTCAAAAACTCACCTCTAGCCAGGAATGGTGGCTCACATCTGTAATCCCAGAGGTGGGAGGATCATGGCAAATTTGATCTACCTAAAAAGTTCCAGGCTGGCCAGATCTGCAAAATAAACTTACTTCCATTCAGTTTTATGATATAAATTGAAAATATGGCCAGAGATGTTACATGTGTCAATAACAGCATGCATTTAAAGGTCCTCTAATTCTGAAAAGCAGTATCTTGGTAATACCATCATCTTCATGAATAACAAGAAAATGCACAAAGCAGTTAAGTCAAAGGCCATGCGAAGCTGATTAATCTACTTTATTACACTCTTGTCTCAGGCTGTTTTCTGTTGTGACAAAATCCTCGAGGCTGAGTAATTCATAAGGAAAAGAGGTTTTCTTACAGTTTTGAATGTTGAAAGTCCAAGCAATTTTGGTGCTGGCTTTAGTGAAAACATCTTGACTACACCACATCATGACAAATGACAACATAACAGAAAGAGATCACACATCAAGACAGAAACCCAGAGCATGGCAAAGCCTCAATCATGCCCTTACATATCAATTATCACGCCTCTCTCTCTTGAGAACTTATGGGTCCCATAAGAATGATAGTAGGGTCTAGTAGTGTAGCTCATGGTAGAGCACTTACTCAACAAGTGCAAGGCCTTGTTTTTTATCTCCAGCATCTAACACAAAACAAAAACAAAGCAAAAGCCTTACCCCAAACTACAGCAATTTCTTCCTAGGCTAATACCCCCACCGACCTTGATCACCTTGGACTTGCCCCATTTCTTAAATGTCCACCCCCTCTCCTGCTGTCTTACAGACGCAAATCTTCAACACGAGACCTTGTGGAGGCAAATTACATCCCAAACAAAGCAATCCTACAAGCAGTTATCACTTCAAATGAGAAAATTGAAGTAATCATTAAAATACAATCTTTAATTTGTTAAGTTAAGCTTTGACTGTCAGACATCTTTAAAATGATTTTATTTCCAGGTTTTAAGCAGAGTGTTTGCTTTTGCATTGCTTTCCCTCGTTTGATCAAGAATCTATTAGTATTAATAGAAGAGGGATGAAAAATATTTTTTAATTCATACCAAAACATAAGTTAATCTAAAGTCAGGGACAAGGCACTCAATTCTCTTCTGCTTTGGAACTGTTTGTGAAATTTCTAAGGAATTATATTCTATGCATCTGTGTTATAAAACACTCTGAAATTGTGAAGTTTTTCTACTGATCAGACTACAAAGAATATAATATGTCTTCACTGAAAGATTCCCAATCTTATATTATTGTAATAATTTTAACTGTGATTATTAATTATACCCTTATAACTGTTCAAAAAGGGACAATCTTTCCTTGAGTAATCTTCAAGAATTACATAGGAAAGCAGAAAAAGATTTATTCCATATGGCTACACGGGAAGAGGCCTAATGACTCCCTCTACCCTACCATCCCACAACACACACAGTTCCTTCAAGCACCTTCAAGTGAGTTTAAGTTTAGATAGAAGGATGAGGGTTTGTGCATCTGTGAAGTCCTGGTCAACGTGTGTTCTTCGCCGTTGGCTTATGTGGTCTGACAAGTCGTTAGAACTGTGATTTTCCAGGAGTCAAGATACCCCTCTGGCTGACACCAGGGAAATTCTCTTTTCTTTGGGATCCATTGTTCGAATAGTCCGATACCTTGAGAGACTTACGAGCCTTTTTAGAATGTCTTCATTTCTGCCAGAGCTGTCATAATTCCCCCACTTTGTGTTCTAGTGACTTAATCTTGATGTGGGGGATGTCTATGTCTGAAACAAATACAAGAAACAGAATGCGAGGAGGGGCCGATGTGAACACCTTTAGTTAGTGCCAGATAGGTATGCCTAAGAGCTGCTTTGCATAACGGTTCTTGGTTGCTTTTGGAAGAGCTGACACATGCAACTCTGTCTTGGTGGTTTGACATGGGATCTCATTGTGAAGCCTAGAATGGCCTTAAACTTAAAATCCCCATTTCAGCTTCCCAAGTGCCCGAATTTCAGGCTAGCACTCCCATGGCCAGCATGACTTTTAGTTCCGACAACTTCTCCTACGTTGCTGAACAATATTCTCTGCTGGTTTGTTCTCCATTGTCCCATGATTCCAGGAAAAGGTTTGTCCTGGTTGGTCTGATTTGGTCCCACACTGTAGGGTGGAGGTGGGGGATAAGCCATAGATGTCAAGAAGTTAGGGCCAATACATCATTTAGCTCCAATTTAAGCACCTTTATAGAAGTTGCTCTTAGGTCAAACACACTTGAACTACGCTCTGCTTGTCCTGTAGGTAATGTCCTAGCATCTTAGAACTAGTGTTCTCAGAAGCTGTACTTCAAGGACCAAGTCTTGAGAAATCTAAAACAAAGTCCGAACTTGTTTCTCTGTTTCCCAAGTAGAGATAAAGGTAGCTGAACTGAAGTAGGAAGACAGGAAGATGTCCCTGGAATGAAATGACCCCAGCAGCTGCTGGAAATGTCCATCTTTCCTCCCCACCCACAGTCTGCTCACTGTGAGTGGCGTGCTCCCTCTCCCCCCAGAATGTGTCTTTGCTCTCTTGTGATCATCAAGTTTTGCGTCAGCTTGACACAAGCTGACGTCATCTGAGAGGAGGGAGCCACGATTGAGAAACTGACTCCATAAATCAGGCTTTTAGCAAGCCCGTGGGGCATTTTCTTCTCTAGCAATTAATGTGGGAGGGACCTGCTTATTGTAGACGGGGCTACTCTTGGCATGGAGGTCCTAGGTTCTATCAGAAAGCAGGCTGAGCGAGCCATGAGGAACAAGCCAGTAAGCAGCACTCCATGGCCTCTGCATCAGCTCCTGCCTCTAGGTCCCTGGCTCATTTGAGTTTCTCCCCAATTGCTTTCAGCATGGAAGTGTGAGTGAAATAAACCCTTTCCTTCCCAAATTGCTTTTGAGTATGGTGTTTCATCACAGCCATAGTAACCCTAAGAAAGTCAGAAACCGTTTCCAGGATTGGGGTGTTGCTGTGAAAACCTGAACATGGTGTTTTAGGGAGGACCGGGGAAGGAAGGACATCTGCACCTTGGGCTAAAAAGCCATTAAGTCCTGAGAGCTCAGCAGGCTCTTCTGTAGGAGCTTAGAAGATAAGAATGCAATCGATGGAGGCCTTGCTTGTGAAGTTTCAGAGTGAAGTTTGATAGCTTGCTAAAGACTCTGTCCAGGTCTTTGCTGTTTTAAATTAAAACAGCTAGTTCTGGTCAGCTAGGGCTGAAGAATTGGCTGTGATTAAGAAGAGATGAGGATTACTGACGTGAAACCTTTGCTTAACTAGGACAATTGATGTTGGTTAGCTAGGGTTGGGAAATGAGCGGTGAATAAGAAGAGACCAGAACCACTGAGGTGCAATCCTCTGGGAAGTGTCTCTTCCAGGGCAGCACACAGAAGCTGGGTTTCAGGGGTGGCCAAGGTTGCTCCTCTACTAGCAGACAAACTTGATCTGGTGTAAGAGCCTCCCAGTACTGGTTGTAAATAGTAGATGAGAGACCAGGAGAGGATGTTGGTGAAGGTGCAACCTCAGTACCAGCTGAAGCTTCAGGATTAAAGGTGTCACGGAGAGGTAAGGCTTGGCACCGCGAAAGCCCCGGAGAGACTGCTGGTAAAAGTACATTCCAGTTGCTGCAGAAAACCCCAGGATTTCAGAGATGCTAGTACATGGCCAAGGACAGCAGAACCATGACATAGAACAGGCCTGAGCCTAAAAGACAAGTTGTCTGTGCTATGGCAAGGCCTTTGGAGGAGCCCAGACAATTGTAAGTGAACCCCAGACACTGGACACCGAATTATTTATACTGTTGGAGTGGGTTTTGCTTTGTTCAGGTGATAATTGTGCCCTGGTTCTCCCCTCTTAGAATAAGAAAGTATTTATTTGATTTTACAGGAGTCCACAGTGGAGAGACTTTGGACTTTTAAAAAGATTTTGAAGTTTTAAAGAAACTTGGGATTTCTAAAGAGACCTTGAATTTTTACAGAGACTGAACTTTTAAAGTGAGCTTTTACTATGTTTTATACTGTGCAATTTATTAATATGAGATGTTGGGATGAACAAGAAGAGACAGATTGTTGTTAAGCAGTGCTGTATTGGTGTTTCAGGTTGAAGAGGGGTCAGTTATTGAACTTGTGAGTCATGTCACATCGTGTGCCAAGTGAGGACTGGTCCCTCATCCGCAATAAACAATTAAAACAGCCAAACTGAAATGGAAAAGAGAAGAAAGAGGTTTTGGGGGTTATTTTGTTGTTTTGTTTTTTTGTTTTGTTTTGTTTAACTTTCTTTCCCTTATTAAGTACCTAAGCATAATTTTATTTAAATTAAAAACAACCTTGTTTTACATGTTAATCCCAGTTCCCTCTCCCTCCCCTCCTCCCCTGCCCCCCCCAGCTCCCTATCCCACGCCTTTTCTGCTCCCCAGGGAGGGTCAGGCCTTCCATGGGGCATCTTCAAATTCTGCCATATTATTTGGAGCAGGGCTTAGACCCTACCCCCATGTGTCTAGGCTGAGAGTATCACTTTTTGTGGAGTGGGCTCCCTAAGTCCATTCGTGTACTAGGGATAAATACTGATCCACTATCAGAGACCCCATAGATTGCCCAGGCCCCCCAACTGACATCCACGTTCAGGGGGGTCTGAAATAGTCCTATTCTGGTTTCCCAACTATCATTCTGGGGTCCATGAGCTCCCCTTTATTCAAGTCAGCTGTTTCTGTAGGTTTCTCTGGCCTGGTCTTGACTCCTTTGATCATCACTCCTCCCTCTTTGCAACTGGATTCCAGGAGTTCAGCTCTCTGTTTAGCTGTGGATCTCTGCTTCTGCTTCCATCAGCTACTGGATGAAGGCTCTAGAATGGCATATAAGGTAGTCATCAGTGTCATATTGGGGAAGGACATTTAAGGTAGCCTCTCCACTATTGCTGAGATTCTTAGTTGGGGTCATCCTCGTAGATCTCTGAACATTTCCCTAGAGCCAGATTTACCTTTAAACCTATAGTGGCATCCTCTATTATAGTATCTCTTATCTCATTCTTCTCTATTCCTCCCCTAACTCAACCTTCCTGCTTAACTTCCCCTCCCCCCATGCTCCCAATTTGCTCAGGATATTTTGTCCCTTTCCCCTTCTCTGGAGGATCATGTATGTCTCTCTTAGGGTCCTCCTTGTTTCCTTGATTCTCTGGAGGTGTGGATTATAGACTGGTAATCCTTTATTCTGTGTCTAATATCCTTATATAAGTGAGTACATACCATGTTTGTCTTTTTGTGACTGGGTTACCTCACTCAGGATGGTTTCTTCTAGTGCCATCCATTTGACTGAGAATTTCAAGATTCCATTGTCCCCCCCTCCCCACGCTGAGTAGTACTCCATTGTGTAAATGTACCACATTTTCTTTATCCATTCTTCAGTTGAGGGGCATCTAGGTTGCTTCCAGGATCTGGCTATTACAAATAATGCTGCTACAAACATGGTTGAACAGATGTCCTTGTTGTGTGAATGTGCATCTTTTCGGCATATGCCTAAGAGTGGAATTGCTGAGTCTTGTGGTACACTGATTCCCATTTTCCTGAGGAACCACCATATTGATTCCCAAAGTGGATGTAGGAGTTTTCACTCCCATCAGCAATGGAGAAGTGTTCCCCTTTCGCCACATCCTCTCCAGCAAAAACTGTCATTGGTGTTTTTGATTTTAGCCATTCTGACAGGAGTAAGATGGTATCTCAGAGTTGTTTTGATTTGCATTCCCCTGAAGTCTAAGGATGTTGAGCATTTTCTTATGTGTCTTTCAGCCATTTTAGATTCCTCTATTGAGAATTTTCTATTAGTTTTGTGCCCCACTTTTTTTTGTTTTTTGTTTTTTGTTTTTTTTTTTTTGTGTGTGTGTGTGTTTTTAGGCAGGGTTTCTCTGTGGCTTTGGAGGCTGTCCTGGAACTAGCTATTGTAGACCAGGCTGGTCTCGAACTCACAGAGATCCACCTGCCTTTTAATTGGATTATTTGGTGTTTTGGTGGCTAGCTTCTTGATTCTTTGTACATTTTGGAAATCAGTCCTCTGTCAGATGTTGGGTTGGTGAAGATCTTTTCTCATTCTGTGTGCTGCCTTTTTGTCTTGTTGACTGTGTCCTTTGCCTTACAGAAGCTTCTCAGTTTCAATAGGTCCCATTTATTAATTGTCGATCTCAGTGTCTATGCTACTGGTGTTATGTTCAGGAAGCAGTCTCCTCTACCAATTCATTCAAGTGTGCCTCCCACTTTCTCTTCTAAGAGGTTCAGTGTGGCTGGATTTATGTTGAGGTCTTTGATCCATTTGGACTTAAGTTTTGTGCATGGCGATAAACATGGATCGATCCGCAGTCTTCTACATGCCAGTCTCCAGTTATGCCAGCACCATTTGTTGAAGATGCTTTCTTTATTCCATTGTATAATTGAGAAGAAGGAGGTTTTACCAAGGTGGCCACACTGGGAAGAGGGACCAAAAGATCAGGGGACACTCCTTTCCCCACTCCCACCCATACCCACAAATCCTTCTACAAGAATTATGCTTCTTTTTAAAAGCTTGTATTTAAGATGCAGGTTAAGTCTAGATGTCTCCAATGAAAGAGGAGGAAATACCTTAAAATCACTTTCCAGAGGGCCCCAAAATAGAATACTAAGAAAGTAAATAGGTGTTAAGAATGAGACTAGTTATGCAACAACTGCTTAGTATGGAAACCTGGTTCAATCCCAGAATAACACAAACAAACAAAAATGGCACAAACTCACAAAAATAGCAACAGTCTTTAAAAATAATGTTGGTTATACCATATATAGCTATTACTACCAATACTAACAGGAAGTTGCAGCATAATACCATAACTCAAATTCTGCCTTTAAGCCACCTATGTTCATATATATATATATACTATGTATCTAATTTTGTCTAGACTTAGGTTTAAATCTAGACTAAGTTCATGCTATTTTCTTTTATTTATGTATCTATAAACATTAGTAAAGTATTTTAACTATTTTTGGAATTCTAAAACAGCATAGGTTTTGGTCATAAAATTTTTTTGAAGCCTATAGTTTAGTTATACTACATGATTCATTTTATAAATTAGACAGACAAATCCAGTTTTAATTTTAATGTTTGAAAAAGCATTTCAACAGAGCTGGTCATTAATCAGAGTATACCTAAATTTTTGCCTTCACAGAAAAAGAAGCTTAAATTCCAGCATACAATTTTAGCAAGACTAATCCCCTTCTGTCACTGCCAAGGGTTGATCTTTTAGGTTGTCATTTAGTAACTTAGATGCCTATTACAAAGAACATTACAGTTGCAACTCAGAGATCTGGACAAAGCAAAAATAATTTCACTATCGAGCACCCAGGAGGCAGCAGTAAGCGGATCTCTGTGAGTTCCAGACCAGCCTGGCTACGTAGGACAGCCAGAGATAACACAGTAAGATCCTGTCTCAAACATGATGAAAGTGTTTGAATAATTATTTTTCACAATATATGTGTTTATTTTGTCATAAAATCTGCATTAAAAATTAGGAGGAAGCAAAGTGGTGATTTTATAAAGAGAACAGAAAGGAAATGTCATGAGTAAAGAGGAGTGGTCACACCAGGCCTGGACATCTTCATTCTGTGTTGAGGCAAATGGTCTCTTTTCAATATTGCTTTTAGAATAGAGAAAAATAGTACCTATCATAAATAAGACAAGGGGCTTGGGGAGAATGTACCAAGTAGGAGTCTTGCTTCACAAGAATGAGGACCTAAGCTCAAATCCCCAGTACCCACATAAAATATCAGGCATGGCTTCAAGAACCCCAGTACTGTGGAGGGTGGAGAAAGGAGGACCTGGCCACCAGTGTAACCCCA
This sequence comes from Mesocricetus auratus, assembly GCF_017639785.1. Taxonomy (NCBI): domain Eukaryota; kingdom Metazoa; phylum Chordata; class Mammalia; order Rodentia; family Cricetidae; genus Mesocricetus; species Mesocricetus auratus. Next base: position 28,556,959 of record NW_024429205.1, on the reverse strand, counting down.
GGTATAATAAGAGAGCCTGTGTCAAGAAAATAAGGCAAAAAATGATGTGACAGGACACCTGCCGTCTTCCTCTGGCCTCTACATGCAGGCCCTCAGTGTGATGTTAAGAAAAGAAAATAAGACAATGTCTCAGACAGGAAATGGATGCCATTCTGAGAATGCAATAGATGCAATAAGAGTTATTATTCAAAATTTTTACCGCTGAAGATAGGGAAACAGAATAGCAGACAAACAGCATGGCTGCTCACATTTCTGAGGGTTATTACATGTGTTTATCAAATCATACAGTTAATATGAGGTATTATTAACGTGTAGTGTATGCATCTTTAACCTGAGACAAGAAAACATGCTAAAAGTATATTGTTATGTAATTTCGCCACCGTACAAACATTAGATTTCACAAATGTAGTTGGCACTACAAAGTACAAATGTAAACTTTTTTATTTTTTATGATTTATTGTTATTTTATGTGCATTGGTGTTCTGCCTGCATGTGTGTCTGCGTGAGAGTGTCAGATCCCCTGGACCTGGAGTTACAGACAGTTTGAGCTGCATGTGGGTGCTGGGAATTGAACCAGGGTCCTCTGGAAGAGCAGCTGGTGCTGTTAGTCATGGAACCATCTCTGCAGCTCCCCACATGTGAGTTTATATATATGGTAAGTTTGGTATGGAATATCGCTCCTAGAGTCATGATGAACAAAACAAACAGGATATTCAGTCAAGCACAAGAGAGACCAAGAGATACTGTAGCTATGAGATATATGAGGTTGCCATCAGCAAAACGCAATATGGCATTTTACAGTAAGCTTTTAAAAAATATAAGCAGACATATTACACTCTAAAATAGCAAGCAACATAGATGGTGCTAGAAATACAGCTCAGTGGTTTTCACTTAGCATTCATGAGTCTTTGGGTTCAATCCTTATCACCAATGGATTGTTAAACAGGTAAGCAGGCAAATAAATAGTGTGGTACATGCACAGCTTTCTCTTACTATTTAGTATATTAGTGAGTATCACGCACTATACACAGCTGCACATGCTTCACCTTTATGCAGCTGGCAACACAGGCTTGTCTCCATCAGCACAGCTACAAACACAGGAGACAGACTTCTCTAAGTTTCTATCCCCGTATTTCTACTTATACTTTTTAAATACATTTTTATTTAAATTAAAAAACCTTATGTTTACATACCAATCCCAGTTTTCTCTCCCTCCCTACCTCCCATGCCCTCCCCACCAACCCCCCATCTACTCCCCAGGGAAGGTGAGGCCTTCCATGGTGGATCATCAAAATCTGCCAAGTCATTTGGGGCAGGGTCTAGGTCCTCCCCCATGTGTCTAGGCTGAGAGAGTATCCCTCCATGGAGAATGGGCTTTGGGATACATACTGGTTCCACTGCCAGAGGCTCCATAGACTGCCCAGGCCTCCCAACTGACACCCACATTCAGGGGGCCTGGTTCAATCCTATACCGGTTCCCCAGCTGTCAGTCTGGGGTCCATGAGTTCCTATTTGCTCAAGTCAGCTGTCTCTGTGGGTTTCCCCAGCATGATCTTGACCCCTTTTGCTCATCACTCCTCCCTCTCTACACCTGGATTCCAGGAGTTTGTCTCAGTGCTTAGCTGAGGATGTCTATTTCTACTTCCATAAGCTACTGGATGAAGGCTCTAGGGTGGCATATAAGGTTGTCCTCAATCTCACTACAGGGGAAGGGCATTTAAGGCAGCCTCTCCACTATTGCTTAGATTCTTAGTTGGAGTCATCCTTGTGGGTCCCTGGACATTTCCCTAGTGCCATTATAGGCTTAAAGATAAATCTATTTATACTTTTCTACCCTCTTCTCTGTGGTATAGGTTTGTCCATATCTCAGCCAATGAACTTCACCAGGCACTATTTTCCCTCTAGATTCAAATGCCTTTCACAAATGTTTGAGATGCACAAGTGAACCAATAAATCAAAAACTATAAAATCTCAAGGGGAACAAAACCAAACAAGCTAAATTAAGATCAACTAGTCTTCAGCTAAATCAGCCACCATCATTAAAGGAATGGGGACAGTTAAACGTTGAGTTATATAACCAAAAGTGAGTTTGAAGACACTTGGAAGGTTTTAAATTTGAGGAATCATAATCAGGGTATAAGTTACAGTAAGATATTCAAGTCAGTGCAGTCTAACTATAGCAAAAATAAAACCAATGGATTTATGTAGTTATCTACCCAGTGGTTTTACAGCATACCAAAACACTGTCAGCCAGTAGCATAAAAAATGACAGTTCTGGCAGCTTGAAGACAGTGGTAGGCCTTCCTTTGATGAAACAGAGAGGAATTCCTTCTACATCCAGACTCCTGTGCCTCTCTAGCTTTTTGTTCTTTCCTAATTGGCATCTACATCATGTAATTCTAATTGGTTTTAATAATAAAAACTCAGAGTCAGATATTGGAGTTAAAGCTGAAGAGCAGAGAAGCAAAGCGGCCAGTCACTAAAGAGTTCTTACCTCTGCCAATGCTCACACTGAAAGGGCGAGCCTGTTCTCAGAATACATTTCCAGACTGCGCTGCCCTCCTGTCTCCTGCTGATTTATATTCCTCCCTAGTGCTAGGATTAAAGGCATGGAATCTCAGGTGCTGGGATCACCTTTGTGTGAGCTCTTTCGCTTTTAGACTGGATCATTTTTATGAACTCAGGCTGGCCTTGAATTAAAAGAGATCTGTCTGCCTCTGTCTCCCGAATGCTGAGATTAAAGGTGTATGCTATCACTGCCTGGCCTCTATGGAAAGCTAGTGTGACCAGCTTTGCACTCTGATCTTCAAACAAGCTTTATTAGATCATAAACAAAATATCACCACAGATATCCATAGAATCAAGTTCAGCAATTGTTTCTCTGAGGAGATAAGTGTGTGTGTGTGTGTGTGTGTGTGTGTGTGTGTGTGCTCTCTAACATGAATAATACTGGTATCATAAGTATTTATTGTGCATTTTCTGTGAGCTGGCCAAAAAAACCTGCTTTCTGTGCATTATTCCAATTAATTCTGTGGCAACAATCATGCCAGTTAATTGTCACTTGGTTGTGTGATGCATACCAAGGCAGACTCGTCACATGTGAACTGGTTTCTTCAGTGAGTTCTCACAATAATCCTATGATATATAAAATTATCATCCCCTCATTTGGGAGGCAAAAGTAATTCTACATGAGATTATAGAGCACCAAGGTACTAAATGGTAGAGCTCTGGCTAGACTTAATTCAAAGTCTCACCCCAATGCCTTTTTTGTAATTAGGATCTCCTGAGTTGTTTCCATGTGCTGAGAGAGCCCAGACATCTTTGTTATGGTCAATCCAGATGTGATGATGTCTGTAATACCTTTGTTCTTTTCCCTTGGCTTTTGGGCTGTAACTAGTTGGCACTCTTTCAAAAACAGAGTTTTAAATTAAAACTCAGTACTTTATAGCCTGAGGGAACTTGTTGTTAAATCCATTTTTTAAGCATTTACAGATTACCACAAAGACAAGTAGGAATGACTAGATCGTGCAAGATTTTTTTTACAATTACCTAAATATTGAACTGTAAGAAACAATAGAGGACCTAAGTGAAAAGTATGTGATTATCTCTCTTTAGTTATTAGATTTTCCTAGTCTTCCTCTTTGTCAAATGATCATCTTTTTTTACTATATGATCTTCTAAATATATACAATATGTTGTCAATGTTATTATATATAAAATTAAGTGAAAATGCATATAAACCTAATAAATTACGGAAATAAGGAGGTTATATGGGATAAACAGAAAAAGTTGATCTATATAAAAAAGAATGAGGGACTGGAGAGATAACTCAGTGGTTAAGGGCACTGACTGTTCTTCCTGAGTTCAATTCTCAGTAACCACATGGTGGCTCACAACCATCTCTAGTGGGGATAGAGCACTCATACATAAAATAAATCAATCTTTAAAAAAGCAAGAATGAATATATCTGACTCAGGGCTGCCATGCATTAATGAGATATGTTTAATGTAAACCTGGTTAGAAGACAGTAGGGAATTGTTCGGGAGTTTATCATGTGATATTTTAGGACTATCAGTTAACCAAATCATGACAGTGAAAAGAAAGTCTGACAATCCAATTAAAATTTAGTAATCCCTAGGAACTGGCTCACATCTAATTCCAGCAGAGGCAGGTGGATTTCTGAGTTTGGAGCCTGGTTTACATAGTGAGTTCCAGGACAGCCAGAGCTACATAGAGATGATGTCTCAAAAACAAACAAACAATTTACTAAGCCCTGTACTAATAGATGAATGAATAAAAGTAAGACATGTTTTCCCACAAGTTCAGGAGAGGCCAGGGCAGACAGAAAAGTCAGGAGGATCTGGTACACAGTAAAGGCACAAAGAAATGTGCTAAGTGACCCAAGAGTTGTCTGTCAATGGCAATCAGAATACAGAACAATTACAGCTTGCAAAATCACAGGTGATGATGGATGTAACCATCATGAATGTGTTACCAAGAATGTAACAGTTCAAGCTAGTCCAGGAGAGATTAAGTCTAGTAGAGTAACCTAGGCTGAGATTGTGGCTAGGGTAACTGACATAATCAGATGGGAGTGCTGTGAGATTGTAGCCAGTGTATCTCCACTAACGGTCTCCCCCTCCCCGTAATCATTTTACTAACTCTCTATTGACACTTGAATGGTGTACAAATTTTTCAGTTGTTCTAAGGTCATGGAAAAAAGACACAGACACAAAATGCATTTCCAGTAACCATGTTCCATAAATTAAACCCAGTTGAAGGTTTTTTTTTTAATGACAGCTTCCTCTAGCAGGTCCTCAGCAAATCACATTTTTTTTCTGCATTTAAGAATCTAAATCAGGGAGCTCTGCTCCCTCAAGCAACAACCACATTGACCCTCTTAGCTAGTATTAGGTAACATGTGTAAATGATTATGTCATTAAGGGCAAGACAGGACATTAAATGTGGAAACAGGAAGATTTACAACTAAAGCCAATAAGGGAAAGATTACAAGCTCCTGTTTTCATTTTTTAATGAAATGTCTTTTTTATGAGAAGTTTTTTTTTTTTAACAGATTCCATGTTCTCTTAAGGGTCATGAACATCCCTCTTGAAAACCAATCTTCATCTCTTGGGCCAAGAAGAGAACGTGAGAAAAGTGTGGTTTATGTCCACAAAGATACATTTTCAGGGGCAAAGTCAGTCTTAGCCTCAAATGACCTGTTGAAAGATTTAACTAGAGAAAGCAATTAAAAAGCAGACTGGAGAGAAGGCCGTTCAATGAAATATCTAAATGTAAAGAAGTGCAGATTTTCACATAGACACTCAAATCTCCACAGAGCACCGATTTAAGTCGTGGAGAAAGTCACTCCTGTGGAAAGTGACTGTTTCTTTAAGGACCACACCAGAGAATGGAAGTCAAGAGTGAGTCGAAACTGGACACGAGCTGCTCCAATGAGATTCTGAGACTCTGGCTGGGAGAAGATATCCCGGGACCGACTGAAACATCTGTTGAGAAGAGGAAAGAAAAGAGAGGACAGTTGGGCCAGGGAATGCTTAAAGAGAAGGTACACTTGAACGAATCTGCTTTTAATCTTAAAGTAAGAGAATGGCAGAATATCTTTAAACAGTTACACACACACACACACACACACACACACACACACACACAACGCATTCTGATCGTATTCACATCCCATCACCTCCTCTTTTGAACCCCTTATTCCGAACTGGGCCCTTTCATGTCTTTTTTGTGACCCACTGAGTTTAATTAGGGTTGCCAGAGTGAGCACGAGTGATGGGCACGTAAGGCTTTAAGTACAAAGACGTAATCAAACTGACTCAGACGCTGGTGGATGTTGGCAGGTTCCAATGGCAGGGCAATGCCAAAATCGTGCTCCCACCCCTTGTCCCCCAGTAGGAGAGGATTATTTTAAAATAAGTCTCTCTGTCTAAGAGATGGGGGTGTAGTTGGTGCTTTAGCTCACTGGTGACCTTGTGGGTCTCAGCATGTAGGTTCGGTCTCCACTTCCATCCTGGGAGGTGGGGCGGGCGTCTCACTTGACTTGCAATCCAGGACCATCCGTTAGTGTTGTTGGTTCTGCAACAAAAATCCACTTAGGTGTATTCTTCCTCTGTTCTCCAAACCAGCCCCCACCCCACCCCCCCGCCCGCCTCTCCGGTTTCTGCATCCAGACAAGCTAAGCTGGCTTCACCTCATCTCACTACACCAACACATTCTACTTCGAAGGGATAAAACGTCGACGTGGACAACCGACGTAGCTTGCGGGGCGATGGCTGTCAACCGCGCCGCTGTTCCTATCGCCCCAAGCGCGCATTTACGGGTGCAGCACACGGGGTCTTCTCCCGCCTCACCTTCACGAGGCTGCCACCGGGTCCGCTCGTACCCAGCGTCCCTCTTGGCGCCGGGGGAAGCCGAGGTTCCCCGACCGTCGACGGAACTTTGGGTAGCGCGGGCCACAGGCGCGGGTGCGCAGACGAACGAGGGCAAGCTCGGGGCGCCGCGAGCAAGCGCGTCCCCCCCGCCCCGCTCCGGCCCCGGCCCCCGTGCCGCAGGTGGAGGGCTCCAGCCTCCGCCCCCTCCCGCCACCGACCGCCACCGACCGCCACCGCCCGCCTAGCGGATAGCCCAGAGGGGTTCGAGCCCGGCGCGACGCTGGAGACGCTCCCCACCCCGGGCGGCTCCGCGCTCGACGCCCTCTCCCCTCCCCTCCCGTCCCCGGGGCCGCCAGACCCTCCGCGGCGCGCGGCGGGGGAAACTACAGCTCCCGGCAGGCCCCGCGCGCCCCCGCCCGCCCGCCCGCCCGCGCGCGCCCCGGCCCCCCGCCCTCCGGCCTGGAGACGAGACGGGACGGGAGGGCGGGCGGACGGGACCGTGCAGAGGTCCGTGGAGCCGCGCTGAGCTCCCGCTCCGGGACGGGGACGCGGATGCTGGCGCTGGCGCGCGCGGACTTTCTCCACAGCGACCGGGCCCGCCTCTGTAAGTAGCCGCCGCCGCCGCCGGAGGGAGCGCGGAGCAGACACCGAAAAAAGTTCGCGCCGCCGCCGCCGCCGCTTTGTTCTCCCCACCCGTCGGTCGGGCTGAGGTGGCGCGGCCCCTCCCCCACTGCACGCGGCGGCGGCGGCGGCGGGGCTCGGACCCGGGCTGGGCGGCGGCCGCGGCTGGGCGGGAAGTCGGGGCGGCGCTCGGCGGGCGGGCGGGCGGCCGGCCGGGGGCGCCGGCGCGGCCAAGTTCCGCGGTCCCCGCCGAGGCCAAGTTGGGATCGCGCGGCCGCGGGACCCACCGCGCCCTGCCTGCCCCTCGGGGAGGGGAGGACCCGCCGCGCCCCAGCCCCGCAAACTTGTTGTGCAGCCTCCAGCGCCGCCGCGCCGCCCCGGAGGCTTCCCGCTTCTCGGCGGCACTTTCCGTGGTCCTGGGGGGCTGGCCGGGGCGAGTATCCGGGGTGTGGAGGACGGTGACCCCAGTTTCCTGGCTGCCGTTATGCTTGCCGGTGGCAGCCTGGCTCCGGGACGTCCCCGTCCCCCTCCCCCGGGGGAGCTTTGCCCTAAAGGTGAAGCACCCGCGAGTGTGGGGCGATCGAAAAACATGTATGTATAGACACAAGACTCGATTGCCTGTCGGACGTTTTATTTCACTTCGTCGAAATCAGAAGTACAGGCCCGTGCTGTCTGTAGGCACGGCTATAGGACAGGCGACCTGCGGACTTTTCCGTACACAGATTGATGGCGTGGACGTAACTGTCCCTTCAACCACGCCCGTCCCCACAGGAAATAAGACTATCGGTGTCATCTGTGATTAAAGAGGATAAGTTACCACTCCAAGTACTACTTGTAGGATAGGCCCTTTAAAACCTGTAGGCACGAATGAAACAAAAACTTTAAAATGTCCTCATCTGCATCCTGTAGTTATACTAAAAAAACAAAAAACAAAAAAAAAACAAAAAAACTTTTACTTTATACCTATTGTTGCAGTTTTAACAAGTTTGACTTTGTTCAGCCCACGCTTAAATGTTTAAAAATGCCAAGAGGGCAAACAAGCCTTCAGATTTGCTTCAAGAAGGCTTCCGTGTAGTTCCCAGACTCAGATCTTAGTAAGATTTCCTCTGGATAGGAACACTTTCTCCCCCAGACATAATCTGGAGTGAGATAAAATAGTTTAGCCAGTAAGTTGTTGCAAGTTTTTGTAAAAGTATTATTTTCAAACGTCTCACAGGAAAAAAAAATCACTGTAGGTTTTGCTTCATAGAATAATATTGGGCCTGAGAGCATGAGTTTGGAGTCCTGTTTGATAATCCAGGGCAGCTCACACTTGAGGAGTGCTAAAATTAAAAGAATTTTTTCTTAAATGTGTTTGACAGTTTCATACATCTGATCACACCCCACCCCACTCTCTCCGATACCCTCCTGTCCCCTCACCAGCCCCTTAAAGTGATGAACATTTAATCTTGCACATTTTCTAAGCTGTTTTATCGGATGGCCTGTTTAAAATAGATATTTCTTTCTGTTTGTGTGCTGTTTCTCATCTAAACACTGCCACACACGCCGAAAACTACAGTGTTAATTTTTTTTAATTGGATGAGTTGAAAACACCCCGTACATAGTTATTGAAGCATGTTTTTCAGAGAAGGGACCCTTTCTCATGTTTCAACAAAAGTCTTAAGTTAGGAAGAAAATACTAACCATAGTGGAATTAATTGCTTGTTTTTAAAAGAAACTTGTTCAGAACTTGATATGTGATAATAACTACTTATTATAATTCGGTTAGGCACAGAATTGCCTTTAACAGTCACATCTCTTCTTTGAGTGTCCCATTATGTAACTCAGACTGAATTTGCCTCTGTGGAGTGGTCATTTTAAAGGGAGAAACTTTAAAGGGATGCGATACTTAAGAAATGTTGTAGTTTCACTCACTGTTAGTAAGTTTTCTCCGCTTGTGTGGCTATGGCACAGTGGCCATGTGTGTGACGAGCTCACTGGCTGCTGGCCAATCAGATTTCTTAGGCAGTGCTGCTGCGAAGATGAAGACGTAGCAAGCTTATCATAGCTTCGTACTGCATTGCCAGACCGGTGCTCTCAAATCTGGATGTGCTTCCTAGTGCCTGCGCAGGGAAGCGGCCTCGGGTGCCCTTTCCGTGTTCTCCCCGACAGTGGAAAGACCGGGATTCAGGTGCCTCTGGCACAGATGGGCAGACTTGTAGAGGAAACAATGTAGCGGAGCTCCGAGCTCTTAGGAAGACGGTACTATATTAATGGGAGAGAATAGTCATGTTTCTGAAATGCTCACTCAGATGTAGAGACTGCCACAGAACGGGATATATTTCTTAAACAATTTAATTAGCTTTATTTTATGTGCAGTGGTGTGAAGGTATCAGATCCCCTGGAACTGGAATTACAGACAGGTGTGAGCTGCCAGGTGGACGTTGGGAATTGAACCCTGGTCCTCCGGAAGAACAGCCAGTGCTCCTAACCTCTGAGCCATATCTCCAACCCCAAATTATATATATACACTTTTTATTATTTTAGGTTATGTATTTATATATTTATTTTAGAAGCACTCATTTACATATTTCCCTCACCCTCCCACCCTCCCATGCTTCCACCCACCCCTCAACCTACCCTCCACCACTCCCCAGGGATAGTGAGGCCCTCCCTGGGGGGGACCATCAGAGTCCATTACATCATTTGGGGGAGGGTCCAGGCCCTCCTTCCCATATCCATAGGGAATGGGCTCCCAAAGTCCCTTTGTGGTCTAGGGATAAGCACTGGCTCCACTGTTGGAGGTCCCTTAGACTGCCCTGGCTCCCAGCTGGCACCCGCACTCAGAGGGCTCAGTTCGGTCCAATGCTGGTTCCCCAGCTTTATGACTAGGGTCTCCTTGCTGTCATTGGTCAGGCAAAGTCAGATATTTGTTGAGGTAAAACATGGATATTGACTCCAGTGGACTGGTCAGTTACGTCACTGGTAAAGTTCACACGCTTTTAGCATGCTAAAGCAGTGCATATCATCCACGTGTGCATATCTGCGTGAGGGCCGGGGGTGAAACCTTGCACCATATTAGCAATCCTCGCACACAAAGCTAGGTTAAACCTGGGCAACGCTTTGCCGGTGGGAGTCAGGTGAATAGGCTATTACAAAGGAAAATCATCTCTTCCTCTTTGCGTTAGCATTTGCTGGGTGCAAAAAGAATTCTGGGTGTCTTGAATCCTAAGAGCTTCTCTTTGAAGTATTTCATTTGCCATGTGTTCTGGAATCCTCTTGTTTTCCTTGGTCTTTAGAGATCGTCCCGGAGACCCCAGCTGAAATTAAGTCTCGCCAGCATAGACTCCGTTGTATCTCATAGTTTGTAATTACCTAGCTACTTATGCAAATGTGTGCTTACTGTCTGTGGGTTCCAGAGAGAGCAGTGGCCGTGTCTCATTCTGCTGTTGCTCTGTAACCTCAGTGTCTCTTGTAGCTGTCCGGCAAATACCAGGTGTTCTGTAAGGGTATGGTGAATGAAACTCCTGCTTTTCGAGCTCCTAGTTAAAGACTTGGTTAAGATTGGAACATACCGCATTGTGATGAATTGACTGAGGGGGAAGGAAGGTTGATCTGCTTGTGACGTTACCATGAAGTGTCATTCAGCCTAGCCTCTGGGGTCTTTCTTTTCCCTTTCCTATAATGATCGGGCATACTGAGCTCAAAATACCTTTAAAAGCCTATCTTTTGATTCTACTTGCTGGTGACAGAATTTCTAAGTTCATTTGAATGAGATATGTGACAACTCTCTAAAAGAACGTTTGAAGAATGCCAACTAAACTGTTATAAATTCTTGACAACTAGAATTTAGAGGCTCTCATAGATGTTAGAAACAACATCTAATTAATACACAGCTTATAAATTAACAAGATGTACTATTTGTTAACTTATAAGCCCTATTTTCTGTTTGAAACTAATACAGAAATATTAAACAATGTGACCAAATATGGTATAAATTCGAATTGTTAGATTTCTTACAGATCAAATCAAGATTTCATAAACAAGGAGAGAGAAAACAGATGGGATGAGTGGGTGGAAGCTGTTAAGACAGGTTCTTATATTTGTATCCATGCTGAAACTTTTTTAAAAAATCACTTTTATACAAAATTATATTTAGTTTATTAGGAATTCATGTCACTCTCGTAAATTAGTCAAGTGTTTTATTAGGCTGTTTTCTGTTAAGCAGTTAATATCAAGTGGTATAATAAAATGTAAATGTAGTAGGAAGATGTCTTTTATCTAATTGCTATAAAACTTCTGAATGGTTTGAGTAGCACACTAAGGCAGGTGCTATCAGTAATTCAGGTGCAGGTGTCAATCCTTATGGCCAGGTGCCAGCAAATGGTGCTGTAATTTTCCTTGTACTTCTCTTAGTCAGGCCGAATGAAACCAACTCACCTTTAACATTCTCAGCTACTTGAGGACCACTCATTCTGTTTGGTTTTGTTAAGCGTGTGTTTGTCACAGGCCACCCTCTTCACTGTTACCTGGATGTGTGCAACTTTTTCTTCCAAAAATCTGAGAATTTGTTAACTCTAAACCTACGGATTATAGAATGAGCATAATAGCAGGGATAGACTGTGGAGTGTGACGTTAATAGATGACTTTCCAGGGCTCAGGGGGTTGACGTTTGCGTTGGTTCTTTCAGTCAGCCCGTTATATTAACAACTTATGTGGAGTCCTGGAAGCATAGCCCACCCTCGTGCATGGCTTCTAAGTCAGCACTTTCCATCCTTACGTTGCACATTTAACTTTGAGTTTATCTCTGTTAAGTTTCACTTTAATTTTATTCTGTCTTCTCAGTTTTGTTCAACCTCAAGATTATGCCTTTGTCCTTGCCATGTCACATCTAATGAAAATACAGGGCTAAGAGTGGTTTGGGGACATTCCCTAAAGACTTCCTTGACATACAGCAAATTTCCTTGCTACCCAACTGGAACTCACATGGCATGTTTACAAAGATAGTGGGGAAAACGTTTTAAATACTACTTTCGTGAGAGTGTGGTAGCCCCGAGCAAGTCTTTAGCCTCTGAACTTTGGCTTCCTCCACTCTAAAATGGGTGGTTATGAGGATTAAGCAGGTAATAGAGGTGTCTGGACCAGCGTCTGTCAGTGAAGGCTGGGTCTTACCTCTTCCACCTGAGAATCTAGTGTCGTTCTTCATGAAGTTCTTAGTGTAATGGACTTGGCATTTCTTACTCTGAATTTACGTTGACATGTAATCATTATTCTATTCTCTGGTTATTCACAAATCATTTGAATAATAGTCTTCTCAGATCTGGTTAAGGATTTTTTAAAATGATTTATTTATTTTTATTTTATGTACGTTGGTGCTTCTGCCTGTATGTATTTCTGCGTGAGGGTGTAAAATCACTTAGAACTGGATTACAGACAGCTGTGAGCTGCCATTCAGTTGCTGGGAATTGAACCCAGGACCCTCTGGAAGATCAGCCAGGGCTCTTTAACTGCTGAGCCATGTCTCCAGGCCCTGGCTAGAGGGCTTTTTGTTTGTTTGTTTGAAGTGTCTTTGGTAATTTCTGATTGTGCTTATCTGCTTTTCTGTGCTCAACACTTGAAGCAGCTCTCCCCATCCCAGTGCATGGCTCCGTCTCTTGCCCTGGGCTCCTTCTCCATCCCACTCACGGTTAAACTGGCTCACTGCTTTGGCTGTGTGGGATGAGCTGCAACTTGACTCAGAGATTTGCACTCAGGTTAAGTTTTAGAATCTCAGCACTCAAGAGGTGGAGATAGAAAGATTGTAAGTTTGAAACCATCCTGAGCTACATAGTGAGATTGAAAAGAAAAGGCATTATTTAAAAAAAAAAAAAGTCATGTAATTCTCTTCTGTTGACAAAGTTCAAGTTTCAGTTCTCTGCTTAGGCTTGAAAACTGTTGGGAGAAGATAAGCAAGACACAAGTTGAGCAATTCTTTCTGTGTAATCTCTCACCCGTAGCTACATCCTCTCTGAACAGTGATTCTCAGTTCCTTGTTATCTTTAAGAAGCAGTTGCTATTGTGGAGACAGTGCTGGTGACAGAGCATGAGACTTGGGTTCTAATCCCCACTCTGCTTGTTCATAGCCGTGTGATCCTGGGCAGACTGCATTATCACCTTGTGCTTCGGTCTTCTCGTCAGCAAAATTGCTATTTCCCTGGTAATTTCAAAAAGTATCATGGGACACATTAGTGAGACATTTCTATCAAGTGCTATAAATATGAGATTGAATTCCAGCCATTTGCCTAAATGCTATCAATGCCCGTATCTTTAGGTTATTTTTAAACTCATTTTATTCTGAATTTTCTCATTTGTATCCCTTTATCTGTATAACCGTGTTCTTCCGTCGTTCGCTTTAATGTAGCTCCATATACTGGTTTCCGTAGGGTCGCTACACACACTTTGGATGCTTTGGTTTTTCATCACTGAAATTGTTTATGGCTACAAAGAATTTAAAAGGGCTCACCTCTTGTATGTGAACCATTTCTTTCAGCCATGAGGGGGCATGCCTTTTTCTTTCCTCTCCTATTTTATAAACTGTGTTTTCTGTAAGACCGTGATGCGTTGTTTTACTATGCATGCTGTTCTTTTTCCTAATGTGAGAAATCCCTTACTGGTGAGTTCACTTTCTCCTGTGTTTCATAGTTTATCAGCTGTCTCACAGTTCCTCGTTGTCTCTGGTATATCCTCTGTGCCCTTTCGCTTCCTTAGGCTTCTGGAAGGTATTTATTTAGCAACACAGCGACCCGGGAGTCATATTTTGACAGAATTTGATTCTTTTGGAGAGGCGGGAGTACTGGGGATTGAACCTGGGGCCTTGTATCTGTTCTCACTCAACTCTTAGCATATAAAATGTGAGAGACTGCTTTAGCTTTCCTACATTGGGAAATTGTTTTGTATCTTTACTATGCTAGGATCTCGAGCATTTTATGTCTGTGATGTTTGTTTTACTTTTCCTGTTCTGCTCCTTCTGTCTTTCTGTTTCTTATCGTAATTGAATTGTGTGGTTGTGAAATAAGAGTGCTTGATCTTCATAAATTTAAAATACAATAAATTACAGCCAAGTGCAGTAATATGTATCTTGCTCTCAACTGTTCAGGGGTCTGAGGCAGAAGGAGCTCTAGAGCCCAGGAGTTTAAGGCTAGTCTGGGCAACAGAGTGAGTGAAATCCTATCTCCCAAAAAGAAGGCCAACATATTACTTAGCCCCGTCCCCCACCTTCAGGGCTACAGAGTTAGTGGTGAGGGACATGAGTATATTTTAAGTGGGGATCCCTCTCTAAAATTAATGCCTGCAGTTAAAAAAAAAGACCGTGGTAACTTAAGTAAAAATGATCAACCATTAGGATGCATTCATGAATTGTAAATGTACCAGAGATTATCACTAAAAAAAAATAGGGATTCTTACATTTTAAACTGATGGAAATGAATATAAAACATTGAAACCTTTTTACATTTTTCTTTTAGGCTGACAGCATTTCAAAAGACACCAGCTTTTCTCCGTGGACCCATTCATCAAAAGAAGTATGCTTGTACTATTTTTAAAAGCTTTTTACTTCATCAGAGGGAAGTTCACTCCCCAAGATGGAAATGAACACGTATGAGAGAGTGATCTAAGGTGTGACCGTTAGGTGTCCCATCAAGCATCGAAGGAATAGATTATCTGAAACACACCTTTCAGTCAGGAAGACTTCATCTTGACAAAAAGCGACTGTATTCAATTCTTATTTTCTGAAATGAAAACGGAAAGACAGGAACAGATTTAAATTAAGTGAAGATGTTTCTTTTGTCATCTGGATCAGTTCTATTCTTGCGATGATAACGGTGATGTCAGGTGAATTGCAGGTCTGGGCGTGGTCCTAGAGACAGAATTCTTAATGGGACTGATGGTGACAGCAGCAGGGCCTTTTGTGCATTCAGCCCGCAGTGACAGGGTTTGTCGTCACCGGCATGAGTGCCTCAGCCAAGGAAATAGAGCGGCTTTCGTCTCAATCAGAAGCGCGCTCACTTTTTTACTGCTGTTATTCTGAAAACTTCTTCCAAACCGTTTGAAAAGCATCGGTGACTGTTTTTATAGATTAAAGAAAGGCAGATGTCTGCAAATAATTCCCCTCCATCAGCCCAGAAGTCCGTGTTACCTGCAACTGTCTCTGCTCTGCTTCCGACCCCTTCTCCGTGTTCAAGCCCCAAGACAGGACTGTCAGCTCGACTTTCCAATGGCTGCTGTGGTGCCCCATCACTCACAAACTCTAGAGGCTCAGTGCACACCGTTTCGTTTCTACTTCAGATTGGCCTCACACGAGAAAGCGTTACCATCGAAGCCCAGGAGCTATCCCTGTCCGCTGTCAAAGACCTCGTGTGCTCCATTGTTTATCAGAAGGTACTGTGCAAGCTATTTATATCAATAGATTTTTCCTAATTAGCATTGTTTCTCACACATCTCTATAATTTATGCACAAAACAATGAACTGACACATTTGGACTCCTCAGTTACCAGTGTCCTGATTATGAGCATTTTATTCAATGCACTGATAGACTATGAGCCCAAAAGTCTGAAATTTTAGTTAATGGGAACCTGTATCCCATTTTGAAATATCATTTACTCCAAAATAGTGTCATTTTATAGTCAAGGAGTTATATGATTCTTCATTTGATTTCAGAGACAAAGGTCAGGAGGTAGAAGGCGTAAGGCATTGAGGTTCTTACTAGGAAGGCGGGCATCAGAACTCTAAATCCAGTGCCCACCTGTGCCGTGGGTGTCCCGGTGTCCTGTGTTTTGCCCTCTTACGCCCTTGCCTTCTCTTTGGGTGCTGATAACGTCTCGGAGGAAACTCGGAGTCTACCTAGACTTCCATTTAGTATGGAAGCGCACTCTCTCTCTCTTCCTCTTCAACAGGCAAATCAATTCTTAATATATATGACAGGTTATTCAAGATGATGGTTTATCATTTAATGATAATGACTCCTGGCTCAGTGGATTAGTATGTTTTCTACTTAGGAATTAATTATATGGGTTATATTAGTTGGCTTTTGTTTTATTTTCAGTGGGCAACTTGCTTCAAACAAACTTGTAGAGACTTTGTATGGCACAGTGTGTAAAATGATTGTTTCAGAGCTCCACAACCACTTAAAAAGCTAGGCTCAGCAGTGTGCACCTGAAATCGCAGACCAGAGAGGTGGGGACAGACCAGCCATGAGAGTGAAATCAGTGGGCTCCAGGTTCAGTGAGACACCCTGTCTCTATAAGGTGAAGGGCAAATGGGGAAGACACGCAATCCAACCCCTGGCCTACGTATAAGCATAGACATGCATATACACAAATGTGTGCACGCAGAAACATACAGTCTCTCAGTGAGATTGATAGCTTTGTATTTCAGCTTTTCATCTTTCGTTTTACTTCTTTGTTATATTTGGGTTGTCACTAGCTTCTAATTTACAAGTAGTTAGCAGCCCAAACATGTTAGTGCTGGTAGCCTATGGTCTTGTGTTTTAACAGGAACTTACTGGTGTAAATATGGCCTAAAGTAAAAGTGACTTTAGACCTGCAGAGTTGTCGATTTGTTTCCTTGTGTGTTTACTTACTGTGAAGTATTTAACTTTGAGATGGGGGATTACTGTTGCCCAGGCTGGTCTTTGTACTCTTTGGTCCTCTGCCTCAGTCCTCCTTAGCTGGGATTGCAGACATAGACCACCTTGCCCAGAGCTTCCTTTCAGGGTCTTTGGTTGTATGTCCCTTTTGTTATATACTGCATACGTTTTTCACAAATACTTTTGCAGCTGTTTTGTAACGTTTTCAACTTAAAGGTAATGTTTAAGTCTAACTTCTTTTGAAGCATAAGATTTATAACCCATGTTTTGGTGAAATCTATTATTCCTTTTCAACATTTAGAATTTTCACTTTTTTTAATTTATAAAGATATATGGACTCATATCACTTACCATGTATAGCATATTAAAAGATGGATACATTGTGTAATGACTAAGTGAGCTAGTTAACTTGATGCATATCTAGTCACTTAGATACTTGGGTGGACTCGTTTACTCCTCACATTTAATCACAGGCATACTGATTCTGTATATAGTATTGTTGTAGAATGAACTCTATCATGTATTTACAAGACAGCTTCAGGCAAGTGATTTTACTTGTTTAAATAAGTTTCCAGATCAGCCAGAGCCCTGAGTTGGGGTGGTTCCCAGTCTCTTTTACAGCTTTGAGATTTGGGTCTTCTCTGCAGGAGACAGAGCAATGAGAACAGAGTCTTGAGTGGTAGATGAGAAATCTTCAGGCACCAGTTTAGATCCTGGGGTTTCCTTCATGGATCCCGGTCTCATTTTAGATCTTAAAGAGCTACAGCAGCATTTCTTATCTCCTGTCTTGTCTTAGAGAACTTGCTGTCTGGCCATCCGTCTAGTTTGCTGCGCATGTACGGTTTCAGGTCCTGAAATAACTGCTTGAGTGACACTTGAGTGATTACCCTGAGCCTCTAAAGAAAGATGGCGCTTCCTTATGGTCGTGTAGCCTGCTGCTCTTGTGGGACTCCCAGCAGTGGAAGTGTCTCCTCCTGCTGAGCTGCCATGCCCAGCTGTGACAGGAGATGATCTGAGGGAAAGGAGGAGAAGGGGGAGGGACTGGAAGGAGCGAACAGGGAGGAAACTACAGTCGGATTGTAATATATGAGAGAATAAAAGGTTAGAAAAAAAAGGAAAGATGGTATTTAGTACTCATAATTTGGGTATCAGATTATCTTTCAAGTTAGTAGAGGTGATAATTCCTCTGTAAATAAGTGCTTTAAATTTTTAAAATAATAAGGTACTTATACTAATAATAATTATAGCTGCCAGATTCTGTTTTTCATCTTTATACATATTCTATTAATTTTTCACAGCTTCACTATATATATCAAAAAGGAAACGGAAGCACAGAACACTTAAGTTACTTTCCAACGCCTGTGATAGTAAGAATTCAGACATTGCATTTTTAACTGCTGTGAGCTAGACAACTGCTTTGATTTTTTTCCATTATCAATCATTGCTCATTTGTGAAATGCCTTCGAGTTAGAGAGACTGTGCAGTCAGTAACCATAGACTCCCAATTCCATTGAAGCTGACTGCCCTTGTGTGCACTGAAGCCTGTGTAACAAACTGAAGTAAATGGTTTGTTCTGCAGAATAGCTGACATTTAAGGTGACTGGCACTTGATATTTTCACCTATATCTATGGGGTGGTTTACTTTAATGGGCACACCTGCTCTTATAGCTTCTGCTCTTGATAAACTTTCTTATGTGGAACCTTCCAAAATCAGACCTCTAGTTAAGTTTTGGGCATTAAATGGACCACACACTGTTCTTGCCCCTAAAAGCGTATCGTCTAGTGAGGGAGACACGTTTGCTAGTACCACGTAGAAGTAGCATGGGATATTGAAGTAAAAAGTGTCCTTTGTAGGCTGATGAGCAATTCAGAAGGCTGAAGCCATACAGAAAATAGTATGAAAGTTGGAAATCAAGTAACAGAGAATGCAGAGGTGAGAACGGTATTTCTGACAGAAGGAGCGGGATAAGCAAAGATGGGGAAAGGAAGATTGTTAGTCTTGGACTATAGCGATACCTCAGCAGTTATGAGAGTATACTGTTCTTCCAAAGGACCCAAGTGTGATTCCCAGCACCCACATCAAGTGGATCACAACCATCTGTCACTCCAGGGGAATCTGATGCCCCTGGCTTCCATGGGCACCCCCACACACATGGCATACACCCACCACACAGACATGATTAGAAATAGATCTTTAATGTACATGAGACTCATCTGGGAATTCTACTTAGGGCTGTTGTTTGAATTCTGTGTGTCTGTGTGGCTACACACTTTTGTTATGGTGATGTTAGTGTCCTTTGCTGTAGATCCTGCCTTACTTTTCTCTTGCTGTGCTAAAACACCAGAACCAAAACAACTTATAAAGTATTTAATTTGCGGGTCATGGTTCCAGGGTTAGACTCTATGACCGTCGTGGTGGGGATCCTGGCTGCAGGCTGGCAGACAGACATGGCTTGGGCATCCCACCGAGGTTTCACGTCAGGGTCCACAGTCACGGGCATAGAGGGCTAGCTGGGAATGCCATGGCGGTTTTTGAAACCTCAGAGCCCACCCCCAGTGACACACCTCTTTCAACAAGGCCACACCTCCTAAATCCTTCCAGTGGCTCCACCAATGTGGGACCAAGTATTCAGTTGTGAGCTTATGCAAGCCTTTCTCATTGAAGTCACCACAGACCCACAGATGGTCTGAGTTTCCAGGGTGGAAGTGACCCTCATTTGCTAAAGGAGGAAACTGAAATTCCAGAAGAGAATAATTTGCTGAAAGTCAGATCAAACTTAGGTCTGTTTTAACTCCTTCTATATTTCTCTCCACACCCTGCTGAGAGACCTTTCCTCAGCTCCGAAAATATTCACACTCGATCCGTCCAAGAGTAGAGATCTAGCTAAGGTGTTTGCGTAGCTAAGTGAGATGGTCACCTCTGTCTTGGAGATCTCAAAGGGACTGATGAAATGGCTTAGCAGCTAAAGGTTTTTGCTGCCCGGCCCAATGACCTGAGTTTCCTCCATGGAACCCACGTGGTGGAGGGAAAATCGCCTCCCAGAAGTCAGCCTCCCATTTGCAAACACACACATGCACATGTACAAATAAAACACGAAAACTTTAAAGTTATTTTTAGGATGCTAGATGAGTTGGAGATGAAATTGGGGGTCATGGGAAATGTAGGTTCAGTGAAGCTTGACACCCTGTTAAACCCAGGAAAGTGCAGACTGCCAGCTGGCATGGGTAACTGGGAGAGCAGAGGCTGATGCTAAGGCCGAAAATCCAGAAAGAGAAGTAAGTTTTTGTTGGGTCCGAGGAGGATATGATGCAATTCAGTTCTTGAAACTAATAAAATACGGTCCCCGTGTCCTAGACATTTCTAGGAGGGCTGAAGAAGTGTTCTTGAGCCCTTGTACGTTGTACTCAGTACATTGGGACCCTTGTGCACCACATGGCTGTGGAGTGGAGTTGTTTCTTGTAGAAACTTCACATTCTCTTTTAGCAACACTAACAATGTTAGAACATCATGGAAAGGTCTCTTAGTTTAGAGGTTCTGAGAAGAAATCTATAACAGTGAAATAACCCACAAGGCCACTACCCTATTTAAAATCAGGAAAGACTTCCTGAATTATTTTTTCATTTTGGACATGTTTGAAATTTTGAAAATGCATATTTAATATAGTAGTCATAAAATGTAGATCTTGTCTCACTTCTACCTTTTTGCTTTCCAGTGTTACCAATATATTAGGAATAATTATCCTTGTAATAAAAGATTGCAGTTTCAGCTTAGATAAAAGATGTAATCTGTAAATTTGTAAGATTTTGCATAATAGTGAGTGATACAAGGCAAGACATGGGATTATTTGAAGTGCAAAAGCTATCAGAAAAGAAAAGGATGTCTTTGGGGGGAAGTTGTATTGATAATATAACAGAGCATTCAGTAATACAGACTGCTGCCATGTAAGTGTACATGCAGGTGTGTGTGCATGAGTTACACATTCAACGACAATTGAGCACTTTTAAAGGACAGTGGTTTTTGTAATGCCTTCTGTTCTGGCACCTGTAGGCAGCAATGTGGGATGCAGTATATCTATTTATGTGTTCTCTAGAGCTATTTTATAAGCTACTGTTCTTTTTAAAGATTCCTTTGTTTGTTCTGTGTATGCTTGAGTGCATGTGTGTGTGTGTGTGCTTGAGTGCATGTGTGTATATGTGTGCGCTTGGAGTGCATGTGTGTATATGTGTGCACTTGAGTGCATGTGTGTATATGTGTGCGCTTGAGTGCATGTGTGTATATGTGTGTGCTTGAGTGCATGTGTGTATATGTGTGTGCTTGAGTGCATGTGTGTGTGTGTGCTTGAGTGCATGTGTGTATATGTGTGTGCTTGAGTGCATGTGTGTATATGTGTGTGCTTGAGTGCATGTGTGTGTGTGTGCTTGAGTGCATGCGTGTATATGTGTGTGCTTGAGTGCATGTGTGTGTGCTTGAGTGCATGCGTGTGTATGTGTGCGCTTGGAGTGCATGTGTGTGTATGTGTGCGCTTGAGTGCATGTGTGTGTGTGTGCTTGAGTGCATGTGTGTATATGTGTGTGCTTGAGTGCATGTGTGTATATGTGTGTGCTTGAGTGCATGTGTGTGTGTGCTTGAGTGCATGTGTGTATGTGTGCGCTTGAGTGCATGTGTGTATATGTGTGTGCTTGAGTGCATGTGTATGTGTGTGCTTGAGTGCATGTGTGTGTGTGTGCTTGAGTGCATGTGTGTATGTGTGTGTGCTTGAGTGCATGTGTGTATATGTGTGTGCTTGAGTGCATGTGTGTGTGTGCTTGAGTGCATGCGTGTGTGTGTGTGCTTGAGTGCATGTGTGTATATGTGTGCGCTTGGAGTGCATGTGTGTATATGTGTGCGCTTGAGTGCATGTGTGTATATGTGTGCGCTTGAGTGCATGTGTGTATATGTGTGTGCTTGAGTGCATGTGTGTGTGTGTGCTTGAGTGCATGTGTGTGTGTGTGCTTGAGTGCATGTGTGTATATGTGTGTGCTTGAGTGCATGTGTGTGTGCTTGAGTGCATGCGTGTGTATGTGTGCGCTTGGAGTGCATGTGTGTGTATGTGTGCGCTGGAGTGCATGTGTGTGTGTGCTTGAGTGCATGTGTGTATGTGTGTGTGCTTGAGTGCATGTGTGTATGTGTGTGTGCTTGAGTGCATGTGTGTATGTGTGTGTGCTTGAGTGCATGTGTGTATATGTGTGCGCTTGAGTGCATGTGTGTATATGTGTGTGCTTGAGTGCATGTGTGTGTGTGTGCTTGAGTGCATGTGTGTGTGTGTGCTTGAGTGCATGTGTGTATGTGTGTGTGCTTGAGTGCATGTGTGTGTGTGCTTGAGTGCATGTGTGTATATGTGTGTGCTTGAGTGCATGTGTGTGTGCTTGAGTGCATGCGTGTGTATGTGTGCGCTTGGAGTGCATGTGTGTGTATGTGTGCGCTTGAGTGTGTGTGTGTGTGTGTGAGCTTGAGTGCATGTGTGTGTACATCATGTGCGTTTGGTGTGCTTGGAAGCTCGAAGGGGACAGGGTCCCCAGAACTGGAGTTACTGTGGACTTGTGCTGCCTGTGGTAGCTGAGAACTGAACCTTGGTTGTCTTGAAGAGCAGCAAGTGCCCTTGACCACAGAGCCACCTTCTTAGCCCCCAACTACTATTTTTTAAAGACAGATTTGAGGTACAGTAACCTGTAATCAACTCCATCACTTTTAAGTTCTTGAGTCTGATGAGTTTCAGCAGTTGCGTACAGCTGCATCTCTTCTCTCATTCGAGATCGAAATCATTTTTGTCACCCTGGATGTTTTCTTGCATTTCTCAGTGTCTTCCCCCACTTCCGGCCCCAAGCAACTACTGCTCTGTCTTCTTTTACTGTAATTTAACCTTTCTGGGTGTTCAGAAAGATAAGTGAGATAATCTCCTATGTAGTGCTTTGGTTTTGTTGTCTCTCACATAGAAGTGTTTTTGAAATTCATATCATTGTATTTCTATAGTTCTTTGCATTGCTGAATTAATCATTTGTATTAGATTTGATTTAATTCCTTTGTTTATTAATGTACAATAGAATTGTTTATGATTTTGGTGGTTATGAATAAGGTTGTTATCAACCTTCCCATACAGTCTCAATTACGACATGTAAATATATGCTAAATTTTGTGTGTGTGCTTAGAAGTGTAATGGCCGGGTGATTTAATAGGCCTGTCTGTGTTTGTGGTTATCTCACAGGGCTGTTTTTTGAGGTAACTGTATACTTTTTTTTCCTCCAAGGTCTACACCCTTGCTCACACTTGATATCAGCAGCCTTTTTAATTTAGCCAATCCAGTTGCTATGTACAAATACCTCCTTCTGATTTTCATTTGTCTATCCTTGTGGGTATATTTGCCATTTACGTTTTCTTGGTGAAGTTTGTACATACCTTGTGCTGATTAGTTTTTTTGTTCCCTGGGATGAGGGAACCTCCATGAGCAGTTGTCTTCTTCAGGTTGGCCTACAGGCACATCTGTGAGGCATTTTCTTGATTTATAACTGATGTGGGAGAGCCCAGCCTGCTTCAGGCAGGTTGTATAAGAAAGCAATGATAGCTTCCTCCATGGTTCCCACACTGACTTCTCTAAATGATGGGTTGTGATTGGGATGGATAAGCCAAACGGCCCCTTCCCTCCCCAAATTACTTTTTGTCAGTGTTTTATCACAGCCACAGGAAGCACTAGAATGTATTGTCCATCTTATTACTGCGTGTAAATAATTTATTATATATTAGCAACTTTTATTTGTATTTATTGGATACAAAGGGATCTGGTTTTTAAAAAATGAAGGGCAATTAAATCAAGCTTATAACATATCTCTTGCCTCAGATATTTATCATTTGTTATGCTGTGAACATTGGAAATTTACTCAGCGGTTTTGAGAAACAGGGTACTGTTGTTAAGTATGTTCGCATACTTATGTGCAGTAGATCTCAGATGAAAGAGTTGAATGCATCCCTGCCTGACTGAGGTGCTGTGCACTCTGACCGCCATCTTTCTCTCTCTTCCCCTAGTCCCTGGTAGTCTGTTCTCTCTCTGAGTCCCACTATTCTGGATTCTCTATGTAAGCAAGAAGATCGTGCAGTATTGGTCTCTGTGTTTGCCATATTTCACCTGCTGTAAAATGTCCTTAAGTGTCATTCATGTTGTGAGGACACAGTCATACTGCATCAGAGCTCATGCTAATCACCTCATCTACAAAGATCTGTTGGGGTTGAGAAGTGCGAACCCCCCATGTTAGGGCTAACAGACTGCTCCAAGATAGTTTTTACATGAGATGAGATTTTATTTGTTGATGTGTTATGTCAAATGCTGTCCTCTCTACAGGGAATTACTCAGTACCTGTTGTTGTAAATCAGTTGACTATACAAATTTTCCTAAACATTAAATACTTTGTCTCTATACCAAGTCCATATTGTCCTGAATTCTTTAGTTTAAAAACAAACAAACCAAAAAAAAAAAAAAAAAAGCCATGAAGTCAAATGCCAAAATCCTCAACTTTGTCCCTTTTTTTCAAGAATCTTTTGCTCATCTGGCCCTTCACATTTCCATATAAATTTTAAACCAGATTTCCAGTCTCTGCATGAAGAAGGACCTTTTGGAACTTTGTAGTAATATTTTCTGTTTTATTGTTAGTGTTTATTTGTAGTTTTTCATGTGTTACACACACAGAAATACAGGATTTTAATATATTGATGGTATGTCTTGACCTTTGCTAAAGACATTTGTTCTATTAACTTTGTTTTGAAGATTCTTTAGGTTTTTCTGTATAGAGATTATTTTGTCTTTTGGGAGTCCAGTTTTTTTGTTTGTTTGTTTTTTGTTTTTCGAGACAGGGTTTCTCTGTATTGTTTTGGAGGCTGTCGGTCCAGCCCGGCCTCGAACTCAGAGCGATCTGCCTGCCTCTGCCTCCCAAGTGCTGGGATTAAAGGCGTGTGCCACCACTGCCCGGCTGGGAGTCCAGTTTTGTATCTTGCTATCCATGCAATATCTCATTTCTTTTTCTTTTGCTCTTATATTTCTTTGCTTTGGTGGCAAGAACCTCCAACATAATTTCAAGTAGAAATGCACATGCACCCTGTGCCCAGCTGTGGAAGGAAAACATCCCGGTCTTCCATGATTCCATGTGGCCTGCATTTCTAAAGGTGCTCTTCATCGAGAAGTCTCCCTCTGTTCCGGTTGGTGGAGGCTTTGCCTCCTGACCATGTTTGGTACATTTTCTCTTAGTCTCTCAATGTGGCACATTTTCTTAGCTGAATGTCTGAATGTTAAATAGCTTTGCATTCCTGAAGCAAACCCATCTAGTCACCATGATTCCAGTTTGTCTAATTTGATTTATTAATATTGGCTTAACTTTTTTCTCCCTTTGTTTGTGAGAGACACTAGCCTATAGTTTTATAGTTTTGCTTTTTACCATATCTTTGAGTGTCAGCAGAATGTAGCTTTGAGAAAGGGGTGCCAGGAGTTGAACCAGGGTTTTGGGGTGCCTCATCTTTTCTTTTCCTCTCTATCTCTCTCTCCCCCCTTCCCTTTCTTTCTCCCTCCCTCCCCTTTCATCTCTCTCTCTCCTTTCTCTCCCTCCCCCACTAAGATTTATTTTATGTGTGTGGTACTCTATTTGTATGTTCATCTGCACACCAGAAGGCATCAGATCCCTTTACAGATGGTTGTGAGCCACCATGTGGGTGCTGGGAATTGAACTCAGGACCTCTGGAAGAGCAGTCAGCGCTCTTAACTGCTGAGCCATCTCACACATATGCTTTACTGATGAGGTCCTGTCCCATCCCTCAGACTAGTGTTGGCTTCCCAAGTTGAAAAAAAGTTCTTTCTTTTGTTTGCTAAAGAAATTTAAATAAAATTAGTGTTATTTGTGTTAATAGACTCAACCAATGAAGCCATTCTAGGCCAAGGGTTTTCTTTGTGCTGTTTTTTAACTCTGTTTTTATATCAGATAGACATGAACTATTCAGATTATTCATTTCTTTGCTGAAGCTTGGTTAGTTTTGGTTTTTTGTTTGTTTGGTTGGTTTTGGTTTTTTTGTCAACTTGTCACAAGCTACTGTTACATGGAAAGAGGTGCCTCAGTTGAGAAAAAGCCTCCGTCAGATTGCCTATAGGAAAGTCTGTGGGACATTTTCTAATGACTGATGGGGTGGGCAGTCCACTGTGGGCAGGGTCCTCGGTTGTGTGAGAGAACAAACGAACGGAGCGAGCCAAGCGGACAAGCCAGTAAGCAGTGTCCTGCCTGGTCTCCACTTAAGCCCTGCCTCCAGCCTCCTGCCCTGACTTCCCCGCGTGATGGGACTGACTGCAAATTTTAAAGTGGAATAAACCCTGTCTTCCCCAAATTGCTTTTGGTTATGGTGTTTATCACAGCATAGAAAACAACTGATATACCTAGTAACTTGCATATGAAAAGAAATTATTTTTAGTTCTCGAAATCGGCAAAAGTTATACGGTTGCATTTTGGTAATGTCTTTGAGACTGTAGTGTGTTCAGTGAGCTGCGTACTCCTGGCATTGATTGTTGCTGGTTCTTCTTTATTTTTATTTTCCCTTGGTTTGTTTGACCATCTTAGCTTTCAGCAGACCAGCCTTTTATTTAACTGATCTTTCTGTATTGTGCCCTGCAATGTCAGTGCAGGATAGGTGGAGATAACAGATCCCAGAGACTCACTGGCCAGTCAGCTAGCTGAAACAGCATGTTCCATATTCATGTAGAGACTGTCTCCAAAGCTAAAGTGATGTGACTGAGGAAGAAGTCTTGATGTCAGCCTCTGACCTCTGCACACACACACACGAGAGACAGAGAGACAGAGAGAGAGAGAGAGAGAGAGAGAGAGAGAGAGAGAGAGAGAGAGAGAGAGAGAGAGAGAGAGAGAGAGAGAGAGCTTCAGTTTCTATGACTTGGTGTTTGTTCGAATGTGTAATTCTCCATTTGCTATTCTGTGAATAGTCTGTACTGTCTCAGTTACTTTTCTGTTGCTGTGATGAAACACGACAATCAACCTAACTTACACAAGAAAGGATTTGTTTGGGTCTTATAGTTCCAGAGGGATGGGAGTCCGTCACCATGTGGCAAGGAACATGGCCCTGGAGCAGCATCTGAGAGCTCACATACCAGATCCTCAAACAGGATGGAGGGGGGAACACAATGGGTATGGCAGGGAGCTTTAAAAGCCTCGAGCTCACCCCTGTGACACACCTTTTCCAACAAGGCCAGACCTCCAAATCCTTCCCCAGCACTTCCAGCTGGGACCAAGTATCCAAATATGAGACTCCAATGGGTGGGGTGATGGGGAAGATCGAATTATAGTCTATGAAAAAATTTAATAAAAATTACTTCTATACATTCATTTCTGATTTTTATTTAAGACTGACTTTTATTTATGAGTATGTGTATCTGTATGAGTGTATGCCACAATGTATAGGTGCAGTCAGATCAGAAGAGGGCAGTGGACTTACTGGATTTACCTGACATAGGTGCTGGCAACCAAACTCATGTATCATTATCTCTGAGTCATCAGTCTAAGCCATCGGTTCTCAACCGTGACCCCTTTGAGGAGAATGATCCTTTCATAGGGGTCACTTATCAGACTCCTGCAAATCAGATATTTACATTATAGCACAATTATAGTTATGAAAGTCGCAGTGGATTAATTTTATAGTAGGGGTCAACACAACATGAGGAACTATATTTGTATTAAATGGTCTTTGAAGCATTAGTGAGGTTGAGAACCACTGATCTAACCCACATTTTAAATGTACTGAGCCTTTAGTATATTTACTCCATTTTCAATGTATTTTTCCTTATGTATGACAATTATATCTTGTTCTGAATTTTGGATGTTAATATGACTTTTTAATTGTGTTTACATTGTGATATATTTTAATATCACATATGTATGTATCTATATGTATATACATATATACATGTACACCTCTTCGTTAATAATGTTTTAGTAGGCTTCATCATTGGCTGTATGTTTCAAATTCATTCTGTCAACTACTTCTTAAGTGTTAAGATCACTTATATTTGGACAGTGGTGGCACACACCTTTAATTCCAGCATTTGAGAGTCAGGTGTATCTTTGGGAGCTCAAGGCCAGCCTGGTCTACAGAGCGAGTTCTAGGACAACCACAGATACACAGAGAAACCCTGTCTCAAAAAATAAAAAAGAAACAAACACCACTCAGGTTTAATACAATTTTCAATATAGAGTCATTAAATTTAAAGGTTTCCCCTACTTAGGACATCCCAACTTCATGATAAAACAAAAGCAGTATATATATAGTAGCAATTACATTTTGAGTTTTGAGCTTTTCCTGACTAAGTACAGTACTTTCACAATGGTAGGTGGCGGTCACTGCTAACCAGCCTAGGGAGCGTGCTAATGAACAACTAGCACTCTATAGTGTACTCAGATGCTAGACTGTGGTGGGCTAGGTGAATTAAATGTGTCCTCAACTTAATGGTCCCATCCTGTTAGAAGTTTATCAGGATATACCACATCAGTCCAGAAGCATCCGTATGACAAAATTGACTTTTTTTTACATGAATCATTTCTGTTCTTGGGGCCTTTTTTTTCTTTCTTCTTCCTTTCTTCCTTCCCTTCTTCCTTCCTTCCTTTCTTTCTTTTTGCCTTTTAATTATTCAAGCAGATTTCCATTTTCTCTCCTCCTTGGTTGTTTCTCCGTTTTGCTTTTTTTCTCTAAAAGTTCCTTTTAGCTTGCTCTAGTGCATGCAAGGGTCAGCCTTCTACAGCCTTTGACCAAATCTGACTATCTTAGTTTCATTTCCTGTTGTTGTGATAAAACACCCTGACTCAAGGAGGAAAGGTTTATTGGCTCACAGGTGACAGTCCATCATTGTGGAAAGCCAAGGCAGCAGGAACCAGAAGCAGCTAGTCCCATTACACCCACAGTGGAGCAGAAAGAGGTGAATTAATGCTGTATGCAGTGTCCAGTTCATTTCTCCACTCCTCCACAGCCCAGGGAATGGTTCCACATACATGCTGGGACTGGCCTTCTGCCTCGATTAATTTAGTCAAGATAACCCCCACAGATAAGCCCTTAGGTCAGCTAATCTAGACAGTCCCTTACTGAGACTTCTTTCCCAGGTGAATCTAGGTTTCATCAAGTGACAGGTAAAACTGGCCCGCCACATGCTTCCCACTGTGATTATTCATTTACATACAGTCTGTACAACAGAGGTTATATGGCCCTCTCTGCCTGAAATATTATCTGGCATTCTACAGATTTTGAAACTTTTTATTTGAGTTGATATGCTATAGGCCCTTGTAAGTTAGTGTAGAACATCTTGTGTATAATGCGGCGTGTGCCTCAGAACCCTGTATTTCTGTTCTTCTCATCGGTGCTATTATTGTCAGACACTGTGTTTCTACATGCTTTCAGTTCTCATTATTCTTGGCAGTCATGCTACACAGAGTTTACAAACACCGGATTAGCAGATAAGGACTTATGTGCCTAGTAGAAATACCAGTAGGTTTCTATAAGCTTTTCTTCACAATACTTTTGTCATCAGAGAAATAGATTATTTTATATATGTTTCTGCATAAGTTTGCTTTATTCAACATACATTACAGATTCACCAGCATTCTTCTCACAGACAGTAGCACTGGAATGCATGCCTGAATAGTGCAGATTTAACTCAGCCAACGCTCAGAACCTTTGGTCTAATGCAAGTCAGTACACTTACACAGGTAACGATGGCATGAAGATGCCTTTAAATAGTATAATTATATATTTCTTGGATTGCGATCTCATTTTCTATAAATCATAAGTGGAGTATTTTTATAATCTTGTAATTCAAAACTTTAGGGACATCTATTTCTAAATATAGGTTAATCGAATAGTTAAATCTAGATAGAAACTAATGGCTGCTTTCTTTGGCCATCTGTAAAGAGCTGAATAGAATGATACTGTTTTCACCTGCCTGGATTTCCATGATCTACTACTGCTGCTTCAGGTGGGTGAATATTTGTGGTGCACTTACTTTGTTCCGTCACAGAGCTAGATCCTGTGGAGATTCGCAGAATAAAAGACCCACCAAACAGGTTACATAAAAGTTGAGTGAATGTCAGATTAGCATTATAGAAGGTAACTCATGCTAAGAGCTGAAAGGAGGCAAAATGACTCAAACTAAGGATCGCTGCTCTAATTGGAGAATTATGAAGTCCTGTCTCAAACTTGTTTGTTTTGCTTGCACCACCATCAACTATAGTACTTTACATGGAGAAATAGACCAGATATTGGTCCAGTGCCTTGCTGCTGTTCTCTGGTAGTTTGTAGCATGGATAAAGCAAGATGCCATTACCACTGACATGTTTGGCAGTTGGCGAGAAAGCAGAACCCAGCCATTTATACACATACAAACTCCTCTTTTTCATGGTCAAATAAATAGTTTTGTGATTGTGATTCCTAGTCATGCTATGAAGTTTATGTAAGCTAGACAGAGTTACTCAGGAAGTTCATGGTGACCTCTTCTCATCCCTCCTCGTCTTACTCACCAGCAGTTAGCTAGACAAACATCTGTAGTTGCTAGCAACCAGCAGGTGACAGAAATACGTAATTGCTTCTGTAAGGCATTATTACTTACAAAATGTGGTGATGATTCCCAAGGCGTGTCTGTGATCATACTCCTTTCCTGAACTTCAGACACCTTATTGGATTGTTAGTTAGGACTGTTTATTGCTCCAGTTTGGATTATCCTTCCCCTACTGTGTCTTTTTAAGTATTGGCATGCTAGGTAACTTGTATTTTAATATCCATTGTCCTTATCTTGAATGTACGTGCCATGAGTCTTACTTAACGCTCTATGAGGTCAGACATCATGTAGACACAATAAGCAAACACTCAGATTTCTTAGTTGAATAAAGAAAGAAACCCTTAAGAAACAGCATGAGGTCCTACTTTAGAAGCATAAGGTTTTGGTCAAATTGAGGTTCATCTCTACCATTTATGAGTTGTGTGACCTTGGTTTCTTATGTGTATTGTGCACCCATATATGTGTATCTTAGATGTGTTTATAAAATTCTTTGCCCATAACTTAACACACAGCAGCCAAATGCTGGCTTATCAGTATTACTTATTAATCTGATCTTCATGGTCTAAAACTAAAACAGAAATAACTTGGAACCACTGTGCTTAGAGATCTTTTCTGTTCAATATGTAGTGATCTATAAATAGCTAAGAGCTACTACCATTTAGGTTCGTGTTGATTTTGTTTTGTGCCTTATTTAATATACATGTCAGCATCTTAACGTTATATGCTGTAGAAAATCATTGTTTTAGTTGAGTATGCTCACAGTCCTATAATCTGTGTACTCTGAAGGCTGAGGCAGGAGGATCTTGACTTTGAGGCTAGCCTGGGCACACATAATGAGGCACTCAGAGAAAGAAGAAAGGGGTGGAAAGGGAGAACAGCAAACTGATTTCTTCCTCGATGTGCACATTGTTGAGTTCTCTGTGAGTACTTCCAGTGCTGCTTCTACTGATGGGGAAAATCGGCATCTGCTGATAACATTTGTGTGTGTGTGTGTGTGTGTGTGTGTGTGAGAGAGAGAGAGAGAGAGAGAGAGAGAGAGAGAGAGAGAGAGAGAGAGAGAGAGCGCTTCTCTAAGCTTGTGATTTACTAGAAATATCTCAGTGTATTCCTCAGAATTTTTTTTTTACATTAGTGGTGACTGTGTGACTTCAGCATCATAGAATTTTGAGTTCAGCTGAGTTAACTAATCAGTTAATTACTGTGGCTGACCAAATGCTTTTTAAAATTTCTATATACTTAGGACTGAATGAAATCGAGATACTCCAACATGAATTTACATCCCCAGTGATTAAACCACCAGGAAGAGCCTGTAGTACCAAACCTGTAGAACAAATAATTGTGTGATATTTGTAAGGCAATCTGCTATCAGAGAGGGCCGGGAATGCCAACTGAAAGTACATAAATTTAGGGAAGAGGGTTCAGATGGGGCTGGAGAGATGGCTTAATTATCAAGAGCACTGACTGCTCTTCCAGAGGACCCGGGTTTGATTCCCAGCACCCACGTGGCAGCTCACAACTATGTCTAACTCTAGTATCAGGGGATCAGATACTCTCTTCTTATCTCCAAGGATATCAGGCACACAGACATACATGCAGTAAAAATATTCATACATACTAGACAAAATAATTTAAAAATAGTAGTAGAGAAAATGGGGGGGTAGAGAAATGGCACGTCAGTTAAGAGTGCTTACTGCTCTCCCAGAGTTTGTTTCCAAGTATCTCCAGCTGTAGGAAATCGACACCCTCTCTAGTCTCTACAGGCACCAACACACACACACACACACACACACACACACACACACACACGAATACACAGGCATGAACGCATAGATGCATGCTCACACATACAAAATAAGAATGAATCTAAAAAATTTTTAGAAGGAAAGAGTGATTAATAAGACTTAGTGATAATTATCTCAAGAAGTATAATAAAATCTTAAACTTTAAAAGAAAAAACTTTAATTCTTTTAAAGGATGACATGAATGTTTTTTGTCCTGACAAAGAAGGACTGATAATGTATAATTTTTTCTTCTCAAATTGCTATTTTAAATTAAAGATCTTATTGGGATTTTTTTTTCCTCTGACAGTGTTAGTCAAAAATTTATCTGGTATTATTCTAAAGTTGTCAAGAGCATTAATTTTTAAAATCTGAAAAACAAACCAGGCAGTGGTATCACACACCTTTAATCCTAGCACTTGGGAGGCAGAGGCAGGAGGATCTCTGTAAGCTCAAGGCCAGCCTGGTCTACATAATGAGTTCCAGGACAGCTAAGGCTGCACAGAGAAACCCTGTCTCAAAAAAAAAAAAAAAAAACGCAAAGCAAAAGCAAAAAAACAGTCTGAAAGGGAGCTGCAGTAATTGGAGTTAGGTACTACTTACCAGGAACTAGAAGAGCCTGTAATTTATTTGTTTTAGGTATATGCTAAAGGCGGTCATTTCCCCATAGACTGTAGTTTGAAAACCAGTTTTACTATTGAGGGGTCTTTATGCTGTCCCCCACCTGATAAATTCCACAGGAGTAAGTTAAATGTGTAAATTGGGGTCAAAGACAAACCGTAAAATGGAGCTGACTGGGTAACTCACTTTTAGGTCAGCAAACCATAATGTCAGCTATAAAAATAATAAGACAAAAATAAGGGTGGAAAAACACAGCAAGCATGATAAGATCAGTGCCCCCCACCCCAACGAAGTGCTCACATATTGGTGAGAAACACACTGACCGTAGTGGTCAGAGGATGCAAAGTCTGTTTCACAAGATGATTTAATAAGTTGGTCAAGAAGCACATGGGAAAATATTTAAGATACCTTTTAAGTGAATACAGACTAGACACCACGTGTTCAGCTGGAGTCAAGACAGAACTGGTGTCTCTGGAGCACTGAAGAGTCAGATCTCAGAGATACCAGTGATCAAGACTTGGAGTAGTTGTAAATCTGACTAAACCCTGGCAGAGGCTATATCAGCAAATACAGTGGGATTTTTCCTGAGAAAATACCTCTTTAACTAATAGATCATTTTTAGTTGAGCCTTGTTTAAAACTTAGATATGACCGAAAGTGGTCACTCTTTGAATTTCATCCAATTTCATGACTCATCCTGAGGGTGGAGTGGGTGGAGTTTCTTTTGTTGTTGTTGTTAGCATAAGCCAAAACTTAGCTTCCTTTTTTTTTTTTTTGAAAGTTTTCCAGCGTAGTACATTGAGGTCAGTGTTAGCTTCTTCATGTCTGCCCTCGAAAGCGCCTTACTCTCAGTAAAGGACACGGCTTACTTGCTTTTATGCCAGAAACAAGGTAATGCAAATAATGAGCGTGAGCCCATGTCCCTTACCCCATTAGGTTAGGCTATTGTGATGTCTGGGGACACACAGCCCTCTTACCTAATGTGTAAGACCAAGTCAACTTGTGTTCTACGGCCAGGGAGCGTTTGTTATTAATGCAAGGGCTTTTCTTTTTAAGATAGGGAAGTGTATTATCTCAGAACTTTGGAAATCAAACAGATGGACCGGAAATGTAGGTTTTCTTTTCTCTTTTCTCTCTCTCTTTTTTTTTTTCTTCCCGGTTTTTCAAGACAGGGTTTCTCTGTGTAGCTCTGTAGAGCAGGCTGGCCTCAAACTCAGAGATCTGCCAGCCTCTGCCTCCCAAGTGCTGGGATTAAAGGCGTGCGCCACCACCGCCCTGCGTAGGTCTTCATTTATCACTTTGTTTTGTATTTATAGATCATTTTCAAGTCACTTAAGTTATAATCCTGTTTTCTCTCTTGAGAGCTAGGATTAGAATATCTACCTTTTTATAAAGAATTGTGGTGATTAAAAGTAAAGCTCGTAGTGCAATCCTGGAACTCATACCTGCGGCTTAAAACCTCTTTAGAAAGATCCTTGGTTCTGTAGATGTCTCAAAACTTTAGTGAATATCAAATTATGAAGAGCAGCATGTAAACAAAACGTGATTTTAGTTTTGACATATGACATCTATAGAAAATAAAATCGAGTCTTTATTTAAAATGGGAGATTACATGCACAATGTCAGGTGTATTGACTACCCAGTGAATGCTAGCTCCCATTTTCTTGCTTTTATATTGATAAGAGGCTTAAAAGATATCCTCTAAAGCTATTGTTACTGTTAATTTGTTGAATGAAAAAAACTAGATGTCATTGAAATGAGAAGGGAAGTTGGCAGAAAGCAATTCGCTTTGAGTTATAATAGTGTTTAGTAAAATTGATATACTGACTAAAGCTGCCTGCTTTTAGCTGATTTAAAACCATTGCTTTAGTTTTGACCATTTTAATACCAGACCTGAAGACTGAATATCAGTGTACTTTAGAAGTGGTTTGGTCTGTTTGAATGAATGAATCCATTGTCTCTGTAGACATGAATTGAGTGTAATTTTCAGTTCTGCCATAATAGATGAAAACCCCAGCTGTATCTTTTGTCTTCTAGAAATGAGTTGTCATTGTGTGTTGTTTGCTTCCCCCCGTTCTGTCTACTACAGCTGTGTTACAGTGACTTGCTGACATTCTAATCTTTCCCTACAGTTTTTTCTAGGTTAAACAGTATCGGGCAGCCGTTACTACACACTTAAGCTTAAACTGGGGGGGGGGTGGATATGTGTTAACTTGTTAACTATAGCTAAAAGAGAGAAGGTCCCAGAAGTTTAACTTCAGGACAATTCAGAACTAATCGCAAAACAAAGGGGGAAAGTAAACTTAAAAAGGGGGGGAAAAAGATTTCTCTGGTTTCTATCAGAAGTGCAGGTGTTAAATTGAGCAACTCCTCTGGCTCGTGATATCCAGAGAATTGTGAATTGGAAATCAGTGGTGGAAGGTAAGAATGAATTCAGGTTCCTGTTGAGTCATTTTCTGATTGACTTGTCCAGACTAGCGAGTTTTGGCTTTATATGGAAATTGTCGTTGGGGTTCTTCCCTTTAGTTAGACACTTTCCAGAGATTGATGCTAAACTAATATTAGTCTTGTTGCTGCAGAGTTTATTACTGCTAATAGTCAACAGAATTTTTAATAAGTGCCAGAAGTTCTGGGTTCTTGGGGGGTCTGGAGGAACCCTGAAAAGAAAATGTCCTTAATGTGTCTTTAGTATTAGTGTCCCTTTTAAAAGTTTACTGTGAAGGTGTACCTGGCATCCAGTTTAAAGATCAATTTGGGGTGTGTGTGTGTGTGTAAAGTCATCAAGTTTCTAACTGAAATTGATACACTGCACTCACCTATAATAAAAACAAAAATATGCGTGTGTTAAAACTCCAAGCAGTTTTCATTTTTTAGAATAGAACCCATACTACCTTAGAAAAACAAAAACACCTAGTGATAGGTAAATAATTCACCCAAATAATATTGAATTCTGAAGTTGTTTGTTAACATGCAAAAGTGTTGTTTGGCCAAGTAAAATAAAAGTTTCACAAGCTTCCCACCTTACCTAACGTTTCCCCGACAGATGTTTGGTGACGTGAGACTTTAATGAGGCAGGGCTTCAGTGTTTCGCCACAGTTGGTCTAGAGTGGGGGAAAGACCTCATTATGTAGAGCCCAGAGGAGTCGCTGACACAATGTAGAATGTCAGCAGAGAGGTGAGGGCGGGCGCTGCTGGGGCAGGCCGGTTAAAGGCCTCTTTGCTCTTCAAACCCCTGGTTCTTTAGCTGCTCTCCATTGGCTCCTCTAGTCAGGGCCTAGGCGGGGTAGAGAGGGAGCCACTGTTTTCAGAAAGGTACTCAGTCCTTTCCACATCCCCCAGGCTCCAGAGTTTAACTCTGTTCATTCTAGAACAACAGGGCTTCTCATCTTGAGCTTCAATCTGCAATTGGGACCAAATAGTTCTAGGATGGAGGCCGTCCTGTGAATTCTCCAGTGCCTTACCTAATAAATGTCCACGGGCCCAAGTTCTGAAAACTAGAAATGAATAGAGAGACCACCACGGGCCTTCTGAGGCCCATTAGTCTCAGTTGAGAGCTCTAGAGGAATACACCTGTAGCCAGTGCTCCTTACTAAGAGCTACTAAACGTGTTCCCAGCTTCACTGCCCTTCTAGTCTTGTTCCTTGTCCCAACTGTCCCTGTTCTCCATGAGAATGGAATGGTTAGAAGGTAGATATACCATTTTATTGGGTGTGTCAAATGGGCTCCTTGTTTGTTTTGGTTTTTCAAGACAGGGTTTCTCTGTGTAACAGCCCTGGCTGTCCTGGACCTTGCTCTGTAGACCAGGCTGGCTTCGAACTCACCAAGATCCTCCTGCCTCTGCCTCCCAAGTGCTGGGACTAAAGGCATAGGCTACCACCGCCTAGCTGTTTTATGTTTTAAGGGTAAACAAAATAGCATTAGTGCAGCGGTCCTCTCCACACCACCCCATGAATTCTCTCTCTCTCTCTCTCTCTCTCTCTCTCTCTCTCTCTCTCTCTCTCTCTCTCTCTCTCTCTCTCTCTCTCTCTCTCATACACACACACACACACACACACACTGATTGGCATTATTTTGTCAGGATATTTTTCCCTTTTAAAGTTATAAAACTGAGTGCAAAAGTGACCTTTTCCTTTATCCCTTATTCTATTGGAAGTATAGCTTAGAAAAACAGGCTATTATCTTTGAAGAGCTTCAACTTACTGTGCATGTCACTGAAAGGTTATATTGGTAGATTTTGAGAGATATAGTGCTTTGTTTATGTCTTTTAATGTTTTGGTCATGCCTTGTTTTTTGTTTTGTTTTCTTTTTCCTCATGTGGTCCAGGGCAGCCTCCAAATTCCTGTTTATTCAAGGGTGGTCTTGAACTTGAGATCCTCTGCCTGTATCTCTAGAGAGCAGGATTGCACATGTGTACCTTGGTGCTTGATTGGGTTGTTCATGACTTTCCACATAGCTCCTATGTACCAAGAATCATGGAAGAAAAAAATTCATTCTAAGGAATAGTTGGAGTTTGTAGAATTGGGTCATTGAACTATTAAATATTAAAAATAGATAAAAATGTAAATAACAAACTTTTATAAGGTATCTTAATCATATGGAAAAAAGCCTTGTATAACAGACAATACAAATCAGGGCAAGGGAGATGGCTCCATCGATAAAACTTCCCTTTAAGCATGAGGACCAGAGTTCAGATCCCCAGAATCCACAGCACATGTTGGCTACCTAGAGAGGCAGAGTCGGGGAACCCTGGAGCAAGCCAGCCAGACTTGCTGGGATCTGTGAGTTCTGGGTTCAGGGAAAGACCTACCCTCATTAAATACAGTGAAGAATGCACTTGAGCATATAACATGAGTGCTAATGCACACTACAAACACACACCTACAAGTTGAAACTACACAGAAGTACCACTTTCACATAAAAGCAACAAATTTGGTAATGTACTTAAAATAGCGTAAACAAAAACTCTTCTTATTCCATTTTCAGGTGTGTCGTGTTTGTAGGTGTGTATTTGCATGCTTTTTGCATGTGTAGGCCCATGTGTATGCAGATGTGGCGCACACGTGTACACATGAATGTAAAGGCCTAAGACTGATGTCATGACTCATCCTCTGTTCTTCCACTCTCGTTCATCGAGGCAGGTCTCCCAGTCAAGCCCAGAGCTCACTGATGGGAGTGGTCTTGCTAGCCAACTTGCTCTGGGGACTGCCCGTCTCTCTCGCCTTCCAGGCTGGAGCAGGAGGGCCTCCACAACTACCTCACTAAACTCCAGTGCTCAAATTTGCTTGTGGGGCAGGCACCGAGTCGCTTCCTCTTCCCCACAAACGCTTTAATGTTTTGCCTGGTATAAGTTGGTATAGCCTTCATGAAGACCAATTAGTCAGTATCTGAAAGTTTTGTGTATATGTTGTATCCTTTGACCCAGGAAGTACATTCTTGGAAATTCTTTCTTTACATGTACTCCAGAAGTGGTAAAGGTAGGAATATGTGATTACTCACTGACTGTGGTTTTTAATAACAAAATATTGGAAACAGTAATGACTAAAGTACATCCAACTCATCAGGAATTCAAGTTCTTTATGTATGTTACATTATTCGTGGTAACTGCCAAGTATGCTCTATTTTACAGATGGAGAAACTATCGTTAAGTTTATATAATTAAAAATATTTGAAGTCAGGGCTTCATGATAGCTTAGTAAACTGCTTGCTGTGTGAACCTGTTTGATCCCCAGAACATAAAAATCTGGGCACAGTCAGGCTTGTGCGAGTGTAGTGAGATTGGCACTGTACCTGTGAGGTCTGCCTCCTCAGAACCGAGACCTCAGTCTAATAATGAGTTAGCCATCAGGCAGCTCCACGAGTGAGCCACTATAAAACACGTGACCAGTAAGCACAT
Source organism: Mesocricetus auratus (assembly GCF_017639785.1). Taxonomy (NCBI): domain Eukaryota; kingdom Metazoa; phylum Chordata; class Mammalia; order Rodentia; family Cricetidae; genus Mesocricetus; species Mesocricetus auratus. The sequence continues at coordinate 28,518,440 of NW_024429205.1, read as the reverse complement.
AACCAGAGCCTCCAGAAACTGTAAAATGTGAAGAATCGTTACATCCGAAAACACATAATAGCACCTGGCAGCTCAAGGTCACATAGACTCATGGATGGGATCCTGGAAAGGGGAAAGGAGTTTAGGTAAAAGCTAAGGAAATCTAAACAAAATACGATAACATTTGGTATAAACGTATCATACTACTATAAAGTATTAATAATGGGGAAACTGAGTAAATGGGAGCACTGTAATTTTTGTATGAATTTTTCTGTACATCTAAAACTTTCCTGAGTAGTATTTTAAAACTAAATTTAAAATTCAGGCATCCACTTGAAAAGAAATTGTGAACATGATTATAATACTTTAAATGTTTTAGTAGGTCTTTAAGAAGTTGATGCACTTATTTTGATCATGTTCACCTCTATTCCTCCAGACTCCCCCCACCTCCCTACCGCCAACCGTGTCCAGCCTTTCTTTTAATTACTTGAGTCCGTCTGTGTCACTCATTCCCTCCTGGATGTGGAGCTGTCCACTGCAGCTTGGGCACCCCTAAACACGGACTCCCCAGCGCCTGCCCACAGCTTCTCCGTTAGGGTTGCAGACGCCGTCCTTCCCACTGGTTGGAGTGTCGATTGACTTGCTTCTGTGCAGGTCTTGGACAGCAAGTCATCGCTGCTGAGAGTGCCTGGGAGCAGCAGTCCTTTCATCATCCTAGTCTGCCCAGCCTCTGCCTCTTGCAGTGCTCCGCCCCTTCTTCTGTGATGTTTCTGTGCGGGTGTCCAGGGGAAGCGAGCTTCCTTAAAATTCTAACACGATTTCCATGTGTAAGCAGAGTTGTGTCACGTTCTCATTCGTGAAGACCCGATTTCTGAATTTTTCAAGCTCATGAGTAGCAAATACCTGTATATTCATTTCCTTGGCAGGTTGTTTCCGTTTGTTTTGTATGTTGTTTAGACATTTTAAAGCTATGAGTTGGTGGTTTGTTTCCTGTTCCTGTAGATGTTTATCTTTAATGTAGTCATGCCTCTAACCCTCGGATGTTTTTAAAGATTGGCCACAGTGATTCCCTGAATTTCAGTGACAATACTTAATCTTTTCTCTTTTTTTTTTTCAGTATGTTTTCTGTTATTTTGGTTCTGACATTTGCTTTTGGATCATTGCTATCTTAAGAAACATTCTTATAAAATATTATATTAAATAGCAGGGTTTTCCGAAAACCAGTTATTAGACCTTTCCCTCTGGTCACTCAGTAATTGTCATATTTATAGATGAGTATTTTGTGGAAATATTTGCTTATCTAGAAAATGACTTTTTTGTCAACCCCAACATCTTTCAGCCTCTTGACCTACAAAGGTTGATTTTAAATAATTATTTGTAATATTTTCTGCTCTCCTTCTTTTACCTGCACTTGGGTATTTGTATATTCACTTATCTGTCAATGCTAAGGCTTGTTTGGACAGTCCACATGCTGGACAAACACTGGGCCACTCCCTGTGACCGTTACCCGTTAGGTCACGTGTCTCTTGCAGTATCATATCTTCTCTAGGCATACGTTTATTTGAATGTTGCTTTCCTTCTTTAACTGATGTTTTGAGGTTTTAATTTTTTCAGTTACTACCAATAGAGACAAGAAACGAGCCTTTACCAGTTCATGGACACTTCCCATGTCACACCCAGAGACTAGCAACAGCTGATCATGCATTGAGCAGTCCCCGCTAACGAATGGAAACAAGTAGTTGCCTTGCAGGCTAAGAATAGAGTGAGTGGAAGGTTGTGTTCTCTTATAGCAGTTTAGAAGTCCGAATTTTGTAAGAGACCTGTGTTTTAAGGTAATGATTATTGCAAATTTACTTTTCTGTTTTTGAGCTTTAAAATTAACCAGGGTATTTGATATTTGAGTACAAGGTTCACCTTTTCGATATTAAATGAGTTGTTAGCTACCAGCATTAAGCTAGACAGACTGAAACTCTTCTATAGCATACCCACAGCGGTGGGAAGCTACGGGATGCTGACACAGGGCTGTCTTCCTGCAGTTCCCAGAGTGTGGCTTCTTTGGCATGTATGATAAAATTCTTCTCTTCCGCCACGACATGGACTCGGAAAACATTTTGCAGCTGATCACCTCAGCAGACGACATACGGGAAGGGGATCTTGTGGAAGTTGTCCTGTCAGGTAAGCAAATGGCTCCTTCTGGGCTTTTCCCTCTATTTTCTCCCACAAAGAGTATTCACTGTACTAGTCCTGTGTTCTGCCCCGCTTGGCTTTGAGAGTACGCAATCGCTTGCTTCTTTAATGTGTAGTAATGGTTTCTGCGTGGCTTTCACTTTCAGGAAGGTTATATCACAATGAGAAAATAGGAAAACAAATTGAATTACTTAAGTGTTTTGAAGCTAAGGGAAAAAGAAATTCTCTTTCTATGGGTCAGAAAAAATAAATCGAGATTACTTTTGTTAAAAAGCATAGATGAAGAGAACTGAGGTTCCCAAAAGAGAATCTGGATAAAAGGAGAAATAGGGAAGACCTGGAAGAGAGGGTGACAGTGCTGACTCCTTGATGGCTTTCAAATGTCTCTTCCCTCCCTGTTCACACTCTGTTCCTGCCCCCCTCACTTCCTTGTCCCCTGCCCCCACTGTTTCCAGTCTCACCCAACAGCAGGGAACAAGGTGGCCAGCGACTAGGGTGAGGGGAGGAAGGCTTGCTTTTGATTGGCAAGAAAAGGAGATTGATAAGAGAGGGAAGCAAATGTCGACCTCCCGCCCACACTCATCTTTCAGCTATCCCTGAGATCCTCTGACCACTGCTTCTCCCATTGGTCCTAAGGCTTCTCATCTGTTTCCCACTCTTCTGTCTACCTAGTCGCGGGGGGCTGATCTCACACCACAACCCCACCTTCTTCCTCCTCACTCCCGAGGGAGTTTGTGTGCTCTTCTCCTTTAAGGTCAGGGTCACATTCATTCCCTCTTGGCTTTGGATATTTCGTCAAACCATGGGGACGTCACTAGTGACTTTCAGGTTGAAGTGAAAGAAACGTGTCTGTATCTACTGCGCTCCATTGCTCATGGAGGACAAAGGAGTCCTGGCAATCTGTTTAAACTCATTATCTATTCTCACAGAAACATTTTGACAACGAGGTTAAGTCCCATACTACTTATATTTTTACCATTTACTTCAGTGTTTTCTTTCTCGGTGTATCCTAACCGAAACAGTTTCTAATGGGCTAAGTAAGATGTAGTAGCTCTTCCGTCTTGTCGTTATGAGACAATGCTTTTGTTATACCTAGCCTACAGACTTCCAACTTGGCTTATTTGGAGCTTCACTCATTTAAAGCTGTTAGACTTCTAAAAGTACTGCTTAAAAATCACAGGACTGGGCCAGAAGGATGACTCCACAGATAACGGCCTCTGCTACTTCATCTTGCAGCCTGATGGCGGCCCCCAGGTCACACATGGTAGGAGGAGAGGACTCAGACATACAAGATGCCCTCTGACCTCCACACATACCATGCACGTGCTCCTTCCCCAACACACATGCACGCACACAATAAATAAATGTAGCAAAATACTTTAGATCACAGTTTTAAATGCTAAAAAGGATTTATTTTGTGGTCAGATGAAACTTTCAGAGAAGTTACCCTGTATTTTGATATAAATGGATATGGTGACCATTCCTAACATCTTTGCCATTATAAAATATCGTTTAACACTTTGTTTTTGCTTTGATTTTCTTTTCCCAAAAAGCCTTGGCCACAGTAGAAGACTTCCAGATTCGCCCTCATACTCTATATGTACATTCTTACAAAGCACCTACCTTCTGTGATTATTGTGGTGAAATGCTCTGGGGATTGGTACGGCAAGGATTAAAATGTGAAGGTAAGTACTTTTAGATTCACGTTTTAATTTGAAAGAGATTTTACATTCACAGTTTTGACTTACCAGTGAAAGACTGAGATCAGAGTTGGTGTCTAGACAGTAAGGGTTAGAATTGCAAAGCTGAGAGCTCTGGCTTTTCCTCTGCCTCCACCTACTGGTCCCTGTGCATAAGCAACTTAGTAGACTGAGCAGTGATCTCAGTTTCATGAGTGGTTAAAGAAGGTAATGTGAATAAAATATTTGACACAAAGCAGTGGCTTAATAACTATTGGCCATTTTTAGTTTTTTCTGTACAGTGGTAAAATGTCAAATTGTTATTAGTTAGAATTGCTGGGGAGCAGGCCACAGGGACATAAGTCTAATTAAGAGACAGTCTTCTGCTGTGGAGGGTTAGCTAGCTTGTTTGTAAAGTAATGACAAGCAAATATTTTGTTTAGGTTTTGTAGGCTTGTGGTTTCTATTGTGACTTACCTCTGCTGTTGTAATATAAAATTAACCATAGGACCCAGAGAGATGACTCATCACCTGAGAGCACCTGCTACTCTTTCAGAGGACCTGGGCTCAATTCCCAGCCTTCACATGGTGCCTCAAACCATCTATAACTTGAGTTCCAGAGGATCTGATGCCCAAGTCATGTATGTGGCACATATCCATATTTGAAGACAAAACACAGAAGAAAATTTTAATTGTTTAAAAACTCAGCAGTTGCCGGGCGGTGGTGGTGCACGCCTTTAATCCCAGCACTCAGGAGGTAGAGGCAGGCGGATCTCTGTGAGTTCGAGGCCGGGCTGGACCGATAGCCTCCAAAACAATACAGAGAAACCCTGTCTCGTAAAAACCAAAAAAAAAAAAAAAAAAACCTCAGCAGTTAACTACATATAATATATAAATAAACTGGGTGTGGTGACGTGTTTGGGAAGTTTGGAGACAAGAGAATCACTAGGGTTTTCATACATCTCAAGGTCCCAGTGAGACACCCTGTCCCCAGAACAAGGTGTATGTCAGCTAAGGAATGACAGCTGAGATAGATCTCTGATATCCACACTCTTACACACGTACCTGCGCATACATGACACACATGTAACTTTCGTGTTATCATATATTATATTACAATGTTATTGCTCTATTATTACTTACTATTATTGTGTATTCATGAACACTGAGGTTTTAAGTTCATGTAGTTTTCTCGTCATTGAAGGTTTGCTGTACACAGGCCACGGTTTGCCCCTGGACAGTGCCCGAAGTCAGTAGCTCTTGAGCTTTGCCAAGTACCATAAAGCACGCCTTTCTGGGCTCCACCCCGGGGCTTTCCGGTCTGTGGGTTTGGGGATGAGTCTAGTAATTTATGTTTCAAATAAATTTCCAGGTGATTGTCTTAGCTATCATAGGTCAAGATTCAATTTAATTTAACTTTTCTGAAGAAAAACCTTTCTACATTTTTACTATTCTTGAATTTGTTACCTTACACATAGTCTGTCATCTGAGTTCTTAATTAAGGTTGGTATTGTTGCCAGAGAAAATAAATAAAGAGATGCTGGTTTTTAAATGTCACATTTCAAATAGTTACATTTTAAAATTGTGTATTTTACTCTTAAAATATACTTAGGCTGTGGATTAAATTATCATAAACGATGTGCCTTCAAGATTCCAAATAACTGTAGTGGAGTAAGAAAGAGACGTCTGTCAAACGTATCTCTGCCAGGACCTGGCCTCTCAGTTCCGAGACCCCTGCAGCCTGAGTGTGTGCCCCTTCTCAGTGAGGAGGTATGTATTCTCAGGTCATAGAAGTACTTGTACTAACTATTCCCAGTGGTTTCACAGGACATAGGACATCCTAAAGCAGGTGATAGCAAAGTATAATAGTGTTGCTGCACTTTCAGCACTTTAAAGGTAATAATGATGACAGCTCTACCAAAGGCCATTGGTAGTCTGTGCCCCCTTGGGATTCATTATCACTTAGACCACTGTGTGAGCCTCCTTCCCATTATCCTGGCACCCAGTCTCCATGCTTCACTTAGTCTTGCATGTAACCATCAGGTGAGGTTTCCTAATATACTGCTCTGATTATGTCTCTCTCCACTAGGTAGCTATGTTAGGGATCTCCAGAAGAGCAAAACCTGTACAGTAATGCATGTGTGAGTGCATGCATGCATGCATGTGATTTATAGACTAGGAAGCTGGAGAAACTGTTACTGAGAAACTGGAGGTCAAGTCTGCCTTCAGAGCCTGGTGCATATGGAGTCTGACATACACAGTGATGGCAGGAGGAATCGACTCTCTGCTACTAGCATAGTATTAGAAATGTTTTGTTACATCTGGACCCACAGCCTCATCAGTGACGCCACCCACACTGGCAGCATGTCTTTCCCACCCAGCTATTTCCAGTCAGTTTGCTGACCCACACTTACCTAGACCTATGATGTACCTTATTCTGTGGATACCATCACACTTTTGAAACCTTCCTGTTTATGAGTCTAGCATAGTGTTTGCATACTAGATTATAGAAAATGAAGAATAAGTTTCTAAAACTGAACAAATAAAAGCCAAGATATAACACCTCACTGAGTAAGGAAGTAAGTTTGGAAGCAGGCATATTGAGAATAAAGCCTTTAAGCGTAACTCTGAGATTGCTTTGCATGTACAAAACTATTTCTATCATGACCGTAGAAGACGGTGTAAAGAGGTTTATGAACTCAGAGACATATGTAAGGTCTGGAAGAAAACTGATAGTAGAAAATTAGTATATCTTATACACTGAACCGCACAGGGAACATGTCTGGTACAGAGAAGTGTATTGCTTTAAGAGCCCCACAAATGGTGCTCTGGTGGCAGCTGCACACAATTGAATGTTAGGAGCCTAGGGAGGGCAGAAAGACAGAGGAAAGTAAAAGAACAGCCATCCTGTAGTATTCACAGGGTATTGGCTCTAGACCTTCGGCGGATAGTGAAATCCATTAGTGTTCAGCTCCTTTATAGACATGGATACAATATTTGCATGTAGCCTACACACCTCCGAGGTCTCTTTGCTAAATCTACTGACATCCTCCTTCCTTGGACTGCTCTTTAAGTCTCCTCACCAGCAGATGGGACTGATGGGATCATACTGTGAGTCAGCATACTGAGGTAGGGAGATTTCATATTTCATACTGAGTTCAGTCTCTGGGTCCAGCTTCATATTTAGATGGGGGTAGAATTTAAGTAGCCCCATATACTGACATGTGACTGCTGCAGCCACACACGCAGACTCGGGCTCTGTCCTGTGTCCCTAATGAAGTGTTATCAGCAGGGTCTAAACAAAGGCACTAACTGGCCATGGCATATGAAAGACCGTCCAGAAAATAGCGACCGATAGCTAAGTCAGTCGTGCAGTGTCGTGTCTGATTTGAACTTGAGACAAACCCAGAATAGTAGAGAAAGGAGCAGGCGGTGTAGAGTGGGCTGGCACGTCTGCTCTTGACACATCGCTGCTTGGGAGAGCATCGGACAAGCTCAGAACGCGGTCTCCGACAGTGAAGACACAGGACTTTAATCTTTTCAGTCCTCTGGGCCAGGCATTCAGCTTGTATGCTTAAAAGCAGGGTTATATTATGTGTTCCAAATGTATAACATAGCACTTAGCGTATAATAATCAGTGGGTGTGTATTCAGGGAGTGGAGTGCGTGGCACTGAAGTGGCTGATAATTTAGTGTGACTATTCCCTTTGTTTAGAGAGAGCTACATAAGCAGTTTTAATTGTTCTTTAATTTTTTAGTTTTACTTGGAGAAAAAAACTGGAAAATACTTGCACTACCAAGGAACTGCTTAAAATCTAATTAGTATCTCTAACACTTTATGTTTTGTTTGCCATCATTTAGTTCAAATTCCTACGAACATATTCTAGTATTGTTTGGGAACTTTTGAAGCTAAATTTTGTTTCAGGCTGTTTTCAATAATGCAACGTGTTCAGGACCATGATTTCTCAGTTCATTGCTTTTCCTGAGATTAACTGCTTGGTCAGTTCTGAGTGGGTGTTAACATGTTATAAATTCCTTGTTGCATTTTGGTTTTTATGGTAAAATGCTAAATGTGTATAGCAAATACTAATCTCACTCTGTGTGTGTACGTGTGTATGCATGCATGCACGTGCAAGCGTGTGAACACGCAGAGGGGTTGAGGAATGAAAACAATAGAAGGTTATTGGGTTGGCTGAGGAGCCTGCTTTTGTTGTGGTAGAATGAGCTCCGTTGTAAAGGAAGTTATGGAAAGTGCCAGTGGCAGGAATGCCTACCTCTACAGCAAAGTCAATCAGTAGGTCCCAAGGAGAACAAACTGTAGGCCTGCTCCTGTAGGTGGCCGGAGATTGCTCAAGTCTATTGGCCCTTCCCTGGGAGTGGGGACGAGACTCCCCATCATCAGTGCTGTGGACTCATGGTTGGACCCTGTGTCCTCCCCTTGCTCAACATTTAATCCCATCTTCTCAACACCAGCTGTGATTTTTGTCAAGGACCTCTCTCTTCTTCAAGTGTGTTTTGTGGTACTCTGAGATGTAGAGAAATAAACCAAATGACCGACTGTCATGTGATTCCCTCCCAATAAGTCAAACGGGTAGTTCCCTGCAGTAGTCTGGAGCCAGCGTTGCTACTCTCTTAACTCTGTATTTCTTTTCAAAGGTGCTAAAAACTGAAATCTGCTGGTGGTTTCTCTACTCTTTGAAATGACTCTGATAAAGTACTTTTCCACACTTCGTTCTTGTGTTAGCAATTGCTCAGATTCGTCAAAGGTCTGTACTTTCCTCACACAAATGCCAGTAAATAAATCCGGAGGAAACTGCAGAGGTCCACAGTTTTTAAATACTGACTTTAGTAGTATTCCCAATAACTTGTGCTTAAGCTTTTCTCCTAATACTTCGTTTTTAATATTAACCTATGCTGACAGAAATTGCCTACATTTTAGGCACATAGTCACCAAGAGCCAAGTAAGAGAATCCCATCCTGGAGTGGCCGTCCAATCTGGATGGAAAAGATGGTAATGTGCAGAGTCAAAGTCCCACACACATTTGCTGTCCACTCTTACGGCCGCCCCACAATATGCCAGTACTGCAAGCGGCTCCTGAAAGGCCTCTTCCGCCAAGGCATGCAGTGTAAAGGTAGGATTTCTCACGCTCCCGCTGCAAGTTTAAAGTAAGCTTCAGAAACATTTACTACAAAAATAGTTCTTAGAGTTAGCTTAAGAAGCTGTGTCAGTGCCAAATTACTTTTATCTCCAGTGTTTTATACTGTTAAAAAAGAAACCATCAAAGCAACTATATGAGAAATAATGGCACTCATTGTCACTTAAATTAAGTATATGATCACATGGCTGGTAAGTAGAAACTCTATGCATGCCTTTAGATTCTTTATGAAGTAAGAGGAGAGAGGGAGCTGCCAGCATGTTTGCAGTCTACAAATGACATTAGCTTCAGTACACAAAAAAACTGATCCCTGGTTGTGTTAAAAAGCTATTAAATGCCATCAGAAGTTGAGACCAGACTATCATCCAAAACTTGAGTTCTTAGAGGGAGGGAGACACTCTCTTTGAGTGATTTAGAGGAAGTATAGTCATATCTGATCTTACCTGTTTAAATGACAAGCTGAATATTTTTATTTCAGATTGCAAATTCAACTGCCACAAACGCTGCGCTTCAAAAGTGCCAAGAGACTGCCTTGGCGAGGTTACTTTCAATGGAGGTAAAATTATTTATCTTTAGAAAGGTCACGACTCTGTGTATTGTCTGGGTAAGGTTGTTCACATATTTTATTTTGCTGACTTTGTTCACGGTTTTCTTTGACTTAATAACTAAGCAGATGCAGGGATCAGTGACGGTACTCAGCAGTAGTACCCGTCTTTCTTCCAGCCACCCTGCTTCTCTGTGACTCCCAGTACCCAGGGACATGACATAGGGCGTGCAGATGCACCTCTGAGATCTCGCTGTTGTCTCTGTTCTTTATTTACTGACTTTTAAATGTAAGAACACCCCTCTGAGGTCATCCTAATAAATATCTAAAACACAGATACATTAACTAATTTGCCTAAGAATTAGGGCTAAGAAATGGCAGAGCTAGAATATGAAGCTGTATCTGGCTCCTTTGTCTTTCTCTCAAGTAATCTATGACCATCTTCCTCCCAGACATTACTAGTGAAGCCATTGCATGCTTTTGGAATGGGGAGTAGGGAGTGCTTGCGTTAGGCTTCTGACATCGTTTTCCTTTAACAATGTATATGAGAGAGAACAGTAAATGTAAGCAAACTTGTAGGAATAGGCTAAGGATTGAAAGTCTAACTCCTTGAGAATCTAACATTTTCTGCAAATTTTCCATGGCTGTCAGTAGTCTTGGATCTGTTTAACGTGGGGTAGTTTATATGCAACAGAAACTAATTTCCCATAGTTCTGAAGGCTAAGAAGTCCAGGGTGCCAGCAGATTCTGAATTTAGTGAGAGTCTTACCTCTTGGTTCATGGAAGATGCTATTTAGCTCCATGGTAACATGCTGGAATGTGTGAATAAGCTCTTTGGGGCACTAATGCAAATCATAGGCACAGAACCTTCACAACTGACCACCTCCCAAAGGTTCCACCTCTAATACCACTACCTCAGAGGGTGATGTAATACAGGTTTTGGGGAAAACATCTCGTTTGCACCATAGCTAGTTGACATCATTGATAGAGTATGGTTTTTCCCATACCTAAGGTCTTGCCTAGCTTTATTAGAGTTTACACATTTTTGTTCTTTTCTACCTTTTGATAAATGGAAATGAAATGCCATATATTCATTTTAATTTGCATTTCTCTGTTTACTTATGAGTTTGAACATCTTTCAAGTGTTCACTGGTTATTTGTGTATGTCCTTACCCCCTGCGTTGCATGTTCAAATGCTTTATTTTTGTGATAATTTGACATACTAATCATTTTTTCATTTATAGATGGCATAATGACTTGGCATATTTTTAGCAGCTTTTCTGAGATCTAGTTTGTTTTATAGTTTACCCATTTGACATATTCACAGTTAATGTGGCCATTACTCTGTCTAATGTCAGAAATTTTTATTTCCCCACAAAATTATATAATCCATAGTCCTGCCCAGAATAAAGCGATGAGTGATGCTACTCTTAGTAGTTAGCCTCTGGCAATCAGTAGACACCTCTCCACTTCTGTGTGTGTCTATTTTGGAAATGATGTATCAGTACAGCTACACAGTAAATATGCAGGCTGGTGGCTGTCTCCTTTTACTTGGCATAATTTCAGAGTTCAGATCTATTGTAACTACGTCAGTGTTTAGTTCTTCTTGTGGACAAATGACCCTGCTTTCACAGAGATGACTGCAGTTTGCTTTTGCAGTTACCAGTCAGTCCGTGTTTGAGGTGACCCTGCTTTGGGGTTGTTAGGAATGATATTGTCGTGCACAGTATTCTCTGTGGACATGCGCTTTCATTTCACTTGGGCAGATACCTGGTACAGTAGATGCTTGAGGGACTTGGTGACTATGTGTAACATTTTGAAGCCTGGCCAGAGCCACTGTGCTGGCTTACATCCATCCTTTATCACTGAATTGTAGACTTTAGATATTCTGAATACAGCTCCCTTACCTAGTGTTTTGTGCATATATTTTCTTGGTGGTAAATCACTTGCCTAGAATTTGCAAGGCCCAGCCCACCAAATCTAGAATTTGATCCCCAACCCACCAAAAAACAAAAAAAGTAAGAAGCAAGCTAAGACTCCCTCGCCTTGAATCTTAAGGATGCTTTTTTCAACTTTTAAAACTTTTCCAAGTTGAATTTAACACTAATCTGATTAGCTGCATTGATGCTTTGTTAATATTAAACTGCAGTTCTTTTAAAACTCTCCTAGAGCCTTCCAGTCTGGGAACTGATACAGATATGCCCATGGATATTGACAGTAACGACATGAACAGCGATGGCAGCAGGGGCTTGGATGACTCAGAGGAGCCGTCCCCACCCGAAGACAAAATGTTCTTCCTGGACCCAGCTGATCTTGATGTGGAGCGAGATGAGGAAACTGTGAAAACAATCAGGTAACGAATTAAGCTGTTGCCAATGGCAAAGGCAATCGGCATCTCCATTAAGGAAAGGTGGCATTCTTTAAGGGGAATTTTAAATGCAATTTAAAGTCTAATTAAATCGTGGCTAATTCTTTCTTGCATGCACCACAGTATTTCTGAAATAAATTCTATTACCTTTGCCATCTACTCAAGATAGAAAGTACAAGAATCTTCACTTTCTAAAAGAAAGGGACTTTATTTAATAAAGTCTGGATAAAATGTCTAGCTGTGGAGCAGCCACCTCAAGGTGCCCGTATTAAACCATTAATTGAAGCAACCTGGTTTCTTCACACATGCAGGTTACCGGGTGGTAAAATGAGCAGTGAAGAATACGTTCCTGAGATATTTCCACACACATACACCAAATTGCACATTTTCTCCAGACGTAATTTTACTTGACCTGATTTGATTACTACAGTATTTAATGTTCTTAATACCTATAAGTAATTTCCCTTAAGATATTTTTTTCTTTAATCTGATCGACTGATTTTGAAATTTAAGCCCTGCGAAGTTGAATAAACATGTTTTTTTGCCTTATGAATTTATTCTTCTGCCCAGGGCAAGAAAATTCCTCCACAGCAAACCCAGATGAACTCCCCAGGCTCCAGGTCACCTGGCCAGAAGATCCTTCTTCTCCATCCATCATCTCCCCTCCCTCTCTCCCTTACCCTCTCATGTGTGTCCACGGCCTTCCAGAAAAGACCATGACAAACTGATAGTTACAGTATTATAGTAGCGTGATACGTTAACTGTGCATCAGTATAACAGGCAGAGCTAATTTGTTTTCTTTTAAGTCATTGTCTTCTTATATTTTGAAAAATAGTACCTCAGTTATCTTTTAAATTTTTTGATGAGGCTATGTATACAGTGTGTATGAGTCTGTTAATTAGACATTGAAAATGCTGATCATAAGTTTTAAATATTTTTTAGTCCATCTACAAGCAGTAACATCCCACTGATGCGGGTTGTGCAGTCCGTCAAGCACACAAAGAGGAGGAGCAGCACAGTGGTGAAGGAGGGGTGGATGGTCCATCACACCAGCAGGGACAACCTGGTTAGTAAGCACATTTGAATGCGCTGGCTGTTACTTCACGCACGTCTAAAATTAAGAGTGGGATACACACACACACACACACACACACACATAAATATATATATGGATATATGTATATATATATGAAGACTTTGTGTACACTACAGCAGTGTGCAAAAGTTACACGATTTGAAGATCATCGGAGTAACGACTCAAACATGATTATAGCTAACGATGGAAAAGGTTAGAACTGCATTTGAGTAGTCATCTTTAGTAAGGAAGGAAACAGTTGTGCTCTCTTTGGACCCATGTGGTTACAGTGTTACAGCAGAGGAAGGCAGTGTAGTGCAGTGGTAAGAGCACTGGCTCCAGAGCTAGGCTGGGGGAAGTCCGTAACTGTAACTGTAACACACAGTCTCTTTTTCTTTATGCCTCCATCTCCTTGTCTGTAAGTCTGCGTAGTCGTCCTTCTTTCTCCTGCTTCCACATGAGCTACTGTATGTGAGAAGAGCTTAGGACAATGTTCAGCTTAGAGGAAGCAGTCAGTAAATACCAGCAGCCATTAAGATGGGCTGGATATTTTCTAGTAGGCCTTTTAAGAAGTTCATGAGTTGAAGTTAGACTGCCGCTTGTTCAGACCTCCTCGGGGAAGGTTCTTTGTGCAGAGGATGGCAGTGAATGCAGAAATTCACCACTGGTCACAGTGCAGAGTAAGCTTCTGTGGAGTGCTCAGCCACAAATGAGAGCCGTGTCACCTCATCTCCCTAAGACTTGGGGACCATTGAGAAAGAGGGGCAGGAGGACCCAAGAGAACAGTGTCTTCTGGACGTGACGGAACTGCTGTGCTCAAGAACTCTCAGCAGCTGTGGCTACCTGCACAAGATCAAGCCAGTCACCATTCCAGTGGGGAGGGGCTCACCAGCCCCTGTTCTAGCTGAGGGCTTCGGGGGAGGGAGACTTGATCTTCTTTAAGGTTATGGCTCCTGGTAGGTCAACCATGCATCACCGATGGCGGCACCAATTGAACTTTAGGTTATTTTTCAAGGAGGGTTACAAAATTGGGGGTGGGGTTAGATCTGGGCAGAATTGGGAAAGTGGGGGTAAGAATGATCAAATTCACTGTATGCATCTATAAAATGCTCAAAAATAAAAATATTTAAAAACGAAGTGTTTAATGTATTTAGCTGGTTTCAGTAAAGTTTTATATGGTGACAGCAGTACAGATTATGGCTGAATATTTTTTTATTTGTTTACAACCCATGTCCTTTCAACTGGAACTTAAAAAAGTATACACACATTTGAGGGTTTAGTGGTGTATCTAATGATGGGTAATTCAACAAATAGTATTGGGATAACCAAATAGCCATTTTGGGGGAAAATGGTTGTAACATAAATCACAGTTCACATATAACAAAGCTAAATGGATCAAAGACTTAAATTGTTTCAAGTTAAACCAGTAGAAGAAACATTAGAAAAGTTATTTTATCAAGACTCCATGTTGGAGAGGGGAGATAATGAACCAATCTCAAGAAAGAAATTCTGTATGACAACCTATAAAACAAGACAAATGACAACCTGAAAAAAATTTTCAACTTATGCTTTAAATAAGAACTAATCAAGCATGTGTGAGTAAAGCCAACAAATTGATGATAAAAAAAAATACCATAGCCCAATAAAAAATCAAATTAAAATGAAAAGAGAAATCACAGAAAGAAAAATAAAATTACTCCTACACATAAAGTGTGGTTTCATTTATAATAAAGGAAATGTCAACTTCAACCTGCATTGACATACAATTTTCTTTTTCTGTTTTTGGAGGCCATACAACCCTTACACAGGGGTCACCTAAAACCATCGGAAACGTATTTGCATTATAACTCATTACAGAAGCAAAGTTACAGTTATGAAGTAGCAATGAAAATAATCGTATGGTTGGGGTCCCCACATGAGAAACTATTAACAGCATTAGGAAGGTTGAGAACCACTTGTCTAAGTAGTCTCCCATGTGTTGGGGGATACGACTAAATTAGGTCAAGTCATGTGTAATATAAAACACTATCAAAGCAGTATTTTTTATCTTTTTAATTTTTTCTATACTTTGAGAATTCCATATACTTATGTAGTGAAACACATCAACTCCATTTCTCCCCGAGTCCCCCAACTCTTTCACCTTGATGCCTTTGTGTGTGTGCTAGCCACTAAGTCAAGTCAGTGAATACTGCCCACAAATGCCAGGGTATTCGGCCACACACAGGAGGATGCAAACCTACCAGTGTCCACATCCCCCCCAAAAGAAATGATTCTCCTCCTCCTGGCAACTACCCACTGCTAATGACTCCCCATTAATGGGCAAGGCCTAAAGTCCATCTACCCCAGCTGTGCCAGGATTTTGTCTGGCTTGATCTGGTACAGTCGTGCAGGTGACCACAGTTGCTATGAGTATGGTTGCAAGGCCATGTCATTCCCTGAAGACGGCATTTCGCGGCACCCCTCCCTGTCCTCTGACTCTTTCTGCCTCTGTGTGATGCCACCTGGGCCCCGGTGGTGACTGGGTAAATATCAGTGTCCCATTTAGACCGAGTCCTTTGCTCTCAGCACACTGGCCAGTTTTGTGTCTTCCCATGCACAAGCCTCTGACCTAGCTTGAGTGCAGCCCGGGTCTGCCAGCTGGAGCTAGGGGAATTACACAAGTGTGAGTCTGCGCTCTGTCCTGTAGGCACCAGGAGCTGGGTCAACAAGGGTGGTCAGAGCCTGAGAACTCGTTGCCTGCTGGTGCTTGGGAAGCAGGGTGTGTGTGTGTGTGTCTTGACAATACTTAGAAATTTAGCGTATATGTACATTATATACATCTATGCATATGAGTAATCCATAGATATTTCTGTGCGTGTCCATGAAGGGTCCCTCGAAATCTAGCAGCACAGCTTACTTGGGGAGGAGTAAGGAATGGGAGAGGAGGCACTGTGAGAGTGACACTTCTCACTAGGTTTCCTTCTTATATTTTGAAGTTTTTGACCCCGTTCTAAAGCTTGCTTGAAATGGAGGAATGTGTAGTAAAGGAAAATGCAAGTACTTTGGAAGGAGTAGCTTTTAAACCCCATTTTCTAACTTCTGTTTTTAACAGAGAAAGAGGCACTACTGGAGACTTGACAGCAAATGCCTAACATTGTTTCAAAATGAATCTGGATCAAAATATTATAAGGTAAGGGTTTCTTTCATACTTTGTAAAAAGTTAAAACACCGTGACAGTTTTACCTTCTGGTTTCAGTAGAGTTTTGCATGGTTAACGTCACAATTTACAGAGGGCATTGTCAGGTCCTTGTTGAAGCAGCTGCCATCCACCTCCATTTCACATGCACACTCAGGAAAAAGTGAAGAATCACCTGGTTTTTTTTTAACTAAATGTTAAATAATTTAAATAGTTGATAGTGTACGGCAATATGTAGACTCGAAGGGTTGCTTAAGCAACCTTACTGCCCAGGGTTATTTTTCTGCCGTAATGTCCTCTTGCTCATCTTCAGGGTATTGCTTGCAGAAGGGTAGGCACTAGAGACAGCTGTTGGGTGGCACTGACTAACTGAAGTTGGCGCGTGTTGGATATGGAGGAAAACTGCCCTCCTAAATGCTTTTCTGCCATAGCCCCAAGTCTCTCTTTTATTTCACTGTGGGGGGGGGAGGACCAGAGGCGGATGTCAGATGTCTTCCTCTATTATTGCTCACTCTTTTGAAGTATAAGTCCTCCTTTTATTTGTATGTGTACAAGTGTTTGCCTGAATGTATGTCTATGCACTATGTGCATGCCCGGTGCCCGTAGTGACAGGGGAGGGCATTGGTCCCCTAGAACTAGAATTACAGGTGGCTGTGAGCTACCACGTGGGTTCTGGGAACTGAACCCAGGACCTCTTCAAGAGTAGAAAGTTCTCTTAACCACTGAGCCCCTCCACATTGTTTTTAAAGGTGGGGTCTTTCACTAAGCTCACTGTTTTTGGATAGACTAGCCAGCCAGTGAGCTCCCTGAGATCCATCTGTCCCTGCCTACCACCCTCCAACTCTGGGATGTGACAGGTCCTCATGTTTGCACAGGAAGCACTTTATACATCACACGCCCTGAGTCTCTAATACTCCATGATCTGCCTCCATCATTGCCAGACAACCAAACCATTTAAGACAGACATACCATAATGTAATCCATGTGCCATAGACTGTGTTGGTCTTGGTGGCATTCATAAAAATGCTTAACTTTGATTCTTTAATGTATTTAAAAGTAAAAACAAATATGTACTCATAGTTTTTCAATGGCTAACTTTTATGGCAGGAAATTCCACTTTCAGAAATTCTCCGCGTGTCTTCTCCACAAGACTTCTCCAGCATTTCACAAGGCAGTAACCCACACTGTTTTGAAATCATCACTGATACGGTCGTGTACTTTGTTGGTGAGAACAATGGGAGCAGCTCTCATAACCCTGTTCTCGCTGCCACTGGAGTTGGACTCGATGTAGCACAAAGCTGGGAAAAGGCAATTCGCCAAGCCCTCATGCCTGTAACGCCTCAAGCGAGTGTTTGCACTTCTCCAGGTCAAGGAAAAGACCACAGTAAGTGGAAACACCTTGGTGGCTTCTTGTCTTAAGCATTTGTAGAAATACCTGCATGGCTATGCTTTTTTTTTTCTATTTTGCATTTTTAATACTTAAGTTTTGTCTTTAATAGCCAGTACTATTAGTTAATACTTTCATGAAGTTATACTGCATCTAATATATACATATACATGAATACATAAATGACTGATGGCTCCAGTGTATGCCCACAGCTAGCTACAGAGTTAGTCTCCTTACATTTAAACTGTGCATCTACCAGCCACCTGCTGTCTCTCTGATCTGAGACAGGTACTTTCTTGCATCTCTATAATAATAGCTACTTTGTAGAGTTGTTCATGTTAAATAGAATCAGATTTAAGACAAAGAGCAGTGCCACAGTGCTTAGCATCCATTAAGTCTTGTGTGACTAAGTATTAGTATTTTACCTCATGCTGGCATGTAAACCAGTTATAAAGTACTGTGTTTACATTACACACATAAACCCTGTTAAGTCAGAATGATGTTACTTTTAAGTTAATCAAGACAGAAATCAAAAGCTATTGAGGTGGTCACAGTGGCACACACCTTTACTCCCAGCCCTGGGGAGGCAGAAACAGCTGGATCTATGAGTCAGAGGCCAGCCTGGTCTGTATAGCAAGTGCCAGCCAGGGCCATAGTGAGATTCTGCCTCAAAAAATGAAAGAGGTAGGGAGGGAGGGAGGCAGGCAGGCAGGCAGGCAGGCAGGCAGGCAGGCAGGCAGGCAGGCAGGCAGGCAGGCAGGCAGGCAGGCAGGCAGGCAGGCAGGCAGGAAGGAAGGAAGGAAGGAAGGAAGGAAGGAAGGAAGGAAGGAAGGAAGGAAGGAAGGAAGGAAGGAAGGAAGGATTACACCAACATAACTTATTAAATTAACCCCAAATTTAACGAAGGTTAAATGAATAGCTAATAGTAAGTAAATTATAATACCATTTTTACGTTATTATGTCTATAGAGAATTATAAAGAAGCATAATTCATTAATTATATTGAAATAAGTATCAACTTTCCAAATAAAGTTTATCTCAGTTTACCTATATTATTTTATGCAACTGTTTTGTGCATTGTGATAGGCCTTGAGCTAAAACCCAAAAGAGAATAGTAAAAGCTTTTTAAGGGAGTAGGATATATGTGAGTGTTAGGCAGAAGCTAAATACAGTACAGAAACAAAATGGAATGCTTCACTGTGGAAAGTGAGAGGGAAAGGAGAGGCTTCACAGTGGAAGAATTGGTTTGGAAAGGGACTGCAGTCGAGCACAGCATGCGCAGAGGAAAATGACGAGGTGGAGGAGGTAGTCTTGCTTCAGTGGGGAGACAGGTATCATCGAAAGGGTGAAGGCTGTGATTGTGTACATCTTCAATTTTCAGGGTGACTTGATGAGAGATAGGTAAATGGATAATTAACAGTGTTTAAATTCTGGGGAGATTTAGACAAAATTAACAGTTAATTGAAACTAGGAATTATTTCCCCTAGAAATAGTATCCACACACATTTTAATTTCCAAAGGCTTAGTTAAAAGTCTCTCAGGCAGAATTATAGGCATTAAGAGTGATCATGGAGGGGCTGGAGAGATGGCTCAGAGGTTAAGAGCACTGACTGCTCTTCCAGAGGTCCTGAGTTTAATTCCCAGCAACCACATGGTGGCTCACAACCATCTACAATTCAATCTGGTGCCCTCTTCTGGCATGTAGGCAGAACACTGTATATGTAGTAAATAAATCTTTAAAAAAAAGTGATCATGAAAAATGTGCTTTTCTCATACTTCATTTTTATATCTTACAGAAGATTTGGCTACCAGTATCTCTGTATCTAACTCTCAGGTCCAGGAGAATGTGGTAAGCAATAATTCTATCCTATGTGTGCGGACTTGATAATTAAAATAAAGAAATGAATCTGAAAGTCTTACCAGGATTAAGTCTATTTCCCCCAAGTACTGAGCAGTTAATAAGATACTAACTAAGCTCGACTTAGTAGTGATGCTGTCCCTAAGCTCCACTTTGTAGAGATGCTGTCTCTGAGCTAAACTTCATAGTGATTCTGTGCCTAAGCAGTTCTGTTTTAGGTGAGAAACTAGGGTAGATTGTTTTTAATCATAAACAGTTTCTTCACTTAAAAGGTGACCTGATAATGCTACACAGTGATAAGCTCTGTCATTAGGTGAGGCTGCTTCATCCTGGTGCCCAGCAGCTTCCTAAGGAGAAGTACTGCCTGAGCTGCACGCAGAGGATGCAATGGGGTTTGGCCCAGTCTTGAGGGAGTGAGCTGGGGGACACTCATGCACACACAGGACCAGGAGGAGCAAAGGGGGAGGAAGCAGGAAAAGGAGGGCCTCCCGTGAGCAGATCAAGTTTGACTGCTGAGTGTGAGCACACGCCTTCTGCAGTAGTGTGCAGGCCTCTTCTGTAAAGGGCCAGGTAGATATCAAACAACCCCATGCTGGAGTCTACCCAACTTGTCCATGCAGCAAATACCTACACAGGAGTGAGTATGACTGCTTTAATAAATGTGTAGACATGAAATACGAATCTCATGTAATAGTCACATATCAAAAACTATTGCTTTGATTTGTCCAGTCATTTTAAAAACTTAACCGTAGAGAAAGAGCCAGGAGCCATACTTTGCCACCTCTTGGATCAGATTGAAAGAAACAAAGATGCTAGAAAAGATGCTTATATTCTTCTTTTACCAGTCATACCCTTAGTGCAATTCTGGTACTACACACTCCAAGTTAGTGTTTGAATGTTCTGCGAGCAGCAAGCAGTAACTAAATAATAATAATAGAAATAAAAGGAGCACTGAGTGGATTTATGTTAAAATTCCACACATATCTCAATTCCAGTGTAAATTTAGGGGTTGATTTTTGGATATGGGTCTGGGTGCACGTGTATATGTAAAGGCTAAGGCTAACTCAGGCATCATTCCTGTCCAGCAACCTCCAGGGATCAGCATAGAAAACCTTTTGCTGTGTCACAAAAGTTAAAATATGTTCACGTATTTGAGTGGGAGACATTGGTGGTGTTTGCTTACTTCCCTGATAGGACATCAGCAGCGTCTACCAGATCTTTGCAGACGAGGTGCTTGGTTCTGGCCAGTTTGGCATTGTTTATGGAGGTAAGCAATAGCTTTTTGTAGGTGTAGTTTGTAAGCTGTGAGGTTTTAAGGCAGCTGTTACTCTTTAGCTAACAGCTTTGTTAAATTCCCTTTCCCTCAAAGGCTGGTGTGCATCCTCTCTACTAAGTCCTTCTTCGTAAAAGTTTCTCTTCATTTCAACTGCAAAACCCTTAAAGTGACAGAATCAGGAAATTATTTTTACAATAGTCTTTACGTCTTCTTGAAGACCATACATAAAGACGTGTTGGTGTTGGATTGGGTGGACTGTTTACTGTTGTATGTTCCCCACTAGTTTCCAGTGCAGGGCAGCATTCATTTTCTGTTGACATGAATATTCTATCAGGTCTGGACACCTGAACTCTTACTCTGCTCTGTGATTACAGATGCTAATGAGACTGTTTACCCTCCGTGTGTCTCACTATCTTGACATCTGCTTGGCGAAGCTAGTAAACAGAATTGCACTGCTCATAGACTTAATGGGATTAGTTAAGACTACTGAGTACATGAAAGTGCTCCATAAGCTGTCATTCAAGGTAGAATGTCAAGCCTTTGCCATCCCTTGCTTCCTCCTTCAGTCGGACCCTTCTGTCTTTCACACCAGTCTTGGAGTGATCCTTTCAGAGACTCAGCATCTGCTGTTAGCGTTAGTACGTACAGAGCCCTCTGTCTGCTGCTCGTAGCCACTGTTCTTAGCGTGTGCAAGCTGTGACGCCCTCTTCTTGCTTGTGTGGCCTCCATTGTAGTTGCAGACCCCTTTGGTCTCTTCAGTCACGCTCCCACGCCTCTGCACGTCACCCTGCACCGTCTCCACCCTGTGCTCCCCTGGTGGTGAGCCCTGGTTTGTTTCCCAGCCTGCCTGAGGGCTTCCTCTGATGTGTTTTCTCCCCATCCCCCTCCACTGGATAAATGCTTCCTCGGCGCTCCTCTCACACAGTGGGCACCCGTCTTTGCGTTTCTCTCATGTTGCTGCTGAGATGTCTCTGCTTTCCTTGTGTTCCTAGGACCTGCTGTGTTTCACACAGAAAATGTGTGGATTTTACACATAGCCACAGCACTGTGGTTTGCAACTTCAAATTTGTCTGTCTTAGACTGGTGATCTCTCTGGAAGACCTCACTGAGGGATGAGAAAACGGTTTGAAGTACTGTGGCATCTTACCAAACATAACGTTTGTCTAGTCTTTAAATTGGGCACATTTTAGGACCATGTCCTAGAAACAGTTGTGAGTAATTTTTAAGCTAATAGATTAATATAGAAAAGTCACATGGGTGTTACCCGAAGCTAATAAATAAATGTTTTCACCTCTCAAACTGTAGCAGTTAAACAGTGATCATACTTAACAGATAGAAGGTAACTAATTCCTCTCAATGAATGACATACTCTTGCATGCTTATTTTATATCTAGAATATAAAAATCTGGAGTTTAAGGGTATAACATAGTTAATCACTCTGCTGACTTAGTGAACCTAAAATAAAGTATAATATTTCCATCTTGGCAGTCTCTGAAAACTTAGTCAGGACATTTAAAAACTGTCATTTATTTAACATGGTCTATCACTTCTCAGCAAGCAAGTTCACAAAGAGGTAATGCAACTTCAGATCGTGAAATTTCTCTTATTTTAAGGTGTACTGTAAAGGAAAGTGTCTCATTTCTTAAGTCAATGGAAAAGAAAATGGACAATAGAAAATGCAAGCGTAAACACGTGAAGTTTCAGTCTGAGCAGCTTCGCAGTGAGGCTCTGCTGTTGCGTTGTAGCTGCCATAGCTACCGGTGTGATTCTCTTCTGTTCATCGACAGGAAAGCACAGGAAGACTGGGAGGGACGTGGCTATCAAGGTGATTGATAAGATGCGCTTCCCCACAAAGCAGGAGAGTCAGCTCCGCAATGAAGTGGCTATTTTACAGGTAAAAAGTTAGAGTGGCTGACGTAGCCTTGAATTTTGATTTCTGAGTGAGTATTTAAGATGGTTTGGAATTTGGTTTTGATCTTTTCAATGCTGAACAGTACAGGTTGTTTTTAAAAAAGATTACAATGTTTAAAAGTTTAAAGGGGCTGCTAGTATTTTATTCTGTAATACTAGTTTGATTAGAACTTTTTTTTTCTGAGTGAAATCTCTAAAGATAATAAAGGAAGTATCCTGTCTTCATTCAGGGATACTGCTATTTCTGCTGTGTTTTTATCATGTCGTGATTTTATTCATTGAATTCTCAGAAATGACATTAACATGCTAATTACCATAAAAATAAGCACTAGTTTTAAAAATGTGCCTTTTAACAGTAACATGTTGTTCTATTAATTCAAAGTTATTTGTATTGCATTATTTCTTTAAAACTCTGCTGGTGTTTATTTTGGCTTATTTGGACTTTTTTGTTGTTTCGGTTTTGCTGACCTAAGATGGTTTCACACTCATGGTGACCCTCCTCCAGCTTTATGCCTCCTGAGTGCTGGATTGCAGATGACACCATGCAAATATATGAATACAATCTGCTAATTTCATTGTATGTGTGTGTGTGTATGTATGTTGTGTGTATATGTGTGTTTAGGACTCACTGCTTGGGATTGGAGTTTCACCCCTGTAGCAGACTTTGTCCCTCTCTTGGTAGTTATTACTTGTCTGTAGCTCCTCATTTAAGGGTAGAGCCTTCTGATAGGCCTCCCCTCTATGCTGGCAGTGCCATTTTGCAGGTCTTGCTTAGGCCACCATATTATTGAAATCCCATGGGTGCAGCTTCCCTGTAGTGTAGAAGAAGCTGTCCACAACAGGCTTCCAGATCCTCCCACCCTTTCTCTGTTCTGAGCCTTCAGTGGGGGTTGGGTTGTACTCATGGCCTCTGCATTTGAACCATTTCTGAAATGGTCTCCATCTAATGTGGTTGTATAATCCCTGCAGTATTTTAGGGGGTTTTGTGGTAAGATTATTCTCTCCTAAAGCTGACCATCCAAACACCCTGTCACTTCTCTTCAGAATCTGCACCACCCTGGGATTGTAAACCTGGAGTGTATGTTTGAGACCCCAGAGCGAGTCTTTGTAGTGATGGAAAAACTCCATGGAGATATGTTGGAAATGATTCTGTCCAGTGAGAAAAGTCGACTTCCAGAACGAATTACTAAATTCATGGTCACACAGGTATTTTAACTAAGAGAATTAAATGGCACCATGTTTTTTGTTTTGGGGTGTTTTTTGTTTTGTTTTGTTTTTTGTTTTTTTCCCTCAATATATGTTTTTATTTAAATTAGAAACATGCATGCTTCACTTGTCAATCCCAGCTCCCTCTCTTACCCCTCCCTTGTCCCTCCACCAGCCCTCCCAGCCCCCCACCCAATCCTCACATCATTCCCCAGGGAGGGTGAGGCCCTCCTTGGGGGTATCTCCAAAGTCTGTCATTTTATTCAGGGCAGGACCTAGGCCCTTCCCCATGTGTCCAAGCTCCCAAAGATCATTCATAAACCATGATAAACACTGATCTACTACCCAAGGCCCCAGTGATTTCTGAGGCCTCCTCACTGACACTATATTCATGGAGTCTGGATCAGTCTCCTGCTGGTCTCTCAGCCATCAGTCTGGGGTTCAAGAGCTCCCCCTTTTCTGGTCAGTTGTCTTTGTGGGTTTCACCATCACTGTCTTGATTCCTTTGCTCATCACTCCTCCATCTCTGTCACTGGGTTCCAGGATTTCAGTTCAGTGTTTAGCTGTGGGTATCTGTCTCTGCTTCCATCTGTCACTGGATGAAGGTTCTAGGATGACATCAACCTTACCATCAAGGAGGGGCTATTAATGTAGTCTCTCCACTATTGCTTAGTTTGCCAGTTGGTGTCATCCTTGTAGATCTCTGGAGATCTCACTAGTGTCAGCTCTCTCCTCAAGCCTATAATGACTCCATCTATTATGGTATCTCTCATCCTGCTCTCCTCTATTCTTACCTTGACTCAACCTTCCTGCTCCCCCATGCCTTCTTCTCACATCCTCTTATCCTCCTCTCTTTCTTGGTTCCCTCTCCCCTCTCCCATGTTCCCAATCTGCTCGGGAGATCTTGCCTCTTTCCACTTCTCTGGGGTATCATGCATCTCTCTTGGGAACCTCCCTGTTTCCCAGACTCTCTGGCAGTGGAATTGTAGGCTGTCACTCCCCTGATCCATGTCTAAAATCCATTTATGAGTGAGTACATACCATGTTTGTCTTTTTGTGACTGGGTTACCTCACTCAGGATGGTTTCTTCTAGTGCCATCCATTTGCCTGCAAATTTCAATATCCCATTGTTGTTTTCCTCTGAGTAGTACTCCATTGTGTAAATGTACCACATTTTCTCTATCCTGTCTTCAGTTGAGGGGCATCTAGGTTGCTTCCAGGATCTGGCTATTACAAATAATGCTGCTATGAACATAGTGGAACAGACGTCCTTGTTGTGTGAATGGGCATCTTTTGGGTATATGAAATGGCACCATGTTTATGTATCGGGAAATTAAGGATCGGTAGTCTCAATAAAAGTAAAAAAAAGTTATATCTTGATTAAATATAGTGGAGTTTTGAAATTATCTTCCAATTGAAGAAGTCATATTGGAGTTTAGCTGATTTTCTAGACATTAGAAAAGAAACCCTTGAGCCGGGCGGTGGTGGCGCACGCCTTTAATCCCAGCACTCGGGAGGCAGAGGCAGGCGGATCTCTGTGAGTTCGAGGCCGGGCTGGACCGATAGCCTCCAAAACAATACAGAGAAACCCTGTCTCGTAAAAACCAAAAAAAAAAAAAAAAAAAAAGAAACCCTTTACAGGGGTAAAAATCACTTGTAAATTTTATTTGTGTGTTTTGCCTGTATGTATGTATGTATGCATGCATGCATGCATGTATGTATGTATGCGTGCATGTATGTATGCATGCATGCATGCATGTATGTATGTATGCGTGCATGTATGTATGCATGCATGCATGGTGCCTTTGGTGGTCAGAAGAGTGCATGGCATCCCAGGAACAGAAGTTACAAACAGAGCTGCTGTGTGGTCCTGGGAACTGAACCTGGTGCTCTGCAAGAGCAGCTTGCACTCCTCATGGTTGTGCTGTCTCCAGTCTTGGGTTGGCGTCTAGAGGAATGGGTTTCACGGTGGCGTTTTCGTACCTGCTTGCCATTATACATTGCTCTCATCTGCTGCTCTCAAAACCTTGTCTCAACAGATACTTGTTGCCTTGAGGAATCTACATTTTAAGAATATTGTGCACTGTGATTTAAAGCCCGAAAACGTGCTGCTTGCGTCAGCAGAGCCATTTCCTCAGGTGGGACGTTCTCCAGAACCCGATTAAGAACTGTTTTGAGTTAGTGATATTTACAAAGTACCCTCCTACTACAAAACAGAGCTTAAGTACATGCCATTGTACTTTGTAACTGCCAGTTTGAATCTGTCGCTAAATCATTTCAATTCAGACTTATTATTGTATTGCTATTGCCCATTAAAACATTTTTAGACATAAATAGATCTTAGGAAATAAACTCTTGGGTTTGGGAGTTTTGGGGGGGAGAGTTCTATTACATGTAAATGGCTCACAACCATACATTTAAGATCTGTGCTCTTCAAATATCTGAATAGGAGAGTCACCAAACTCAGTTATGACACAGTAAATATTACTCATAAGACGTGTATCATATGGCATATACTAGAAACAGCAAGTAGCATTTGAATATGCCTCCACTTCTGTTCTCCAGTATCTGTTTGTACTATGGTTTTGTAGACACCGAATCCCTTCTCTCTCAGTTTACAGTAATGCCTTTCCTATGGTAAGTACTTGGCATTTGCCTGTTCGGCATAGCTGCATCATTGATAATCAGAATCTAAGGTGATCTAAAATGATGCAACAAGGTAAGTGTCCTGAGCTCTGCCAAAACCATCATACTTTGAGAACACGTCCTGAGGAGGACATGTAACCTTAATCAGCCCTGAACCAGCTGCAGTACCGAGTTCTACCAGCATAGAGCGCACTTGCTCCTCGGGGTTTCCTGCTGCTCACGTTGCTGTCTGTAAGCCTGGTTTTACTTACTGTGGATATGCAGCATCCCTGGAACAGAAATTCTAAGACGGTGGTTCTTAACCTTCCTGATGCTGCAACTCTAACGCAGTTCCTCATGTTGTGGTGCCCCCAACCATGAAATTATTTTTGTTGCTACTTCGTGACTGTAATTTTGCCAGTGTTGTGAATCATAACTAAACACCTGATGCACAGATGGCCTTAGGCAGCCCCTCTGAGAGGATCATTTGACTGCCCCAAGGGGTCACAGCCCACAGATTGAGAACGGCTGTTCTAAGATTCAGCAGAAGAATGCTTCAGATACTGTATCTTTTTTTTTTTTTTTCTTTTTCCAGACAGGGTTTCTCTGTGTAGCTTTGGAGCCTGTCCTGGCACTCTGTAGGTCAGGCTGGCCTTGATCCCACAGAGATCCACCTGCCTGTGCCTCCCTAGTGCTAAGATTAAAGGGCGTGCGCCACCACCGCCAGCCTCTATCTTATTTTTCATGCATTTCAAACATTTATTGAATACTTTTATATGCCCAGACACTGAGGCCGCTGAGGACTCAAAACTGAAACACAATTCCTACTTAACAGAAAATAGAAAAAGGATCCCCTCACAAATGAAGGGAGATTAGCATCCTCCATCCATCCTGTCAAAACAACAAAACTAAATGCTTGCTCCATGGGTCTGGAAGATAGAGTTCAAGTTGATAAGCACTAGGAAGCCGGGAGGTGGTGGTGCACTCCTGCACTCCTTTAATCCCAGCACTTGGGAGGCAGAGGCAGGCGGATCTCTGTGAGTTCGAGGCCGGGCTGGACCGACAGCCTCCAAAACAATACAGAGAAACCCTGTCTCGTAAAACCAAAAAAAAAAAAAAAAAAGCACTAGGATACTCTACTGTAGTATCAAAAACTGTAGATGTAACTGTCTGCTCTGGGGAAGTGACATTTGAGTTTCCCTGTCCATAACTGTTTTGTGTATCGTTCGTACCTTTGGTTAAGTGCATTGAGAATATCTAGGGATAGCTATTGATATGTAAATTGATAAGCATTTACACTTTCAATTTCCAGGTGAAGCTGTGTGACTTTGGGTTTGCACGCATCATTGGTGAGAAGTCATTCCGGCGGTCTGTGGTGGGAACTCCAGCCTACTTAGCCCCCGAGGTTCTCAGGAGCAAAGGCTACAACCGTTCCCTAGACATGTGGTCAGTGGGAGTCATCGTCTACGTGAGCCTCAGCGGCACATTTCCCTTCAATGAAGATGAGGATATAAACGACCAAATCCAAAATGCTGCATTTATGTACCCACCAAATCCATGGCGAGAAATCTCCAGCGAAGGTAAAAAAAGAAACAAGATTCAGGTTCGCACCATTAGCCTAAAACGTTTGTGATCACAGGCCAGCCTGCCTCTTCACCCCAATCGGTTACCAGTCTTTGAGCACTCTGCTTGTATTTGTTATTTTAATTATTATTATTTACTTTTTACTGTATAGCTCTGGCTGGCCTAGAACTTACCTGTAGACCAGGATGGCCTTGAACTCACAGAGACCTATGTGCCACTTTGCAAGGCCAAGTACTATACTTTTAAGCTGTTTTCTGTGTCTGTTTTTCTCATAATTTTCAGGCATGGCGGTCACCCGGGCTCCAGCAGCCTCATCTTCTCACCTGTGACATCCATGGCCTCTTCCCTCGTTACCCAGTTGTCCCCGCAGCCTGAGCCACTTTGAGCTCCCTTTAACCACGCTGCAGCTGTGGCTTTCTGATATGGCCTTGTGTTTGGTCTGTGGTCCTCCTGGCCTGTCCCTCCTCCAAGCTGTGTAAGAACTACTTAGACTACAGTCTTCTGAGCAAGACTAAGAACTCCTTGACTAGACAGTTAACTCATGCGCCTTCTACCTAGAAAGAGCTTTTCTATCTGCGGTTCAGTTTTCCAGTCCTTCTCTCTCCAGGAGCCTTCATGCTATAGTTTTCATGACTAGTGAAGGCTTTTCCATTTGTAATGCCTGCTTCTATACATGTCAAGAATAAGCCAGGCTGTTGGCGTACACCGTAACCTCACTATTATGGAGGTTTCAGACTTTTTCTCAGAGAAGAGAAAGGCAGGGAAGGGCATAAAGTTGACCCTCTTCAGTTTACTGACGGGGTGTGTCATCCCTAGGGAACAGTCCCTCATAGGTAGTAGAGGTGGTGCTAAGAAATGTCCCCACCCGGGTTTAGCCAGCCATTGAATGAATAGTTTTTTTTTTTTTTTTTTACCTTTCCAAACATGGGGCCAGGTGACAGTTTGATAAATACTCCACCAAACCAAAAGGAGTGTTGAGAACAACAGAAAGACAGTAGCCTGCTGGGTTCACTTTGTAACAAAAAAGCTGAAGTCCACTAGGAGGCTTTGATGCCCAAAGCCACAGATGTCATCCACTTGGCCATAGATTCTGACTCAGCAGGTAGCATGAAACGGTTCCTGAAATAGATGCAGATAGTGAACACAGTTGACAGGATGGACAGCACAGAAATAATGAAGTACTTAGGGAAAACCTTTGCAAGTTGGGACTAGATTTCTTATCTCTATTCCAAACGCACCATTATAGAGTCTGAGATCAATTTGTAATCTTATAGTTGCCTTGATTTTGTAGTGGTTCAGTTTCTCCAAATAACTGAGTAAAATGTGCTGTTTCACCATCAATACCAAATCACCCCTAACCGGTTTGCTAAACCCTGTGGTGTGAACTTTTGTTATTGTTGTATCTTCATTCTCCCTGCGTCTGTAAAGTAAAACTTCTGCCACTGTTTCAGACCCGGTCAGGGAAGAGAGCATTGTGGTTTCGTTGGAAGAGGGAAGAGCATATGGAATCGTCTGTTTGGTTCATCCTCAAGTAACACTGATGGATATTTAGCGCCTGTGTGCGGAACACATTCTAAGATTTCTGTTGGTTTGATTTCAACTTCTCAGCAGTTCCACTATGCAGATGGGGAAATGAAGGCACAGCATAGTTTAGAAATGGACCGTGTCACACTGGTCCTCGTGAGCCTACCCATCCGGCTTTAGTGTATTCATGGAACCTGTACTCTGGTCTGCATCCTTCCCTTCACAGAAGAAGCCAGTGTTCATAGTTACTACAGGAAGCATTTGTGGGTCACTTCTGCGTGTTAAATCCTATATACTAGAGAAGCAAACATTTCTCCCTGCCATATTAGCAGGGATCAGACCGCCCTCCTGCCGGCAGTTCAGTACCCATAAACTCATACATCTAATTTTTCCTTTTCACCTAGCAATTGATTTGATAAACAACTTGCTTCAAGTGAAGATGAGAAAACGTTTCAGTGTTGACAAATCTCTTAGTCACCCTTGGCTACAGGTAAATAAAAAAAGATTCTGCATCTTAGCCTCATGTGAGTTGTCTTCCTTCACGAAACCACTCAACACAGCAGGTTCAGCACATTTCCTGGGATAATCCAGGCTTCGTTAGTCAATGTCTGTGTGTGGCTCGGGCCTCTGCAGTTGTACAGCCTGTCATTCAAGACAGTAGCGATAGATGGATAAATACCCATGAACTGAAACAATGGGCATTTTTTAAGGACTTAGCTATTTACGTCTTGTCTTTTCTTTCCTTCTTTTTCTTTTTCAATGTTAGCATGGCATAGTATTCAATATATTTTACTTTAAATGTCCACTAAAAGGTTTGTGTTTGGCTTGATTCCTCCATGTGTTATTTCAGAGATTTGTCTCAAGACAGAAATCCACACTTGAGAGTAAGCTGAGAAATTGTACAACTGTTTTATAAGAAACTGAGTAGAATTAACATTAACCAGTCCACTCTGGTCTCATTGATTAGTAAGTTAACCTGGTAATGGATTCACACACTTTCTCCTGTTTTGAACAGTAATATGTATGCCTGTAGCAGTAGAAAACAAACGTCTTTATGATGATTACTGTTAGCTAGGGCAAAAACCTAAGAGAATTTTCCAGAAACTAGTTCCTTTCCTTTTTAGAGACATTGCATTTTAAGATCTATCTTTAACACTATTAATATAAAATACAATTAGAATTTAGCAATACTTGAGTTGTCAATTGTGTCATTAAGGTTGTAAACAAGATAGGGTATTTTGTCTATTTTATGGTTCATAATCATTTTCTTTTCCTAGGATTATCAGACTTGGCTTGACCTCAGAGAATTTGAAACTCGCATTGGAGAACGTTACATTACACATGAAAGTGATGATGCTCGCTGGGAAATACACGCATACACACACAACCTCGAATACCCGAAGCATTTCATTATGGCCCCCAACCCAGACGATATGGAAGAAGACCCTTAGTCACCAGCAAGGAGGGGTCTCATTCCATGAGTGGATGCTCTGCTGCATGACTGTTGCTCTCTGCAAGCTGTCATTGCAAGGAGGCAGAGGCAGAGGAAACAACAACTGTGGCACTAATACTGTAGCTCATAACGAGTAGGTACATGAAGGGAAACTGAGTAATAAAATCATGTAATGAAATCAGAATGAAACTTGTTAGAAAGTCTGTAGCAGAAGCAATAACTGGTTCTGTAATTTTCCTTACTCCTCCACATTAGCACAATGTGAATTAGCACTTAATTTATCTCTCCTTTGCTGTTTTATTACATCATTTATTTTAAAGGCATATGACTGTCTAGTTATTGCTCATGAGGTTGATTACTCGACAGGTTTGCAGTTAAGCAGTAACTCTGAGGCTAACAATATATGGTTTGCTGTAAGGACTTTTAATATTTGTCTGCTGTTGGAGGGAGGTGTTAATTCTTCGTGGATCCCTATAAATGCAACACTGTACTGCTAACTTTTGGAGGCTGTCTTTAAATATGGTCTGTATGACTAAAAATTGTCCCCTTTTCTCTGTTGCAGTAGCCACTAGGATAATTGGACAGTTGATGTTACAAAATGAATAGACATAGCTGGTCTTCACTCAGCTCTGGCACTCAACACATATGTTCTCAGTTGACACGTCACAGTGCAAGCTGTGTGCCAACCACCAGCAGGCACAGCTCTGCATTGAACTACGTAATTAATCCTCACATGGGCTTGGACAATTTATAGACAAAATTACGTACACACTCAAAGGAAAGCCAGTGTAGTGTCAGTAAATGCCACTCCACAGCAAGCAGTGTCTTCTCCTTTTCCCTTAGCCTTTGGCTGGGATCTGCAAATGTCTACAATTTTTAAATTAGCATTTTCTTCTAGGGGGAGTGGGTTGAAGTCAGACATGAAAATCCAGTTTATTAGGATGGAACCATGTTACTAGCACAGCAGATGAAGGAAGAGTAAGAAATTATTACACCAGCTCCAGCAGTCAGCTGTTTCTGTAATAATTAATGTAGGTTCAGTAATCCTAATCTGAACAGTTGAGCATCAGAAGGGGCTCAGCTTTCCACACACTGAAAGATCTACATACTGTACTAGCTAAGCATCCCTGGTTTATAAATCTGCAATCCTCTGAAAT
Source organism: Mesocricetus auratus (assembly GCF_017639785.1). Taxonomy (NCBI): domain Eukaryota; kingdom Metazoa; phylum Chordata; class Mammalia; order Rodentia; family Cricetidae; genus Mesocricetus; species Mesocricetus auratus. The sequence goes on along the minus strand of NW_024429205.1, from coordinate 28,486,298 downwards.
CTTAGATTGGAGTTCTGAGGCATCTTCCGAGTTTCACATTAGTGATGTTCCAGTCTGCTTTACCCAAAGAAAAGGATCCAGGACCATCCTCTTGGAGGAAATACAGTAGCTGTTTGTTTCTTCATTCCTCATTAGTCACCAAGAATAGGTTTTTATTGTTGTTCTTTTCTGTGCTAGGAGCAAAGACTTGGAGTCAGAGAAACTGGGTGTGAGTCTTAGCTTATTTTTTAGATCTGTTGGGCTGGGCAGGAGACAGTTTGTCTAAGCATTTAGTTTCTCAGTCTGTAGAATGGAGAGCATAAATTGCTGCCTCTGCCTCCCTCGGTGTGGTGTGAAGATGGGCATGTGTGAACATCTGGCAGTCTGCAATGTCGGTGTTGACAGTTACCGCTGAGTCTGAGATTAGCAAAAGAGAAACGGCCTTGTGTGTGAGCAGACCAACACTGAGAATGCCTTCGCAGGTGAGAAAGCAGCCATGGTAATCTACCGAAAATTAAAAACTCAAATCATGCTCACTACTGCCACATGGCTACATACAAAGTTAGCTGCTAAAATTCATAGAATTGAATATGGATTTGAACCCAGGCCTATGTCCCAGCCATTGCTAATGTACTGTACATCTGTATCTCCAGGAGACTTTGCACACCTCTCTGTAATTCTTCTCATACAGCAGTTGTGAAGAGCAATTTTAAGAAACTTCTATGAGGATTTCCCCTGTGCTAGGTGATGACTTCCCTCCATTTATGAAAGGTCTGCTTGACAAACACATACAAGATGGAACAATTTTGCGTCACTCTGCAACCCACTGTGGCTTTACTGTGTGAGGTGAAAACTCACTGGAGCGCCTGTTTGCTTGCTGTACTGATATAATCAGGTTTTACAAGCCATGAAATTAATTGCACTCTGATGTTGTTGAAGGCCTGTGCTATCTAAAGAGAAAGGGACTGTCAAGGCACTGTCAGATAGTCTGGCGTTGAGTTACTACTCCACTGTTTAACCTGCATAACTTTTTGTCTTTGTCCTAAAGCCAAGTTGTGTTTGCATAAAAAGTAATTGTTTCCTAGAAACGTGATAATTTTCAGAGTAGTGTATAATGACACTGTTTCGTACATTTTATATTTTTTGTTACATCCCACTTTTTGTAAATATTCTCAAAACTTGATAATAAAATGTATTTCTATATCACCACACTTTCCTATGTGAAAACCTTAGCCAGTCTCTAGTAGAAGTTTCCCAAGTTTTATTTGGTTGTAATATTTTCCTTGGGCCTGGATAATAGAACAGTTTTGTAAATAGAGCTACTGCTACACGAGCACTGATTGTATTTACCTACCCCCCACAAAGAAAACCTTTCAAAAAGGCATTTCAATCGTATACTGCACTACAGATAATTATCTAGAGGTTCATTTATTGGGATGCAAGTGTGAATAATAATGGTAACTAAATTTTTTCAGTAACTACTCCAGATATTCAACTATTACAACTACCATAAGACTTAGAAAAATTAAATGTCTAATATAAAAAATAAATTTCTAGAATTTATAAGGTAGAAGAAATAGAGATAAGATGAGCTACAAGACACTACTATACTCTTCCCTCTTAATTACAAAAACCAAAACAAATATGTATTTGGGAGGAGCCAACTGTGGGTATTTTATCTTTCGAATGTTTTACTCTAGTCCTTGAAAACAAAAAACAAAACAGTGGCTATTGGAATAGAATGATAGAGCAATTAGGAATGCCCTAAGGCTGCGCAGCATCTAAAAAAAAAACGAAGGCATCAGGGCTGGGAAGATGGCTCAGAAGGTAAGGTGCCTGCTGCACAAACCGCCGAACACCACAGCATGCCGTAACCCTGCCTCATTAAAGGAAACTTGATGTCACAATAAACTACTTCACTAGGTTGCAAACAAGTTGTACCAAGTTAGTTATAACCTTGAACATTCAACCACTCTGATTGTATTTATATAAAAAGGGCTATTTTATTGACTGCAAAAAGATAAATAGTTTGAATACTGACATTACCTTCAATATACAAAATGAGTTTCTTTTATTTTGATTTTTAAAGCACACTGAGGAAGAAAAAGTCCAAGCTGAAATATCACTGCCAGACAAGTTCATCAAACCCAGCTACAGGTGATGCGGGGGTTTTTGACTGACAGGCATTCCTTTCTTGACTTGCATCATGAAGTCTCTGATGGGGCAGTAAGGCAAAGAAGTTGAATCTTTCTCCCATCTTCTGAGGGTTCATTAACATATCATACCCCTGAAGTAACTGCTGCTTCGCGGACGGCTCATCTGCTTTATCTAAAAGAACCTGAAGGGGGAAAGTCTTTAACAAAGGTCACTGGAAGAAAGGCCTCCCCACTGCAGCACTCACAGTGACTTAGTGATCAGTACGGCAGTGCGGCACACGTGACAGAGGAATGCCCATAGCTGTGGGATGCTGTGGCCCAAACGTGCACATCTGCATCTTCAGCAGATGCCCTGAGTGATTTGCTCTGTAAGGACATTTAAGTGTCCTTGGAAGGGGAGTTAAAAAATTATAAAATTCATACCCATGAATGTGGTTTCCTTGGGAACCTCAACCTCATACAGAAACCCAGCAAGCTGGGTGTCACCCCAGCTCTCGCTTCTGCCAACGTCACACCAGGACCTGCTCACTGCAACAGTGTTCGTGAGATAGGCCATTACCTGCAGACGGACATCAATGCCCATGTTCTTTAAAAATGTCCGCTGCTCTACTGGACCCAGAGAGGCGACTTTCCCTTGTGCCATTCTGCGCAGGTAACTGAAATCCACGTCGGCTGTCAGGTCAGCTGTTCCAGGAGCAATTAAGACATCATGAAGCTGGTGTCCACGAAAGCCCTTGAACATAAAGAATAGTTTGACTGTTATAGTTAAACTTTATTGAGATTAAAGAAAGATGTTCTACTAATACATTTTTTTACATTGCCAATGTTAAAAAGAAAAGTATGGCCTAAGTCTGTGGTTTAAACTCTAGTCAATGACAGCCTTCCTTCAAACAAGGTGATACATGGAAAACCCAATAGACTACACAAAGTTGGAATGGCTGAAGATGCTACCTTTACCCTAAAACTACTTAACATTCCCATTGATGCTGTGGTAAGTTCCAGTTATCAGAGCCTTGGTAGTATTTTACAAAATTTACCTGTCAATCAAGACTCAAAACAACCTGAGAATATGGGAGTGTGCTCCATCCAGGCCTGCTCTACTGTAGTCCTGAAGGGAGGCTAGAGGTCGTCGTTTTTAACATGTTCTCCCAGCTAAGAATTCTTAACAACATGGAGTTAGAAACAAAGAACCACTTATCTAGAAAATGAGTAATAGCCTTAAGTTAATGAATACTCAACATATTTAAGCACTGTCGTATTTAAAGAACATTTAGGAAGGGTGAAAGAAAAACCTGGAAAGAAGATGCTAAAATAGTTTGATTGCAATGGTTCAATATGCAAAGTACCTTTTGCCTTTTTTTTTAGTGAAGGTAGGGCTGAAATGTATTCTAATGTTTCTTTGACTCTACACATATGTAAGCTGACTAAGGAAGAATGATGGTAAGATTCAGAATTTGGGGTAATTATAACAGCATAATTAATATTAATTCTAAAATGAATACAACAAAGTAGGACACCACAAAAACCAAGCCAAGTCAACTCTTCAGTGAACTTGAGACCTAGCAATGAAACTCTGATGCAGCATGTCCTGTGTGATACATACTCTGAAGGTGTCTGCCTTTGTGCCATCATGGCCGTAGTCAGCAATCAGGGCGGCGCCTCCAGTGAGGGCAATGCGTTCAGAAAGGTCCTGTATAATAATCCCAGCGTCGGGACACACTTCCACATGGTCCCTTCCTTCGTCGTGCTGCTGAGGCAATCAACACATCACCTAAAAGAACTGTCTCCTTAGGAGTTTTTCACACTTCGACAAGTGGAACATTTCTTAGTTGTAACGAGTTCAACGTGAACATGATCTAGACTGTTTCCCATGACATCCCTTTCATAATACAGCACATGGTTCTTTCATGCTGGATATTACATTTGTAGACATTTCAATATTTTATTTTTTTAAAGGCACATGGTCAAGTGCAGTGGTATCATTTTATTATAAAAGCACTTTCCTATGTTAATATAAGAAAACATAGTTCACTGGGTTGAATATATGAGGAAATGCCACCTCACATTAATTAACAGGGACTCAAAAGATACTGTCAAAAATACCAATTCTAAGAACCCAATTAAATCAGCAACTGTGCTGCCCTCTGTGAAGGCAGAAAGCATTCCAGTGGTGTCCTGTATCTACTACAAGCATCAGCTTATGAACTAGCGATGAGCTTGTAAAATTTTGTTATCATCTTCACTATGGAAACCACCATCCTTCACTCCCTCTGACACTCTGAAAACAAATAACCTACAGTGATGTCTCTGCCTATGATGGAGCAGGCACAAGAGATCGTCAGTCAGACTTGGTGTAGGTTAGACCTCAGCAGTTCCCACTGCTCAATGACAGACAAGAAACTGTCTGTTCTGATAAACGCACACTGAGTCTATAGTGGGATTCAGGAAATTAACACATGGTTAGCCCTGATGATATTAGATAAACCAGTGTAGCTACAAAATCACAAAGCCAGCCTCAGGACACTGCCAGCAAGCCTCAGGTAACCCTGCTGACCCACACCTCAGACTGACCTTGGCCACAGCGGCACCCCCGGGGCCCCACTCAAAAGAGATCCCAAGCCTCCTAAGAGAATAGTCAAGTCAGGAACTGCAAAAGACTACTCCTGGTGACAGGGGACTTCAGGGGGAGGGGATAGCACTTTGGTAGCCTAATAAATATGTTTGTCATAAGATACGAAAACTGCTCATAAGTGTTTAGTCTGGTGTTCCAACCAACACTTTGTAAAGTAAGTAGTTTTCAAACACTTGTTTTTAAAATTGAAAACTTTAGGAAATTCTTAAGAGTTGGAAAGTAAAATGATTTTCCTGGGGTAGAGAAGAGGGAATAAAAAGCTGTGAAGCTCAGGTATCCTGAGAAGAAGGCAGTTCAGGGAACTTTAAACACAGCCCTGGGCTAAAGGGACGGCGCCACAGTTGGGGGCCCGGGATGCTCTTCCAGGGAGCCTCGGTGTGATTGCCAGCACCCACATGGTAGCTAACAACCATCTATAATTCCAGTTCCAAAGGAACTGACACACACAGACATGCTGGTGAAACACCAATATATAAAATAAAAATGTTTTTAAAAAGTAAGCACAGTCCAAAGAGAGAAAGCTCTGGAAACCACTCCTTACGGGCAACAGAGAGCAGCAGTTAATCTGTCCAGTGCGGGGTCAAAGGTAGATCTGGGTTTTCATATGACTCAACAGCTGATGACAGTAGCATGCACCTAGTGGACACCCAGAGCGAAACAATCAGCCGTTACTATACCACCCTGCCTCCTGATAGGGAATCCTCCCTATGAGGTAGACCACATGGCAACAGCTATCATGAGAGGCACTTGGCTGGGTAGACGCTGTCTCCCTCCATAGCAGTGAGATGCCATGCGGGAGCACCTTCAGCCCATCCTGACTCTAGGTCTGCACTGGACTGCGACTCACTACAAAGCACCCCGCGTGCCGCCAGCACTCCCGCTGCGAAGAAGCTAAAATGGCAACTAAGAGATGGGTTAGATGAGTCTGCAGCAACAAAAGAAAAACTCAAATTCATACTCGTATGAAGGCTTCTGCTGGGGTTGCACAAGGCGCCAAGACGAACCTCAGTTTATCAGGAACTTGTGGGTCGATATCAACAAGCACTTCTCTCCATCCTTGTGATGTTTTCTAAACAAAATACATAAAAGCAAATATTTGCAACCTCTTAAAGTGTGAGGTTCTAAAGAAGCCATAACAAATGGAGCTGTGGAAGGCAGCGAGCAGCGCTGGGCTCACGGGAAGGCAGACATCCCAGCAAGCCTGTGGTCTGGGACAAATGACTCCATTGCGTGAGTCACTTTAGCGTGAGGAGTGGCCACAGATAGAGCTAAGAGACTTGCCCCAGTAAACCCTCAGTGACACAGCCATTCACCATCATACACCTTCACCCCAAAACTGAGAGCCACAGTCATGCCCCGGAGAACAAAGGCTCTGGGTGATGGCTTGTGTTCTGTTCTCAGCCATTCACGTTGATGAACGCCCGCATGCTGACTTGAGCAACCAGGGGCTGAGCACTGTGCAGCTCACCAGCACAGCTCTGGTCAATCAAGAGCGCGGTGTTTCCATCATACCTGGAACTTGTGCACGGGAAGAGCATCAAAAAACTCGTGTGCCAGATAAAAGCTGCACCCTGTAAAACACAGGGGGATTAGTGGAGCGGCATTTCCAAGCAACTCTATTGAACATTAGCCACAAACAAGGCGCCCAGTTCATTCTTCAGCGCTGGGACCTGGGATCCTTCCATGCTGTCCTCTATGGTGGTCGTTCCCAGCCTTCCCAATGCTGCGACCTTTCAATCGTGCTCCTCATGCGGTGACCCTCCACCCAAAAAATTACTTTCTTTGCTACTTCATAACATAATTTTCTTACTGTTATGAATCATAATGTAAATATCTGATATGCAGGAAATCTGGGATGCAACCCCTGTGAAAGGCTCATTCAACCCCTAAGGGGTGGCGACCCACAGGTTGAGAACCATGGCTCTATGGACAAGTCACTGTCAACAGCATACAAAAGAACAATTACGCCTCAGTTTGACATAATGACCTGAGAACGGAAATTCCCCATGATCAGCTAACTCTTTTCTTCATCACTAAGTTCCTAAAATGACGAGACTCAAATGTCTTAGCTGGAAGGAAGTGAACTTGAGCGTATCTGAGAAAGCTAAGGCTTTGGGTGTCTTGGAGATCTTACCTCCATGCTGTCAAAGACTCTAGACTAGTGCACGGTGTTTTACCCCCACACCACCCTGGCCTTTGGGCTGTTGGGACTCTCCAGCTTGGGGTGGGAGGCATTCCAAACGCTGCCCAGATGTTCAGCTGGGAACTACTCCTCCCACTGCAAACCTGGCATCGGAAAACCCGCTAAGAGCTGGTTCCCCCACCCCAGCTGCTCAAGACTGTGCCTACAGAGGACTTAAGAGCTGCCATGCATTTCTCTCCTGCTCCCCCAGATCACCAGGAGTTGCTCTGCTCAGATTTGACTTACTGCATCAGCGGAGAAACCCACTATCTTGAATTCAAAAACGCTTGTCATAGATCATTTCACGAGTGCTATCCTAACTAAAAGGAAACACTACAAGTACAGAGGAGACCTCCATTATGGATCTTTGTTGGGTTGGCTGTCTATAAAACAATAGGAAATACACCGCTGCTTAATATTCAGCAATCTTCTATTATAACTGGTTTTGCTAGAAAAGGAAGTCAGTTATTCACTTCCAGTAAGGGACCTGGACGCAGGAGCTGTTAACTGCAGTAAAAAGCCGGGCAGCTGTCACTCTGGGAGGAGCCCACGCCTTTAGCAATACCTTTGGGGACATCCTTCAGATCTCGGTACCAGGAGACTGGAAGCCCAGACTTGGTGACCCCTTTCATGTACACCAGGGATTCGGCATCTCTCTCCAAAGGGAGCTTCTCCTCAGTCAGTGTCAAGGCCTGAATCTCACTTAACTTTTGGCTCACCTCTACAAGGTGTATTGAAATATCACAGGCTTTTAGCACGGACCCAAGCTGACTGAACACCTACAACAGAAAGACAACCGTGTCTTAGTTACTGTCCTATGGCTGTGACAATAGCCAAGACAACATCAGAAAGTGCTAACTGGGAACTGATTACAGAGGGTGAGTTGGTGACCGTTAAGGGGGGGAGGGGTCATGGCAGCAGGCAGGCAGGCAGACATGATGCTGGAGCCAGCTTACATCTTCTCCACAAGCTGGAGGCAGAGGGTGAGAATGGGCCTGCTGTGGGCTCTGCCAGGTGACACACCTGCTCTAACAGTGACACACCTGCTCTAACAGTGACACACCTGCTCTAACATGAGACACACCTGCTCTAACAGTGACACACCTGCTCTAACAGGTGACACACCTACTCTAACATGTGACACACCTTCTCTAACAGTGACACACCTGCTCTAACAGTGACACACCTGCTCTAACAGTGACACACCTGCTCTAACAGTGACACACCTGCTCTAACAGTGACACACCTGCTCTAACAGTGACACACCTGCTCTAACAGTGACACACCTTCTCTAACAGTGACACACCACACACCTTCTCTAACAGTGACACACCTTCTCTAACAGTGACACACCTGCTCTAACAGTGACACACCTGCTCTAACAGTGACACACCTTCTCTAACAGGTGACACACCTGCTCTAACAGTGACACACCTGCTCTAACAGGTGACACACCTGCTCTAACAGTGACACACCTGCTCTAACAGGTGACACACCTGCTCTAACAGTGACACACCTGCTCTAACAGGTGACACACCTGCTCTAACAGTGACACACCACACACCTGCTCTAACAGTGACACACCACACACCTGCTCTAACAGGTGATACACCTGCTCTAACAGTGACACACCACACACCTGCTCTAACAGGTGACACACCTTCTCTAACAGTGACACACCTTCTCTAACAGGTGACACACCTGCTCTAACAGGTGACACACCTGCTCTAACAAGTGACACACCAGCTCTAACAGGTGACACACCTGCTCTAACAGTGACACACCTCCTCTAACAGGTGACACACCTGCTCTAACAGTGACACACCTGCTCTAACAGGTGACACACCTGCTCTAACAGTGACACACCACACACCTGCTCTAACAGTGACACACCACACACCTGCTCTAACAGGTGACACACCTTCTCTAACAGTGACACACCTTCTCTAACAGGTGACACACCTGCTCTAACAGGTGACACACCTGCTCTAACAAGTGACACACCAGCTCTAACAGGTGACACACCTGCTCTAACAGTGACACACCTGCTCTAACAGGTGACACACCTGCTCTAACAGTGACACACCTGCTCTAACAGTGACACACCTTCTCTAACAGTGACACACCTTCTCTAACAGGTGACACACCTGCTCTAACAGTGACACACCTTCTCTAACAGTGACACACCTTCTCTAACAGGTGACACACCTGCTCTAACAGTGACACACCTGCTCTAACAGGTGACACACCTGCTCTAACAAGTGACACACCAGCTCTAACAGGTGACACACCTGCTCTAACAGTGACACACCTGCTCTAACAGGTGACACACCTTCTCTAACAGTGACACACCACACACCTTCTCTAACAGTGACACACCTTCTCTAACAGTGACACACCTGCTCTAATAGGGTCTCCTAGTCTCCCAAATCAGTCCTACCGACTGGTGACCAAGCACTCAAACACATAAACCTACGGGGGCCAGTGCACCACACACTGGCAAACATAACGTGTCAGGTGGACAGGGGTTTCTGACTGATTACCACAACCATTTAGTCCTATCAGAAGAGTATCATTTTGGAAATTTAACCCTGACCCAAGTCATTATCCAGTAACATGTAAGAACATACCTATTAGAGGTAATAAACATCATTTATATACAAAATAAACTACAACATGGCTTCCTAATAATAACTTACTATCAAAGTGAAAAGATTTAGCAACCACATAATGTTTCAGATCAGAAGTTTTTTAAGCCGGGCGTTGGTAGTGCACGCCTTTAATCCCAGCACTCAGGAGGCAGAGGTAGGCGGAGTTCGAGGCTAGCCTGGTCTACAGAGCAAGTTCCAGGACAGACTCCAAAGCTACACAGAGAAACCCTGAATCATGGGACATGATGAAACTGTAGCCTCAGAACTAAATTAAATGGCACCAGTGACTTGACGGACCCTGGGATTCAAACACATTTTCAGTTTTCCCTTCGATACACAACAGTTTATTACTGTTGTGAACATATGGGAGAAACACAGAAAATACACACTTCTTACCCATCTTTTAGCAACTCAAAGGTGAAGGCATAAATGACATCACCCAAGCATTGTATTTTTAGCCTGTACATCACCCTTCTGTAATGAACCATTATATTATTCCAACACTGTATTTTAGCTGACAAATATAAGATTTAGGAAACAGGGCTGAAAGCCCAGAAGATCAATGAAATTTCCAAACTCAGTCAAAAACAGAAAGACTGACCTACAAGACTTGGAGACAATCTGTTATAACCTACCCTCAAAATATCTCCAGTGAGGGTCCCCCGGCCTGGACCCAATTCCACCAGCTGAAAAGCTGGGCTCTTCCCAGAGGCCATCCATTCACTAATGAACCATATCCCCAGCAGCTGTGACAAGAAGAAAACACCGAAGTGTCACAGTGTAAAACTCTACACAAATACATACTATAGACCAAAAAGTGAAACCTTACAAATAATGCTATGTGTGTTTGAAGCAGGCATTGATCTCTCTCTCTCTCTCTCTCTCTCTCTCTCTCTCTCTCTCTCTCTCTCTCTCTCTCTCTCTCTACACACACACACACACACACACACACACACACACACACACAGCATAGGAAGCTAACTATCAGAAAAGATGTTGTTAAGCCCATTTCCTCTATAAAAGACACAGAGAAGCAGTCATTTACAGGAAAGTACTAGCATTTGAAAACAAGGACACAGGAACTACAATGATGCCACTTCTACTTATCCTCATGACCTACATTATTACACTACACTTAGCTGTAGTTAATGCCTCTCAGACCTAGATTCCACTTCTCTTTATGTACAATTTCCTATTTTTAAGTCGCCAGAGGTACTTTTAAGGAAAGAAAGGAACCGTGGTTCTGGTTTTCAGAGAGACCCCACTATGAGAAGGTTACAGCTGGAGGTGCCAGAGGCCACTATGTTCTTTCTTTTCCCTCTCTCCCTTTCCAGTCTCATATTGCATATGGTTCTCCACTTCTTAACCCTCTCCCTTCTTCCCTTGTCCTCTCTCTCTCCACGGCTTTTCTACACTGAAGTCTAGGGTTTCTCAAAAGTCCTCTCCATCGTTCCCTCTCAAAGTTTTAAATATTTGGTGAATATCACACACACACACACACACACACACACACAATTACAGACTACCATAGCCTACCATTCATTCCTTGTACAGACTACACATTGGTTATTACCTCCCCAAAGATCTGACTTATTTCAGGTGAAGTAATGAAGTCTCCTTTTTCTCCAAGCATATCATGATGCACATAATACCCCTGAGAAAAAGAGGAAATGGAAAAGATTCATTTTCAAATAAGGCTTCCAAAACTACTCCTCCAAAATGTTAAATAAGACATAAAGTGATACAAAGGAAATTCTTCTGAAATAGCCAGGATAAAGGCAGTCTTTACCTACATTCTACATGGTATTAGTCATTTTGCAAAACATAGGAAAACAATTATTCCTCATGTAGAAGCCTGGAGCCATGCAATGGTCATATTATCTTCACCCTGCCCTCTCCCCACTCCCACAGTCCAACACAAGAAGACTCTATCCCCCCCCCCCCTCTGCCAAGCCAGTCTTGCCTGTTGGTGATAGTTTCTTGACCGTGGTGCAACTTACATAAACGTTCTGTGTGTGAAAGTGTAAGAGAGAGTGTGTGTGTGTGTGTGTCTATGTGTGTGAAATCCATTCAATTATATACCAGTGACTTACATACTTTTTATATGATTAATGTATCTCAATTAAAAAGGTAGGTTTTCAGCCGGGCGTTGGTGGCGCATGCCTTTAATCCCAGCACTCGGGAGGCAGAGGCAGGCGGATCTCTGTGAGTTCGAGGCTGGACTGGTCTACAAAGTGAGTTCCAGGACAGCCTCCAAAATAATACAGAGAAACCCTGTCTTGGAAAAATAAAAAGGGTGGGTTTTCTTTTTTTTAAACTGGCTTTGCTTGTCTACTTCAATGCCAATGCGAAACTTTCTTCCACTTTTAGTTCTCCTGGCATCCTTATCAGTTCAGTTTACTCAAATACATCTCACTGACCTCTCTCCTAAGACTTCTGTCTCCAAACTAAATCCAATGTTTTTTTTAATATGTCTATCATTACTCTGATCAAAAGCTTAATTATTTTGGGAGAAGACCATGTCTTACTATCTTCAGATCCCAAGTTAGACCAAACACTTAACTTTCAAGAATGACTCACTGGCCAGGCGGTGGTGGCGCACTCCTTTAATCTCAGCACTCAGAAGGCAGAGGCTGGAGGATCTCTGTGAGTTCAAAGCCAGCCTGGTCTAAAGAGCTACACCGAGAAACCCTGTCTCGAACGCCCCCCCCCCAAAAAAAGAATGACTCGCTGGCTCTCAAGTTTCTTATAGGCAGGCGGAGATCATCTAGAATCCCAGCACTCAGGAGAGCAAACAGAAAGACCCTCCCCGCAAGTTCGAGGCCAGCCTCATCTGCACGACAATCCCCTGAGAAAACCATCTTTAACTCACGAAATCCCCACCACATTGTCACACCTAAACACCACGGAAAATTTGTCCTGACCTCTTTATACCGCACCGCCCCGGATCACCCGACAGATTAAACTGCAACCCAAGGATTTCGGGGACGGCTCGTCCTGAGCCGGTCCGCAGGACCTTCGGGCGCCTCTGTGCATACCCCCTCCGTGGCTCGCCCCCCCCACCCGTGTTTACCTTGGCTGGGTTGGTCAAAACCTCCTTCATGTACTCGGCCACCGTGATAGGACCCGTAGACTTTATTTTATACGTAAGATGCCGCAGCATCGGCGTGCCCCGATTGCTTTCTGCCGCCTCATCCCTGGAGCTGAAGCGTTTCCCTCTCCACACACAGGGGATGCCTGAAAAGCACGGTTAAGCACCCGCATTAGAAAGCATCGTTTGCACGCGCGGGCGTGCAAGAGCGTGCACTCCGAACCCGAGGCTCTGCGCCCGCGACGACCCCACGGCCAAGCCTCTGCCAGCGCCAGGCCCAGGAAACCACGGAGGAACGGAGGAAGCCCCCGACGCGGTTTCCACGGAAACCGGATCCCGCTGCGAGGACTCTTACCCACGCGGGCAACCCCGCGTCTCAGGAGCGCGTTCATCCCCAGCCACAGCGGGGCTCAGGCTCCGCCCCCTGGGAGCGGGGATAAAGGGTCCTTCCTGGCACGCCCACTCGAGCGGAAGTGCGTCCCCGGAAGGGGAAGTGGGCTGCTACGGGCTGCGCGCGCGCGTGGGCTGCCAGCCATGTCGGCGGACCGGGAGCCTTTGGAGTTCCACGCGGAGCGGCCCCGGCGTCCCCGGGCGGCGACAGAAGATCCGGAGGAGGCAGAGGAGGAGGACAGCGATGAGGCCCGGAACGGCTTCTCTCTGGAGGAGGTGCTGCGCCTCGGAGGCACCAAGGTAACGGCCGCGGGCTCCGGGCAAGGGACCGCAGCCCGGCCTCCCGCGCCCGGAGCCGCTCTTGGGCGGGAGACAGAAACTCGGATGGCGAGTGTTCTCCCGGGTCCGCGCCCCCTTAGGATGTAGACGAGCTCGTGCCGGGCCTGGCGCAGCCCTCACGCCCGTCGGGTCGGAGAAAGCTAACTTATGTCCCTGCCTCGTGTCTGTGATCTGAATCCACAGGGTTAGAAGGTACACAGATACCAAAGGACCTGCAGGTCTATTCGCCTTTTATAAAAGCGCCTTTTCCTCCCTACACTGCCTCATAACGAGTTTTTATTTATTGCTGGGGGTGGTGTGCGTGTGTGTGTGTGTTGGTACTCGTGTGCGAAAGCCGAAGGACAACTTTGTGGAGTCGATTCTCTCCTATACATGGGTTCCGGGGATTCAACCCAGCTCTGCAGGCTTGCTTGGCTAGGACTTGTTTGCTCACCTGAGACTTTGCAAACGCATATGTCGTTGCGATTGTCATTGGATGTCTGTCGGCTTGAGCGTCTGCCCGTGTCTTGAAGGAAAGTTCTTTTCCCTGTAATGTACAATGTCGTTGGGATTGTCATTGGATGTCTGTGGCTGTCAGCTTGAGGGCCTGCCCGTGTCTTGAAGGATAGTCCCTTTTCCCTGTAGTGTACATATCCTTGGCACATTTTCTTAATGGAAATTCTGTGACCTTGCCAGGCAATAGTGCAGTAATTCAAATGTGATAGTTTTCAAAGTTGAGGTTCTTTCTGAAGTTCTGGGTTTGTGATACAGTTTTAACTCTTTTTTTTTTATGTGTCTGCAGCAAGATTACCTTATGCTGGCTACTTTGGATGAAAATGAGGAAGTGGTGGATGGAGGCAAAAAAGGAACAATTGATGACCTTCAGGAAGGCGAATTGGAGGCATTTATTCAAAATCTTAATCTGGCCAAATATGCAAAGTTTTTGATTGAAGAGGATGAGCCGGATAAAAAAGAAAACGGCAGCAAAAAAGAAGCAAAAGTACTAACGGCAGAAAGTGAAAAGCCAAAAGCACCAGAAGGTAAAGCTGCATCCGAGAAGAAGGTGAAAGCACCAGAAGGTAAAACTGCATCCGAGAAGAAGGTGAAAGGTAAGACTGTGCCAGAGCAGCACTCTGACAGCAGTACCATCCCCAAAACAAAGAAAGGTCAACAAGCCGACGTGTTTGAATTTCTCGAGAGACAGACGCTGTTGCTCAAGCCTGGAGGCAAGTGGTATGACGTGGATTACAGCAACGAATACTCTTCAGAGCCCCAGCCTAGGGATGTGGTGTCCCAGTACAAGGCTCTGGCCCACAAGCTTTATGAGCATGAAGTCAACTTATTCAAAACTAAAACAAATAATCAAAAGGGAGGCTCTTCCACCTGGATGAAGGCAATTGTGTCATCGGGGACACTGGGTGACAGGATGGCAGCGATGATTCTTCTGATCCAGGATGATGCTGTCCACACACTCCAGTTTGTAGAGACCCTCTTGAACCTCGTCAGAAAGAAGGGCAGCAAGCAGCAGTGCCTCATGGCTTTGGACACGCTCAAGGAGTTACTCATTACAGACCTTCTGCCAGACAGCCGGAAGCTGCGGGCCTTCAGCCAGCATCCTTTCCACAAGCTGGAAGAGTTGTCCAGCGGCAACAGGGACTCCAGAGATAGAAGACTCATACTGTGGTATTACGAACACCAGCTGAAACACTTGGTAGCAGAATTCGTGCAGGTCCTAGAAACCTTAAGTCACGACTCCTTGGTAACCACTAGAACCCGAGCGCTGGTGGCTGCTCACGAGCTGCTCTGTGACAAACCTGAGGAGGAAAAGGCCCTTCTTGTGCAGGTGGTGAACAAGCTGGGGGACCCCCAGAACAAGATCGCCACGAAAGCCTCCCACCTGTTAGAGGTGCTACTGCGGAAGCATCCCAACATGAAAGGAGTTGTGTGTGGAGAAACAGAAAGGCTTCTCTTTCGCTCCAACATCAGCCCCAAAGCTCAGTATTATGCAGTTTGCTTTTTAAACCAAATGGTCCTCTCCCATGAAGAAAGTGAGTTGGCTAACAAATTAATAACTCTTTATTTTTGTTTCTTTCGGACTTGTATCAAGAAAAAAGACATTGAATCAAAAATGCTCAGTGCCATTTTAACAGGAGTGAACAGGGCATATCCTTATTCTCAGATAGGTGACGACAAAGTGAGGGAGCAGGTGGACACTTTATTCAAAGTGTTGCATGCTGTAAATTTTAATACTAGTGTGCAGGCTTTAATGCTACTTTTCCAAGTCATGAATTCTCAGCAGACAATATCTGATCGCTATTATACAGCACTATACAGGTAAGTGCATAGCCCTGGAGTGTATGAACATGGCAAAAACTTGTCAGTATATGGCAAAAGGAAGATTTTAAGATTTTAATATAGATAGTGTATATGTATATATAGTGCGTATATATATACTGATGTATACTATGTGTGTATATATTGTGTATATGTATATATACTGTGTATATGTATATAGTGTGTATACATATATAGTGTATAGTGTATGTGTATCTATATACACTGTATATATAGTGTGTGTGTATTGTGTATGCTTATATACTGTGTATATAGTGTGTCTATATATAGTGTGTGTAGATGTATATGTGTGTGTATATATATAGTGTATGTGTATATATGTGGGGTTTGTATATATATTGTGTGTATATATATAGTGTATATATGTGTTGTGTGTATATAGTGTGTGTGATGTGTGTGTGTGTGTATATATAGTGTGTGTGAGTGTGAGTGAATGCATATATCATGTGGTGGGGGGGCACCCCCAGCAACTGAGTATTCACCAGCTTTGAGCAAATGACATCCTGACACCTGTTTTAAGACTTAAGTCTTTTGAGATAGTAGGGGACTAGAACAGGGTATAACTGAAATTCCCTTTCCCCTCTGTTCTTCATACAGCTGTTCAGTAATTCATTCAGCAAGTGGGTTGTGAGTGCTTCATCTGCCCATGGTCTGGGTGTGTAAGGCACCGTGAATATAAATCACACCCCTGGAGACCCTTACTAGATGTGTGCTAGAGAGTGGGTGTTATGGGGGTCAGATTGCAGGGGCTTTGTTTTGTTATGCTATTTTAGCCTTTAGATTAAGATTTTGTTCCTGTGATTCATCAAGGCAAGTATTTCTAACAATGTAAGCACTTCGGAACTACCTTACATATGCCAGTAAACTGTGTTGGGGAACTTATCTTTTTCTTTTTTCTGTTTTGTGTACCTTAACTGCTCTGGAAATCACAGAGATGTGCCTGCCTCTGTCTCCTGAGTGCTAGGATTATGGCATGTTCTAGCACACCTGCCATCTAATTTGTTATTTATAGTTACACATTGTTTCTAACTTAAGAAGGAAAATGTAAAGTAGTGGTTAATAGTTTAGACTTAAGCCACACTTAGCAGGCTTTAAATCTTAACCAGTAGTTTGTCATGTAAGATTGATTAGTAAAATGCAGAGATGTGTATCTGTCTCCTGGCCTGTTGCTCAGATTAGAAAGCATCTTTAAAAGTCACAGCTAGTGAACGGCAGAGCCGACCCCTGACGGAGAAAAGCTTTAGGGGCCTGGATAAGGTGCTTGCCAACAACCCTGACAACCTGAGTTCAGTCCCCCAAGACCCACTCGGTAAAGACAGACTAACAACTCCCATAGGGTGTCTCCTGACTTCCATGGGCATACACACCAATAAATAAAGTCAGAGTTTAAAAAAACTATCTGGGATAGTTAATGAAGACTTAGACTTAGTACATGATTGATTGTCATCATTTAAGGAGATGGTACATGGAAGCCTGGGACAGAGCAATCCCAGTTCCTTCGGGCCTTTGGAGAAAAGGCAGGAAAGCTGAGGAATCAGAGTTTAGGAAACGAGAAAGTGTAAGCATAGACTAGAAGAACCGATTTTAGGCGCTGTGTACCTGCAGAGAGCATTCTGAATGGGGATGGTGTGTATGGAAGGGACCTCTGTGATCCACTGGATCACATTCTTGTAGGACTCCTAGTTTCCTTTGTCACTATGTGTAGGAGGTCTTCATAGGTGTCAGTCTTTATTGTTTTGTTAGCACCTCGATGTGTAGCCCTGGCTGACCTTGAATTCCTTGCTGTGGAATGCATGCTGGCCTAGAACTCCATGACAGCTGCCTGCCTCTGCCTTACAAGAACTGATTTAAAGCAGATTTATAATTTGACTTCTGTATAGCCTTTCTGGTGAGGCTGTGAATCGATACGAAAACTACACTGTTATACCATGTTTTATAAAAGAATTAGAGGAGAGAAAAGTCACAAAACAAATGGATCTTTTTTTTTCCTCTCTTGGTTTTTCAAAACAGGGTTTCTCTATGTGGCTTTGGAGCCTATCCGGGCACTCACTCTGTAGACCAGGCTGGCCTTGAACTAGAGAGATCTGCCTACCTCTGCCTCCCAAGTACTGGGATTACAGGCGTGTGCCACTAATGCCCCACCACAAATGAATCTTATCTGATGACTTCTTACCTTTTGCTTTCTCTCAGGGTCATTGATTTGCATTTTATCTGAGAAGGCAGAAATCAATAGTCTCTTATTTTAATATATGCAGGAAATTTATCGCTAACAAAGATGAGATTGTTAGAATTGGTTGTGGAGTCTCTACACTGCATGTAAATGAAGATGATCTTATGAATGAACATTGACTGTGGTTTCCTGTTACAGAAAGATGTTGGATCCGGGGTTGATGACATGTTCGAAGCAAGCAATGTTTCTTAACCTTGTCTATAAGTCTCTGAAAACGGACATCGTGCTACGCCGGGTGAAGGCGTTTGTGAAGAGGTTGCTTCAGGTTGCTTGCACACAGTTGCCACCATTCATCTGTGGAGCACTGTATCTTGTGTCGGAGATCCTTAAAGCAAAGCCAGACTTAAGAAGCCAACTGGATGATCATCCGGTGTGCTTTTTACTGCTCCTTGATACTAGTGGGTGCTGCACGTGGGGTGGCTTTTCTCTGGAACATGTTAAGAGTGAGTTTTAGAGCTGGACAGAACTGGATTTCACTGCCTGGTGTACAGCTAGCTAGGTGGGCAGGTTACTTGACACCTCTATTAGAATAAACCACACTACAGTAGAAATGGCAGTCATATAAGGTAGTTACGGGTGACTATAGATCAGGTAGATTTTTTTCACCCTGTTTTCTCAGTTACAAAATGGAAATAAATAGTAATAACACCTTCCCCCGTTACAACACAGCAAATGTTTGAGGGCTTAGTCTTAAAATCTCCTGGTTCAGAGCGTGGCTCTGTTATGTTTAGAAAGAAAGAATGTAATCTTTCTTTTCATTGTGAGTAGTGTTTGTTCACGACCTTGATTTTACTTGATTGGTATGTTCATGTTTGACCAGAGCTGCGGTAGCTGGGTCTTCTCTGCAGCTGCACCACGTATGTGAACGCAGGCTTTATTGCAGCCGCCATTGACTGACAGTCGTTGGTTGTTTCCTTAGGAATCTGATGAAGAAAACTTTGTTGACGTGGGAGATGACAGTGACGTAGAAAAGTTCACGGATGCAGACACAGAATCAGCAGTAAAGGAGGTGAAGGGAGTTGAGGCAGAAGACGCGGTGGCTGCAAGCAGCACAGAAGCCAAGAGACCCAAGACTGCTTCCTGGGTGCACTTTGACAACCTGAAGGGTGAGGGAGGGGCTCTGACTTGGTCCTTGAGCTTCCAAATGAAGGAATGAGTTTCCTCTTTCGTCTTCACAGTAGAGTATGTGTGCATGCGCACGCACGCGCTCGCGCGCGTGTGCATGTGCTAACAGGACAATGCTGGAGGAGGTGGAACCCATAGCCTTGGGGTGTGCTGAGCAAGCATTAGAACTACATTTGCAACCATAAAATTTTAATGGTAGGGAATCACAGATAATCCTTATTAGCAGGACTATACGTTTTAAATCTTGGAAATCAGAGCAGATGCCTTGTTAAAACTGTGGAAATTAGGTTAAAAAAAAAACGATGAAATGCTAGATGCACTGTGAATCATTTCTTTCAGTTATAAATAGGATTTTATGCCTGGTGGAGGCACTCGAGTCAGAGCATGTGTGGACACCCACATGTGGCTCACATGAAGTTTGATTTCTGAATGGAACTGATTTGATCCAGTTTCTATGACCCTTCTCGCTTTTTGTTTTAGATTTTTATTTTCTGCGTCTGTGTATTTAGCCTAATACATCTGCACACACATGCCTGGTGACCAGAAAGTGAGAGGAGAGCATTGGGTCCCCTGGAATTGGAGTTACAAGCAGTTGTGAGCCACTGTGTGGGTGCTGGGAATCGAACCCAGATCCTCTAGAAGTGTAGCCAGTGCTTTTAACTGCTGAGCCACCTCTCTAACCTGTTAAAGCAAATTTTTATGATAGAAGACTTTCTGGGCAATAGAAGCCTTAAGTGACTTCTGTCTGCTCACATACACCAGAGGAAGTCTGTTAATAGGATATTAGAGCCGAGAGAAAGCTTAGGGATGCTTTCTTTTTTCTGAAGCTAGAATGGAAAGAACACGAGCCTTGGACTAAAGAAAACAGTGCCACCATGTCTTCAGATTTGTTTTTGGACTCATGGCTAAAGTAATTCGGCTTTAAATTTCCATCCAGGTAGATTCAAGAGAATGCTGGTGGTTGTCTGGAAGGGTCTTCTAAGGACCTACCTATCAGAGCACAGGCTGTCCTCCTGTAGGAGGATGGCAAGCATAGGTTAGGACTACACAGTTAATGGTGTACTTCAAAATCTTGCTTAAAATGTTCATTTCTAGGGCCAGTGAGGTAACTCATCAAGGAGGGGGAAAGGCGCTTGCTCCCACCCTCATGGCCAGAGTTCGATTCCTGGGACCCACATTTTGGACTGGAAGGAGACCTGGCTCCTGAAAATTATTTTCTGATCTCCACATGCAGCCTTGTGGCACTTACACACACACACACACACACACACACACACACACACACACACACACACACACACACACACACACAATTCCTGCATGTAGTTTCATAGGAAAACTACAGCTCGAAAGTATGCTAGACTTCTTCCTGGAGGTTTTTATTCCCATCTTACCGTACATGACTTGTTTTCTTAGCACTTTTTCTGGCTGCTTGAAAACTACTGAAGAGATTGCCTTCTGCAGTTGGGGCCAGTATGTTGCAAAGCTTTTTCAGGAAAAAAGTAAAGAGCAGACATCAAGACAAATTGTTTAAGGGACTTTGTGTTTTTAAGCTATGATTGGATTACTGAACTACTGATTTTGAAGATTAGGTCTGACTAAGAACGTTCATTGGTTGTGATAGTTTGAAGTGTCTTTTTCAGCTAGGAATTTAAAGCATTTCAAAAATACTTTAAATTGTTCTTAGGTGGCAAGCAGTTAAAGACGTACGATCCATTCAGTAGAAATCCTTTGTTCTGTGGAGCTGAAAATACAAGCCTTTGGGAGCTCAGAAAGGTAAAATCATTTCTTCTACCTTTTGTTTGTGGCATGTAATCTTGCTTTCATGGCTTATAACACATTGAAACTTCTTGCAAATGATGAACTTAATATGAAATTACATGTGGGCAAAATATAATACGGTACTTTTATTTTTATAGAAACCTTTGTATATGTAAATAAAAATACCATACCTGGCTTACAAATAAGAGCATAGATTGTTGCGTGTAGCTACTAAGTTCTTTTGCAAATGAAGAAGATGAGTTGGCTTTCTAATAGCCTTCCTATGATCAGCAGACAGTGAGTTTCTTTCTGTGCACTTAAGTCTTGCAGTGTGACCACACATCCTCACACCACTCCATTGAGTCTCCTAGAGCACAGCTACTGTCCTGGTAATACCGGGGTGTCACTTTCCTTGTCACTGTGCTAGTTGTAGCACAGGTGATATAAAAAGAAGATGGGATGAACTGCTAGTAGCCTAATACAATTAAAGATGGTGATGCCCAGCTGCATTTGTAGTCATTAAATCCCATTCTTCTCTGTTTGTACTTGTAGGAAATAAGGGGAAGGGGAGAGTCAGTATCACTTCCGAGTGATAAAGCGGGTATTGCTTTCATTATCTTGACTCTAAATACATCCAGTGTTCCCCGTGTATGTGGTGAGTGTGCACATCCACTCCTGCTGTGCACCAGTGTTAAGGTCAAACTGTCCCATGTAGCTGCTTCCTGGTAGACTAACTAGCATGCTATTTAGTAGACATGTTTGCTTATAAATGAAGTAATGGATTCTTTTGCTTCAAGCAAAACAACTAACAGTATTTGTTGTCAGGACAGAATTTACTCAAAAAGATCAGACATTAGGCTCTCATAAGCAGCGCTTTGGGAACAAACCTCCATACAAAGTTTGCTGATAAAGTTAGTGATCACAACAACAGTAGAATTTTGTGCAATTTGGAGAAACTACCCGACTCATCAAGTGTTTTTCAAATGACTGGTGTACAGTATTGCACATTCACATGTGGGTAACATCTACATTCTTGGTAGACCAGTTATCTCTAAGTAACAAATGCCTGAGGCCAATTGTTGCAGTTGATTCTATCCTGCAGTTAGTTTCCCTTTTGTATAGCATCACAGAAGAAAATCCACATGTAGGTGAAAGACTTGTTAAATATTTTTTTCAACCACCAATCTGTTTGAGGCTCAATTCTCTTTATATATTTCAAATAGTGTGGAATACAAGAAAAGGTTTTAAAATGCATTGTGTTCTATCCACCAAACACAAATATTAATTAACTAACATTTGCAAAGTCAATGCTTCTTAATTTTGTTCTGAAAAAAATACTTATTTTTCATGAACATGTGTACGTAAATAGTGGGTACATTATTATTTTCATCTTATGCATATGAGTATTTGCTTTCATGTATATAAATCTACCCATGTGCATACTTAGTTTCCAAGGAGACCAGAAGAGGGTGTCAGATCTTCTGGAATTGGAGTTAGAAGCAGTTATGAGCCACCATGTGAGTGCTGGGACCTGAACCCAGGATCTCTGCACGTGCTCTCAGAGGTGCTCTCAACTGCTGAGCTATCTCTCCAGCTCCTAGATTTATTAGTTTCTAATAAAGTAAATATAAAAATAACCCACTTGCCTGGAAGCTCTTAATGTCACAGATTTTTAAGTGTAATTGTGGTTTGGAAACCAAAATCTTTGAGGGTCACTTTTTTATATATTAAGTTTCAGTTCTCTAGATTTTTCTCAAACAACTTGTAATTTTGCTGACAGTTGATCTTAGAAATGATGATATTCACATTTCTCTTCTATAGTTATCTGAACATTACCATCCTTCTGTGGCCCTTTTTGCAAAGACTATCCTTGAGGTGAGTCTAAAACACTCCTAAAAGTATGTAAGTGTTTTAATTTTTGATTGTCAGTAATTGATGGCACAGTTTTGCCGACATCTGGGATCTGATATTTTCGGCCATTGTTGAGGACCAATGACTTGTTTTCTCCTTCTGAGAGGAATGGGTTACAGCACACCAGCAAACAGCAGCTTCTGTACAAGCTGGCTCTTCTAGGGAAGGCTGCTCTCTCCTCCGATTCCTGGGATTACTTTTTCAATGTTTGATTCTCAGAATGGTTACATGGTCTCCACAATAAACACTGCCCATAAAGTTACCAGTGCATGGTAAAATGTGTGTGCATCTGTGTGTAGCATGTTAGTATGGTGTCCATGAGAAGACTATTTGAAGGGTTAGTCACTGTTCATATGTGCTTCACATGCGATGTAACAGCAGCTTATGCTTTTCCTGTTTCTCGTATTTGGGTAGATGGGTTGTTTTCTATTAAATCCATAAATCCTCCACCATTTTCCCACCTTTCAGGGGAATTTTATTCAGTATTCAGGGGACCCGCTGCAGGATTTCACACTCATGAGATTCTTGGATCGATTTGTATACAGAAATCCAAAGCTACACAAAGGCAAAGGTGTGCTTCTCTTTTAAAACTTTTTGGTTTTCATTGCTGGGTTTAGTGCATAAATGAATATACAACTACATTAGACTGTCATGATTTACATTTCAGAAAATACTGACAGCGTTGTGATGCAGCCGAAAAGGAAACATTTTATAAAGGATGTCCGTAATCTTGCTGGTAAGTACAGCCTGGGCGGTTGAAAACAAAAGGATAGCAAAAGACAGTGCAAAACAAATCGTATTCTTTGGCCCACTTTATCGTAATAAAATTTAAGGCTATCCAAGGTAATAAGATTAGGAGCCTCTGGCAGCCGTTCCCACGTTCCCAGCCTTAGCAGTTGAGCCATCCCAGCCTCTTCCACTTCTGGCTGAGGAAAAGAAAAATGCACAGCTGACTTCTTCACACATCAGTGTTGTCGTGTAGGCAGCGTCCTCTTTGTTCAGAGATGATATCTCTTCACATGCCATGGCCCAGCTTCATTATGCTCAGAAATCAGAATTAAGTTAGAAGTTGTAGTTATCTCCACCCAGCCTCCCAAAAATCCAGAAATGTCAACAGGATTACTCGGGTAATTAGAATTGTAAGCCAAATCTTTAAATCAAGTCAGAAATTTTAGTTCTATAGAAGAAAAGCTGATATCCTTGAATTCTTTGTTTCCTCAGGAATAAGTAAAATTATGAAAAGTTCTGTTGGTGATGATTTCCTGTTTTTAAAATTACAAACCTTATTGTACTTTTCTTCTGAGACAACCAGATAATGCCGTAATCCTATGTATGAGTGGTAGAGATAGGAGGATCAGGAGTTGAGGTCATCCTCGTTACTACACTAAGTTTAAGGCCAGCCTGAGCTACAAAAGTCCCTGTCTGAAAAACAAAACAAGAAGTAGGGTTGGGGTTAGCAACTTGAGAAGGACTCACTCCTTGAGGCCTTCAGTGGTTAAGAACACTCTGCTCTGGGAGAGGACAGGTTTGATTCTCAGCACCCACACTGAATGTCTCACAACCACCTGTAACTTAAGTTCCGGGGGAATCCAACACTGTGGCTACTGCAGATACCTGCAATCATGCCCATGCCCGCACACATACCTATAAATAAATCTTTCAAATAATTTCTGTTTCTCTTGAAACTTTGCTAAAGTGCAGTTGGAGAACAGTAAGAGAACCCATTCCTCCACTGTGCTTATGTCCTGTCTGCTCTTCTCTACAGACAGTCCACACACTTGCAGACATGCCTTCGCACTGCTGGGCCGCTTTCTAGCGTTGTCTTTCAGGTTTCAGAGCTGCCAGTGTGCTAGATATAGTCCAAGAGCTTGAGTGGCACAGGGAAGTGGTCATAATAAAATGCTTCGTTTCTACAGTGAATAGTAAAGAATTCCTTGCAAAAGAAGAAAGCCAGATTCCAGTGGATGAAGTGTTTTTCTACAGGTAAGATACTTAGTCCTTGGGGACTGTCCAAATGTTTATATTTGATACACTTCGTTGATATTAGACTATTTTGAAAAGATCAAATTATGTATCTATTTCTCTTTTGAAGGAAATTTAAATTACTAATTCTGCTTTCAGTATTTTAGTGAAATTTGTCAGCTTGAGGATTTTAATAATGTAGTATGTAAATTTTGGTTTCTGAGTCTCAGTGGAACTTTAGGCTTTTGTTTCTTTGGAAACTGTATATTGCCCAAGCTGGTCTTCAACTTGTGATCCACCTTCCAGATTTAAGGGTTATTAGCATGTGCTACCATGCCTGAATTATTTCTTTTATTAAGTAATAATTCTTTTGTAGTCTTTATCTGTGTTTAATATAGTAGTAACTCAGAAATAACTTGTTTAGACCATGACTCTTCAAGCAGAGTTAATGAAGTTCACTGTGAAGCTGTAGGGAGCTCAAAAATTCCTATGGATGCTATGAGTATCTGGTTGACTAATTAACAAGATTTAATTTAAATGGCTTTTTTTTTTTTAAACTTACAGTGAATAACTTTGTGGGTGTGATGCCATCTGCAGAAAGTTTTACTGTGATTTTAGGTGTTATGATTTGAGATCATATAAAACCACTATATTCTCATACATGGATAATAGTGTTGAGGTTGAACCAACCTTTTACTATCAATTATTTTATTGTTTGTGGGTTGTTTTTTATATTAAATACAAATTTTACTCATTTGAGCATCCAATAACACTTTCAGAGTTATAATTTATCCCTAGTCATAAATTATACAAATACGTAATATGTTTTATTTTAGGTATTATAAGAAAGTTGCTGTTGTTAAAGAGAAACAGAAACGCAATGAAGATGAAGATAGCATAGAAGATGTTGATGATGAAGAATTTGAAAATATGATTGGTAATTTGATTTTTGTTGGCTCAATTTGTAAAGCTATTACTGTTACTAGGATGAATTTAGTTTTTGGTCCACAGATTATAGTGGAAGATTGAAAGATAGCATGTAGTAACTTGTTCGTATTTGTTCTAGGAAAATACATTATTCTGCTTTGAACAATGTGTAAGAAAATTCTGTTTACAAGAAAAGTGTTTCATTCCTAAGACCAAGTCTCTGATGGGACAGAGACTGCTTATTGTTCATAATCTCCTATTTTCTGTTAGTAGCAATGGTCTGCTATTTGATTTCATCTTCATAATTCATAGAGCTTGGGAATTTTTAATTGAAATGTAATCAAATGAAACAATACATGAAATTGATGTCACTGTTACATCCTACGCTTAGTAAAACATAAACACTGAAGTAGTTGTTGTTCGTTGTAGAGATTTCATGGAGCTTACAGGTCTGTGTAAGACACACCAGGAGTTGTCCTAGTGACAACACTCTGCTGCTATGAACCTGTTCTGCCTTACATTTGATGGGGTATAGTGTATCGCTCCTGTCCTTTGCTAGCTCTTATCCTTTGTGTGTTGTTCTTGGGCAGACACATTTGAAGATGATAACTGCTTCGCACCTGGGAAGGATGATCTTGATTTTGCCAGGTAAAACTCAACCTTCTCTTGCCCATTTTCCCAGTATTTCCCAAATTACGTACCAGGAGACCGTATAAACTACGTGATCACAAGGACTTGGGACTTTTACTTAGGACTTTTAGAATGCTTTGAACAGTCTGCAATTCTTTTACATAGTTTAACGGTGTATCTTAGTCTTCCCGAGCACACTTTAGAAACCACTGCCTTCCTTTACTAGTTGGGAATGTGTTTGTTTTCCAGCAATATGAAAAAAACAAAAGAAGCTAAGGAAAATTTGGAAGATTCAGAGAGTAGTGATGATGAACTTGGTGACCTGGATGATGATGAAGTTTCTTTAGGAAGTATGAATGATGAAGACTTTGACATTGATGAAGATGGAGGAACCTTCATGGATGTGTCAGACGATGAAACTGAAGATGGCCCAGGTACACATTTAAAAATACATAAACCACCAGATGTGGTGGCACACACCTATAATCCCAGCAGGGGTAGGCAGATCTCTGAGTTCGAGGCTAACCTGTCTGCAGAGCTAATTCCAGAATAGCCAGGGCTACCCATATGTTGGTGTTGGACTTTAATTTTAATCAACACTGTCATTCTATTGAGTTGAACTGTCATGTTGCCTGTCTTTAATATTAGTGTAAGGGGCTGGTGGTGTTGCTCATTAACAGAGTGCTTCCCAGTATGCATGAGGTCCTCTCAGCTCTACCAAAGAAGAGCACGAGTGATGAGCTTCTTACCCACCAAAAAGTCAATGTCTGTGTAGTCCTGTAGCGCAGGCAGACAAGATGAATGGCCACAGCTGAGTTTGAACTGTGTCTAGCTCGCCTCTCTCGTCCTCTCACTACCTCTAGTGTGCAGCTGCTGTGCCTCTTGCGTCTGTTGGGCTTTAGCAGCAGATGTTTCTTATGTATGTAGGTGTTAGTATTTGGCTCTATTAGTGGTCACTGAGTAAATTCTATTCTTGCAGACTAAACCAGGTACTCTCAAGAGGATGCAGCGTCCTGTATCCTCCAGGCCGATTCTGTTGCAATTACAGGACTGTGACCCACTTGGAACAGACATAACAGACTTTCAGTTGCATGAGATTGTAGCATACACTGAATTGGTATTTTCCAGGCTTGTTTTTAAAGTGGCTTAATAATAAACTTTTTTGAGTAATAGAATTTGAGGACATCAGCTCCAAAGCCAGTACTAAGAAAAGCAAGAGAAAGAGTGAAGATAATATTGACTTTGCTGGGTCGTTTCAAGGTAAGAAAATGCATCTAATATCTTCAAACCCTAGCAGCTGCCACCTCAAACATATCACAGGTTATTATTTTGGAAAATACATGTTTAGAAGTTGGTTTGACACCATTTAAAGTTTTTGTTTCTTAAAGTGTGAGTCCTCAGGCACCTTCCACCTTGTGTTTGAGACAAGGGTCTCTCGTGGGTTTGGAATTTCACCACGCAGGCCAGGCTGGCTGCTCCATGAGATCCAGGCACCTACCTGGCTCTGCCTCCTGTCTCATCATCTCGGGAACTCCGGCCACTGCACTAGGTGCTTACAGGGCTCTGGAGACCTGGACCCAACCCTCACACTTAGAAGGCCAGTGTGCCGATTAAACCGCCTCCCCAGCCAGGAAAGGTGGATAATAGGGTTTTTACATGAAAGACTTTCTCACGTGCTTCCTTGGTTTTGCTCCAAGTCCCTTCCTCTCACATCTAAGTCTCTGCAGATGACCTTTCGGTCATTGTTAGAGTCCAGTGGCGTGAGCTCTGACCATTCCTACCACTGTAGCTCTCTTGAAATGTTTAGATTCAGAACCATGGGTGAGGTTACAGTAGCATGGACAAAAGTTCATTGATAACACAATAAACACACTTCAGTCAGCTTTTTCAAGTCCAAAGAGTAAGACCTGATTTATATAAGTTATATTTTGCTTCACATATTACAAACTCCATGTCAGCTGTGGAATTTTGATCCTGAGAAATACTGTTGGTTTCTTGTGAGGATAAATTCTGAACAGCAACCAAATCTGGAAAACAGGCACACACTTTAATTAACCCACACATAATGTTTGTTTTAGGAGCACAGAAGAAAAGGAAAAGCTTTGATGACTCCAGCCTGTTTGTCTCTGCTGAGGAGGTAACGCACGCGCCTGCTTAAGAGGGTACCCTCTTGTGAGTTCTCATAGCCTTCCTCACCCTTCCTTTTTTTTTTCTTTTAAGTTTGGCCATCTGTTGGATGAAAACATGGGATCCAAGTTTGATAATATTGGCATGAACGCCATGGCTAACAAAGATAATGCAAGTAAGTAAATTGGTTTTTCCCCCAATGGGGTCTTGTGTAACCTAGACTTCTTTCTTAAACTTACTATGTAGCCCAGGCTAGCCTTGAGATATTCACCCTCCACCTCCCAAACAATAGGACTACAAGTATGCACTACCAGGTCACCTGGAATTTGTCAGTCAAGTTTTTTAAATGGTATCTCCTTATAGATATCCTTAAACGGCAGAAAACTAGCTTGTCACAGAGTACGACATTAAACCACACTAACTATAGACTCAATTTTTTTCCTTGGAGAATTAGTCTGTTTTACTTTGACTTGGCTAAGCATTTATTCTTGTATATTTGAAGACCTTTTTAAGTATTTCCAATGTTATTAGTTTCTATTCTTTCATAAAAATAGAAAAATCTTTTCAGTATAAATCCTTCGGTATTCTTTCGTTTCTAAAATACTCATCTAAGAAAATAGCCGGGCATTGGCACGCCTTTAATCCCAGCACTCGGGAGGCAGGCAGATCTCTGAGTTTGAGGCTAGCCTGGTCTACAGAGCAAGTGACAGGAAAGGCTCCAAACCTACACAGAGAAACCCTGTCTCGATAAAAACAAAAGAAAAGAAACGGAGAGCAACCAACAGTGGGTGGCGAGCACAGGCCACGCGGCCTGGTTTCAGTTCCACTCAGGAGGACTTTGTGGGTCAGTCTACGGTGGCATAGACTCATCTTCCTTCTCCCTCCAAGGTTTCAAACAACTCAAGTGGGAAGCTGAGCGTGATGATTGGCTACACAACAGAGATGTGAAAAGTATCATCAAGAAAAAGAAAAATTTCAAAAAGAAGATGAGAATCCCTCAAAAATCCAGAAGGCAAAGGAAATGAGCGCTTCAGAGTGAATAATAAGTTAAGATTCTACTCACCCTTAATTTTTGCTATCCAACCACTTTACTTGATCTTTCTCTCTAACTCCATATATTCCAGACTTTTCAATGGATTTGTAATAAACTGTAGAAACAAAATGGTGTCATTTATAAAATCATGCAAAAGTTAAGCCTACATTGAAAAAATTCTCCCACATTGCTACATTCAAATATGGAAAGGACAGCAGGGCTCTGTATTCAAGCACAAGTTCCTAACAGTGAACTGTTTGTTAGGGCACCTGCTGGGTGCTCTGCTTAGGTTAAGTGTGATGTCGGCTTGTTCAACCCTCAACTGTCATGAGGTAGGCATTAGCAGAAGCAGTATTCCTGAGAAAGTCTTTCACAACAGTGATCTAAGCCATGGTTGTGTCCATCACCACCTTACATCTTTTTCTGGAATCTGTGCTCTTAACCACTGAAAAAATTAAGGCTCCCGCTTGCAGGGTGAAGCGAATAATTCAGTGATAGACATCTTCCCCAGCATTTGTAAAGCCTGGGGTTTGGTCAACAGAAGAAGTAGTAATAAGAATTAAACCAAGTGCTAACAGATCTCATCTAAGTAATCAGGAGTACTTACTGTGCCCTCAGGAAGCAACTAGTGTTGGAAACTGGTAACAAAAGTCATTTAGTCCTGAACTGTAAAAATACTGCAGCTTTTATAGGCCATTTTGCACTTGAATTTTTACTTGAAGAAAAACATACCTTCCAAAATAAAGGGAAATGTCTTGCTCATTGTTTGCCTGAAATCTGATATTAAAAAATCATGTTAACATATTGAGCCACAATTTAGTATATTAATGTCTATTACTATTAGAGTTTTGTATTATGGTCCCTAATCTAAGAACTAAATCTTGTAGGTAGGATATAAATTACATTCATCTGAAAATGCAGTCTTATCCTCTGTTTCCTTTAAAGATTATGAACACCCAGCAGCACCTGGGAACAGTGTCCTAATGAAGTATTTGAGGAAGACAAATGACAAGCCACTGCCCCAGGGCTGTTTCCTACTTTAGTTGGAAAAGCAACTAGTAGGAATTGCTAATCTTAAAAGCTGAGAGCTGTAATATAAAATTTAATAAAGTATTACACTGTGTTCAGCAACAGGGAAATGGTTTCACTGCCTACTGATAGTTCTGAGAAGCGGTTCAGTGAGCTGAGGTTAGTGTTAGCTCTTCCCAGGAATACTGAACAAGTGAGTATAATGCAGACCAAGTTACTCCCATTCAATTCTGCAGGGCTTTTCAGTTCTGAGCCAGAGCAGGAACAACTGTTCTACTGGTCCCTAGTAAAACCCAGGCTGCTGGTCTGCAAGTCAGACGTGAGTCACTTACTCTACAATAATGAACACCTTGCCCTACCCATAAAAATGTCTAATGGATTCAATCTGAAGAAACGTTTTGCCCAGAAATACAACTAGCATTTACAACATACCCAGCTAGAAAATATTAACTACTGAACTGTGTTTACCTTGGCTCGAGTTCATCTTTTTAAACAACAAATAAGCTCCAAAAACACCCACAAGTTCAGCAGCTAAAACTCCTTTAAAGATCTTCCTTGTCAGTGGTTCCATGGTTCGAGCCATCCTAAATTTGATAACACAAATGAGCTGTTTAAACTTCTGTGGCCTCATCTATGTAGAACTCCATCCCCAGACTCAGCGCTTGTGTGAGACCCAGAGTTACGCATATTTAGATGTTCCTACACAACAGTTTCCAATCTTTATGCCTTAGGAGTGTGATAAACCAAGGACCCAAGACAGGAAAAAGCACAGAAATTCTGAGACTTACACGTTTTTGCAAAGCAAAAATGGAGGAACTGAGGGTTTTTAGTGTCTGATACAGAATGGGAAAGTAGGTGAGATGAACTTTTTAGCTGACTTAGGAATTAAAATACAACCGAATAATAGGAACAGCATTTGAAGACCCCTTTGGAAACTGTCCTTCACAAGAGGAAGGTTATTTTGTTAAATGACGCCACAGTTCATGCCTTTCCTAGATGGATTCAAAACCAGACAGCCTAATCGGGTCTTGTCCCTCAGGCCCGTCTCTTCTGACTGTTGGAACACTGCAACTGTACCATCCCCAAAGGAGTGCACATCCCTAAACCCTAGATTCTGACTCAGTAAGCCTAGAGTGGGCACCCCAGCAATTTGCCCCTTTGAAGTCATTCCAGTTTTTATACAAGACTCCAGTCCATGATGGGGTATCTGACTGGGTGATGCCCCAGTAAAAGCCAAAACTACGACTGAAATCCTCCCTCCCTGTATGGAAATGTGTGAGCTTTTAGCATGAGACCCGAGTTCAGTCTCCAACACTCAGAGATGTATCTTTGTAGAAAGGTACACAGCAAATAAGAATTTTACTTGCTGAAAATATAAAAGGTAGCCCAGTTTTTACCCTGCTTCCCTAAACCCTCAAATCAAGAAGAACCACTAATCTTTTCATCTCTATCTGTATTTTCCCACTGTCTGCTCAATACTGAGACGGGCTGTTGTATAATGTTCATAGTCAGCCAGTTCCTCCGTCTGCCTTCGCCTCCCTTCCAAGGGGCCTAAGAGTGAAGGTAATTGAATACTGTCAGGATTAGCTTGTGACTCAGTGTACCGCCTCCAACGTTCCTTTTTCATTTTAATAATTTAAAAACGAAGCAAATAAATTCACATATAAACTGGGGGTAGGGCAGGAAGGACAGTTGTCTTCTCTAGTCCCGATGCTGTGCATCATTGACAGTCATAGTCAGTTCTCTGGGTTGTTTGCAATGTCCCAGGGCTGGGGCGAGGGTACTCCTGCCCGTCACCTTCCATAGCTCAATCTGAGCAAAGTCTTTTCTGATTGGAAGAGAGTGATGCTAAGGTTTCAAACAGTTCAAAAAACGCTATGTAATGAATGAGAGAGGGAGGGGGGATTACACTCGGAGGCCCTGCGCTTCCGAAGGGTTCTACTTAATAACAAAGCCCCATTAGTCTCCCGGGGCATGCCTGTCCAGACAAGACGGCCCCGGGAGACCAAGACTACCCGGCCTTCTCGCACAGGTGGAAAGGCAGGTGCAGCAGCCCTGCGTGTCCTCTGGGGCCGACCCGGGGGAAGGGAAGCCGGCCGGGCGCAGGCGATGCAGCCCTGCGTGTCCTCCCGGGGTACGGGCGGCGCTGCTCGGCTCCCACAGCGAGCGCCTGGCCCCACGCGGGGCCCGGGGTCCCAGCGGGCGCCGCGACGCTCGGCGACCCGGAAACGCTCGACCCCGCCCCGCGCCCCCGCGCCCCTGCTTCCCGCGGGACAGTCTCGCTCGAGGGTCTTCCACGGACCCGAGAATGTCACAAAGACCCCACGTGACCCACGCTGGAGACCCGACCGCGAAGTACACACAGCCAGCCCCTTACCTGACGCCTGCGCACCCCGACGGCGCATGCGCACCGCCACGGCGCACCGCCCCCGGTTTTAGTCCCGCCCCACAGAGACGTCGGCGCTCTGGCTAGGCTCCTTGAGCGGACTCTGGCGTAGAAGCTGAGGGAAGCTGCCGATTTTACTACAGGTAAGGTTGTCCCAGCCCTCGGGCACACTCAAGTAAAAGAAAGGATTCACATTTGAGCCCAGGACTCCGTCTCCAAAGCCTGCACTTGCATTCCTTCCCCAGCTCTACACCCAGAGTGTGTCAGAGGGCAGCAACAACCCCGGACGCAGCAGGAGTGAGGCGCCCTCACCAGAATCCGCCCTTTGCACTTTAAAGTTGAGAAGCGCTGCCCCCAGCTGCTGCAGGCAGAAGAAGACCGGCCCGAGGGAGAAGAGAAAGAGAGCCGGAATACCAATGAGGCGACGCGAGCATGGCACAGCCCCAAACGCCAAACGACAGCTACTCTCACGACAGTGTGGCTTGATGCGAGCGAAGGCTGTCCAACCTAGGAAGCTAGGAGTGCGGCCCACAAGACCCTCGGTGTAAAAGCACGATGAGAACACCGCGATCTTTTTTTTTTTTAACTTAATTGGTAGATTCTGGAGTGTAGACTTTGCAGGTGACAATGTCGTGGAGCAGTAGTTTAAGGCGTGTTACTTTTGTTTATGCCATGGAACATTTGATTAATGATGTAAAGATGTGCGGCTTTTGTTTCTGTTGCGTCTGTGAAGCTGTGCTTCTTTGCATGTCTAAAACACCTGATGGGCTAATAAAGAGCTGACACTTATAAGCAAGAATAAACCCCTCAAAAGAGAAAAGAGTAAAAACCAGCTACACAATGTCATGTCACAATGCCACACAGAATAAGCATATGTGTGCTCTCGGTGTTGGCGCACACGTGTGTCTTCAGTGTTATTGTAATGTCCGGTCTCCAGTGTACGGGCAGATGATTTGACATCATCTGGTGTGACCCGTGCTTAACGTGAAATGCTGTTTTATTGCATGCAATGGGTGTGTGAACAAGCGCTCCTGGAAAGGGCTGGAGAGATGGCTCCGTGGTTAAGAGCACTGGTTCGATTCCCAGCACCCACCTGGCTGCTCACAACTGTCTGTGATTCCAGTTCTAGAGGATCTGAGACCCTCACACAGACATGCATGCAGGCAAAACGCCAATGCACATAAAATGATCAAATATTTTTTAAAATTCCTGGAAAGAAGTTGTGACAGCAGAGGTTAGTTAGCTATCTCTCCAGAGGTTAATTACCTTATCTTGAGCTAGCTTTAGCTACTTGTCCACCTCTTTGTCTGAGATCTTTGGACTCTATTAACTTAGCCAACCACTGGCTTCCACCTGCCCCAAACCAAAGACTGTCACCAGATAGCGTCTTGGACCTGAAGAAAAGTTTCCTCCTCTTGTTGTAACCACCTCTTGGTGTATCCACCAATGTATTTTAAACTTTCCTTGATTCATGACTTTGCTCTGTAAAACTATGAAACTGCTTCCCCATTGGAACATAGAATTTGGAATAATCTAAATCTGTGTTCCCAGGCACTCAGCATTGCTCCAGAATAAATTATCTTGTATTCCCTTTAAAAAAGAGAGCTGTGTGTGTGTTTAGAAAACGGGTTAATATTCCTTTTTTAAAGATTTATTTATTATGTATACAGTGTTCTGCCTGCATGTATGCTACATACCAGAAGAGGGCACCAGATCTCATTATAGATGGTTGTGAGCCACTATGTGGTTGTCAGGAATTGAACTCAGTACCTCTGGAAGAGCAGCCAGTGCTCCTAACCTTTGAGCCATCTCTCCAGTCCTAGTTAAGTATCCTTAATTATTAAGTACCCCAAACCTTAGAGACAAGTCATGCCTCACCCACAGTGCCTTAATCGGCTCTCGACTTCTCTCTACACAGACATCTGAAATGTCAAAGAACCCAATCCTTGCTTTCTATTTCCTTGCCAATTTTCATTTTCATTTATTTTGTTTATTATTGCCTTTGTGAAAAATGCAATGTCATTCAAAATTAGTTTGTTTAGTGCCCTAAAAGGCACAACTATATCAAGAAACTTATATGAAGCAGTAAAGCATGTTAAACCCATTTTCTTTGTCCGTTATCAACATCTGTTATAGCTGATGCCCCATTAATGGTAGGTAAAGAGGGAGACACATTTGTAAACGTTAATAGATGGTGCAAATGCCACTCTGAACTCACATTTAATGAAGCATCATTACACAGCATATCAAGAAATTTTGTGCACAAAAACATTACAAATGTATGTTATTCAAATCATGAAAACCATGGGTTCTATAAAGGATAGGCAATTAGCAATACTGGAAATTCTTTGAAAACATTGATGCTGACTAGAGCAACATCATTGACTTTCCAGAAATAGGATGACTAAGTTAAAGCCAAATGATAAAAAGGAATTTTATCATTTGAGACGTGTTATCAAGTTGTTTATGGTCTCCAAACTGAATTTATGCCACAACTTGATTATGAAAACTACCATAGAGATTTAGCATCCTTAGTAAATGTCACTCACCATTTAAATGGGTTATATTGCCTTTAAAGTGAAACCCAACTTATTAATACAATGTTTCAAATCATAACAGAATTTCAAATGGGAGTGAAATGATGGCGCTCTCAAATTACGGCAAACAATTTTGTGCCTTTAGACACATTCATTAACATGGCTCTTGTCAACAGCAAGAAATGTGTGGCTTATTTATTTCATAGAAGAAGATCAGAGCCTGGAGAGAAGGCTAAGCTGTTTAGAGGACTCATTTTTCTTTCGGAGAATCTGGGTTCAATTCCCAGCACCCACATGGTAGCTCATAACCATGTGGTCCTGTGCTCTCTTTTGACCTCCAAGGGCACCAGGCATACACGTGGTACACATGCATGCATGCAGTCAAAACATCCAAACACATAAAATAAAATGAACAAGTAAAATTGAAGAATGTGAAGCAAATTTCCAGATTTCCTGAAAGCTATTTTGGTAAATTTCCGACTCTATTTTTCAGCCGATGCAGATATGCTGTCTCCCAGTTGCAAACAGACTGCACAGAGCTGCAGGCAGCCGTCCAACTAAAGGAAAAACTTGATTGCGTTTCTTTCCTGGATTCCTACAGGTCATGTCTTCCAAGAAACATGTATCTCTTACTTCATAGTCACACGGCACTCTTCTCTTTGCTTTTTTTTTTTTAAGGAATTTCAAAAGACAGTTTTATCTAGACAGAAACCTTCAAACAGAACAGAAAGTAGGCATTATTAAAATACACTTTCGCCAAGTGATTTAACATTAGAATATAATAGAGGGAAGATGGGGCGTCCACCTGTGGTCTGTCCATCTCTGGGATGATTCCCTGTGGGACAGTCGTGTGTGGGCAAAGGTTGTCTCTGTCCCACAAACGTCCACCTCCACACACCCCACTCTTCCCCAGCACCCTCCAGAGCAAGAAGAAAAACAGGCAGCACTCCAGGCCACTTATTCCACCTCTAGTGCCAGCCACAAACTGGATCAGGGACCCTGGGATGGAGAGGTCTGTGGCAGCAGGAATATTATATGGGCTGGCCGCTCCAGGGGAAGCCTGAGCCCTTTGGCTACCAGTACCCAGAGAAATAGGCAGATATACCAATAAGTAAGAATTTTGGAAGCCTTAGTAGACATCCCCCTCCCTCTATGGGTACTCTAAGGGTAGCTCAACAGGCTCAGGTCAGGGAGCATCAGAGTAAGCCAACTCTAGTGCAAAACTCAGAGGCTAGCATACCAGTAGTTGTTTCTGGGAGACAGGATCTCACAATAGACTCTGCATAGAAGAATATGAAAAGACAATGTGGGACCCAGCACATCCTGGGCTCACCACACAGACTGTGCTGGCAGTGGGTGCTAGCTCAGACCAACCCCTCAACATGCCGTACCCTGCAGCCGTCTCTGACTGGGAAGGGCTTGTAGGCCAGAGCTAGACAGACCACAGGTGGATGCTGGGAATCTTCAGGCTGCTGG
The DNA here is from genome assembly GCF_017639785.1 of Mesocricetus auratus. Taxonomy (NCBI): domain Eukaryota; kingdom Metazoa; phylum Chordata; class Mammalia; order Rodentia; family Cricetidae; genus Mesocricetus; species Mesocricetus auratus. Next base: position 28,449,410 of record NW_024429205.1, on the reverse strand, counting down.
AACCTCTCCTGAACTCTACAGGAGTGACTTGTTCAAACATGCAGGCCCTAAGCAGTTGCCAAGGCAGCCTTGTAGACAAAGGCAAATAAAACCATCCTTGAAAGATGATGGCACCCACTACTTTGATCTTGATGTCCAAAGTCAGACTGCAAGTCAAGGTGAGTGTGCCTCTGTAGAGAGCTGCGAAGTGCTGCATCCTTAAGATGACGCTGGCTTCCACATGCTGCTAGCCCGACAGCAGGTGATCTCTGTGATAAACAACACCTGTATTTGGTTAAGGCTGGCTATCAGGCTTGCTTCTGTGTACGTGGACCTATCTGCATGCTCCACATGGCATACTGGGGTTGGCCGCCCAAGGGCTTTTAAGGTGTGGGTTGGCGCTCCCCGGGAGAAGAAGATTGTTCAAGGTTCCTGAATAAACTGCTTAAAGAAGAGTCTGGGCGTTGCATCTTCCTTGCTGGTCGAGGTGGGCGCGACATGCCTCCACACTGGATAGCTGAGGGCACCTGTGTCTGCTTCCCATAAGTCGTTTTCATGGTACTAGATGAAGATATTTAGGATGGGCCCTGTCCCTGGCAGATGCCAACTCTAGCAGACAGGCAAGCCAAACAGGGGATACCCAGTGACCACTGCATTTTACAGTCCTGATGATGGTCCTGGTGAGCTTCCCCCAACCCCCACAGTGCAGAGAATAGAATTCTGGAGTGTTCAAACTCTGCCTACCCCAGCCCTATCATCCGAGACCCCTCCCTGACCCCATTCCACTGGAGAGTTAACGCACAAATGAAATCCTAAGTCATACCAAGGATCAGGAAAGATTCCCTCCCATAGAGCCTTCCAGGGTTAGCTGAGAATGAGCCCTTCAGCACCTCTAAGAGTCACTTAGAGTTTATGGTTTCATTTTCCCAACATTACATCTTTGAGGACCTCAAATTCTTACCCAAAGTCACAGCCACACATAGGAACGTCAATGTTCCCACCCCCTCCATTCCTCTTAAGAACTTCAAAGTAAAAGCTGCCAGTCTGTCTGGCTCCAGATCTTCTTGAAGGGTATCGCTTCATCTCCAGGGGCTGTAGCTCTGGTGTGACATGACAGTCCAGCGCCTGCCTCTGGGGGCTACATCACATGATTGCACAGCTTAAGTTTTGTTTCCGGACAGTTTTACAGAAGGCTTTCGACTGTGTTCCCAGTACTTCTGATTTGGACACCAAGTCATCGAGCTTCTCACCTCGCTCTAACAAAGACTCCATGGTGTTATGCAGAATGATTTGGTCTCCTCCAGTTCAGCTTGTACTTTGCTCATGGGGTCAGCTTCTGGGGGGTTCTGGTATCTACTAAGGTGACCGTCCAGGGCTGTGTACTGGATTGTAGCAGGTGATCCTACTGGCCAGTCTGTCCTATCCACCTGTTTGGAGAATTCATCTAGTACCTTCTCCAGCAAGGTAAAGGCCATTCTGTCAGCTGTGACCACACCTGCAAGACGGTCACTCCGGATGTAGACATGGCAAAGATATTGTTCCTTGACAGAGGCTCTGCTGCCTTTTGCCGATGGTTCCACAATCAGTTGACTTGTAAAGGTCATCAATTCCTAACACTGGACCTCTAGAAGAAACTGAAGGAAGATACGTCGAACGCGGCTTTGAGCAGCACTGCTTTGAGCTCGCTTTTGTAAAGGACTCTGAGGCTGTACAGCTTCATGGCGCTGCACCTTCCGGCCGCCGGCTGGACCCCAGACCCGCTCACGGGAGCGCCGCCGCCATCCTTCAGAACAGGCTGCTGACGGCCACGCCCCTTCTCTTTGCTTTTATGACACTAAAAATTGTGAGCAACTGTTTCAAAAATGGAACAACTAAGTGAAACTGTGAAACACCTGACAAGCACTTTAGAACTCACTGAGCATGGTAACCACTTCCATCCAATCACATATGGATGAAGTAAGATCTCAAACGCAGCGTCAGATAGCCCACTCTCTGACCATTCTGTGTTGCCCTCTTTTATAATAAGAATAATAACAAAATCAATCACATGTTATTTCTTAAATATGTTCTTTCTCTTTATTGGTGATCCCAAATGATACCTACTGAACAATTTTGAGACTGCCTTGCTGAGAGCCTTTATCATTTATTACAAAAGTAGCCATTAATATTCTAGGTAATAACCCACCAGAATTAACTTCTGATGGAGAAAATATACTGGGTGCTTTATATTCTCAAAAAGGCCCCAGAGAGAGGAAGTCCTTCTCACTGGGTGTCAGCAGTAAGACCAGCAGCCTCTGGGCTTCACACTACAGAGCCTGAGTTTTTCCCTTTTATACAGGGCTGAGAAGTCCCTTTTAATCAGTTAATGGCTTGTTTTACAAGTCACGTCCCTCTGAGACTTAAGTTTGCCTGGATGTTTTACAAGTTGTGTCTCCTCTCTGAGACATAAGATGTCCTACTTTTGTAAGACCTTATCTGCCTTCCTGGCTCTGAGTAATGCTGGTATCTTGATGCTGTCAGAGAATCGCCAATTGTGTCTGTGGATATATAAACTGGAAACCTTATGAGATCTATGAGAATTTGTTGTTGTTTGGTTTTTCGAGACAGGGTTTCTCTGTATTGCCTTGGAGGCTGTCCTGGCACTTGCTCCATAGACCAGGCTGGCCTCGAAATCACAGAGAGCTGCCTGCCTCTGCCTTTCGAGAGCTGGGATTAAAGGTGTGCACCACCACCACCCGGCTCAGAGATCTATGAGAATTTTTAAGGAGGATTTTTTTTTAAAAGAACTCTAGGAGAATTTCTTAAGAAGACCTTTTGAGGAGAAATTCCAAAGTGAGCTTTTGAGAGAGAACTTTTGGGAAGAACATTTAATGAAGAACAAAGAGCCATGAGAAGAATGGTGGTGTGTCAGCTGATTTGTTCACACTCAGATCTTATTAGCCAGCCCAGTCGCCAGCTGTCAGCCTCCTGCCTGAGCGCTGCGTCTCTGAACAGGGTCATTTTACGAGAATATTTTGATTTATCTATGGTGACAATATCATGAAATTATACACGACAGCTTTTTTAAGCTCACTAACTTTCATTAGTGTTTGCCTATTCGTGTGGCCCACAACAATTCTTTGTTCAACATGACCCAGAGATGCCAAAAGGTTGGACGCCCCTTCTCTAAAAGATGGGCCAGTTCTTAGTGAACTCTGCAAATAGAAGAGGGATATCAGGAGTCTCAAGTTAAGGTTTAATCCTAGCCTACATCAGAAAACCGTTCATCTCTTGTAAAATAAAGAAAAAGAAACAACAGCAACAAAACTAAAACTCCTTCATCAGGAAGAAGCCCTAGTCCTAGAAAGAACAAGAGGAGAGTCCTCCTTACCTGCGTTTGAAGACAGCCTGGAGGCCCGCCAGCTCAGACAAGCCCCTGCTAGTCCATGCCTGCTCTACTTTTTCTCCTTTATCTCTACAGCCCATTCTTTTTTTATTTTTCTCACTTGGGGAATAGCCTAGATGAAGACAAGAAAGAAAAATCAAAAGCAACAGGGGGTGATTTTGGAAAACAAGAGGGACCTTTAAATCAGTGTATCTAATCTGTGACCCAGAACCAAGAGACAGGCCAGAGTGTCTGTGGCCACCTTCCCCTGACGCTGATAAGACACAAGAAGCTGAATGTGAAGGTGGTATGTCATAACATGTCATAACCTGAAATACACAAGGAGACATACACACCTCTGTCTCGTGACAGTGACACACAGTCACACAGCATAGTTTAGTCTGCAATTACATATGCTGTTCCCCTTCATACCACATGCCTGGAAATCCAGAGTTGAGGACTAGAATTTCCAAGTTATCCTGAGCCTGGAGAAACTAAGAATTAGCTTACTTTTGCACATTGCCTGCCTGTGCCACACCCCTTCTCGTGGGCACTCAAACCCTCCTCTAATTACAAGTCTCAGTGTCAATAGGACCTGGACCATTGTCCTCCTGGATGTTTATTACCAAGAAACGAGCAAACAAGACCATGTTTAAATCAACCTTAAATTCTAACCCAAGGGAAACAAAGGCTGTTTGTAACGTGAGGGCAAATCCCACTGAGCAGATGGATGGGGCATTGGGCCAGCTCCTCTTTTCTTTCTTGAGAGACACAGTCTTAATTACACCTTCCCAACCACTGCAAAAGATCACCCTGTCACGGTGTAATATAATGACTTCAAGTGGTAACCATATATGAAAAATTAAAAACATTGAGATACTCACAACTCTGATTTTACCTTTTCACGACTTCTAAAAGTAATACTCAGAAATGTAATCAAATCCAGATCCCCATTCCTAGCTTGGAATTCTCTGTGGCCGGCTCTTTATAAAATGAATGACACTCTCCTCTCCTGTTTATATGATTAATACTTAAAGGAATGCTTAACTTTCATGGAACATAAACTAAAAAGGAAAAATTTAAATATAGCTTTGGGTAAAATACAAAATCAGTCACCTTATAATTATTTAGATATAGTATTACTCAACAATAAACTCCCCATCTTCCTCTCAGTTTAAAACTTCCCAAACAATGAACCCTCAGTTACTTACAAACAATTGTGGGCCATGTCAATGGAGTATCTCCTTATCTATTACTACTAAGGAGTTGGCTCTGCTCTTTAAGTTGCTTTCTGGTTAAATCTATAAGAACCATAACACCTGAGGTGGGCCGGGCGGTGGTGGAGCACGCCTTTAATCCCAGCACTCGGGAGGCAGAGACAGGCGGATCTCTGTGAGTTCGAGGCCGGGCTGGACCGACAGCCTCAAAACAATACAGAGAAACCCTGTCTCGTAAAAACCAAAAAACCAAAAACCAAAAAACAAAAACAAACAAACAAACAAACAAAAAAACACCTGAGGTGGATCGAGTTATCATTTCATGAAATAACGCTGCTGCTACAGCAGTATCTCATAGAATCAATCCCTTACTCCCTTACCAACTGCTTATCCTTCTGTCCTTATCATCTACTGGAATGATGTATCAACCAGGTTGTGATTGGTTCCCAGAATCTCATAGGGCGTGGCACTATTAGGAGGTGTGGCTCTGTTGGAGTGGAAAGGGCCAGATGTTCTTCCTGCATCAGGGTGAGGTTATGCTTGTGTCTTCCCAGAAAAGAACGAGGTCCCAGATGGCTCCTGCTTGTTGCATCCGACCCTGTCTGAAGATGTACAGCAAGCCCATTGAGAAGAGATGTACCAGGAAATAGCTCTTCACTGAGTTCTCCCCTCACAAAGCTCTCCCTTTCATGAACCATAGCTGTATTGCTAAAAGGGCAAAGACAAGATTTACAAATCATTTCGCTTATTAAATAACAAAACCGAGCCCAATATCCAGGATTGTCCCTAAATTGGGCTTTGAGCACTTAACTAAATTACCCTGTGGTTTCATTGTCACACTAAGTGGGATGTGTTTGGAAAACTGCCAGTCAAAGGGAAACCAGAAGGCTCATCCTGAGACTTTCTCATAGGAAAACTGAAGTCTAGCTTTATTGGAGATCTATGCTAGATATTTCATGTCTACTAATCCTTGTTAGGGGATTTTGTTCTTCTTTTCATTGGCTGGATGGGTGGGATGCCTAGCTGGTGACATAATCAGTCCCTGATCCCAAGCCTGTCCACACCTGTGGGGCACCTTTTGTCAGGGCGGGATACCCAACAGGATGAAGGAGTGATTGAGAATCGGATGATTGTCTTCCATGTGACTGGGAAAGACTATAAAGACAATCGCTGCTCCTGGGTGACTGACGCCAGGAGGATTCTTTAGCAGGAGCCGGCATGGCTGGCGAGTCCAAGTTTATTGAGTACATTGATGACGCTTTAGAAAAATCAAAAGAAACAGAACTTTCTCGTTTGTTTTTCACCTACCAAGGAATTCCTTACCCAGTTACCATGTGCACCTCGGAAACTTTCCAAGCTTTGGATGCCTTTGAAGCCAGAAGTGATGACATCGTGATCGCGTCCTATCCCAAGTGCGGTAAAGAGCATCTTTCCTATGAACGCATCCCTACTGATTAGGTGGGGGAGCGTGCAAGGTGAAGGTGGGCGGAAAGAGGCTCAGCTCCACATGGAAATCAGCAGGGGATGGTGCAAGACAGCGACGCATACAGTTTATAAAGTCAACGACTGAAATGGCTTGATAAAAAAACAAAACATCGACAAACCCCCAGTATTCTGGGGAAGAGGTCACGGCGCATGACGAAGGGAGGGAGGATAGGCAGGACCCCAAATAATTAAATGTGCATTTGACAGACAACAGAAGCATGCCATTTCTGTCGTGTATGTAATTTCCATGTGTTGATCTTCTTTACAGGGTCAAACATCAGCCCTCCCATCCCTCAAATCTGTTTTATAAGGTCTTTTATCAGTGGAGAGTAGGGGATTAAGAATCTAACTTGGTTTATTTTACATCTTCTGCTTTTCTGTTGTTGTTTGGATTTTTGTTTGTTTTTTTAATTATGAGGTTCAGGCTGGCCTAGAACTTAAAATCTTCTACTCCAGACTCTGCCCAGGTTGCAGATGTGAGCTATTTAGCTACTTTTGCTTCCTTCAACTGCTGCTTATAAAAGCCCATTTCGTGTAATGCTTGTATTCTCTTATTCAACCTCGGGCTTCTATAAAAGGAAGCTTATATATGCCTGTAGATTAATTCAGGGTGAAATATATTATATAAACTTGATATTCCTCTAGCATAACATTCTTCTTCAAGGAACATAATATGTTCAAATCATGTCAAGGAGACATCTGAGCCTGATGTGTAATCTCAGTATTCAGGAGGCCGAGGCTGGTGGTTCGTGAGTTAGAAGCCAGAGTGGGGTACACTGCAAGACCCTACCGCAAAAAGGAAGGAGAGGAGGGGGCCGGAGGGAGGGGGAGGGAAGAGGACAAAATTTGAATTGTAAAATACATTAAAATTTCCCTGCACTCTTTGAGTACGAAGCCAGCCTGGTCTACAGAGCATTCCAGGACAGCCAGAGCCTTTATACACACACACACACACACACACACACACACACACACACACACACACACTGTCTCAAAAAGCCAAAACCACAAAACAAACAAAAAATTAAATTCCATGATAATATACATAAACACTCTTTTCTCCAAAATATTTCTTTCCACAGCCAGAGTTCTTTCAAACTCTGAAGAAGCAAACATCACGGGATAGTTAAAAATTTAACATTTCCTCATCTATGTGCTAAAGCGACATGCCTTTGTTATTAAAACGCCTTAATGAGTTTCTATTTTCTGTGTTTTCTTTCAGGTTCAAACTGGATTCTCCACATTGTCAGTGAATTAATATTTGCTGCTTCTAAAAAAAAATACACGTGCCCAGAATTTCCAGTTCTTGAATGTGGTGACACAGAAAAATATCAGGTGAGTGCAGTCTTTTAATCTACAGCAAATGATCACGAGGAGACTTCTTCCATTCTGGAGTCTTTGCTGCTGAGTTCAAAAAGTGTTAATATGATGCTAACAATGGTCCCTGGTTGCCAGTTCTCACTTGCTTACCAGGTCCTCAGTCCTTTTCTGGTATTATTTCCTTTTCTTACAAAATAATCTTTTCACGAAAGATGAAACTGCCAACCTTGCCCAAGATTAAGGAGACAATAAATGTCAGAGCCAAAATTTGTGTCCAGGCTTTCTGATTCGAACTTGGAAAGAATTTAATATATGACTATCCTTACTAGTGACAGCAATAGTTTTGACTTGGGGGGGGGCAAGTAATCGGAGAACACCTAGGAAATGAACTAAAGCCAAAAGATACAGGCGTGGGTGGGATGCAAAGCAGAATCCCCTGTCCTTCCCTAATAAGGCATTTTTAATTTCCTTATCTTAATTACGACTGCTGTGTATGTGAGCAATGAGCAAAGCCAAGCAGTATTTAAGACAGTCAAGTCTGGATGAGGGTTCCTGGTGCCAACAGAGCCGCTGTTACCATCTCTCACTCTCCCAGAAGAACTGACTCGGGGCAAGAGGGAGGCTCTGCCTCGGGACCTCCTGCTTAGGCTGCAGGGAGAAGATGGACCATCCTCCCCGAGCCCTGTATATGTCAGGTGGTCAGTCTTGTCTCTGAGATTCATTGGTGCTTGTCTCCGCTCTGCAGCACGGGGATCTAGTAAACATCAAGGCCACCTAGACTTAGCAATTCTTCCCGAGCCTCCGGATGACATCCAGGTTGAAGGTTAACTCAGAACAAACCATTAGCAGTGTGTGTGTGTGTGTGTGTGTGTGTGTGTGTGTGTGTGTGTGTGTGTGTGATCCCTTCCTGCAGAATGAAGCATAATTGTGTTCTTGTAATATAGATCATAAAGCACCCACTGACCAGCTCCAAAATTGCTAGAAAATATTTTAACTCTGTCTGTATAGCCTTTTGGGTTTTCATATCTGCAGTGTATCAGAAATGTTTATTTTTTATATTTATTTTATGTGCGTTGGTGTTTTGCCTGAATGTGTGTCTGTGTGAGGCCACAGGCAGCAATGAGCTGCCATATGTGTGCTGGGAACCGAACCCAGGTCCTCTGGAGAGCAGCTGGTGTTCTTAATCACTGAGCGATCTGTCCAGTCCCCAACTGTGTCTGCTTGTTTAAATGCAGTGTGTCTTTTATTTTAAACATAACCCAGTGAAAAGGTAAGTTTAAGTTAATAGTGACTCAGTTTACAGGTAATGTCCCTGTAAGACACACACAAATGTATGTGAAGAAGTCCTATGTGTAGTCTTCATATTGCTTGCAGCTACATTACTCATTCGTTTGGATAGAGTGTTGTATATCTAGTTCTGAGACAACTTCATTTTCCTCTTGGCTATGCCTCTAATCCTTCTAGTAACTTTGTCATTCTGTGTGAAATCACCGTGTGACCCGGGGCCATGTGATCTAGGAGGAGCAGTGTGCACGCTGTCACTTAATCTGAAAATGACCATCTATTTGATGTTGTACAAAACGCCTAAAGCCTCAAAGCCTAACTTTAATCTCTAAAATAGAGGCTCCAATATCTGCCTGAAACATTGCTGTGAGTGGATGTAAAATTATGCCAAACACCAAGAAAGACAGCTTAGTGCAATTCAGTCATTGTCACCAATAATCACCACTTGATGATTAAATTTTTAATCTTTTAAAGTCTTGATTTTTGTTCTCTTGTTTGAGTCAACACCTCCATAGCTTTTTTTTTTACAGAATTAGCTATGAATTCCTGAATATTACTTTATCACTAGAATTGTAACAAAGCTTATGAAACATTGAGTGATCACTCCAAATGTGCAAGTGGTCAGATTGAACCTTTGTCCTCTGAATAAAATTTATAAAAACAATAAACACTTATGGGCAGGGGGGGACAATAAACACTTATAAGGGTTACAAATTAGAAACTCTTCATTATTTAAGAGTATTCTTTTTCACACAGGGTATCCTGTGGCCTAGAATTTACTGTTTATCTAGGCTGCTTGGAATTCATGCTCCTGGTGTATGATGATATTTTATTTGTGATCTAACAAATAAAGCTTGCCTGAAGATCAGAGTGCAAAGCTAGACACAGTGGTTAGCCACACAGGCCAGGTGGTGGCGGCCCACACCTTTAGTGCCAGTAGCCACACTCCTAGTCATAGAAGCCTTCCATACCAGCACTAGAGGAATACAGGACAGGTGTCAGGTAGTCTGCAGTCACACGGACGGGGTTGTCCTCTGGTCTGAGGCTTAGCAGAGGTAAGAACTCTCTAGCGGTTGGCTACACTGCTTCTCTGAACTTTCAGCTTTCATCCCTACTGTCCGTCTCTGGGCTTTTATTTGTTGTGCTACACTCCTGCCTCATCCTTCCTAGGACTGATTATAGGCAGACACAACCACACCCCAATGGGGCCATAAGACTTTGTTCTTTTTAGTCATTGGGGGAAACAGATAACAGAAAAATAGTCAATTGTTCTATGTTCTTCAAATGCATGGGCATTTCATAAATCATTTCTCAGATATTTAGATAACCTAGGACTTCTGATTCTATTGGGATATTTAATTTGCATGGTACACCTTCAATCCCAGCACTTGGGATGCAGACAGGGGGATCTCTGAGTTCGAGGCCAGCCTGGTCTTCAGAGCGAGTTACAGGACAGCCAGAGCTACACAGGGTAACCCTGTCTCCAAAATGCAAAAAGGAGAAGTATCTCTAGGTCTAGAAAGCTATCCCAGTGGGTGAGAGCACTTGCCGAGTTAACTCCCACAGTCCACATAAAAAGCCAGGTGCCCCCTTAACTCCATTGCGCCAGTGGACGGGAACCAGTGAGTGCTGGGGCTTTTTGGCTGCCATCCTAGCTCCATGTTCAGTCAGAGACAGACCCAAAGGGATAATGTGAGCAGTCATACAGCAGGCCACTCAGTACCTTCCCCTGGCCTCCGAGAATACATGCACAAGCACGTGCAAACATACACATTCCATATTCTCAGATATATGCGTGCTAGAATGAGAGTGTACACACGCGCGCATGCACACACACACACACATACACACACACACACAGAGGGGGGAAGGTTTAAAAATATATCTAGTTGTTAAAAATGGATTTTAGGAACTGTGGAAGACTCGGATATTTCTATTACAGGCCTTGACATGAAAGAGATACAAATAAATAAAGCAGCGAAATGCAGGGTCTGAATTTGCTTGAACAAAAAGAATTTATATAATTTTTATAAAAGGTAAAAACTAATTGACAAGGATTGAGGATAGAAATCAGGATCCAATAAAATAATGTATGTGAGATTAATGATTACTTTATGATCTTTGCGAAAAAAAATTGGGAGTAGAAGAGAAAGAAATTACACCACTCAGATACCACTTTCTAGGCAACTGAACACCACCACATACACACACTCTCTCTCACACACCACACACACGCTCTCTCTCACACACCACACACTCTCTCACACACTCTCTCTCACACACACCACACACTCTCTCTCACACACACCACACACACTCTCTCACACACACCACACACGCATTCACACACTCTCTCTCACACACACCACACACTCTCTCTCACACACCACACACACGCATTCACACACACCACACACGCATTCACACACTCTCAGCCATACACTCTTTCATACACACTCTCACACATATTCTCCCTCATACACACACACTCAGACATGCTCTGTCACACATTTCTTATATATACTCTCACACACATTTACACAATCTTCCAAGCAAGTCACACTCATACTGTCACACACCCTCACAAACAGTCATACACACATGCACCCTCAGAATACTCTTGTTATGCATGCATTCTCTCATACATTCTTGTTCACACACCCTCTCACATACACACTTAGACACATGCGCTCTCTCTTACACATACACACTCACCTTGTTGTGTGTATTTTATAGAGAATGAAACTGTTTCCATCACCAAGAATTTTGACAACTCACCTCCACTATGACAAACTACCTCAGTCTGTCTTCAAGGAAAAAGTCAAGGTGAGTGAATTTGAGATATCTAAGATTTATTTTTATTTTGTATATGTATGACTGTGTTGCCTGTGTGTATGAATGTGTATCATGTTTATGCTAAATTTGAAACTTTCCTGTATACATACAGACCATGCTTTTATTCCTCTGGGGTTTTGTGGGCTTGCTTTGTTTCAGTCTTCCATTTTGACATTGTTAGAGATCAGACCCAGAGCCTCACACATGCTAAGCAAGAACTCTACCGCTGAGCTGCACAAAAGCCCCATAGTTACTGGCTTTTGGTGTGACGAGGTTGCGCATAATCATGGGATTTGAATAGGTGAAATGCATAACATAGTATTTCTCTGGCTGTTTCTTTCTTCAGATTCAGATGCTTTTGCTATGGCTGCATTTTCAAGTCAAATGCATTTCGGTTTGTATAGAAGACACACGTGGGATGAAACATGCAGATTATTATAATTGGTTTCTCAGTTGATAGATTTCAGAGTCTCACTGTTTCAAAAGAATATAGCCACATAAAATGAACACATTTTTTTCCTAGTAACATCTGCAAACGTGTTTTTCTGAATTTCCCATATAATAGCAAGGATTATGTCACCAAACGGAATTATTGTTGCTTTGGCTACTCTTACCAGGAGTGGCAAGGCAGCCCCAGCAGAGGAGGCAGAGGCAGGAGGCTGTAAGTCATACTTCACTCCTGCGTCTCCCGGCTCCTCCCACCCTGCTAACCTCCTCCCCCTTGTGGTCCCTTCTGCCTCGGAATCTCATGCCTTCCTCTTCTCCGCCTCCTCCCTCCCCTGAGACCTCCTGTTCCTTTTCGCCACCCCCTTCTACTTTCACGGTCTACACACACTCATTCTGCACACATGAGCAAGCGTGTGCTTTGGATCTGAGTCGGGCTTATTGTGCTTAACATAGTGTTTTCCGGTTGCACCTGTTTTCCTGCAAACGTCAATGACTTCCGTTTTCTTCACAGCTGGGTGGAGTTCCCTTGTGTGTCTGAACCACATTTCCTGCACCCATTCATCCTATTGGTGACTGTCTAAGCTGCATTAGTTTCTTGGCTACCGTGCACAGTTCCTTAATGCTCAGGTATATCTCAGTCCGTCAGCAGTAAGGGTACAGAGCCGCTGCTCCATCTTGGCACCTTCAGCAGCCGGAGGCTTTTCTCTCGTCTCTTAAGAGACCGAATAAAGCCTAGCCGGGATCTGTGATTTTGATGCAGTAAAGTATTTTAGGATTGGTCAGTGTAAAGCAAAGTTGAAGATTTTATTAAAGGTATTTTAGTATGGTGGTGTGTGCCTTTAATCCCAGCACTCAGGAGGCAGAGTCAGGCAGATCTCTGAGTTCAAGGTCAGCCTGGTCTACAGAGTGAGTTCCCGGACAGGGTCCGAACCTACAGAGAAACCCTGTCTGGAAAAACCAAACAAGCAAAAATCAGAGGACACAGGAGGCAGAGACAGGTGGACACAGCAAGTTCCAAGTCAGGCCCCCTGTCTTAAACACCTTGGGGAGGTGGTGGCGCTTGCCTTAATTTCTGTGAGTTCAAGGCCATTCGGTCTACAGGACAGCCAAGGCTACATAGAGAAACCCTGTTCTCGAAACCCACCCTCCCCAACAAAACAAAACAAAAAAGCAGCAATAACAACAACAAAGCAAAGCCCTCAAGAAGAGAAGAAAAAAACATACCCAATAGTAGGAGCGTGGGATTCTCAGAGCTGCAGAAAATAAGATGTTCCCCAAGAAGTGCGGTACTGCCTCAAGGGGGAGCCCACGATTAGTGCAGGGCTAGCTGTCTTAAAATCTGCTAAGAACGCATCTCTCCCTCCCTCCCTCTCTCCCCCCCTGCCCCCCCTCTCTCTCCCCACCCCTCCCTTTTCACTGGACTCGCACGGAACTCTAACCCGATGAAACAAAACCCGGACCGCTACCGCTCTAGTTGTTAGTTATGAGGCCCCCTCCGCCCCCCCAGCTTAAAGCCCATAGGTGTGTCTCCAGGAATTAGTTAGTCCCTTTGCATTTGAGGGCCCGAGCTGCTGTCAGCTTGTAGCCACCCAGTTGTCACAGAGAAGCAAACCCCCGCCCCCATGCTCCGCCCCTCAAGAAAGGCTCTGGGCAGCCCTGACTTGTTCGCCGAGGACCCGGGCTGCCCCGCTGCTCGCCTCCTGCGCTGCTCTCACACCTGTTTAGCCAGGGAACTGCCTTCTCCTGCTCCCTCAAGAAAGTCACTTGACTTTCGCCTGTTCCTCCTCATCAGGCTTCTGCTGTGAAGGAGAACCCCGCAACCTCACCCCTGCACCCCACCCCTGCCTGGCAGCGAGGGGCTCCCCCCGCCTGTGCAGAGCAGATCAGGCACAGACACATCCAAACGCCCTTCCCACAGGGATCCTTTATCCTTTGCCAGGGAGGAAGAGGACTTACTGCTCTCTGCAAAACAGCCGCAAACGCCCGTGCAGGCGTCGTTTTAAGAAACGGGGAGGTAGCCGGGCGTTGGTGGCGCACGCCTTTAATCCCAGCACTCGGGAGGCAGAGGCAGGCGGATCTCTGTGAGTTCGAGGCCAGGCTAGACCGACAGCCTCCAAAACAGAGAAACCCTGTCTCGTAAAAAAACAAAAAAAAAACAAAAAAAAAAAACAAAAAAAAAAAAGAAAAGAAAAAAGAAAGAAACGGGGAGGTCTGCGTTAGACCTGGCTGGGGCGCGGGGCGCGTTTTGATTGGACATGCTAATTAGGTGACCAAGGGGGACTTTTGATTGCGGCATTTTAACACAGTGATCCCTGGATGTTAAGTAGGCAGCCTCTGGGGAGGAAGCGGCCACCTAGACCTTCTGAACTTTAGGGATGCCCTCTAACAGTGTCTCCAGGAAGGAGAAGGGGGGAGAAGGACAAGGCCGGCCAGAGCCGCGGGCTGCGCTGGCCCAGGGTCCCTTCGTGTTCTTAGGTTGCTCATTTCTCAGAATCGAAACAGGAAGCGTCTGAGGTCTTGCAACACACACCGGGAGCAGCCTCGCACTCTCCGACTAACCCCGGGGTCGCTCTTTCCAGGGCATCGCGCGCGTCATCCACAGGCCATCTGAGTCCCGGGAGAAGAGAGCCGCGGGAACGAGAGTCCCGCTGCATGCGCGCACCGCAGACACACCGCCCGCTCTGCACTTTGTGTCGATGACCCTGCTAGTCAAAGGGCTCTGCCGTGCCATGTGGCGTCTTCTGCCCCTGCCCCTCTATGGGCTAAGCTCTATCATCAGCAGAGGTCCTCGTCTGCAGGGTCCCGCTCCCTTCTCGGTCCTTCCCCAGCTGGGACTCCCCACTGTTCCTCCTGCTCTCTGTATTGACATAGTTCTGACGCTGCTCACCCTTTCACTTTTCCGAAGCGCAAAATAGAAAGCTGCAAGAGCTAGCTTTGTGTTTGATCCCTAGATACTGGTGATATTTCGGAACCCTAAGGATACGGCGGTGTCTTTTTTTCACTTTCACAACGATGTCCCTGATATTCCGAGCTATGCCTCTTGGGATGAGTTCTTCAGACAATTCATAAAGGGACAAGGTATGACTGCTAATACAGGAACTTTCCCTTCGACAGGAGAACACATAAATATGAAAACGTGAATGTAAAGAACATTTAGGAAGATCTTGGAACCAAAAGGTGGCTTTTAAATGGGGTTTTACAGCCGCAGCACCGGTTCCGTGCTTCAAGGAATTGCAGTGCACCATCGGTTTCAAAGATACTCTAGACCGCTGGTTCTCAAGTTCCTAACGCTGCGACCCCTTAACACAGCTCCTTATGGTGTGCTGACCCCCAACCATAAAATTACTTCCATTGCTGCTTCATAACTGTAACTTTGCTAGTGTTATAAATCATAATGTAAATGTGTGACATTTCCGATGGTCTTAGGTAAGGCCGGTGAAAAGGTCTTTTGACCCCCCAGGTGGGTCACGACCCACAGGTTGAGAACCACTGCTCTGGAGAGTTTATTTGTTGAGGATGAATGCTAAGTGATCATAGGACAGATTCAAACACAGATGTTTTTTAAAGGCCACATAGAAAAGTATTTCTAGTTAGTTTCCCTTAAGTCACTATACTACAGTGTCAAAAAACAAGGAAGATAAAAAAGAAAAACCCATAAGGTTATATAACTACACCTAAGACATTTTTGTAAACATCTTATCTCTAGTTATCAATAGCTATTATAAATTATTTATAGTAGATTTTAGCCTTTTCTCTCCCCATCACCCTGTCTTATTCCTCCTGCTTTTCCCATTGACACCTTTATTTCCCTAACAGCTCCCCTTACTATTCCGTCATTCTATTTATGTGTGACTCACTGAGTTTACATAGGGTGACTGTACTCATGTCTTTTCTGTTGCTGTGATAAACCATGGCCAGGACTGCTTATAGAAGAAGGAGCTTAAATCAGGCAGTGGTGTCGCACGCCTTTAATCCGAGCACTCAGGAGACAGAGGCAGGCGGATCTCTGAGTTTGAGGCCAGCCTGGGGCCACATACAGAATCTTCCCCACTGCATTCATTCTTTCTGCCTGCCTAGTTGATTGGCAATAAGATGTGGCAGCGATAACTTGGACAGGATTTCTTCTTTGTTAAATTCTTACATTCAACTTCTAGAGGTAGCTTTAACATCCTGTGGATGCCATGTTATCAGCCATCTCAACTCCTGCCACTATAACTTCTGGCACCGATGGACTGTAATCTTGAATTGAAAACTGAATTAAACTTTTTTTTGCATAAGTTGCTTTTGTAAGAGTATTTTATCACAGCAACAGTGGGAAAACTCAGGCACATACACTATTTCTGAATTATCTTGCTCCCTCAGTCTTATGCATGTCTTATAGCTCTGACAAGATCATTTTCATAACTTGCTCAGTTGTATTATGAGTAAAAATGTTCAAAAAGGGAGACATGGATGGAAATGGGCAGTGAGACAGGTGTATGCCACCTCTTTGGAGACAGTTTTGCAATAGGCATAATCTCTCTTGAACATATACCCATATGTATGTATCTACTTTCCTCGGTTATGTAGTTACTTAAATAGCTGTTTCTCCTATGCTTTTTAGTTTCTTGGGGAAGCTATTTTGATTTTGCAATTAATTGGAACAAATATATTGATGATGAAAATGTGAAGTTCATATTATATGAAGACCTGAAAGAGGTAAGATTATGGTCATTGATATTCAAGGACAATATTCAAGACTACAACACAGTGTACCTACTTAAGATGTCTAATTGTATGAACAAATAGCTTATTCAATTTTTAAAAATTCTAGATACATAATACAAAACTAGAAAAAGCCCACACTATACATAAAAGGTTTAGTTTGTTTGCTTAGCAAATAAAACAGAGATTGGAACTTAATAACTGCTCTCTTTTCCCTTTGTGATGGACAGTCCATGTTAGCAATGGAGGAAACAATAGTTGGGGCCCAGTTAATTTAAGCAAACATATTTGGCTGTGAATTGAAGTAGGGGGACCTATTTCGCTCATCCAGGCTGGAGAAGAAGTTTGCTCAGCTAGCCCAGGAAGAGGCAAGAGAATCAGGACTTCAAAGATAGTCTGTGTTATATAACACCCTTTCTCAAAAAAAGATAGATGAATAGATAGATTAGATAGATATGTAGATAGATAGACAGATATGATAGATAGATAGATGATAGATAAATGATGGGTAGGTGGATGGATGAATAGATGGATGATAGATAGATAGATAGTTAGATAGATAGATAAATGAACACTGATTCAAGAAAATTCCACTGAAAAGTGTTTATCTTTCAAATATTTTTGCTTTCAGAATCTGGTTGCTGGAATAAAACAGATCTCTGAATTCCTTGGCTTCTCTCTAACTGATGAACAAATACAAGCTATCTCAGACCAGAGCACCTTCCAAGCAATGCGAGAAAATTCTCAGGAGACACATGGTGCTATTGGCCCCTTCCTGTTCCGCAAAGGTAAGGCTGGTGCTTTCATTTGTGGGGTGTTGTGTCAGCCCCACAGTGACTTTGCACTTCGTCTGAAGCACAACAGGGCTTTAGCCTTTTCTCCTTTGGTAAGAATTCAGGCCCCGGGGAGCCTGGGGCTATGAGTGACAGCTGTCGACTGTCCTTTATGCACTAAGTGCCCAGTGACAGCAAAACAGCAGCTTGAATATTCACAGGAATCGTGAAACAGCAAAGGAAGGAATCCTGTGCATTAGCCAATCTGCCCCCTTCTGGCTGCTGGCATTCATTCACCTTCTCTCCCTACAGCAGTGCTTGGAAATGTAGTTTTCTTATTTCAGCCAGGTGCGTTGTTACTCGCTTAAAATCAGAGTTTTGCTAATATGGAAGAAGGAGAAAACGGTCACTAGGTAGGTAATCAGATGCTTCACAGATGATTTTACTTAATTTCTTAAAGTATTCTAAGTTCTTATCAAATTTTACAATTCTATAGGTTAGGACTTTCCACTTTTCATTTTATTGCATATTTAACAATATTTAAATTTTTTATTACATTTAGTGTGTGTGTGCACATGCGTGTGCCTATGCATGCACTGCACCATGAAATACATGAGGTTAGAGGACAAATTATGGACACCAGCTCCCCTCTTCCACCATGTGGGACCTGGGGCTACAACCTAGAACTCAGGTTGTTAGGCTTGGGGACAAGCGCCTGCATGCACTGAGCCATCTCATCAACCCTATCGCTTTTTTCTTTTCCGAGACAGGCTTTCCCTGTGGCTTTGGAGTCTGTCCTGGAGCTAGCTATGTAGTAGAACAGGCTGGCCTCGAACTCATAGAGATCCACCTGCCTCTGCTTTCCAAGTGCTGGGATTGAAGTGGGAATGTGAAACAGCAAGGTAACCGCAGCTAACACGGGAGCTGGTTGTATACTGACTAGAATGCTGTGCTGGGGTTAAAATTATAACAAAAGGACACAAAATGCAGCATCTTGCTTTCCCGTTGTCACGTTTCAGGAGTTGAGCGGAGTTGAGCTGAGTCCGCTTCATTCTCAACTGACCTATTTGAAATATCCAGTATGAATGGAAAGTGGAACAGGGACCCGGCTGCAGCTGATTCCTGTATAACCCTGACTCTTATACCTGATTTCATTAGCTTCCAGGAGGGGAAACTAGATCCTTTCTACTTGTTGTTCATTAAACGTTATTCAGAATAGAAAACCCTACAAATCTGTGTTCCTCGTAGAGAATCCATTATGCAGGAAAATAGGGGAGGGCATGAAAATACAACACAAGTCATTTACAGATGTCATCAAAAATTTAAAATTTCCCACCTGAGTCAGGTGTTGATTTTTTATGTTTTCCTCCATCCTTTTTCTGCCTGGTGTAGTTGATGACATTTGGGGACAGTTTTATGTCTCCTTTCATTTCCTAAATGCACCATAACTATTTTCTCACGTCAGTAAGCCCACTTCATCAGCACACTTTTTTTTTTTTCTTTTTTCGAAACAGGGTTTCTTTGTGGCTTTGGAGGCTGTCCTGGAACTCACTTGGTAGTCCAGGCTGGCCTCGAACTCACAGAGATCCGCCTGCCTCTGCCTCCCGAGTGCTGGGATTAAAGGCATGCGCCACCAACGCCCGGCCCAGCCCACGTTTCAATGGCTGTGCAACATAGAACATGCAATTTCAACTAAAAACATTCAAAGATTCCATAGAAAGAAATAATTTACTTTTTCATGCGCTTATTTATCCTCTGTGTGTATGTACATGTGTGTGTGCATATGTATGTACATTTGTGTGTGTGCGCATATATGTGTGTGTGGGGCTCACATGCCCATGTCAAGGTGGGCATGAGGAGGTCATTAGAGGTACATGGTGTTGGAGTGGGTGTGGCCTTTGTTGGGGGTGTGGCCTTGTCGGAGGGGGTGGACTTTCAGGTTTCAGAAGCCCAAGCCAGGCCCATGGCTCTCTCCTGCAGTCTGCTGATCCAGATGTAGCACTCCCAGCTACATGTCTGCCTGCATGCTGCCTGCCATGCTGATAATAAACTAAGCCTATTGTTTCAGGCAGTGTGTTCAATTGCTGCCAGGACCATGGCAAGTCTTATAAAATAAAGCATTCATTGGAACTTGCTTACAGGTTTATTATAACCTGTGGGGGCCATTCTTATTTAAGCCGCCACAACTATGCTGTTTTCAACTTTCAAAGTGAAGTGCTACAATTAGAAAAAGGTAAGATTGGTAGAATACAGGATTAAAACTAAGAATATCCTAGCACATGTGTGAGTCTTTGTGCTCTCTGTATTGCAGGTGAAGTTGGTGATTGGAAAAATTTGTTTAATGAGACTCAGAACCAGGAAATGGATGAAAGATTCAAAGAGTGCTTAGCAGGTACTTCCCTCGGAGGCAAGCTGAAGTATGAGTCACATTGCCTGGCTTGACTCTGGCCAAGTTGGCAGTTCTACACATTTTTTCTTTTCCCTTATAATAACTGGATTCATATAATTAGATAATAATTCAATAAAACAGTCACATAACGACAATCAAGTAACATGTAATTCTGAATAGTGAGAATGGTAACAGATGAATTTTTTGAGCTCAAATTAAAGTTTGTCCTCTTTGTGAAGAACTGGAACATTGTTGTGAATTTGCTACTCTAGGGTTGAACTCACACAAAATGGGTTTCCAAATGCTATACATTTTCTTTCTTTCTTTCTTTTTGTTTCTGTTTTGTTTTTTTCGAGACAGGATTTCTCTGTGTAGCTTTGTGTCGCACCTGCTGTGCGGCCTGCATCCGAGAATGTAGCGAGGTGGTCGGGATAGATGACACAGAGACCGGTGGGTTGCTTTAAGAAAACTTTATGCTTCCCAAGTCAGCTTAGGAGGAGATTCCAAGTCCGCTTTGGAGAAAGCTCTCAGAAGAAGTCTCTCCAAGAAAAAAACGCTTCCCTTTTTAAGGACTTCTGCCATCCATCTACATACCATTCTTTCCAGCCTTCTCACCCTCCTGGCTGGTGGTTTAATCTCTGGTCCCAGAATCGGGGAGACACCACAGGGGGGACAGGAAGAGGCATCTAGCCGTAGGGGGTGTGAAAGGCATGGTATTTCAGTGAGTAAGCCCTTATCTGAGCCCTATCAAGAGCTTTAAAGCACTGAATTGTTTTCAGTAAACATTACACAGATGCCTGCTCCCAGGCCGAAGGGAAGTGGGTTTCTGCTCAAGGTCTGGTGTCCCCACAGCTTTGGAGCCTCTCCTGGCCCTTACTCTCTAGACAGGCTGGTCTCTAACTCACAGAGATCCGCCTACCACTGCCTCCCAAGTGCTGGGATTAAAGGCGAGCACTACCACCACCTGGCCTGCTATGTATTTTCTTAAGCTTTTCTCATTAGGAAATTTCTCACCATGGGTCAGATATTTGTAGTAGTTATCTTGGACATAATACAGAGTGAAATTCAATTCGGACTCTGCATTGACATAAGGTTAACACGATATAAGGTTAGCAAGCTCCATTTTTTTTAAAGATGTATTTATTTATTACATACAGTGTTCTGTCTACACGCCAGAAGAGAGCACCAGATTGAATTGCAGATGGGTTGTGAGCCACCATGTGGTTGCTGGGAATTGAACTCAGGACCTCTGGAAGAGCAAGCAGCCAGTGCTCTTAACCTCTGAGCCATCTCTCCAGCCCGCAAGCTCCAATTTGATTCAAGATAAATTCATCTTCATCTACTCTGGGCCTGCCATGCCTGTAGGTCTCTGGAAGTGCATCTCTCAAGAGTCTTCACATTTCTACTTAATACCCTCTTTAAGTCAAAGCTCACACTATGTTTTTGTACCAGTAGTCATATGGAACTAACAAGAGAATGTAGAGAATTTTCTAGAAATACTATCCTATCTGGTACCTGTCAATCATCACTTGGGAGGCAGAGGCAGAAGTCATACTACAAGTATGTAGTTGGCCTACTCTAAACATGTTCTAGACAAGTTAGGGTTCCAGTCAGACCCTGCCTCAAACCAGCGAAGAGAGCAACAGAAAGAAGACTATTGGGATTGTGAGCCAGAGATGATTCCTGGATGCCTCTCAGGGGTGGGAAGGGTTTACATGCCCCTCCCAGTAAGACATGGGCTAGCCCCCTCAGAATGGTCAGACCTCAGTAGTGGAGCTCAGTTGGCCCTGATAAACTAGCCTAGATCTGCCATAACAAAGATCCAAAGCAAGCCTAACTTAAGGATCAAAATGAAGGAAAGTAATGTACACTTTATCAGTCGAATAACACAGCAATGAAGCAGAATTGCCAGAGAGGCATGATGCTGAGCTCCTACAATCCCAGGAAAAACAATGCAAGACCCAAAAATTCAGTGTTTCCAAAATTAAATGAAGAAAACAAAGCCCTCTGTAGTATGTCTGCTATCCAGTTAGGATTTCCAAGTATACAAAGAAGAAAATGTGATGTATAATCAAGAACAAGAGCGATTAATAGAAACAAATGGTTGTGATTGGGAAACCAGCAAACACCTTTAAAGAGATAGTACACATCTCATAGATGTGCCCAAACCTGGGCATGGTGGCACACACCAATAACCAAGCACTTGGGAGGCTGAGGCAGCAGAATTGTGAATTAAAGGCCAATCTAGATTATATAACAACTTGTACATGGGGGATTTCAATGTCTCCAAATATTATTAATTCAACAGCCATGTAGTCATGTGCATATATGCTCAAAGATACAGAGTAAAATTAACATGATGAGAGGGAAAAGGGATGATTAAAAATGACTCAAATGGAAATTTTAGAAGTAAAAGCTACCGCATGTAGGATGGGTAAAAAGTACATTCGAGTGTGAAGAAGACACTGTGAGAACCGAACTCACAGGCATAGAAGCCACCCTACAGGAAAGAGAGAGAGGGGTGGGCAAAATTCACAGACAACATGAGCAGGGGCTTAGTGACTAGTGGGACAATAAAGGAAATACAAATGCAACTAGAATTCAGAAAGAAAGGAAAGAGGGAGGGAGGGAGGGAAGAAGGAGGCAAAGAGGAAGGAAGAGGTGAAGGAGGAAAGGGGCTATGTAAAATACGTAAACATATGGCTGAAAATTTTCAATTCAAATTATTAGAAAATCAGAAATCCAAAAGGTTTAATAAACCACACACGCACACACACCAAAACACAAAGTTGCAGGAAAGAAATGCAAATTGTCTACTCAAAAAATTAATGAAACAGTTTCTCCCCAACGGGACAAAGAACACTTCCTCTATGAGAAATTTGGGACTCACTGAAGCTCTGCGATCAAGTTATCCCTGATAACTCGATCCCGATAAACTCTCTCTAGCTGCCACAGCTTCTTTAGTGAGCGCTCGATAACAAGGGGACAAGTTGACAGCGAGGTCTCCTTGCCACCTGCTCGCAAAGCTTCTATGGAAAGGAGTGCCTTCCTGAACATTCTCGAGAGGTGGCAACCTACTCACTCCGCCCATTCCATCCATTCGTCGAGCTTTGCTCTCAACATTTCCTATCACCGCCCTTCCTTGCAGACAGCAGAAGTCTGGCTGAAGTGGTAGCCGCTGAAGGAGGTGCCTTTGGTCCTTCCTGGAGGCTGTGGCTAGAGTGAGTGAAGGAGCTGAGCATCCTTCTACTCCTCATATTCTCGACTACATGAGTGGGTGGGTGTTTCTTTTTGAGAGCGGCCTCGGTCCTGCTCTGTAGCTGGAGATGACCTTGAACTTGACTTTCCTGTCTTCACCTCCCCAGGGCAGAGATTACAGATCTGGACCACCACGTCTGGTCACTGCAGTCTGGGGACAGAACCGTGGGTGGCAATCACTCTACCAGCTTAGCTGCGTCCCCAAACTATGTTCCTTTTTAAGAATGGATTTCATGGAGCCCCGGCTGGCCTCCAGATTATTATGTAGCTGTGGTTGACCTTGGTCCCCCTGCTGGCACCTCCCAAATGCTAAGATTACAGACGTGCATCACCACGCCCAGCTCTCCCTGGGTGTTAACGTCTTCACCTGCATTGGTTGGCACTACAGCTTCATTTCATGAAGACCGCCACTGTGGCCAGTCTGCTGGGACACCAGCTGAGCAGAACACACTGCCTCCTTCAGGGCAAATTCAGAATCGCTTCCGTTCGTATTTCTTGGGTCTCTGTCTATAAATGAGTGGCATTCCTTGGTCATGTAAACTATCTTCTTTCCATCAGTTTGTTCATATCCTTTAGGGATGTGTTGTAGGGGCGAAGGGAGAGGTAGGGAGGGGTTTCCCTCTCCCCATTATTTTCAGGTGACTGCTTCAGGTTCTTCATTCCAGGTGATGGCAGTCTCATCAGACAAAGACTGGAAAGTCTGTGGGGACAACAGAATCTGAGAGTGCAAAGGCACATGGGTTCATTTCAATCCTCCTGCATTCCCGGGATGCTTTCTTTCCCAAACAGAAAAGACCTAGTCAATATTTTGCAATTCTGCAGGTTGTAACATCAGACTTGGAACCAGATTTTTAAATCACCCAAGAGACTCCACGAAATAAAACATCTTTGTGGTAGACATTACAGCATGTGCGATATAATCATGCTTGAGTTTGTCTTTGCTTTGTTTTGTTTTTCAAGACAGAGTTTCTCTGCAGCTTCGGAGCCTGTCCTGGGACTCACTCTGTAGACCAGGCTAGCCTCGAACTGGCAGAAATCCACCTGTCTCTGCTGCCCAAGTGCTGGGCTTAAAGGTGTGCGCCACCACTGCCCGGCCTGCCATGTATTTCTTAAACTATCTTGGGCAGATTAGAGGCTCCCTGGCACATCCAATGCTGCTTCTATAGCCAACTCACACTGTTACAGAACTAACAGCAGACATAGCAAATACCCACCTCTGACAGAACCTTTTTTTTCTTAATTATTTATGTTTTTTGTATGATTGTTCTGCATGTATACCTGCACGCCAGAAGAGGGCATCACATCCTATTATAGATGATTGTGAGCCACCAAGTGGTTGCTGGGAACAGAGTTTGGAACCTCTGGAAGAACAGTCAATGATTTTAACCACTTAGCCATCTCTCCAGCCCTGACAGAGCCTTTTTCGTCCCTTGGAAATGAGGCTAAAAGAGAGATGGCTATGCTTCAGGTCTGCCTAAATGTTCCAGCAGGGTTTCACATTAGAGAATTCAAATCACAACCCAGATCCATGGTACAAGAAAACTGTAGACTCTGGCCGTTACGAAGAAATGTAAGAGAAAGGTGTGGACAGGACGCAGTGTTTACTGTGTATTGGGGGTCTTGAGACTTCCCTACCTCATGTTGCGAGAACAGTTTCTTGGTTCTAAGTCTATCTCTTGAGTTCTCCTCATCTGTTGAGTGGGGATGGGACGGTGCTTAGCTCAAAGTCCTGGCCTGAGGCTGTACCACGGCAGTGTGTGTCACAAACTAACCGATGAGCCATCTAAGTCCTGTGTCAGGGATCGCGACTCTGGGAACTTGTTACAGTCTTACAGGAGGGTAGGATTTCTCATTAACCCGGACTGCTGATGTTGCCTTGTGGCAGAATAGTCCTTGAGACCCTCCTGGGAGCAGGTGGTTCTGAACACCTGGATAATAGGTGACGAGGGACCGGCAGGTAAGGAATGAACAAATGAGAATAGATTGAAGAGAGATTCCTTCAGCTCCCTGACCAAGTTTGTCAAGATGACCATGCCCTGCTTGGCTCTGCTGTAGTGAGAAAAGGGAAGAGGGAGACTAATGTTTCCAAACCTAGACTTGAACTGTTTTGACTGTCATCCCCACAGCCTGGCAGGACCCCTCTGTGAGTTACTCAGTGTCTCCCACTGTGCTGGAATTCGGTAGCATCCATGCGCCCAGCTGCATCCTAAAAGTTTGTTTTGAGAATCAGATATGATCATCGATCCCCAGAACCTGCTAAAGCACCGCGAGCAGGAGACTTGAGTTTCTCCTTCCTCTTCCAGCAGAGTTTTCCCAAAATAGCAGCCAGAAGCCCGGGAAAGCGCCTATAGCAAGCCGCCACTGCAGCTGCGCGGGAGCGCAGAGGCTATCCCGACATTGGCTCCCGCGCGCTGGGACAGAGGCGCCACGCCTGCCAGTGCGAGCCGGTGCGGGAGGGGCTGAGTGCGGGAAGGCGGAGTCCGCCGGGAAAACGAAACAGAGTGAACCTACCGGGGCTGCGACTGTGAGAAGCGGCGGGCGACGCGATCTCAGAGTCAGCACCCGAAGCAAAAGTCGAATCCTAAGCCAGGGGCCACTGTCCAGATCCAGGTGAGACCTGAGGGCTATTTTCCCACTCCTCCTGGGCAGCGGTAGCAGGTCAGGGGACCCAGAAGGAAAGTGACAAGCCCGATGATCTGAAACTCTGGAGGGAAATCTGAAAGCCAGTATGGCCCGGAGACTGGCTAAAAACGAGGCAAAGACTTGGGGCTGCACGGCTATGATGGTTTTTCTAGTTGGCGGGCCTCTGTGTCCCGCGCCGTCCTCCACCTTGCTCTTCCCCGTGCACCTGAGTTTCCTTTAAGTCGGAACCGGCTGCTGGCTTCCCTGCTCCCACCTCCACCGCTCGAACCCCTGTAGTCAGGCAAAGGCCCCAGGGCACACCACTTTCAGACTTCTTTGGTGCTTCTGGGCCACAGCCAAGTACCCTTCAGCCCTGGGCCTTCGTGGTGCCTCTTCCTACTTCCTGGACAGCCTTTCCCCGCACCCACCCCACCACCCAAGTAACTGCATGGGTGGTTGGATTCCTCTGAATACCCAGGCCTTCTCACAGAGCTAACTGAACAAGCCGACTTCCCAGAGCAAGAACACCCACTCTGCCCTCCTTGCCCCGCCCCCCGGATTTTCCTCCATTTTCCAACTAATACTTAGTGCCCGCGATTTGTCTGTATCCTTCTACCAGAAAGATCCCAAAAGCAGTTTTTATCTGCTTGTATCTAGCACCTAATATCTGACAAGTGCTCACTACGTGTATGTTAAGTGATGTTGTTAATTCACCCTTGAATTCTAGACAATTGAGATTTCCTGTTGCACGATTAGTACTGAAAGTTCCTTGCCTCCCAGAAACCAAAGACACTGTCTAGGCGATTGCCCAGGACCTTAGAATCTTAGTATAGACTGGACTCTCGCGCTTCAGCTTGTCCTGTGAATCTGACTGGGCTGAACTCTGTTTGCAGCTTGCTCGTTTATGTAGCAGATACAAATTGAATGCCTGTTGTATGGGAAGCAGCTGGAAGGGCCTCAGGTTTCTGGAGGCCTACAGTCTGCAGGGAGTGAGACACCAGTGTCTTCTGGATGTAGGTGGGACAGGCAGGTGGCATTTGTTGGTGGATGTGATGGAGTGAATGAGTAAGAGCTATAGCTGCTACCTGGGAGTTCACTGACTAGGTTACAGAGTGCAGGCTTTGATGGTGAAGAGAAGGAGTGATCCTAGCTGCCCCTGCAGACTCGAAGAAGGTCAGGCCCATCCTAATTGGTGGAGCAGACAGAGGACTCCAATTCATGGGAGTGTGGATTGGGAGATACCTTGGTCTTCATTCATTGATGGATTCATTCATTCATTTGTATCAAGCCTTCCTTCCCTTTTCAGTTAAAACTGTTAAGTTTATTTTTATAAGGAATATATTTACATTTTATTTTTAATTGTCTAGGTATCTGTGTACGGGTATGTGCTTGGGAATGCAGGTTCCCTTGGTGGCCAGAGAAAGAATCAGATCCCCTGAACTAGAATTGCAAGGAGGTTGTGAGCTGCCTGCTTTGGGTGCTGAGAATCAAACTGGAGTCTCTGGAAGGGCAGCAGTGCTCTTAACTGCTGGTCATCTGTCCAGCTGCATATTTATTTAGTTTTATTTTTTTTTTTAGTGTGTATGTGTGTGTGCATGTGCTTCAGTAAGCCTGTCAAGGTCAGAGAACAACTTGTGGAAGTCGGGTCTCCTTCCACCATGTAGGTTCCAGGGATTGAACTCAGATGGTCAGTCTCGGCAGCAAGCTTCTTTACCTGTCAATCCATCTTGCTAACCCTTGTGAGAACCATCACTGTGTAGGTAGAATGTAAAGCCACAGCCTGGAGGTGATCACCGGGAGAGAAGGTAAGTAGGGAACAGCAGACTTGAGGACTGGGCCCCTGGACAATATTTAGATGAAAAGAAGATGAAGAGGGGCCAGGAAAGAAGACAGAGAAAGTACATCTTGTGAGATAGATGGGTGAAAACCCAGGTATCTCACAACCCCAAGCTAAGAGGCAGGGAGGAGGGAGACGGGAGCGAGTGACCGACATTGACTGTTGGATTTGGCAGCGAGCAAGCACTGGGAATGTCACAATAGCAGTCCTGGTGTCTGTAGAGGCTCCAGAGTTGGATGATGCTTTAAAACCTCCTGTAGGGTGTAGCCTTCCCTGCCTGCTGCTTTGGTCCCCCCTCCCAGTCCCCTGAGCTCTGCCACAGTTGCAGTCCCCCAAGTAGCACACAGGACACTATATTAATTATGAGCTGTTAGCCATTTGCTTGATTTCTTACTGGCTATCTCTGACTTAAGTATTGCACCCATAATTGTTAATCTAATTATTTCTCTTCCCAGAGAAAAGGGTCCTGACCTTTTACTCCTATGTCTGACTCTGCCTCTCTTTCCCAGAATCTTCCTTGACTCCTAGTTCCACCTATCTTGCTTCCCTATTGGCCAGCAGTGCTTTATTCAACAACCAATTAGAGACAAATTTACAGAATTATATCTCCCATCATCTCTTTTCTGTCTAAATAAAAAGAAAGGTTTTAACTTTAACATAGTTAAATTATATATAACAGAACAGTTATCAAGTAAAAACATAGTTACAATATTTTGTTCATTAACATTTAGTAAGATTTAAAGAAAGTATCATCTATTCTATCTTTGTGAGTCTAAAGTCTTACATGTAGCTTATCTTTTATCATAACTAAGGAAAACTATGATTATAACTACCTGCCTTCAACTTCATCAAAGACCACAGAAGGATAATATATAAACACTAGGATTGATAGAGACATCTTGCTGCCTGGACAGTCACCTGAAATTTCTCTGTAATGTTGGGGCATCAATCTTCAGCCCATAGGCCACAATGTATCTGGAAAGCTTCTCAGTAAAGCAAGAAATTTCAAATTGTCCATCTGAATTGGAAGTCTGTCATTCATTTTTCTGTGTCCTGCAGAAAGTCTTGTAGACTCTTCCATGAAGCAGGAACCCTGAAGGACTGTTTGAGTTCAGCAGCCACTTTCCTGTGGGTCCTACATGTCCAGTTTATACAGCAACAGTCAAGCAGTCCAGGCAAGAGCAGTTTCTTGCCCAAATGGCTAATTTTGCCATGTTGAAAGCAAACTCCATTTTGAGTTTCTTCAATACCCATCTTCCTCTCAGACATAATTAGTGCTGCTAGGAGCAGACATTTTTCATTGTCAAGAAAAACCCTAAACCATTAAATGCCATTTTCTGAAGGTCTTTGAAAGGTTTGAAGACTGTCTATCTCAAATATATCTCTATATATCTAGAAAACCTAACTAACCTAACTATAAGTTCTGACTATTATAGGTAACTATCTATAACCTTTATTTTATTATGTATTACATTTTAAAAGATCAGTATTAAAAAAAAAAGCCAGGCGTTGGTGGCGCACGCCTTTAATCCCAGCACTCGGGAGGCAGAGGCAGGCGGATCTCTGTGAGTTTGAGACCAGCCTGGACTACCAAGCGAGTTCCAGGACAGCCTCCAAAGCCACAGAGAAACCCTGTCTTGAAAAACCAAAAAAATAAAAAATAAAAAATAAATAAAAGATCAGTATAAGCACAATACTTAATCAAGAGGAGAAATATGCATATCACAAAATTGACCTTGAATTTGTATCAATAAGTGAAAAACCATACACATACCAAGTATTACTTTCCATACCATAATTACCCTTTTATCATTAAAAAGAGATTGGTTATGATTATTAACCAATTATAAACAACCCCATCCAAATGAAAACAAAGATTTATAAACAATATGGGAATTTGGGCATAGCTCATTCTAAACTGCTTCCTGCTGATAGGGGGCGCTGTCCATACAATAGGGATCATGACAAAATTCAGAAACATGGCTAAGTCCTTTTCTTGTAGTCCTTAAGGCTGTATTTTCTCAGCTATTTTAGATGTTGGAATGCCTGGCCCACTGTTTCTGGGGGTCTTGGTTCATCAGACCACAGAAGACTGAAAGGAATCCACAGCTTTCTATTTTCTGTGGAAACATA
This sequence comes from Mesocricetus auratus, assembly GCF_017639785.1. Classification (NCBI taxonomy): domain Eukaryota; kingdom Metazoa; phylum Chordata; class Mammalia; order Rodentia; family Cricetidae; genus Mesocricetus; species Mesocricetus auratus. Next base: position 28,419,763 of record NW_024429205.1, on the reverse strand, counting down.
AACAAAAACTCTTTTCCCAAGTAATCCGTCCTTATATTTAAAGTTAGAAGTCAAAGAATTTTTGAAATATATAAGTTGTATTAATTCAGCAGTATTTATAATCAATTATATTTCAGCAGTTGATCCTTCCTTAGCCACTGAACAACTGAAAAACACATTACTATACAGTATCCAGACATCTCCCATCAATCTCCTAATGCTGCCACCCTTTAATACAGTCCCTCATGTATACAAGTATTTCACTGCTACTTCATAACTGTAATCTTGCTACTGTTGAATTTTGCTACATTATGAATTATAATGTAAATATCTGATATGCAGCCTCTGTGAAAAGATTGTTTAGCCTGAAGGAGGTCGTGTCCCACAGGTTGAGAACTACTGCTTTAATAGATCACGGTGTGAAGCAGCTTGTTTAAAATTTAAAAAGGAAAAGTACATTTTATGTGGTGTTAGGGATCAAACTTGGGGCTTTGTGCATGCTAGACAAGTCCTCTACCAAATGAGCTATGTCCCCAGCCCACTAAACTTTAAAATTTCCAGTTCACTTTTAAATAGATACATAGAAGCATAAAATTTCCAGTTAGGTGATATTGATAATGTATATACATCGTATAATGTCTAAAGCAGGTTAAGTGTATCTACACCAAGAAATATTTTTTTCCTTTCTTTCTCCTGGGTAATAGCACATTTTCTATATTGTGTCTGTGTGTGTGCATGCACTTGTGCAAATGAACATATGTGTGCATAGTCATGTGTGTATGTGTGTGTACATAGTCATTTTTATGTACACAGTTGTGTGTGTACGTGTGTGTATGTATAATACATAGCAATATATGTTTTTAACATAAAAGCTGTAATTCCGTTCCTATGCTTTCTAATGCCTTCTCAGAAAGGTAAACAGACTGAAACATGTCACACCTTGGAAAACATGAGTAGAACAAAGGACCGGGCCCTCTTTCCTTGGCCAGTAGTTTTGAAAATAGATGGTTTAGGAGGAGAGAGGGAAAGACCCTGACACAGATTGTCGTCTGAATTTCTGTGGGGCTGAGGTGTGTCAAATCGAGAAGAGCCACTGTCTCCCATGATCTCCTCAGTGGGTTGGGAAAATCAGATTAGATGTACTCTGTTAGTGTCACGTGTGCAGACACTTCTTCAATTGCAGGTTACTGGAAGGAAAGATGGCCAGTGATACTCCCGGTTTCTACATGGACAAACTTAATAAATACCACCAGAAGCATAGAGTAACGATTACGTATAAACACCTTTTTACTACAGGACCTCCACATGACAGAAGGTAAGTTGCCATCAGAGAAGGTCTGACTAGGGCCAGAGAGGTGACTCAGTGGGTAAGAGTTCTTGCTGTGTAAGTATAAAGACCTGAGTTTGAGTCCCTAGCATCCACATAAAAAACTGAGTGTGAGCTGGGCGTTGGTGGTGCACACCTTTGATCCCAGCACTCAGGAGGCAGAGGCAGGTGGATCTCTGTGAGTTCGAGACCAGCCTGGACTACAGAGCAAGTGCCAGGACAGGCTCCAAAGCAAAACAGAGAAACCCTGTCTTGGGACAAAAAAAAAACAAAAAAACCAACAACAAAAACAAACAAACAAAAAAAGCTGAGTGTGCCTGTAAGTCTAGCACTGTGTGGGGCAGAGACAGAAGGATCACTGGGGATTTCTGGATGCCAGCCTAGCTCTATGTTCAATGAGAGAGCCTGTCTCAAGGGAATAAGGCAAAGAGTAACAGAGCAGGATGCCTGGAGTCTTTCTCTGACCTCTGTGCACACAAAGACAATTCAATCCCCCAACATGAACACACACACACACACACACACACACACACACACACACACACACACGCTGCGCATGCATGCGCATGACGGCACACACACACACTAAAAAAAAAATAAAATGATGGAGGAAGGAAGGAAGGAAAGTATGACCCAGATAATGGAGGTGTATCTCACTGTTAGAGCCTGTGCTCAGAATACCCGGGCCTGAGTTCAAGTCCAGACATTTAAATGGGGAAAAAAATGAAAACCCAAACAAACAATAGAATGTCTGTCCCCACAAATGTAGAGGAGGGGGAGACAATTACGGTGCAACTCGGAGGTCAGTACTTCAGCTCTACAGGGAAGCCGCCAGAGTCCTGTGAGAGTCCTTCTGGCAGAGCCTGGCAACCTCAGAGGACTCAAGAAAAAAAAATCAAGGCTGGTGCACTGACTCAGTGAGTAAAGACACTTGCCACCAAGCCTGAGGACCTGAGATTTTCTCAGGGACGCATTCCCAAAAGTTGTCCCCTGATTTCCAACAAGCATGCCCTGTCTGAACACACAGACCACACATAGTACACACACCCCACCCAATGCTAAATAAATAGGAAAAAAACTAAGCATGGCAGCTCATGCTTATAATCCTAGCACTTGGGCAGCTGAAGCAGGGGGATTGTTGTGAGTTTGAGGCTAGCCTGGGTTACATAGTGAGACACAGTGAAAAAATAAATGACAGGAAGAAAGAAAAGGAAAGGAAAGGTGGGTGGGTGGGGGGTACAAACTTCTCCCTGCTTCAAGAAGACACTGTTTTGGAGTGGATGCTGACAGTCCATACTGAGCTGGGTCTGAATCCTGATGTGTGCTTGTGGAGCAGTGGCTCTGGGCCACTTGTCCTTAGGTAAATCACCAGCTGTGTAATATGTTGTGACTTCTGTCTTTTTAAACCAGGTTTACATTTCAAGTTATAATAGACGGAGAAGAATTTCCAGAAGCCGAAGGCAAAACAAAGCAGGAAGCAAAAAACGCTGCTGCCAAATTGGCTGTTGATACACTTAACGCAAATAAGGTGAGTAATACGCTTTTTTACCCCGGGTTAAAGGGAAGCCGTAAATATGTAAGTATGTATGCATGCATGTATGCATGTATACATGTACATATGTATAATTTCTCTCAGTGAGGAAATACATATGCCAGTGTAAAACCACTCGTTCAAAGTTTTATTTCTTTTTTCTTCCTATCTCAATTTCTCCTGAGTGAGAACTACACCAGGGAAATTGTTGACAGAGCTGTCGCTTCTAAGTGAGTGCTAGAAACACTTACATGCTCTTAAGTTGATTACATGAGACAGACAAGACTGCTCATTGGGATGTGGGCTGACAAGAGCTAGGAGGGGTCCCTTCCATCAGCAGGCAAACAGAATAGAGAAATTCATGTAAGTCCTGGTAGGGAGAACCGTGTACCTGGAGGAAAACAACAGAGGACCAACACACGTTCGCTGGTGTCCCTGAGGATGCAAACAGGGTAAACAGCACATCGAACAAACAGATGATAAACAGATCTATCTGGTCCCTGGCGAGGTTTGGGAGGTATATGGTTCTGTGAAAAAGTCCCAACATACAATCAAACAAGCAAAGCCATCTGGGGATGTTTCAGCTGAAAGTGTTTATGAAATGAAGACACTGCGTTAGATGAAATTGACTCCGTAGGTACAGGAAAATATGGAAGTACCAAGAAAAACATTGATTCTTATCAAAGCGCTGACTCTCAGGAAGGAGGGGAACTTTACGAGATCAAGGCCAATGGTAAAGAGCTCATGTTATTTGCTACAATGTCAAACACCGGGAGGCTGGAGCAGTGGCTGCAACATGAAGTGATTTGTGTGAGAGATGGGAAAATCACCCGCAGATACTGGGAAGTTTTACCTTTCAACATACTTGGAGATATTCTTACTCGAAGATGCCATCCTTATAATCAAGTAAAAAGCAACCAAGAAAACCACAAATTATCTTATTTAGTAAGCTAAAACATGGAGTCAAAAAGATAAAATAGAATAACCTCCCTCACGCCAGGCGGTGATGGCTCATGCCTTTAATCTCCCAGCACTTGGGAGGCAGAGGCAGGCGCATCACTGTGAGTTCGAGACCAGCATGGTCTACAAGAACTAGTTCCAGGACAGCCTCCAAAGCCACAGAGAAACACTGTCTCGAAAAACCAAAAAAAAAAAAAAAAAAAAAAAGAATAACCTCCCTCTCAAAGTGGAAGAAAGACTATGATAACAATGATGGAAATTTGTGTAGAAGAACACAAATAGTAGTAAGGATGAATGAAATCCAAACCTAGTTCTTTGGAAGACTCATGAAGGAGAAACTTTGGACCAAATCTGACCTGGTGGGAAACAATGAAGTTTCAGAAAATAACAACGCTGCTTCTGTGTACATCTTTTCCATTAACTTGCGAACCACCACAGAGCTTCCCTTCCATCACGAACGCTCTGTTTTGAGGTTTAGAAAGGTTGCAGCATGCTAGAAAGTGTTACAATACTGTTTTCATGGAAAAAGAAGAGGTGTGTGTGGCTAGGGAGAGCTCAGATGCTCAGAGTGGGTACTGCTCTTACAGAGGACCAGAGTTCAGTTCCCAGCATGCCGGGTGACCTCACTGAAACTCCTCCAGGTGTCCCTCGCCCCCCCACCCCCCCCCGAGTCACGGAGGTCCTGCAGTGCCTTCACAAGCAGGACGTAGATGGGGCAGATGTTAGGCCTTGATACTCTGGGCTCTAACTCCCCGTGGACTAGGATAACAGCTGTGCACCAGTGTACCTAGCTTGGTTTTTCTTAGTGAAATTATAAAAGGAAAATGAGTGACTTAACAAAATGTGTATTTACAAATTGCTAAGGGAATATATTTTAAGTGTCCTGGCCATAAAAGGGAAGAAATGCATATAAGTTGATAAATATGACAATTACCTGAATTCATATTTCAAAACATCATGTTATATACCATAAGTATATGTAATTTTAATGTGCCATTCAGGATTTTTTAATTAAAAAAGAATTTATTTTTGAATATTTTTCCTAATAGACATATAGTTACATTTTTAATAAGAAAATATAATTAGGAAATCCATAACAGGTAAGATGTCTCTCATGTTACTTATTTAGTTAAGCACAGTGTTTTCTTTGTAGGCAAATAGTCATACAGACGCTTTGGAAGGTTCATTCACTGGGAATTACATAGGCCTTGTCAACAGTTATGCTCAGAAGGAGAAGTTGTCTGTAAATTACCAACAGTGTGCCTTCAATACCCAGTCACCCCAAAGGTGAGACATGGTTTGGCTTCTCCTACTGTTTTACTGTATACAAGCAATAAAACTAAGAGGCTTTTGTATGTAGTTTTCCACAAGTATTTGACCACCCCTTTTATCCACTTATGAAATATTTTAAATGGTTCATGAACATCAAATGCCTAATTTTTGAGGCTGTGGGGTCCATTGGAATCAAATTTGGCTTTTTTTTTTCAGTAGTCTCCTTCTTTTCCTTGGTTTTGCTTTGTGAAATTTTGGTTGCCTTTGGTTAACAAGATGGTGAGCATGGTACAGGAAGCTATTTTGAAAGGAAGATCTCTTTTCCAAACCTAGGTGTAGAGTCTATTGTACTAATTGTTCTAGTTTACTATTAACTGTTGTTAGTCTTTTTACTACGTCCTGTTTATGAGTTAAACTTTACCACAGGAATGTATAAAAAGAATGACGAGTACTTCTAGGGTTCAATACAATCTATAGTTCCAGTCTTCCATTGGCTCTTAGGATGTATCCCCTATGGATAACAGGGGTCTGCTGATTTTTGAGGTGTATCTAAATGATGCATCTGCTAAACATTTAAAGGAGTTCTTGGTGCCAATGCATGAGGGATGCAGGGTTCTTCCCTTCCCTGAGCCTCCCCTGGGGACTGCTCTACACCAGTATGAAAGGACTTGCCCATTTTCAGTTAGAGAGCCTCTTCTCTGGGTGTCTGCTGCTCTTCACATTTGAAGAGACAGACAAAAATAGCGTGGCCGGGCAGGGTGGTCTTAGCCCTACACCGGGAAGAAGACGCTGTGAGGGATGTGATGAGTGAGCAAGGACTAGGGTCTGGAGTACTGAGACCACCATCAGTGAGCTGTCTTCCCGCAGTAATGCACCCTCTGGCTTATCCCCTGTCAGCCCCACTCTGCCAGCTCTAGAAAATTCTCTGGATCTCTTCTTCTCTCCCTTGAAATATTTTTACTTGGGATTGAAAAGATTTTTTTTTCTGTTTGCTTGTTTTTAAAACCATCACTTGGTATTTTGCTGTAAGACTTTCCAATGAAGCAAGAAAGAATTAGGTGGCACCTGGGAGATGTAAACTAGAGTGTCACCTGTTTGTGGTCATTCATATAGACTGGGGGCCATTTTTGGGGCTTTTAAATATGTGAGGTAGGAAATATAAATAAAGGTAAAAAATTATTAGTCTGATCTTAAGGCCTTTATTTGTCTCTAGGATTCTTTTTTTTAATTGTACATTAGATTGACAATATTTTTGATATGTGAATGAATACTCACATTTTCCCTAGATTTTGTTATAAATGCATAATTGGGCTGAAAACCTACGGTATTGGTTCAGGCGCTACCAAGCAGGAGGCAAAGCAGCTGGCTGCTAAAGAGGCGTATCAGAAGCTACCAGAGAAAAGCTCAATGGTATGTGTTGTCAGCTAGACCTAATTTGTACATTTACTGTTCCCCTGGAAGCTGACTTCAGGGTTATGGTTTGCATAATGCAGCCACTTGCCAATTGCATATGAACGACTCCTCAATTCTGTGTACCGCCAATCTCCATGAATCACGGGACTACAAGGTCTCAGGGACATGCAAGTTCTGTGGGAACTCAGGATTGCTTTTAAAACTTAGCTCAAGCATCCACGGAGATGTGTTCATTTTGCCATTGTTTGTGACTGTGGACTGGATGGCTGTGGGGATAATATGTGTGGTAATGTGTGGCCAGAGATGAGCCTGCTAAGGTCGACCCCCTTCTTTCAGAGAGTTTGCAGAGCATCCTCTGGTCTTAGCAAATCTTCATCCAGTGGCCACTTCAACAGCTGGTCCACAGCAAACAATTTGTGAGTTTGGGTAGCAAATGTGGTGAGTGGGCTGAGGGTGGGGCACGTCTGAGGCTATGGGTCCAATCCCGTCACCGCGCTGGTGGTGTGTGGTGAGCATAGCTGCCTTCCAATCCCCATCACCTCCCTTCCCCCACATTTGGCTCCTAGAACTCACACCAAGTGGGTCACAACCATCTGTAACTCCAGCTCCACGGCATCCAATACCCAATTCTGGACCCCTGGGCCACCCACATGGCATTCACTCACATAGGCATACATACACACATAAATAAAAGCAAACCTTCAAAAACAAAACTGAATTCACAAAAGTCATGCTTTTCCTCTAGTACTTCTCTGTCAGCGCCTGGAAGTGATTTCTCAGAGACTGCATCAAACAACCACTGTGTTTTTTTCAAGTCTCCTCTCATGGTATGGTACTAGTCTCTTCACCTAAAAACAGCCTTCATTGATGGGTGGTGGTGGTAGTGGCACACACCTTTAACCCCAGCACTCGGGAGACAGGGGCAGGTGGATCTCTGTGAGTTCAAGGCCAGCCTGGTCTACAGATCGAGTTCCAGTACAGCTAAGGCTACACAGAGAAACCCTGTCTTGTACCCCCCAAAAAAACCCTTCATTATTTCATAAGTTTTACATTTTAGTTTCATGTGTCCTTACTAAATTGTATTATCAGTCATTTACCCTTTCTCTTTTCTTTAACTATCATTCATCACATGCAAAATTCTTCCATGTTTCTCTTACCCTGCCCTGCCCACTTTGTAGACCAACCCTAACTTCCTTCCTTCCTTCCTTCCTTCCTTCCTTCCTTCCTTCCTTCCTTCCTTCCTTCCTGCCTGCCTGCCTGCCTGCCTGCCTTCCTCCCCTTTTCCCTTCCTTCCTTCTTTCTTCCCTTCCCCTCCTGTCCACCCCCCTCCCTCCCTATGCTGGGAATCAAATCCCAGCCTCAGGTATTCTAGACAAATTCTACCACTGAACTACCTCCCAATCTTACCCTTGTCCTTTTTAACATCTCTATTATCTTGTTTTTTTTTCTTGCCTACCCAACTGAATATTTGGTGTAGTTCCACTTCTACTTAGAAAAAAAACAAAAACTAAGCTTAAAAATATATATAACTTAATTCATTATAAAAATCAATCTGTTTACAAAGTAAAAAGATGCCTTATACCTCTGAGGATAGGGAAAATACAAATCAAAACGGCCCTTTGATAGCATTTTCCAGCTGTTTGATTGTCAGTGTTCAGGTTTTGCAATAGTCACCGGTAGAAGAGTCAGGGAAAACTGCACACATATATGAAACTGGTGACCTTACAGACTAAGGAACCGGGTCATCGAGCCAGCCCCAGGACTGAGATGATGGCTCTCCTCATCTGAAATGCCTTTCCTTTTCCTTGTGTTGCAGAATGGGCTCAGAGAAAATAAAAGGAAGCCACGAGTGTGAGTATCATTGTACAATGAGCGTTCGTTGGGCTAGGGCTCCCTTTCACACTGGTCTATGCGCTTCACCTAGTATGTGTGGTATTGGCAGAATATCGTACCTGTTTACTTTAGAGTATTTCAGAAATAGTGGAAAGCTTGAGACCTATTAACCAGTTCAGCCTAAGAGAAACATACATATCCACACACACACACACACACACACACAATGTACTGTAGATATAAAGCCCTGTGGTGATGCAGTTTAGAGTGTTATTTTGCAAAACACTGTTGATGATCCATCTGGGCTTGGAAGTGTTTTTAAGGGAAGTGTATTTTTTTTTTTTGGTAAATGAATAGGGTAAAGATAGCATAATAACTTGTCATTTTTTTAAAGACCAAATTTTATATAAATCACAGGAAATTTGGTTTCTTTCAATGAAGAGTAGTGACATACAGTCAGAAATGAAGGAAAGGTAGCAGCAGGAGACATAATGGGCCACCAATATTTTCTGGGCAGTAAATTGAAGAAAATACAACTCCTGAGGTCGATGGGTGGAGAAAAGGAGCTTGCCACATGATCAGGCCCACAGCTCTGGTGCCGGTGGCAGTGAGGAGGGAGGGAGAACTTGTGAATAGGGTTGTCAAGGCAGGGTAGACTTGACTGAGGGAAGAGAGTAGCTGGGCGAGGGAAGGGGGCAAGCAGGGAGACAGCAGATGCTACATTACTCAAGACTCCTGGCACTGATGGCATTCGTCGGGCTGAAGACTCGAGGGTGAAGAGGGAACGTGGCGGTATTGCTGTGTCTGCTTGGAGGTGATGTTTGACCATCCATCCCACTGCGCTGGAGTTGGCGCCAGTGAGGGATGAGGGGCAGAGGGAGTGACCCGGGTGACTTTCTCCCTAAGGACTTTCTGATTCTGGAGAAAGAGGAGATAGCAGGCCAGCCATGAGTGTGCCAGGGTGGAAATGGGAAGTAGGAAAGGGATGAAAAAAATATCATCAGAAGAGAACCAGCAGGAGGCGTGTCCCTGAAGTTGAACACCGGTTTCTTGTCATTCTGATTGCTGATGCAGAATATATAACCCCAGTGCTCAGCATAAAGCCTAGTTACATAGGTTATAGTTTTATCTGAGTTTTGCATTTTTTCCTCAATTTTAGAAAACTGTCATCTAATGATGTGCAAAGAAATAAATATACCACGGACTCCAGGTAAGGGGAGCTTGTCTAATGGTAAGCGTGCTCATGAACAAAGTTTCTTAAGGTTAAGTTCTAAGTTATGTTTCCACTCAAGTGGTTAATAGCTGTGGCATAATCAGGCCCAGCGAGGGCCAGTGTCTTTGGAGAAGTAAGAATTCTTCCTCTCCAAAAGTTTTGAAGTGATGACTGGCATTGAGGAATTGGGTGTGGGGAGATGGCTCAGCTGTGCAAGCATGCAGGCCTGAGTTTGAATACCAAGCCCGCCATAAAAAGACAGGTGTAGCAATACACACGCTTATAACTCAGACCCTGGCAGGAGTGGAGGAAGAGGTGGAGGCGCATGCGTGGATCCACTGATCTCATTGGCCAGCCAGCATAACCAATCAGCAAGCTCCAAGTTCAAAGAAAGATCCTGTCTCAAAAAATAAAGGGTAAACCTGGCGGTGGTGGCGCACACCTTTAATTCCAGCACTCGGGAGGCAGAGGCAGGCGGATCTCTGGGGGTTCGAGACCAGCCTGGTCTACAAGAGCGAGTTCCAGGACATCCAGAGAAATTCTGTCTCAAAAAATAAAACAAAATAAAAAACAGGTGGAGAGTCACTGAGGAAGACCTCTGTTCTCAACCTCTGCCCCCCCCTCCCACGTATCCGTACTTACAGGATCTGTGTTGACATATCTATACGACACGCCTACATCTGTAATTACAAAAGTAAGGCCAGGGTTAAAGAAGAATAGTAGTGTGGTTAAAAAACAAAAAGGAAACAGCCTTGTGTGGCCGGCCGTCTGTGGACAACGCCTGTGCTTGATGTGTGGGATTGGATGAGGCCGGGAGAGAAGTTGGGGAAGCGTCGCATGGCATTTTACCGGACATTCGAGGCTTTCCTGGCTTTTGCTGCGTGCAAAGGCGAGGCTGTCGGAGGTTTAGGCAAGATGCACACGATCAGACCAAGTCCTCATAGGGCAGCAGGCCATGCGCCACCACTGCAGGAGCCTGAGGCTGACCCTGGGTGACGACTCTGGAAATGGAGAGGAGGGTCGTGATATGGGTTAGCAGGCTGACCAGAGCTTGATGGTGGGGTGCAGGGCATAAGGAGGGAAAGAAACGTTTGGGACCGGAATTCCTCATTTTCATCGTGTCCTGTGTACAGCTGGGGGTGGGCATGGGCTGTTATATTGAACTCTCTATCAAAGGAGGGAGCGAAAGAGGAGAAAGAGGAAGACTTTTTTGGTGACTCGAGTTCTACTGGACGTTATTAAAAACAATAAGGGAAGAGTCATCCTCACTTTACTAAGCCTCAGAATAAGAGCAATATCTATCTTAATCAGGTTTAACGAGGATTTTGAAGACATAGAAGAAATTGGCTCAGGTGGATTTGGCCAAGTTTTCAAAGCAAAACACAGAATCGATGGGAAGACTTACGCTATTAAGCGAGTTAAATATAACTCAGAGTAAGTAAATGTCTGGCTTTATTTATCTGTCCTTCACTAATTTATTCTGGTCCCTCCTTAACTTTCCGTTGTGCCTAGAGGAGTTTGGCCTATTTTGAGATGGTCATACCTTAAGGTGGTGTTTATTCCAGTTGAGAAATGTGAAGGCAGCATTTTGAGACGGTGCTGGCCCCTGAAGCTGTTGCCTTGTTTAAGGTGGTTTCCTCAGTTTTCTCTGTTTTGAGGCTCCCTCCTCTCTGATGTCTCCAGCTCGTGTCAAGCCGACATAACACAAGCTAGCACAGGGTAACCTCAAGAAACTCCCAGTGTCTTAGCTCTTGAACACAATCCTTGTAAAGATGACACGGTGCCAAGTCTTAGCTTCTTTGCATAAACCAGTCCCTTGATAGATTTTTGTCATACATTGAAAGTTCAAAATCGGGTTCTGCCTTTGCCGCCCAAAAGGGATTTGCTTGTAAAAACCCAAGATTTCAGCACATCTTCTAAACAGAACATCAAATACGTTTTAGCTGCTGAAAATTGAGTCACAGACACCTAAAAGGAGATACAAATGTTTACGTTTTGGATGTCAGCCATGTCCTTTTTGGTGTGTTGAGAATGAGAACAGCCATGGTTGTTCTGTGCATTAACTTTTGTTTCCTTTTGAGTTCTGGCTCCCCTGCTAACACCTGGTGTGGGAGTCATGGTGACTGCTGATCAGAGGAGCCTGGGTGGTTGCGTCCTGCTCCTAGCAGTGTTCTGTAGGTACCAGGGATGGGTAACGATGGGTAACGGTGCATTTGTTTTCTGGGTCCTTTTAACTAGGAAGGAAGTGCGTGAAGTAAAGGCGCTGGCGGCACTCAGCCATGTCAATATTGTCCAGTACCATTTTTGTTGGCTGGGACAGGACTGGGAGTACGATACAGAGCAGAGCATGAACAGTGCCACCCCACGGTAAGAAGAAATTCCCATAGGTGCGACGGGATGGAAGGCACTTGTCATTTACTGTGTGGGGACCACTAGAAGAGGCTGTTGATAATCACATTTAATGATCAGAGCAACCTCCCAAAGATACTGTGGTCGCTTGTTCTACAGGCAAAGGAGGCAACGAAAAATCTGTCCCTGTTCCTCTTTATCTTCCAAACTTGCTTTTAATTTCTTTGTTTAGACTCACTACATAGCACAGATTGGCCTCAGGGCAGTCCACCTGCCCCAGCCCCCAAGTAATGTGATCACAGGCACATGCCAGTATGCTTAGCTTAAACTTACTTTAGAAATAGTTTTTTAATGGGATGGAGAGATGGATCAGTGGTAAGAATACGAATTGCTCCTGCAGAGGGCCAAGCAACTATGTCAGGTGGCTCACAACACCTGTAATTCCACTTCCCGGGTATCCTCTGGCTTCTGTCAGCACCTGAATTCATGTACACACACCCACAGAGGGACACAAACACATTTATTTGAAAATAAATCTTTAAAAACAAAAGTTAAAGCTGGGTGTTGGTGGTGCACGCCCTTAATTCCAGCACTTGGGAGTCAGAGGCAGGCGGATCTCTGTGAGTTCGAGGCCAGCCTGGTCTATAGAGCAAGTGCCAGGATAGGCTCCAAAGCTACACAGAGAAACCATCTCAAAAACAAACAAACAAAATTTCCTGATGCTACTGAAGATCTCATCATCCACCCCCTCCCGCCATTGTCCTATCTCGTCTTTGTGCCCCTGAGAACTCTAGGAGTTAGTGACCATCAGCAGATAAAAGGCTTCCTTAGCTGTGAGTGAACTGTTTTCTGCATCTTCATATTTTCTAGCATGTGTGTTTTGAAAATATAAATTTGATATTAGCTCAGAAGAACATAGAAACTGGTTAACAAAATCAGTTCTCTGACTTCTGTCTTACGGCAGCCACTTTATTGGCTCTAGGAGTTTCTCAATGGGCTATTTGTCATCCTAGAATTTTTTTCCCTCTTGTGTAAGACTCTAATCCCCATGACGATAAGGGTAGTACCTAACTTGTTTTCTCATTTTTAAGGTGTCTGTTCTGTGCCCCTTGTAAAACAGATGTTCAGTTAACTGAAGATTAATTAAAATGTTTCCAAATTGCTTTATCTAATAATGAAAAATCTGGATTTCTTCAATTAGGACTACTCATATTTATTATCAGAAATGATCAGAGATTTTCATTAAAGAATATATAGGCTCATACTTTAGAGACAAGCAATTAAAGCTCTGGATACTTGAGAAATTATGACTTACATAAAATGGTTTATTTTACTTCAAATTTACTATATTCAGATTTCCATTCTGAGACATGTTTTGAGTTTCATAAGATATGTTAGAATTTTTAAAAATAAATTTCTCTCCATTGCTACTTTTAACATAGTGTGAATTTTGTATCCAGATCAAAGACAGAGTGCCTTTTCATTCAAATGGAATTCTGTGATAAAGGGACTCTGGAGCAATGGATGACAAGTGTCAAGCAGAGGAAAGTAGACAATGATTTGTTTTTGGAATTAGCTGAACAAATAACAACAGGGGTGGATTATATACACTCAAAAGGCTTAATTCACAGAGACCTTAAGGTAAGTGGGAAATGTGTTTGTTAGCTAATAAACACACAGTTTAATGACTTTATATTTTATCTAGTTTTCAATTTGTGATTGGCTGATTTCTCTAGTCTGCTAGAACTTGCCATCCCATGCAACTGCTCCAAGCTTAGCTTGGGACATTGTGTCTCGGTGTCTACTTCACACAAATATCCTTCTTTCATTGCTGACTTTAAGTCAATCCAATGACTGAGCTTGAATCTCATTGCTAATTTCTGCACAGGGTTTCTCAGAAGCGTTTCCCTGGGCTCCTCACCGAATCTCTCATTCCTTAGCTAGGCCCTCTTGTAGGTGTGTGTGTGTGTGTGTGTGTGTGTGAACATTATATTGAATATCTAGTTTTTGAAAGAATGGCAAAAATATGAACTTTGTCACCAGCAGTCTTCCAGTTTTCAGTCAGTACTGCCTACAGAGTTGTGTGGCACACGTGGCCAGTATTCATTTGTTGTGTGTGCATGAGCATACACACACGCTTGTATATACACATTTCGGCCATTGAGATGACTCAGTGGGTAAAGCTGTTTGTTATCTAAGTTTGATTCCTGTAACCCACATGAATATAGAAAGATGATGACACAAATTGTCCTACTCACACGCACACCTATTTTAAATATGCTTTAAATAAGTTGCAATATTTGGAGTGACAAAAGATGTAACTCATTTGTTAGAGTGATTGGAACATTCGTGGAGCTCTGAATTTGATCCCTAGCTGTACATAAACCGGGCCAGGTGGCTCTTCCTCTTAATCCTGGGATTCAGAAGGTAAAGGTGTGAATGGGTCAAAAGTTCAAGGTCATCCTTGGCTACACACTGAGTTTGAAGCTGTAAACCCTGTAAACCAAACCAAACAACAACAACAAAACAACAAAACTGCACCCCTCCAGCCCAAACAACAGCAGCAACCCAAAGGAAAGGCATAGAAAAGGTGTTTGTGATAATTACCAGCTCTACTTAGGAAGTAGAGGGGGGGATATACTTACTAAACTCTTGTGAGAATCTGGGGAGAAATCCTGCAACATTGCTGAGAACTGACCCATTCAGAGACTCTCAAAATTGGACGACCAGGTTTTAATTCCCATCAGACCCCGAATCACACCAGCAGCATTCCTTCAGGGGGATGTCTAGCCCTAGTCTGGCACGGGGAGCTCTAATTCCATTCCTTGAACCTTCCCTAGACGAGGGTGTATTAAAGCAAATATTTTACTCATGCCCACTCTCCAGTCCTGGATCCCTCTTGTGGGACCCTGCAAAGAGAATCTTTCAGTTGACAGCTGTTCTGATATTTGGAGGCAGGTGTGAACCAAGCCACCTTTGCTGTCATTTAAAAGTCTTTTCATCTTTTTTCACTTTGCATTTTAAAGACCCAATGCATTAAATTCCCTGATTTGGGCTGCCCGTGGAAGGATAAATATCATACAAATTAGTATAAAAGATTCTTGGGACCTGTGGCAATAGTTGGTTCAAATCACATATATTAATTATTTTTTCTATAGCCAAGTAATATATTTTTAGTGGATGAAAAACACATAAAGATTGGAGACTTCGGCCTCGTAACAGCCCTGGAAAATGATGGAAATCGAACAAAGAATACGGGATCTCTTCTATACATGAGCCCAGAACAGGTAAAGTCTCTTTCCTTTCTGTCTAGGTATAGTTTGCTTCCTTATTTTCTTACTCTGTGTGTGTGTGTTTGTGTGTGTGTGTGTGATGTGTGTGTGATGTGTGTGTGATGTGTGTGTGTTGTATGTCCAAATTCGTTTTGGCATGTATACATATGTGTGCTCTATGAGTGTTTCAACATGAGCATATAGAGGCCAGAGATTCTGAGAAGGTGTCAGGTATCTCTGATAGCTTTTCTATACATATATATATATATATATATATATATATATATATACTTACATGCATATACCACATATACACCATATATACTATATATACTACATACAACACATATACCATATATACAATGCTACACACACCACACATACCATACATGCCATGTGTGCTTATTATGTGTATACCATAGATATACCATGTATACATATGTATATTGAATGTATGAGTGCTTTGTCTGCCTGTATGTCTGTGTACTACATTCAAACAGTACTCACAGAGACCAGGTCATTAGGTTTGGAGGCATAAACCACTACCTGCTAAACCATCTCACAGGCCCATATGTGTATATATATATATATATATTTTTTTTTTTTTGAGACAGGATTTCTCTGTGTAGCTTTGTAGACCAGGCTGGCCTTGAACTCACAGAGATCCACCTTCCTCTGCCCCCTCCTCAGTTCTGGGATTAAAGGTGTGTACTACTACTGCCCAGCTCCTCTACATTATATTTTGAAACTGAATATAACCCCATTGAACCAATAAACTTGAGGGATGCCTCCATCTGTGCTGCAAGTAATACCTAAGAAATGAAATAGTGTACACATAGTTGTATAATGTGTTGTTTAGGGGTAATCACTAAAGAGGGAGATGAGTTTGTTTATTCACCATACATGCAGTTTCATTCGTACAGTTTGGTTTCCCCATTTTTCATAAATAGTCTGTCTTTTGCTATATATTTGCAAGAAATCTTTCCACATTTTGGCTGATAATTTCTGTGTATGATTCTACACTGCAATTTTCTCTTCCTGTTACTTCTTTGCTTATAACACTACTTGTGGATTAGATTAGAAGATTTTGTCGTGTTTATCTGTAGTTTTGTTTGTTTGTTTGTATTTTGAGACAGTGTTTCTCTGTGTAGCCCTGGGTGTCCTTGAACTCACAGAGATCTGCCTGCCTCCTGATTGCTAGGACTTAAGGTGTGTACTACCACTGCCTGGCCACATCTGTAGTTTCTTGATGGTTACCAGTCTTCTCGTTTTTTTTACTTTGGATACATTTCATATCAGAAGAGGATACTTTTCCTAACACTTGGACCTAGTTTGAATTAACTTGTAGATATGTATGTAGGAGGGCTGTCACCTGATTTCCTCATTGATGACATATCATATAATTACTTCATTACCATACAGTGCATATTTAAAAATGCCATTTTAAGTAAAATTCTTGGAGACAAAAAGTGAAAAAGAGGTTACCAGAGAGCTGAAATAAGTAGGGAACTAACTGTATAAGAGGTACAATTTCTGTTTGGCCCAATGGAAAATTCTAGAAATAGATAGTAGTGTAGTAATGGTTACAAAATGTTGTGAAAGTGCTTACAGTCATGGAGTTGTTCACATAAAATGATTAATGTGGTAAATTTACCATCTTAACAATTTAAACATATTTTACTGGTGTATATTCACTGCAATTAGTGCTGAATTTCATAAAGAAGATCTCTTACCTTTACCATATCCTTCCCCATATCCCCCTCGTGTGCTGAGCAGAAGTCTTTAATTTCATTTGTCACATCTTGACCTTATTTCCTGGGCTGTTAGAACCCTTTCCAAAAAGTCTTTGCATAATCCTGTATCTTATAATGTTTCCCCATATTTTTCTCTAACACTTTCACAGTTTTGGGTCTTTATTCCAGTCCAAACTGACTTTTGTGCACATAGACATAGGTGCAAGCTCACACACACACACACACACTCACACTCACACCACACACATGCACACACACACTCATACACACATGCATACACACAGGCAGTAGGGGAAGGAGAGAGAGAGAGAGAGAGAGAGAGAGAGAGAGAGAGAGAGAGAGAGAGAGAGAGAGAGAGAGAGAGAGAGAGAGAGAGGGAGAGGGAGAGGGAGGGGGGAATGAGGGTGGGTCTCCAAGTTCCCAGGACTGTTTCTTGGAGATGCAGTCTTTTCTACAATGTATGCTCTTGACAACTCTGTCAGAATCAGGCAGCCATGTGGGTTTAGCTTTGGGTCTTTGATTCTGCTCCATCAGTCCTTGCTTCTTCTGTGACACCTCATAGTTTTTTGTTGTAATGTTTCTGTAGCATGACTTAGAATCAAATATAATGATATCGCTAATGATGTTCTTTTTGCTTAGTTTTTTTTCCCCTAGCTCTCTGGGATCTTTTATTCTTCCATATAAATTTTTTATCTTAATTTATTTTTTATTTAAATTAGAAACAAGCTTGCTTCACATGTCAATCCCAGCTCCTCCCCCGGCCCCCTAACCCCCCAACCCCCCCACCCAATCCCCACTCCACTCACCCTCCCTGGGGAATCTCCAAAGTCTGTCATATCATCCGGGCCAGGGCCTAGACCCTCCCCCATGTGGAATGGGTTCCCAAAGTACATTCTGATGCCAGGAATAAATACTGATCCATTACTCAAGGTCCCATAGATTGTTGAGGCCTCCTCACTGACACCCACGTTCAGGGGATCTGGACCAGTCCATGCTGGCTTCTCAGCCATCAGTCTGGGGTCCATGAGCTTCCCCTTGTTCACATCAGCTGTTTCTGTGGGTTTCTCCAACCTGGTTTTGACCCCTTTGCTCAACATTCCTCCCTCCTACAGTGAATTTGTAGTTTACTTTTAGTACTGTAGTATTTTCAATGTTAATTCTGCTGATTCACCAGCCCAGGAGGTCTGCGCTTCTCTGTGTAGCCTTGGCTGCCCTGGAACTCACTCTGTAGACCAGGCTGACTGCAAAGTTAGAGATCCTCCTGCCTCTGCCTTGCAAGTGCTGGGATCAAAGGTATGTATCACCACACCCATTGTTAGTAATATTTTGAAGCTGTCATCAATAAGATCAATTGATTCTCTTAGCACACCCATTATTGTTAGGACATAGAAAACATAATGATGATTTTTTTTGAGGCAGGGTTTCTCTGTATTGTTTTGGAGGCTGTCCTGGAACTCACTCTGTAGGCTGGCCTCGAACTCACAGAGATCCACCTGCCTCTGACTGCCGAGTGCTGGGATTAAAGGCATGTGCCACCAATGCCTGGTCTGATTTTTTTTAAAGATTGACTTAATGTGTATCGTTTTTCCTGTATGTATGTATGTGTATATATATATATATGTGCATGCATGGTACCTGTAGAGGTCAGATACCCTGGAGATGGAGGGACAGATAGCTACAAATCACCATATAGGTGCAGGGAACTGGATTCAGGTTCTTTGCTAATGAAGAGAGTACTTGAAATAGCTGAGTGACCTCACCCAGCCCCCAAACTACTGATTTTTGAATGCTGACTTTGTATCTAGTTATTTTGGTAGATTCCTTAGAACCTCTTTTGTACAGGATTGTATTGTTTATAAATGGGGATTTGGCTTCTTTTCCTATTTGAATGTTTTATATCTTCCTCTTGTCTAGCTAAGAGTCCCATTGTCTCACTCTTAATTTTGGTAGAAATGCTCTCAGTTTTACCATCTATTAAAAACCTGGCTGTAGATGTTTTATTATAGCTTTTTGTGTTCCCTCCATTTCTATGTGGTGGCTAATCTTAGCGTCACTTCCATGAGATACAGAGTAAACAGACATTGTGATGTCATATATTTGATATAATATATACTTTATGTAATATATATAATTTATAGCTGCTTTTACCTCAAAAGGCCTAGAGTAACAAAGACATGCATTTTGCCTTACAGTTATCTTTACAGGAATATGGAAAAGAAGTGGACATCTTTGCTCTAGGACTTATTCTAGCTGAACTCCTTCACATATGCATCACTATTATAGAAAAGTCAAAGGTAACTATCCCAGGAAAGAATCAGGTAAACTAAAGCAGCTGGTTGTAACCCTTCAAGCACTGCTGCTGTTGCCATTGGGCGAGGGTGTGCTTGACCACGTCACTTCTGGCCGTAAGTGACACGTATATTCTCTTTCAAGAGCTGACTGCCATTTTACTACAGATTAAGAAAACGTTGGCTTTCTATAGAATATGTGTATATCCCGTAAGATTTCTATTTGAGTGTGCCAATAAAATTTCACTGATTAGAGGGCAGTTTCTGCTCTTAAGTGCATGAATATAAAAATAAGCCACGTTCTCAAGGGATTCATTTTCTAAGAGGAAAGATAACAGCAGGGAATGACTAAGTGTTTTATAAGACAGAAAGTCAGTGGAAGCAGCTGAAAGATCTTCCCAGAAGTAGTCTGGATTAGTTTTCACAGAGACATGTAAGTTGGGTACTGAAGGGTCAGGTTTTTTTTCAGATTATATGCACACACACACACACACACACACACACACACACACACACACACACACACACACGCTTATTTATGGAGGTCAGAAGACAACTAACCTGGGTTAGTTCATTCTAACAGTCTGAAATAGAAAGCGTGGAGCCCCCAGCATGGAGATATGAATGTGCAGTGTGTGTTGGGAATAGCAGGCAGTGTGGTTTTATCTGAAGCCGATGATTGGTGGGGCTGGAAAGACAGGTTGGAGGGAAGAGTTTGGGCTTTGTTAGGTAGGTGGATAAGTGTTGGGGAACCTCTAGAGACAGTTGGAAGCTCAGGACAGGGGCTTGCCTGAAGTCAACAGTTTTATCTTCCCTGAAATATGGATGATAAATATGTACTGCCTAGCATTCCAAAACAGAAGGGAAATGCTAAATCTCATGTAATCATGATTTCAAAGCACTGAATCTTAAGGGTGGTTGTAAGATCAGGGTAGGTTTAGGGAGGGGAGATCTGCTTGCTTCTTGGCTAAAGAGTCCTACATTTAAGAAACATTCTAGATTTAGCGTACCCCCAGTCATTACTGTATTTCATTTTTCTTCCCATATAAATCACTTCCTAGTAAATACGTCTAATTGTTGCATTTCAGTTTTTCACGGACCTAAGAGATGGCATCTTCCATGACGACATATTTGGCAGCAAGGAAGTAAGCATCTGAAAATCATCAGTTTTATTTTCTCCACTGTTTTCTTTCTTAGTACTGATTCCTAACTGTAATTACAGAAAAGGCTTCTAACGAAATTACTCTCGAAGAAACCCACGGATCGACCTAGTGCTTCTGAAATTCTGATGACCTTGGCTGAATGGAAGAATATCTCAGAAGTACAGAAACGACACACACATTAGGGTCTTCCCAAAAAAGCACTCCGCTTTAGTTACCTAAAATCTGAGATGGAATAAGGGGGAACATTGTACTTTTTTTTCCTTAAGTTTTTATAAAACTTAAAAAAAGAAGAACCTTTTGGACACAAGTTTTCTACTTTACTTTCGCTTCCTTCTTTCCTTTTTTCTTCCTTTACTTTTGTTATTGTTTTAAAAAGCTATTTGTGTATGTGCTTACCTTATTGGTTGATAAATAAAGCACTGTTGGTCAATAGAGAAACAAGATAGGGGGACTAGGAGTCGAGGAGGATTCTGGGAAATATAGTCATGAGTGGGGTGTTGCCATGTGATCCTGGGAGGAGAGAACGCAAGTCTGGCATTCTTGGTAAGATAAGACCTTATAAAAATATATATTAGTCGCCGGGCAGTGGTGGCGCACACCTTCGATCCCAACACTCGGGAGGCAGAGGCAGGTGGATCTCTGTGAGTTTGAGGCTGGGCTGGACCGACAGCCTCCAAAGCAATACAGAGAAATCCTCGTAAAAAACGATATATATATATATATATATTAGTAATTGCGGGTTAATAATTAAGTCAGGGCTAACCATTAAGAAACCACAACTAACGGCCAACAGCTTCATAATTAATATAGTGTCCTGTGTGTTACTTGGGAATCCCAAAACAAATGGCGGCAGCTGGTGGGAAGACTTCACTCTACATATGGTGTCAGGAGTGAGGTATGAATTTCCCTGTAGAATGACAAGAGCTTAAAAGGGATTTTAGAAGCAAAAGAACAGAGAGAAGCACGGCTTCTTGGTAGCAGCATTTTTCTCAGGTGGGCTCTGTTTTGCTAGAGACAAGCAGACTCACAAGGCTCGCTTAAGGGGCTCTTCCTGACTCGGCATAAGCGGCAAAAAACTTCAGGGCTCTTTTAAGAGGCCCTGCCAACAGTGGAATGGTGTGTACTTGCAGCTGGAAGTGGCTGTGACCACATCTCCAAGCCAGCACCATGCGCTGGATGCCGGCATAGACTGAGGCTGTAAGCACAGACGGCAGTGCTGGCAGCAAACTTATACCCGTCATGTTGGAAAGCCAGCAGCTGTTTCCACTTTAATTTTAACAATGCTCTTTGGCCTATATAAGACAGATTCAGATGACATAAAACCTCTAAAAGGTTTATATTGTGTTTAAAAATATAGGTAGACTTGGGACAGAAAAAGAAACAAGATACTAAAAAAAAAGAGAGTAGCTGGGTGTGGTGGTGCACGCCCTTTAATCCCAGCACTCGAGAGGCAGAGGCAAGCAGATCTCTGTGATTTCAAGGCCAGCCTGATATACAGAGGGAGTTCAAGGCCAGTCAAAGTGCACAGAGAAACCCTGTCTCAAAAAAGTAAAATTAAAAGACATAGAGTAATAAAAAAAAGCCATGTAAAGATGAAAAATACACAGAGAATCTGGATACTATATGCTATTGTGTTTTTCAGTTGTTCATTTGCTAAGGAAGAAACAACTGCTGAAATATACTTGATTATAAATGCCACTCAATTAATCCAGCTTATATTTTAAAAATACTGTGACTTCTAAGTTTAAATATAAGGACAAGTTACTTGGGAAAGGAACTTCTTTTGTTTCCACAGAAAATGAGGAGCTGTGGGTTTCTTCCAGACTAGTATGGTTTGATGAACCAAAATTTCCATAAGTTGTGTCCCAAGTGATCCAACATCTAAAACAGCTAAGATGATGTAGCCTTGCAGACTACAAAAAATAAGGACTTGGTCAGGTTTCTGTGTTTTGTCATGATCCCCATGTTATAGACAGTGCTTCCAACCAGCAAGAAGCAGTTTGGAATGAGCAACGACCAAATTCCCAACTATTGTTTATGTTTGTTTTCATTTAAATGGGGTTGCCTATAAATGATTAATGATCATAACCAATATCTTTTTAAAGGTAAAAGAGGATTATGGTATAGAAATGAATACTTTGTCTTGGAATGGATTTTCATTTTTTGATACAAATTTAAGGTCAATTTTGTGATGTGTGTATTTCTCCTCTTGTTTAAGTATTGTGTTTATACTGATAATAGTCAAAACTTAGTAAAGTGAGTTAGTTTTTCTAGATATACAGAGATATATTTGAGATAGACAGATAGTCTTCAAGCCTTTCAAAACCTTCAAAAAATGGCATTTAAAATGGTTTAGGGTTTTTCTTGACAATGAGAAATGTCTGCTCCTGGCAGCACCAATTACATCTGAGAGGAAGATGGGCATCGAAGAAACTCGTTATGGAGTTTGCTTTCAACATGGCAAGATTAGCCATTTGGGCAAGTAACTGCTCTTGCCTGGACTGTTGCTATATAAACTGGACACTCAGGACCCACAAAAAAGTGACTGCTAAACTTACAAAACAAGATAGACAGTCCTACAGGGTTCGTGCTTCATGAAGAGTCTGTCAGACATTCTGCAGGACACAGAAAAATGACTGACAAACTGCCAATGCAGGTGGACAGTTTGAAATTTCCTGCTTTGCTGAGAAGTCTTCTAGGCACATTGTGGCCTATGGGCTGAAGATGGATGCCCCAACGTTGCATTTGAACTTCGGGTGACTGTCCAGGTAGTGAGATGCCTCTGTCAATTCTAGTGCTTATATATTATCCTTCTGTGGTCTTTGATGGAGTTGAAGACAGCTAGTTATAATTATAGTTTTTCTTAGTTATGATAAAAGATAAGTTACATATAAGACTTTAGACTCACAAAGATAGATGATATTCTCTTTAAATCTTGCTAAATGTTAATGGACTAAATATTGCATTTATAGTTCTTGCTTAATAACTGTCTCGTTATATATTTTACTATGTTAAAGTTAAAACCTTTCTTTTTATTTAGACAGAAAAGAGGAGATGATGGGGGAAGTCCTTTTGTGTATGTGCTTATCTTATTGGTTACTGAATAAAGCACTGTTGGCCAATAGGGAAACAAGATAGGAAGGACTAAAAGTAGAGGAGGATTCTGGGAAACAGAGACACAGAGAGTGTCACGATGTAGGATGTGGGAGAAGTAAGAGGTCTGGACCCTTTTCTCTAGTAAGAGAAGATCACATGGAAATACTCAGATTAGCAATTATGGGTTAATAATTAAGTCAGAGGTAGCCGATAAGAAATCATAGCAAACGGCCAACAGCTTCATAATTAATATAGTGTTCTGTGTGTTATTTAGGGGCTAAAGTGGTAACGGGACCCAGGCAGGAATCCCAAAACAAATGGCAGTAGCTAGCAGGAAGACTACACATTACAGCTATTCTTTGACAATTCCATATAGGTATTGCGTTCTGATCACACTCACCCCCATCCTTTCTCGGGCACTCATGCCAACATGATCTGTGCCCTCTGCTGTGCAAGCTTCACCATGTGAGCTGTAGCCTCTGGATATGGAAGTCCAAGTAAATCATGTTGTGATTCATTGTGGCGAGGAAAGTAATGAAATGGTACCAGAAGTGGGGTTTGCTGCAATAAACCTACCATGTGGTTCTTAGGCTTTCAGAACTGGCTTGTTGGTGGTATCTAGAAAAGTTTGGAGCTGTAGGCTGGAGAAGTCCTAGAATGCTGTTTCAGAGAAAAGGAATCCATTGGGAAATTGGACTAGACAGAGGACATTTGTGTAAAATTCAAAAGTAATGATTTATTTGGTGAAGAGAATTTCAACTTTCAGGCTGGGGCACGGTAGCTGTTTCCTGATTTTAGATGGAGTTATAGGGTGAATGAGGAAATAAAGAGTAGTAAGATGTGAAAAAAAAAACCCATGAAGTTTTAGAAAAACTTATTGCCTTCAAAGACAGGGTGGGTACAAAGTGGTTGGAACTGTTAAAGAGACTAGTGCCATTAAAGAGGAACCATGAACTTTACACTGCTAGTATTATAGGAACAAGACTGCACCCATGGAAGGCTAGAGTGTGAAAATGAAAACCATCTGAAGGCTTTTCATGTCAAAATTTCAGGTAGGAATAAAATACCTAGAGTAGCAGTCTTTCTGTTTTGGCTGCTCAGGAGCTCAGAGAATGCTACAGCCATAGCCTGAGAGGCTTATTTACATTTCAAGATGGCAACAGGACTTGGCACCATCCATATGAAACTGGTTTTGTAGGAAAGTAGAATGTAAGGGTCATGGGGTCAGAGATGCTTGAACAAGCCTGTGAGGACAATAGGGTGGGCAGATTCTCAGAATGGCTGAGAGGCTACTGTGTGGAGCTATGAAGGTGAACCTTAAGTTTTAACGGCGACCCCAGGATTTTGGAGATGACCAGAACATAGAACATCCGCTGACTGGAGCCAGCCCAAGAGAAAGCCCATGAATGCTTCAGGCAGCTTGGCTGTAGGAAGCCTGCGGGAGCCTGGATGATACCACTGTGTTTATTCCAGGTACTGGACATTGAGATGCAGGGTTTGTTTGCCTGCCTGGATTTACTCTTGCACTGGATCACTCTTCTGTTGCTGTTCTCCCAGACTGACTTTTGAGAATGGGGATGTTTACTCGGTACCTTTGTGTGCTGTAACATTTGTTTTACAGGGACTCAGAGCTAAGAATTTTCCTTTGCTTCCCAAAGCACTCTGGACTTTTGAATGGTGTTGCCTATTAAGACTTTGGGGATTTCTGAGGTGGGACTGAATGCATTTTGCTTTATGAAATGGCCATGAGCCAACAGGGCCTTGGACACACTCCCATTACCATGAACTGAGGCTTCTGCCAAATCTTTCCTGCCATGAAGGATGGTATCATGTGAAGTTGAGTCAAAATAAATCTCTTCTCCTTCAAGTTGCATCTGTTGGGTTTTTAGTGACAAGAGAAGTAGCTAACTGTTTACGGAAGCCATAGGAACAAGAAGCACCCATAATGCCTTCAAAAAGAGAATGGATGTACATTTTTATTTATGTATTGGAGAATGAATGAAGTTAAATGTAGTAGCAGTGTATTGACAGTTTAGTTTTAAGTAAACAAAAACTTTAAAAAATGTTTACAGAAGGAATGCATTCTGTAACCAGAACATATAAACAAGATAATTTTAAAAGAAATTTTTAGGCCGGGCGTTGGTGGCGCACGCCTTTAATCCCAGCACTCGGGAGGCAGAGGCAGGCGGATCTCTGTAAGTTCGAGACCAGCCTGGACTACCAAGGGAGTTCCAGGACAGCCTCCAAAGCCACAGAGAAACCCTGTCTCGAAAAAACCAAAAAAAAAAAAAAAAAAAAAAAAAAAAAAAGAAATTTTTAGGATGCTCAACAAACATGGTGAGGTGGGAAGGAAGATAAAGGAGGAGACAATACTGAATTTACTAGTGGTTGGCTGATAGGAGGGAGGGGATTATGCGGCAGGTAAGGAAGATGCTCAACTAGTCTTTTTAGCTTACGTACTTTGTGTATCTGTTATAACAAAGCCTTGAAGACAGACAGCTGTGCTGTTGGCAGTGGCTAGACACAGCAAACTGTCCATCCAGACAAACAATATCACTTCCTGTACAGCAGAGGGCTTGGGAATTACACTTAAGAGACTTCCAAGGATGTGAATGATTTGAAAGAGCAGAGAGAACATCTGGGCAAGGTGAGAGATGGGCAGAGCCCAGTGACTGGAAAAAAATGCACACAGAGAACCCTGGGCATAGCAGACTTTAGCCCCAAATGGCAGCAGGGAATGCTGGGAGATAGTGTGGACCGCATCCTCAGTCTAAACTTTTGAGCAGCAAATCAGCACTACAAAACCGTGATGGCATTTTACAATTTTTAACATGAGCCAAATGCAGGAATACCAGGGGATGAGCTATAAGAGAAGTACTTTTATAAAGGCCTGTGGCCTCTCTTTAAATATTCATAAAAAGCATTTGGTATGTGTGCCAACTCTGAGTGTGGCAAAGCGATGTCCATCATCAAATTACAGTGCCAAAAGGTGCTGGGAAGAGAACATCCACAAGAGTTTAAAAAGGCGACCACATACCTCTACAACGCAAAGATGTGTCTCCACAATAACAATTTTTTTTTTTCTGAGGTAGGGTTTCTCTGTGTCTTTGGAGGCTGTTCTGGTACTAGCTCTTGTAGACCAGGCTGTGTCAAACTCACATAGATCCACCTGCTTCTGCCTCCCAAGTGCTGGGATTAAAGGCGTGCGCCACCAATGCCCCCACAATAACAATGTGATTCACCCTGTCATCACCCAGTGTGGAAGAAGTTAATGATGTGTGGTTCCCCATGTCATATCAGAATTAGTTTTGTATCAAATTAAAACTGAAGTACAATCATGAGGAAATAATTAGGGAAATCCTATTAGATAATGTTTTCTTTAAAAAGACAATTTAACTCACATACAAATTGGAGGAAATAGTCTGTTTAAGAAATACTTATTTTTATTTGTGTGTCCATGTCTTTGTATGCGAGTACAGTGACAACAGAGGCATTGTATCTCCTGGAGCTGGAGTTACAGACTAAGAAGAAAAAGAAAGAACATTAGCAAATATAGATGAAGGTATACAGGTATTTGACTTATTGACGTTTTTCAGTTTTTTTCTAGGTGGAATGAAATCGCTTTAAAAACACACGAACATTACCTAGCTTTAAAG
Source organism: Mesocricetus auratus (assembly GCF_017639785.1). Taxonomy (NCBI): domain Eukaryota; kingdom Metazoa; phylum Chordata; class Mammalia; order Rodentia; family Cricetidae; genus Mesocricetus; species Mesocricetus auratus. Next base: position 28,392,657 of record NW_024429205.1, on the reverse strand, counting down.
AATGAAGCTACATTTAAGAGGAATACCAAATAATGTGGCCAGTGAGAGTGTAGCATTTCACTCTCCCTTTACTAATATTTTTACATTATGAAATAAGTTTATTATCTCTTAGCATCTTTTACTTACTTCTGAGGATTTACTTTCTCAGTCTCCAAAAACCAGAAAATAAAAAGTATCTTTTTAGTCATAGCAACAGTGGGACAAAGTAGGACCTCACTAGCTAATTCCAGGTGCAGTTTAAAAACAACAACAATTTTTTTTACCTATTTGCTTGACTAGGAACAGACCTAGGAAATTTTTACCACAAACCGAATACCAACACACACACACATACATAGACATGTGGACTTAACATAAATTTATATCAAATATATAAATATTTACACACATAGATGTATAAATATAGCTGGTTGCATAATTTGTGGAAGCCGGTTTGAAAGGAAATGTAAGGTGATATTTAAGTGGCATGGTCTGAGCATGGTCTAGTACAACCATACAGACTACATGTCCACTAAGTACACACTGTGAACACATCTACATGTGACATGAGACACCTAATTGTCAGCTTTTCTAAGTCATCATCTGCAGACTCACCAGACAGACCTACAACATCCATCCCACGCTTGAATGTTCATCATTATATGAGGTTCTTGGGCATGTTAACATTTTATTGTAAGAAAATATTCTCATTCAATATTAATTCTCATAATTTTTATCTTTAAGCATAGACAAGAATGTTGAGACTGTATGTAACATTATGTGGATTTAATAAACAATATTTTACCTTTGTTGTTACACCTATCCCTCCCTTTTTTGTTTCTTTGGCTGGAATATTTTACAGTGAATCTCAGGTATTATAGTGCTTCAGTTGTAAATATCTAAAGGTTGACTTGTAACAGACAAGTTCTTTTTAATATTAACAAAACCACATATCACTGCTACTCGAATAAACTAAGAGTTATAATTATCATATAATTAGCCTGGATCAATTTTACAATTTCAAAACTGTCTTTTATATAGGCTGTTTAAAATCAGGAGGATCATGGTTACATTTGGTTGGCATGTCCCTTTCCTCTATGGCATACTCCCCAGGTTTTCTTTTCTCAACATTTGCTGGAGGAACTAGTCATGTATGTGTAGCATGTCCTCCGCTCAGGAAGCGGTTCATGGTGTCCCCATGGTTAGATCTGTGTAGTTACGTTCTGTGGCTTCAGTTATAACTGAAAACTGCAATAGTATCAGGAGGGAGGCAAACAAAACGCTCAGCAATACATAGAGCCCTGCTGATGTTCATTTAGTTGTGGTATATGTTAATTTCCTGGAGTTGCAACACTTTAGCACTGACTTGGTCATTCACATTATACACTTGGTCATTTACTTATTACACTTTTGGAGGCTGGAAACCTAATATGAGATTCAGCAGCTATGCTCCCCGCAGGCTGCCATCATGAAGCCTACGCTTGCTATTACCAGATTAAGGCCCAGCTACACAGACCCAATCAGAATCCGGCACTCAGTTTTTGCAGATGTTTGTACCTGAAATTCCCCTCAACTTAAACAAACAGCAAGTTTTAGGGACAATGAGATGACTTAGCAAGTAAAAGCACCTGCTATCAAGTTCGATGTCCTGAGTTCGATCCCCAGCACCTGCGTGGTAGGAAAGACTAGACTTACACAAGTAGTCAGTCCTTTGGCCTCCACACATGCCCCACGGTACACATGCCCACACCCACATCACCTAGGTAAATAAACATAGTAAAAATGTTGTGTATTATAGTTCACATTGTATACAACTCATTTATCCAACACCTACAACTTAGCAGTGCTTAGTCAGCGTTGCATCAGCACTATACTCAATTTTAAAACATTTTTGTCACCTCAAAGGAAACCCACATCCATTAACAGAGTCATTATCTTCTTCCAACTCCAGAAAAACCACCGATCTGCCTCCTGGCTATAGATTTGCCCATTCTGTGCATGTAAATAAAGACCATACAGGGGTATTTTTCATATAGTATTGTTTCCAAGTTTCATCCACATTGTAGCATGTTTCAGTAATGCATTCCTCTTAGCTGCCAAATAGGGTCCTGCTGTATGAATATACAACATTTACTGTATGTGTCCAATAGACATCTGGATTGTTCTTTTTGACCATTATAAGATCACCCAAAGCAGATGACCAGACTTGTGTGGCTAGAATTCCCTATGCTTAGAATTGCAGTTGCCTCCTCGCAGCTTTGTGCATGAACCCAAATTTAGAGCTACTGTAGTGTCCAATGGTCTCCCCTAGGTCTCCCACTGTTCAGACTGTGTTCACTGTCACTCCTGTTTCCATTGTGATGCTGTGGTGTTTTGTACAGCAAGGGCAGGCTGCTGCACACTCTGGGAATTTATGAAGAGGATAGTCAGGAACAGCCCTAGAGCAGTTGAAATGACCCACTTGAGGACACTGAGCATATACACTTTGAAAAAACACCCATGGCTTTGATGTCTGACCCTAGACATGCTTTATCTGACAGGTGCTACTGAGGTACAGAACTGAGCATATGTGGCTCAGCCTGTGGTGTGCTCCCTTCCTGGAGACCTATCGTCTAATTACTCTGAAAGACAAACCGGGGTAAACTATTTCTTCAAGACATTGGTCCTAGAACACAAGGTGGGCCCTTGCTCCTCAGGCACAGGACAGGCAAGCAGTTTCTCCAGATAAGGACTATAGGGGCTGCTGAGAGAAGATGGCCTTGTTCTGTAGTTCAGGGCCTTGCCCAGGCGTGGCAGGTGCTCCACCAGTAAGGTAAACCTCAAGCCCTAACAAGCCCTAAAGCAGACAACTGACTTCCTGATTCACAGGATGCCTTACTTCTCAAGTAAAGAGGAGGACGAAGTGATCCCTGCTGGTATGCTTCTACAAGCATCACGATGCTAGCATAAATCATGATTGTCCAAGTCTATGACACTTGTATTTGGAAGTGACAGTAGCTCTTTCCCAAGCCAGTGAGCAATTCATCCAAAGTAGAGCATACTCCTAAAAGAGTAAAGTGTTACATAAAGGCCTTCTTCTTCAGCTGCACCAACAGTTTTTACTTTATTGGGTGGAATCTCAGTCATGATCTGCAGAGGTTGGTCCTGGGCAGTTTGAAGATAGGTCTTCCTTATCTGTAATTTATGTGGGAGAAATAAAAGGTAAATACAGGCTTAGAGCAAACTTTTGGAAAATTGAATGTAGTATTTTTGATCAGTCATGTTTGTTATTTATTCTACTATGTAAATGAGGAAAAGATTAAAATGATAACAAAAAATAAGCTGCCAGGGGCTGGAGACATGGCTCAATGGGTAAGAGCACTGGCTGCTCTTCCGCAGGGCCTGGGTTCCATTCCAGCACCCACCTGTGGCTCAAGCTCAGTCCAGGCCCAGGGGATCTGACGCTGCCCTCTGCTGGCCTCCATCAACACTGAGCGTTTGTGGTGCATAGGTACACACATGGGCACAGCACCCCCCCCAAAAAAAAACACAAACGCAAGAGATTAAAAGGACAAAAAAAATCCTCATTCACGAATACAAAGCACTTAACTACAGGTTAATCAAGTTGAAATGGACAAACGCATGACTGTTGGTTCAGTTGAGATATTTGGCAAGGCTTTTCTGAAGGGAAACAGAGGCAGAGTGGATGGGGAGAAGGGGGGTGGTGGGGAGAGACTGGGAGGAGAAGATGGGGGGAAACTGCATTCAGAATGCAATATGAGAGAACACTAGATAAAGAAAAAAGGATATTTAGCAAAGGTTAAAGTAATTTCTTCTTCACAATGAAAAAAAAAAGAGTGATTTCAACAGACTTGATTTTAATGAGCTGGGATTAGTTACAAAATTTTAGTGCAAGTATCTTTCAAAGAATGAATCTTCAAAAATAAAGCTTGAAAGAAATCATTATCTTCACGTTATTTTTGGTTCTTTTTTTTTCTTTTCAATGGTGATTGAAGCAGGGTCTCACTGACTAGGCCCGGCGGGGCTGGAACGTGCTGAGAGCAGCTGTCACAGCACTCACACACTAAGTTTGAACATACAATAAAAATAAGTCCTTTTCTTCTCTTCTGTTTTTTTGAGACTCAGTTTCTCTGTGTAGCTCGGAGTATCCTGAACTCATTATGTAGACCAGGCTGGCCTTGAACTCAAGAGATCCACCTGCCTCTGCCTCTTGAGGGTTGGGATTCAAGGTGTATGCCACCATGCCTAGCCTTTTTAAGGTATTCTTTAGACATGAAATTATTTTGAGTAATAAAATGGTGAAAATTCCCTCTTGCACATTTAGTTGCTAAAAACCTAAATGCTAAATTCTAATAAAACCTCTATTTCTGTAGCCGACACTGCCCCACATTTCTATTTGAAAGGAGTAAGACAAGTGAGCTTTAGTAAAAAATAAGCAAGTGTTCACAGGCAATAATTTAAAACATAAATCGTCTTCTCACCTTCGAAGGCTGTCCCGCACCAAATGCAATATAGATGCTCTTCTCGCAAGTAGCCGGTGAGTATCTGCAGTTTTTCCAGCGCCTGAGAGAGGACACAGGTGCGTCAGTGGCTCGCAACAACCAGAAACTTGGTTCCTGGACCTCAGTCAGTTACTTAGGCCCAGGCTTGAACTCTTCGGGTACACTCTCAAACAGTGACTCCAGGTGTCAGAGCAGAGGCGATATGTTCCCACATGTCTCAGCTGACTAACACTTGTCCCCAAGAGACAACTAGTGGACATAAACAAAATCATCTTTTCATTAGCTCTGAGATCAAGCTTTTTTTTTTTTTTTTTAAAAAGACAGTGTCTCATTATGCCTTCTTGGTCTGGAATTTGCCATGTAGACCAGGCTGGCCTTGAATGCACGGAGACCTGCCTGCCTCTGCCTCCCGAGCACTGGCAATAAAGTGTACACCATCATGCCCAGCAGGAACATCCATTTTGAGTGGCCGGTCACGGGACACTGGAGTAGCCACTGTGCCCAGTGACAATTATGATTCGTGAAGACCTCTTTTACTTTCAAGGACTCTGTCCCTCAGGTGAGGGGAGGGGGACAGTGATCAGCTCAGTGAAGCCATACATGTGTGTCTAAAGCAGTGAATGTTGCTGAGCAAACCCCATATGAAGTAACTACGGGGGTGTTACTGCCCTTGGTTAAAAAAAAATCCCATTTTAAAAGTCAACTGAGCATATGTGTCTCACGTGCTTGCCAGTGTGAGTCCCCGGGACTGAGCATATGTGTCTCACGTGCTTGCCAGTGTGAGTCCCCGGGACTGAGCATATGTGCCTCACGTGCTTGCCAGTGTGAGTCCCCGGGACTGAGCCTGGGTTGTCAGGCTCGGCACCAGTGCCTTCACTTGCTGAGTTATCTTCATCTACCCTGTGTTTCCTTCTGATTTTATTTTCTGTTTGTTTTGTGTTGTGAATGGATGAGTGTCAGAGACCTCCGGCCATCAACCAGGTACTCATAAAAAAGACCTTCATAGAAAGTACGTGACTCGGGACCACCTGCTACCTGCCAAATTCCAGAAACAGACCTGCGGCTTATCTAGGGCATAGGCTTAATAGACGGTGGAGTGTGAAAGATAAAGTTAGAGTCTGCAGTTAGGTCACCAGAGGACACAGGATGCCCTACCCATCCCACTGACCTTCTCTCCGCCAGGTTCATCGCAGCTACAGCACACCCCTATTCCTTCCCCTCCTCCCTTCCCCTATATAAATCCCTTTGGGATAAATAAAGTTGTCGCCTTGATCAGACTCTTGTCTTGGCGTCTGTCCTTGTATCCCCTGCCCCCCATCTTTTTCCTAGGTGTCCACCAGACCCACGATGAATGTCCTGAGGGTCGGGACAGATGAGGTACACATTAGGGTCACTTTTAGAAATTTAATAGAAGACAAAGTCAAATGCAATCACATTTCTATCTAATCTGTCATTTTTAGTAAACTAATGCTAAATGGAAAAATTGTATGAAATTTTTACTTTGGGATAGTAAAATATCCCTGGAAACCAGCAGCTCTCAACTTGGGGTTGTTTTTCTCCCCAGGGGCTATTTAGCAATGCTGGGAACACTTTTTGGTGGTCAAGTTGCAGTTGGCAGCGTTTGTACGCCCTGATCAATCACTTACAACCACTCATTCTCAGACTCCCGAGGAAAGCTTAGCTGATCTCTTGTCGCTCCTGTGGGGCTGAGGCACTGGAGTTCCTGACATGGCATGCAGATGTCAGCAATGCACACTCACTCAGGACTTTATTCACTCAAGGCTTCCTCTGTTCCCTCCACGACTGCACGCCCGGGCTCCACACTCTAGATGCCAGTCTCTGTTCAGGGTTGCTGGGGTAGTAGGTACCCATCAGAGTGGGCATACCCTGATCCCAGTTTTCCTGCATGTGTGTCTATGTGTCTGTCCTTTCTAAATGGCAGGTGGTACTGCTACACTTCCTATCCTGCTGCCCACAGCAAAGAGTTACCCAGCTTCAGGTGGTAACAGTGCCAAGGCCAAGATGTCTGCTATGAGGAGACACATGGTACCCAGACATACACTCATGTCTTCACTCATGTGTTCATCTTCATCCTGTTCTTCCTCTTCCTCTTCCTCAGTCTCCTCTTCTGGCCTTAACCAGTACCAAGCCTCCCTGGGAACCTGAATATTCTGAAAATGCAGAAGTATTTTTATAAAACACAATACTTGTGGTGTCATAAGAATATTTGTGTTAACATAAATTTGTCCTCCCAATTAATAGTTACTGAGTGTAATTTCTCAGTAATTGGACCATGAACAGTGAGGACTGAAAGGGCAGTTGGAATTTTGTCAGTCAAAGAGGGAAGATGTCAAAGAGGGTGTAAAACTGTACATATAAGCTAGTGTACATAGAAGTACCTGAGAGATAATATCTCATGGAAACGTTGTGAAGTGGGACATTCCTTCCAATTACTTAGAGACGACAGAAATTATACCAATATTTAAGTGAAGTCATTTTTTTTCAATACCACTCACTGTGTTTTGTAAAAGGCAAAGATTTCTTTTACAATGATTTTAAAAGATTCCTATTTGAAATGATAGTCTTCCGCCTTAATTTCCCAACAGATACACCAACTGGTAAGTATGAACTAAAATTAGGTTATTCTGGTTAATCAAACACTATGGGGAACAGAACATCTGTACATTCCAGTCCTGAGTAATGACAATTTGGATAGAAGAAAAGCGAACCCTTAGCAGACAACTCAGGAAACAGGTCCCTGGAGTAAGTCAGCCATTAGTGTGTCAGTCACCACAGTAGGTGGTCACATCAAACAAAATCGTTTTTTTTTCAAGACAGAGTTTCTCTCTGTGGCTTTGGAGGCTGTCCTGGAACTTGCTCTGTAGATCAGGATGGCCTCGAACTCACAGAGATCCACCTGCCCCTGCCTTCCGAAAACAGGGATTAAAGGCGTGCGCCACCACTGCCTGGTTCAAAAGAAATCTTTAAGGGAAATGTTTTAGAGTCAAGGGGTAGAGGTTTTCTTTCTTTTCTTTTTAACTCAATAAAAATATTAACCAAATCATGCAGATACCAAAGCACCAGGAAGCTGGAATGAGACGCCCGCCTACCTTCTGGGTGTCCAGCTGCTGGCAAGCTCGCTGGCTTCTTCTCAGGTCTCCTTCGAGTCTCATCTCATCTTGCTTATTCTTCAGCCTCATCCTAAGTGGAGGGAGAACCCCAATGTCTCTACTCTCTTACCTGCTTTACACACCCAAGTGCCAGGGACACGCCATAACAAAGGGGATTGGAAGCAAGACCAGTTCAAAGAAAACATCTTACCGGAACTGCTCGGCGGCCTTTGCTTCATTTTGGTTTTTCATGTGAATTTTTCTCCTGTAGTTTTCCAGCCTTTCCTCTGCTTTCCGTTTTAATAATGACTCGTGACCTAGGCCACTTTTTCCTGGTCACAGACAAAAATTCTGATGAGGAATTTGTTAAAATGTCAAAACATGACAATTTAAACACTTAAGAAAGTAAATGCAGGCCGGGCGTTGGTGGCGCATGCCTTTAATCCCAGCACTCGGGAGGCAGAGGCAGGCGGACCTCTGTGAGTTCAAGACCAGCCTGGACTACCAAGTGAGTTCCAGGACAGCCTCCAAAGCCACAGAGAAACCCTGTCTCGAAAAACCAAAAAAAAAAAAAAAAAAAAAAAAAAAAAAAAGAAAGTAAATGCAGTTCTGACTTGAATATAATTATCCAAACTTATTCCATTAAAATGGCAACAGAAACCAACAGGATGATTTTGACAAAGACCGCAGAGTCTCATTCAGCATAGTAATTCTACACACATTTTTAAAAATTAGGAGCTGAGGGGCCTGGAGAGATGGCTCAGAGGTTAAGAGCACTTGCTGCTCTTCATGGGGTCCTGAGTTCAATTCCCAGCAACCACATGGTGGCTCACAACCATCTGTAATGAGATCTGGTGCCCTCTTCTGGCCTGCAGGCAGACATACAGGCAGAATACTGTATGCATAATAAATAAAAATCTTTAAAGAAAATTAGGAACTGGGCAGTGGTGGTGCACACCTTTAATCCCCTTTTGGAAAGCAGGGGCAGGCAGATCTCTGAGTTCAAGGGCAGCCTGGTCTACAGAGTGAGTTCCACTACAGCCAGCACTACACAGAAAAACTGTCTCAACCCCCCCCCAAATAGGTAAAAAATAAATAAAATAAAAATCAGGAAAATAATATCAACTATCACACTTTCAAAAAATGTATGTTTACTTTCTCTTGAATTAACCCAAGGAATGACATTAAAAAGATCACTGATAAATCTGCTTTATAACATTTTTAGCATGTTACAAAAGACAAGGAAGGCACTGTGCTTTCCCCAGCTGTAAAAATTTTCCCCCAGTTTTTGTGGTCCTGGGGTGAGAACCATAGCCATATACTGAATGAGCAGGCACTCTGCCAATGGGCCTCACCATGTAGCTCAGGCTAGCCTTCACATCTCCACCCTCTTACATCTGCCTCCTAAATCTTGAGATTACAGATGCAAATGACTACTCGTGGCTCCCCCATAATTTTTATGATTTAAATTTTATATTCTATTACTTCTATTTCACCAAACGTACTTAATTTTTTTTCCCTACAAAACAACTTTAAAAAGACTTAGTTTACCATTTCACTATTTCATAGGCTTCCTATGATAGCCAACTACAAGGGTGTCATCACAAAACACATTAAGTAAGTCAATCTAAGTTACTGTTATTTAATATACTAAAAATGACTATATACCTGTTTTGACATGGAGTGGAATTGGTTCTACAATGCCATCTCCTAAAAAAAAGAAAAAAAAAACATAAATTAGAAATATTTCATTTACCACAAAGTTCAGGTCAGTCAGCATAGAATGTAACAATACAGAGCTCTCTGTATATTCTCTCCCAGTTTCAGTAACACTCCAATTGAATTCTGGAAACTAATACTCTCTTTTTCAGCTATTACCTCTCTGAATTTTAAATACATCCTACCTACCTACCTACCTACCTATCATCTATTTTTGAGACCAGGTCTAGTTATCCTGGACCTCACTCTGTAGACCAGGCTGACCCTGAACTCAGAGATCCACCTGCCTCTGCCTCCCCAGTGCACTTATGCCATTTTCGGAAGTGACATTATGGACACAACAGTCTTAGTGGGCAGAAATCTCAAGGGAAAACAGTCTTTCTGTATGAAAAAAATCAAAGCGATTAAAACAGGAAAGAAAAAAAAAAAAGCAAACTGAAGCCGCAATTTACAGCCACTACAGCTTAATAGGCACTTTCATTTCCTACAAGGGAACACAGCTCCTCTCACTGGAACGCCAGCCAGACAGTTGCCACAGGCGCAGAGCAAGCTGGGAAGAGCCCGGTGTGGTCCCCAGAGCTGCCTCATTGCTATGTGTCCACCGTGGTTCTCTGAAGCCCATCATCTGCTCCATTCTTCACTGCTCGCTGTCAATCATCTGCTCCATTCTCACTGTCAATCATCTGCTCCATTCTCACTGCTCTCTGTCAATCATCTGCTCCATTCTCACTGCTCGCTGTCAATCATCTGCTCCATTCTCCACTGCTCGCTGTCAATCATCTGCTCCATTCTCCACTGCTCGCTGTCAATCATCTGCTCCATTCTCACTGCTCACTGTCAATCATCTGCTCCATTCTCACTGCTCGCTGTCAATCATCTGCTCCATTCTCCACTGCTCGCTGTCAATCATCTGCTCCATTCTCACTGCTCGCTGTCAATCATCTGCTCCATTCTCCACTGCTTGCTGTCAGCCCTCTGCCGGTGCCCATGTTGACACGTGAGGCATTTAAAAACCACGTGAGAGGACAACTCTGTAAGGACTGTCAGCATCGAAGACACTAAGAAACTGAGGCGGCTTTACGTTTTGGTAGATTAAAAAAAGTACTGTTGACTTAGGAGTCCGTCAGCACACTGCAGCCCAGAGGTAAAGAACACTGAGCCGGTTCCCCCATGCGACTCACCGCTCTTGCCCAGAGCCTGCCCACTCTTGTACCCCATCTTTTGGAGCAGGGCGAACCCTTTGTTTTCGCAGCCTAGTGCATTCTTCAAGCCCATGTCGCGTCGTTCCCGCTCTTCCTCTTTCGTGCTCTTCTGCCTGTTTCTCAGATTAGCTTCCTGCTGTCTCTCTTCCTTACGACGGGCCTCTCGGATCTGCCTCAGCATTGGCACGCCTGGTCTGATGTCTTCTCTGAAAAATAAAGGCAACAGTGGAGCGCACTGTTTCTCCCTGCTTTCCAGGCACTCCCTTGACACTGACAGAGGGCAGAGGAGGGCTCCCAAAGAGGGTTAAGAGCAGAAGCAAAACGGTAAGTGCCACAAGAGATGAGATGCTCCTATTCTCTTAGTATGGACACACAGGATGCTACGCACGAAATAGTTAAGACTGACTATTTTTTGGGGAGCAGGAGAGGGATTCAAAACAGTTTTTTTTTTCTGTATAGTCCTGGCTGTTTTAGAACCCTCTGTAGACCAGGTTGGCCTTAAACTCAGCAATCTGTCTGACTCTGCCTTAAAAACTGAAACACGTATTTAAAAATGTCCTGGGGGGAGGGGAGCTCAGGCAGTGTCAGAGTTACTTGCCTCGCATGCAATGAGAGGGCCTGAGGATGATTCCCAACAGATAGCCTGAGCCACAAGAGACAGACCCTGTCCCAAAACAAGCAAACACTCATGACTACCACCACCCAACCCATGTCCGTATCTTAAGTCTACACGTGTGGTTTCCACATCACATTAGGCATACACATTTACTTACTGAATATTAATGAAAGAATCTGACATGTAATCCTCCTCTTCTGCCATGTTCAACTTCATATGACAACACCGCCTACAAACCAAAAGGGACAAAGTAATAGTGTTATCACTATCATTTTAGTTTTCCAAGATGGAAATCAAGCACGGAGACTGGCAAGGCTGTATGCTGCTCCCGTGTGCACTAAGATAATTTCAGCACCCCATGTTGTAGAAACAGGAGTAGCTAACCAAACAAAGGCTAACTGGGAATGGTGTGGGCTTTTCAAACCTCAAAGCCCCTGTTTTGACTTACCTCCCTGAGGCCACACCTTCTAATCCTTCCCAAATAAGTCCTCCACCTGGGGACCAAGTCTTCAAACATATGAATCAGAAGGTACCATTCTGATTCAAACAGTCACAGAAGTACACACTCCTGTTTTTTCTCTGAGATTGGACCACCCTGCGTTCTGTCTCATGCTGGCCTGGAAGCCACTATGTAGTCCAAGCTGGGCTTGGAACTTGTAATTCCCTAGTTATGAGGCAAACACTCATATAATTATGTAGTGTTCTCCAAAATGGTCTGCTCCTAGTAAACCTTGCCTCTTGGCTTTTGATAACGCTGTGTAATCTCCACATTGAGCAGTGTGTAACCAACAAGGTTTTGTATGTTAGCCTGACTTTTGGGACACACTGTACATTTCACTCTGTAAAGTCGGTATGGATTAGTGGAATGAAGTCTGAGCTCACATGAGAGCACTCAAGAAGCTCTATGGAGACGCCTACGTGATGGGAGGATCTGAGACATGAATGTGTGAGCAAACCAGTGAGCCACTTGGGAGACAGTCAAGCCTGAGGTGAATCAGACTGAACACCAGCACTCTTACATGGAGCAGTGCTCACCTAGCTCATGAACAGCTCAACAGTCAGTTTCACGTTGCAGCTGGAACACTTTAGGCTCAATCTGGCTCAACAATCGTTCACAACCACACAGAATACATACTGGTTTTGGTGATTTTGCTCCTGAAACAAAACGAGGTTATAATTGTCATTGCTGAGCTGGATATCCAACCCAGGACCTCACACATGCAAGGAAAACATTCTACCATTGAGCTAAATCTCTAGTGCAAACTGAATTATTTTTAAGGGAAACATTTCCACAGTCAGACATGGTGGCCCACTGGTGTGATTTCAGCACTTAGGAGTTTGAGGGCAGCTTGACCTGCGTGGTGAGACCCTATCTCAAAACTTGAAAAAGCCCCACCCCATACACAAAGTACGAGGGATTTCAGGTCACGAGGGTTTTCAGGTCACTTTTAAGGCTCTCCCTTTTAATTATCACATCCTATGGTTACAATCTGCATATCCCATCATACTTATTTACATCCAGGTACCGAGACGTCATTAACTGACAAACTTAGAAGAAGTTAAATTATTAAGGAGTGGAATAAGGCACAGGGACCTCTGGTGTGAGAGATCTCTAGCTATGAGGACAGCACATACTAGCATCACCCACTCCCCTCAAACTAAGCATCAACTCCACACGGCGAAAGACAACCCAACCCAGGCAACGATGCTGACGGCCTGCACCGTCCCTTAGGAGTCACCTAAGTCAGCTAAGTCTCCGGCTGACGCTGCGTCTCCCTGAGCGGGGCTCACACAGCATTTGCTGGTGGGCTCTGGGGCGGCGTCCGCGAAAGAACCAGACGATGTGGAGCTCTTCGCTTTAGCTCCTAAATAAAGACAACCATTTTCTCAACAGGGAGGCTACATATGTAGGTGCAGGCAGGCTTACTCCTGCCTAGGCAAAGGGCAAGTCTGCAGCGAGGGCGACTGAACGCGCAGAGCTGGGCCGCCCCTTCCTTTCCTAGGGGCGCCCGGAGCACCGGGGGGTCCCCTCCCTCCCTTCCCGCCTGCGGCGGCCCACCAGAAAACGACCACTCACGGATGGGGCGCTGCTGACGTCGGGGTGGACAGTCACAGCCAACCAGCCCCGACCTCCGCCAGCCTCCCGGGGCGTCCGCAGACCCTAAAAACGCAGCTTCGCCCTCCGGCCGCAGCTTGCGGAGCTCGCACTGCGCATGCGCCGTCCTTGCGGCTCCTCCTCACCCCCACCTCTCGAAAACGCCGGAGGGGGTGGGTGGGCGGGGTTAAGGGAGCGCGAGGGGTGCGAGTGCGCGTGTGCGTGCGCGCGCGTGAGAGAGAGAGAGAGCGCGCGCGACCGGCGTTCCGCGCAGGCGTCTTCCTCCGGCTTCCTGCAGGCTGGCGTGTGGGAGGCGGGGCATCCGGGCCCTGTCGGCGGTGGCTTCAGCCTGCGGCGCTCAGCTGGTCCCCCTGGCCCGGGCGGGAGGTGAGGCGGCCGGCCGCGCGCCGTCAGAGCGTGCCGGCTGATACGCACCGCGAGCCCGTGTCGTCTGCAGGGGGCTGCGGAGGGAAGTGGGACCGGGAGTCTCAGCCGCGTGGGGTTGACAGCTCGAGGGCCCCCGCGACGTGAGGCTGAGCTCCCGGGGCGGCCGACGACCGCGTCTCGCGTTGTCCCTAGGCCGTGGCACTCCCCGGGGCGGCCGGGCGCACCTGGACACCGAGCGCTGGGGTCTGCGCGTCTCGGGCGCTGCTGCTGCTGCGGGTCCCGCCCCTCGCCTGCGGGAAGCCCGGGGTCACGGTCCGGGTAGCCTGGGACCGGAACAGGTGCCTGTGCATTCAGCAGGGGACCGAGCAGACGCGCCGAGGTGATGCCTGAGCTCGGTGCTTAGGGGTTCGCACAGCGGGATGAGCTGCCGGGAGTCGTGAATGGCCTTTTGCAGTATTTATGTTCTCCTGGCACTCCATTCTTAACCGCCAGCTTAGTTTTGTTTCTGTCTCTGCCTTCTCAAATCTGTTTCTCTCAGGTTGTGTGTCAAAGAAGTTCACTCATTGAACGAATGAGAAATAGTGAGAAGTGAGACCATACTTCCTTTCCTTGCCTTAATGGTTGTGTTTGTGAGACGTGACACTTAGTATTTAAAAATCCTTCCGTGTGGGGACTGGGGAGATGACTCAGTGACGCTTGTTGCTTTTGAAAAGGACACGGGTTCGGTTTCCTGCGCCCACCTGGTACCTCATAGCCATCTGTAACTCCAGTTCCGGGGCATCTAATACCTGTCTTGATGGGAGCAGCAGGCTCACATTCATGTAGGCAAAACACTCCTATGCATAAATAAAAAATTCCTTACGTGTACTTCTTTTTCATTTTAGCTAATCTGTTCATTTAAGGTGTGAATTAAGAGCTTCAATAATGGAGTTAGCGCACAGTTTATTGCTAAATGAAGAAGCATTGGCCCAGATCACTGAAGCAAAGAGACCAGTATTTATCTTTGAATGGTTAAGATTTCTTGATAAAGTTCTAGTTGCTGCCAACAAGGTAGGTGTTCCTTCCCCCACCCCCGTGAGATTAATATAAAGAAAATTTAAAACCTTGTATTTTGGAAATGTTACAAGTCATTCACCTCAGGAATTTCTAGTTTGTCTTTCTCTTAGTCAGCAACAAACCCCAAACCCTGTCTAAACCCTGCTTGTTGTATTCGTCATAGCTCAGTTCAGTATGACAGGGAGAAAAAGGTAACTCCATAGCTTGTGTCACTCCTACTTATCTGTGCCTGGAAATGGTCTGTGATTTCTGGAATCCCAGTTTCTTCGTGTTCTCCCTGGGGACTTAAGAGATTTTTACTGTTTCTTCCACTTCCTGCATAACCTCTTGGATGCAAATTTGTTCTGTGCATGTTTTGTTTATTTTTTTTAATGATAGATGCGTTCATATTTAAGACTGAATCATAGAAGGTGTTCTGGGAAAGGTGAATTTTGTTAATGGAAAGTTAGAATAGGCTAGTTCTGAGCTTACTATCCTAATTTGTTCCTCTAGACTGATTGCTCCCTTGAAGATAATTTTCCACTCTAGTGTCTGAAGGGGGATGTGGTTAATTGTCTAGGATTGAGGGATTGGGATAGGGAGCCTGAAGGCTTCAATACTCAGTGTGCAAACATTCACTTAATTCCTTTCTTAGTACAGTGACCTCAGTCCACAGTTGTCCCTTGCCACTTTCAGAAAACAAGCTTTCTTCCAGAATGAAGGAGAGGAGCACAGAAGATTCTGTTTGTTTTTGGCTTTGGTTTTACTTTGTGTGACAGGCTCTTATTAGTTGTGCCTAGCTGGCCTGGGACTCATTATGTATCACAGACTGGCTTCAAATATGTAGCTGTCTTCCTTTGTTAGCTGCCTGAATGCTGAAGCACTGGGCATGATGGATGCACTCCCGTATGTCCTCAGACTGTCAACCAGTTATTCCCTAATTTCTAACCCCAGAAGTCTCCCAAGACTTTAAAAAAAAAAAAAGACCCATAAACTATTGGAGTACTTTGCATCGGAATTTCTTCGTAGTTTTCTCTGTTGGGAGTTCTTGGCTTCCAGATTTTTCTGGGTTCTTTTTCTGTTGTCATGGCCATTGTAGACTTGTGCTTCCATGCTGTTATTCCTGTCTGTTAGGGTCACTTGAATTGCTAGAATGACAGTGTAATTAACTAGAAATTTACTTTTGTGTCTTAAATCTTCTGTAACTGGGCATTTGTTGTTTTCCTCCCAATGAAAAGTCCTTTTCAAATTATCACGTAACTCAAATTGCCCAAAGCAATGGTCAGGACTTGTTTTATTTGGTCCCTTCCCATCTTTTCATATAGCTGAACCCCCACTTTAAATACTTAACAGTCATGTTGTTTTGTTGTGATGAGAGTCGTTAGTCTTACCCTTTCATGATGGCTACTCTTGAGACTTCTACCACCATCCAGAAACCGAACTTTAGAAGACATCTCATGGGCTGCTGTGTAGCTCATTTGGTAGAGCATTTGCCTCTAACATGGAAAAAGCCCTGGGTTTAGGTCCCGGAACCGCATAAAACAATTTTATGTCCTGGTCCAAAGCAATAATCCCAGCCCCTGGGAAGTGGAAGCTGGAGGATTAAAAGTTCACAGCAGCCTCAGCTCCATGGTAAATTCAAGTTCACAGCCATCCTCAGCTACATGGTAAATTCAAGGATTCATATTCTTCCTCTCCCCCCTCCTCCCCCCCCACACAGAGTTAACGCTATCAACACCCAAACCAAAGTATTGATTTCCTTTTTTCAAAGCTATCCTTTCTTACAGTCCTTCTTCACCTCTCTCTTAACCCTCATATCATGTCGATTGGCAGATATTAGTGGAATTACCCACGAGCATATCCAGATTCCATTTGCTTCCCATCACCTGCCTCTTCGGTGTCTCTCTTCTCGACTATTGCAGTAGCTTTCCAATTGCTCACCCTGTTTCTGCCTTGTATATTCAGCATCTATAATTTAGTAGTCTAAATTAATTGGGTAAAATAATTAGATTGCAGCCCTCCTCTGCTTAAAACTGTCATTCAGAATAGATTTGGTATTCTCTAGTGTGTCTGGTACTATCATCTGGTCTCTTCTGACCTCCTCCTCCTGTTTTCTTTCTACTACTTCATCCCAGCTTACCTGCCCTTGTTGGCCTCAGGTGTGCTAAGCATGCTTCATCTGCAAAAGCTTCAGATGTCTTGTTCCCATTCCCTGGAATGCTCTCCTCCCAGATAGCTGCATAGCTCACCCCTTCCCCTTAGAGATAGACTTTTACTAATCAATTTATATAAAATGCTAAGGCTCACACCATTCATTTACTTATATTCTGTCCCTCCCTCCTAGAATGTGTGAGAACCAGACTTTGTCTTGTTCACTGCTGCACCCAGTGCTCAGAATAGTACGTGGCACGTAGGAGTTGCATTGTATTTCCTAAACAAATGAGTGAATTCTAGATATTGACTAGGTAATGATTGTGTGTAGATCTGGGAATTACATTCTGTTGCTTAGGCCTCTTCAAAATTTCTCTTGGTTTCCTTTACTAGCCCATAACTTTATGGACAACTGTATCTGCTTTTTCAGGGGAAAACCTTAGATATCAGGCATCTGAATGTCGAGTATGTGATTCAGCTTCCTAAGTTGAACTAGAACTGTCTCACACAGTAATCACTTTTGTTGAAATCAAACTTTGGGACAATGGAGGGGAATGAAGATTTAATCTAGGAAAGAGTGGATCATTTCTTACTGAAGTTTCTATTTTCATAAAAATTTTCATGTGTGAGTTATGCTTAATGAATGCATACAGTTGTAATTTCTGTAGCATCATACATGTTAAGTGTTTTTTGATTTGAAAGTAATAAGGGTACAAGGAAAATGATGTTTTTTTCAAATAACAGACAGATGTAAAGGAAAAACAGAAAAAACTTGTTGAGCAATTAACTGGATTAATAAGCAGCTCACCTGGACCACCCACTCGAAAATTGTTAGCTAAAAACCTTGCGGCCCTGTACAGCATTGGTGATACTTACACAGTTTTTCAAACACTAGATAAGTGTAACGACATCATCAGAAGTAAGGATGACACTGCAGCCTACTTACCAACAAAACTGTAAGTACCCATACAGGAATCCTTGCATTCTCTTTGGCTTTTTCAAGGTGATTTAGGAACTGCATATCATAAAGACCCTAGGTGGGTGGACCCTGCGACATAGTACCAACAGGAAGTTCTGACTCGATCGGAGGGGTCTGGGCTTCCTCATGTCCATCACTCATGAGACTTTGGACACAACTGGGAAGATTGGTAAGGGATCAGCAGTGGTGTCTGGATGGAAAGAATAGAGTGGGGAAACCGAGGCAGGAATGGGCAAGACTAGTCTTCCAGCCATGTCCAGGCAGTTAAAGAATGAAATGATTTTGGAATGCAGACCTGCCTGCTCACTGATCTGCTTTCACACAGAGGGGCAAAGTTGAGTAGCTGAGGTAGAGACAATTTTGCTTACAAGTTTACAGGTGACTAGATTAAGTTGATCCTAAAATGTTATAAATAAATACAAATTAATTTTTGAAAATCGGAAACATATAAAGAATTGTATTTAAAACTCTCTCTCTCAGTGTGTGTGTGTGTGTGTGTGTGTGTATGTCCTCCATTGTATGTATGGAAGTCAGAGGACTACTTGTGTGGGGGTTAGTCCTCTACCTTGTGGGTCCTGGAAATAGAACTCAGGTCATCAGGCTTGATGGAAACTGCCTCTACTCACTGAGCCATCTTGCCAGTCCAGAAATTATGTTACTAACCAGTGAGACCGTTTTTTACAGGGCAGCAGTGGCTTGTGTTGGAGCGTTTTATGAGAAGATGGGAAGGATGTTGGGCAGTGCATTTCCAGAAACAGTGAACAATCTGTTGAAATCTCTGAAAAGTGCAGAGGTAAGTTTTGCAGCAGGTATTTAATGCCTTGTTCAGGGCATGTGTTACTAAAGATGTTTTGTTCTGTTACTATGATCCTTATGTTACCTATCAGGAAAGTGATTACATATGATCACCTCTCCTTCCTTTTAATGTCTGTTTTCTTAAAGTTTGGAGTGGGGATGCCATTGCTTTGGAATGACTAAGTTTGCCCATTATTTTTTACTTTGTTTTTCAATTGACATTTTAGTTTTTGTGTCACAGATAATGTATCAGCAAAGAACAATAGATGCTTCTAGCTCCCAGTTCCAGCACCTAAAGATGAAGGGTCACGGGGTCACACTTCCTCCCCAGGCTCTAGGGGAACTGTACCTTCTCTCCTAGTTCAGTGGCTGTCAGACACTCTGGCCTTCCAGCTGTGGACTGCCTACTTCAGTGTGACATCGTCTTTGTTTCCATCTGCAGTTGCCTTGTTTGCAGCATAGTCAGTGAAAGGGCTTAAGACTTTCATTTACTTCTGAAGGGGACAGAATTCAAAACTGATGATGATACCAAGTGAAATTGTTCTGTTTTGTTGTGTCAGTTTGGCTATAAATCCCTTGTCAACTTCAGGTAAATGGAGTGTAGACTAAACTCAAGATTCGGGTGTAAATTTTTTTATGTGTATACTTGGGATTAAATTTAAGGCATAGCACACACTGGACAAGTGTTCTGTGGACAAGTGTTCTGTCTCTGAGCCATGTCCCCAGTTTGCAATCTCATTTTCCTGTCCAGGAGAACTAACTTCTCAGGTGATATCAATACTTACTCTTACATTCCAGATACTTTGTAGCATTCTTAATCCACTGCTTTTCCTTGCTCTCACAATTTGGAAATAAGGAGATTAGGTCCAGAGAATTGTTATATCTCAGTGTGTTCTTATTAAATATGGAGTTTATTTGCCAATGTGGTTTTAAAGTTTGCCTCACATTCTTGTGCAGTCTCAAGGGCGAAGTGAGATCTTAATGAGTCTGCAGAAGGTGCTGACTGGATTGGGGGGCGCAGCAGCTTCCTCTCACCGTGACATTTACAAGAATGCTCGATCCCTCCTAACCGACAGGTCTATGGCTGTCCGATGCGCAGTGGCCAAGGTTTGCAATGCCCCTTATGACACTTTCTCTTAAGCAGTTAATTTTTAAGTTCTTAAATCATGAGCACTTTTTGGTTTGTTTTCATATGTTAGTTATATTTTACAAGTATTTTCTCGAAGTCTGTGAGCTGACTTAAGGGAGGGTTTTGTTTTGTTTTTGCCTTGTGATTTTAGGATACAGTCTGTCATGGCAGGAAGATGCAGTAGGATTAATGTGAGGCTGCTGTAGTCCAGGAACAGCCAGAGGACAGAAAACAGTGCTAGGTGGTACTTAAGCACCCCATCCCCCACGGTGACCCACTTCCTTTGGCTAAGTCTCACCTAAAGGTTCCACAGCCTTCCAAAATTGTGGGCCCATACAACTATAAGAAATAAGGGCTGCGCCAGGCGGTGGTGGCACACACCTTTAATCCCAGCACTTGAGAGGCAGAGACAGGCAGATCTCTGTAAGTTCAAGGCCAGCCTGGTCTACAAGAGTGAGTTCCAGGACAGCCTCCAAAGCTACACAGAGAAACCCTGTCTCGAAAAACCAAAAGAGAAAAGAAATAGGGAGAGATCTTTATAGCCTTTGCTACAGTCCTGTGGTAGTCTTACCTTGTAAAGTATAGGACAGTAGCATTT
The DNA here is from genome assembly GCF_017639785.1 of Mesocricetus auratus. Classification (NCBI taxonomy): domain Eukaryota; kingdom Metazoa; phylum Chordata; class Mammalia; order Rodentia; family Cricetidae; genus Mesocricetus; species Mesocricetus auratus. The sequence goes on along the minus strand of NW_024429205.1, from coordinate 28,372,360 downwards.
GGACGGTGATATTGACATAGTCCACCAGTCTTCAGAGTCCCCAGTTTTATATGTATTTACATTTTTTAAGCATCTGTAGAAATGATTAGTTTGCTAAATGTAGATCACATTGATAACTAATTGTATTTCTAGGACAAACATTACTTGGTTATGATATACTACCCTTTTTATTTGTTTCATTTTAATTTGAGGCAGCCTCTCACTGTGTAATCCTAGTCTGGCCTTGAAATCTTCATACCTAAGCCTCTCTAGTACTAGGAGTGTTATGTTATCCTTTTTGGATATTGTTGAATTCGAGTGGCAAAATGTTTGCATGGTGTTTTTATATCTTTGTCTCTGAGGGATGTTAGTGTGCAGTTTTCTTTCTCTTTTTAAAAACGTTTGTTTTTATTTAATGAGTTTTTTTGCCTGTGTATGTGCGCCACATCTGCCTGGTACCTGTGGAGGAGCAGCAGAACTGGAGTTATAGGTGGTTGTTACCTGCCAAGTGGGTGCTGGGAACTGAACCTGGGTCCTCTATAAGAATATTAAGTGCTGTCTACACTGAGTGTCTCTTCAGCCCGTTTTTCCTCTCAGAATGTCTCTATGAGGAGTCAGGCCTGGCAGATACTAACTTCATGGAACAGTTAGAAAGTTTTCTGGAAGAGTTTGTATAGAAATAGCACTTTTCTGCATAAGTATGTGGCTGAATTAATCAGTGCATAAGATTTTAAACTACAAAGTCAATTTTGGAATATATATTACTCAGGGTATCTATTATGTGTTGAGTGAGTCGTAAATCCATAGTCATTTTTATTTCTCTCCTCCTTAATTTTGGAATTTGTGTCTTTTTTCCTTGATCAATTAGATAGGTATTTAACAGATTAATTGGTGGCTTTGGTTTCATTTCTATTATCTTTGGGTTTTGCTGGTCCTGTAGCTCAGTGGTAGAGTGCTTGCTTTATGAGTATGAGGCCATGGCGTGGTTTCAATTCCCAATACTGCATAGGGGAAACCCAAACAACCAAAGAGCCAAGACTGATTTCTGTTTTCTAGATCACTGATTTCCTTTCCATCTTTACCACCATCTTTGCATACTCTAAGATATAAGTGCTTTTGTTTACTCTAAGGTTATTAGGTGTTTTTTTTTTTTTCCTTACAGGGACTTTTTCTTTTTATTGCCTGATATCTAGTTTTGAAAAACTTTCATATGGTATGTCCAGTTCTTCGTGTATTTGAGGGAGCAAGCAGAAGTTTGGTTGTGTTATTTCATCTGTGAACACAGAAGTTCTAAATTGTAATTTACCTTTTGTTTGGTTTTAAATTAGTGTCTTCTGGAGCTACAGAATGAAGCTGTGTTCATGTGGACTGCTGAACTAGAAAATATAGCTACCCTCTGCTTTAAGGCCCTGGAAAACTCAAATTATGGGGTACGGGTCGCAGTATCTAAACTCCTAGGAACAGTCATGGCTACAGCGTTGATGCCGAAACAGGCAACAGGTATTGTTGGCTAACCCTGCGTTAGACCATTGAGATACTTGAAAGCTTAGAAAATTCTCTCTTCTAAGTTAGGTATCACTCATTGAAGCCACTTCAAAAAGATCTAAATTGTTAGATATCCTTTTCCTCAAATGAAAGAACCTAAATGACACTTTTCCTAATACATTTTTGTGATAATGGTGTACACGTTAGCAATGAGCAAACTTTGGCATATTGCCAGTAGGATTTATGATCTCCTACTTGAATAATGCTTAGAGTGCAGGAGTCTGGCATCTTCTGTGCTTTCAGTCTCTGGTACATAGAGCTCCGTTTATGCCACAGTGCTAATAATGTTAAGTGTTTCTTTGCTGTGCCCGCTGCACAGCCTGTATCCGAGAATGTGCGGAGGGTGTCAGGATTGATGACACAGAGACCAGAAGGCTCCTCAAGAGGGCTCTCTTTTATTCCTATTCTGGCTGGTTATTATATACTCTGACACCAGAGGTGGAGGTGGGTGGGTCTGAAGAGGCGGTTAGTCTTTGGAAAAGGTCAAGGACAGGGCGGTTCCTTCGGGCAAGCCCTTTTCAGGAACTTATTGCCTTGGGCATTGTATTGTTTTTAGTAAACATGTTTTTAGTAAACATTGTCTTATAGCTGCCTACTCCCAGGCTGAAGTGGGTTTCTGCTCAAGGTCTGGTGTCCCCACATTTCTTGAGCATTCCTGAGCAGTGTCGGGCAGCACTGATCGCTTAGTGACTTGTTTGTTGCTTCACTGTTCCATAGATTTCTCGGGAATGGTTGTGACCAATGGGACAAACATAGTGCAGCAGGAGCTGAGAGACCCAGCTCTGCTGCTGCCCCACCTCTGTGTGGTAGCAAAGTCATTAGATAACTCTGTGTCCTCACTCTTACTGTTACGGGCTGTTTGAGATTTGATTTGCTCATCATTAGTGATAATTTTTTCATTATATGATACTAGTGAGATAACATGTTTAAATGCTATATGCAACCTATACTGTAGAATTTATTTAGTGATCAAAAAAGCCCTATGAACTTCAAGTGTCACTGTTATTGTCATTTTATAAATGAGGAAATTGAGGCTTATAGAGATTGTGTAACTTGTGTTCTGTTGTGTTAGGCATGAAAGTAAAACCTAAGTACTCAGTTCTGAGCCTGTGTACATAAACATGAGCTTTGCATCTCCACAGAATCTGCATAAGGGTCGTGTTTGCCTCTGTGTGTGAAAGGGTTTCGTTATACACGACTTGATACCTGGAGTTTAATGCATTGGTAGCTGCTATGTGGGTTCTTTTGGGGGTTGGAGAGATAGCCCACTGGTTAAAAGTACTGCTACTCTTTCCACGGACCTGATTTCTTTCCTCAGAACCCACAATAGGCAGCTCATACCACCTAGAACTCCAGTCCCAGGCATGCTCATAGGAAGAAACATGCACTTACACAAAGTTTAAATTAAGTCTTTAGGGAAAAAAAACCAAAATGTTCTCTATGTCCTCATTTTGTCAACAGTGGCTGAAATGCTGGCTGGTGTCCCTTCTGGAGGGCACATAGTCAGTCAGTCACTGTCATTATACTGCTTGCATAGACTTATCAAGTTGCCTTATTTCCTAGCTTATTCCACTTAGCATTTTTTTTTTGCTTCAAAAATAAATTCGAGGTTTTTTTTTTTTTTTTTTTTTTTTTTTTGGTTTTTCGAGACAGGGTTTCTCTGTATTGTTTTGGAGGCTGTCCTGGAACTCACTCTGTAGACCAGGCTGGCCTCGAACTCACAGAGATCCGACTGCCTCTGCCTCCCGAGTGCTGGGATTAAAGGCGTGCGCCACCAACGCCCGGCTGCAAATTCGAGTTTTTGTTTCTAAGACACTGTGACTTTTTCTATATTATAATACTCTTAACAATTGTTACTTGAACACTTAAGCTAGAATATTGGAAATATTAGTAATTCTACCTGGAAAATTCATTTGCTCTTAAACTCACTTTTCTTCCTAAAAGTCATGCGTCAGAACGTGAAGCGAGCAACGTTTGATGAAGTTTTAGAACTCATGGCCACGGGATTTCTACGTGGAGGGTCAGGTTTCCTAAAGAGTGGTGGAGAAATGTTGAAAGTCGGAGGCTCTGTTCATCGCGAAGTGAGAGTTGGAGTGACACAGGTTTGTAATACATTTGTGTGAACAAACTCTGTCCAGGTCATGTCGTGGAAGACTGTCATGACAGCATACGAGAAAAATTTCAACATTGTCCAGTCTCAATCAATGAATGGATTAATTCAAATTCCAAATCGTATACTTGTAAGAAAAGGTCGATTCTCTTTTTTTCTCTTCTGTGTTCTTTAAGGTGGGGGATCCTGGGTGTTGAATCCCAGGGACTTACGCATGCTAGGCAAATAAGTTCCTTGTCAGTTGAGCTACACCCCAGCCTAAAAGTTAAATTCTTGATGTATAAATAAGTTCATTTCTACTTTTGTATATGTAAATACCTTTAGAAAACTCAGATTTCATTTCACAACACATGCTATAAAGTAAGTTTTGTCTAACACGATAGTGCGCGCCAGAGGCTGAGGCAGACCCGTCCTTAATTCAAGGCCAGCCTGGCTCCGTGGTGGGCACTTTGTCTCAAAAATAAAAACATGGAATACAATAGAAGTGAAACCAGAAGCATGATAAAGGAAGTTGGTTTTGTTCAGGACTCTATTTTGTCTTTAGGAACTTAGGCTTTTAGATTGTAATGTTCTCCATATATCTTGTGACTAGAAGAAATTGATTTATGATTAGATTGGATTTGTCAGCGACTAACCTCTGATGGAATTACAAGATTGAATATGACTTGGAATTTTAATTTCAAAATAACAACTAATGGTTACTGATCTGATAACGTTTGGTAAGATACCTCCTGCTCCTAGTCAGAGTCACCTCGGTGGTGCCTTGTCCGTGAAACAGGTGTGCAGTGGAAGCCGGGGTTTGTCTTGGGGACATCACGGGCAGGTGCCCTGCAGCTCTCGGTGTTTCTTTGCAATGTCAGCTTCTACTCCTGTGTTACTACCTTGCTGACCCTGAGGGAGGTTACCTTTGCTTTCCGCCCTCAGCACTCCCCGTGTGCCCTTCATGGGTGGCTTTATCTTGAGAATCGCTTGTGTTGTCTTTGGCTTGGAGTTTTAGATACAGCGTCTCACTCTGGCCCAGGCTGACCTGAAAGTCTGTTGTACAGGCTGCCCTTGGATTTGAGGTGATCCCCTGGAATGCTGAGATTCCAGGTGGGCATTACCACGCCTGCCTCTTTTCAATAATTATTTTATTCGATACAGGAATGGTGGCACATGTCCTTAGGAGGCAGGTGGGTCTCTGAGTTCAAGCCTGGTCCACACAATGAGTTAGTTCCAGGCCAGCAAGGGCTCCACAATGAGACCCTGCCTCACAACAAACAGATAAAACAAAATGAAAACAGAATTGTTTCATTCAAAGATCCTACTAGTAATTCCCATGGCAGGAGTCTTAAAAGGTGGGAAATTTCACTTAGCTATGCTTTAATCTGAAGTCTAACTTCTTTTGTAATCTGCCGTGATTGCTTCTGTCGTCACTCTGCTCATTTGCCCAGAGATATCTGAGACTGTGTCTAATGTGTTTATAGGCATATGTGGTTTTCGTGACAGCGTTGGGTGGTCAGTGGCTGGAGCGTAGCTTTGCCACGTTTTTGTCACACGTGCTTGATCTGGTTTCCCATCCTCGAGCAACACAAACACATGTGGACGCCGTGTACTCAAGGCGCTGTGTCTCCTTCATCCTGAGAGCCACCGTGGGCAGTCTGTTGGGCGAGAAAGCCCAGATAGCAGCTGCCAAGGAAATCTGCCAGGCTATCGGAAAACAGATGAAAGCCGTGGGTGAGTGAAGAGCGAGGTCACAGTGTGTGCTGCTCAATATGCTCGCCATTTAGCTGAGGTCACAGTGTGTGCTGCTCATGACCATAGCTATTTAGTTTAGTTCTCCTCCTTCTTTCCCTCCTTGCCTCTGCCGCCTTCCTTTCTGAATTTGGATAGGGTCTCATCATGTGTCCTGGGCTGGCTTCAAACTTGCAATTTTTCTTCCTCAGTCTTGTAAGTACTAGGATTTTTTTTAATTAAAAATCAACATCTCTGATTGATTTGTATCTTTTGGGATTTTTTTCATAGTAATTTAAAAATGGAATTTAAATTAGATTAACTCATTTTATTTAATGAGTGAATGTCTGGCCTAAGACTGCATATGTGAGTCACACGCACGCCTGGTGCGGTGGAGGTCACCAGGGGCCTGTGACACAGATGGTGAGCCACCACACGGGTGCTGCGGCAAGCCCAGAACAAGAGCAGTTAGTGCCGGGCCCTTGAGCCATGGCTCCAGCCCCTCACAGTCGTTTTTATTGAGTACTTTAAAAATATTAAAACAGCATATAATTGTATTGAAACCAAGTGTTAAAATGAGCGGCATGTTGGTAAGTTTTAGGTTTCATTGCTAGTGCCTATGCTACTTTTAAGTTTCCCAGAGTGAGTTCCAAAACAGTCTCCAAAGCAATACAAAGAATCCCTGTCTTGAAAAACCAAAAAAAAAAAAAAGATATAACTAAATATAATTAGTATATATAATTGTCTTATGCTATTAACAAAATAAATGTACAGTTTGGTTGTGGTTTTTGTCTTTTTTTTAAAGATGGGGTTTCTCTTTGTATCTTTGGCTGTCCTGGAGCTCACTCTATAGACCAGGCTGGCCTCGAATTCACAGAGATCTGCCTGCCTCTGACTCCCAAGTGCTGGGATTTAAAAAGTCATGTGCCATTACCACCTGTTTTTTGTCATTTTAATAGCTTAACGAACTTTTTACATGCATAGGGAATAGCTGAAAAGTATTACTGTGGTGCTGTTCTTAGATATACGTGAGTATGTATGTATGTATATATATATGATTATTCACAAGTGGGGAGAAGCTTACATGCTGCTTCAAGTGTTTCAGTCCCAGCAGCCTTCTGTTAAGTGGTTGGTATGACCTGGTTAAGCCAGTTGTAGTACCTGAAAGATGGAGTTCATGCACCTTCCAATCCAGGGTGCCCACAAGGAAAGTGGGATCAATTAAAGTTTATCATTCTGTATTCTATAGCTTTATTATCAGTTCATAGTGAATGAAAAAAATGAGAACATTTTACTGTCATTGAAGGATTATTAACTTTATGGATGTAGATTAGTTATTTGACCATAAAAATCTTAATTACAGGATTAAGTAACATGATTGTATCAGGGATTTATGAGTCAGAATGTATCCTCAATTAGTAGTTTGTCAAGGCATGTTTAGTTGTCTCACATGAGGTACATTTCAATTCTAGTGGCAATTAAAAGACTTTAAGAAGAGACATGATAGCAAGTGGGAACAGGGAGGAGCATTCCAGTAAATTCTGAACTCACTTCCTTTTGAATCTACTTTCTTGTCAGTAATTTGAGGCTTCCGGTATATTGCAGCACTTGAAGCAGCAGTGAATGATAATTAACAATAGCTATTCAAATTAAATAGACCTATAACCCCTAAGGAAATAGAAGCAGTCATCAAAAGTTTCCTAAGCAAACAAACAAAAACACCCAGATCCAGATGGCCTTAATGCAGAATTCTACCAGAAATTCAAAAAACAGCTTACACCAGTTCTCCTCAAAGTTTCCACACAGAAGGGTCTTTGCCAAACTCTTTTTATAAGGCTTCAATAACCTTGATATCTAAGCCACACAAAGACACAACTAAGAAAGAGAACTTCAGACCAATATCCCTCATGAACATTGATGCAAAAATACTCAATAAAATACTGGCAAATCGGATCCAAGAACACATCAGAAAACTCATCCACCGTGATCAAGTAGGCTTCATCCCAGGGGTGCAGGGAAGTTCAACATATGAAAATTCATTAATGCAATCCACCATATAAACAAACTATAAAAGAAAAATCACATGATCATCTCACTAGATGCTGAAAAAGCCTTTGACAAAATCTAACACCCCTTTATGATAAAGGTCTTGGAGATATCTGGAATAACAGGAATTTACCTTAACATAATAAAAGCCAACATCACACTAAATGGACAGAAACTCAACTCAATTCCTTTAAAATCAGGAACAAGACAAAGCTGTCCACTCTCTCCATGCCTCTTCAATATTGTCCTTGAAGTTCTAGCTAGAGTAATAAGACAACAAAAGGAGATCAAAGGGATACAAATTGGAAGAGGAAGACGTCAAACTTTCACTATTTGCAGATGATATGATAGTTTACATAAGTGACCCAAAAAACTACCATCGCTGGTACCTCCTACAGCTGATAAATACCTTCAGCAAAGTGGCAGGATACAAGATCAATTCAAGAAAATTGGTAGCCCTACTATATACAGACGACAAAAGGGCTGGGAAAGAAATAAGAGAAACATCACCCTTTACAATTGTCACGAACAACATAAAATGCCATGGGGTAACAGTGACCAAACAAGGGGAAGACCTGTATAGCAAGAACTTTGAGTCTTTAAAGAAAGAAATTAAAGACACCAGAAGCTGGAAAGATCTCCCATGCTCTTGGATAGGTAGGATCAACATAGTAAAAATGGCAATCTTACCAAAAGCAATATACAGATTTAATGCAATCCCCATTAAAATCCCAGCACAATTCTTCACAGACCTTGAAAGAACAATTCTCAACTTTATATGGAAAAACAAAAGACCCAGGATAGCCAAAACAACCCTGTTCAACAAAGCAACGTCCGAAGCCATCACCATCTCTGACTTCAAGCTCTATTACAGAGCTATAGTCCTGAAAACAGCTTGGTATTGGCACAAAAATAGACAGGTAGACCAGTGGAATCGAATTGAACACCCTGATATTAGCCCATACATGTATGGACACCTGATGTTTGACAAAAAGGCTAAAAATATACAATGGAAAAAAGAAAGCATCGTCAACAAATGGTGCTGGCATAATTGGAGGCTGACATGTAGAAGACTGCAGAGATCACCATGCACAAAACTTAAGTTCAAATGGATCAAAGACCTCAAGGTAAATCCAGCCACACTGAACCTGTTAGAAGAGAAGGTGGCAGGTACCCTCGAACGAATTGGTACAGGAGACCGATTCTTGTACTTAACTCCAACAGCACAGACACTGAGATGTACAATTAATAAATGGAACCTCCTGAAACTGAGAAGCTTCTATAAGGCAAAGGACACAGTCAACAAGAGAAAACGGCAGCCCACAGAATGGGAAAAGATATTCATTAACCCCATTTCTGACAGAAGGCTGATCTCTAAAATTTACAAAGAACTCAAGAAGCGAGCCTCCAAAACACCAAAGGATCCAATTAAAAAGTGGGGTACAGAACTGAACAGAGAATTTTCAATAGAGGAGTCTAAAATGGCTGAGAGACACATAAGAGAGTGCTCAACATCCCTAGCCATTCGGGGAATGCAAATCAAAACAACTCTTAGTTACCATCTCACTTCTGTCAGAATGGCTAAAATCAATAACACCAATGGCAGTTTATGCTGGAGAGGATGTGGAGAAAGGGGAACACTCCTCCACTGCTCATGGGAGTGCCAACTCATACAGCCACTTTGGAAATCAGTATGGAGAATCCTCAGGAAAATGGGAATCAGTCTACCACAAGACCCAGCAATTCCACTCTTAGGCATATACTCAAAAGATACACATTCATACAACAAGGACATCTGTTCCACTGTATTCATAGCAGCATTATTTGTAATAGCCAGAACCTGGAAGCAACCTAGATGCTCCTCAACTAAAGAGTGGATAGAGAAAATGTGGTATATTTACACTATGGAGTATTACTCAGTGGAAAAAAACCAATGGAATCTTGAAATTTGCAGGCAAATGGATGGAACCCATCCTGAGTGAGGTAACCCAGTCACAAAAAGACAAACATGGTATGTACTCACTCATATATGAATTTTAGACATGGATCAGGGGAGTGCCAGCATACAATCCTACTACCAGAGAGTCTGGGAAACAGAACCTTCGTCCAGTGGCTGATGGAAGAAGAAGCAGACACCCACAGCTAAACACTAAACTGAACTCCTGGAATCCATTGACAGAGAGGGAGGATTGATGAGCAAAGGGATCAAGACTGGGCTGGTTTAACCCACAAAAACAGCAGACCTGCACAAGGGGGAGCTCTTGGACCCCAGACTGATGGTCTGGAGGCCAGCATGGGACTGACCCAGACTGTGGGTGTCAGTGAGGAGGCCTAGGCAATCTATGGGGCCCTGGGTAGTATTTAGCCCTGGCATACAAATGGACTTTGGGTGCCCATGCCACAATGAGGGATGCTTTTTCAGCATGGACTCTTGGGGGAAGGCCTAGGCCCTGCCCTGAATGAAATGACAGACTCTGGCGATCCTCCATGGAGGGCCTCACTCTCCCCGGGTATCAGAGTGGGGATTGGGTAGGGGACTGGGGGATCAGGGAGGAGGGGAGGGAGAGGGAGCTGGGATTGACACGTGAAGCAAGCTTGTTTCTAATTTAAATTCAAAAAATGAAAAAGATAGCTATTTATACTGACTGAATGTGTTCTATAGCAGGATGGGTTGATTTCTATATATGCATTGTTGACCTAAGGCTAGTCACCACAAGCACCTTTGAGACAGAGAAGGAAGTCCCTTTACAGATTAGGAATTTGACATAGCACCGTCAAGTAGCATGCCCCATCGCAGAGCTTACATGAAGTTGCTATTAGAAACTAAGTCTTTTACCCCCAAATCTGCTTTTGTGGGTGGGCTATTTGTCTGTGTTTGTTTACTGTGGGGTTGGGGATTGAACCCAATACTTCAAGTATGCAAGGCAACTGCTTTATTACTGAGGTAAATCCTGAGTCTGCTTTTGTAAAACATGGTAAATACCTGTGCCTCCTAAGTTGTATTCTTGTAAGCATCAAATATATTCAGTATGTATTTTAGCATCATTGTGAATCTCTTCACCAGGGTTGTAATGTCATGTCAGGGCTGGCAAGATAGCTCAGTAGTTACATGTGTGATACTAAGCGTGATGACCTGAGTTCAGTCTCTAGAAGAGATGTGGCAGGAGAAGAGTAATTCCAGCACGTTGTTCTGTGACTTCCACATGGGACCTGTGGCTCACACTTGTCCCTGCTCCTAAAAAGTTTACAACCAGCTCAGTCAGTACTAGTGACCTGAGTTTGCCACTAAGAATAACTGCATGGTTTTAACATGTAGGAATCAAATGGTCTGGATTAGAAGACAGTCACAACTCATTTCCCCCCTCAGTACCTGGTTTTGTGTTTCAGAAGCTGTAGTGAATGACACAAGCAGTGAGAACAAATCTGGAGCAGCAGACATTGCAGCAAGCCAGCACGTCATGGTCTGTGCCCTCCAGGAGCTTGGGAGCCTGGTGCAGAGCCTGAACGCCACTGCCTCTCCTCTCATTCAGGAAGCATCCATAGGTGCGCCCAGGGCTTGCTACAATGGTTTCAGAATATACTTGAGATCGGCATTTACCTTGTAGTAACTTATCACCGTGACTAGCAGATCACTGAGCTTTGTTTAAATTAATCTCCACAGTGATAGAAATATTGAATTAAATATTAAAGTTTTAAGAGACAAATTAACTGTGAGAAAGGTTTCTAATTGGCCAAAATTTGCTGAGGACAATATAATTTTATAGCAACTCTATTCTATTTATTTACTTTTTGGAGGAGTATCTATGTAGCTCTAACTGGCATAGAACTCAGTATGTAAAGCAGGATGTGCTCAAACTCAAAGATCTGCCTGTCTCTGCTTCCCAAGCACTGAGATTACAGGTTTGAGCCACCACCCCCAGTTCAACTCTTAAATTTCACTGGATGTAATTATTCTTTGCACGATATATCCCTTTAAAGTACTCCACTGTTTATGAACCATATATGTGCTTCTTGGCAAAGTTAAGGAACTATGAAATTAAGGGATTGATATTTTAATTATTATACTGAAATTGTTTTTCTTCAGAAAGGAATAACGATTTGAGATTTTCTTTCTAGGACTTTTGGAGATTGTGACGTCTGTACTTCTTCACCCAAGCATGGCTGCTCGGCTTGCTGCTGCATGGTGTCTACGTTGTGTGGCTGTGGCATTGCCCTTCCAGGTGACACCATTTCTAGATAGGTGTGCGGAACGGCTCAATAACCTCAAGACTTCACCGGAAGCTGTTAGTGGATACAGTTTTGCAATGGCTGCTTTGTTGGGTGGAGTGCATCAGTGTCCTTTGGGCATTCCTCATGCCAAAGGAAAGGTATGGCAGAGTCTGCGTGCTGGCAGGTGGGCTTTGGTTCCTATTGGAGCTCTGCTGCTGAGCTAGGTAGTTAGTTCTCCTAGGAACAATAGGTTTTATCTGTGTATTGTATCATGTTATAATTTCTTTTAGAAGAAAAACAACTATGTAATGACCATCTAAAACTCAAAACCTTTACTGTTTTTTTTAGAGGGAGGGAGGGAGGGAGGGAGACTGTGTTTGTGTGTACCCTTGTGCACATGCATGTAAATGTTGTTTGAGCTCCAGTGTTTAAGAAATTCTCCTGTGTCTGCCTCTTGAGTAACTAGGCTATAGTTAGGTGCCACTGGGCCTGGTGTTCTTTCAATTTTTTAAAGGAATTTCTTTTTTTAATTTATTAATTTCATTTTATATGCATTGGTGCTTTACCATGGGTGCAGGTCCCCTAGAACTGGAGTTACAGACAGTTGTGAGCTACCATGTGGGTGCTGGGAATTGAACTCAGGTCCTCTGGAAGAGCAGTCAGTGCTTTTAACCAGTGAGCCATCTCTTCAATCTCTGTTCTTTTCAGTTTTTGAAAATAAAAATATTACACTGCTTTGTGTAAAAGTGGCAGAGAATAATCTATTGCCATATTTATTATTTAACAATAATTAGAAATTAAATTGTTTTTCATAAGCCATTACCATTCTTTCTATTGTATGTTACTATCTAGTACATAGTCTGTAAGTATGTTTTCTATGTAATACACTATATATATACATAGTATATACTACAATCATAGTACATACTATATATGTAAAGGGAAGCCTTCCCGCCAGCCTGGTTCCAGAGCCTCATCAGTCCCAAATAAACACACAGGAGGCTATATTAATTATGAAGCTGTTGGCCTTGCTTGTTTCTTACTGGCTAGCTCTGACTTAAGTATTTACCCCATAATTGTTAATCTAAGTATTTCTCTTACCGGAGAAATTTCCGGGCTTCCTACCCCATGGCGGTTACATCTTGACTTCCTGTGTTTCTCTTACCCAGAGTCCTCCTCGACTCCTAGTCCCACCTATCTTACTTCCCTATTGGCCAACAGTGCTTTATTGACATATACACAGGACTTCCCCCATCATATATAGTATATGTTCTATGTAGTATACTAATAAACACAGCATATACTACTATCATACATACTGTATATATACATAGTATATACTACTATCTTTCTTGCTATTATATACATAACATAGTATATAATACTGAATCTGTGCTATCTCTGTGCTCTGTAAGATTAGCTTAAAGGCAGGTGCAACAAGTTCTTGGATATAGGATAGTAAATAGTACCAACAAACAATGTACTATATTAAGTGGTTACCTAGCCCGCCCCAGTTGTAGTCCTGTATTAGCATATTCAATCCTGGCAAAAGCGAGGGCAACACTCCTGTTTTACCAAAGTGGGGTTGGGATGGAACCAGGCAGTATGGCTCCAGAGATTACTCTGCCCGGCACACTTTGGGTGCCCGGGAACTATTCATGCCGGAACAGAGTAGCTTTCCATCAGGCTGCTGTGGAACTATGCTAGCACAAGCTGGAATGGACAGTCCGTCTTTAGTAACATATGTAAGCTGCCTGTTTTGTTGTTGCTTACTCATCGACTTCTCTTGCAGATGGTAGTCAGTATTGCTGAGGACCTGTTACGGACTGCGGCCCAAAACAGCAGGCTGTCTCTACAGCGCACCCAAGCTGGCTGGCTTCTGCTTGGAGCACTCATGACTCTAGGTATAAGCATCTTGGCTGACTCTGTAGCTGAGGTTAAAAATAATAAAGGTGTATTACCTATTATTCAGGAGTAAACATCTCTTTTTGGCAATTACTTTTTTAGTTGGAACTTTTCTAAAGTTTCATCTTTCCCAAAAGAATAGTCATCATCTATTTAAAGAGCTTAGAGTTGTCGAAGGAGAGAGACTTATGAGGAGAAAACTGGACGGCCTGAGCACAGTCATGGCTTTAATAGTGGGGAAGTCCCGTTTCTGCAGCCGAGGCGGTGCTGCGTGGGGGAGTACGTCATATGTGTTTGTTTCCCTGAGCTCTGGGATAATCTTAGGTACAAAGTTCAGTCTTGTGCGTAGGACAGAAGCACATGTCACAGTGCTGACTGGAGCCATTTCTTAGTTCACCTGCTCCCACAAAGTGCACGCGTGTGCTAAGAGGTTGTGCACTGTTTAAGGTCTGCCTGTTGGACATTATATTGACCTGTTTTCTAAAGAAGATAAAGTGGTAACTCTTTTCCAGAAGTTTATGTTAAGTATGTTAATGGTACGTTTAAATGAATTTCTTAGGAATGCAAATATTGTTTCTCCATGTAGCTAACCTCACACTGCCCACAGGTGGAGGAGCATGCACTTGTATGTGTGAGAGTAGGTGTATGTGTTCATATTCACATGTGTTTGTGGGAAATTTCTCAGCAAATATTATTATGGATAATATGGAGCACACTATTTTGAATGTATTCAAGGAAAATTTTAATAGCATCTTGTATACATGGGTACTAAAAATACCTTTAAAGTAACTTTTATTGTGTCTTGGTACCTATTTTATTTTACCCACTGCATAAGAGCATTCTGAAATTTAATTTTAAACATAAAAAATAGAGTGAAATGACGGAGGTGTTGGGAAAGTTTCTGCTTCTGTTGTTTTGTTTGTTTGTTTTGTTTTGGTGTTTTTACTTTGTTGAGGGGATCTCATGGCAGCTCTGGCTGGCCTCAGACTGGTATGTAGCTGATGCTTGCCTTGTCTGTGGTTCTCCAGCCCCCACGTCCCATGTGTTGGGATTACAGGCCTGGGTCATTACGCCCAGGGGAACTCACCTCCTTTGACTTCTGTTTTTGTCTGTGTTATCAGTTTTGTCTTCTTCGTTTTCTTTTTTAGGACCCTCTGTTGTTCGGTACCACCTACCCAAGATGTTGCTGTTGTGGCGAAACGTGTTCCCCCGTTCCTTAAAGGAGCTGGAGGCTGAGAAGGCCCGGGGAGACTCTTTCACCTGGCAGGTGACACTGGAGGGCCGTGCCGGGGCTTTGTGTGGTAAGAACTGAAGCATCACACTCTCAGAGTGCTCCCACATTACTATTTAGGGCTGCTTTTGTCACCAAGATGTTTGTAGGTGATGAAATTCACATTTACATTTTTACTTTTATATCTGTTGTTGGGTGTGTGGACGCTTAGATTTCAGAGACTTTATAAAAAAAACTCCAGTTTGCTCTTAAAGCAAACTATCATCACAATAGTAGCTGGAAATGGAGCCAGGACCCGGAGGTGTAGTGACAGTGTCAGTCGGGAGCTGGGACCCGTGCTCCTTTGCCCTCAGTAGTCGCATTCACTTCTCTTGGTGTTGGAGCACTGCTTCCCACATCAGATGCCAGCACAGAAGCGGGCGCCCATCTGCTGCCGGGGCTACCTTTCCTTGCATTATGAAAACACTTCCAGATGTTGCTGCTTGTTCAGACATCAGCACTCCAGAAAGGCGATACAGTGAGAGCATCTGGGGGTCAGCATGTCCAGGAAAAGCTCAGATGTTGTTCATTTGGGACTAGAATTGCAGTGGGCCTCTCTCCTGCTTGGCTTTTTCCTGGCATAAAAAAAATGCTTCCTTCCCCACAGTTGGGAGACTCTTCCGGGTCAGGTGGCCAGGTGGGGGCGCCAGTGTGCCTCTGTAGGTCTGAGGCATGCTTGGGCGTAGCTATTTTGCCAAAGGATAAGGAAAGAAATCCTTTCTCTGTGGGCCATCTGTTTACTCCTGTCCAGCTTTCTTTGTAGTCATCTGAATTCCTACTCAAAGTCTCCCTAACATAGTTTCCTCCCTCCATTTCTAGTTTCCATTTTTTTCTGGTAGTTTTTGTTTCTGTTGTTTCTGCTTTTTCTTTTAGTTTGACATGACTTTTCAACCTTCTATTTTATAGTAATTGAGAACTATAGATGTCTTGTTTTGTTTTTTTGAGACAGGGTTTCTCTATGTAGCGTTGGCTGTCCTGGAACTCACTATGTAGACTGGGCTGACCTTGAACTCACAGAGACCCACCTGTCTGCCTCCCGAGTGCTGGGATTAAAGGTGTGCGCCGCCACCACCCAACTAGAGAACTGTAGATGTCTTTACCATTCTATAATGTTTAAAACCTCTCAATCTTTCAAAATTTTTTCTTTAGCCATGAGGAGTTTTGTTGCACATTGTCCTGAGCTCTTAACTGAGGATGCAATTAGGAAATTAATGACTCCTATTGAATGTGCCATGACCATGATGTCTCAGTAAGTAAACAGTTTGGATCAAGTTAACATCTTGCATGTGTTTGTGGTGTGTGCTTATATGTATGTGTGTTCACATATACATATGTGTGGCAGCCAGAGGTTGATATAGGATGCCTCCCTCAGTTACTTTTCAGCATATATATTGAGGCCAGGACTCTCTCTTGAACCCAGGGCTCACCAATACTGTTAGTCTTGTTAGCCAGCTTGCTGTGAGGGTCCTCTGTGTCTGCCTCCCAAGCTCTGGCATTTCAGTTGGGCCACCACGCTCACTGAGCATGTAAGCGTATACTGAATCATTCAAGATCTGATCCTCACAGACACCTTGTTTTATATGTTAATCAATAAAAATGTAGTTAGCATTTTTTTACTTCTCAGTTTATATAGAAAGCATCTAAACTTTGTTTTGTGAAGTGAATTTAAAAGTTGTATTAATGGTGTGGTTTAAAATGCAACGTATTCTGAAGTGTTTCTGTTGGCTTTATTATTGATCACAAAACAAACTGAAAACAGATTAGCTTATCAGTGTACTTTGGGAGTACTTCAGTGCATTGCTAAATGACCTTGTTAATTGTCTATAAGAAATGCTTATTGTAACAGCTAACTGACCCTAATTTCACTTTCAATATCGTAGCATTCCATCTGTAATTAAGGCCCATGGAGCCCATCTGAAAGCTAGTGCCGCAATGGTCCGATTAAGACTTTACGATATCTTGGCTTTATTACCTCCAAAAACTTACGAAGGTAAATAGAATGTGTAGAATCTGGTCAAGATTCTTCATTGTGTCTCTCAGTTCTTCATAGGGTTAGGGTTCTAACCAGGGCTCCCCCTCAAACTTGCTTTGCAAAAGAAGGCCACCGTTTTGCTTTTCTTCACCTAAAGGCATTTGTATTTGTTGTGTTTTATCATAGTCTGGCTACCATTCCAAGCTCCTGCTGTGATGCTGACCCAACTTAAGAGGTCAAACACCTGTTCTGTAAATCAAGAGTCTTAGCAAAAGACGTTTGCCTGCTGGTTACCTGGAAAGTGGTGGTTTCCATTCAGACCCAGATGATTTGCCCTCAGAGTCTATATTTTAATTACCTTCCCCAGTTACTCCATGCACATTGTAACACAGTCAATAGTCTAGGTGTCCTTGAAGGGAGGATAATAGTTTACTTGACAGAAATGAAATATATAAAGTAATATCAAACCACTAATTTCTCTCTAATACAACTAAGCCCACAAGCTTTGGTGGGTACTATTCAGTGTTTGCATGTACTGGACAGTTAATAAATAATGTCATATAGCATATAATGTGTTTAAAATAAAGGCTTTTAGTTTGGACTTAAACTGCACTATATCAGAATAAAAAGGAAAATTCATTGTTATATATGAAAACTAATATATGTCAGGCCTAATGGTGTAAGCCTGTAATTTTAGCTACTTGAGAGGCTGAGACACTAGGATCATAAGTTTAAGACCTGTTTGGTCACGGCATGAGTTTAAGGCTAACTTTAGTGGTACACTGTCCTTAAAATTATTTAAAAATAAGGAACTGGGAGATCTTACCTAGTGGAAGAACACTTACCTAACAGCTATGAAGCCCTAGACTCTTCAGAACTGTTGAGGGGAAAATCCGTATTAAAATATTTTGAGTGAGAATTGTATTGTGGCATGTAGCTGTGGTCTCAGTTGCTTGTGTGACTGAAGTAGGGGTTGTCTTGAGCTCAGGATGTCAAGGCCTGTCTGGGAAGTTGTAGTGAGAGCCTGTTTTGGTGGGAATGATGGGGGGGGGAGGGGAGAGAATCTAGAAAGAAAAGAGGGAGAGAAGAAAGGGAAAGAAGAAATTGTATGGCTGGTTCACAAAGGGATGGAAATTGACTTTATTCCTGTTAGACACAGTGCTGATCTTTGTGGACATGAAATTACTGTTTTGGTCTGTTCTGTTACTCTGTGTCTTAGGGTCCTTCAATGCTCTTCTCAGAGAGCTGGTAGCAGAGTTCACTCTGACTGACAACTCAGCCAACACAACCACCTCCCTCCTTCGGTCCCTCTGCCATTATGATGACAGTGTTCTTCTGGGCTCCTGGCTTCAAGAGACTGATCATAAGTCAATCGAAGACCAGGTAGTAAAACACACAAGGAAATGAAATTACTAGAGTAGTCTAAAACAGTGGGCCTCTGACCTTTGTCATTGAAAAAGAAGCTACTCTGGGCCACAGTAGCGTTCATTTGCTTTCTTCTCTACTTATTAGCATCTTAAAGGTGGATAAATGGTGAAAAGGGCAATAGTAGTATAAAATTTGGCAAAACGTCTTCTTTCAGTACCCTTTGTATTTAGTTACTCAGTTGTGTCCACGGCAAAACTCAGATTTAACTGGCTTTTTGGTTGCTAGTGTTTTGTTTTATTTAGTTTTGTAACAGATTAGGAAGAAATGAGAGTTAATAAATTGGATATTTAGAATCAAATAAACTGTTTTTATACAAAAAAATTTAACTAGGCATGGTAGCACAAGCCCTCCATCCCAGTCTTTCAGAGCTGGAGGCTGAGACAGAGAAGAAGGTAAATTCAGGTGTGTTTCTTGTCTGGGTTACATAGTGAGAAGCTGTCTTCAAAACAAAAACAAAAACAAATCTGCTTAAGTCATTTTTGTGGGTTTTGTTACAATGGATACAATTTTGCTTGACCGTTAAAGTGTTTGAAATGAACATGACTTTTCTTATGACTCCAGAAGATGCTGATAATGACGTTATTTAATGACAAAACTATATTTTAATCTGCTTAAAGCTGTTGGGCCTGGTCAGGTTTTACCCTGCGCTGCTCTGTCTGCTGTCCGGTTCTTGGTGAGTGGCTTTCCTAAAGGAGCTCTGGTTACCTTCATGCTCTCCTCTCGCAGCTCCAGCCCAACAGTGCGTCTGGAAGCGGGGCCCTGGAGCACGACCCTTCTTCCATTTACCTACGGATCCCTGCTGGGGAAGCCGTGCCTGGTCCTCTCCCTCTCGGAGTCTCGGTGATTGATGCCTCCGTGGCTCTTTTTGGCGTTGTGTTTCCACACGTTTCTTATAAACACAGGTTAGTGTAAAGTTAGCTGGGCGATTTTACTCAAATATAAATTACATTTAAGAATAGATTTTTTTCCATCCCAGCTAATTCCACAATAACATAGGTTTTACTTAAGCAGTGCTCTCATGAGTTTAATGGCATAATTTATATGTACATGATAAAATAAATTGACTGCAAATTCCCTGTAACTTGAAACTTAAGATTTAGCTCTGGGTGGTGCGATCTACTTCCTTTCTCGCTCCCTGCATCTTGGCGGCTGCTCTTGCTTGGGGGCTGTCCCACACCTGAGGCAGGAAGATGGTGGCCGTAAAGATTAAAAAGTCCCTGGAGTCGATCAACTCCAGGCTCCAGCTCGTGATGAAAAGTGGCAAGTACATGCTTGGGTACAAGCAGGCTCTTAAGACAGTCAGACAGGGCAAAGCCAAGCTGGTCATCCTCACCAACACCTGCCCGGCCTTGAGGAAATCTGAGATAGAACACTATGCCATGGTGGCTAATACCGGTGTCCATCACTGGTGGCAATAACATTGAATTGGGCACACGTGTGGACAATACTACAGAGCGTGCACACTGGCTGTCATTGGCCCAGGTGACTCTGATGTTATTAGAGGCATGCCAGAACAGACTGGTGAAAAGTAGTAAACCAGAAAAGCCTGCCTTTACTAAAGCACTCAAGCTCTCTTAAAAAAAGAGATTTAGCTCTGTGTACTTGCATCTAGTACCTACTGTTTTATGGAGCATGTCTTACCCGACAGAGTTTTCATCTCAGTAGTTTGACAGTTTCTGAATTAAACTATGTCTCTAATTAGAGCTGTTTTCTTGATTGTTCTGCTACTGAACACGTACATGTGTGAGAAGTCTACTCTATTGAATGGGTCGGTGAGATGCTCAAGCCTGGGTCACAGGGACCCAGCATAGCTGTCCTTTCTGGTAACAGGGGACTTTGGCCTGCTGTGTTCTGCATCCACAGTCACTACCCCTGACTCTAGAAGCAGTTTATATATTTGTCATTTCCCAGAAGGGAAAACTGAATCAATGTAAGACCTTCCATATTCCTTGACTTTTACAAAACATGCCTTACGATATTATTGTTTACATCCAAAAGATAACTATATTTTTAAACATGTAGGTTATTTGATGAATTGCTTTTAATTATTGGCTTTTCATATTCAAGCTTGATTTAAGTACAACTGATTACCACATCAATGTTAAACAACACTAAAGCTGGAAACCTTTAAATTATATCTACTTAACAACCTTGCTTCAAATCTAAGCATATCCAAGCCCTAGACCTGTGGCTTTGGCAAAGTTGCATAGCTAGTTGTGAAATTCACTTTTAATTAGTTTTGTGTGTGTGTGTGTGTGTACTTTTTGTTGTTGTTGCTTGTTTGTTTTGTTTTTTCTGTATTTACAAAATTGCCCAAAGCTAAACCTTTCTTGAGGTCTTTCAGTAGCTTCTGATAGGACAGGATATGGGGTAAAATTTTCTTCTATTTATGTATGCATGCTCTTCCTGCATGCCGGTATGTGTGCCATGTGAGTCACCGGTGCCAAAGTACACCAGAAAAGGGCTTTGGATCCCCTGTAACTAGAGTCTTAGATGGTGTGAGCCACTATGTGGGTGCTGGAAACTGCATTCTCTGCAAGAGCAACAAGTGCTCTTAACTGCTAAGCCGTCTTCCAACCCCTGAGTAAGATTTTTTAAGATAAAGCAACAACATAAACAGAACCTTGACTACATGGAGTTTAAGGTTAGCATATGCTTTATAGAGAGACCCCATATCAACATAATAAAGAAGAAAAGAAAAAATTCTTCAAGGGCTGAAGAGATGGCTCTGCAGGTACAGAGGCTTGCTGCCATGACAGCCTGAGTCTGGTCCTTGGCCTGTCGCCGTTGGAGAGAGTTGACTCCCACAGATAGGCCTCTGATTTGCACATGCTCACCTGGCACATAAGCATCCACACATCTACACAAGATAAATACAAAGAGTTCTAAAATTATGCCACTCTTTTCTTTCTAATTCAAAATTATCTGCAGAAACAATTATTCTTCTGTTCTGTTAAAAATACTTTGAGGAGAACAGGTGAAGTGACATATGTCTGTGACACTCAGGTCCTCAGGAGGCTGAAGCAGCAGGAGGGAGAGTCAAGGGTAACCTGAGCAGCATAGGAAGAAATTGTCAACACACTGCTCACTGCATGTCTAGAGAGCAATGTGAGAGAGAAGGGAGGAGCCAGTACACTGATGGCCTCCCTAGCAGCACAACTCTGAGGACCCAGTCTTTCCCACATAGGGGCCGGGGGACATTCACAGTGCCAATGTCACTCTAAGTCAGAATAAACGTTACTATAAATCAGAAGTTTTGTTGGACACTGGTGAAAATGTTTTAAGACCTCTGAAATTATGACTATTAGTGTGCTAATTGAAATTAATATTAAGTTTCCTTTCTTGTTCTTGTTAATTGACTACGTGAGTATATATATTATGCAGGAGGTAAAAGTCGGTTTTCAATCAGCTATGGGAATGAAATGGACACAGTCAGGGGACATAACTGATAAATAATTAGTTTATAATCTTATCTCTGTTTTTGAGCCATAATTAAATTAAAAACCACTAATGTGATCTTATCCTATTACTATAGGTTACAAATGCTGGATCACTTTGCTGAATGTGTTAAGCAAGCCAAGGGTGTCCGCCAGCAGGCTGTGCAGCTGAATATATTTACCGCCGTTCTTAGTGCCCTGAAGGTAGACTCCCAGAATAGCACAAATGTTCTAAAGATGTTACTGTGTTTGTAAAAGCCAGGCATAGCAAGATTGTTATAGTGCTTATTTTTCTATGTGTATGCGTTTGATAATGGTGATTTCATGTTAATGTGATACATATACTAGAAACTATATGGAGTTTATTTTAATTAAATCAGTATTTTCTATTTTAGTAATTTAAAGGTTCTCATTTCAGTTTGAGCCTCAGATTTTACAAGCACCAATAATTTTCTTTTGGGATTTCCTGAGATGTCTGTTTAATGAGAACTGCTCTTCTAATGAAGATTTATGAGATAAACCTTAATTTCCACTGTGATTTAAACTGAGTCAGCAGAGGATGTGTTCCATAAAGGAGAGAATGCTGTCTGTAGGGAGTTTTCTGGATTAACTACTTAACTGGCTTTATTCTCAGCACATAGTATCCAGGCTTTCGTGGGTTACTTAAAAACCTTTATATATTATTTAGTCCTGGGGTTATTATAGAATGGTGCTGTAATAATAAAATTTAGCATAGCAAAACTACAGGTGATTAAATAAGGGTTCCTTAAGTCATGCTTTGCAAGCGTGGTGTTGGGGAAGAAAGCAAGCATTGGTTAGAGAAATAACTTTGGGGTTATTTGTGTAGCCATTGGTATATGCCCTAAGTCGAGACTGACACTGGCATCTGAGTATTAACAAAGGCAGTGAGGTGGCCATGGCTCTTAGCGCTTGGAAGAATAGTAGGTTCAGCATCGCAGTGGAGATTGCACTTTTCTAAGAAGACATGGCTGATGCCTCTGCTCTAGTTAGCACTTTCTGCTGGCTCCATTGCTTACGCTTTTCATCTCAGGCAAGACAAGTAGATTCCAAAGCAGCAGGTACAGCTGGAACAGAAAGTAACTTAGGTCAGCATTCAGTTACTGCCACCCATCTGTCTTTACATATGTATTGATTGAACACTTTAGACATAGTTGTGAGGTTCTTTGTTTTATTCGTTTATTTATTTATTTATTTTTTTGTGGCACCGATGATTGAATCCAGGGCCTAATATGTGCTAGGCACATATCACTGAGCTATCTCCAGCCCATTTTCAAATTTTTATTTGACGGTGGGGTCTTGCTAGTTGGCCAGACCAGTCTTGAGGTTGCTGTGTAGACAGAGACAGACAGACCTTTAACTTGCAATCCCCCTGCTTCATCCTCCCAAGTAGCCAGGACCACAACTTGGAGCCACATAGTGTTTTTTTTCCCCACTCCACATGTTGTTTATTGAATTTTTATGCAAAAAAATCAGTTTCATATTCATTACAATAGTACATTTAGTCAGATGACTAATGCTCCATTTAACTTTACAGTGTCCTTTATGCCCAAATGAATATTGAGTATTAGCCCTTAGGTAGAAATTTTTTTTTTTTTTTTTTTTTTTTTTTTGGTTTTTCGAGACAGGGTTTCTCTGTGGCTTTGGAAGGTAGCTTCTGCCATGGATTGTGTTTCTAGGGCCAGTGGGACTACTGACTATTAATTACTGTGTTCTGAAGTCACACCTAGGGAGTGTTCACAGTCCATCTAGCAGGTATCAGCCCAGGTGTAGCATGTATAATGTGTGAAGACATCTGAATTTCCTAAGATTGCAGCATATCTTTTTCCTCATTGAACATGAATTATGAATTGATATCATTATTCTTTTAAAAACAAATCAACATAGGGTTTAGCTGAAAACAAGAGTACCTTAGGACCTGAGGAAGTTCGTAAATCTGCTCTGACACTGGTTATGGGAGCTCTTGACAACCCAAACCCCATCTTACGGTGTGCAGCCGGGGAAGCCCTTGGAAGGATGGCTCAAGTGGTGGGAGAGGCATCTTTTATTGCTCGAATGGCCCAGTACAGCTTCGACAAGTAAGTGTTTCTCCTGAAAAGTGTCTCAACCAGTCTAAGATGTCTTTTAAGTGGTCAGAAATAGTTACCTAGACTATGTGTTTTCTCCATGGGTTACAGCATGTGACAATTTTATAATCTTAATTTTTAATTCAGTAATTTATGGACCTCTTGATTCTGGGAGAGATGTAACATGTTAAGAACGTTTGAGGAGGACCTGGTTTCTCATCTGCCTTTTGGAATCAAGAACGTCAGTCAAGACTTCCCCATCACGGCACCCTCAGCCATACTCTGCTCTTTCTGCCTCACTTTACCCGTTTGCTCTTTCTCTTCCCGGTATAAGACCTCACGTAGAGGAGAAAAGAAAGTTACACTTTAGGTTTTAAGGATTATTGTGCATGTTAACCATGAGGCGTAACCTCAAAGATCCAAACAAGCATGACTGAGATGAGAAATGTGGTTTTCAGTATTGTTCTGTGGGTGCTTAAATGGAGAAGTTAAAAATCAGAAGGCCATGAAATAACACGAGTCATATAAATTATCCTTCTTAACTCACGTATTTTCAACAATTAAATGTATTAATCCATATCATAATCATTAACAAGAAAGAAAGAATTAAAAGTAGTTTCTGAACTCTTACATTTTGAGAATAGCTTTCCTTGTTTTCACATATGAATGGCAGCCTGGTTGGCTATGGGATAATGCCTCAGGTGCCATGACAAAAATCCCTGACAGCAGTTTAAGAAAGGATGATGTGTTATGGCTCACAGTCCCTCCTCCAGGAAGGGGGGGTAGTAGGAGCGTGAGAGCAGGTTCCGCTGTATCCATAATTAGGAAACAGAGTTTTTGGTCCCAGCATAGTTGCTTTGGTTACTGAACAGCTGATCTATGTCTCCACCAAACTGATGAATACTGTTAAGTATATATTTTACATCAGATTTTAAGACTTAGTTTGGACCAGGCTTTTGTGGTACATGCCTTTAATCCCAGCACTTAGGAGGCAGAGACAGGCGGATCTCTGTGAGTTCGAGACCACCCTGGTCTACCGAGTGAGTTCCAGAGCAGGCTCCAAAACAATACAGAGAAACCCTGTCACGAAAAACCAAAAATAAAATAAAATTTAAAAACCCTTTTCTTTAAAAAAAAAGACTTAGTTTGAAAAACAGTGTATCTCAGTAATTTATTAATCACATCATGATATTTTAATATTTTACTGGTACCTCGTTAAAATTAATTTCTGTTATCTTTCTCTTCTGTTTTGGGACAAGTATATTAGAAGTTATGTGTGTGCTGTATTTCAATTGAACATTTCTGTTCAGTGTTGTTTATGTGATGGTTACATTCAGTGTCCAATTATCATTATGTACTTGACACTTTAAATTGGTGAGTTTTAAACCCAGGTGTGATGACTTATACCTGTAATACCAGTGTTTGGAAGGCTAAAGTGGGATTGCCATAAGTTTGAGGCTAGCCTGGGCAGTTGATAAGTTTTACATAGTAAGTACATCTCAGTTTAAACTATTTTAAAATTTATGTTCAGTATATCCTTTATTTTTAAACTTTTATTAAAATATATCTTAGGGGCTGGAGAGATGTCTTAGAAATTAAAAGCATTTACTGCTTATTGAAAAGACCCAAGTTCAATTCTCTGCACCCACACCAGGCATGTTACAACTACCTGTAACTTTGCGTTTGGGAATCCAGTGTACCCTCTGCTGGTCTCTGTGGGTGCCCACATCTAATTCACCTACATGTGAATAAAATGAAATCTTTTTTATATGTATATAAAATATATGTAGAAATTTTCCCATCTTATAGAGACTTTGATCATAATTGCAGCAGCTGGGGTATAGCTCAGTGATAAAGTGCTTGTTTAATGTACACAAGGCTATGGATTTATTCCCTAGCACTTCAAAAACACAACAAAATATAGGAAATTTCTTAAGTAAAATAAGAAATGTGTTGTGTATTCTCAGGATGCAGGTTCTTTTTCTTGGCACTAGGGATTGAATCTAGTACTTTGTACACACTGGTCATGTTCTCAGCCAAAGACTGTCACTAGAGGAAAATGGAGAAAATGATTCCTGTTGCATCATCTTTTCTCAGGCTGAAGTCGGCTCGAGATGTTGTATCCAGGACTGGTCATTCACTGGCCCTTGGCTGCTTGCATCGTTATGTTGGTGGCATAGGATCAGGACAACACCTAAAGACCAGTGTCAGCATTTTATTGGCTCTAGCTCAAGATGGAACATCCCCTGAAGTTCAGGTACACAGTATTGAAGTATTTTTCTACAGTTGCTTTTGAGACAAGGTCTCCCTGCTCTGCCCAAACTGACCCCAAACTTGCTATTCACCTGCCTCAGCCTCCTGAATGCTAGGATCACAAACATGTGCCCGACACAAAAATTTTAAACACTATCTATGCCTGATAAGTTGTTAGGAAAATGTATAATGCTTTTTCCTTGTTATTTCAGGAATTTATTTAGACCATTAGCAAGAGTTTTGTTTTCAACATAATCTTCGAAGTCTGCCTTTTCCTGGGAGTTAAACCTATTGTTGTGTGTGTGTGGTGTGTGTGTGTGTGTGCGTGTGTGTGTTTGTGTGCGTGTCTGAGGACTCAAAGCTAACTTCTGTAAATGAGAAAATGAGAGAAAACATGGCATTTGTCTTTCTGGGTCTGCAGTAGCACTTAGAATGTCTGTTTCCAGCACCATGCATATACCTGCAATTTTCATAGTTCACGTATTTACTGTCAAGCATATTATATTGTTTATTTTTTACTTTTTGCATTTCCTTTCATTATTAGGTTGGTTGATATCTAATTAGCCTCTTTCCCCCCTTACTTCTGCTTTTACCACTAGGGTCATTGAATCACACTTAGTCTTTGAGCATTTTTTTAACCTTTGTTTTTTCTCAAACATCTTATGATTGAGCAAATATAGTTGCAATGAAACTTTAAGAGTATACACATGTGTGAGTTCACACATATAAGAGTATACACATGTGAGAGTACACACATGTGAGAGTACACACATGTGAGAGTGCACACATGTAAGAATATATACATGTGAGAGTACACACATGTGAGAGTGCACACATGTGAGAGTACACACAAGTGAGAGTGCACACATGTGAGTATACACATATGAGAGTACACACATATAAGAGTATACACATGTGAGAGTACACACATGTGAGAGTGCACACATGTAAGAATATATACATGTAAGAGTATACACATGTGAGAGTACACACATGTGAGAGTGCACACATGTGAGAGTACACACAAGTGAGAGTGCACACATGTGAGAGTATACACAAGTACACACATGTGAGAGTGCACACATGTAAGAGTATACACATGTGAGAGTGTACACATGTAAGAATATACACATGTGAGAGTACACACAAGTGAGAGTGCACACATGTGAGAGTGCACACATGTGAGAGTGCACACATGTAAGAATATACACATGTAAGAGTATACACATGTGAGAGTGCACACATGTGAGAGTGCACACATGTGAGAGTGCACACATGTGAGAGTGCACACATGTGAGAGTACACACATGTGAGAGTACACACATGTGAGAGTATACACATATCTTCAAGGGCAGTAAGACTCTGTCTCCAAACACACTGAATGTAACAATTTAGTGTACTTGATTCAGTGTACTGCAGTTGCTTCTCACAACTAAAATAGTTGCGTTTTATTGTAGACGTGGTCCCTTCATTCGCTTGCCTTGATAGTGGATTCTAGTGGCCCAATGTACCGTGGATATGTGGAGCCCACATTGTCTCTAGTTCTCACCCTGCTGTTGACAGTCCCACCGTCACACACAGAAGTCCATCAGTGTCTGGGCCGGTGTTTGGGTGCTATAATAACTACGGTTGGACCAGAACTGCAAGGTAAACAAATTCATCTTAACCTAAAGAAAGCCCATGGACAATTACTGTCCTTCCATTTCTTCAGTGTGCTTGCAAAACCTTTTTAGTAAGTATCATCTACTGTATATTTGTGTTTTTTTCAAAACCTGGCACTCAGTGCCATTTTTAAAATAACCACGACAGTCTTTTCTTTTTTTTGTGGCATGGCTTCACTATGCAATTCTAGCTGGCTTATAACCTTCCATGTGGAACAGGATGGTCTTGAACTCACAGCCTCTGTAGTGCTGGGATTAAAGGTGTACAGCACCACTCCTGGCTCACAACAGCTTTTTAAAAAACAACTTCTCTCATACATTACATCCTGACTGCAGTTTCCCCTCCCTTTTCTCCTCCCAGTCTGTCCCCTACCTTCCGTCTCACCATTTCCACTCCTTCCATTTCTCTTCAGAAGAGAGCAGGCCTCCCATGGATATCACCCAAATGGGGCATAAGAAGACACAATAAGACTGGACACACACCCTCATATCAAGACTGGGTGAGGCAACCCAGTAGAGCAAGAGTCCCTAAATCAGACAAAAGAGTTGGAGATACGCCCCTCCCCCTCCCACTGCTAGGAGCCCCACAAGAGCACCCAGCTAACAACATAACATGTGTGCAGAGGCCCGAGCTCAGACCCATGCAGGCTCCTTGATTGCTGCTTCAGTCTGTGAGCCCTACCTAGTTGTGATTCTGTGACCTCTGTTCTCCTGGTGCCCTCCACCCCTCTTGTTCCTATAATCCTTCTTCCCATTCTTCTTCCAGTTTCCCCAAACTCTGCCTTGAACAGAATTTTTTTGAAGTCTTGAGCAGAGAAAACATTTTAAATGTAATTCTGCTTGTACCCCTGTGAAAACAAAGATAAAATGTAGTTATTTATCCTGGAAAGATGACTACTGTTCCCTTGGGTTGTACTCTCTTTGACTGTAAGACCCCTAAGGTGATGTCTCTCCTGTCTCTGAGGCAGCTAGTTCAGAGAAGACCTATTGTCCCATGCTGCTGTGCTTAGAATTGGGGCCTTTGTAATTTAAAAAGCACAGTGAGAGAGAAAGACACCATACAACAGAGCTCACATGGAGGAGAGAGACAGGCAGAAAAGGAGAGAGGGAGGGAGAGGGAGAAAGAAAGATAGATGGGAGGGGGCCAGGGCCTTTTAAAAGGGAACGTAGTGAATGTGCACAGATGGTGCTCTTAGTGGCCGTAGCTGAGGGTGTATCCTGTCAGAACCCCATGGGCAGGCCAGTACATATGCCTGAACACTAACACCCACAGGCGATCTTCCTGATGGTGAATTAAACACTGAATTCAGTGACTCATTGTGAGTATATCCTGAGAACCTACACTCAAATTTTCCCCTTCCCCTCTCCATTTATTAATTAATCCTCAAGAGGTAGTCAATTTTGTATTTTCATCAATTAATGATGACACAGTTCAGCAATACATGTTGTCTCCATTTTACAGACTATGAAAGTAAAGAGGAGCTATGAACTTCTCTCTGATCTTCTCCAAGGTTTTGTTTTTGTACATGATTATATGATTTCCTTGACTGGTACATGTACATAAAATTATTTTACTTCACATTAGAAGAAAGTTTCAGATACCTATATTTGGTAATTAAACCACTATACAGAAAGTATGTAACATTTTCCTTCATTACCTCTAAAAGGTTTTTATTATTATGCAAACAGTATTTAAAGTTATTGTAATGAAAGTAGTATTTGTTAAGTGAGACCCGCAGAATGAGGAACTTGTAATTTACCAGAAGATTGGTAGTTATAAAGGATAGCATGAGTTTTAAAGGAATGAGTTTCTAAGACATGAATTATTACCTTTAAATACAGTTGGGTTTTGAAGTGATATTTGGGAACAATTCAGATTATTTAAGCAACCTGAATAATGATTTGCAGAAGGGTCTATCTAGAGGATGATTAGCCCAGGAGTGTTTTTGTGATACTAATAACACTTGTATTTTACACCGCCTTTTATTTTCCTGTTAGGAAATGCAGCGACCATTTCCACCATCCGCTCCTCCTGTCTGGTGGGTTGTGCGATCACCCAGGACCACTCTGACTCCCTTGTTCAGGCAGCTGCCATCTCCTGCCTTCAGCAGCTTCACATGTTTGCACCACGGCATGTCAATCTGTCTAGCCTTGTTCCCAGCCTTTGTGTAAGCACACAGCTATGTCTTTCCACTGTTTTATTTTGGGAGCTTTAAAGTATTTTTACCAAAAGACCAACCTGGACCAAAACAAAAAAAATGTGTTTGGAAGTTATCTTGTTTAATTTATTTCTGTTTTGTTTTGCATTTTAAGAACTATTTTGACAAGTCACTTATTTCCTAGCTAAGGACATGCTGCATGTAGTCTTGTCCTTTCAGAACTCTATTTCTTAGAGCTTGATTGGTAGCTTCTGAGATCTGCTGCTATCATTGCAATCTTCTATTTCCTTATTCAACAAATACCTATAGATTCCCTGTTATATATAAGGCACCAGGCACTTGTATGAATAAGACAAGATCAAGCCTTTGTCATTATGAAGCTCATAGCTAACAAGACTCAATGAACAATAGCTATTTACAAGGTAAGAACTAGAAAGGCTGTAGAAGATTGAGAGTATGGCTCAGTGGTAAAACACTTGTGTAGCATAAAAGGCCCTCAGTTTGATTCTCATTAAACAACAAGTAGAAAAGAAAAAGCATAAGGGTAACATAAGGAATATGTTAACACAGCACCTTCCATAAGCCAGACATTCAGAAATTAGTTTCCTGAAAAATTGTACTTAAGGTGTGCTGTGCAGAATAGGATTTAGTTTGTGGAATAACACCGTATCAGGGTATACAGAGGGGAAGATGTGGAAGGCCCCTAAATGAGAAGAATGATGTGCTTGAAGAACCAGTTATTTATTATGTGATTAGACCTGGGAGAAGATGGGTGTGCAGACAGTGAGAAGTAAGATGTGGCGGAGCAGCCAGCCCGGTGTCAGCAGATGTCACAGATACTAAGGCCTCAGACTTCATTCTGTAGCTACGAGGAACCGTTTACAGGGAGGTAGCATGGTCAGAATTGGACTTCCTCATGCTAGTCTTGCTGTGTGATGCAGTCTTGACTGCTCTATGTTAGGGTAAGAATTTTGGTATTGTAGGAGTAAAATGATAATGGTTAATTTTAGGTTGGTTGCAATTAGAACAAAGGAAAAACGACAGGTTCAGGTGATATTTAGGAGGAAGAATGAACAGAATGAGTTGGTTAACTGGCTCTCAGGAAAAAACAAAAAGGATGTGTTTAGGGTTCTGACCTGAGCATGGTGATAGAATTTCCTGCGATTGGCATTGTTGGACAAGGCTGGGGAGAGGGAATATCATTCGGTTGTAGGTATATATTTAAGCCTGGAGCTTAGATAAAAGCTGATGGATTGGAGAAGTGAGTTTGGAAGTGGAAGTTATTGTAGATGAGATTGCCAGTCAGAGTGTTTTGTGAGAAACCCAGCATCTTAAAGGGAAAAACCAGAGAACTGGGTGACGGGAAGGGAAAGAGGAGAATGACAGTAACATAAGAAAGATGAAAGGAAAATTAGAGGGTGTGTGCTCACAGAAGCAAGGTGGCGTGGGGGAGCAGTTAGCATCTTCAGATACTGACAAGGGTTGATGAAAGCTGTAGTGTGTTTTGTCCCCTGATTGCTCTTAGCAAGAACTCTTTGGAAGAGTGATAGAAGTGGAAGCTCTGACACTGGGTCAGAGGTGAGTGTCAGCAGAAACTCTTGTGGACATTATTTGGAAGAGGAGCATGGGTGTTACTGCTGGAGATATGGCTCAGCAGTTAAGAGCATTAGCTGTGCTTCCAGGGGACTCAGGCTCCATTTCCAGCACCACATGACAGCTAGCAGCTGTTTTAATTCCAGTTCCAGGGGATCCAGTGCCCTCTTCTGACCTCCTCAGATGTGGCCTGCACATGGTACACAAAATACATGCAGGCAAAACACCCCTACACATAAAATAAAAATAACAGATTTTTTTTTTTTTTTAGTTAAAGGAAGAAAACCAGGTTGAGGAGATTTGGGGATAGAAGAGACTTTTCCTCCTGTAGTGTAGTACATGAGCCTGTTACCATGCTCACGTGTAAGAGCCAATATAGGGGAGTGGTAAGCATTTGGAAAGAGAGGGAATAATTAGTAATCCAGTGAGTTTTAGTTGAATAGAGTTTCCAGGGTGTAAGTAATGTGATAGCCCTTTCGATGCAAACTGATTAAAGGGGATGGGCATAGCTAAAGGTGGACTTAGAGATTCAGTGTCTGGAGGCTAAGCATGTTGTCTGCTGTTTATATTCAAAGTGAAAGGCAAAATTAACTTCTGAAGTTGAGGGGAATGAATATAGGAAATTGAACTACCTGGAGAATTGTAAGACTCTGGTAGAACAGGGCATTCAGTGTAGATTGATGACACTCTGTGACTCCAGTGTGTGATTTATTATGAGATCCATTCTGTTTAGTTACGGTTTTTTCTTCAGCAGCTGTAAATGGGTTGGGTGAAGATCATAGGAAACTACACTTCTCTGCCTCCATAGGTAGACTTTAACTATATAGAATAGATTGAAAGGCATCAGGATAAGAGAAGGAGGAGTGCTGATGAGACAGGGCTGAAGTGATAGACAGTGATGTCTCATTTGGATAGAGAGGAGAGGAAGCCAACAGGAGGCTGGAGAAAGCCATGAGAGATGTCATCATTGGAGGGTATTGTTGAGGTGAAAGGAGGACCCTGTAGGATAATAAAAAGGGCAAGTGGTACATACTCAGTTTGGTGCAGCATAGTTAATTTTACTCAATAAAGCAAGCTCCTACTTTACTTTAGGGGAACTCATCAAGTCCCAAACCATCAAGGAGTTTGAATAAGTCACAGGGTGGAACCAAATGCATATGACATGTATACAAAATGAACATAGAAAGAAAACACAGAGTAACAGTATGTATTGCATTGCCCTCTGTGATAGGACTCTAAGCATTCTGCCAAAAGCTATGACCTAATGTAAGCTATGAGGGCATAGATACCAGATACAGCTCAGACAGGCAACTGATTGTGGACAAGAAGATACTGACTTCCTGGTTTATCTCTCCATTTTTTTTAACATTTTGTGTATATGTATTAGTGTGAGCATGTGTGTACCACAGTGTGCATTTGAAGGTCAAAGGACTACTTGAGGGTGTCAACCTTCCATCGTGTCTGAGGCTGGGTCTCTTGTTGATTTATGTACACCAGGCTAGGTGGCCTTTAGACTCTAGGGATGCTCCTGTCTCCACTGAAGTTTATCAGTAGGAGCTCTGGGATGACAGATACATGCACTACCATGTCCAACTTTTACAATGAGTCTCCTATGCTTAGCACAAGATAATGTTTCTAACTTAGGTTCTCATGCTTGAGTGGCAAGTGTTTTACCCCCAGTGAGTTATTATGCTATAGAGGCTGACCGGATAGTTAAAAGGATCAAGTAAAGTAAAAACTGACTCTGAGTG
This sequence comes from Mesocricetus auratus, assembly GCF_017639785.1. NCBI lineage: Eukaryota > Metazoa > Chordata > Mammalia > Rodentia > Cricetidae > Mesocricetus > Mesocricetus auratus. The sequence goes on along the minus strand of NW_024429205.1, from coordinate 28,339,245 downwards.
GAGCTTATCACTTAGCCACGGGGCACACAACAAGCTTCCTATGCTTAGCACAGGATAATGTTTCCAAGCTGGATTCCTTAGTGGAACATCTGGGGTTTTATTACAGGCATGTTGGAATACTTTCCTGAACCTCCTCCAAAAGACTGGGTAAGTGAGATTATGTCAGCTGGGGAGGAGATGGCATAGCAGACTAGAGATGAGAAAAGGGGCGCCCCAGTGGTTGCCTTATTGAAGCATTGCCCAAAGTCTCTCATGCAGTGTGCGTTTACCAGATGCTCTGACGCCTGCTGCAAGGTAGTCTGCATATGCTTTAATTCAAAGGAGTGAAAGAATTCAGACTTCCGTAAATTCACATCAGCTCTACTGTCCTTATCGTCAGAAATGGCTGTATTACGTGCTGCTATGTGTAGTATTGAAAACAAAAGAAATATGATTTTTCAGAAATGTCTTGATAGGTACATTTTATCATAGAGGTAGTTAGTAAATTATATAAATATGTTTGAAAATAGAACTATTCAAAATGTATTTTTAAAATCACAAGTGCCATTCTGAATTATTACAATTTCTGTTCTTGGAAACAACTGCTTTTTCTGTCATGCGACCACAGTTACTCTTTTTTTTTTTTTTTTGGTTTTTTCGAGACAGGGTTTCTCTGCATTGTTTTGGAGCCTGTCCTGAAACTCGCTCTGTAGATCAGGCTTGGTCTCGAACTCACAGAGATCCACCTGCCTCTGCCTCCCGAGTGCTGGGATTAAAGGCGTGTGCCACCACTGCCCGGCAACCACAGTTACTCTTGTTCAGACAAAATCTTTTCATTTGTGTCATCTAGAATAATTTTAGAAATTACCAGTGAGTGATTTCCACTTTGAAATTTATCTTTATGATAATGTTCCCTAACAAGGCATATGGAAAACACTGTAATTCCAGCACATGGGAGGCAGAGGCAGGAGGTTCTTTGTGAGTTTGAGGCCAGCCTGGTCTAGTGAGTTCCAGACCAGCCAGAGCTTCACAGTGAGACCCAGCTTCAAAAAAAAAAAGCAAAAAACCCAGTTTCTGTGTGTCAGTGCCATAAGAGTCCACCCACAACCGGATATACCTCACTGAAGCCATATGCTACTGACAGATGGTGGAAATATTTGCAATATAGAAGCTTGGAAAACTATAAAAGCAGAAACACTGCAAATTAATCCCAATAGTGAACATTTTTATGAGCAATTAGAATAAGGCCTGGGGGAACTAGACAGCTATGTCATTTCTTATCACCACACAGCTGTATAAAATTGATGGTAGTCTCTCTTGGCTTTCATTATATATTCTCGTATCAAATTATTCCCAATTATAGGATCAATACGTGAATTCCTGATTCTTTCTTCTTCTAGAAACTTTGCCAAAGATGACTTTATTGCATTAAAATATCTTATCTTGGCAAAACAAACCATGGGTGTTATAATGCCATTTGCTAAGTTTCTGTATCTTCAGCTTTGACAAATGAAAAATAAGACTTCACTAGAGATTATATGCACACAAATGTATCAGTTTGACCAAACAGTAATCATTTTCTTTAATTTTAATTTTCCTTGTAATTGATGCTTCTTATTATTTGTAAATACAGACACTCCTTGGCTCATGAAAGGGTTAGATCTGAATAAATCCTTCATAATTAAAAATATCAGAAGGTGAATGCATGTATGACACTTAATCTACTGGACAGCATAGTTGAGCAAAATCGTGAATCGTGCACAGTGACGGCTGCCTGTATAGATGATGTCATAGCTGACTCCCAGAGGAGGCTTGGGCTGAATGTGTATCACGCTCTACTATTCCAATTCAATAAGCTTTAAGTCAAACTGTTAAGTCAGAGACTATCTACAAAACCTAGTAGATAAGGGAAACTATAGTATCCAGAATTATTACATTAGTCCATTTTAATTGCTTTTTAGTGTATGTGTGTGTGTGTGCACATGCGCACGTGTGCATTTTTGTGTACGCATGCTACAGGTGCTTACAGAGGGCAGAAGAGTACTTCATATGCCCTGGAACTGGAGTTTCAGATAGCTGGTAGCTGTTGGGTGCTGGGAACTGAACCGAGGTCCACTTAAAAAGGGGCTTAGAGAGATGGCTCCGAGGTTAAGAGCACTGACTTCACTTCCAGAGGTTATGAGTTCAATTCCCAGCACCCACATGGTGGTTCACAACCATCATATAATATCTGGTGCTCCTTCTGGTATGTAGGCATACATGCCAGCAAAACACTGTATAAATGATAAATCTTTAAAAAAAAAAAGTCAGCAATCTTAAATGCTGAGCCATTTCTCCAGCCACCTGTTTTTGTGGCCACGGTATCGTGACAGTTAAGTGTAGGACACTGGAGCTGGAAGATAAACCATACTGCATCTCTAATGTCTGGATGTAAAGACAAAAGGAAAACTGAACATCAGAGACACCTGATGCTTTTAAATGAAGTTTTAAAAGACTGAGTGTGACCTTCAATGTCTGTAATCCAGTATTTGGTGGGGAGAGACAGGATTTGGAATTCAAGGCCAGATTCAGCTACAGTGTGAGATAGAAATCAGTGTGGTTTACCCGAGGCCCTGTCTCAAAATCAAAGGCAAATAAAACACTTTATAAACTGGGATGTTTAATTTAAATTTCACTCTGGCTGGCCAGTCAACATATTTGTTGAGTGTATTTTCTTTCTCTATAATTATCAGTGCATACATACAGATTTATGATAAAATGATATTTAACATTTGGTAAGCAATTGACCCATGTTTGTATTGTTATAAGCTTTTTACTTTTGGCTACATCTTATTTTTTTACTATTACATTCCCATTTTACAAAGAGGCAAATTTAAGTATAATCAACAGAGGTGAGATTTGAACCTAGACTGGCACCCAAGACTGTATTTCTGATATTTTACTTTGGGTATACTATATTAATTTTGTAGGGACATTGCAGGTAGAGTAAGTCTGTCCCCAAGCCTCCATTTCTAGATCTTTTTGGTTGGGTTCATGTTTGCTTGATTTTGTTTTATTTATTTTAATAAATATTCTTCACTTTAGTTCGTGCCATATGCTCTGTCCTCTTACTTTCCGTTAACTGCATTGGCTTTCCGTGGACTTGTGGGTGACAGTGTTTCAGTGGGCCAAGCATAAACTTAAGATGTGCAGAAGGTCCTTCTGAATTTCCATCCCAATGTGTCATATGAGCCATAGAGAATGGATCTCAGCTTAGGTATTTTGGTACTGATTCTTTCCTGTATATCTTGCCAAAAGCCATTGTATGGTTGTATTGTGTTTATTTAAAAATTACATTTTATTAGTTTTAGTAAAACTAATATGTCTGAATGTGTGTATGAGCACATGGTAAGTGCAGGTGCCCAAGGGGACCAGAGGTGTCATTTGCCTCCTGTGCTGGAGTTACAGGTGTTTGTAAGCTGCCTGACATGGATACTGGGAATTGAACCCAGCTCTTCTTAACTGCTGAGTCATCTCCAGCCCCTGGTGGTATTTGAAATAACCAAGGTCTTTCAAGAAGGAACCGTCATAAGTGAGGCATCCTGAGGATGAGTTCACATAAAGACTGTCCTGCAATTGTTATGCTTACAGGTTCATCTGTGCAGCTCCCACCTGCTACTCCGACGAGCAGCTGTGGCCTGTCTCCGGCAGCTTGCACAGAGAGAAGCAGCAGAAGTGTGTGAATATGCCATGAGCCTGGCAAAGAATTCAGGGGACAAAGAGAGTGGTGGGGCCAGTGAGTTCTCTGATTTGCCAATATTCATTGCTTAAAAACGTTCATATTGCTTCTTTCTTTCCTTCCTTCCTTCCTTCCTTTCTTTTTTCTTTTTTTCCCCTCAAGACAGGGTTTCTCTGTGTAGCCTTGGTTGTCCTAGAACTTGGTCTGTAGACCAGTCTGGTCTCTAACTTATAGACATCTGCCTGCCTCTGTCTCCTGAGTGCTGGGATTAAAGGCGTGTGCCACTAGGACCAGTTGGAAACGTTCGTATTTCTAAGAGTACAGAATGATCAGTTTTAGAAACCAGGGGTTTACCCTTATTGTCAGATTAAAATTTTAGCCCTACAGTATCTAAGTGTAGACCCTAGTTAAAAGTGATTTACAGGGCCGGGCGGTGGTGGCGCACGCCTTTAATCCCAGCACTCGGGAGGCAGAGGCAGGCGGATCTCTGTGAGTTCGAGGCCAGGCTGGACCGACAGCCTCCAAAACAATACAGAGAAACCCTGTCTCGTAAAAAAAAAAAAAAAAAGTGATTTACAGGTGATTTTCTTGGCATTGTGAGTCATATGTTAGGCTTGGTCTTCAATGTCATTGCTACATACAGCATACAACATCTCATACAAGCTCTTTTGTGAAATTCCTTTTCAGATGTTAGTCCTTTCCTGCCTGGAGTTAGTCATCGAGGTGATATCCATTGCCGGCACCAGGGCGTTAATATAACAGACACGGGGCTTGAGGGCCTTCTGTTTGGAATGCTAGATCGAGAGACAGACCGAAAACTGTGTTCAGATATTCATGACACACTGGGACACATGCTCTCTTCACTGGCAGTAGAAAAGCTCTCCCACTGGCTAATGCTTTGTAAAGACGTCTTGGCTGCTTCTAGTGGTACGTCTTTAAATGATGTTCTTAAAATAATGAAAATTGTCTTGCTTCTGATATATAAGCATAGATATACATATCTATATTAACTTTAGCCCACTTTTAAAGGAGTTGATAACTTTCATCCACAAATCCCTGCAAAATGTTAAAGGTTAAATCATACTATGAGCGAATATGCTTTTGAAGTATATTTTAAACTTTTCAATGTTCAACTTAAATTTTGACATCTTAAAAATTCCAGGTTACTTTGTAGTATGACATAGTGTATAATTCTATTTAAACATGCAAGTGAGTACATAGATTAATAGATGTTATGTCTTCCTTGATTTTCAATTCAGAAGAAGCTTGTCAGTTCTTAGAGGATGAGAATCAGTGGCGGTTCTGAAGCATCTTGATGGGAGGAGTCATTGTTCTCCATTTTTGTTGTAGACATGAGTACGGCAACACTCTTAAGCAGTGGAAAAGATGAAGAGTCTGAAAAGAAAGATGAGATGGATGACGACACCATGTTTACTACACTCGGCGAGGAAGACAAATCGAAGCCTTTTGTGGCTCCTCGCTGGGCCACTCGAGTATTTGCTGCGGATTGCTTGTGCCGCATTATCAACCTGTGTGAGAATGCCGACCAGGCTCACTTCGACCTTGCCATGGCTCGCTCTGTTAAACTACGGAACCCTAAAAGTAAGTGCAAAATCACTTCTTCTTTTGCCCAGAGTATTTCTGATAGGTTTCAGATATTCCACCCTGTCCTAATCTCACCCAGCCTCTTTTCTGTTATATTTTATGTCTTACAGGCCTAGACTTCTCCTTCTTCATGTGTTCATGTCCCTTTCCTATTTGGCAGACACAGGGTACGGCAGCTGCTGACTCTGTCTCTCATCTCTGAACCAGTTTCTGGTTGTTGACTCTTTCTTTGTTAGGAGCTGTGTTTCTCTACATCTTTTATTCTTGATATTTGTCATCAGATGGTGAACAACGTAAATGCTGTGTAACTAGTGCTGAATTTTGCTGTTCCTTTAAATTGTGCTGAACTTTGTCCAGGATTTAGTAAATTATTGTACTTTGTGTTATTTGAATTCCTCTGAGACTTGCTTTTAAGCAAGATCTAGGGTTATCTTTGCCTTAGTGCTAAAAGATCAAGACTTCCTTCCCACTCTGTTCTCATAAAAAGCCTCTTAAAAATAATTTTGTAGACCAAGTTTCCTGACTACATGCTGTGTTTTTCTACAATAGAGACTGGCAGGCTATGGCCTGTGATAAAATGCAGCCCACAGCCACTTTTGGTAATAGTTAACTGGAGTTCAGTCACTCGTTTTGGTGGCACTGTCTATTGTATTCTGTAGGTACTGTCGGGCTGCTTTCATGGTGTGGCAGAAGAGCCGAGAAACGGCCTTGGAGATGGTGTGGCCTGCAAAGGCAAAAGCAGTCAGTGTCTGACCCTTTACAGAAAAGCCTGCCAGTCTCCGCTGTGCACAGTTAGAAGCCCATTTGGAAGCCACGCTGCTTTTGTGTTTGCTTCAGCTGCAATGTATCCTATAGTTGTCAGTGTTAGCATGTTATTAAAGGTCTGCTGATGCTCCGGGACACTTGATAAGAGTTTTATCTTTTAGACATCATGAATTATGTGGGTCATACTATCAACTTTATTTTGTTTCATATTTTGTGTTATTACACTAGTTTGGGTGAACTTTCCCGTCTGAGTTCTGTTTTCCTTTGCAGATGACCTCCTCGTACTGCATCTCTCTGACCTGATTCGCATGGCATTCATGGCTGCAACTGATCACAGCAACCAACTGCGAATGGCCGGGCTCCAAGCACTTGAAGACATTATCAAGAAATTTGCGTCTGTGCCTGAGCCAGAGTTTCCAGGTCATGTGATCCTGGAGCAGTATCAAGCTAATGTGAGTTTTGCTGTTTATTTACAGGCCGAATGAAGTTTGTGATGGTCACTAAAGGAGGGATTGCAATCTCTTCATATGGATCTAAAACCTTTAGGATCTATATCATAGTTCCATCAACCCACAACTGGAGAAGGGTCAAACTGCTGTAACTATTTTTAAGTTGTGTTAACATAGTAATGATAAAACTAGAATAGAAATTCTGGCCTTGCTTTCCAGTCTTGTGCTTAGATGTTTAGCCGTGCCTTGCCATTTAGAAGATAAAGACAGCATTCACAGAAGTGTTGCAGATTTGCTGCCATTGTATGCATATGTATGTGCTGAGGCGTGATGAACAGTTTCAGAAATAAAAGCAAATTCCTCTCGTAAACTGAGTGAGGAGATGGTCCCTGATAGTAGCCACCAAAAAGATTACTGAAAAGGCCAAGTTTCAAGAGATTGTTTGTGCTGCACCCTAGACAGATAAACTTGTTTTCCCTGAGATTTGTACTCTAAGATCTCAGACACACCATGAACTACTCCCTAGTAATGGGGGAAAGGCTGTGTGAAAGTTAGGGACAAAGTTCTGTTAGCAAGCAAAACGGAAGTCTTTTTTAACTGAGATTATTAAAAAGCTTTGTTCCAGACACACAATATCTTGTCTAAAAGCTTCATTCAAGCCGGTGGTAGTGCACGCCTTTAATCCCAGCACTTCAGAGGCAGAGGCAGGAGGATGTCTGTGAGTTTGAGGCAAGCCTGATCTAAAGATTGAGTTCTAGGACAGCCAGAGCTACACAGAGAAACCCTGTCTCGAAAAGCCCAAGTAAATAAATAAATCAAGCTGTGTTAAGGTACCCAAAATTATACCTGTGAGTAATAAATAACCACTTAAACACAGGGAGGAAGGTAGAGCTTTAGTCCAAGTGGCTGGGTACGGTTGTTTACGAGAATGAGGCTCTGTGGGAGTGCTCCTAACTACTCAGCCATCTAGCCCCCAAAACATTTTTATTTAGAAATAATTTCAAATAGTCAGGAAAGTATTTCAAAACTGTTTCGCGTCCTTTCCCTTGTTTGGCTGCTGCTCGTTTTGATGCATTTGTTTGAAAGTTGACTTTCTCTTCCTCTCTTCTCCCTCCTGTGTCTGTTTCTCCTCCCACAGACATCCATACGTAATACAGTTTTTCCTAAGTCATTTCAAGGTAAATTACTTAGTCATGTGTTGATCCCTTGACCCATTTGGACTGTATTCCTAAAGAGTGAGAGGGTTACGTAACCACAGAGCAGTTTTAATAGCTGGAAATGCAGTATTGAGTCTTTGCTTTTATTAAATCTGCCATCATCATTTTGTCAGTGGCCCACTTAGCTCTCCTATAGTTTCTCTTCTCCTTCAGTGCCAGTTCCCATGCTCTGGTTAGTTGCCATACGCCTTTAGTCACAGAAAGGGACTTTGACAGTCTCCAGACATCCCGTAAACAGTTAGTGACTGTTGGTGGGAATCTCATTAGGAACAGTACACACACTATGTCTCATCATCCATCTCAGAGTCAACCATGGCTGATATTAGCTCCTTGAAACTGAAGCTTGTATTCCTTTACTTACTGATATATTAATGTAAAACTAACTAACAACATATTATTACTTCTTACTGTATGTATGGTGAAAGTGAACACGTGCCTGTATGTGCTCGTGTGTCTCTGTGTGTGTGTCTGTGTGTGTGTGTTTCTGTGTGTCTGTGTTTGTTTCTGTGTGTCTGTGTGTGTGTGTCTGTGCTTGCACACACATGTGCAAATGCATGAATGGGGCAGAGGACAGTATTCGAGCATCAGTTTCCTCCTTTCACTGAGTTCCCAGAGATCAGTTCAGATTGTCTAGCTTGCTTGGTGGCGCCTTTACCCACTGAGCTGGCCCCCTAAAAGCTAATAATTTTGAGCAGTCTTTTAAAACATCTTTTTGTGAGGTGTAATAATGTTTGAGGTACTTTGGTGCCTTTGAATTTTTATAATTCCTCAGTTACTTAAAGAAATTGATCCAGTTATTGAGATTTACTCAAGAGATACATAAATGCTGTCAGAAATATGTTTAGAAAATATATATGGGGTGAGGAGGAAACAAAAAATGTAACAGTCTTTGTTATCTTTGATGACAAAATCTCATTTACCATTAAACAAAAGCAAAGGAAGCAAGGTTGTCCTGCAGGTATGCCTTCCATATAGAGCTGACACTGGTGACTTCCTAAGGAGGGAAGAACAGTGGGGCACGGCCAGTCTTACTGGGGTAGAAGGTGCTCAGGAGGGGGTGATAGAGAAGGAAGGGACAGAGGAGAGTGCTTGTGTTTCAATCTCCAGTGACACAAGGTCACTGCTGCCTCTACAATCAGTGACTGCTCGTTTTTCTAGGTGGGAGCGGCCCTGAGACCAGCCTTTTCACAAGACACGCCGTCAGATATAATAGCAAAAGCTTGCCAGGTAAGAAGAAAGCAGGCTACCTGTGGCCGCCTTCTGTACATTCATTCGAAAGGTCTTCTAGTTCACTTACAGGGAAAATCAAATTGTTTTTTATCTTGGAAATACAATAGTGCTCATTACTTTTTTAAATAAACTTTTAAATAAAATTACCCATTCTCTCACTTTTTATTTGATGTGTATGGCGCAGCATTCATGTGGCAGTCAGGACAATTTGGAAGATGGTTGGCTGCTCCTCTGTGTGGGGTCCCACTCAGATGTCACCCTGACGGTGGGCACCTTCACCAGCTAAGATGTCTCACCCCCACCCCAATCTTTCTTGCTTCTGTGTTCTAAAGGAAGTGTAAGGAAGTAAGTGCTAATCACATCCCTTTCCCCATAGCTTGGGATTTGGCTTTGGATGCTTTGGAACGTTATCTCCAAGTGGATGGACCTGTGAACATTATGAGAGGAGCTAATGGAAGAGCATAGAAACAGCTAGGTAGTTACTGGTGGGGTGGTGAGCTGCATAGTCTGTTACTGTTTAGAAAGGAAGGAATGGCTTTGAATCAGGGTGATCCATAGACATCCTCACATGTAGTATACCTGGGTGTTTCTATGAGCCAGCAAAAGTGTCACTTGAAGAAGGAGCAGAGTCACAAGCAATGCAGCCTTTAATGTTTCACTGGAGCCTAAAATGTGTAAATGTACACTTCCATGCCTGGTGGGGCCAAGGTCTTTCTCTGAATATGGTTTTGTTGAACCATCACTGCATTATCTTCCTTAATAAACAAATCCATAAAGCATTACTTGAAATTTCTAGATATAAAATCTTTTTGAAAACTCATTTATATTTTCTATTTCTGCATGTGTATCTGTATACATGTATGCTTGCACATGCATGGGTGCCCACAGATGCTAAAGAGGTGTCAGACCACCTGGAGATGTAGTTATGGACAGTCATGAGTTTCCTGACGTGGGTATTAGGAACCAAACTGCAGTCCTGTACAAGAACAGAAAGATCTCTTAACCTCTAAGCCATCTCTCCAGCGTCCACAGCAGTGGCTCTCAACCTTCCTTTAAAACAGTTCTTCATATTGTGCTGACCCCAACAATAAAACTATTTTTGTTGCTACTTGATAACTGTAATTTGCTGTTGTTATGAATCATAATGTCAATATTTTTTCAAGATAGAGGCTTGTCAAAGGGGTCATGACCCACAGGTTGAGAACAGTTGCCTTTGACTCTTTAAAGTAGAAGAAATACTTAGGAAAGCTTAGGGCCAAATTTCTGGTATTCACAGATTTGCCTGACTTTTAGTAACATTTTAACCAAATTGCAGAAAAATATTGTATTTCTCCAGTATGTTTAGTTTCTTTAGGAATCAACTCCTTTCTTCCTTTTAACATTTCTATTGTATTGCATATAATTTTGAACTTTGTATTTGCAGAATTATTTTGGTTGACAACTTATTTTGTCAGAAGTATATTCTTTTTTGGGGGGGTTTACGAGACAGGGTTTCTCTGTATTGTTTTGGAGGCTGTCGGTCCAGCCCGGCCTCGAACTCACAGAGATCTGCCTGCCTCTGCCTCCCGAGTGCTGGGATTAAAGTCGTGCGCTATAACCGCCCAGCCAGAGGTATATTCTTTTTTTTTTTTTTTTTTTTTTTTTTTTTTTTGGTTTTTTTCGAGACAGGGTTTCTCTGTGGCTTTGGCTGCTGTCCTGGAACTCACTTGGTAGTCCAGGCTGGTCTCGAACTTACAGAGATCCGCCTGCCTCTGCCTCCCGAGTGCTGGGATTAAAGGCGTGTACCACCAACACCCGGCCAGAGGTATATTCTTAATAACCATCTGTTTTTAAGTATTTTTATTGTTATTAAACTTATTTTTCAGTTTTTGAAACTGATTTGTTTTTGTTGGTGGTGGTTTTGTTTTTTTGAGACAGGGTTTCTCTGTGTTGCCCTGGCTGTCCTGGAACTTACTCTTTAGACCAGGCTGGCCTCGAACTCACAGAGATCCGCCTGCCTCTGCCTCCCAAGTGCTAGAGTTAAAGATACCACTACTGCCCAGCTGAAAGTAAGATTTAGTGAAAAAAATTGTTATAAATATTTAGTTACAGCTTTTAATGATTTAAATTAAGGAAAACAAGTCCATTAGCCATGATTTGAAACCCAAATCCTCCACAATACACAAGAGGGGTTTTATAATCTATTTGGCAGCAAAACCCAAGGTCACTGCACTTATTTATACACAAAGCCTAATGAGATTTTAATATTGATTTGTCTCTGAGAGTGATACCTAATGAATGCCCTACCAGAAATGTCCTTGTGTCCACGGTGTGATGCAGTCCCAATCCTTCCCACATGTGTTCCCTGACGAGGTCCTGTGCCTTCGTCCCTTTTACCCAGAAGCAATGGGTTGTAAGAAACCATAGTTGCCAAAGCTGGACTGTCTAGGCTTCTTCCCAGATGACATCCTTCTCTTAACTCTGTGTCTGTCCTCACATTGTTTTCCTTTATTTTCCTGGGTTTCATTTTTTTTTTTTTCTGTTGTTCTCTTGACATTTAAGTATACCAACGTCTCTGTTGTCTGGTGTAAGGCTTTTAAGATATTCTCTCCTAAACCAGGTGATGATTGCATACACCATTAATCCCAGCACTCAGGAGACAGAGGCAGGTGGATTTCAATGAGATCAAGGCCAGCCTGGTCTACAAAGTGAGTTCCAGGACAACCAGGACTGTTATACAGAGAAACCCTGTCTCAAAAAAAAAAAAACCAAAAACAAACAAAAAATAGTCTCTCCCTAAACAAATCTGCCTCATAATCTTAATTTAGTTATTGCTTTTGTGTAGAAGTGTCTAATCTTCCACTTGCTCTGGAATCCAGAACAGAGTTTCCCACGGTCTGCTGAATGTCCATCCACAAGTCTCTCAGTGCTACTTAGAGCTCACAATTGAAAATGTTTGGAATTCAAACCATGCTAATGGCTCTCCACTGAACTTTCCTAGTTTTTGTGTTAGTGCTCCTAAGATTGGTGTCACTCCCCCCAGTCCTTCAAAGTGAGATGCTTTGACAGATTGTAATAGTTTCGGATTCCTTATTCTTTTGCACCTCACTGTCTCATGCCCTCAGTAAGTGATGCCCATACCCTTACTTTTGTCCCTGTGTTTCTCTTGATGCCTCACTTTATTTCCACTCCATCAATGTCACTTCCGTCTTATGCAATACATTAATAGACAGGTAACTGAAGGTGCTGTTTATTGTCCTGTATATGGTTTTCCTAAAGCATAAATCTAAAGCCTAAGTTGCTTGGCAACTCATAACTCAGGATCCTTGAAAACTCATGGGGCCATCATCCGATTTTAGTACATAGGATATTTAGACTTTGTCCTTTCTGACCTCAGCTTCATTTCCTCCCTACTCCACACCTGTGTCCTTACTACCAAGTGTCTTCAAGTGTTACTGCAGTCATAGTGCTGCAGTTTTCTTTTCCCTTAAATAAAACCTTTCACCAAAGCTAGTTTGGTAAGCATATTTTGTTGAAGAAGCTTTCAAGACTGAAAACCACTTATTTTAAATTTTCTGTTAAATAGTGGAAACATAGAATCTGGGCATGGTGGTACATACTTTTAATTACTGCACTTGGGAGATGAGTTCAAGGCCAGTCTGTAACACATGGCAAAACCCTGTCTCCGACAAGCAGTGGAAACTTAGTGCTACTTCATTGTCTGCAGAGGGGTAGAATGAACTTCTCTATTCTCCCCTGTGCAGGGATATGATGAAACCCATTTCCCTCTCCCCTGTGCAGAGTTACTCTCCATGTGCAATAACTTTAAACCTTCCTTGGCTAGGTGTGCAGCACGTGGATTGGAAGTGGCGTTGTCAGCGATCTCAATGATCTCCGTCGGGTACATAACCTGCTTGTTTCCTCTCTGGACAAAGTTCAGGCTGGAAAGGGATCTTCCAGCCAACTGTACCGAGAGAGTGCCACCACCATGGAGAAGCTGGCCGTCCTCAAGGCATGGGCAGAGGTACACATGTCCTCGTACTTACACCCTCCATCCCCATGCCCTGATGCTCACTGGAGAATCTCTGTGCATTAAAACTGGCTGTTGGAGCCGGGTGTTGGTGGTGCACGCCTTTAATCCCAGCACTCGGGAGGCAGAGGCAGGCGGATCTTTGTGAGTTCCAGGACAGCCTCCAAAGCCACAGAGAAACCCTGTCTCGAAAAACAAAAAAACAAAACAAAAAAAAAAAACAAAAAAAAACTGGCTGTTGGTGTGGAAAACTTTTTCAACTCTGCTGATGAGTCTTCTGCACAGCTTTCTCTTACTTCTTATGGTGGCACACACCTGTAATTCCAGCAGGCGAGGCTGAGGCAGGAGATTGCCATGTCAGGGCCACTCTTGGGCTTCATAGCAAGCTCTAAACCAGTCAAAGCCACAAAGTGAGACCTTGTCTGAAAATAAAAACAACAATCCTTTGTTTTGAGAAAGGGTTATTATAGGGAAATTAGCCATGGAAAGCCCAGAAATATAAATAATAGGAAATATTTTATGCTAAGATTTTTATTTAACTAATTTTAGAAGACTTGCTGCCTTGATAAATAGGCTGCAGAAGTCTTATTTAGTTTATGTTTTAATAATGGTTCTAAGCTTGTTTATATGTGGGATTTCCTTTTTTTTTTTTTTGGTTTTTTTTTTTTTTTTTTTTTGAGACAGGGTTTCTCTATATTGTTTTGGAGGCTGCTCTGTAGACCAGGCTGGCCTGGAACTCACAGAGATCTGCCTGCCTCTGCCTCCCGAGTGCTGGGATTAAAGGCGTGCGCCACCAATGTCCGGCTGTGTGGGCATTTCTTTATCAAATGATATTATTTAAATTCTTACAGAACTTCCAGTTGCTTTTGAATTATCACCAGCTGCCCTTCAGTATTTGTAGTTACTGATTCCTCTCCTTACTAGCTCAGCCATTTTAAAGATTTATTTACTTTTATGTGGATGTATGTTTTGCCTGCATGTATGTATATGCCATGTGTGTGCCTACTACTTGCAGAAGCCAGAAGAAGGATCCTCTCAAACTGGAGCTGTGCTTGGTTGTGACACAGCAGGTCCAAGCTCAGGTCCTCTGCAAGAGCAGAGATGCTTTTAACTTGTGAGCGTCGAGCCCCTCAGCCTGTCGTCCCGGTGTCTGCAGTACAGCAGCCATGGCCCCTGGATAGCAGTGCTGCCTCAGAGTGCGCTTCTCAGCTTAGATAAAGGGTGCTAGGCTTTGGGTGGGTGGGGACCTCTGTCATCAGTTCAGATAAAGGATGCTGGGACTAAGGAGTGGGGAAGACTAGGATTTATTCCCTCATAGAAAGAAAATACAGGGCCGGGCGTTGGTGGCGCACGCCTTTAATCCCAGCACTCGGGAGGCAGAGGCAGGCGGATCTCTGTGAGTTCGAGACCAGCCTGGACTACCGAGCGAGTTCCAGGACAGCCTCCAAAGCCACAGAGAAACCCTGTCTCGAAAAACCAAAAAAAAAAAAAAAAAAAAAAAAAAAAGAAAATACAGAATTCAATGAGGTATCATAATTTTTTTCTCCAGTTTTTAGGCTATAGATCAAGCTTTCTTTTTTTTTTTTTTTCTTTTTCGAGACAGGGTTTCTCTGTATTATTTTGGAGGCTGTCGGTCCAGCCTGGCCTCGAACTCACAGAGATCCGCCTGCCTCTGCCTCCCGAGTGCTGGGATTAAAGGCATGCGCCACCACCGCCCGGCTTAGATCAAGCTTTCTTACAAATAAAGTATCCTTGGGATCCTGCACTTCTTACTCTGATGATATTTTAGCAAAATACTTTTTTTTATTTTAGTAAAATGATTGCTTTTATTTAATAACATTTTAGCTTCTTTGAAGTTAATCCAAATCTGATTTATATTTTATATTAAATTTTAATCGAAAGTAAAATAAGAAAAGATATTATTTATTGGATTTTATTTTTTAAAAATAAACCCCGTAAAAATTGTCCTTTAAATCTCACGTGCATGCCACCATGCATTCCGATGGTCACGTAAAAGTCCTTTTAAGGTCCTCTGCACATTTGCATGCTGTGATTGACTGACCTGCTGGGAAGTTTGCCAGTGTACAGTGTCAAGAACATTAAATACTGAGTCAGAGGCCCTGGCACGAGTCTGATCTCAAGATTCACCATCTGTGACTCCTTCAAGTGACAGTTGGCTCACAGCCTCAGTTTTGTCACTAAAAAGTGGAAACAATATCTTTCATAAGCCATTCTGATTGCGTCCGGCACCGAACTGACATAAATAAATGCCTTAAAAATTAAATCAGAATGCCACCAATAATGTGCATTTATTTAGAATTCTTTCTTACTTGAGGGTATCTGTGTTATCTTTTAACAGTTGGTACCTCAGGCTGTTCTCCCTGCTGTCTTGGAATTCTTTTACCACTCCATTTCATTTCCTTTCTCACTTTCTCAAAGCCACCTTATTCTAGATCCCTCTACTCAACACCTATTTTTACTTCTGTGTTTTCACTTAGAGATTCTGTTTCCCAACGTCTGGTTTGTGTGAACTGTGTGACATTGAGTGTTACTTCCTATTCAAGACCTGGGGCCTGGAGAGATGGCTCAGGTTAAGAACACTGACTGCTCTTCCAGGGGTTCTGAGTTCAATACCCGGTACTCACACGGTGGCTCACAATCATCTGTATTGGGGTCAGATTCCTTCTTCTGGTGTGCATGAAGACAGAACACTCATCAGCATAAAATATGTGAATAAATAAATCTTTTTTTAAAAACTTGCTTTCTTCACATTAAGATTTATTTATTTTGTTTTTAATTTTTATGTGCATAAGTGTTTTGTTTGCATGCATGTATATATACCATATGCATGCCTGTTGCTCAGCACAAGTAGCAAATTTCTTAATCATAGAGCCACCACTCTAGCTCCATTTGTTTTTAACATTAAAGTTAGGAAATGGCTTTCATAAGATTATAGTGTAAATTAAATTAGATTTTAGCATGCAGGTCTGTCTGTGTGCAATACCTGATGTTTTTTCTATAATGAATGTTATATGCTACGATTGGTTTTAAAATTATATTTATTCACTGTGACATCGAATAGTGTATTATGGAATGTCAGCTCCGGGGCAGGACAGTAAAGAACAAGACAGATATACTGCATTTACTTCGCAAGCCAGACTTAAAACAAGGAGATGAAACAGAAAGTGAGGAGTGTTACCATGGAAATACAGAGTTCTGAACAGTGCAAGGCACTTAGATGGGGCTGTAGACTCAGAGCTGGAGTTGGAGAAAGTGCGGCTTGAATGGAAACTTGGAGGGAAGAGTAGGCCCAGCTAGCACCAATGAGAGACTTCAGAGATCCCTGCTGGCACCTCAGCTTCACGCTGCTTCTTGCTGCTTCTTTGCCTGCATCCTTCTTCCTTCCTGCCCCCTCTTTCCTCACCCCCTGAAGTTTCTTGAAAGAATTCCACTATCTTCCCTTCCTTAGTTATTTTCCACTAAAGCCATAAATAGCGATTATTCAAATCACTGGCCACTTTCAGGACCTGTTTTACTCTGTCCCATAGCTTGTGCTCCTGTGAGTCTACAACCACCACAACAAAGCACTCCACACTGCTCTCGAGAGCCAGAAGAATATTTGTTATCACTGACCCTGGAATTCCTTCTGTGAATATGTTTACTTAACTGTGTTATTTGTAACACTAAGCAGTAAATGTCCTTTGGTTTGTCTTTATGCTGTGGGATTGCCTTGGCTAAGCCATCAGAAGAAAACATGGAAATTTGTTCAGTTGTGGGGAAATTAGTGGACATATTATGGTCTATGCTGTGCAGCCATTAGGATGTGGTTATGAAGACAGAGAAAATTGCATATTAATTGATAAAATTAAACAGAAAGATCTATTACAGTTTAAAATTACAGCTTAAAAAAAAGACAGAACATAAAAGTGGGAATTGGGACACTATGCAGCATTTTAGACTCTT
The DNA here is from genome assembly GCF_017639785.1 of Mesocricetus auratus. NCBI lineage: Eukaryota > Metazoa > Chordata > Mammalia > Rodentia > Cricetidae > Mesocricetus > Mesocricetus auratus. The sequence goes on along the minus strand of NW_024429205.1, from coordinate 28,322,310 downwards.
ACGTTCTAATATTTTGTTTTGTTTATTGTGTTTTGAGGTAGCATCTCACCATGTAACCCTGGCTAGCCTGGAACTCACTCATCGTATAGACCAGGATGGCCTCAAACTTGCATGATTTTCTGGCTTCAGCCTCCTGGGTACTGGGATTATAAGTGTGTGCTGCCACATGCAGTTCTCACTCCCAGGCCTCAGAGCACATTTATTAAAGTGAGAGCTGTGGGGATGCGAGGAACCCTGCAGGGACTCTCTCCTTGCTCATTGCCTACCAAGTAAAAAGCCCCAGGTACTTCTACCCCCACTCCTGTGCTCAGGCAAGAGCTGTGCGCATGCACACGCGCAGTTCCCTGCTTTGTTCCTCCCACCTACAGTTCCTCTGTCCTTGACCTGAGAGTGAATGCTTGCCCTTGAATATCTCCCCTGCCTTTGCTGTATTCTGTGGCTGTGGTCTGCCCTCATGGTGCTCCCTCGTGGGGCTCCGTAAGGTCTGTCATTCACTTCAGAAGCCACGTGAGCTCATTGGTGCCACACAGGTGGGATGTGGTCGGGAAGGTGCTCCATGCACAAAGGTGGGGACTTCTCATTTTTATCTATTCATTCTTTCTTTACATTTTACTGTTGTATGCTGCTGTGTGACCCAAACTGGCCTCAGACCCAGATATAACGTCTGCCTCCCAAGATTACAGGCGTACACCCAGCCTAAAAACAAACTGAAAATTCTTTTTAAAAAATTCTTCTCAGTATTTTATCATTCCCTTATCATTGTATTTTGAGTTCATAGAAAGAAAAAGAAGGTATTTTCATCCTTGTTGTCTTAGTTACTCGTACAATAATAAAAGCAAGGTGCCAACTAAAGATTCAGACTAGTTGCTGGTCATGCTTATAGTGTTACTGGGCACTTTCTTAGAGTATCAGTATGGTATCAAAGATGAGGTAGAGGGCAGTCTTAAAATGATCAGGAAAGGCAGGTGTGTGGCACATGCCAGTACACAGGAGGCAGAGGCAGGAGGATCTCTGTGAGTTTGAGGCCAGCCTGGTCTACAGAGTGAGTTACAGGACAGCCAGGATACACAGAGGAACCCTGTCTCAAACACAAAACAAAACAAAACTCCTCGGGAAACATGAATGTGGTGTTTTTAACCGAAGCTGTAGTCTGTCTACTCTAGAATTGTGTTAATTACACAGCCTGTGCTCTAGCTGTCTTCCCACCGTATGAAAGAGTGTAAGCAAGCCCGCTCTATCACATGAGCTTCCACAGGCCGTACCCGGGAGCAGTGCCATAGAATGAGAAGCTTTGTGAGACTGGTGTAGTGCAGCTGATTCTCTTGCCCATTTTATTCCCTTTCCCTGTTTTCCAGCACTGTATTATCAGTTCCCCAGAGCTTAAACATAAGTACAAATATAAACTCAGCAATGAAATACCCTGAGCGTGCTTTCGGAGAGTTGGTATTACGTGTCTTTTTGAAAAGTCCACAAACTACAAAGGACACAGATGATACATGTGACAAGTACATTATATTCTTAGATTGGCTGTCTGTTGTAATTGTGAGACTGCTAAGTGTCACTTAAGGCCTGTGTAGGAGGCAGATTAGGGGATATTTATGGATATCCTCTCTCTGGCCACCTCCCTCCCCTCAGTCTGTTTCTCTGAAGGCTATTTCATTATGTCTAGTAAGCCTGGGAAAGGCAGTAGACAGGAAGTTATACTCTATGCTGGGAAAAAGGAGGTTTTGTAATGCAGAAAAAGGATGCCAGAATAATTCAGAGAAGGCTACTTAAGAGATGTGGTACAAGAGGAACAGTCAGAAATCAGATAAATTAAAAACTATTCTGAAACAAGAGGTAGAGAATTCATAAAGTTATATACTTTCTAATATCCATACACAAGTCCCCTTGATCATTTAACTGCATAATTACAACAACTAAAAATACCCAATTTTTATCAACTCATGAATGTTTTATTAGGTCTATGTGGTTGCTATGAATATTAAAAAAGAAGCAGAGTCAAAGCCAAAGAGAACGATGAAAACTCCTGATGATGATGATGACGACTATGGTACCATAGATGAACTGCCTCCAGATAGCTTAATAACCCTGGTGCAGCCCGAGCTGCCCACGCTCAGCCGCTTGTGGCTGGCAGCCCTGAGAGACTACGCACTTTTGACTTTACCCGCTGAATTCTCTAGTCAGCTTCCTCCAGACGGTAAGTATACCATGCCATAGTTTGCTTTTATGGAGTTCAGACTAATATTAAACAAGGCAGAGGCTAGTGCCAATAGGAACATAGCAACATCTTAAAATCTGTGGACTTAAACTTGACATTGTTTCATTTAGGGCATGTCCTTCACACCGATTTTGTGAATTCAGGCTATGACCAGGGAGCGTGTTAGCTGAAGCGAAAACATTAGTACCATTGCAGTGGTAGCTGTATGAATAGGGCATCTCAATAGCTGTGGGCCCACTGTATAGTTAGTGACTATCACCATGATGAAGCATACCACTGTACTGTCCAGTTACGGTGTTTTCATGTAAATCCCAGTTGAACCATGACTTGTTCCTAAGGCTTTTTTTTTTTTTTGTATTCAATCAGTTCTCCTATTGAGATCAATCCAGAAATCATTATGAACTGTTTTTGTTTAGGAAATGTGTGATTAGTTCCTCCGCAAAAACTCATTCTTCCTCCCAAATATTTTGGTGACAGCGATTGAGCCCCTTTTATTTACTCTCCTCCCATCAGGCTCTATGATAGCCGGGAGAAAGCAGAAGCTCAGTGTTGGCGGTGGGATGGAAGGTAGGGAGGAAGAGAAGAGCCAAGCACGGGTGGAGACAGTGCAGGGAGGAAGTCCTGCTTGTCCCTCCAAGGAAGAACAGTATAAGGATGCATGGTGTCCCTGGTGGCAGAGAGAAAGGCTGGAAGGCTGGCTGAACAGGAGGGACGGCCCTTTCTGGCTTAGCTGTGGAGGAGACCTTTGGTTGGGGAGGATCTTGTTGCCAGTGCACACTTTGATGGCAGTGTCTTTACTTGATTTGATTGTTTCACAGGTGGAGCGTTTTATACTCCCGAGACCATCGATACAGCCAGACTTCACTACCGGAACTCCTGGGCCCCAATTCTCCATGCAGTGGCACTTTGGTTAAACAGCACAGGATTTACGTGCCCAGAGTCCACAGAAGCAGCAGCAGTGTCTGGCACACAAAAACGCTCCCCGGCTGTTGGTTTAAACCAGGTGCCAGGAGCAATGGCTAGTGCTAAACCCTTGCCAGAAGTCAACAAAGACAGAATGCACCTGATCCTAGGTAGGTGTCCCTGTGATGTGGGTCAGGACTGCCACCTCAGAGCATTTGCAGCTTTCATGTAGCGCTATGGGAAAGTTTGCGTAGTACAATTCAGGAAGCAGTAATAAAAGGACTTTTTCAGCTCCACTTGTCAGTTAACTGAATTTTAATCTAAAAATTATTTAAAACTACTCTAAAAGTTTAGCCATATTGTCCACTCACAGAATATTGAATTTCAAGAAAAAAAAAACACCTGAGTTTTTTTATTCACTATATTTTCTTAATGTTGGCATTTAACAGATTATCCAATGAAGAAAATAATGTTTATAGTCTACTTTTAAATCATTTTTAATTTATAAGTGTTTTTTTTTTCTTTGGTTTTTTGAGACAGGGTTTCTCTGTATTGCTTTGGAGGCTGTCCTGGAACTAGCCCTGTAGACCAGGCTGGCCTCGAACTCACAGAGATCTGCCTGCCTCTGCCTCCCGAGTGCTGGGATTAAAGGTGTGCACCACCACCTCCTGGCTATAAGTGTTCTTTAATATTGAAGTACTTCCATATTCTGAAGGAACTTTTGTGATGTCATATTTTATGGAAGAGGAAAAGGAAGACAACTAGTAAGGTGGAATTATAGGCTTTGTTCGTAGATCTCACAACTGAAAATACGAAAAGCTTCCACAGCTTTTGCCTTGTACACGTTGAACACTTGTTTTGACAAGTCTTGTATGTAGCTTGACATTTAAAAAACCTTGCATGGAGCCTGGAGAGATGGCTCAGTGGTTAAGAGCACTTCTAGGAACCTGAGCTCATCTCCAGAACCCACATCAGGTGACCTCCCAACTGCTGTAACTCCAGCTTCTTTGGGTCTGACCTCATTCTGTGGACTCTGCAGACATGTGCATTCATGTAAATAAACCCACACACAGATACACAGAATTAAATATTTTAAAAAACATAAACATAGTTGTTGGACAATTCTAATAAAAGTAGTGAAATAAATTTGTTCTTAATCCACTATATGTATTTAAGTCTACAAAATGAAATATATCTTCATAAGCAACCTAGTGACAGGCTGCACATAACTAATTTGAATATTAAATTAATTGAGGATTACAACCCTGTGTTATGTTTGTCTGCTTAGCCTAGAAAACATTTTTACTCCCTGGTACTGATAAATAGTAGTGATCTGGGAAAAGTAGAGAACAATATAATACCAAAGCAACACAGGTGTTTTGTGTTAAAAATGCATATGTTTACTTTGTGCATTCCAGGTGTGAGTATACAGTTTCTTTGTTCTCCTCGGCCTGAGGAGCCCATTGAGCATGTTACAGCATGCCTACAGGCCTTACACACCTTACTGGGGTCTCCTTATGCGCGAATCCACATTGCAGAAGATCAGGTACAGTGTATTTCTATAATGGATAATTGTGTGCTTTTTCTTAATCATATCTATGCTGGAGTAAATTTCTCACATTGGAAGTAAACATTATGTGTTGCTAACAAGATTGTGTAACTAATGCCAGTAAAAGGATTTTGTCTCTACTGAATGTGGGATGACTACACCACAGAGCTATGCTGCAGCTAGACACCATGCCTTCTTAACTTTATTCCTATGGGAATGATGAGGAAGGAGGTGGGGGCACCAGCAGTGCGATGCAAAAGGTTAAAAAGCAACTTATCAGAGAGAGTGAGTGAATCAGATCTTAGAGAGGAATTGCCAGAGAGATGCACTTGCCTCTGAGAAGCAACAGCATACTTACAAAAACTGGATTTCAGGAGAGACCAGGCAAGTCTAAGAGCACTACAGCCATTTACTATGACTCAGAGAAAACAGGTAGAGGTCATAAGATGGGACTGGGCAATGCTGTAAAGACCAAATTAGGAAGATTTCTACCCTGAAGGTAAATGGAGATGATTGAAATGTTTAAGTAGAAGAATGGTTAATTTTGTTTGGGAAGGTCATGAGAGGCAAAGTATGTAACTTTGTGAAGAACATTTGCATAAATAGATGATAGACAGTAGATGATAGATAAATAGATGATAAACAGACAATAGATAGATAGATGATTGAGTGATAGATAGATAGATAGATAGATAGACAGATGATTGATAGAAAGAAAGAAAGAAAGATAGATAGACAGATGATTGATAGAAAGAGAGAGAGAGAGAGAGAGAGAGAGAGAGATAGATAGATAGATAGATAGATAGATAGATAGATAGATAGATAGAAAGAAAGAAAGAACGAACAGAGGAGGCCTTTGGGGACCTTAAGTAAGAAAGTCTAGAACACTCAGTTACACTGAGGAAGGTGGCCTGACTGGTCTTTTATCTGCTAGGATAAGAGAAAGACACGGGAGGAAAAATGGAACAGCCTTGGATTTTTTAAAAATTTCTTTGTGCTTCAGGAGATTGAGTCTAGAGCCTCATGCATGCTGAGCAAGCATTTTAAGAATTGGCCAGTACCCCGAATGTAGATGTTCTGTATCTTAGAAGAAGGGAGAAGAGTTTGGTTGAATTAAGTTTTTTCCTGTATTTTAATTTTAGGCAAGCTCGTTGTATCAGTTAGATGTGGAAAACTGTAGCGGTTTAAGATCCAAGTGTGTAATAGTTCTGAGGTGGGGGCTGGAGAGATGGCTCAGAGGTTAAGAGCACTGACTGCTCTTCCAGAGGTCCTGAGTTCAATTCCCAGGAACTACATGGTGGCTCACAGCCATCTATAATGAGATCTGGTATCCTCTTCTGGAGTACAGATAAACATGGAGGCAAGCTGTTGTGTTCATAATAAATAAATCTTTAAAAAAAAATAGTTCTGAGGTGAGTGAACACACCAGTTACTCAGCTTAGATCGGCAGATGTGAGCTTCTGTGACAGTGACTAGCAATACCAATGGCTCAGGTCTTTGATTCCAGTAGAGAATAATAATATCTGGATATCAGACATTTAAATATTTAAATACTAGCTATTTGTTGCTTGAAAATCTTAAAAGATAATGTGTGACCTCTGGATTTTATTATTATTATATTCTCGTGTTATATAGTCCTATATATTAAATATTAATTATAAAAGGGATTTTTGTGTGTCTTTTTCTCAGATGTTAATCATATACATCTGTCCTTTGAAGTGGAAATTACCTAAATGTGTCTGTGTTCATTTACAATAGCTGATTGGTGTTGAGCTGCTGAGTGTCCTGCACCGCCTGCTGCTGACCTGGCACCCACCCTCCATCCAGCTGCTGGTCACTGGAGTTGTGCAGCAGATCGTCGGGGCTGCTCAGGACCACTTACAGGAGAAGAGAAGCACCCTGAGTAAGTGCCGGAAGCCGGAAGCTGCACTAACTTGGAGCAAACTTTTCTTCCCCGAGGCTTCGGTTGGTTTGTTCGTGTATGGGGGTGTCGTGCCTGCATGTACGTCTGTACACTACGTGTGTGGGGCCACAGAGGGCAGAAGGGCATTGGATCCCTAGTACTGGGTTACAGATGGCTGTGAGCTTCCACGTGGGTGCTAGGAATTGAACCCAGGTCCTCTAGAGGAGCAGTCAGTGCTCTTAACCATCGAGCAAGCTCTCCATCCCTGTACTCCTAGTTTTATAACAATAGGACCAAGACGTTTTATAAACCGGGCATGATGGGGCATACCTGTGACCCCAGCATTGGGGAGGTAGAAGCAACAATATCAATAAGTTCTAGATCCTTTATAGCAAATTCGAGGTTAGTTTGGCCTAGGGGCATGTGTTAAAAAATTAAAATTAAAAAGGAAATTGCTAATTCTGGACTTCCTCCATTCAAATGTGTCAATTTTATTGGTTCAACCTAGCATAATTGTTATCCCTATTGTGAAATACAAACCTAAGAAAAAACCTAGTCATGATTTTCCAGGTGCCTGTGGCTTTCAAGGAGGGTTTATCTGTCCAGGACATATGGCACCATTTACACATTTACTTATAAATCCTGTAGAAATAATTTAAGTATACTTATTTTATGTATATTTTTCTGGAAATTTCACCAAATTATATCTTTCCTAAGATGAAGAGGATATGGAAAAAGAGTCCTGTCCTACATTAGGAGAAGGAGGTGACAGCGGTGGCCTCATTCCTGGAAAGTCTCTTGTGTTTTCAACCATGGAGCTGTTGATGTTCATTTTAGTGCGGCATATGCCACACCTGAGTACTAAGATGTCGGACTCTCCAAGTCACAGCACCACGAAAACTCGCCTGTCAGAAGAAAGTGCTCGTTTGGTGGCAGCCACGGTGGCCATTCTGTCTGATTTGCCGTCCCTTTGCTCACCAGCTGGTACGGTACTGATCAGTATTTGGAAGTGCATAGGCAAAGATGAGCTTTCTTTTCATCTTAACTTTTTTTATCTTCCTTAATCTCAGGCACTGAATGAGAAGCTTTTTAAAGAGTTACTTTGCCTGTAAGAGCCTAGGAAAAGCTAAAGTTTCTAAAGATAGAACCTAAGGTAGCCTTACTGTCAGACCATCAGAGAGAGAAGCAGGCTGTAGCTGAGTGCTGGAGAGCTGGCCAGCATATGCGGGGTCCTCCCTTGTCTTGGTTTTGATCCCCAATACCACATAACAAATCAAAACTTGAAGACCGGGGGAAGACATGAAGTCAACAGATAGACATGGGAGGAATGACTGCTTCTGGTTTATAATCTGGTACCATTCATGAGTGTCACTGACAAATTAAAACATGTCTAAAGAGTGACATTCAACCCCAAAGGAGCACTGAAAAGAATATAAAGGTAATAGTTGTCTGTAGATGCTGAAAACTATTTTATGGAATAGACTTTCTCTCAGTGTTAAAGTAAAAATAGTAGCAGAAGGTGTGTGGTACATTTCAACCCAAGATGAGTGAAGACAATGACTTCTCCATCATGGTTGTTCTATAGGAGCTGCACTGGGGGAAGTTTTGTCTACAGATTCTAGGATGCTTTATTCCACATTCGCCTGCCCAATACTTACTTTCTTTTCCTGACTCAAGTTACATTAGAGCTACTTTAAGACTCACCAGGCTACTCAAAGTATATGGTTAGTGTTCCAGTTTTTCTGTCCTCTATTCTCATTCCTATTATGAAGGGCAGGATTAAATAGGCTACATTGGAAGTGTTAGCAACAAGATTCAATTGGAGCAAAAAAGAAAATACCATTTATGTTTAAAACAATATAGCGCTTTCTTATGTTACTTTTCAAACCGATTTATGATAGTAATACAGTACATTTTAAATAAGAATCAAGGAAAGAAGTCAAGTCAGGAGTGGTGATACTGAGGCAGGAGGATTACTTGAGTCCAGGAGTGTGGGATCAGCCTGTGCTGTGCAAGAGAGGAGAACACAGTCAACTGTTTAAAAATAATTGTGTGTGTGTGTGAGACAGAGAGAGAGAGAGAGAGAGAGAGAGAGAGAGAGAGAGAGAGAGAGAGAGAGAGAGAGAGAGGTGTGAGCGAGAGAGGTGTGTGTGTGTCTGTGTGTATATGTGAGAGGGGTGTGTGTGTTGGATGCAGCTATCATGTAGGAACTGAAAGAGTTACAAAATGACCTGATTTGTTTTGATTTCAGGCTGTATGACAATCCTGCCCACAATTCTGTTCTTAATTGCAAGAATATTGAAAGACACAGCAATAAAGTCAGCAGACAATCAGGTTCCTCCTCCCGTCAGTGCTGCTCTGCAGGGGATAAAAAGCATCGTGACGCTTTCGATGGCCAAAACCAAGGAAACTCAGAAACAGTGGACATCTCTAATCCGGAGCACACTGGCCTGCATCCTGGAGTATTCCCAACCAGGTAGCCTATCAGAGGTCTCCGAGTTTAACTTTCTGGATGTCTGTTCCTTGGTAGATTATTGCTTGAAGACCCTTGTCAGGAGATGCTGTGTAACACTGCGTCAAATGAAGACGGGTGTTTTATCTCCCCTTCAGGTTTGAAATAGAAATGCTTCTTCCTGCATTGTGGACTTTAAGAAGCACTCTTCTTAGTTCTTATATGTATGTTGGTGGGTTAAAAAAAGACTGTATACCCAGAATTGACGTGTATTGATGTATGTTTACTGCAAGATTTTTCCCTTTTCTTTTTCCCCTCCCCTTTCCCTTTGGAATTCTCCCCCCTCCCTCCCTCCTCCACCTCCTCCTCCTCCTCTTCCTCTTTATTGTTGTTGTTATTGTTATTTTTTTTTGAAGCAGGGTCTTGTCATATAGCCCAGGCTAACTTCAAACTCTTGATCATGCTGTCTCAGCCTCTTGGTTCCATTTGATTACAGAAATATACCCCCATGTCTGGCTATGCTTTTCAATAGATAACAAGGCAGGGGCCAGACATGGTAGGGCACACCTTCTACCATGTCAGAGGCAGGGCAGGTGGGTCTTTGTGAGTTCAAGGCCAGCCAAGTCTTACAGTGAGTTCCAGGCCAGCTGGAGCCATACATTGAGACCCTGTCTCCAAAGAAAAAGTAATAAAATAGGAGACAAAATACTTATGACTATTCCAACATATTCCCAAATATAACTACAATCTTGATATTGAAATATTTTATCCTATAATGTCTGTGTATAGAAGCAAGTAATTTCTTGTTTTTTTGTTTGTTTTTCAAGACAGGGTTTCTCTGTGGCTTTGGAGGTTTTGGAGGTTGTCCTAAACTAGCTCTTGTAGACCAGGGTGGTCTACTGCCCGAGTGCTGGGATTAAAGGCGTGTGCCACCAACACCCAGCCCCTGTTCACTCTCTTAATTGACGTAATTTTCATCACACGTATTTGCCAGTTACTTATTCTCCTGTCAGTGGATATTTTTTATGATTTCTAATTTTCCCCAATTATAAGCATGGTTGTTATGAAGTCCCTTAAAGATTCTTAGTATATTTTTATATGACATATGTAGAACAGGAAATACATATTTTAGCACTTAATTTCATGAGATGTTGCTGAATTAATGTCCAGTGTGGCTTTGGAGGTGGGGGCATAATTCAACAAAACAAATATTTTTGTTTGTTTTTACTTATAAGAAGTACTTATTCATAGTTTTCTCCTACTTTTCTGTGCTTAACTGTTCCCTCCTGAGCTTAATTTTTTTTAAAGAAAGTAGGAGAGTACTAAATTATTATTCTAAACAGAATAATAAGGAAAGATTCACCACATTTTTTAAAAACATTTCCATAGTCAGGCATTGAAGCTCATGTCTGTAACCCCAGCCCGTGGAAGGTGAAGATACGGTCACTGTGGCTCAGATCCAACTGGAGCTACAGACCACGTCCCCGGCGTGAGTCAGTAATGAAGAGACAGGGAAAGATCACGGGTGTATTTGTACAGTGTTCGCATAGCTAGGGGAACAGGACCCTGCTCAACATAAGAGAAGTCACATCATAGGGAGTTTCCAGCTTGAAATCATGTTTGTTTTAAAAAATTGAGGTCTTCTACTTTAAAATTGTGTGTATCTATTTATGCACACACAAGGAAATTCTCAAGGGAGCAATGAGTCCCTTTAAGAGTGCTGCAATACCTTGTTTTTCATCTCTAGAACCTTTCATTTTGAAATAAACTTCAAACTTCAATAAGATTTTCAAGAGTAGACATGTGGACTCCAGTATGCCTCACGTGCTGTTTGACCCTCTGTAAAGCTTACATGGCGTTATTGTTACTCGACATAATTAACTGCTGAGCCAGTTAAGAATATGTTGATATCTTTGTGATGTTTTACTCCCAAATACTTCATAGATATCCTAAGAACAAGATCACTCTTTAAATACCCACAAAAGAATTGCTAAATTTAGGAATTTAACATTATTGCAGTACTATTGTTCATATTGGGCTGGCCATATATTGAGTTCCAGGACAGCCAGCCAAGTCTATATAGAGAAACATTGTCTCAAGAAAACAAAAATAAATATTAAAAAAATAAAAGAATCTCTTGGTTTTTGGTCTTTGCAGCAAAGCTGTGCTTTGTAGCCCACACTGACTTGATATCACTCTGTAGCCCAGGCTACCCTCAAATTTGTGTCACTAATTCTGCCTCAGCCTCCCATGTGCACCACTATGCCAAATCTCAACTTTAATAATTGTGGCAAGATGATGCCTGCCATAATTCCATATTATAATGCTGCATTTCTTCTGTTATAACCAGTGGTCTGCAGAGAGACTCATGAGAGTACATACCTTACTGTCCACTTACTGTCAGGCTTTAACATAGCAATTGAAAAGTGTGTCTGAAGCATTTTTGCCTACCTTACTTCTACAGTGAGAGTTTGTAATGTGTATTTTGTAGGTTGAGGCGTACTCTGTGGTAAGCACTGAGAGAATGTTGTTTACGTCTGTAAGTCCCCAATCTTCCTGCTTTTCTTTTGTTCCGTAGATGATTCCATGCCTGCGCCTGATGAGGTGAGCACGCTCACAGCCATTGCGCTCTTCCTGTGGTCTGCCAGCAGTGAAATAATAGGAGTGCAGTCCCTACAGAATGGCTGCGTGAACAGATTTAAAAGTGCTCTGAATTCATGTGACCCGTGGGTGAGTTACACTTCAACAGCCTACTTTGTCAGGACTTTCAGATTCACTCACTACCATGTGATAAATGCAATAAAGACTGCATGTTTGCAGTATGGCTTTATTTTTTAGACATTGTTTATTTATTATTGTATGCAAATGTGTGGTGTTCATGTTGGGGGTACGTTGTGTGGCATCACAAGCATTTTTATGGGGAACCATCTGGTCAGTCTGTAGTATGGCTTTTAAATTGAAAAACTGTTAATGAATTGTGTGTCTAAGCACTAAATGAACTGTGTTTCAGCACTAAGCGTGACATTTGTAGATGCCTCCATATGCAGAAATTCTCCAGTGTCTGAAATATTTTATTAACCCTGGTCATAATTGTAGAGACTTTACATGGCTTTAGTTTTTCAGTATTTGTTTCAGAGATATCAAGAATATTAAAGGATAAATTTGAATTATTGCATCTTTTAAAGTTTATCAAGATCACCAGTGTAGACTATTCCTGGCCTCCACCCTGAGCTTTCATAAGTCTTCAGATTTAGGCTCAGAGACCTGTATTCTTTTTTTTTTTTTTTTTTTTTTTTTTTTTGGTTTTTCGAGACAGGGTTCTCCGTGGCTTTGGAGGCTGTCCTGGAACTCGCTTGGTAGTCCAGGCTGGTCTCGAACTTACAGAGATCCGCCTGCCTCTGCCTACCGAGTGTTGGGATTAAAGGCGTGCGCCACCAACGCCCGGCTTAGAGACCTGTATTCTTAAAATGCCCTGCACGCTTTTCTATGTTTGGAGAAATTTGGTAGTTCATTTTCCAACAAAGCACTGAAAGAAATGTATTTCACTCTCTGTCCCACACATTGAAGAGCAACCCCCTCCACTTTTTCCCTTCTTAAAAATGTCAATACTGTAGTAGGCATGGTGACACATGCTTTTAATTCTAACACTTAGGGGACAGAGGCAAGCCCATTTCTACAAGTTGGAAACTAGCCTGTTCTACATAGTGAGTTCCAGGCTAGCTGGAACTATATAGTGAAAACTTCCCTAAAATAAAAAGAAAAAAAATGTTACTATATTAATATAAACCATTGTTTCCAAAGAGTCAAATGGGGTTGGTGTATCTAAATAGTGTGTTTTGTAGCTTTATTTCAGGTCTGTCCTTTGCTGTCCTCCCTGACTACAGTGCATTAAAATCAGAGAGATAATTATATATTGAAGGAAGAAATCAGAATTCCCAGTTTCTGGCTTTCCATTCAGTAGAAATATTTGCTTTGTAAAGGTGGTAATTTGGTAACTCATGTATAAGGAATTTCTTTAATCTCCAGTTTTATTTAACTAGCATTAAGTTCCATTGTTCCCCTTTTCATGTTGAGCTACAATGTGATTGTTTACCAAATAAAATCTTCTACATGCATTGATTGAGACAGTTTCTCTCTTACACAGGTTCAAGCCAAATGCTACCAGCTTCTCCTCTCCGTCTTTCAGCATTCCAATCGCGCCCTTTCAACTCCCTACATCCATTCATTAGCTCCACTAGTGGTTGAAAAGCTAAAGGCTGTCGAAAGAAACAGACCAGCCAGCAGTACTGAACTTCTGGCTGTCCAGGAAGGAATTAAAGTTCTTGAAACATTGGTTGCTCTTGGAGAAGACCAGAACAGTAAGTGTTTTCTTATTAAAAACCACTAATCCAAAGTGAAGACCTGTATTATTTATAAATCTTAGCGTTAAACACAGGCTTTGCAACAGTGTGTTTCCCAAGAAGACATTATGGTCTGAATATATAATGTTTATCTAATGTTACTAGCATAATGTATTGGGCTTATTTATATTTATTTTTTATGATTGAGAAGTCATAATGCATTACCAAGGGCATTTTAACACACTGATTTTGTTTTTAATTTTCTAGGTGTGTTAAAATGTTTTTAAGAACTAGGAGCAGCACAGATACTTAGTAAAAAATTTTAAATAAAATATGAATTACATGCGCTTTATGTTATAACAAGGGAAGTATAAGTACCAGGCATCATAAGATACCTCAGGATTTGATAACTTAATTTTTTTTGCTTCATGATTAATGCAACATGTATTTATTTAACCAGCAAAACATACTTTATACACAAAGTATATGCTGTATATACTTAATACACACATACCTAAATGTGATTTTAATTGTTGTGGAAAAGCTAAAATTTTCAACAAATACCTTATGACTGAGCATTAAGTTGCTCCCAGTTTTCGAGACTCTTTCCTGAGGCGAGGAATAGCTCAGTGACTGAGGGGTCACCTGCATGTGTAAGCTCTGGGCTCCATGCTAAGCACAGGGCTGGGGGTGGGCGTGGGGGGTCCCTCCTCTGTCTTCATGTTAAGCTTAATTCTAATTTTGGGCATCTGTTGAGGACTTTAAATGCTAAAGGACAGTAAAATCAGTGCTAACATTGCAAAGTGAGTAGTAAGGTTAAGTTATATGTATAAAGCTTATAGTTAGTAAAATAATTATAATAAAGTTACATCATACTTTCTACCCAAGTAGCCTATATATCAGTTTATTACTTTCTATAGCAGTTTCTTCAAAACAAAACAAAATCCTTTCTTCCTGTCTCAATTTTTTTTTTTTTTTTTTTTTTTTTTTGGTTTTTTACGAGACAGGGTTTCTCTGAATTGTTTTGGAGGCTATCGGTCCAGCCCGGCCTGGAACTCACAGAGATCCGCCTGCCTCTGCCTCCCGAGTGCTGGGATTAAAGGCGTGCGCCACCACCGCCCGGCCAAATTTTTTTTTTTTTAATTTTTTGAGACAGGGTTTCTCTTGGTAGCTCTGACTGTCCTGGAACTCCTCACTTTGTAGACCAGGCTGCCCCCGAACTCACAGAGATAAAGGCACATGCCACCACACCTGACTGAATGTCTCAGTTTTGACACTACTTCATTCTATCCCTGCTGAGATCGAGCCCATGGCTTTGTGAATGCTAAGCACGTGATCTACCACTTAGTTGTATCTCCTCTCCTGTCACACAATAGCTTTTCAAAATTCTCTACTATCTTTACAATTTGCTGGGAAACCTTTTCATTAAAAGAGAACACATTTGCAAAGAGGTGAGAAAAGTTAAATGATAATTTCAAAACCTAAAGTTTTGCTCTCTTAGAATCATGTGACTAGCCGGGCGGTGGTGGCGCACACCTTTAATCCCAGTACTCGTGTTCATGCTTGCAAGGCAAGTGTTGTAGTCACTGGGCCATCTCCCCGGTCTGGTGTTTAATTTCTTAGCAGCAGGTATAGCCAAGTGTCAGCTGCACAGGGAGGCAGAGGCAGGCGGATCTCTGGCAGTTCGAGGCTGGGCTGGACCGACAGCCTCCAAAACAATACAGAGAAACCCTGTCTCGTAAAACCAAAAAAAAAAAAAAAAAAAAGAATCGTGACTTTTTTAAAAGATGTTGCTATTAAATTAATATTACTCATTAATTCATTGTTCATTTGTTAGTACCCTCCTAGTGTATGTAATCCAGTTTATTTACAAGCAATTTTTCCCATTTTTCCCTCTGTGAATGGAAATTAAACCTTCATGCTAGGCAAGCACTCTTACCACCGAGCCCCGCCCCTATCCGCCTTCACTTGTATAGCATTTAGTCTTAAATTTTAAGTTAAAAAATCTGATTGCTTAGTCTATCTCTTAAAAGTCTTGCTGTGTTGTAAAGCATTTATAATGCAAATAGAACCATGTTTATTATTGGCACATCTTACTAATATTGCAAATTGGTCTGATTTGAGAATGGAAATTATAGCACTTTAGTAGTACCAACATTTTATGCTTTTGTTTGTTGAAAGAGAGTCATTCAGGGACATGGATTGCACAAGTAACATACATTATCTGTTATGTAATGTATCGTTTCTATTAACAGTGTCAAGCTGCATTCTCTCCAATCAGGCCACTCTTTGTTGTCCTTTTGTTCCAGGAGTCCAGTTACTGGCTCTTTTAGTGCCCACTTTGATCTCCTACCTGCTGGATGAAAATTCTTTTGCCTCAGCAAGTTCTGTCTCCAAAGATCTTCATGAGTTTGCACTCCAGAACTTAATGCACATTGGACCTCTGTACCCACATGCTTTCAAGACGGTAATGGGGGCTGCTCCTGAACTGAAAGTGCGCCTAGAAACTGCTGTGCGAGCAAGCCAAGCCAGCAAAGCCCGAGCGGCTGCCCGGCAGCCAGCCCCCGCCACACACTCTGCACCAACAATTAAGCTAAAAACAAGCTTTTTTTAGTGGGTTCTTCCATCCATCTTTTTGTATGTATATTTTGTGTAGTTAGTGACAAGCCCTGTATCATTTCAGACTGTGGATTGTTTTATTTGTATATTGGGATTGTAATGCTTTGAAGCTGATTAAATGAAATAGTGTTCACACCTCTTATTGATGTTTAAAGATCATGTGGTAAATATATTTCCATTTTTATCCTAATGATATCTTTCTTTGGTTGGCTTTTTTGTTGTTACTGTTTGGGGGTTTTGGTTTTTGGTTTTGTTACTGGTGATTGAACCCAGAGCCTTGCCCATTCTAAGCATGCACGGTACTGTGACATATACTCCTAGAGACCCTAATTAACTTACTTTTGTAAACACCAAGCCATGATCTTTTAAATTTAAAGCTAAGAACATAATTATATCATGTAATTGGGCAGCCTTTGGCTATTATCAGGAAAATAAAATGAGTCAGATTTTTGTCATGAAAAGTTAATTGAAAAGCAAGCAGGTTGTAAAATTTGATGTAACTCAAAAGTCAGGAGAGAAATCTTTGTTTTATGGCAAATATAGTATGAATAAAATCACATTTTCTAACCATTTTATCAAATATCCTTATCTTTCTGATGGGCATTTGCTTTTACATTAAATGTCTGAATTATGCTTTGTGTATACCTCTGTTGTTAACTGAATTGAAATTCTCATCTGAAGATTGACTAAAGTGTTCTGAATGTGGCATGCTCTACTTATTTATTTTTTGGTATTCTACTTATTTTTAAGTGGCTAAAACTTGTCCTGCTTTATGCTTTGTAATTG